>NC_092411.1:256406659-257752909 GCF_040894005.1 Engystomops pustulosus
TTTTAAGGGGTAAGTGGGGCCCCATTCAGAAGTCTGATATGGGGCTCTGCCTCTCCTAGTTATGCCACTGATGCTGACACCCCCCATTTACATAGTGGCCCCCTCATTTTGTGCCTTGCCACCCTCATATTGTGGCCCACAGCTCCTCCTCACATTGTGGCTGCATCATACTATGCTCTCAGCTACCCCTCATACTGTGCTCCCAGTTGCCCTTCATACTGTACTCCTAGCTTACACTGTACCCTCCTCACCCACGTTGCTGCTTATGAAAAAAAATAATAAACACCAGGTACTTACCTCACCTGGTTCCCCCATGGCAGCTCTCCTACTGTGTGTAACACTGAAGCCAGCAGGCAGGATGGCATCATATCATTGCTCCTGCCGGCCTCTGCTTCACACAGCAGCAGATAATGTCCCGTTCACGAAACATAACACACGCACCATACAAATAATAACACTAGACTAATACGTGTGGTAAAATATGGCCACAATGATTTATTATTGAGTAACCAAAGTTTTATTAATAAATAACTGGATAAAATACTTATAAATAGTTGAACAAGTAACTTAATAAATTAGCAATAAATAACATTGAAATTAATTTAATGATGTTTAAGGTTCCTCCAGTCTCTAGCCAGAAATCACTGGTGTTTTGCTGTGCCACAGATCACTGTGATGATAAATTGTGGGGCAGTATAAGACTGTCAGTTCCTACTTTAGACCTAGTCTTTGTTAGTCTAAACTGTTTGCCCCCGGAATATTTTCCATTGTCCACGTCCTTTCCTGTGACGCCACTCCCATTTCCCAAAGACCACGGCCCTCATTTGAAAAAAAAAAAACGGAAAAGTGGCAAAAAAGCTGTAAAAGCCATGATAAATGGCAATTTAGACAGTTTTTTTGTGCAAATCCACCAGAATTCTGGCACAAATTCATTAATAAATTCCTCCCTATGTGTAGAGGAAAGCAAACACAGGATAACTGTGAAGCACAGTCTTGGCAGCAGTGGCAGATCCCCATCAGGCCGCTTTGGGGCGCCCGCTAGGGGCTCCGGAATCTTGGGGGCCCATAGCCGTCCAAGACGTTCTCTATATCAGCAGCATCAGGCAGTAAGATCTGTACGGCTGTGGCGCAGGAGAAGGGAGAGCTCTAATCCTCTCTCTCCTCTTCCTGCTGCTGTTGTCCTGCTGGAAGGGGAAGGGGCATAGCACAGGCTCTGTGTGAAGAACAAGTCAGGATATGTATATAGGTAGGTGTACACTATGTATATATTGGATGAACTTGTATAATACTGTAGTTGTATGCCTTTTGTCGTGGTTACTAAAACTCCTCACATAATAGCCCCAGCAGTACCTTGAATTATAATGGGGTCTGTCTGGGCTCTTTTGTGTTGTCTACTGTATAGACATATACACAGGTGGCGGGAGGACCATGCCCATCAGGGCTCACAATCTTTGTGAGAGGGTAAATAGAAACACAAGGTGAAGGCGCATAACAATGCAGTATATAATTCAGGAGCACAGTGTTGTTTTCTGGGGACTGTGGTATTTTAGGGTCGTAGTGTGAAGATGTGATTCAAGGAGACAAAGAAATCTGGGGGCAATTCAGCAGCAATAGGTCCCATAGGTTCAACACCCCCCCTCGCCCATATATGTAATATATCAGGGAGTGTCAGGACCAGATCCATCATATTGGTTTGGTGTAAAAATAAAGCAATACAAAATGCATACAGTGTGCCACCATATAGTATAAGATAATTAAAGCGTACCGCCATGTTGTACAAAATGCATACAGAATACCGCAATGTAGTATAAAATGCACACAGCGTGCCACCATGTAATATAGAATGCATAAAGGATACCACCATGTAGTATATAATGCATACAGCGTACCACCATGTAGTATAAAATACATGTAGAGTGCCACGATGTAGTATAAAATGCATGCAGCATACCGCCATGTACTATAAAATGCATACAGCGTACCGCCATGTACTATAAAATGCATACAGCGTGCCATCATGTAGAATATAATGCATACAGCGTAACATGTAGAATAAAATAGAAGCCGTTCCTGGGCTGGGACCGGGAAGGGGGACAGGCCGGGAGAAGTGCGGGAGTGGTGGGGTTGAAGGTATGTGCGGAGCACTGGAACGTGGTGCTGGCCGGGAGTTTGATGCAGGCTGGCGGGGAGGAGGAAGTACGGTGCCGGAGGCGCGTGCACGGTGCCGGCAGGGAGCATCGTGCCGAACGGAGTGTGGGATGAGCCAGGAGCATGGTCCCGGACGGGAGCGGAGGGGGGTTGAACCAGGAGCGGAGGTATGCGGGAGTGGGGACGGGAGCATAGTGCTGGCCGGAGCACTGGAACGTGTTGGCCGACCTGCTGGCGGGAGTTCGATGCCGGCTGGCGCAAGGGGGGGGTGGAAGCATGGTTGCGGCGTGGGAAGGGAGCATGGTGCCAGACGCATAGTGCCGCCCCCTCGTTGAGCAGGAGGCGTGCCGGCTGAGGCGAGATGCTCAACTCGCCTCATGTCAGGTGCTCCCCTGTCTCTACCTGCTCATTTATGTGCAGTACCCACATATACAGGAGAGTAATAGTAGTAGGGTGCAGTGCCCATAGACACATGATAGTAGCAGTACTGTGCAGTGCCCATATACAGTATAGTAGCAGTACTGTGCAGTGCCGATTTACAGGATAGTAGCAGTACTGTGCAGTGGCCATATACAGGATAGTAGCAGTACTGTGCAGTGGCCATATACAGGATAGTAGCAGTACTGTGCAGTGGCCATATACAGGATAGTAGCAGTACTGTGCAGTGGCCATATACAGGATAGTAGCAGTACTGTGCAGTGCCCGTATACAGGATAGTAGCAGTACTGTGCAGTGCCCGTATACAGAATAGTAGCAGTACTGTGCAGTGCCCGTATACAGGATAGTAGCTGCTGAACTGTGCAGTGCCATGGATAGGAGTAATATTGTGCTGCTCCTATACAGGATTGTAGTGTTGGGATGTGCCCATATTATATATGCTAATAGTAGTAGACACACACATAAACAGACACCCACATACAATCACACTTTTACTTCCCGCATGTCCTCTGTCTGCAGTGCAAAGGTCTGCAGTATATATGCTGTGAGAAGCTGACAAAAATGTATGAGAAGTGCAGGGCTGGATAGCCTTCTCTTTCTTTTCTGAACAATTTATTGCACTCACCACTATCTGCATGCTGAGGACACAGGTTGAGTTGTAGTTATGACTGACTGGGACTCCCCAGCTGCCCTAGGCCCTGCTTGCTTTACAGTTAAAGGACCTCTACCACCAGGATGGTAAACCAAGCACACTGACATACTGGTGTGCGCCTCCTCTGGCAGGATCTGCTCTTCTTTTAGCTTCTTATGCCCTTGTTTAAAAAAAGGAAAAGCTTTTAAAATTATGCAAATTATGCCTTAGGAGCTCCAGGCTCCACGGGTGTTAATAGAGCCTGAAGCCCCTTCCACTCATTTGCATAATTTTAAAGCCTTTTTTCTCTGAAAACAGCCCATACCTGTTTATAGGTTGGATCTGGTAATGCAACTTAGCTGAATTAAAAAGGACTGTAATACAATACCTCCCTAAACCAGGTGCGGTAATGTTTCTGGGGGACAGAAGATATTAAAATGTACTGAATTTGTAGACTACAATTTAATTAGTAAATATTTTTGTAAACTATTTCAGAAGACTCCAGAAATGCCATCTAAAGCAGTTTGAATGTCATGTTCAGCTTCCCTAATATTGGTATGTGTATGTAGTGAGGTTCCAGCTCAGCGATCACCATGCAAAGGTCTGCAAATACTGCACAAAATGTATATTCTGAAGGGAAATTTAGCGAGCGCTCACACTGAGGTATGACATTTTTATAATCTAAAATTATTTAAAGTAACTTAAAATACCACAAAAATAATTTCAAATGTATTTAACCCGACTTATAAATGATCTATCTATCGCATATCTATCAGCACGGTGGCTGAGTGAGTAGCACTTCTGCCTTGCAGCACTGGAGTCCTGGGTTCAAATCTCACCCAGGTCAACATCTGCAAAAGAGTTTGTATGTTCTCGTGGGTACTCTGGTTTCCTCCCACACTCCAAAACATACTAGTAGGTTGTTTAGATTGTGAGCCCCAGGGGACAGGGACCAATTTAACATGCTTTGTGCAGCGCTGCGTAATCTGTGTGCGCTATATAAATAAAGAATTATTATTATATCTATCTAACTATCTATCCATCTAGATAAACGAGACAAAGGAAAAAAAGGCAGCACATCAGATTGTAATGAAAAATACCTTAGTGCATTTATTCCATGTGAAAGAGCAATCTATCTATCTATCTATCTTCTATATAGCTACAGTATCTATCTATCTCATATCTATTATCTATCTATCTATCTATCTATCTATCATCTATCTATCAAAGAAAATTCAGAGCAGCACATATGTCTATATATCTTATTCATATTCTCTAACATATCTATTTTTTTCTTTTTTCTATATATAATATACCCGTCTATCTAAAAGAAAAAAAGCCTGTATGAGCTATCAATAAAAAAATCTATTTATCTATCTACTTATCTATCTATCTATCTATCTATCTATCTATCTATCTATCTATCTATCTATCTATCTATCCATCCATCCACTATTGTTGTATTACCTATCTAGCTATCTGGTCAATTACTCATCTACAGTATCCATCCATCCAGCCGGTGGTAACATGGAGGCTCCCCTGATATAGGATCTTCTCTCTCATGTACTGTACGTGTAGGAGCGAGGATAAAATCCTCTATGTGATGTGTAACTTTACCACGTCTCTTGCCAGTTCTCCTTTCTCTTGGCTAAGCACACAGCTGGGCAGAGACATGGCTAACCACAGGAGCGAGGAGGGACGGGAGGGACCACATACTTGTTTTGGGGTTTCTGGGAGGGAGAGGTGTGCATCTGGCACAGCTGCTTAGAAGCACTCCACCTTAAACATGCAACAAAAACAACAGGCAGCAACACCCAGGGCTGAAGGGGAAGGAAGGGAGGTGCTCCGAAGCCAGCACTGCAAGTCTTCAAATACATCTCTAACACACTCCTATCACTGGCCTCTTAACCCCTTAACTGCACGTGTCCACTGGCCTCAACTGTCCGCTTACATCTCCTCAGTATAACCTCCTATTCCTATTAGATTGAGCTATAATAAATAACAACTCTTTCCTTACTTAAGAACAGGAGGAATGACTAATAAAAGAATACTAAAAATACTGGAACAACCTTTCACTATAAATATCTAAGGGATTGCCTAAATAATAGTTACTGGATACAACAGAATTATTAGACTGTTATTATTAGATCAGATTTGTTCTCTAATATTGAGAACTATGGAACATTTTTTATCCAATTTTGGTGATACCATAATAATAATAATAATACCCAAATGCCCTTATTGTGAACCATATCCAATACACTTACTGGTTCCATGTTTCCATTGTGATAGTTCATGTAACTTCTTCTTTCTGGGAGTATTAAAGGACCGTTCCAATAAATTTATTGCAAATATATATTATGTATTATATGTATTAGAGTGGTTCTCAATCCAGGGACCAGAGTTGGACAGGTGAATATTACATCTCCCACCTGCCATGAGGAGAGGTGATTGTATTTTCTATACAATATAAATATTGGATGATCAGATTTGAGAGCGATAGAAAAGTCATTTTAAAAAGGACCTGTCACCTCTACCATTAATATTTTTGGAGCAACTCCCATCATCCCATTCCTATTTTATCCCTTTTGGAAATGTATGAAAAAACTGACAACTTGTTACTTGGAGAGTCTTTAAAGTTACTAAGGTTAGTGGGAAGATTGGAAACAATGGGCCACATATATCACTTTTTTGCGCCTAAGTGTAGTAGTTGCGCCTAAATTCTGGCGCACTGTTTTGCCCGAATTATCACAAGCTACAACCATCTGTGAGAAGTTAATTTCCTGCCTCTTATTAATCACTTTACTTTAACACAGTTTAGGCGCAATGTTAGATTCGGGCACTTACATGTGATCCTGCTACAAGCTCCTCTCTGCTTCTCCCACATCCCAGAATGAAGATAACACTCACAGCAGCACCCAGGTGTGTGACACCCTGCACCCAGTGATCTCCTCAGCAGTGGCTTCTCCTAAAGGCGATCCCCCAGTGCTGGGCTCCTGCTGCCCCCCTGTAATTCTGCACAGTATCCCCCTCAGACACACTGGTGATACTGTGCAGAATTACATGGGGGACACTTGTCTGTACTATCTGCAACATTCTCCAAAGTTCTCAGCTCTTGCTCTGAGCTCATGATTTTGCTGAATGTTTTGTAAATAGAAGGTGATGAACTGTAAATAGAGTCTGCAGCTCCTGTCTGCAGTGTATGTAATGTCTCTATTATCTGTTCTAGTGTCTGGCTGAGCTTTGCTGCTGGGGATGAGCTGTTCTGCAAAGAGGCTCAGTGCTTTCTTCTCAGATAACGCCACCTTCGGGCTGGAGTGTTTTTGCGCCTGTTTTTGCGCTTAAATGAAAAGTTGCGAGTGATGAATATCATTAGGCGCAACAAAACATCTGGGTTGGTAAGATAGATGAGGGAAACATTGTTAGTTGGTTATTTTTGCTGCGCGACTAGTTTGGCGTTTAATCGCAAAAATGGCGCAAAAACGGTGTGCCAGTGTGAAAAGGCGCAAAAACAACAGAAAAAATTAGTGATACATGTGGCCCCAAAGTATTTACTGAAGGCTCCGGGTCAGCGAGGCATTGTCTTAAAAATTTACTTTGGCAGATTTGGGGACCTACATCACTCTAGGTTGGTCATAGGAAGCTTTATTTAAGGTCTCCATGCAGTACCCACAAACTATTTTTTAAGTAGTTACACCCATTTGCGGCAACTATGAGACCATCCGTCTCTCTGTCTCAACTTCTCCTTTCTTCCACTGTCTCTGCCCAACAGTTACTGCTAGGATAGACTTCACTAAATAGAAGCCACCTTAGACGACCCAACATTACTAACATAAAGCAGAACCAAGTCCAAGGATCCAACTACATAGGTATGGACAAGCTTGTCCGCCACCTTAGGTCAGGTCCTGCCTTCTAGTGTCCACCCCCTACAGTTACCAGCTAGGAGGAGAATCTGAAGATACAAGGTACAACAAAGATTTCTCAAAACAGACCATCCAGAATTTTTGTTTTATATAAAGAATACAAATATTTACTAAAATAGACAAGATCCTTTATAAAGTGTAAGAAAAACACCTATTGATCACCAACTATTAGGGCAGCATGGTGGCTAAATGGGTAGCACTGCAGCCCTGGGGTCCTGGGTTCAAGTCCCACTCAGGTCAACATCTGCAAAGAGTCTGAGTGGGTTTCCTCCGGGTCCTCCAGTTTCCTCCCACACTCCAAAACATACTGGTAGGTTGATTAGATTGTGAGCCCCATTGGGGACAGGGACTGATTTGGCAAGTTCTGTGCAGCGCTGTGTAATCTGTAGGTGCTTTAATAAAGAATTATTATTATTATAGTAAGTTCACTAATAATTCAAGTTCTTTCTTCACTTAGTTGGAAACTACAGTATGTGATCTTTTTTTTCTATGTTCTTTGTGTTCATGTGGAATTTCTACTTTTGAAACCATTGTCAGAACATAACGAAAGTAGCATCAGAACATTGAACTTTAAATAGTAACAGAGATGCAACGAAATAAGGCGAGTGGGTGTAGGGTGGGGCGGAATAACATAGGAGAGAACATGGCAAAAAATAGAAAGTTGGGAGGATGCGTCTGGTCACAGTGTGGATTGCCAGGTTATGTCATCGCTGGAGATGAATAGCTTGTTTGGAATCACTCTGGGACAGAAGAGATGTATCTTTCGGAGAACTTTTTGATATGAACTACAAAATACTGGAAACATGAGTAATAGTCTCCCAAAAATATAAACTCACCATAATTCCTCATGTGTGACTCCCTACAGAGCAGACAGTAGGTGACTGACAACTTGGCACACTTGTGATGAATCAGAACCCGCTGTGTAAATCTCAGCCAAATTAAAAGTCATGAACTCCCCATAATAAGCGGGAAATTAATAGAACAATGTAGAGTATTGATGATCATCACAAAAACATGTCTTAGATCATAAGACATAAGATAAGGGATATGTGTCTTTAAGGGTATGTCTACACAATGCTTCCAACTTGCTGTAGTTGATGTGTTGCATACTTTTCTAGTATCCCAATTAAGCATTTCAAGCAATCTTGTGGCTTGTCAGAAGAGATTTTACCCATCAATGATTTAGAGGCAGATGTTTTTAGCTCTCTGTAGCACACCCCCACACTATACCCCTAAAATTATCACAGTTGCTTACAGCACAGTGAACCTGGGCGGCATGGTGGCTTAGTGAGCATTATAGCCTTGCAGCGTTGGGGTTCTGGGTTCAAGTCCCAAAGTCAACATCTGCAAAGAGTTTGTATGTTCTCTCCGTGTTTCCGTGTATAAATAAATAATAATTATTATTATTATAACTGTGTATCCCCACTATGCTCCTAAATAATAGATAGTCTGCACAACAAAACACACCACACCTAATTACACACCTAATTAATTAAATGATATATCCCCCCCCCACTAATCCACCAATGATATAAACTAATAACTTTGTTGATTACCATTAATTGGTGCCACTCACCTATTACTATACTTTACTCTACAGCAGTGGTGGCGATTCTGGCGAACCTATGGCACGGGTGCCAGAGGCGGCACTCGGAGCCCTTTCTGTGGGCACTCAGACCATCACTCCAGGACAGAGTTCACCAAATAAAGTGACACTTCATTGACTGTTTGGAACTGGGGGGAAAGTGAGAAGGTGTTGACAGAACTGCCATATGATTGGAGGTCCTCCTGCTAGACCCACCATTCTTCATCTACAGAGAGACCCTGGAAAGAAGCTACGAGAGTCTGAATTTGCCCTCCTTCTTTCAACTGTATTGGTTGCCTCAGGGAGCTGATACGATTGAAAGATGTGGAAGAACAGGTAGCAATAAGTTACTGCTTAAAGGACACCTGTCATCAGGTCTGGGTCACTTGTCCTGTCACTACTACCTGTTGGAGCAGCTCACAAGGATCCCATCCCAGCCTTTATCTAGTTATTTCATACATTATTAATTGTAAAATCATCTATTCTTTATCATGTAAATGAGGCTGGTCACATGGTCAGAGGCAGTGATGTCACCCCTGTTACCCCTCCCCTCCCCCTGCTCATGTCTGTGTGTAATGTATAGTAAAGCATTGCTAGTATGTGTATGTCATCTGCTGACATGTGAGAGACACAGACATCAGCTACACAAGTGCCTGGCATGTTCTCTATACATAATGGCTGCCTGGAGCTGCTGTATCTCTATTATACACACACACACATGCACACACAGGCTGCAGGGGGCGTGTCCACCAGCACCAGGAAGCACATCATTATACAGCCTCACACCATTATACAGGCTGTCAGTCAAGCACTGGGGGTGTGGCTGTGCCTCCCACTCATGAATAGAGTGGACAGCTTGAATATGCTAATGCTTCATTGGACATTTCACAGGTCATTTGCATACAGCTTTAGGACCTCATTGCTTAGGTTTACAGGCATGAAGAGGGACAATGAAGGGATAGAGGCAATACTCTCTAATGGCAGTTTATGAAAATATATTTAGTTTAGGGGGGTTATTTTGCATGACGGGTTCTCTTTAAAATGCCATGTTGGCACTTCATGGTACCTCAAGTGGATTTTGGTTGTAGTTTGGGCACTCCGTCTCCAAAAGGTTCGCCATCACTGCTCAACAGTATAACAAAATATTTCAAGTGATTTCAGTGCACTGCTCTTTTCAGGCCATTATCTTCAGTTTTATTATTTTATACTTTCTCGTTCTTTTCTTTTTGCTACTTGATATTTGAAAAATTCTTTTGCCAGAGACTTTTTCTCCACCCGAAATAAAAACATAAAATTGAACATAAGATATTTCTGGCTCCATGTAGATCTGAATAGGTTTGTGTTAGGGGTGCATCGTTTAAAGTGTTTTTTTGGTATTAGCTAATAAAAGGTATAACAGAGAATAATACCATATATTGTTATACTTTCTATTCCTTGTGTTTTTTTTGTGATTTCTTCTTACATTTATACTTTCTATTCAATGAGTTTTTCTTTGTTGTTTTCAATGCATAGTTAGTGGATGGTATAGTATGATAGGGGTCTGATAAACAAGAATTCAGGTTTGACAGCCATCCCTTTAAAGGAAATCTACCATCAAAATCCATTATGATAAACCATGGGCACACTCATAGATACAGCCACTGTAACTGTAATAATCTTCTTATATTTGTTATCCATGGCTCCTTCTTTCTAAAATCAACTTTTTACATTATGCTAATGAGTCTGAAGAACTCTCCGTGATCTGGCTTTACAGCTGTTTCATTGTCTCATCCTCCCCCTCCTGCCTTAGCTCTTGTGCAATGAGTACTTCCTGTTGTCATTTCAGTGCTGAGGGAGCAGGGAGGAGGGTGAGACAGCCTAACAGGGAGGTGTAGATGGGAGGGGCTGGCCGAGCAGGACACGCCCCTTCTGATGCCAGGTAATATAAGATAAAGTTGAACCCCGAGAGTCAGGGTTCTCATATAATATAGCATCTTGCTTGTGTGTAAACAAGGTCCAGCAGACAGTTTTTTGATGGGTTTTCGCTCTTCACATCAGACAGCAAATTTAGTCGTCCCTGCCAGTAACATTGTAACAAGTGAGTGTTAGATTTTTCCTGTTTGTTCGTGGTTTCTTTCATTGCTTTCCTTCTGCTCCTCTGTATTAGCTCACAATTTGGATGCACAATGTCTTCCTTTCCCAATATTGTTTGCACCGGGCCCCTCCCCTGATTTATAACACAGCGCGATGGTCTCCAGCACATGGATTATATCTGAGCTGACACATTTGGTCAGAAAACACTCATTTTTGTGTCATGAAGATCAGAAAGAGTGTGGTTGAGGAATGACATAGTTTTCTATCTTAAAGCCTTTCTGGAACCTCATTTAACCCCAATGAATTGCAAATAGACCTCGGGGCAAATAATACTAAGGGTTCAAAGCAAAGATAGACCATGTTTTTCCTCAACACAATAATAAGGCTTCCCTGAGGATTGGGAGGAGAATATGACCCAACAGCATCCATTACTGCTTGTTTCCCAGCCCAGTGTTTCAATCATGGGAAAAAAGTTTTAGGAACTCAGTTGGGGAATATGTTCTTTGTATTGAAGTCCAGAGATACACAGCAGCTGTACATCCACCTCTGTGCTTGTGATTCAGCATAGCCCCTTAGTAATAGAGTTTTAGAGACTAAACATATGGATGACTTATCCTAAGAATAGGTCATCAATATCACATTGTGGGGGTCCAACACCCAAACAATCTCATATTGAAGACAAACTATATGGATATGTTATCAATATATTTATTTAAAGCTAAAAAGAGGAATAGCAGTTGGCCATATAGAGAAACCCTTTACTTGAGTATGACCAATCTGACCCATGAATGTTATCTTTTGTTA
This sequence comes from Engystomops pustulosus, assembly GCF_040894005.1. Lineage (NCBI taxonomy): Eukaryota > Metazoa > Chordata > Amphibia > Anura > Leptodactylidae > Engystomops > Engystomops pustulosus. Next base: position 256,418,262 of record NC_092411.1, read on the forward strand.
TCAGGGCTAGGCACATACATAATTCTTGTATTATATGGTGGTCCATGTAGTGTATGGATGTGTGTCAGTTCTGCCTGATCAGGATTCACTCTTACAAACACCCCTCTAAGATACCTTGATCAAGGATCAAAGGGTTGTACCAAGGATACATGTTATTCGCTATTGAAAAGGTATTAGATAACAAGCTGATTACTGAGGGTCCTATTGCTGGGGATTCATTTATGTTTTTGCACATTCCCAAAAGTGGCTTTGGGAAAGCATGGAATCTTGGTACAACTCCATTTCGTACAACCTTTGGAACTCCTTCTCAGCCAACTTGGATAATAACCAACATGTGATAGACTAAAACATAACATTAAAAACTTAAAAATACCATCAGATCCTGAATAACTGAGGTTTTGGTGGTGTTGTTTTCAGCAGAAGTTTGGTAAATTTGCCCCTTTATACTACACAACAATACTGATGCAAATGTTGTTGTGTAGTCTTCTTCATACCATAAAATTATAATAATAATAATTCCTTTATTTATATAGCACACACAAATCCCACAATGATGCACAGAGCTTGCCAAATCAGTCCCTGTCCCCAATGGGGCTCACAATCTAATCAACCTACCAGTATGTTTTGGAGTATGGGAGGAAACCGGAGGACCCGGAGGAAACCATTGCAAACACGGATAGAACATACAAACTCTTTGCAGATTACATTCATCTTGATACCATTTAAAACATAAAAATGCCATCTGATCCCGAAATAATTGGGGTTTTGGTGATTTTGGTAAATTTTTCTATCTCATTTTGGTAACCCATCTCCCTTTATTCAAAGTGAACTGATCCTGATGTGATTGTTCTTGGATAGTCTTCACTGGCGAACTATTTGTGTAAGTGACTATGCGACTAATCTCTTGATGCTCTGATACGGATCGCATCATCCATATTACTCACTGGACTTTGGGTGACTAAGGGATACTTAGAAGACAGAGAAGTACGTCGACCAATCCTCTCACAATGAGTGACATAATACAAAAGAGTAATATGTATACATATGTACGGATCAGCAACAAACACATGACATAAAGCAGTATAAACTCCAATGTTTGTTGAAGGATAAGATTCTTTTTCCCTATAGTAATATGTTTGAGGCAGTGTCCTGATCGCTGTACTTACTGTCAACGTGGTTATTTTTAATAAAGTCAAATTACCATTTATTAACGTGTAAAAAAACCAATAAAAGTATTACATTTTGGGCCAAGCGTAAATGTGAGTTCATTTTCTAACACGTCAGCCAGGCGAGGTCTGATTGTTGTAGCTGAAAAACAAGTTATAAAGTCATCTGATAAAAACTGCGGCCACTTCATCCTCCGTTATGAACTGATGGCTAAGAAGACGCGCCAGTACCCCTCACATTATCCATGTGCCCTATCATCCTTTTGAACTGACATCCCTGGCAGCTAGAAGGAAGTGACAGATCTTTAGGGAATGGCTCCGACATAACCCAGAGCGCACTGTATTACTGGCTCCTTGTCTCCGTATGTGAAGGTTTTATAATTCACATGACAGCACGTTATGTTTACTCACTCCACAGCATTGTGTGATCATATAATATCTTCACGTGGAAGCCGAAAGCAAAGGATCATTCCTTCAAAGTCTTCACATGTGATCTTCTGTTACTCATGGTACTTAAAGGGATTGTCCAGAAGTTGAAGAACATGGCTGTTTTCTTCCAAAAATGGCGCCACACCTGACCAATACTTGTGCCGCTGTTACAAAGCTGCATAGAGATGAATGTATCGGATTAGCTATACTGGTAGAAACCATGCATCAGGTTTTTTTTTTGGAAGAAAACAGCATGATTTTCAACTAAACAAGCCCTTTAAGCGGTATTGTGACTAGACAAGAGGCGGCAATGAAAAATGTGCTCTTATTTATTTACACAATTGTCAATAAAAATACATTACTGCCAAAAGTGTCTTACTCCACGCTATAACGATAGGGCAATAAGAGTAAATCAAAATGATCTTTCTTACATTTTCACCCAATCACCATCTTATTACCACTCCTCTCGTTTATCAGTTTTTTAATATTCTGATTTATGAAGGACATGAAAACATATTGAGAAATTCTCAGGATACTGTAATCTATATTTGATATAAGACAGGTGGATGTAAGCTACTCCAAGAACATCAAGTGTGACCTACAAGAAGTCTAAAAACATGATGTGGGATTAAGCCAAACCTGTATATCTATTCCATAAGGAACAGACTCCCAACTGTAGACAGCACTGTTTCGACCTGGTTGGGTCTCCTCAGTACAGTATAGGGAACTGATTTGGCTGTGTGAGAGGCTATTGACTAGGATCAGACAGTAGGTGTTCTCCTTAAGGAGACAATGCCAATTAAGGCCACCTTAAAGGCATTAAGGCATGTCTGATCCTAATCAATAGCCTCTCACACAGCCAAATCAGTTCCCTACACTGTACTGAGGAGACCCAACCAGGTCGAAACAGTACTATCTACAGTTGGGAGTCTGTTCCTTATGGAATAGATATGCTGGTTTGGCTTAATCCCACATCATGTTTTTAGACTTCTTGTAGGTCATACTTGATGTTAAGGGGGCTGCCTTTTAAGGTAGCAAAAGGAGGTATTGTTTTCCATTTAACACCTTGGAAAACTTATTTGCATTCTTCCCAGAATACCCTAGTGGAGCATCTATGGCTTTAAGTCTCCACATGCCTTTAAGGTGGCCTAAATTGGCATTGTCTCCTTAAGGAGAACACCTACTGTCTGACCCCTTAACCCTATACAGACATCTGGTCTTTGCACCACCAGGGTCACCAGGTTACTTCCTTTTGGAGAGGTTTTGGTATAGCTGGAAGCTGACCTGTTTGGTTTAACAGACACACAAGAGGGCAAGGAACAAGGCGAGGTCAGGGCATGCACACTTTTTATACAGTTGAGGATCAGGCCAAAGGTCAGGCAGATCAGAATAATCTGTTCAAGGACTAGCCAAGGTTGTCACAGTACAAACAAGGGTCAGAAACACGGAAGAGTCACAGTAACAGATCAGGATATCTTCAAATGACACAGGAGAACCTCTAATGCTCTGACATCAATCTATAACTTGTCAAGCAAATGATAAGACGCCATATTGTTGGGTTGATTAAAATATAGATACTTATATTTTATTTGCTTTACAGAAATCACAGTGACCATGTATATTGTTTTATATGTGATTGGAAGATCAGAAAATGCATATAACAATTTATAATTTCTTGTATTTGATGCTATTAAATTGTACAGTATTTTTAGATTATGCGAATTAAGATATTCTGGTAACATCCTCAAAATACTAAGTATCTTCCGGTTAAGGCTGGATGCACACATAGTTCTTTTTTTTCTCCTTTTCTTGGTAAATTTTAGCATTTCTTGTGATGTTTTTGGACAGGTTTTTTTTTCATGTTACCGTAAAGTCTGTATCATATTGTGAAATACAACGGGAGCAATACTTTTTAAGACATTTTTGTGCTACATTTAGTGTGATGGGGATTTTTGAGATTTTTATTTTGCATAGCACAGCATATCACCCATGTAAATGCCTGTTTTGTGCCAGTATCAGTATGTTAGAAAAGTGCAAAATGATGAAAAGTAGGTTGAGAAAATGTACTGATGTGTTCTTCCTTACCTGCGATGAGATGCCCAGCCCTGGCTTTACATTGTTTCCTGATATTCTGTATGTGATTGTGTGCTGCATTGTGTTGTAGCATTGTACAAAAATGACACAACCCCTAGTTACAAACGGACCCTAACTTTCCACTGCGACCTCTGGTGAAGCTCTCTGGATGCTGGTAATTTACTTAAAGGCTTGGCCACTATCAGTAAATAATTGATATTATTTGTGTAATGAAAAGTTATACAGCTTTTCAATATACTTTCTGTACTAATTCCTCATGGTTTTCAAGATCTCTGCTTTCTGTATGTCTATAGAAAGAGTCGCTATTTACTTCAAGTGGATAGAATGGGGCACATTTAATGACCTGGTCCTGTCGCGATCCCCGCTGTGCGTTCTCTGACGATCTTGGACTCCGACGCAATTCACTAAGATCATGCGCCCGATATCCTGCATGTGTCGCTTCTCCGCTCAGGTCCGACAGAGTCCACCTTCTACTTCCTGGTGCATGTAAGTGTATGTATTGTCGTCCGACGGCCCGCCCACCGATTTCTGTCACATTAAAGCCAGCGCCGATGTGCGAAAATATGTTCGCTGCGCAACAATAGCCTTTTAAATACGTCGCAAATCTATAATTGTCAGAATATCCAACGTTTTTGCGGTCCGCAGACCCTTAGTAAATGAGCCCCAATCTGTCCATGGTGCTCAAGCTCTTATTATCACACAACTCCCATTACTCTCTATGATAATAACGGCTCCTGCACCTGCCTGTCCATCACCGATGACAGATTCTATCCAATGAAATTAACTAGAGAAGCTATTTATAGAATGACAGCAAGCAGAGATCTAGAAAACGGTGAGGAACTGATACAGAAAGTATATTGGAAATTTGTATAACCTTTCCTAACACAAACAATATCAATTATTTGCTGAAAGTAGACGACCCCTTTAAGTCCAAGGCTGCAATGATCTGCTGTAATGTGTCTGCAATGAAGATTTATTGTTAACCCTTGTTCCCTTGTTACCCCAAAAGTTTTAAAATCTAATTGTCACAGTTCCCAAAAAACTATCTGGCTGGAGTTACTACATATACCTGTTTCAACTTACATACAAATTCAGGACAAACCTACAGAACCTATCCTGTACATAACCCGGGGACTGCCTGTATTGCATTGGCTTTATGAGATATCGGAGTCCTTATACATCGATGTGATAAGAGTGGACACTTCTGCATCATCTCCGCTTAGACTTACCTATTTAATTATCTTATGAGTGAGAAATTTTACAAGGTAACAAAGTGTTGGAGCAATTTGGATTTTCAGGTATGTTTGTGAGCAATCTTTGATTCACTCCATTATGTCATAAGTTCTCAATAGTAGGTGTAACTGATTTGACAACATAGGTGTTGGTCAAGATCTAAAGCAATCATAATCTCTGGCATCTATTATCTTTATTCAGTGCAGGCTCCAGGTATCAGTGGGCCCCTGGGCGATAGGGCCTCAGTGGGACCCTTAACAGTGAGGTAATGTGGCGGCATTAAAAAACAGAGAAACTTAAAATACCAAATATGAAGACAGCCTCCATTAATTGTTATGTCTAGGCTGCAGCCTCTATGAATTGTTGTGCCTTGGCAGTGTCAGGAAGGAGATAGCGTAAGAGAGGGCCTGTGAGGAGCTTAGACTGGGCCAGGCCGGACATGAGGCGTGCAGGCTGACGCGGACATGAGGTGCGCGGGCGTCATATGAGGTGGGTAGGGCAGGGTGGGCCACATGTGAGGTTGGTAGGGCAGGGTGGGCCACATGTGAGGTCGGTAGGGCAGGGCGGGCCACATGTGATGTGGGTAGGGCAGGGCGGGCCACATGTAAGGTTGGTAGGGCAGGGCGGGCCACATGTAAGGTTGGTAAGGGAATGTGAGTAGGGTGGGTCGGTCAATTTCCTTCACCATCAGGGAGGGTAAGTAAAGGGATGGGCCAGGAGTCGATAGGATGGCGAATTATACTTTGCCCCCGGGTCCTTCCTACTACCTCTCCATCCACCTCCTATGCGCCCTGCAATCAGCAGGGGCTGTTCATTAAATAGGCAAATGTAATAAATTATATGTTGTCCGAATACCCATCCATTGCAGGCCCCCCTGCGCCGGGCCCAGTAACACAGCTGTTGTTACGCAGCGTCACTGTTTCTGATCCATTGTCATGGTGGTCCCCTTTGGAGCTCTGGGGCCCCGGCACTTGCCCAGGTCAGCCGGGTGCTGACGCCGGCCCTGTCTTTATTTATTTCTAATTTTTGTTTTTTCTTGGCTAACTTTTTTATAGTACTGTGTTACCCAGAAAGTAAGGGAACCATACCCATTCATGCAGCTAGTGATGGGCATGGAACATGGAACGGAAAAGTTGGAAAGAGTTGGAAAGTTAATAGATATCAAAGGAAGTTCAAATATCTCATGGGAGGCAAAGGATAAAAAATAACTTTACTTTGGATGGAGCCCTAGTAAATCATTGACCACTTGTATTAATAGTAGGATCTCTTTTTCTCCAGTACATATGAAGTATGATGAAATATACCTTTATTTAGACATTTTTTTTATTGACTTAGAAGATACTCCTGTAGTAAACAGTTCATCATACAGGTTATACTTGAGTAGGAATTTGGTATGTACAGTATGATCTCTCTTTTCACTGAAAATGCAGGAGACCGCCCTGTTGTTAGCTACAGGTCAAAACAAGTGTGTTTTGTGCAATGTACCAATATGCTCAGCTTACTCAGAAAGATAACACTTTGTCTAAAGAGTTCTCGGGAGCAAATATTTTCAATTCACTAAATTGTTTCAAAGAAAAATTGAAAGACCTTGTTGAGTAATTTACATGGAGCTTAGTGTGATTGGACTCACACCAGGTGAGTAGCATATAAGATTACAGAATGGTTTTTTTAGCACTACAGTTATGGAATATTTATGGATAAGGGCAATGATTTTTAATCATAGTTTTTAATAAAGTGTTTATTTTGGGTGGGTTTATTTGCATCGTAGGTTTTCTTTAAGTTTTCATTTCGCTACCAGAGTAACTTTAAGGTACAAACTAGTAAGAGAACTGCACCATACACTCTATGTCCCTCATGTGAATACAGCTATGGTGTCCATGTTTGACCAGGTTTTAATAATAATAATAATAATTCTTTATTTATATAGTGCACACATATTACGCAGCGCTGCACAGAGTTTGCCAAATCGGTCCCTGTCCCCAATGGGGCTCACAATCTAAACAACCTGCCTATATGTTTTGGAGGAAACCGGAGGACCTGGAGGAAACCCACGCAAACACGGAGAGAACATGCAAACTCTTTTCAGATGTTGACCTTGGGACTTCAGCCCAAGACCCCAGCGCTGCAAGTTTATAATGCTAACCACTAAGCCACTGTGTTTTTATTAATTTTTCTGGAACTTCAGGAGATACCAATTCTGGAAGCCTCATAAAAGTGAATAAACTACCATCATATGGGTTACTAGATGGCACTTGTGGACTCCCATTTACCTGACTGCTAGAGATTCAACTATTGGAAAAGGAGACTATAGAAGAGCACCTGTTCCTCTGTATGCCTCCAACAAAGGTATGAAAGGTCTGTCATTGAATAAAACTATTTTTCCCCTTCCCGATGCAATTTAAGCATGTCACACTGCCCGCAGAAATTGTTGTTGACCTATTTGTTCTGTTGACTTTCAAGCATCAGTCCATGTATTCATGCTGTTGGTTTTCACCTCAACGTGATCCTATAAAGCCGTTGGATGACCACAAAGTTTACTGAAACAATTCTGCACAAATAAAACATCTAATTTCTGGAGTTTTTTTGTCCTGCAGTTGTGGAATTTAGAAATTCTGCTAATTTTCCAGGAGTGTAGATGCATATCCATAACTAATATTTCTGTTCAAAATTGTAACACAAACTCATTCAGCCCCTTGGCAAAAGGGAATGCAGTTGGGAAGAAGGTCACTAGGGTAAATCATGCGACCACGACCACTTGAGATCTCTGAATGAGGGGAATTGCTGCTGTCCAATGTTTCCACTCCATTTCCTTTCATGGAAACCTACCATTTCAAATGGTAGGTGTAAGCTGTAAACACTGAGCACCATCTCAGGGTGAGCTGGTGCTGGTGCTTAGTTTCGTTAGTGTTAAAACCGCGGTATCGCGGTTTTAACACTTTTTAAACTTTATAGCAGAAACTGCTTCGGCACTGCGTGCGCACGATCGTGCGCGCGCCTACATAGGAAATGCTGCAGGCGTTGCGCGCGCACGGTCGCGCGCAGCGCCGAAGCAGCTTCTGCTATAAAGTTTAAAAAGTGTTAAAACCGCGATACCACGGTTTTAACACTAACGAAACTAAGCACCGGCACCAGCTCACCCTGAGGCTGATGCTCGGTGTTTAAAGCTTACACCGACCATTTGAAATGGTAGGTTTCCTTTAAGCAGAAACTAGGCTTAAACTTCAGAGCTGCAATAAAGAATAAAGAAGTTATTTTAGAATTTTCTGTCCCAGAGCGCACCAATTCATGGCACATTTAAAATTCCAATTGAAAGTGGGAAAAGATTGAGGATGATTAACATTGATACCCTCAGCATTTGGAGTCCTCCTTTGCTGGACAAAAGTAAGTGAAAGACTAAGGGATTTATCACAATTCTGGTAGACATGCAACTTTTTAGGTGCAAAAACAAGCACAATGCACACATCGGAGTTGTGATAAATTCCTCCCTATGTTAGTAACAGCTTTTTACTTATACTTGAATGTCTCTGACTGGAGACTGGAGGTACATCTACTGTCCGCCACTTTCCAAACCTTCAAACATATTCTGAAAAGCCACCAGTTCAGGATCACCTACAACACACAATAACTGCACAGCTCTGCTCCCTCACCCCATGTCTCCATCTACCCTCCCATATAGATTGTGAGCCGTCACAAGCAGGGTCCTCCTTCCACTTGTTTCTGATAACTGTAGCATTGTATTTGTTTCAGTTTTAATGTAATGTATGTAAACCCTTTATTGATTGTACAGCACCCATGGAATTAATGGTGCTCTATAAATAAAAGTTTTACAATTTTCCAATATACTTTCTGTATCAATTTCTCACAGTTTTCTGTGAGAAAACTGGAAATAAATATAAAAGATTCTACAGAAGGACAGAAAGCAGAGATCTAGAAAACCGTAAGGAATTTATACAGAACGTATATTGGAAAATTGTATAACTTTTTATAATACAAACATTAACATTAATTTGCTGAAAAGAGAATACCCCTTTAATGATACAATACCAGCCACTGGTGCAGGTACCACCTTAGCAACTCATAGATAGAGCAGATGAGAGTGCAATGGTGGAGTAGGGAGCTATAGTCCTCGCTCCGTCATTGAGCCTCTGCTGTATGAGGTTGGCAGGAGCGATGTGATGATGCCACTGTGCCCCCGTCTTCAGACCTGGGCAGAGAATAAAAGGGGACTTTTGAAGGGAATAGGGGAAAAATGTTTAGCAGGTTTTTTTCTTCAATTTAACTACAAAGGAGTTGGAAGTGGGCATGACAGGGGTCTTCAGAAAAGTTACAAACTTTGGGCAAGTGGTTACCATAAGGGGGAACAAGGTGGATGGCCACATAATGGGATGCACACTGTCTAGGGGCTACACAAAGGTGGGTGGGTGGGGCAATTTCAATGAAGTGATAAGATCAAGAGGCCTACAGAAAGGTAGCATTAAGTTAGGGACTTTATAAAGGGAGGCATTAGGTGGGGGGCTGCCTACAGAATGAGAGGAAAAAGGTTGGGGGCTGCAGAAAGAGGAGCTTAAGTCGGGGGCTACAGAAATGGGGGCATTTCAAGTAGGGGAGAAAATAGAGAGGGGGAGTTATGTGGTGGTGGTGGGGGCTACTGAATGAGCCAAATAAGCCAAATAAGTGACAGCCAAACAGAAGAGGCATTATACTATCTAATAATAATAATAATAGTAATTCTTTATTTATATAGCGCACACAGATTATGCAGTGGTGTACAGAGTTTGCCAAATCAGTCCCTGTGCCCATGGGGCTCCCAATCTAATCAACCTACCAGTATGTTTTAGAGTGTGGGAGGAAACTGGAGAACCAGGAGGAAAATCTTTGCAGATGTTGACCTGGGACTTGATCACAGGACACCAGCACTGCAAGGCTCTAGTGCTAACCACCGAGCCACACTAAAAGGGGAATTATACTTTGTGGGCACACTAGTGGGTAGGGTTACATTTTATTAAAGCATGTTTGCACACAAAGTAGAGGATTTGTTGCATTACAACAGATTCACTTCAAAGTTGTGGGCACACTACTCGGCTGGGTCCATTTATTATTAAACAATATTTACAAAAAATATTTACAACACAATTTTCACTTGAAAAAAATCTAATCTTGCTCCACCTAGTTCACAAATTTGAGAATTCCTTCGTTAATCTCACTCCTCCTTCAGTCCACCCTCTATGGACATGATAATTCCTCGGCACCTCTGTTTAGACAAGTCCAGGAGTAAGAAAGTGATGTCACATAGCAGAAGACAAATGGGTTTTCAGCTGCACCTCCTCATACAATGTGAAATAATCCTTCTCTCATTAGAACCAATTCCTTCCATATGAACTCAGGAGCCACCATGGAAGGATCTGCATTGATTCATTAATTGACATGATTTATAGAAGAATGATAGACTGAAGTCTTGGAGCTTTTTATATAATTAGATGTGAAATGTTAGCGTGACTTGTGCAAATAAACAGTAGGTGAAATTATCTATAAGTCTGTCTTTTGTAGTGAAAAATCCTGTTCAAGCAAGCAGTAAGCCGGCAGGTTCACCAAGAGGCTACTGAGCCGTCATTGGAACGTATTATACTGGGTGGATGCCTTCTGGATGGCTGCCAGTTTTTCCAGTTTCTTCAGAATCTTCCTCTGCCTGATCAGCGTATTACACTATCCGTCCATAGCCCATAGAGCAAACACTGGGCTGTCAGCTCCATGACACAGAGAATGCAGAACATAATGGGCGCTCTATATGATGGAAAGACCAGGCATTTGCTGCTAATTATCGAGTTATTGGGTGGCAAAGTGCGGAATGCACAAAGTGTTGTCATAGTTTAGATAAACAGAGATGGACGGATACAAGGGCGGGATGCCAGGTAGGGTGTGATCACCCCACATATCTCATAGCACATCAGCTCCTACAAGACAGGTTACACACGCACTGCCTGACAACAAGACTATGCAGTTTCTTCTCCTTCTATATTCCACCATGATGCTTTCAAAGTCCTATATTGTTGCATCCGGTGACTTTGGATATTAACCATCTCTTCGCTTGGAAGTAGTTTTCTGCTCTCAATGGTGGCTTTCTATTTTGGGTTCCATACTGTGAATATATGGCCACATCTATCTTATGCATGTGTAATTTAGTGACTTTTTGTTCTGGACGCAAAGGAGTATTTGCACAATTTTTTGCAACTTTTTCAATAGTTCGCCGAAGTTGTCATATATCTCACATACTGTAGCTGGAGAGGAGTCATTCACAATAAAAATGCAGTGTTCTCTGCAAGCAGCATGTTATAGAGCAGGAGGAGCTGGGCAGATTGTACATAGTGTCGTATCTGCAGGCAGCATGTTATAGACCAGGAGGAGTTAAGTAAATTGTACATAGTGTCCAATCTGCAGTCCATATGTTACAGAGCAGGAGGAGCTGAGCACATTGTACGTTGTCTCCGATCTGCATTCATTATGTTATAGAGCAGGAGGAGTTTAGTAGATTGTACATAGTGTCCTATCTGCAGGCAGCATGTTATAGACCGGGAGGAGTTGGGCAGATTGTACATAGTCTCCTACCTGCAGCCAGCATGTTATAGAGCAGGATGAGCTAAATAGATTGTACACAGTGTTCTATCTGCAGGCAGCATGTTATAGAGCAGGAGGAGCTGAGCAGATTGTACATTGGGGCAAATTTACTTACCCGGTCCATTCGCGTTCCAGCGGCGGCTTCTCCGCTCTGGATTCGGGTCCGGCCGGGATTTAATAAGGTAGTTCTTCCGCCGTCCACCAGGTGGCGCTGCTGCGCTGAAAGTAAACTCATCGCGCCGGAATGCACCGAGCTGGACCAGGTGAAGGTAAGCGGTCCTTATGCGACACATTTTCGGTTTTTAAATGCGGCGGTTTTTCCGAATACGTCGGGTTTTCGTTCGGCCACGCCCCCCGATTTCCGTCGCGCGCATGCCAGCGCCGATGCGCCACAATCCGATCGCGTGCGCCAAAATCCCGGGCCAATTTAAGTACAAGCGGCGCAAAACGGAAATATTCGGGTAACACGTCGGGAAAACGCGAATCGGGCCCTTAATAAATGACCCCCATTGTCTCCGATTTGCATTCAGTATGTTATAGAGCAGGAGGAGTTGGGCAGATTGTACATAGCATCCTACTTTCAGGCAATATATTATAGAGCAGGAGGAGCAACAGTAAGAAGATTAATGTATAATTTTGTGAGGATTTGTAGTTTTATAGAATTAAAACTCTGCTCTTTTCCTGCAGAGAAGTCAAGGAGTCCATCCTATCAGTGATTGGCAGCTATCTTTTCCCTGGTACATGGAGCTCTATTTATCACTAATACCATCCCAATTACTTTACAGCTTAGAGAGAGTAGAGATTTTGGCAAGGCCTTTACGATTAGTATAGTATTACCAAGCTTTTAGATAGTAAGACACCTGTAAGCCTACAAATTACTACAGGTTCATGCATGAATATCTGGGAGATTCAGATTTTTACATTTATGAAGTTATGATCTGCCTCACCCATGTCCAACAGAGGGAGGATTCTCTTCTATATATAGGACTGAACGGATGATGTCCTGCTAATTGAGCTGTGATGATGTCATGCTATTTGAGCTCTGATGACGTCATGCTATTTGAGCTCTGATGATGTCATGCTATTTGAGCTGTGATGATGTCCTGCTATTTGAGCTGTGATGATGTCATGCTATTTGAGCTGTGATGATGTCATGCTATTTGAGCTGTGATGATGTCCTGCTATTTGAGCTGTGATGATGTCATGCTATTTGAGCTGTGATGATGTCATGCTATTTGAGCCGTGATGATGTCCTGCTATTTGAGCTGTGATGATGTCATGCTATTTGAGCTGTGATGATGTCCTGCTATTTGAGCTGTGATGATGTCATGCTATCTGAGCTGTGATGATGTCATGCTATTTGAGCTGTGATGACGTCATGTTTGGAAAGAAGCAGGCTAGCATAATTATTAACGTTTGTAAATTTCCTGTAGAAATGTGCGAGGCCATACATTCTCTGGATTCTTTAGGTTTTATATAGTTTGTCACTACAGTGTAACACTACAAAATACAAATAGGGCATTGAAGTAAATTTTATTGTGAGTAATTGTGACCATTGTAGCCTAAGGCTAAAGTGCAGTAAATTACCAACATCCAGAAGTCCCTTTGTAACTAGGGGTCGTTTGTACGTTGGGTGTTCTTAAGTAGGGGACCGCCTTTAAATGAATTCCTATTGTCTGGGGTCAGGTCTTTATAAGGATTGAACCTGCTGTTCGACTGTTTTGTTGTTTATTGTCACAAGCTGCAGGTTGACCGAGTGCATAAACCGCTCCGGTTGGCCTCCCCCGAATCCTGTCTCGTGTCACACTGTCCCCTAACAGGGTGCTACATATCAAAGATTTCCTGCTGAAAACTAAGGCAAAGGATTAGAAGATCAAAAGCAGTGGAGGATCACTTCACAGCATTCCATGTAATACATCTGGCGTCTTCTTCAGGAGTACACAGGGAGGCTGCAACCAGTCAGTATTTGCTATGGAGCCCACACAATCTCCACAGTTTGCCGACTGTCACAACAAACATGTCACATTTTGTTCCTGAACTTTGTAGTAATGCATATCTCAGCTATGTTACCCACCTCCAACTGGCTGAGGGAATAACACTGGATACACAACAATAGCATGTGATAACTAGTTTAATTTTTAGAATGCATAATTCTCTCCGAAGCGAATATGCTGCCTATTTCCTCATAGTTGCTATGAGAATGGAGTGGGTAGTAGTAATCTGATTCTGTGAAAATATCCTGCACCAAAAGTTTTAATATTTTTGGGTGGTCTCAAAAAGACATCAAGTGCTGTAATAGGTCATATAAACATCATAGAGGAAGGGTCATCTGTTTGATTCCCTACCCCAGTGATGGCAAACCTTTTAGACACCGAGTGCCCAAACTACAACCAAAACCCACATATTTTTTGCATAGTGCCGATGCGACAATTAAAGCGGTAACTTATTACTCTCTGCTCTGTCACAGGTTTAAATTATATAGGCACCTGAGGACACCAATACAGTAGAAAGAAGGAGAAGAAGTTTGGATTATTATTGTAGTTTTTTTCCAGGGTCCTGGGCTGCCTGGGACTCCAAGAGGCCTTGAGTCCTGTCTGGTGAACTCTGCACTCGAGTGATGGCGTGGGTGCCTATAGAGAGGGCTCTGAGTGCCACCTCGGGCACCTGTGCCATAGGTTCGCCACCACTACCCTACCCCATCTAGCCATCTCATATAATGATCAACTAAATGCCAGGGACTCAATTTTGAAAGAGATTGTTATGTATTAGTGTCACGTGTGCTCCTGCGACCCATGTCCCAGTTCACAGTAGCACCCGTGTGCTTCCCGATGCCCCTGATGCCCATCTGCAGCGTCTCTCACCTCTCCTCATTCCAGCAGCAGTCCCCACTCTCGGATGTGCGTGTCTCCACCTCCTAGGGCAGTGATGGCAAACCTTTTAGAGCCTGAGTGCCCAAACTTCAACCAAAAGCCACTTATTTATTGCAAAGTGCAACACAGCAATTTAAGAAGTAATGTATTTCTGCTTGTTCATTGACTTTCAATCCTTCAAATTCATCTATCATTGTAGGAAGGTTCTGCAAGTAGATTCTTTGAGTGGTATCTGGTGAACTTCATTCTGGGGTGATGGCCTGGGTGCCCACAGAAAGGGCTCAGAGTGCCGCCTCTGGCACCCGTGCCATAGGTTCGCCACCCCTGTCCTAGGGTGCGCGTGCACCGGCTCTGTAAGATTTTAAGGGCCAGCATGCCAATGATTGCCGTGGCCGCCCACCTGCCCTGATAAATTGACAGCTCTTTCCTGTGTCCCCTGCTGGATCTTTGAGCCTTGTGCCTTAGAAGAAGCTTGTCTCCTGTTCCTAGTGCAATTAGTGTGATTTCCTGTTGTGATTCTGATTCCATTCCTGACTATGCTCCTCTGCTGCCAGCCCTGACCTTCTGCTTTGTTCCTGACTCCAATCCCATGCCACCTGTCCTGACCTCCAGACTATCTACTATCCACAGCAAGTCTACTATCCACAGCAAGTCCAACCCGCTTTGCTGCGGGCTCTAGTGAAGACCAGGTGGCACTTAGACTCCCCTTCCTGGTGTTGGCTTACGTCATTGCTTACGGTGGTACAGTGGGACCACTAACCCCGATGCCCTCACAGTTCGCCTCAGAACAATCTAAGGTGGCTTTCATGATCAGCCTTCTCTCCAGGAAAGACCTAGCATGGGCCGCCATTCTCTGGGACAGGAACGACCTGGTCATGTGTAATATCACCGCTTTCCTTGATGAATTCTGGTCTGTCTTTGAGGAGCCAGTTTGGGCGTCATCTGCTGAAATCGCTCTGCTGAACTTGCCCCAATGAGATTTGTCTGTTGGTGACTCACGGTCCAGTTCCGCACTTTAGCTTCTGAGCTTGCTTCGAATCAGGTGGCCTTGGTTACAACTTTTAAAAAAGACCTCCCTTGACTTATTAAAGACTCCCTGTCTGCACGCAACCTACTGTCCTCTCTGAATAGTCTCATTTCCTTGGCCACTCAGATTCACATCCGATTCTCAGAGCGTCAGGAAGAGCAGCGTCTAGAACTAACACAGACCAGGACCTGTTGACTGCCCCGCTTGGCACCAGTCTTTCAAAGGCCACCACAGCTCCTCCTTGTCTGCTCCAGAGGAGGCTATGCAGGTGGATAAAGTGCGTTTGACTCCCTAAGAATGCTCCAGACATCGACAGGAGAATTTGTGTCTCTATTGTGCCAGCACGGAGCGCTTTCTCTGGACTTGTCCACTCCATCCATCCACAGCGTTCGGGAAATGCAAGCATCTAGGGTTTCTGGGAGAGGCGTACCTAGATGAGAATAAAGCTTCTCCTCGCCTTCCTGGATTCTGGCTCTGATGGAAACTTTATGGATGCTGCCCTGGTCTCCCAGCATCATCTGCCTGTTGTCTGTCTTGAGAAGCCACTGGCCATCTCCTCTGTCAGTGGGCAGACCCTCTGTGATTCAGTCTGGTACTGCACCAAGCCTCTATTTCTGCATGTTGGGGCATTGCACAAAGAGAAACTGTCATTTTATGTGCTGTCTTTCGTTATTCTGGGTCTTCCGTGGTTCCAGAGCTACACACCTGCGCTCAACTGGCAGACGGTGGAGGTTCTTCACTGGGGACTGGAATGCCAGTCATGCTGTTTGATGGCACCTCATCCCGTATCCACCATGTATCTCCGGTGTCCACCAAGCCTCTGGTGGTTCCTCCTGCTCCATATATGATAAAGATAGTAATATTAAACTTTATTAAAGACATTTTTTTTCTTCCTCCTTTCCCTGCAGTGAGCACTGTCTGTACACAGCAAAATAATAAGGAGAGGAGGCTAAAGCTTAACTCCTTATGCGCTGATTTATACAAACTGCTAAGTGCAGAAAGAAAGAAAGGGAAGAAAATAGTACAAAGACACTTTCCTTTAATATGAAGTTTACTGTCACCTGCAAAACAAGTTTTTTTTTAAATGTCAAAACCTTTTTTTTTTTTAATTCAAACACTTTGGAAAATAAGTGACAGGAAATGGGGAAGGGGCTGCTTTGAAGTGATGAAAACTCTTGTCCTAAACCGATATGATTCTCCCCTGGACTCCTCAGTCTACATGCAGCAACTCATTACATCTTTGTGTTTTCACATAAAAACATAATTGGCTCCACAGAACTTGGATCCCCCATAAACACACAGTTGTGGAAATGCTGTGTTTAGCTAACTCTGATTATGGTCTGAAAATTGGCTTTCTTCAATTCATTTTTGTTATGTACTTGGCTTCTTCCCAGGGACTGATCTTCCATCTGCAGCTGCACCTGCATTTTACAAGACATGATCGAGGAAAAGTGTCTTTAAAAAAAAAGTTGTTATTTCGGCGAGGTGACTCGGTGCCAAGACTACAGTGTGAGTTTAATGATGAAAAAAAAAAAGAACAGAGAAGTGTACACATCGTGAAGACTTGTACAGATAGAATTTTACTCTGCAACTGAGTAAATGGTGGTTTTGTTAGCAAAAACCAGATCGCTGCTGGCACCCGGCCACGTGTCTGAAGCAGACGAGCAGTCAAGGATCCAAAGGCCATTCTCTGTCTCTGAATTCCTGAATGGAGCTGCCAAGTCTTGCTTACTTAACGTTTCACTTTAGTTTTTCGCTTTTAGGGTTGATTTGGGTATATACTTCATTATCCTGTGATTACTTCACTTTATACGCTGCAATAAAACCTTTCAGATCCCTTAATTACACAATCAGTGGTTTATATAGGACTTTATTTTACAACTTTTTTTTACATTCCTTAACGTTCTCTAAAGCAACACTGTTGGCACCTTTTAAAGGGGATGTCCTACACCAGGAAAAGTACTTTCTTTTTAATGGAAGATAATTTAACTTTCCATCTACCCAATTTTTATGCAGCTGTTGTTTAATATCACAGCCTGTCACCGTCGCAGTAATGAAACTTCAGTTGTGTAAGTAATGATCCTCTGATACAGGGAGAGCTTCCTCCCCCTCCCTGTGTGTATGTTTGTTTGGGGGCTTTTGGGAGTTGGCTTAACTTATTAGCAAAGCAAGGTCCCCTCTATCTTGGCTAATCCAAAATGGAAGTTGAAAGATACGTTGGATTTTGTATTTTGATACTTCAATACTGGTAATTTTTTACTTAATGAGTTGTGCACTACATATTAGGGCACATTTACTTACCTGTCCGACGAAGTTCCCCGAGAATGCATTGTCTTCCTGGTGCATGTAAGTGCATTGTCTTGCGAAACAATTGGAAAGTTAAATCCCGCGCTCAGTCGGATTGTCCCCAAAATTCTATTGCATGAAACCAGCGCAGCCGCGGCACAATCTGATCGTGTGAGACACAATCCCAGCGCAGACCCCCTGTTAAATACCTGTCACAGCCATGCAAAACCCGAAAATGTCAGAAAGTCAGACGAAAGTGCACAAACTGCCTTTTAGTCAATAAGCCCCAATATGTTAGTGCCAATGGCTTTTTAGGGTAATAAACCCTATAAAAAAATCAATCCTTCTTGTAGATGAAAGCAGTTTTATAAATAACAAGGGGAGTTTTTACCAATGATATGGAATTTCTACCCTTAATGAAAGACAAAAGTGATGGGATACACGTTGCAGACCTGTACTAGATCAATCCTCAGTCCTGATCATGGCCCCCAATATGGTCAATAAGCTGACTAGATGAATCTATTCCGACTTTGCAATAAAACCATTGAAATGAATCTATAATGCTATTCCAGCACCTGGTCAATTGTTATACTGTGCCAATACTATCCATATATTCCTCATAGATTATGTAGGTCACATGTTAAACTGAAGATGGAAACACCATAACCAGAAATCATTTTATAACTTTCAAATCTACACCATGTACTATATACTGTAAAACTGGTCAATATGGAAGTCACATTGTGAGCTCCAATGAGGGTATGAATTGATGCCAATGCCGGTAAAACACGGTAAGGGAAAAACACTTTCCCTTACGAGATTAACAAATCAATGGTTACTGGAAAAGCCAGACCCTGAAAATGTTTTCAGAAGCCATTTTCCAATTTCTTTATATCCCCAAATTCTCAGGATTTGTTTCTCTGGTTAACAATATCGTGGTCTGGATGTTTTTTCAAAAAATTGGTGCACTTGTGTATATTAGATGGTGACTGTCACAAATGCCTCCCAAAACTGCAAAAACTGTTGTTTAAGGCCATGAATGGATAAAAAATTCAGAAATAATATCATCATAAAATGAATATGTAAATCAACCTGTAAGTGTATCAGATCTGCATAATTAACCAACAGACATACACAAGTGCTCCAGGTCACTTCTAGAATCCGACTTTACTTCTCGACCCATGATTGGCATAGTCACCCTTCCTGTAGAGAAAACGAATAAATCAGACCTGCCCTAATGCTGATTAACCAATCCATGAAAAGATGATTATACATAACACAGACTTGTTATTGGGGTGGGAGCCCTTTAGGATCTGATAGACTCCCTCTAATTTCCATCTGTTTGCTGAGTTGCTTTATTGATACATTAGATTGGGTTTGGGTGGTAACAAGAGCCCCTTTAGATTGGCCTACGACCTCACATTTTGTGACCCTTGTTGCCCGCTGTTACACCCGTTTAAAGTGTCAAACATTTGGCTTTAGTTCTTTTATTCTGAAGGACAGTAACATTAATATAATACATTTGTGGATGCACAAATGTTCTTGGCGTATGATCAAAAATGTTGCCTTCAAAGGGCACAAGTAAAACAGCGGGACAAATTGTCCAGGTCTCCATCCACACGTACGTCAATGGTCACTTTGATGTACGGTGCAGGAGCCTTCTATGGAAGAAGCCATAATCACATTATGTATGAACCAGTTCTCAGGAGATGGGATTTAGTAACTTTGTCTCCAGCAGTTTTCTTTGGGTCCTTGGTTTCCAGCTTGTTTGTTCGCTGAGAATGTTTTTGCGCAGGGGGAGACAGATTCTACATATTGGCCTCCGATCGCGTCTTACTGCCTGCTGCTACTCCTCAGCATTCCTGCTGACTTGTTTCTAGTTCAACTTTGTTTCCTCTAGACAATTATTTTGTTTATTCTCTTCTGTAAAAGATTTCCAGTTGTACATTGAAAAAAGTCTAAGTGCAAAGAGTGGAAATTTTTTATACCAATCCTGTTATGTATCTTATATCATTGTGACAACATCTGATCTAATGAAGGACCCCATCCGAAAAACATATTCTTGCTCATTTAGGTCTAGATTTTTATCTCAAATACATTGAGCCTTCCATGCGGATAATTTTTTCATTAAAGGAAATCTACCATCAGGGACACTTAGTCATAGATCCAGGCACTGTGAATGTGGTAATTTTCTTATATTTTTTATCCGTGGCCTCCTTCCTTCCCTAAAATCAGCATTTAACATTTACAGGCTGTTACATGAGCACTTCCCCTCCCTCTTTATGCTCAAAACTTTCTGTGCTTCAGTGAGATTACATCAGGCAGAGGGAGGGAGGAAATGCTTAGGGAGCAGGGTGAGACAGTGTAACGGCCTGTGAAGCTGCGGCAGAGATGGTCCCTGCTAACACCCCCAGGAGCCCTACAGTCTTAATAACATAATTGTAAAAGTTGATTTTAGAAGGAAATAAGCCATGGATAACAAACATAAGAATAAGGCACTGTCACAGTGTCTGGATCTATAAGTAATGCTTTAGTCAACATTCTGAATAATTTCGGTGTTTTGCAAAACTTTATTTCACATTACTGGGATCCCTGCCAGCAGCGTGTGGTGAGTCCCAGGGAAGGGGGAAGCCGCAGCCTGTGTGTGCGTGTGTCTCAGTCTCCTCTCCTCCACACTCATCCAGGGATGGTATAGGGTAGAGCAAGAATGCATGAATAAGACTGAGATACAGGCTACTGATGTACCAAGACTCACCACACACAGGTTAGTGCTGGTGCACGTGTGACCATGGGTGATTTAAATGACGATGGACATCTTTTTAAAATTCTGCTTGTCACTAGTTGGGAGCTATCCAAACCACTATTTCATAATCACTTTTTACTTATACTCCAGTAAATACGGTAAATACTAAATTTAAAGGAAACCTACCACTTGGGATAGGGCTTATAAGCTGGACATGCCGTGCACCAGCTCCGGGTGAGCTGGTGCCGGCGCTTATCTCTGTTATGTTTTTAAACAGTTTTAAAGTGTTTTAACAGTTTATTAATGTTTATATCCGAACTAGCTTCCTCGCACCGCGGTCCGCGCTCAGCGCACCATGCGCGCGACCGTGTGTGCATCTGAATAGGAAGTAGTAGCGCGCATGGTGCGCCAAACGCGGACCTCGGTGCGGGGAAGCTAGTAAGGATATAAAAATTAATAAACTGTTAAAACACTTTAAAACAGTTTAAAAACATAACAGAGATAAGCGCCGGCACCAGGTCACCCTGAGCTGGTGCACGACATGTGCTGCTTATAAGCCCTATCCGAAGTGGTAGGTTTCCTTTATCATAAGTCACATTAACTGGCTCCCTCCCAGCAGCATGTGCTGATTTCCAGGGGAGGGGCAGCTGCAGCCTGTGTGTGCCTGTGTATCCTCATGCAATCTTCCTCTACTTCAAACCATCCCCCTTCCTCCCCTGTCTGCTCTATGCACATGACAGGAAGTGGGGAAGGAGCTGCATAAGTGAGGAGGAGAGGAGACTAACAGTGGCACACGCAGGCAGCAGCTGGCCTCTCCCTGGGACTCACCGCACGCTGCTGGCAGGGAGCCAGGTAATGTGAGTTACAATTATATTAACTGCTGAAATGAGTCTGCATAACATAGACTATTGGAACCAATCACTAGCTAAAATGACATTCCTGATGACAGGTTCTCTTTAAGGACCGTATAACATGGAAATGGATGAATAACCATTCAAAAATATATTGTGAAATTTGGACAATACTGGTAGTCCCTGACTTAATAACACCTGACTTAAAGACATCCCTAGTTACAGGCGGGACTCTTGATGTTGGTTATTTACTGAACTTTAGCCCCAGGCTACAATGATCATTTGTAACAGTTATCAAATGTGTCCAGAATGTTAATATTAGTTCTTATGAAAACCCAGACTTTTTAAAATCCAATTGTCACAGAGAGCAAACAAATTTTGGCTGGGATCACAATTATAAAAAAAACTGTTCCGACTTACATACAAATTCAACTTAAGAACAAACCTAACCTTATTCAACTTAAGGTTCCAAACCTTACTTACCTTAGAGACCAGTAGATTACATGGTAATTTTATCCGGGACTGCATTATTGTCGTAAAAATTAGCTTTTTTTTAATACTTGAGAGTATTTCACTTATCATTCTCTTTTTGTATTTGGCGCTGTTGTGGAGATAAGTATAGTAGATTATTGTTGGCGCAGTACGGTAGTGTTTGTGGCCATCTCATGCCTTAGGGTGAAGACACACATGGCGTTTTTAGGCCGTTTTTGGGCCGTTTTTACGAAGTGCGTTTTTAGATAGTTAAAAACGCATGCGTTAAAAAACGCATCCGTTTTTTAAAAACGCATGCGGTTTTTGAAAACGCACGTGTTTTTGTCCGTTTTTCCGAAATGAAAAACGGACAAAAACGCGTGCGTTTTTAAAAAACGGATGCGTTTTTTAACGCATGTGTTTTTAACGATCTGAAAACGCACTTAGTAAAAACGGCCCAAAAACGCCATGTGTGTCTTCACCCTCAGATATTATATAACACTTACACCTTGAGGCTGATGTATGTTGTGTTATCATAACTATAAAACATGACAGGAGAGGTCCTACAATACTATTGGAAGGTAAACAATATATATGGTGTAGGGTCACTTCTTACACCTCTGTATGATAAGGAAATATTCATAAGAATCTGCAGGCAGAACAGCTCCTCCTGATGTGATATTCTGTCTTTCCGTGGGGTACAAATAATCTCATGTGTAGTAGAGGGTATAAGGATTTCCATATGAAAATCTCAAACATGTTTCAACTTTGTCAGCTAGAGAATATATACACTCACCGGCCACTTTATTAGGTACACCTGTCCAACTGCTCGTTAACACTTAATTTCTAATCAGCCAATCACATGGCGGCAACTCATGCATGTAGACATGGTCAAGACAATCTCCTGCAGTTCAAACCGAGCATCAGTATGGGGAAGAAAGGTGATTTGAGTGCCTTTGAACTTGGCATGGTTGTTGGTGCCAGAAGGGCTGGTCTGAGTATTTCAGAAACTGCTGATCTACTGGGATTTTCACGCACAACCATCTCTAGGGTTTACAGAGAATGGTCCGAAAAAGAAAAAACATCCAGTGAGCGGCAGTTCTGTGGGCGGAAATGCCTTGTTGATGCCAGAGGTCAGAGGAGAATGGGCAGACTGGTTCGAGCTGATAGAAAGGCAACAGTGACTCAAATCGCCACCAGTTACAACCAAGGTAGGCAGAAGAGCATCTCTGAACGCACAGTACGTCGAACTTTGAGGCAAATGGGCTACAGCAGCAGAAGACCACACCGGGTGCCACTCCTTTCAGCTAAGAACAGGAAACTGAGGCTACAATTTGCACAAGCTCATCGAAATTGGACAGTAGAAGATTGGAAAAACGTTGCCTGGTCTGATGAGTCTCGATTTCTGCTGCGACATTCGGATGGTAGGGTCAGAATTTGGCGTCAACTGTACTCAAATGGCCTCCATAGTCACCAGATCTCAATCCAATAATAGAGCATCTTTGGGATGTGGTGGAACGGGAGATTCGCATCATGGAAGTGCAGCCGACAAATCTGCGGCAACTGTGTGATGCCATCATGTCAATATGGACCAAAATCTCAGAGGAATGCTTCCAGCACCTTGTTGAATCTATGCCACGAAGAATTGAGGCAGTTCTGAAGGCAAAAGGGGGTCCAACCCGTTACTAGCATGGTGTACCTAATAAAGTGGCCGGTGAGTGTATGTTGTGTATAAGTATCATTGACAAGACCAGATAATGTAAACCATCTCATGTTCTTATTATGGCTTATAGTATCACAGCTGTGATTCCGAGCTTGGTTAGAGACATCCCTTTTTTAGTGAACCTCAATGTGAATATGGCCATACACATTACATCAAAGTTAGCTGAGCCCCCAACGTGTGATGGGATCTGGTAACAATATGAAGTGCACAAAGTACCTACTTCAGCCTGCAGGTGCATACCTCCCAACTTTTGGGCTAGAGAAGGTGGATGAAAAGTCCCTCCCTTTTTTCAGAAACCTTGCCCATTGCCCCACCCCTGCCCCACTCCCAAGCATAGTATAATATCAACCTTAATGGCCCCCACATAGTATAATGCCCCTTTCTGTGGCCAAATCCCCTTAAGGACCCATATAATACCCCTTAATGAAACTTATAGTGCAACATATTATACCTCTCTTTAATTTTAATCTCCTTTTACTTTTGTGACCTCCTGTCCTCCATCCTCCTCGTATTGTGGCCTCCTGTCCTCCATCCTCCTCGTATTGTGGCCTCCTGTCCTCCATCTCCCCTCATATTGTGGCCTCCTGTCCTCCATCTCCCCTCATATTGTGGCCTCCTGTCCTCCATCCTCCTCGTATTGTGGCCTCCTGTCCTCCATCTCCCCTCATATTGTGGCCTCCTGTCCTCCATCCTCCTCGTATTGTGGCCTCCTGTCCTCCATCTTCCCTCATATTGTGGCCTCCTGTCCTCCATCTCCCCTCATATTGTGGCCTCCTGTCCTCCATCTCCCCTCATATTGTGGCCTCCTGTCCTCCATCTCCCCTCATATTGTGGCCTCCTGTCCTCCATCTCCCCTCATATTGTGGCCTCCTGTCCTCCATCCTCCTCGTATTGTGGCCTCCTGTCCTCCATCTCCCCTCATATTGTGGCCTCCTGTCCTCCATCCTCCTCGTATTGTGGCCTCCTGTCCTCCATCTCCCCTCATATTGTGGCCTTCTGTCCTCCATCCTCCTCGTATTGTGGCCTCCTGTCCTCCATCTCCCCTCATATTGTGGCCTCCTGTCCTCCATCCTCCTCGTATTGTGGCCTCCTGTCCTCCATCTTCCCTCATATTGTGGCCTCCTGTCCTCCATCTTCCCTCATATTGTGGCCTCCTGTCCTCCATCTCCTCTCATATTGTGGCCTCCTGTCCTCCATCTTCCCTCATATTGTGGCCTCCTGTCCTCCATCTCCTCTCATATTGTGGCCTCCTGTCCTCCATCTTCCCTCATATTGTGGCCTCCTGTCCTCCATCCTCCTCGTATTGTGGCCTCCTGTCCTCCATCTTCCCTCATATTGTGGCCTCCTGTACTCCATCTTCCTTCATATTGTGGCCTCCTGTCCTCCATCTCCTCTCATATTGTGGCCTCCTGTCCTCCATCTTCCCTCATATTGTGGCCTCCTGTCCTCCATCTTCTCTCATATTGTGGCCTCCTGTCCTCCATCTCCTCTCATATTGTGGCCTCCTGTCCTCCATCTCCTCTCATATTGTGGCCTCCTGTCCTCCATCTCCTCTCATATTGTGGCCTCCTGTCCTCCATCTCCTCTCATATTGTGGCCTCCTGTCCTCCATCTCCTCTCATATTGTGGCCTCCTGTCCTGAGGGCTCATTTACATAATTTTTAAAGCCTTTTTTCGGAAAAACAAAGGCATAAAAAGCTAAGATTAGAGCGGATCCTGACAGAGTGGGCACACACCAGCATGTAAGTGTACTTAGTTTATAATCCATGATCTTGATGGTAGATTTCCAGCTATACAGGCTCTACTTGCCAAAACAGACATACCTTATGCTAGATTTACATCTGTAGTAAACTTTGATCATTAGGGGTAAGGAACCCCTGTTCTTATAATCAGTGGGTGTCCTAGTAATAAGACCCCCACCAATGCACAATGCATCCCTTGGGCTGTTGACATGAGTTAAGATGTTTTCTAGGGACATCTGCTGAAATAGATTTTGTAAGGTGGACTTTTACAACTTATAAAATACATTCATCAGATAAAATAAATATTTGAAAATTTTTGGTTTCAGTGTTTTTCCTTTAGATGATATCAATAACACAAAGATGTGTTTTTCTGCTGACAATATGCGTCTTACATGTTCTATATCAAACCCCTGATGCTTCCAATACACAAACATACTTTGTTTATGAAAGGGTGGGGGACATCCTATATTTCACACAAAACACTACTAAAAGTTCTACTCCTCCCAAACATCGAGATAATAACACAAGTGCAAACCAAAGGAGGGGTTGTAACTTTTCATACTTTGTGACATAAACCATAAACTAATATACATAACACACCAAAATTCTTTGTTTATTTTGAACAAAATGTCATTGTTATATGATGCCTAAAATGTATCCTAAGCAATAATGTAAATTGTATACATATTACAAACACAGAACCAATGCCACAGTCCTGGAATAAGACCAGGCGCTTATTTTCAATCATAAAATGTATTGGCACCTCTAGGGAGCAGTTTTATATGTTGTATCCCACAGTCTGAAATTCACCTGTAATCCTATGGGTTGTATTACACATGAGGATCCTTCAGCTGTTCCAATAGATTTGTGGACACTTGTCACATGGCCTTAAAGACATGTTGTCAGATGTTAACTTTTTTATAAGAGTGATAGAGACTGGATTTACTTACCTGTCCGAGGAGTTAACCCACAGAGCATTGTTCCGCTGATAATGCACTCTGGCACGATTCGCTAAGATTGTGCACCTGATATCCTGCATGTGTCGCTTCCCTGCTCAGGTCAGCCGGAATTCACCTTCTTCAGGGTGCATGTAAGTGCATGTCTTGTGACACAATTTTAAAGTTAAATCCTGCACTCAGTCCGAATCCGCCCCCTGATTTCTGTCCCATGAAAGCCGCCACGATTGCACCAAAGACCCATTGCGTTCGACACAATCTCCTTCTAAATACCTGTCCCAGCCGTGCAATCCCTGAAAACATTAAGAAGTCCGACAGGTATGCAATCCGCGGAACCTTAGTAGATAAGCCCCACTGTGTACTACTTTGTAGTGATGCAAAATTTCTTTATTGTAAAAAAAAAGATATATCAGGGTTAGGCCCCTTGCACACAGGTCAGGTGCAAGAGCACTCCTCACCCCTCCCCTCTCCATAAAAGAAAAAAATCTTGAGAAGTCACAGATTCACCAGGCAGCGTTTCCCCATTTATCAGATTTCGCATTGAATCCCCCATGTCCACTTCAGTTACATGACCTTGACGTGTTGGGATGACAACAGCTCGGTCTAGGTTAGTCTATACTTCCTCGAATAGTAGGAGGTCTACGCAGAGACTACACCATCACAAGAATTTCAATGTTACCTTCTTTAATAAATTATACAAGCCTTCAAATATTGGGTGGTGAACCACAGGGGCAGAGTTATACAATCTTCAGGATAACAAAAATATTAAATGCTCATTTTTATGTTTTTAAGCATACAGTTTCCTATGTAGTTGTTGACTGGCCAGTCACTGTTGCTATAGTCAACTTCCCCGTCAAAGTGACAAATTTGTATAATACTTAAAGGGGTTGTCCACTTTCAGCAAATAATTGATATTGTTTGTGTAATGAAGAGGAACATAATTTTGCAATATAATTTTTATTATATTATAATATAATAATAAAATTGTTATTATATATAATATTATTATCACAGAGAGTAATAATTCCATGTATTCCATGTAATAATAATGGATTGTGGACCTGTGTGACATCACATGACCATTAACAGATTTCTATCCATTGTAAGTGAACATAGAAGCTTTCTATAGAGCAGAGGTAGGGAACCTACGGCTCGGGAGCCAGATGTGACTCTTTTGTTGGCTGCATCTGGCTCTCAGACAGATCTTTAATAAATAGTGATGGCTGCCTATGTCCTTTGTGCGACCCAGGTGCCATTGCCGCCTGGGTCAAAGAGAAGAGCATGGGAGTGATGAGGAGCTGGCTGCAGGGAGCGCTGGTAAGTGAATATTATTATTATTTTTTTGCTGTGACTACCTATTTTCGGGGGGGCATGTGCTGTGGCTACCCATATAGTGGGGTACACATGCTATGGCTTCCTATATACTGGGGGACACGTGCTGTGGCCACCTATATACTGGGGGACACGTGCTGTGGCTACCTATATACTGGGGGGCATGTGCTGTGGCCACCTATATACTGGGGGACACATGCTGTGGCTACCTATATACTGGGGGGCATGTGCTGTCGCCACCTATATACTGGGGGACACGTGCTGTGGCTACCTATATACTGGGGGGCATGTGCTGTGGCCACCTATATACTTTGGGGACACGTGCTGTGGCCACCTATATACTGGGGGACACGTGCTGTGGCTACCTATATACTGGGGGGCATGTGCTGTTGCTACCTATCTACTTGGGTGCATGTGCTGGGGCTACCTATCTACTGGGGGTATGTGCTGTGGCTACCTATCTACTGGGGGTATGTGCTGTGGCTACCTATCTACTGAATGTATGTGCTGGGGCTCTCTCAGCCAAAAAGGTTCCTGACCCCTGCTATAGAAAGACAGCAAGCAGAGATCTAGAAAACCGTGAGGAATTGATACAGAAAGTATATTGGAACATTGTATAACTTTTCCTTACACAAACCATATCAATTATTTTCTGAAAGTGGACGGCTGCTTTATTGATAAGATTTCCAATAAGGGATACTTCCGGCTCCACCAGTGTAAGTGATACTTTTGAGAAATTGTGTCTTATTTGTTTCACATAATTAACATTTTGTTCTTAATGTTTAAGTATGTAACAGGATTCCTAGTACAATATTAGCAGAAAGATAACCCTTATACTATGACCGAGAACTGCCCCATCCCAGTTCTTAGAAAATACATGAATTCCAAGTGGACTTTACTCTGGATGTCCACAGTGAGAAATACAGAACTTAACACGTGTGAAAGCGGCTTCCAGAGACAACGACTGACTAAGCAGTTTGACTTACAGGCTGCACAGTCTTTAATTTTGGCAAATATTGTTCATGAATAAACTATTTTTATCATTAGTTAGTCTGCGGTGAATTTGACATTGATTCATATCTGGTTTAATGAGTAATGATAATGAACCAATTACCTAATAACTCTATCTGGTAAACGAGATGAAATACTTTGGCTCAGGTTACAAGCAATGGTTGCAGGATCATTTAAGGTTGGGGTGTGCCAGAGTCGGAGCTGATTCCATGATCATATTGTAAACGTCTGGTGGTAATCAGGATCATATAAAGATGATAAAAGACATATTTCTGCATGTGGCTGTATATAATTACACAGAAAGTCAGTCCTAGGAAATAATGTACTTTTACTTGCTGTGAGTACCAGGAACTGGTTTTAGAAGGTTCCAAGGTGACTTAGCCACCCAGAAGGTATTGCTTCCCCATACAAGTAGACTTATTCTTTAAAAGATACAGTGCAGGTGGTCCTCTACTTAAGGACACATGATTTACAGACGACCCCTAGTTAAAGACGGACCCCTTTGCCCACTGTGACCTCTGGTGAAGCTCTCTGGATTCTTTACTATAGTCCCAGATTGCAATGATCAGCTGTAAGGTGTCTGTAATGAAGCTTTATTGATAATCCTTAGTCCCATTACAGCAAAACATTTTTAAAACTCCAATTGTCACTGGGGCAAAAACATTTTTTGTCTGGACCTACAGTTATAATATACATAATTTCAACTTACATACAAACCCAGGGAACCTATCTTGTACATAACCCAGGGACCACCTGTACACTGGGGAACACTCATTTTGGTGCCTTAGAAGTTGACACTTTTGGAGATCTGCTTACAAAGTATCCACTGCTCAAACTAGTGGTCACTCAATATTGTACTAAAGATATTTTGGAAATGAATGTCAATACAATTCATAAATGTCATATTGCTGCTCAAACTAGTGGTCACTCATTATTGTGCTAAAGAAATTTTGGTTTTATTTAAGCTTTGAGATTAAAAGTTAAGTTTTACAAATAATTGTTGTTAGCATTCTGCTGGTAATTTAAAGAAATTTTGGAAATAAATGTCAAATTTTGTGGTTGTAGATGAGCGAATGTCTATCAGGTTGCTGAAACCAGCTGTGATTTCCTGTGATGGGGGGTTCTTGGATGTTCACACTGGATGCTCCAATAGTAATCAGCCATCTTATGTGTATCCCATCATCCATAGTACCGTCCTTCCATTAATTATTTCTAGATGGAAATGCTGCAAGAGAGAAGTTTATTTTTGGAATCAGCAGCTCAAAAATACTCAAAATCAGGTGCAAAACTCCAGGCACCACAAAAACCATTTATTTGTTCCACAATGTTATAGTTGGGTTTTAGTGGGGCTTTACTTGGACTCTTCAATAGAGAAGGTTAGTGCAAGGACCGCCGGGTGTGGTCTACTACTCGATGGCTCACATTTATTTGAGTGTTTGCACCAGTTTTCTGTCTGACTACACATGTATTTATTAAGTGTCTGCTCCAGTTTTGTGTCGTGACTGCACTTAGTCTGCTGCACCACAAAACACTGCACCTAAATGGGTGTTCTGGTGCTGAT
Source organism: Engystomops pustulosus (assembly GCF_040894005.1). Classification (NCBI taxonomy): domain Eukaryota; kingdom Metazoa; phylum Chordata; class Amphibia; order Anura; family Leptodactylidae; genus Engystomops; species Engystomops pustulosus. The sequence continues at coordinate 256,448,369 of NC_092411.1, forward strand.
TCAGACCGCGCACCACATTTATTAATTGGACTCGCCACAATCCTTTGATATAATTTCTTATGTTGTGGTCAACCCCAATCATAAGAATATTTTCATTGCTGCTTCATAACTGTAATTTTCCTACTCTTATGAATCTTAATCATAGACACAGTGATCCCCAGTAGCCAGTAGTCACAGTGATTCCCCCAGTAGCCAATAGTCACAGTGCCAGCCTCCAGTAGCCAGTAGTCACAGTGTTGACCTAAGTAGTCAGTGATGCCAATAATAGTCACAGTGATGGCCATAGTAGTCACAGTGCCTACCTCCAGTAGCCAGCAGTCACAGGGATGCTCCCAGTAGCCAACAGTCACAGTGCTGTTCCACAGTAACCAATACTCACAGGTACGCCCCCAGTAGCCAGTAGTGACACTGATGCCCCATTGTAGCTAGCAGCCACAGGAATGCACCCAGTAGAGAGCAGTCAAAGTAAAGTAGCCGGCAGTTAAAAGTACTAAAAGGAGTAACTGTGCAGTGCCACTTTCTTTTTCAAATGTACTTGCATCTTAAAAATGCATGTACATTTGTTTATTCAGTTGCAGGGGGGAATGGGCAGGAAGCGGGCTGAGATGGATAAGTGAGCAGTGTCTTGGAAAACATGTTTCTTATGGTCTTAGGTGACACCTGTGAAACGGTGGTTCGACCCTCAAAGGGCTCCTGACCAACAGGTTGAGAACTGCTGGTTTAAGTGTATAACAGGGCATAGTTTTTAATACATTTAGGGTAGGTTGGAGAACAGCTAGTGGTTCTAATACCCTGTGTGTCATGGGGTCATTAACAAGCCATTCCTTCCCCCACTGAAAATCAGTGCATTATTTAAAGCAAAAACTGTCTAAAAGTGAACAAAAATGTGACATGCTGGCCTCCTAGATCAAGATATGGTTGTCAAATCTAATCCAATAAAAAGCGTGCAATTTTAAGAATTGAGGAATGAATATGCCTTTGGAAATCAACATTCCTATCAGCGCTCATATGATTAAAAAGCTAAGAGTTAACTGACATGTTGACATCCACTAGGGATTTACTGTAGCTACAGTTGTCAGCAGGCATCTACATTATTATTATTATTTATAGAGCAACATTAATTCCTTTGTGCTGTATGATAAGTAAGCATTACATAAAGCCAAGAACAAAAGCAAGTACAAATACAAAACTACAGTGATCGGGACACAAGTGGAAGGAGGACTCTTTCTGTGATGGCTAACAATCTGGCAGAGAGACTGGTAGAGAGGTAAATTAAAATGTTATACTTATCTCTGTCGGGTGATCCGTGTGCTTACACGGTCATGCTGTGAAGTCAACTTCGTTAAAGAACTGCATTGGTACGGGGAGCACAAGAGAGGAGTCCAATGCGCCTCATCCGATGCGCCTCATCGGACTCATCTCTAGGTAAGTATAAAGTCTTTTTTTCCATTGCAGCCATGGAGGGACTTGGAAAAAGGACCTGTTGGTTGTTTAGTGGCCCAAATTGCCCTGACAGGTCCTCTTTAAGGCTGGATTGGAGGGGCAATAGCTGGGAGACCACAGAGAAGGACATTGCACTAGTCCAAGGGGAGATGGTGAGGGAATGGATTAGTGATTTTCTAGACTCTGGATTGAGTAATGGTCGAATGTGAGAGATGTCCTTGGGAGGGAGGTAGAATGCTGAATGACACTCTCGAATTCTGGCTAGATGAGAGGTGATATCTGGACCCGAAACATAGATCTTTGTGTCATCTGCATAGGGTTGGTATTTAAAGCCATAGGATTTAATGAGCTGTCCTTGGCCAGAGGTGCAAATGGTGAAGAGTAGGGGTCTCAGGGCAGAATCTTGCGGGAAACCAATAGAGCGGGGACAAGGTGAAGAGGCGTTGTGTCCTATCAGAGAGGTATGAGGAGATCCAGGTAGCTCTGATAACACACCGATAGCCTTTCTGGTTCATTAGCATGGTTTTAAAAGTTGATTTTAGAAGGAAGGAGGTCAAATAGAGTCATCAAGATGGTGCTGCGATAGACGCCTGGCTGTGCATTGCTGCTGCCTCTTTCCCTTTTTCCTACCATTTTCCCCCTTTTCCCCCTGGTTCAGCTGATCTTTTGGCCGACACTCATCTCTGTACCATTCCCAGGTCTAAGAATCAGAACCAGCGACAGACTGGCAGCACATCGTGTTCCGACCTCCGCTCCAGTGGCACATGGGCCTGTTCGGGGGACCTATGAGCCCAGCATCCATTCGAAGATTATGAGGAGATTCTGCGGAGACCCTGTGGCACATTAAGGCCTGAAAATCCTGACAACACCAGTGTTCGTGTCCTGCTCGCTGCTCCTGCCAGCTTGGAGTTGCCTCCCCTGCTCAGGGACTTGGGACCCGTCTGCTGTGTTCCACAGCACAGGTTATTGCTCCTGCTCCTAAAACCTAAGAGGGCTACATGCACATCAGGCACACCAGTACTCATTATACGTGATGTGGCCCACAACCTGCTCCCAGGCATATTGTATGCTATCGTTGATAACAAATATACGAAGATTACCATAGGCACAGTGCCTGGATCTATGGGTGAGTGTCCCTGGTTTGTCATGATAGATTTTAATGGCAGTTTGTCTTTAACCAAGTTCATTCATAATTACCTATCTATTTATTGTATCTACTTACTACAATTTTAGTGTAAATTATAACACAAATGAAAATAGATAAATAAACGGTTGGAAATAGTGGATTATATTAAAGGCAGTTTGGGCAGTGGCCCGTGGTCCATGCCTTCTAGAGGGCCTATGGCCACCCTAACCCCCAGGGGCATCACTAGGCTAAAAGATCCGGCTCCCGTGCTACTGAGCTGGGAATAACTTTCAGAATTCTCATTGGTTCTTTAATTTCCGTTGCTTAATCGCCTCAAAAATCATCTGTATTCATACTCATACACATATTATGCTAATTATTACTGTTTCTTCATTCATAGTTCCATCTTTTGGGCTGCTTGGATACACCCATTGCTTCCTCTGTTTATGCACCTCTCACAGGTTCCCTGGTTTGCAGGTTTTGGTGCATGCACCGAATAGGCAAAAGACTCCATTACACAGCCGAGTCGGGGGTTATTAAGTGTACGTATGTATGAGACTTAAGCCCCCATACACACTGATGTGAGCCACACGGTTATAGTTCAGCCACGACGGAGGGGTCACTGCTCCTCCTCTCTCCATAGCGATCCACAGCGCACGGCATGCCTGGACGGCCTCCTCGTGAATAAAGAAGACCGCTGGACCAAAGGAGCATCAATTGGACCCATATGTATGCTATTAGTCATAGGAATATGTTGCATTTCTGAAACTTTGACTAAAACCAGGGATATGAAATTAATATTCTTAGAAAGGGGCTAGGGATTGGATTTAGTGCATACATGGATGGGGGTCTAATAAAAGCTGACAGGTGTCCTTTAATCCGCCCCTGGTTGTTGGAAGAAATAAATAGAAATTTCAAAAACTAGAACTATTGGGGATAGTTTACCACTTTTCAGACTCCATGTGATGAATCAATGTCTGTCTTTGGAGCTCCGATACTGTCAGATTCATTAAAGGGCTTTTGGCCCTTTCTAAATCTGTTGGCAGTGTCTTACCCTATAGGGGTTGTTTACAACAGTCAAATAAAAAGTCACAAAAAGCCATCAAAATTCACAGCACATAGAACAGGGTGGGGACTGAAGTCAATTTGCTCCAAAACTGTTGCCTAAACAGAAAGTTGCAATACATGAATTCGGTCATATTGTGAAAACTTTAACGAATTTTGTGCAAGCAGAGTCTATGTCAAAGTGACTTTGCACTGTCCTATGTTCATGTGGCACAAAGGAAAATTGCAAAACAGCATTTGCACTACAAATGCGCCAAAACAACACCAAATATAGACAAAAAAATTTGATATATCACCCCTATTATCTTTTTGACATTCTCCTGCAGAAAACAGTAGAAGGTGAATTTTGGCCATCACCTATTGTGGAAGGTGGGATCCTGTCATTGTACTTGTGTCTGTGATAAAAATAAGAGGGCTGCTAAGAAATGATTTCTACAGAACAGGAAAGTGCAGTCTATAAGAAACCTCATTAACCAATATGAAAACGACACAATTTCATGATTTTTTTAAAAAATGTATATCAACCTATTTCTGGTTGCGTCACTGAGAAACTAAAACCTAGAATCAAATCACACCCTTACTAAATAGAAAATGTAGCTGGCTTCTCCTTCATACACAGATCCTGGGTTCTACTTCATGCTTAGGTGCAAAGGTATCTATATATTGTTACCTGATATAACATGAATGCTATGTCACTCACCAGCATTGTACTGTACACTTACTTTTATCACAGTGGTTTGATAAATCATTTTATAAAAACTAAAGCTCAGGCTTAGAGCTCCTGAAACTTTGCTTCATCGCTCTTTGATTAAATCACACTTAATCTGAGACATTGTGGTTGCAGCAGTGTATCAAAGGCTAATGGAAGGTGTTAGCCCTTTTCCCAGCGCATAAAACAACCACATACTTATGAATCCACTCACACTGAAATATCAGAACACTTAGTATAGCTAAATTCTCATGTTACCTGTGCACTTCATATTTGGAGTAAAAAATTTACAAAAGTAAGATACAGATATATATATAATAGAGAGACACGAAATAGGTTCAAATGAACAGATAGATAGATTTCAGCTTTTGGCCCCCACCTTTGTGCTCCGGTACAGTTCCTCCCCCTTACTCCTTCACAGAGCTCACAGCCTGATGAGCTGACATCAGGGAGAGAGGGAGGAGCTGTACAGGGGCACAAAGGTGGGGGCTGAGAGCTGAGGAGTGTGAAGCACAGACAAGTCATTTGTTGTGCCCAAACCCTGGGACTACACAGAGGATTCTGTCAGGATGCAAGGTAAGTTATAACACACAATAGACTCCCCTTATACCCAATTTAAGTATTAGATAATAGAATACTTGAATATGCCCAATTACCAATATTTTGTAAAAAATTGTGAATTAACTGTGTAAAAGAGATTAACACCAGTTTTTACAGAATGAAACTACTACCTACCTCGGACATAATTCCCTTTTAAGGGCTGGTGGCTTAAGGTGGTAAAATCTGGTGACAGGTTGCCTTTAAAGGAATACTCACAATAATTCTGCGATTAAGTAAATAATGAACAGGTTTTTTTTTGTTGTTTTAGAGACTTCATTTCGCTGTAGTTTTCCTCATTTATCCTATCAATCCAGATGTTTTCTGCACCTACTAATGATTCATCATTAGCTACTTTTTGAAAAACACTCCAGCCCGAAGGTGGTTTAGACTGAGAAGCAAACATTGATCTCTTGTGCAGAGCAGTGCAGCACTTGTATATTACAGCAGCAGAGCTCAGCCAGTGTTTACACTACATACAACCTCTGTTTATAGTCTTGAGCTACTGTTTACAAATATTCTGCAAAAAGCAGGATAGAAAAGAAGTGTGTGGGGAAAGACAGTACAGAGAAGTGTCCCCATGTAGCAGGATAACCACACTAGTGTCTGAGGAGGAATACTGGCCAGAAGATCAGCACTGAAGGATCCCCTCCAGGAGAAGCCCCTGCTGAGGAGATCACTGGATGCAGGGTGTCACAAACCTGGGTGCTGCTGTGAGGGTCATTGTCATGCTGGGGTGCAGAGGTGCAGAGGTGCAGAGAGGAGCTTGTAGGAGGCTTAGATGCAAATGCCCGAATCTAACATTGTGCCTAAAGTAATGTGTAGTCGCAAAATCATGCTGAGACTCACAAGTGATTAATAAGAGGCAGGAACTGAACTCATCACAGATGGTTGTAGCTTGTGATAATTCTGGCGCAACGATCTGCCTCATTTAGGCGCAAAAAACGGAACTAGTGCACCGCAACTCTGATACATCTGGCCCTATGTATCTTGATGCAGACTATAAACTGTGGTACTAGTATGAAACGCTACTGTAATGTGATGGCTTCACAAACTAATGTAGTGATTCTGTGGTTCTGAGTGCTTCTTACCAAAACTATAAGAACAAAAGAAGATGGCACCAAGGGGCCATGCACACAACATAGACCACATCATATTTCCAAAGACTTTTGTGAACTAAAGACATCTACACACCCCTCCAACCACTAATATGTGAGTATGATATGGGTGACCCTGGTAAAATGTATTAGTGGCCAACCTCTTTTAACAAATGGTGTTTCTTTTGTGGAAGACTACCCTAATTCATAAATGTTTTCCCTACTCCTACTGGATAAAATATGTAGATATCTAAATAGTTCCCTCCTCCTGTTTCCAATTCCCTAATCCAATCTTATTTAAAAAGGGATAAAGAATTTAGTATCTAGTTGTGTGTGTTTTTTTTAGTTCATTATTCTTGATTTTTTTAACACCTTTTGTCATGTGTATATATTTTTGGTGTGTGCTTTTATTTGATCATTTTCATACTTGTGGGTGTTGTCTGACTCTAACACACAACAGCAACATTTCTGGAAAACATCTGAACATCTTGAGACACTCCTTCAAAGGAGAATGCTGCTGGAGGCAATGAACGGGCGTGGCGGCCATTTACATATAAATTATAGCCTTGTTGGATTACACTGCAAAGTGTAAAAATATTTGAAATACTAATTATGTTTTTTTTTTTTTATTCCATGTTCATCTTTCATAAAAAGATTGTTCAGCTTTCAGCTCGTCTTATTTGCTGTGATTGAAGGCTTCCATTTTATAATGTGGATTTTTGATCAAAGAAACAACACAGTGGGGCATATTTACTTACCCGGTCCCTTGGAGTTCACGAAAGTGCACTGTCCAACCACTTTGCCACGTTTCCCCGCTCAGGTCTGACGGAGCTCACCTTCTTCTTTCTGGTGCTTGTAAGTGCATTGTCTCGCGACACAATTTAAAAAGTTAAATCCCGCACTCGCTCCAAATCAGTCGGATCGTCCGACGGCCCAACCCCCGATTTCTGTCGCATGAAAGCCAGCACAGCTGCACCACAATCTGATTGGACGCGACACAATCCCCAGTTAAATACCTGTCACAGTGGCGCAAATCCCGAAAACGTAGGTGAATCCGACCCTTAGTAAATAAGTGTATATAAATTTTCTCTAAATAGAAAAACCAATAGTAAAAAGGCATAAAGTAACATATTTCTCCACTTATTTTACTATTTCCGCACCATTCCCTTATATTCACTCTGAAATTTCTACTAAATCCATCTTGGTTTCATGGAATAGATTGGCAGTTCACTGAAGTAGCAAATTACAGCTCACCTTAAGTCTTTTAGGGATGAGATTGAATAGGATGGGGACGGAAATAGCAGATTCTGTAGATAACAGCAAGTCTTATATCTGAAAATATTATTTGACCAATGGGACCATCAGCATGAAATTTGTATTTTCTTACCTGTAAGCATATTGATGGGTTGATATAGAAAATAGCCAGAATGGATACATGGATCAATATGAACCGTCACAATCTGTGTACTGTCCTTATAAATGGAAAAAATAAGTCAATATTCACAATTGGCTACAGAATTGTTTTAAGCAAATATAGACGTTATATCCTCTGCATATTGTGTAAGCCTCATTGTTACACATTGTTACATCTCCCTCCACCGTGACCGGGCACAGAAAAATTTAGGACATACCCTTGGCTTTTTAATGGAGATGGAAGGGGTGAGGAGCTCTCACCCCTCCTCTCTCCTGCATCTGGCTGGATGCTTATCTGATCATGTGCATGAGACCAAAGATTTATAACTTGCTTGATTATATGATATAATTTTTTTTCTATCATGAATCAGCTATTACTTTAGAAAAGACTTATCAGACCACAACAACAGTGACACAAAAGATCTGGCAGGAGACATGGGAAGTAAAAAAGAAATTAAAGATGAACAAATGGTTCTCTTGCAGAAAGTGCAGTCAATTTACTCTGGCACAATATTGTCCTAGAAAATAAAGCATTCCTAGAAAAAAGCATTCTGAAAAAATTAAGACACATGAAAAAGAAAAAAAAAGTATAAAGAACTTTCAATCCTGTCGATCAGATTTGTACATTTTGACCAAAAAAATAAAGTAAATTATTTTTGAAATATCATTAATAGATAATTACCAGGACCCTTTACTTCTGCCATTCTGATGCTACCTGGGTCCCTGCTTACAAGTAATACCTTAGCCAATTACTGGGTGCAATGGGCCAACCTCATGGTTGGTGATTGGCTGGCTGACTTCTTATAACTCTTTTTTATTTACACCTTAATCCATAATGACATTTATAGATACCATCAAGGATGTATGGAAAGGGCTCACAGATTGAGCCCTCTGATCACAAAGTAGATCCCTACTATATTATTAAATACAATGGTCAGTGCTAGTATCACTCAACCACAGCAACTAAACATTGGTCATGCATGAGTGGCACCCCAGTGGGGCACCAATCAGCTCCCATGACAGTTGGTAAGTGCAGAGAGGCTCCTCAGCCTGTCACCTGTTAGTTTCTATAATAGTGGTAGCACAGAGTAAAGCAGAATGTCTAATTGTTCATTTTATATTACCTGGCTCCCTACCAGCAGCATTTGGTGAGTCCTGTGGGGCGACAGGGATGCTACAGTCTGTTGTGCCTGTGTCAGTCTCCTCTCCTCCTCATGCAGCTCCTTCCCCACTTCCTGTCATGTGCATTGAGCAGGTAGGGAGGGGATGGTATGAAGTAGAGGAATGATGCATGAGGAGACACAGGCGCACACAGGATGCAGCTTACCCCCTCCCCTGGGACTCGCCACACGCTGCTGGAAGGGAGCCAGGTAATGTAAAATAGACTGTTAGAAACTGCTAAAATGATTCAGAATGCTGACAAAGGCATTTTTTTTTTAATCAGCGTAGCATAGGTTAAAGAAACCTGTCACCAGACAAAAATGACATTCCTGGTGACAGGTTCCCTTTAAACAAAGCTTATTTCCTGAATTTTGACCAAATGGTTTATTTCAGGCAATGGAGAATTTTGCATGTTGAGTTCCAAATGATAAGACAGCAATTTGCTGGAGTAAGGGACATCTGCATGTCTTGTGCAGCAGGTTCTCATGCTGAGTACGGCCAAGCATTCTTGTAATTCTCATGAATGAACTGATAAAGTAGCAAACACCTGCGATCTAGCAGCTCGGGCTGAATGTGAGGACAGAAATTACATCCAGACATAGGAAGTGCTCGAGAGGCTTTTCAGCTGTCACCACCATTTTCTACATTATCAGAGCACTAGGGACAGGAATCTGAATGACCATTCATCCGGTTATTACACTCGCCCTTGGCTTAAAGGGCTTAAACTTTCTTGAGTTCCCTCTGGGGGAATCTTAACACTGAAAACAGTTGTTATACAGCCAATAGAGCATATAGAAAAAAATATTCAGCTGGGGAAAGCCAAATGAAATAGTTTTAACACATCGTTGCCTTATTCTTAGAGCTGTTTTTGAAAATAAAAGAGAATTGAGGTGTGACCGTGTGAGGGTGTCTCTTAAAAACTGGTGTGTAGGACAGTTTTTGTAACAAAAAAGGTGTACCGAGCACACTGCACTGCACCTAAACCCACATACACTATATAGTGTACAAATGTAGTGCCCACAAGAACACTAACTTCGGGAATCTGGAATCAAATTGCTGCTGCACATTTTTATATGATTCAACATATAAAATCTCAGAAAGAGTTGCCTGTATTGCTATTATTAGAAGATCTCAGCTGGCACGGAATATACTGAAGCGCATAACAATGGCTGTGATCTACTGTCAGGTTTATTAGATGTCAATCAGATCAAAGAGGACTTGGTGCAGAGGTAAAGAGATAGTAAAGAGATAGTTAACAGACAACCTCAGAGTGCCACATTAAAGTCTTGTTAACTAAGAGACTATGGCCCAGATTTATTATACTCAATGTGCCAGTTTTCTGGCGTACTTCGCACATCATTACACGTGAAAACTATTCACACATGTATTTATGAAATGTTGAGGGTCGATGCTGTACTGTTTCCGCTGCAACAAAAAACTTAAAGGAGTATTCCAGTGTCGATTCACGCTGGGCTCCACATATACGTCGAAAGTCTGGTGCACGGCTTTTAAACTGACTGTACCAAAACCAACTGACGCACGATGGGCATGTACAACGTCGATGGGCATGTCTTCAATAATCTGGCATTCTCTGCCTCACTATTGATAAATCTGGGCCGTCACTTTAATTTTATGGGCATTGAATACTGACAAGTGCGACTAAAGAGAATTGATTGACACATTGCTCCCAACTTTTCAACTTTTCGGAGCCAAACTTTTGGAGACTCAGGGAATCATTGCTATCATCCTCCTTTTTTTTACAACTGGTGGACAGGGTTTGCCAGAAAAATAGGACCTGGCCCCTGGGAGTTATAGAGGGCTATTCCACCAAATACCGGTTCTTTGACCGTATCCACCAAAGACCAGGGCCAGACTGCCTAATATGCAGGGGCATATTGACAACAATCAAGGGGCAACAATATTTGTCAACTTTTGCTAGATGCTTACACTGCCCCTAATTCTATAAAATATAATTATGTACTCTTATACATAGATCCAAACATACACACTCATGTATACACAGGGTAACAGCTAATGTCCGATCACAGGGGCTTTATTACCGGGAATCTCCAGCCATCAGGAGAACTATGTGATGGTGTCTATGCTCAGTCATTTTTATTCTATGAGTTTTTCTGGAACAATAATCTCCAACCTTCAGTGATGACTAAGAATGTGCTCCACTTCTGTATTAGAATTAAGGACTTAAGGTTAGTGTGAACACCAATGTTGTTGATCACCTCAGATCTGACCACTAAGATCCCCCCCGTGACATTCTGTGACATTCCGGATCGTTTAAAGGTATGCAAGGTCAATTAGTTATTGATTTTATAGACACTCCCTGAACATACAGGTTCCAGGAGGCACAGAGAGTGAGATAGAGTTGCCTAAACAACCTGTAGTGTGGCACAACATTTGCCCAAAGCCTTGAAGGGCTGACTGACAGTCCCCTTTTACGTGCTTTAGTGAAACAGAGCCCTGTCAAGGCTGGTAGTTTCTGCCACCAGTTCTCATTAGACATAAGATTAAGATTATATTGGGTCAGAAGCCAGTCCAGGTAGTGTAAATCTAACCGAGACACAGACATAGGGGGGCTCATTTACTTACCCGGTCCAGTCGCGATCCAGCGGTGCGTTCTCTGACGAGGATTCGGGTTCTGCCGGGATTCACTAAGGTCTGTGCGCCTGATATCCACCAGTTATCGGCTCTGCGCCAAGGTCCGCCGGAGTTCACCTTCTTCTCTTCGGTGGATGTAAGTGCTGATCTTGCGACACAATGTTTTTTTTATATACCGCGGTTTTTCCGGATCAGTCGGGTTTTCCGATGGCCACACCCCCGATTTCCGTCACATGCAAGCTGGCGCCGATGCGACACAATCCGATCGCCAACAATCCGGGGCAATTCAGAGACAAACGGCACAAAGCCCGGCAATTTGGCCCCTTAGTAAATGAGCACCAGGAAGTGTGGAACGCGATAAAAGAATGATGCAGGATAAAATTATTACATTTTTGGCTTTAAGGGCACACTAGACAATACATACAGGAGAATATATGTAGAGTTGACAGAGTGTAGATTACAAATGAAGTACAACAGGTCTAAGTTATACATTGATAGTTAATTACTGCTTGCTGAACCAATGGGGATAGGATAGTCAGAACTTCAAGATCCTTTCTGTATTTTGTGATGTTATGTTGATAATAATCCTCCTGGAAAAGAACAATGACCAAGGGGATTTATTTGCATTTATTGGTGGAATAGAAACACCCCTCCCACCCCTAAGTGGGCACCAGAACACCTTCTACTTTGACCAGTTCCAGGACCTCAGACAAATGCTAACTTCTCAATGGGAGGTCATTAGACTAAGGTTCTGATGCCACCAAGCCCATCTGGACCTCCAGTGTCTTTTGAGACCCACTTATTATGCTCCCAATTGAGAGTTCAGCGTTTCTCCATATGCAAGACGTCCAGAATAAACCGAAACCCAGGTACGGGTTCGTCCACCGCTCCCATCCCATAATGCTACAACTTGCATATGAAGTTATTGACCATATGACCCTTTCTGGAGGGAAATGTTTAACTGCCCATAGTGCCACTAAGCCTGCGGAGGTGTAAACCAGCCTTCTCCCCCATGGAGTAAATTACCCAATCCAGCTTGAAGCTAAGCAGAGCCATAGCTACCAGGGAGGGGATGCAGGCTGAGCAGTTGCTCCAGGGCCCTGGACTATGAGGGGCCCACTGAGGAGATTTCAACTCTATCTGTGTCCCTATGAGGAACACACATAGAGCTATATCCAGTGACTAGTCCTACTCTCTCTAGCAATACATTTGTGCCGGATATATATGGGTAGAGCACTGTACTACTAATCCCCCCTTTTATATATATGGGCACAGCACTGTACTACTACTTCCATCCTGTATATACCATCAAACTAGTAATGATGAATCAAGGTTGATGGATATAAAGTGAAGATTTTCCTTTTATATCTGTCATCATGCACAGATCTGTAACATTAAAGTAACAACTTTCCCCAAATATATCTTGTCGTAAAATTAAAGGGAACCTGTCAGGCTGATTTGGGACACTAAAACACCCACAGGTCCTTATGGACTAGTGGTTTATTGTTCCAAATCGCTCTGAATGTTTACTGTTCGTAACCACAAAAACTCCTCAGTCCAGAGGTCTGAGTGCCGGTGTTATACTGATAGTGACGCTGGAGTAGTACCCCCTGGCTTCACTGCACAACCGAGGTAGGTATACAGCATGTGCTATGAAACCGGAGTAGTACACCCTGGCTTCACTGCACAAGAGCTGTAGGTACACAGCATGTACTATGAAGCCGGAGTGTTCCAGCTTCAGTGAAGCATTGAGAGAGGAGGCACGAGAGCTCCAGTTGTGAGTCCTCTGTGCTTCATCGGACTCACATCTATATATGTATAAACGCCCCATAAGGACCTGAAGGCAGTTTAGTATCCCAAATCTACCAAATTCTCTTTAACAATTCCAAGATCCTGCTGGTAGAAGTTAGAACAGCACTGGTCATATGGAAGTCACTTTGTTATATACTATGGTTATTAATAAGGAGGCCCGAGGAGAACCAGTATCTACTGCTGTATGCTCACTGTATGGTGGAATACTGGGTTGGGGGCCCACTGGAAGCTATGGGAAGTGAGCATAGTGGGGACATGTGTAAGGCACTGATGTACAAGAAAAGACCTGATATGTGCCCACACCTAGATGTATATTTCTAAATGTTCATCACACACACTATGTCCTACCTTCCGTCTAGGTCATAAGTTTAAAATCCCTTTAAGAGATTGTACAACAATTATTAAATTACACCTAATTTCAAGTTAAATGATAAGATTTACCTTTTTTATGATGAACTACAAACCATCTACACATTTATTGAATACTACACAAAGGAAAATATCTGACCAATTCCACAATGGACACAGGACCAACATAACTACTGACAATGGTGTACAGTATGTGCCAGGAAATAGATGCTTACATACAGTATATCATTGTATACATGTTTAGCAATATATTGCAGGAATAAAAAAGCAAGTACACGTTCTTATATCTCTAAAATAGATATTCTAAGGTCTTCCTCCACTCTCTGTGCCTCATGCCTTTAGGGTTGCGTGTGAATAGTACTTATTCATTCGTTATCCCTCTCCTTATAGCACCTATAGCTCTATTAGGTAAGTGTTTGTTTTGGTCCTATAAAAAGCATACACATGACATAAACCGACTAGACCTCAGAAGCACAACTTTGGGTCCCAAAGATCCACCAAAGGCATTTCATAAAACTGCAGATTCCCAATGCTAAATCAGTACTGGGGCCACTGATCATAATATAACATGTTGGAAAAAGATGACTATTTGGATTTCTGATGCTCCAGGAACCTGGTGTGAACACACCCTCTGTACTCTCTCAAGTAACACCCATAAACTCAACCCAACGGGTTCAGCCATGATACACGATAATTGTCTAAAAAGTACCGTCAGAAAGACAAACCTATTCGGAGATGACTTAGAGCCAGAGCTGGTTGCCCCTATGCGGGTAAACCATAGATTGTCCTCCATCTGAAAAAAAAAATTTGTTTAATTTAATTATTTATTAAAACATTATATATTTATGTTTTTTCAGATAATTAAACAGTTATTACTAATACTTACACGCTACACAAAGGACAATATTGGCAAAAAGTAAAATCATAATTGCTGGTTTCGTGCAGGTTCTCATGGTTCTCCATGTGCAGACACACCTAAATAACCTGCTGATATAGTCATTACAAATTTCAGTGTTTTTTACTTCCCCTAATTTTCAGTCAGGTGCTCTGTGAACCACTTTAAAGCTTCTGCAAAACAATCAAGTAATTGCTATTACTGTATCTTTACCTAGATAGAAAAGTAAGGCGTGTACCTTCTGCCCTTTGAAATGTCTTCTTCTTTCAAGCAGAACTGCAAACCCTGATGAAGGTCCTCAAGTTAATAATTTTGTCTTTAGTAGAGGTATTCTTATCCCAGACATTTATATTGATGTTTTTTTATTGTTATATATTAGTTATGATTTCAGTTCAGTTTCCGGGATGGATGGAGTCCTAAATACCACACTTTTAGTCTACTTATACTGGGAGTCTTTCATGTGTTATTTGCAAATTGTATGCAGCTTTTCATTTGTCTTGAACTGAGCAGAGGCTTTCATTGGCACACTCCATAGAGCCCCGACTGGTGGAAGCTGCAGTTATTGTTGAGTGGAACTTTCTTCCATCTCGCTACTGCATCTCTGGAGCTCAACCACAGTTACCTTGGGGTTCTTTACCTCTCACTGAGGCTCTTCTCCCATGATTGCTTAGTTTGACTGGGTGGCCAAAACTTTCACCATTTAAGGATTATGGAGGCTACTGTGCTCTAATAAACCTTAAGTGCTGCAGAAATTTTTTTGTAACCTTGTCCAGATCTGTGCTTTGCCACAATTCTTTCTTTGAGCTCCTTGGGCAGTTCTTTAGATCTCATGACTCTCATGTGCTCTCACATGCACTGTGAGGTGTAATAGACAGGTATGTGCCTTTCCTTATCAAGTCCAATTGGTTTAATTAAAAACAGTTGGACTTCAATGAAGGAGTAAAACCATCTCAAGAAGGATTAGAAGGAAATGGACAGCATGTGAGTTAAATATGAGTGTCATAGCAAAGGGTCTGAATACTTATAACCATGTGATGTAGCAAAAATGTCTACATTTCTGGTTTGTTTTCTGTCAACAGCGTACTGCTGAGTGTACTACTGAGTGTATTGCTGAGTGTACATTAATTAATCTAACCAATTTCTGCAATTGTTTAACCAAAAAACTCTCAATAGCACTGAATAAGTAGAGTAACCAATACTTCATATGGTACACATAATTAATCTTTATTCATCACATCAGTCATACACAATGACCAGAAAAAAGTATTTAAAAACACACCATTAAAAGAGTTCCACATAAAAAACTAACATACAGTGTGATAATATTTGGACTGGGAGTTATCATGTATCATATCTGTAACAAGGTCCTGGTAACACATCATAAATATCACAGCAGCAATTAAACGTTTTAGAGGAACACAGAAGGTTAAATACACAAAGTCTAGTCCAATACTCTAAATTATCCCAAATTATTTGGAGCCAGCTATAACACAACCATATTACCAACCAGAGGCCATACTCTACAAGTCCAGTACCACACTGTCCGAACACCTCGACGTACGTTTCGCACCCTGCTTTGTTACCCTGCTGCAATTGGTAGGGTCTACATAAGGTCTCAGGTTAGAATACACCTTTCAAGAGATCATCCATTACATAGATGAATCAATATAATTAAAACTGCCATTCAAAATTAGAGAACAACACAGTTTCCTAAATTTCAAGGACATTGTGTAGTCCTATGATAATATATCCTAACATGTGTAAAATAATAGTATTTTAAGTGTATTTAATGTATTGTATATATTTTAAAGCACAGAATAAAAATGTAAATGAGATGATAATGAGATAATGGTAAAAGAACGCTGATCAAAATTAGAGAACCCTTTTGGATAACTCTAAGTTATTACCCCTATTTAACTGTTAGCCTAACTACCCAGTTGTTACTGATTTGCAAAATGGTGAGCAGTTCCGAAGTGATTGAAACCTTCTGGCAGCAGGTTGTCCAGATGAAGGCCAGATCAGCCGTAGCTGATATAAGTTGGTTGTTCCAAATCTGTGATTCCCAGAATATTGCATCTTTACAACATCACAAGCTCAGTCAAGTCCCCTAAGAAGGCTGGTGGGTCTCGACAAAAAAATGCAAGGTTAGGATAATGCAGAGAATCTCCATGAGTAATTGTTTGAACACTGCAGCTGGAATTGCTCGGCAGTTGCAGGAGGTTTCCATACTCATGTCCCAAGAGGCGCTTTGTCTGACATAATTAGAATGTTTTTAAAATTCTTTTTTTTCTTTTTAAAGGTACTCGGTTATTAAAACTTTATGAAGATACCTGCATGAACCACTGTGAACATGCCGGCAGGTACGTATGTTTAGTGGAAATTAGTTCATTTGAAATGGTTGATTTCCTAATAGGACTAATTTGTGAGCATCATATAATGGATCCATCCATGTAAAAAACACATTTATAAATAGTGACGAGCCAATAATCAAGCATTTGATTTGTAAAACCGATGTTGCTCCAGTAGTCCTGGAAATTTGTATATAACCATCTCTAGGTCTCTAAAAGACAGATTTTTCATGAAATATAGCTCTTTGTTTTGTAAGTTTTTTTTCTGCAAGTTTTTAAATTTGAGATATGAGTTATTTTTGACGATTTCCACCCAAAATCCAAAATTAATCATGAACTAGTAAATCAAAAGAAAGTGACGAAAACTTAGTTTTAGGGAGGAACTCTGAAACATAGACATCTAGGTGAAATGAGGGAGGAGGAGTAAGCGCCCCACACCTTTCTCCTCTCCATAGAAAGCCAAGCTGATGTATTTCGGCAACATATAGGACATGTCCTATATTATGCAAGGCAGCCATCATGGTGGGGTCATGGTTTCAGTGAGACTGTGTGCTTAACGCACCATGACCGGGTTCATAGACCTCGATGGGGGCCATAATACGACTTAATATTTGTTAATCTGAGGCTGAAGTTATAGTAAAGGGATCAGAACTCCACTATGGAGGTGCAAAACATAACCCAAGTATTAAAACAAAGTTTTGTAATAGAGTTTTCAACTTTTACGTAAAATCTATATTAAAGAAATAAGCTGTTATATCCTGTTTTTAGCAACTCACTTTCTGGCTTTGTTATGTAGACTGGGACAATAGAGCCATCTCAAAAAGTGTAATCAGGTTTAATGAAGGATGAAAACTAAGTTTCTCAGCTAATTGTCTACATGAGGATGGATATTGAGCGAACATACATACCAGTAAGTCTCTGTATACTGATTCTTTATCACTACCTGGTCTTTAGGGACTATTGTAGGATACATATCAAGTACATGTTTGTCTGTATATAAGTTTTGTATTTATCGCTCATTTGGTGTATATTGCTATACTAATTATGCCTTTTTGCAATTTATAAGATGGGTGCTTGCAGGTGTGCATGGATACGGGCCTGTGTGTGTATGGATTCTAGGGTGTGTGTATGTATGTTTGGCACATATGGATCACGCACTTTACATGAATTATTACCTTATTTATATTGTTATTTTTATTATGAATTTTATTGTTAGTATTATATGTATTTATTTATTTGTATATCACATTGTCATTGCACTTTTTTTTTAATTCTTCAGGATCTTCTCTTTAGTGTTTGTGAGGATCCGATGTGTTAGTTATATCTCACCTCATAAATATGTATATATACACGTCTCCGGATATATAATCTAAAGTATTTACTTCAATTTGAGCTATACACACGTTCTGAGATAGATTGTTAGGCTAGTTTACACTGACTTTGCTGCTTTTTACACACTGGCCCAATATGCGCATGCGCCAAAATTTTACCTAGATACCGGAAGTTATTCCACTTTGTGCAAGCCATTATCCACATGAGACATAGCACAGATGATAGGCATTTGTAAGTATACTTTAAGTATTTAAATCTGAGTGATACATACACTCACTCCTGAGGAAGCTACTTTTGGTAGTGATACTCATGGGGTATCTTCTCCCATCTCTCATCCCACTACACCTGGTGATTTGGGCAACAGGTAGATTTACTTTGGTTAGTGCTGCTTGCTCCCTATGTACAGGAGTTTTTTTTATCGACCATTATTATTCAAGTGATTACTTGATTTTCAGACATGCATCATTTTTTGTGGTCTGTAATCTCTCTTCTAGTAATTTATATTGTCTGCAGCACTATATATGCAGGGGTTGCTTAAGGTTCTTTTTTTGGGTCCTTTTTTAAGCGTTTTTAAACTAAAGTAAGCAGTTCCTAGTGCTTGAACAAACGCTGCAGTGTTATAGTGATAGCGTTACCGTAAACCTCTGGTAACGCTGTCAAACACTGCGGTGGGGTACAATGTAATCCTCGGACCGCTCGCAAAGTGGTCCGATGTATTCATGAGGGGGCAGTCCGAGGCGCTGCCTCTTCCCCGGAGCGCCCCGCTCGCTCCATAGGCTGGCAGTCACCGCCCCTAGCCATGCCCCAACTCCGCTCCCTCATGAATACGTCGGGCAGCTTTGCGAGCTGTCCAACAATTACACTGTACCCCGCCGCAGTGTTAGATAGCGTTACCGGAGGTTTCCGGTAACGCTATCACTCTAACACTGGGGCGTTTGATCAAGCACTAGGAGCTGCTTACTTTAGTAAGCAGCTCCTAGTGCCGATAAATTGGGTGACAGGTCCTCTTTAAATCTTTTTGTTTGGTGTATATACATGTATTTTCAATAAAGATCTGAGTTTTGCTAATTGACATGTTTTTGTGTACTATTTACTACTAGGGGAATAAACTTCAACCTTTTCCATGAGAATGTTATTCTTATTCATTGCAATGGGATAAGCAGCAGATTCATTTGGGAATGCCGAAACCTCAAAATCAGAATTAGGCTTTTCCCTTAGCCAAAAGGAGATTGTTTCATTGTAGCCATCATGCAAGGTTTACACTTCTGGGCCCGGACTGACTAGACTCTCGTTCCTGTAGACTGCTATAGCTGTAATATGTATTTTCCAGATTGCTAATTCCTTTTATTGTGCTTAATCTTATCAAACAGAATACATTTCATGACCTGCCCTCTGTAATTAGTCATGTTGTTTATATAAAGGCCTATTGTACATCATATCAGAATTATTATACTTTTTACAATATGAAGCTTGGTTCTGGCTAAAGAAGCCAAAGCAATGACTTAATACAAAGCAGTGGAAAAGTACAAGTCAGGCTATTGCAAGATGGAAACCATCCACAAGCAGGCAGCTAACTATGAGTTCATGCTGTTTGTGTGGTATTTAAAAACCCCTTCCCGACGCGTGCCGTAATAATAAGATGTGGCAGGAAGGTTCGTGTGTTGTGGTGCCAACTCCCTGCACTAACAACCGCAACCGTAGATCCGTTCATCTAGGGACTATACTATATGTACCCAACATGGAGGTTTCTGCATGTGAGAAACTTTTTTCCTATTACAAAGTCGAGCATTGATGATATATTTCTATACTTTAAAACATATATGTCTTCATATTGTGAAACATTGAACTTACCAGTATTTATGGGTCAAGTTCCAAAAAGTTTAAGAAATGGCAAGAGAAAAACATAGACAGTGCACCCTAACGCTGAGCTTCTCAATCTGTCACCTGCCTATTTATTGGGTCCCCTCTTAACAAAAGCCAATAACTGGGCGACATTCCCCCCCGAAGTAAAGTGTAAACTTGTAACAAGACAGACAGACAAAAACACAATTAGGCAGAGTAGACAATCTGCGTCGGCAACAGTGAAGAAAAACAATGACCAAATCACAATCTAAATAGAGAGGTCCGAAACACAGGCAGGAGATCAGAAATCAAGAGGTAGAAAAAGCAAGAGAAGAGATTGTGAAAACATGGCTGAATTGCTTTTTGACCAGCCAAGAGTGAAGGCTTAGCCGGACACTTATAGGAAGACTAGGCCCTGCTGTAGGTGGAAGAATCACCAATCACAGGTCCACAGTGTTAAGTGGAGGGCGGTCAAACAATCCCAGTGGGCCTCAGTCAAGGAAACGCATAGATCGGTCACCAGACCCCCGGTGTCTTGTGTTGTTTAAATCCAAGACACCGGGGCCTAGTTAACAATCACATGCATTTCCCTGGAAACACAAATACGATCAGGCTGAGGCCTACTTCCCATGCACTAACGTTGCGTTATGAATGTGTGACAGTGGCCTTAGCGGTGTGGCAGACATGAGGTCAATCAGCCACTAGAGCCCTGTTCAGACTGCCGGATAAGACAAAACTGAAGTCTCCTAAACCGTCTAGAAAGGACAGAGGTGGAAGCATGCACAGACGTGACAGCTTACTAATGGGGTGGGACAAATCAGTATTTTCCAATCCATGTAGGGCACGTGGGCCGCATGAGACCCAGAACGGCTATGAATCCAATCCAACGTAAAATATTAACAATATTAACTTACTTATAACATCAGCATCAGATGGAGGGCAAAGGGTGCATGCTCCATTAATTAAAAAGAACAGCATTCTCGTTCCCATGATAAGGGGGGGTCCACCAGTTATTGGCCCCACCTGTCAGATTGTTAGCATGGAGCCATCCGCAGGTAGGCGGAGCGCGGCCATGCCGGGGCGGGCTGGGAGGGGGGGGGGTAGTGGGAGGGGGGAGTCGCTAGTTTGGGGGGTGGAGGATAGGTTTAAACTGATAGGTGGGTTTATGGTGGGGGGGGGGTGGAGTGAAGGGGTTTTTAAGGGACGGCAGGAAGGGCCAGCCATCTTTGGTGGCCGAGCAAAAATACTCACCAGGATGATGGAGGACTTTCTGGCGCAGGTCCGGGCACAGGCGGAGGCGAGTGGTCCAGGTTGGATGCAGGAGCAGCTGGCAGCCTTTTCAGCGGGTGCCGCCGCGGCGGGGCCTAGCCCACGGCCGGTACGGGCATCAAGATCGAGGCCACCGGAGAGGCTGAGTCCTGAGCCTTCCCCGGGCAGAGGATCGAGGAGCGGCGGTCGCACGCCGTTGGCCGGCAGCACGGGGAGGTCATCGGCAGTGCGAGCGGGCGGCAAGAGGAGTGGAGTGTCAACGCTGGGGACCCAAGGAAGCGGAGCCAAGAAGAAGAGCCGGGGAGCGTCTGCGCCTGAAGATCGGAGGGTTCCAGCATGTGGCGCACGGAATAGAGGATCCTCGGCGGGAGGCAAGATGGCGGCGACACGTGGCAGGAGTGGAATGGCAGCCGGAGCGGATCGGAGGCGGAGCAACAGCCGGCGGGAAGCGGAGGTGGAGGATGATTGGCCGCAGAGGAGCACCAGCAGCAGCAGACGGTCGGTGAGGAGTGAGGAGGATGGCGACACCAGGCGGGCGGTGAGTCGCAGAAGCGGCGGGGGTGGTGGGGGGCTTGTCGATGGGGGAGCGGAGTCTGGGGAGGGATCGGCCCCCAGTAGTCCAGGCAGCCAGGTGGGCGAATGTGAGGTGCTCTCAGCCAGGTCGCGCAGGGCGGCTGAGAGTGGAGAAGAGCGCAGAGCGGTGGGGGGGTGGAGGTCGGCTCCCTCCGCCAGGGGCGCAGCGCAGCGAGCGGCTAGGTCAGAGGCCTGGTCAGGGCCGCAGGGAGTGTGGATGGCGGACCAGGGGCAGGGGACCCCGGTGTCCAGGGCTGCTCAGGAAGTGGGGTGGGGAGTGGGGTCTGGTGGTGATGGAGTTAGGGCCGCTGGTGGTGCGCAGTCGTATCCAGCTACCACAGACAGGGGAGAGGGGTCAGGTGGGGCACCAGGGGTGCCGCCAGGGGGAGACCCGAGTTGTGTACGCGGTGTGTCTTCAGTGTTTTTTCCTTTGCAGGGTCAGCACAGCGCCGAGGCCATGATGCTGGACAACGTGCGTCGCGCGCTTGGGCTAGCAGCGGCAGGAGACGGTCTGGTTCAGGGACCTGCGGCAGGATCCGGAGCTCCGGCAGCAAACGAGGCGGCACCGGTGTCGAGTGGGATGCTGGTAGGACCCGGAGGTGCGTCCGGGGCAGGGGCAGGAGCCCTCGCTTCCCCTTTGGCGGCTCCAGGCGGTGGCGGAGCAGCGATGACAGGTGGGTCAGCAGCTACACCAGCAGCACATACATCCACGGGAGGTCCCGTTAACACAACAGACTGCGGGGTGGGGGGAGGAGGAACCCCACTTAACCAATTTATGCAGGGTTTACAGCGGTTAATGGCTGAGTTTGAGAAGTCAGGGGGGTCGCAGCTTGATGGCCAAGGGACGGCCTCATCAGGGCCGGGAAGAACGAGCGTAGGGGAGGTACAGTTGGGGGCGGCTGGGGGTGCAGTCGTAGGGGCAGGAACTGCTGTGGCAGGACAAGCAGAAAAGCCAGATACGGCAGAAAAGTCGGTCGCCTTACAGACTGATATGACAGTTGCAGTGGAGAAGCCGTTACCGGTATCTGATGCGGCAAAGGGTAATTTATACATCTGTTTTAACGGGCCGCTGGGGGGACACTTAAAAGCTGAAGTGAAAGAAAAGATCTGGAGGAGGGAGAATTTAGACATATTTACGTTGCTACCTTTAGAGCGTTTCAGCATAGAGCGCTGGGAGAAAGGGAAAGAACATAGAAAGGAAGAGGATGAGGAGCGGCGCTGGTACAGGCTGATACCGCGAAATTTTGGGAATTGGTTGCATGCCTTTTCCATATTGGGGAGTGTGCTTGGGGAAAAGCACCCGGAGTGTTGTTCGGGTTTGTTTTGTCATCAGGAGACTATTTGGGAGGCGTATAAGATGTATGGCGGGACAGCTTGGCTGAAATATGATGAGCAATTCCGTCAGAGGATGTCTATACAGCCGTCACTGCAATGGGACCACAGAGATATGTCGCTTTGGCTGCAGATAATGACAGCGCCGAAGCCTGCGGTAAAGGGAGGTTCTTTTGGCGGGGTAGCAGTAGCAGGTACGCCTTTTCAGTCCGGGCCCGACGGCGCTAAGTCAGGGGGTTCGTCGGGCGGAAACAAGAAAGGGGTGTGTTGGAAGTTCAATGAAGGGGGTTGCTCCTGGGGGACATCTTGTACGTACAAGCACGAGTGTTCCGGTTGTGGCGGGTTCAACCACCCCTTGTCCAGATGTTTTAAACGAAAAGGACCGGGACAACGCTCCGGGGACAGTTCTCAGAAAGGGAGTGACTCCGGTGAGGTTAGACGTCATGATGCCGTGGCTCGAGAGGTACCCAAATAGGGAGAAGGCGGTGTTGTTAATAGAAGGTTTTTGGGAGGGGTTTCAGATTCCATTTAGGGACGGGGCCCCGGGTATGTTTGCAAAGAATTTGAAGTCAGCTGTGGACTGCCCTGGGGTGGTTAGGGAGAAGTTGCAGAAAGAAGTGAGTTTGGGGCGCATGCTGGGTCCATTCGCTAGCCCTCCGGTGGAGGGTTTGAGGGTTTCTCCCTTAGGGGTAGTGCCGAAGAAGGAAAAAGGGAAGTATAGGTTGATTCATCATTTGTCATACCCAAAAGGTGGGTCGGTTAATGATGACATTGATTCGTCTTTGACTTCTGTTTCTTATACTTCCTTTGACACAGCAGTGGGGTTAGTGAGGGCCGCTGGGCAGGGGGCTCTTATGGCCAAGGCTGACATCGAAGCGGCGTTCCGTTTGTTACCTGTGCATCCCAGTTCAATGCATTTGTTGGGGTGTTGTTTTGAAGGGGAATTCTTTGTGGACAGGTGTCTTCCAATGGGCTGCTCCATATCATGTGCTTATTTTGAAGCGTTTAGTTGTTTTCTGGAATGGGCAGTTAGGGAGCGGGTTGGAGGTAAGGGAGTCATACACTATTTGGATGACTTTCTGTGTGTGGGACCAGCAGGGAGCTTTAGGTGCCAGGTGTTGTTGTCCACGTTGTCGGAGTTGTTTGCTGAGTTTGGGGTACCGTTAGCAGTGGAAAAGACAGAGGGGCCGACTACAATACTCTGTTTCTTGGGAATTGAGATTGATTCACTAGCAATGGAGTGCCGGTTGCCTTTGGATAAGTTGGAGGAGTTGAAATTGGGGGTACAGGAGGCGTTGGTGAAGTCGAAGTTGCCATTGAGACAGCTGCAATCGTTGTTAGGGAGACTGAATTTCGCCTGCAGGATTATGCCGATGGGGCGGGTTTTCTGCAGACGACTGGCCCAGGCTACAGCCGGCGTCAGGAGGCCGGAGCATTTTGTTCGGTTAAGAAAGGAACACAAGGATGATTTGAAGGTGTGGGACGAGTTTCTGGTGACATATAACGGGAAGACTTTGTGGATGGCGGACCAGGTCTCCAATAAGGAGCTTCATTTGTTTACTGATGCGGCTGGGTCTGTAGGATACGGGGCCTATTTCCAGGGCGAGTGGAGTGTAGGCGAATGGCCGGTTTGGTGGCGAGAGCACGGCCTGACGGTGAACCTTTGTCTGTTAGAATTATTCCCCATCGTGGTTGCCATGGAATTGTGGGGGGACAGATTGGCGGACCGTTGCGTGGCCTTCCATTGTGACAATATGTCGGTGGTTGAGGTGATTAACAGACAGACGTCTTCTTCACCTCCGGTGATTGTGTTCTTGAGGCATCTGGTTTTGTTGTGTCTTCGTTTGAATGTCATGTTTCGTGCAGTTCATGTCCCCGTGTGGATAATGAGGTGGCGGATGCTCTGTCTCGATTGCAGCTGGACAGATTCCGGGAACTGATGCCTGGAGCGGAGGTCGAGCCGAAGCATTGTCCGGATCGGTTGTGGGAGATGGTGCGGTGAGATTTTTGTCTTGGATTCAGAAGTCTTTAGCCCCGGGTCTTGGGTGGCATATCGGAAGGTATGGCGTGAGTGGTTCTTACTGGAGGATGAATGGCGGGCGGCAGGTTTACCGGAGGGCCGGATTTCAATCCTGTTTTGTTATTTGAGCAAGTTGTTCGACATGCAGGGTTCGGGTTCAAGGGTGCAGCGGGCATTGGCTGCGCTTTCGTTTTTGTTTAAGTTGATAGGGGGTGGTGATGCCACGCAGAATTTTATTGTCAGACAGGCGGTAAGGGGCTTTGTGAAAGGCCGGACACAGGAGGATGGGAGACGGCCAGTGTCGTTTAAATTGTTGCAGGAGATATTGGTGCAGCTTCGGGGGATTTGTATATCCGAGTATGAATACTGTTTATTCGCATTAGCGTATTCTTGGGCGTTTTTTGGGGCGTTCCGGATTGGGGAGTTGGTCAGCAGGAGTCGACACCAGGCGGGTGGTATCCAAAAAGATCAGGTTCAATGTGTGGATGGGGTGATTTCCATTGTTTTGTTGGGATCTAAGACTGACAAATCGGGACGTGGTTTTGTGGTGCGTTTAGGCCCAGTGCAGGGTTTTAGTTGTTGTCCGGTGTCATGTTTTGAGGAGTTCATGTGAAGGCGGGTAGAGGGTACAGCTTTGTTGGTGCATGCAGATGGAACTGCGCTGTCCATCTTCCAGTTTATTGCGGTTTTTAGAAAGTGCTTGGGGAAAGTAGGTTTGGATGGGAAGGAGTACTGCTCTCATTCTTTCCGCATTGGAGCTGCGACGGAAGCGGCTAGGTGGGGGTTGCCTGAAGAGGATATCAAGCGGATTGGGCGATGGGAGTCTCGGCGCTTTCGTTCTTATGTGCGCATGCATAGGTTGGAGCGGTGAAGTGTTAGTTGAGTGTGTGGGGGGTTTTGAATTTAATGGTTTTATTTTGTTTAATAGGTGTTAAGAAAGGTGTCATCTGGATTTTCGGGCACTCTTTCATTTATTGGGCAGAAAAGAGAGCGCAACTGCGCCTGGGTGGTAGGTCATTAGGGCTGCCCGAGGAATTGGTAAGTGTACGGTGGCTGGGTTACAGGGGCCTTCAGTGCGTTCTCGCTTGCGGAGTGGTTTTGAGAGATGGGGTCAGCCAAATGTGTTGATCATACATGCCGGTGGGAATGACTTGGGCTCTTTTCCGATGAGAAATTTGGTGAAAGATATGAAAAGAGATGTGTTGTGGTTGTTGGCGGAATACCCGGATGTGTTGCTTGTATGGTCGGAAATGGTGAGGAGGGAGCGATGGAGGAATGCGGTATCAGTGGCAGCGTTGAATCGGGCCCGCATAAAGATTAACAAATGTATGGGGAAGTTTGTACGTTTGAATGGAGGCCTAGTGGTTAGGCATGGACTGTTGGAGGGTGATCGCAGCTATACGGGTAAGGATGGTGTGCATTTGACTGACTTGGGTCTGGATGTTTTTAACTATGGTCTGTCTGAGGTGGCTAATTTTGGTTACCGGGTGTGGCGGTGCATGGCGCCTTGAGGGGTCAAGTCGTCATGCGGTGGCGGGTACTTGGCAACAGGTATACAGTAAGAAGGTAAATTGGTGGTGATGATTTTGGTTATGTCCGGCTTTACTATTAAAGTTCTTCATAGACTGCTTGAGGGGGTGTACCTCAGCAGTTGGTTTGGTTATATGTTTGGTTGGTAGCCACATTCTGCTCTCGCCACTCGCCAGGAGGTTAGCGGCTTGTGGATATGGTAGTTGTGGTTTTTTGCACGCTGAGCGTGATTTGAAGCGGTATTACAACTATGGTTGGTTGGTAATGGTGCCGGACTTAGGTGTTAATTATTAATTTTAAAATGATCCAGATTTGTTGTCAAGTACTCGACCACTTAATTTAATATATTAATATGTTTGTTGAATATAATGTCATTTTATTATTATGTGTTAATAAAGTTTATGTTTTACAGATTATCACAAGATTTGAATAAAGCTGTGACCAGCACTTTTCCAACAGAACATTGTCGTGTCTTATTTAGTTAGCATATGTCAGGAAGGCGTGTTTGTTTATTATGTACCCCCTCCGATTCCCCCCCCCCCCCCCGCCCTCAGCTCAGCCCTGTCCCGGTCATGTTAGCATGGAGCCATCCGCAGGTAGGCGGAGCGCGGCCATGACGGGGCGGGCTGGGAGGGGGGGGGGTAGTGGGAGGGAGGGAGTCGCTAGTTTGGGGGGTGGAGGATAGGTTTAAACTAATAGGTGGGTTTATGGTGGGGGGGTGGAGTGAAGGGGTTTTTAAGGGACGGCAGGAAGGGCCAGCCATCTTTGGTGGCCGAGCAAAAATTGTCCCACCCACCCTCCCTGTTATATGTTATGTATCAGGGTCGCATTGTGCGTTATCTGGGGAGGAGGGATACAATTAGTTTCAGATCCTTTTGTATAGGGCGGTGCTAGGGAGCGTAGGATGCTTTTGTGAAGGTGGGCGGGTACTTGGCAACAGTTATACGGTAAGAAGGTAAATTGGTGGTGATGATTTTGGTTATGTCCGGCTTTACTATTAAAGTTCTTCATAGACTGCTTGAGGGGGTGTACCTCAGCAGTTGGTTTGGTTATATGTTTGGTTGGTAGCCACATTCTGCTCTCGCCACTCGCCAGGAGGTTAGCGGCTTGTGGATATGGTAGTTGTGGTTTTTTGCACGCTGAGCGTGATTTGAAGCGGTATTATAACTATGGTTGGTTGTTAATGGTGCCGGACTTAGGTTAATTATTAATTTTAAAATGATCCAGATTTGTTGTCAAGTACTCGACCACTTAATTTAATATATTAATATGTTTGTTGAATATAATGTCATTTTATTATTATGTGTTAATAAAGTTTATGTTTTACAGATTATCACAAGATTTGAATAAAGCTGTGACCAGCACTTTCCAACAGAACATTGTCGTGTCTTATTTAGTTAGCATATGTCAGGAAGGCGTGTTTGTTTATTATGTACCCCCTCCGATTCCCCCCCCCCCCCCGCCCTCAGCTCAGCCCTGCCCCGGTCATGCTCTCCCCTATAATGTGGATTGATGATGAGAATGAAACTTGGTACAATCCTTGTAAAGTGTTTAATTAGAAGTCATCGTCACTTTCTAACGTTGATTCTCATATTCATAAGAACACATACTGCACTGATGCCTATTTTATATTTTATATATATATATATATATATATATATATATATATTTTTTTTTTTTTTTTTTGGGCTGGGGTTACAATGATAAAGTATGCAGTTCCGAATTACATACAAATTCAACTTAAGAACAAACCTACAGAACCTATGGACTGCCTGTATAGAAATGTAATAAAGAGCATACATGTGCCCATACTGAAAGTTTACCGCCAATTATTGTAAAATGTGACTGTTTCTGGTTTTCTGACTTTCAATATCAGTGGTGGCTTTTATCTTTCTTCTGGTTTATCTGTGACACACGGTACCACCCTACAAATGAGTAATCTCTTCAATAACTGATAGAGGCTTAAAAGAAAGTTGAACTTGTGAAAGTGCATGTTCAACAACTGTGTGCTACTAAACAAAGCCTGTGCACCAAGACATTCATCCCGAGATAAGACTACAATCAAACGTAACACAACTTACTAGACGCTATCTGATAGCAAAGGCCAATGCCAAATACCACAAGCAGCTGTCTACTTTCATTTAATGACTTCATTAGTGGTTCCTCCCAAATACCAAAGTTAGTCGAAGGAGCAGAAATTCTTGTCTAGCACCAGCAAAATCTAGAGCCGTTCCTGATGTGGATGGGTGACAACCAAGCACTCATAGTCTACAATTAACCTGCTATTAGGGAAATATGCAGCAGGAGATACATCAAGCTTGACATTAATGACTGCTCACCCCCAGCATAATGCCTCTGCCATGCCAAGTACAGCACTTTCCTCTTGTCACTTCCAACTCGCAGATGAAAGAGAAGCTACAGTAAGTGATGTCAAATGCAAGACTCTGCAAAACAAAGACTTAAGAAGAGCATCACCTACTCAGTGGATGGCAGGATTTCTAATACTTTAATGGCCACCTGGCACATCCATATAGATTCCCATCCAGGAAAGTTTTAATAAATATCCACACGATGACAAGTCATCTGTTAAACATTTGCAGGTTCACGCGATAATCTATCTAACACCTTCGTGTAAAAGCACAAGGAGCAGTGCAATCGGATTACATTGTATAAACTCTTTCACTTTCACCACATATCCGCCACTGGTACCTATAAGGCCTCCTGCTTTCAGGAATTATATAGTATGCCTGTTATGTATCTATCCAGCATTGGGGATGTATGTGATGATAAAACTAATATACATATTTATTTGCCAGTAATTGATGAGAAATTCCAATTGCAATACATTGCATAAATGTATTTTACGGCGTTTTCCCAGAAAAGAAAATTCTCATATTTCAACCCTGTAGTAATGTTACATTATCAGGGTACAGGTGTAGATACACTTTCATCTGGATTCTGATATTGTACTAACACACTGACACATAGAGAGAGATGAGACAGATCAGAGATGCATGAGATTACACAGTGGGTGATAGACCAGTACACTGTTACACTGTGAGGACTGCTACATCTTACAGATATCTGCCTGCCTCCCCCTTCCCCCGGATCACCTATCTCCTTGTAGCTTGTAGTTTGCAACCTCTCTCTCTGCTCATGGTCTCCTGGTAGGATGTGAGTGTCTCTGAGCTCTCTGCAGGGGGTGGGGCTACAGGCTCAGAGCAGAGACAGAAATCCCAGCTGCACGATCACACAGAGAAAACCAAGATGCCTGCCGACCCAAAGTCAGAAGTTACTGGGTTGTGTAGGGGGGACTAAAATTGTGTCCAGCAGGACTGATAGAGACAGGATGGAATTATATCTGTGAAATGCTGTATTCTTGTTAATAACAGTGAATTAGAGAATGTTATCCTGAGTACTTATAACAAACTTGTCTTTGTGGGAGGAATACCCCTTTAAGGGGGTGATTTAGGATTTTGCTTTTTTTATTAACAATGCAACTTCTTTTCTGTAGTATCTATCTATCTGTGGACATGTTAGGCTATGTTCATGTATGATTTTTAGCCCTTTGGAGGGCTTGGCGGTGGATACAGTTGCATCAGTCCCCCATAGACTATTATGGACTCCAATGAGCTTATTCATCAATCAGCAGGAGGAAGCAGGAAGGAATCACATATCTTGCTGCTTCTTTCCATCTTTTGGTTCCTGCATGATCTGAAGTATCTATGGATACATTCAGTGTATACACTGTGAGTGAACGTGTATGCCAAATTTATCAAGATGTGATTGACACCTTGCTACCTATGAAGTTAACCATGCATGTGCCTAGAATAGGAATATGATCATCACAACTGGATCTCAGGGCAGTGGAAAAAGTCTGGTTTCATATATCAAATTTTCTTTTATATCAGAGAGAACCTCCAAATCTGAATTTAACTTGATCATCTGTGGACTGTGGTGGGAAAAATCCATGAAAGTTACAGGATCTACAGCTAACATTGTGGTAGCAGATACCACAGGATACTTTGAAAGTTCTTCTCTCAATATTGGACAGATGTGTAGATCACAGACGAATCTGTCAAAATATAGGAGATGTCTTATATTTTGTGTTGCGACCACCCGACTCGATTGCAGTGCGGTGACACATCGTGTGCTCACTGTACCCTGACCGGGAGCCATAGAAATCTAAGGGGCCGTGATCTATGCCCCAATAATTGCTGTTTGAATGTAACCCTAACTGGGGGTAAAAGTAGACACAGCACTGACTACCACTGGTACCAAGTATAATTATTATCCCTATTAACAGGAAAGGGGATTATGATATGATCAGTGGGGATCAGACCCCATAGACAGTTGAGCTTTGCGTCATACATTTTCAACACTCCCATAGTATAGAATGGTGCCACAACATGCAATTGCAACTTGCCATAGATCATATTGTTATCCCTTATCAATAACTATAATAAGTGGTCCAACTTCTAAAGGCATCCAATGGTGTACAGTTACAGCAAATTCCAACGCTCCCATAGTATAAAATAAATTGACAGGACACACGCTTGACCTGCTGTTTCATTCAACTATTGAGAACAGACCCCCTCCCCATTCTTGTAAGCAGCTCGGGTCCGTTCTCATGGTGGTAGTTGCACGGGTTTAATCCCCTTTCAATCACAATACTTAGTATAACCTCTATAGACTCTCAGTGATGTACAGTTATATCATGTTGCCTTAAGAGGTTAATAATAATAATATTAATATTAAAAATATTGCAATGGTTTACATTCTGTGTGATCACCTTGCATTATACAACAGTGGATGTCCATATATCGGACACAAGGAACCAATGTTTAAGGTTTATTTCTCATACATTCCTATTTGACCTACTGCAGTCAGTACCGTATCATTGTCACATCTGATATTGTGAGGACAATCCGATCTGTCACTTGTTTGTTAATCTTCTGTAAAAAACAAAACATCCTTATTTTGACTCATATTTGGTTCATACTGTTATGTGTCAGAATGATGAGGAAAGTGAGCCAGCAGATGAAGACTAGCGCTGTAGTGGACCCACCCTACAGGAAGTCTGCACCCATCACTTAGCTATTTCTAGTGGAAACAATAACAAACACCCATGTATCTGCCGAATGAAAGCAATTACAGAAATTGGCATTCTGCTTTCCAAAAATTATGATTTATAGTCACTTTGATTGTTTATGATTTAATGAATTTCTGGTTGGTCTCCAAGGGGTAAAATTGGGGGTTGGCTTTGCTTGTGTGGACACTTCTTACATGCTAGAAGATATATTCCATTCACCAAAATTTTGGACTGTTATGATGATTACATTTTATGTTCAGTTTTGTTCTGGTACATAAGTAAGAAGACCATAGATATTACTATTTGAATCAGTAACATGATATTGTGGGATGATTTTATCTAAAGCTCTTGGTGGAGCTCCTGGAGCTAATTTGTAGATGGTTGACTAGTCCACTTGTCCAGTATGATATAAGTCAAGGTCCAATTATGGGAGGGTTCTGTAGAAGAGAGTTGTTCCTGTAGATTACTGCATGACACAATGGGGCACTTTTACTAACCAGGTCCAGTCGCGATCCCGCGGCGCGTTTGTCCGACATTGATTCGGGTCTCCCGGGATTCACTAAGGTCCGTGCGCCCGATATCCAGCAGGTGTCACTACTACGCCGAGGTCCGCCGGAGTTCACCTTCTTCCCGGTCCATGTAAGTGCTGATCTTGCGACACAAATTCTTTTTAAAATTCCGCTGCTTTTCTGAATCCGTCAGGTTGTCCAACGGCCACGCCCCCCGATTTCTGTCATGTGAAAGCCAGCGCCTATGCGACACAATACGATCACGTGCGCCAAAATCCCTGGGCAACTCGGTGCAAATGGGAAATATTCGGGACGAAAGTGCGGCATTCGGACCCATAGCCCCAATGAATCTACTAGATGTAATTACAGTCTCATTGTTGGAACAACCTCAAGAGATGAAGGTGTGAACTCTCCATCATGGCACATAACTATACTTGTGGTCATCTTGTTGTAACGTGTGCGTGTCCATGTTAAAGAGAGCCAATTACTTAAGCAAATACACTCGAGTAAAATGTCGGGCAGTCAGGGAAGTCATAATTACTCATTAATAGAAGTATAATAAATAAGTTGGGCGTATTCGTAAACAAGATCTACTCCACCCTAAAATGACCAAATTAGCAGATCACATTTCACACTCACAGAGGTTGGGAAAAATAATAATACGAGTGAGCATTGACGAAAGAATTCACACTCCTAGCCCTGAGTGCACTACAAAACAGTCATGTCACCGGTACAAGGGAGGAGCTCCTTCTTGATGGAATTACATGAAGAACTACTTAGATGAGTAGCTCTAATTTTGGAAATAAACCCTCACATGTAAGTAATCAAAAAATCTTTAGCACAGCAGCGGTACTTTTAAGGACCTCAACAATGGAAAACCTGTGTCTTTAAACAAAAAATGTACTCATAAAAGTTTGGTAAGGTGGGTACTATATGCATTACCCAACATAATATTAAAAAATACATTTTTATTTTGGTTACTAAGTTGAGTAAATTATTATATATTCCATTAGTTTAAAGGACATCTACTACTAGGATGAAGGATTGTAAACCAAGCACAGTGACATACTGGTGTATGCCCCCTCTGGCAGGATATGCCCTTTGTTTAGCTTCTAATCTCCTGCCCCGACCCCTTTTTTCTTAAAAACCAGGGAATTAGAAGAAGAAAGAAGAACGGATCCTTCCAGCAGGGGTAAACACCAGTACGTCAGTGAGCTTGGTTTACAATCCTTCATCCTGGTAGTAGATGTCATTTAAGTTTTGATGAATCTTTCAAAAGATCCAGTTTGGGGATGAATCTAATTGGTCTAACCGATGTTGCTCCAATTACAGGTGGTCCCCTACTTAAGAACACCTGACTTACATACGACCCCTAGTTACAAGCAAACCTCTGGATATTGGTAATTTACTGTGCATTAGCCCTAGATTACAATAATCAGCTGTAACAGTTATCAAAGGTGTCTGCAATCAAGCTTTATTGTTAACCCTGGTTCTTATGACAGAGGGTTACAATTATAAAATACTGGCAGTCCCTGGGTTACGTACAAGATAGGTTCTATAGGTTTGTTCTTAAGTTGAACTGTATATTTTATAATTGTCATCACAACCAAAAATTTTTTGGCCTCAATTGGATTTTTTAAATGTTGGCTTGTCATAAGAACCAGGATTAACAATAAATCTTAACTGCAGACACATTTAATAACTGTTATAGATGTTTATTGTAGTCTGAGGTTTAAGTACAGTAAATTACATTCAGAGGCCTGTTTGTAACTGGGGGTCGTATGTAAGTCGGGTGTTCTTAAGTAGGGGACCGCCTGTATACAGTTCCGACTCACATACAAATTCAACTTAAGATTAAAACTACAGAACCTATCTTGTACGTAACTCGGGGACTGCCTGTATTCAGGAAATTGGAAAATGAACTCTTCTAGTCCCCTAAAACCCATTTTCCTTTTGTAATTTTATCCCTATCCGTATCTTCTACCCTATCCTTATGTAATTTTATCCCTAATACTAACCCTAATTAAAAAAAATTCTGTAGAAATTTTACGAAAGGAGAAAGAACCTTTTTTATAGAAAAACTGTGTTTTACTGGACTAGAGGTGGTTATATACCAATTTTAAGGACAACTGGAGCAATATTGGTCAGTGCAAAGTGAATGCGAAAAAATTTGGATTAGATTTGGTACCGGAAAATCTATGAATCCCCGAATAGATTCTTCATCTCTAATTAATGTAACTACATGCATAAAGGTGTAGCATAACTGTCAGGGAATTTTGGGGCCCCTGACTGGAAGATTTTTGTGCCCCCCCCCCCACAACCAGCGTCCATTCCCACATTGATAAATAACATTGTGTACACAATTTTTTTTTGGCCAAAACATTTATAAGGAATGACAAGCCGGACTCTTTTGACAGGACCCTACACTACTACATGTGCCCACTCAGTAAATAGGTAGCCCTTGCATGTGCCCTCTTAGTTTTTTCTTATAGTCAAACTAAAGTGAATGTTGAAGTTGACTCACCCAACCTGTCCAGACTGGCAAGCCACGTTCGGAATGCCCAAGACTTTTCAAAGGATAGAAAATCCAGAGCGGCGTCTTGCTTATATCCATTGCCCAAATGTCCCAAATGGGATCCTTCTTACAATATATTATTAGTTAGGACTTTGAACCATTACTAGGACCCCTACATAAAACTTGGAATGAGATCTTTTCTCGGCAGAGTGGCTGCAGTGAAGAGGGGTAGAGAAGGTGCCTTTCCTTCCTTCCATCACTGTATGCAATGTCCCGTGTGCCAGTCCGTTCCTGCATTCCTGATCCGTATGCCAGCTCCTGTGTTCCTGACATGAGTCCTAGTGTTCCTTCCTTTGCTGTTCTCCCGCTGTCACCCAGGGTAAGGACTGTCTCCTGCATTGCTACCTTGGATGCCACCGTGGGCTAGTGGCACCTGTGGAATGACCTGGTGGTACCCTGCCGCAGCGAGATAATCCCGCTTTGCGGTGGGCTCTGATGAAGACCAGGTGCCACTTAGACGCTGGTCTCAGGTTTCGGCTAGTAACATCTCCATCTCCTGCAGTGGTCCAGAGGGTCCACAGACTCAGAACCCTGACACCCTTGTTTTTACAATTATGCAAATGAACCTTAGGGGCTCCGGGCTCAATTAACGGCTATGCAAATTTATATAATTTCGAAAGCTTATTTTTGTAAAAACAAGGGAATTAGAAGCTAAAAGAAAAGGGGCATAAACCTGCATGTAAATGTGCTTGCTTTACAATCCTTCATCCTGGTGGTAGATTTCCTTTAAGGCACACGTATTAAAGGATATATCTACTTTCTTTTTACCTGATGTATGATAGCGTTTATAATGATAGATATTGTTATGTTAGTATCCAATGTTATCCATCTAAATGATATTATGGCTCAGATGGAGATGACCAGTCTGTGGTTTGTGTGAACTGTGTGAGCAGAAGAAGCAGAAGAAGCTATGAGTACCGTAATTTACTTAACCAACCCCATCAACAAACAAACCACATAATGCTGTGTGTGCTGAGGGCACACCCAGTGACACACGTGCGGTGCCACACCTCAATCACAACTATTCTAATTGACAGTGACATCACTTATGCAGAATTTAGTAGGTAACATTAGGAAGGCACAAACCTTTAGCAGCAATGACAATAGTGAAATGTTTGAGAAGTGATGTGTATTTTATTTGATTTGTTTTACAACATTAATGTTATTAAATGCTAGTTATTAGGATGCTGCACAGTAGCAATGAATGGCTGTAAGCAGCTACATACGATCTTGAGATGCATAAGAGGCAGAGAATGAAATGAAATGAATGTGGGCTCCAGGATAAAAGAAAGGTAAATACACACAGTCAGGTGCAAACATTTTAAGCAGATTTGGTAAAATGCTACAAGGTAAACATTTTTAACCTGCAGCAGTTGATCGCCACTCAGCAACAGCGTCAGATTCCTGCAGACTGTCAGGCTCCAGGGGCAGTGGACCCACTGGACCACCATGGACAATGACGAAAGCCGACGCCTGAGACCAGAATCTAAGCACCCCGTTTGCACCAGAGCCCGCCGCAAAGCGGGTTGGACTTTATGCGGCTTGGTACCACCAGGTCGTTCCACAGGTGCAACTTTGTCCGCGGTGGCAGCCAAGATGAGGTATACAGACGTAAAGCAGGATTGTAGTCGGGGACAGACAGGAGGTCAGGACGGGCAGCTCGGGATCGAAGTCAGAGATGAAGCAACAGGTCAGGGCAGGCGAAACAGGATTAAAGTCTAATATAGAACCGGGGTCATAATGGTGAATCCAAACATAGGCACAAGGCAGGAACACAAGCTTTCTCAACGGCTTAAACACCAAGATCCGGCAAGGAATGCTGGGAGAGGCCGGCTTTTAAAAATCTCTTTAACAAACCAGTGGTGCGCTTGCCCTTTAAATCTTCGTGAGCCGGCGTGCACTGGCGGGGCACGGGTGAGCCTGCGACCTGCGATATGGGTCGCAGGAGCACCCGGGAAAGGAGATAAATCTAAGGTCACTGTCAGATCGAAGATCACGGGTTTGGTAATAGACTGAGATGAGAGAAGAGAGATAGGGAGGTGCAGCATTGTGCAGAGCTTTAGGGATGAGGGGGATTATTTAAAACTGTATTTGGAAGAAGACGGGCAACCAGTGCAGTGACTGGCATAGACAGGAGGCATCCATGAATAGATTGGAGAGGAGACAGTTTAATGAGTGGAAGATTGATCAGTAGGGAGTTACAGTAGTCTAGACAAGAGTGAATCAGAGTGACAGTTAGCATTTTAGAGGTTTTAATTGTAAGAAATGGATAGATTCTAGAGATGTTTGTGAGATGCATGCGGCAAGTGCAAGCAATAGATTGAATATTCGGTGCAAAGGAGAGGCCAGCACAACTCCAAGACAGTAGACCTTCTGTCTCAGGATTATCATGATCCCACAGACCGAGATGGAGAGGTCAGGATAGACTAGGTTAATAGATGGTAGAAAGACAAGAAGTATAATCTTAGAAGATTACGTTTAAAAAAGAGAGAGGACATGATGCCAGACACGGCAGAGAGACAACCACTGGTGTTCTGGATTAAGGCAGGGGTGATGTTACATGCAGAAGTATTTAGTCGGGTGTCATCAACATAGAGATGATACTGGAAACCAAATCTGCTGATGGTTTGTCCAATGGGTACAGTATAAAGGGGAACGAGGAGAAGACCTGGGACTGAGCCCTGAGGAACCCTGACAGTGAAAGGAATAGGAGCAGAGAGAGAACTAGAAAAGGAGATACTGAAAGTGCGGTCAGAGAGATAGGAAGAAAACCAAGAGAGTGCAGTGTCCTTTAGGCCAATAGAGTGAAGCCTCCGCAGGAGGAGCTGGTGGTCCACAGTATCAAATGCTACCAAAAGATCCAGAAAAATGAGGAGAGAATAGTCACCTTTGGAATTAGCAGTGAGAGTCATTGGAGACTTTAGAAAGAGGAGTTTTTTCCGCATACTACGGAAACCAGATTGTAGGGGCTGTAGAAGGAGTTAGCAGAGATATAGGCTATTCGTTGAGAATAGACTAGGCTTTCTGAGCTAGAAGGGAAATTAGAGACTGGTCGGTAGTTAACAGCATTGGACAGGTCCAGGGAAGGTTTCTTTAGTATTGGGTTAACAACAGCATGGTTGAAAGAAGAGGGATACACACCAGAAGAGAGAAAGAGGTTGAAGATGTCAGTGAGGTGAGAAGTGACTGCTGAGTAGAGAAACGGGGACGGGACAGGGGACGGGTCACTGATACAGGTATTTGGGAGAGCAGAGCTCAAAAGACGAGAGGGAGAGTTAGTGGATTGGGAAATTATTTCCTGGCAAACACAGTCAATTTTATAGTTAAGGTAGGTGGCCAGATCTTCAGATCCTAGGTATGTAACAGGTGGCCTATAAAAACAGTTATGCTCGGCAGTGAACCCCATAGCAAACAATTGTGACTGAATCTACAAAATGACACTTTTCCACCATTTTGCAACAGCAAAAAATGCTATAAAAATTGATCTTAAAGGTCGTACAGTCCCCAAAAATGTCATCATGCCTGGCAAAAAGTGATACCTTATAAAGGTCCGTATGCCAAAGCATGAAAAAGTTTGTCAGAAATAAGGCAAAACGAAGAACATTTTCATTCAGTAATAAAGGTTTAAATTAAAACATTAAAAAAAACTATATAACTTGGCGCAAATGCGTTTTTTGGTCCTTAAGGGGTTGAAGGGTTTTCTGGCATTTTAAAATATTTGAAAATTGGCTATAAAATAATAATAATAATAATAATAATAATAATAAAGGTGAGTAAAAGAGGTTTATTTATTTTATAGTACCCCCAGCCGTTCATAACTTTTTAAAGATCC
The DNA here is from genome assembly GCF_040894005.1 of Engystomops pustulosus. Taxonomy (NCBI): domain Eukaryota; kingdom Metazoa; phylum Chordata; class Amphibia; order Anura; family Leptodactylidae; genus Engystomops; species Engystomops pustulosus. Next base: position 256,486,923 of record NC_092411.1, read on the forward strand.
CAGACAACCTCTTTAACATGATCCAATTTACTCAAAAATTGTAAATTAAATATTGACGAATCAGCGTTTTTAATGTAGTTTAATTATTAGAATATTTTTGAACATCTTCTAAAATCTAAACCTTTAAAGGCAGCAGAGGCCATAGCCTTTGTTTCACTCAGAGAATGACTTTTTATATTGGTCCCAAGATGAAACCTTAGAAAAGGAGACATGAATCACGATGGATAAGTATTGACTAAGTCTCCTTTATGTGAATGAGGTGAGATGTTAATCCTTACACTTGTTAGAGAGTAAAAATAACATAGTAAAGTTGCAAACTTAGAGTGTGTGATAAATGCAGAATGTGTCAAAGCCTTTACTAAAATACAGATCCCACATATATAAAGTAAAATTAAAATGTTAGTAAATAAGTTCACACCCATGCAAAAAAAATGTCATCGTCATAGACACTTTTTTCCTGCAAAATGACCTAAAGCGCCTACTAGACAAGCTGTATATTCTAGACATCATCAAAAACCTACAAACCTTGGAAACCTTCACTAGAATATTCAATGGGAGGGATTTATCATAGTCTATAGACTCATAGGGGGTCATTTACTAAGGGCCCGAATCGCGTTTTTTCCATCGGGTTACCCAAATATTTCCGATTTGCGCCAATTTTGCCCCGGGATTTTGGCACAAGCGATCGGATTGTGGCGCATCGGCGCCAGCATGCACGCGACGGAAATAAGTCAAAAACCACTATCACATTTATCAAGACCAATTGCTTCTTAGAGGGACATGAGTGTCAAAAAGAAGAACATTTTGCAACAAACCAATTTTATGAGACAAAAAACAAAACAAAAACATGCATAGACTCACTTGATTAATTCAGATAAAACAAAAATGGAATTGAACGTAGACAAAGTCAAAGACAAATTGTGATGATAAATTCCCCCCTATGCATAGAATGCCTAATATATGTCTCTATGCAGGTGCCTAAACACCACTACCAAAGCTAGTCTAGCATTTGTGGCCAACCAGAGCACAGAAATCCACCACTGGGGTACACACGATTTAAACCAAATACACTTATTTGTGGGCTAGCTGTCCCAGAGTCCAAAAAAAAATCTTGAATAGTGCTAAAACACCTTTATTCAGGGCAAAAAATTGATAGCCACCCACTCCCACTCACTGCCCGAGAGCCAGTGATGAAGCTGGGTGCATAGTTAGTAACTGAAATTGTGCCAGGCCAATGGTCCTTTAAGGTCGGTGTGCTAGAGGTTGATGGACAATGGTCCCCAGAATAATTTAATCTTGTGTGCCCAAGGACTCCAGTCTTTTGTCTCTGAGCTCCTTAGGCAGTTCCTTAGACCTCATGATTCTCATGTCCTTTGACATGCACTTTGAGGTGTGACGTCTTATATAGACTGGTGTGTGTCTTTCCTAATCAAGTCCAATCAGTTTAATTAAACGCACCTGGACTCCAATGAAGGAGTAGAACCATCTCAAGTTGGATCAGAAGAAAATGGACAGCATGTAAGTTAAATATGAGTGTCACAGCAAAGGTTCTGAATTTTTATGACCATGTGATATTTCAGTTTTTCTTGTTTAATAAATCAGCTAAAATATCTACATTTCTGGTTTCTATCTGTCAAGATGGGGTGAAGAGTGTTCAATAATGAGCAAAAATAGGACATGGTGGGTGCATTGTGCATTGGTGGGTACCAATGGGGGTCTCCTGGACCCTCACTATTTTTGCAATATAACATGCAGACTGCAGCGGGTTTGTTTTTAGGATTTTTTAGGGAACTTGTCAGTCAGTTTGAGCCCCTAAACTGCTTTTATGTAGCTGGAATTTAGGGTCCCAAACTTTTGACTTTAACTGTGTCTGTGACAGCATTCCAAAATGTATCTTCTACCATAATATTCCTTCATGAGTCTGCCACAATGAAGCTTTGACAATGAAGCTTTGTGGGAACCATTTGGGTTCTCAGCTTTTAGATTCTCATAACTTTCTGGTTTGGGGATGATCTACACAAAAAATAATTCAGAAACTATGGCATTACATTTTTTTACAACTCTTCCAGACAACTATTCTTTGATTAACCTTAATGTAGTCACCAATCTATATCATATGTGAAGAACTGTAGAAAATATTATTTTCAGCTTCTGTGTTATTTTAGCGATCGTATAACATAAGCCGTTGCCTGGTAATTCCATTAGATTTTCAGCGTAATGTAACAGCCGCTACATTGAAGCGTTTTGCAGATGTCAATTCACTTTACATTTGTGTTACATAGAAGATGATGAAGTAGTAAAGTAATAATAAAACATATTGTACTGAGAAGCACAATGCTCTGTGCGATGCCTGGCATGGATGTGCAGGTTACATAATGTACCAGGAGTAACAAGTTCACTTTTTATGGAGAGTAAAAAAGACATCCAAGAAAAATAAAATATATTACATGAAACACCATAAGACAGTTAAATGGAATAGCAGACACTGGCATCGCAACGTTTTGGAATAGTTGAAGAAAACATTCAAATCCTTTCTGCAATCCTGAATAATGTAGATGTGTACACAATACAATAGGAGGAAGTATTAAGCCAAAATTTCCATACAAAACGCCACATTTATCAAGGCTTTTAGACCCGTTTTGAACACTTTTTTACTTGTCTGACTTATGGGGTGTGGTCTATGACATGGGGCGTGGTCTTTAACCCATTAAGGACCAGGCCCTTTTTCGTTTTTGCGTCTTTATTTTTCACACCCCACCTTCAAAAATCTATAACTTTTTTATTTTTCCATGTAGAGAGCTGTGTGATGGCTTGTTTTCTGCGTAACAAATTGCACTTCATAGTGATGGCATTTAATTGTCTATGCCATATACTGGGAAGCGGGAAAAAAATTCTGAATGCAGTGAAAATGGTGAAAAAACGCATTTGCGCCGTTTTCTTGTGGGCGTGGATTTTACGCCTTTCACTGTGCGCTCCAAATTTGTATAGGTTTTATAATGTTTTCATACATTTACAAAAATTAAAACCTCCTGTACAAAAAAAAAAATTCTTCATTTTGCCATCTTCTTGCGCTAATAACTTTTTCATACTTTGGTGTATGGAGCTGTGGGTGGTGTCATTTTTTGTGACTTTTGATGACGTTTTCAATGCTTTTATTTTTAGAATTGTATGACCTTTTGATCACTTTTTATTGAATTTTTTATATTTTTCAAAATGGCAAAAAAATGCCATTTGCGACTTTGGGCACTATTTTCTGTTACGGGGTTAAACGCAGTAAAAAAACATTCTTATATTTTGATAGATCGGGAATTTTTGGACGCAGCGATACCTAATGTGTTTATGATTTTTACTGTTTATTTATATTTATATCAGTTCTAGGGAAAGGGGGATGATTTGAATTTTTAGGTTTTTTAATATAATTTTTTATTTTTTATTTTTTTTTATTAAAATTTTTTACTATTTTTCAGACTCCCTAGGGTACTTTAACCCTAGGTTGTCTGATTGATCCTACCATATACTGCCATACTACGGTATGGCAGTATATGGGGATTTTGCACACCATCTATTACAATGTGCAGATCGCACATTGTAATAGATGGCCTAAAACATGATAGCCTCGGATCATTGTGTGATCCGAGGCTGTCATGGCAACGGATCGCCGCTCCCCGATGACGTCACGGGGAGCGGCAATCGGAGCCAAGATGGCGCCGCCCACATGCAGCCGGCTCGTTAATACCGCCGGCAGCTTTGCCGGCGGCGATGAAAGGGTTAACACCCGCGATCGGTACAAGCACCCGGCGTGTATGAAGAGGGCTCAGCCCGTGAACCCTCTTCATACTACCCCATGCGCAATAAAACGTACAGGTACGTCTTATTGCGCTATGGGGTTAAAAAAGGGATGTGATCAGGTGGAAATGCGGTGCAGCAAAAAAAAAAAACCTGCGCCACATCGTTACATCCCCCTCAATGGGGGAAGGGGGGGATTTGACAGTGTGTCTCAGGTTCTGCCAGTCTCTGGCTGGAAATCACTAGATTTGATGAATTATGGTGCAGCACAAGACTTTTGGTTCCTGCTTTAGGCTGCATTCATACACATGTATGGGGGACGCATATACGGCCAACGTATATACGGCCGATATATGTCCCCCATACACTTCTATGGGCTGACGGCATCATATGGGAGCGGTACTGTGCAGCACACGTGCGGCACCGTACCGCTGCATAGCCCGGGAAAAGATAAGACATGTCCTATCTTTTCCCGTATTACGGCGCCGTGGCCCATATGTTCCTATGGAGAGGGGCGGGGGTGAGCTGCGCTCACCTCCTCCTCCTCTCCCCGCACACTACCATGTGCCTGCTGTGCTACGGTGCGGCGGTCCACGGCAGTGTGCATGTAGCCTTAGACCTACTTTTTACTTTTTTGCCCTTTTTTAGCGTTAATGAAATGTTCTCCTTATTTTCTCCTTTTGTTTCCTAAGATGCAAACACAATACAGGCAGTCCTTGGGTTACGTAGAAGATACGTTCTGTAGATTTGTTCTTAACTCGAATTTGTATGTAAGTCAAACTGTATATTTTATAATTGTAACCCCGGCCAAATTTTTGGGTCTCTGTGACAATTAGATTTTAAAAATGTTGGGTTGTCATAAGAATCAGGATTAACACTAAAGCTTCATTACAGACACCTGTGATAACTGTTACAGCTGTATATTGTAGCCTAGGACTAAATTACAGTAAATTACCAACATCCAGAGGTCCATTTGTAACTAGGGGTCGTCTGTAAGTTGGGGGTTCTTAAGTAGGGGCTGCCTGTAATAAATAGTATTAACACATTAGCATCGAAGAACATCATACAATCAGACCCGTAGACTACATACACAGGAAAAAGATAGAACATGATTTAACAAAGTGTCTCAATTTCTGCCAGTCTCTAGCTGAAAATAACTAGATTTGATGAATTGTGGTTCAGCACAAGACTGTTTGTTCCTGCTGTAGACCTACCGTATATTCCGGCGTATAAGACTTCTGTCTTCTATGGGGTCGTCTTATACGCCGGTAATCCCGACCGCCCGCCGTGTATTCACGGCGGCGGTCGGGTCCCGGTGCATGGAGAGGGCTCCATAGCCGGTAAGTCTTTGCTGCATATTGCAGCAAAGGCTTACCGATAACACCCGCGGGTGTTTTCACAGCGATGGCTGCCAGCAGCCTCAAAAAGCTACCGGCAGCCTCAAAAAGACATCGGGTGCATACTCACCCTCCGTTGGCCCCGATGTCTGCGCGGTTCGTCTTCAGTCTTCCGCGCCGTCTTCTTTCTTCTGCTGGGCGCCGCCATGTTTTTCCCAGCAGCGGGGCGTCATACTAGGCGCCTGCCGGGGAAGATCAATGGCGGCGCCCAGCAGAAGAAAGAAGACGGCGCGGAACACTGAAGACGAGCCGCGCGGACATCGGGGGAGCAGCGCAGAACATTGGGGCCACCGGAGGGTGAGTATATAAGTTTTTTTTTTTTTTTAATGCTGGGCAGGCTGTATACTACTGGGGGCTATGCTGTATACTACTGGGGGCTGTGCTATATACTACTGGGGGCTGTGCTGTATACTACTGGGGGCTGTGCTGTATACTACTGGGGGCAGTGCTGTATACTACTGGGGGCTGTGCTGTATACTACTGGGGGCTGTGCTGTATACTACTGGGGGTTGTGCTGTATACTACTGGGGGCTGTGCTGTATACTACTGGGGGCTGTGCTGTATACTACTGGGGGTTGTGCTGTATACTACTGGGGGCTGTGCTGTATACTACTGGGGGCTGTGCTGTATACTACTGGGGGCTGTGCTGTGATGGTAATGTTGTTGTTGTATTCCTTATGTTTATGAGCGACAGTTTTCCTGCTATATACCTGCATGTCATAAGAATTTAAATTAAAAAAAGGACCATGTTAAAATCAAATCTGTTTTTTTAAAAAATTTTTACCGGTGTTTTGTATGCGTTGAAAAAGGGGTAGTCTTATACGGCGAATATATCTTAAACTCTATATTTTAAACAGGAAAGTAGGGGGATCGTCTTATACACCAGGTCGTCTTATACGCCGGAATATACGGTACTTTTAGTTGGCCTAAACTGTGCATCAGAATTTTGGGCGCAGAGACGATTTTCTGCAAGCTGATTTCCATTCATGCATCCCCCATAGATGGCAATGGCTGCACTGAGCGATACGGTGCCACACACATAGGGCACTATACCGCTCTGTACACAGGAAAAAGATAGGACATTTTTGTGGAGAGGGGAGGGGTCACCCCGCCTCCTCCCCATGGCGCCGGATGTATGCAAACATTTCTGTAAATGTAGCCTTAGTATAATTATATATAAGTTTTTCCCAATTTGTATTAGGCACGGCGGCTGAGGAGGGTGGCTATGGCAGGCAAGCTGAGGTTGTTGGAGCAGAGGGTGCCTGCCTCTGTAAACAAACGAAGGCACAGCACTGGTGGTTGGTGGCACGGGCCAACAGCAGTGCCGGAGAAGGTAAGTATACATTTTTTTTACATCTTCCCCCAAGTTACCTATAGATTTTTTAATTATCTCGGAGAGACCCTTTTATGGTCTAGAGTTTTTTTTTTATTTCTCATAGACAGCAGTTTATCATGTGGCTCAATGTTAATGTTGTTTCTAAACAGTAGGTCCTGATTTTGAGTCATTGTGAAAATAGAAATGATGAACCCTTGTCAGAGTACAAGGATTATGACTTCTTTAAATGATAGTTTACATTAAGAATATGAGATTACTAATTGATGAGATTTTTCCTTTCCCCCCCCCCCTCCCACCCCCTCCTTTCTGTCTCCTCTAGTGTGTAAATGTTGTATTGTGTGTCAGTATGGCTGTCTGTGTTGGATGTATGATGTCTTTGTATGGGTTCTTATTTAGATTGGGTATGTGTTGGTTGTCCTTTAGGGCCTTGTACATACTTCAAAGGAGCATATCCTACTATATCAGTGATGGCGAACCTTTTAGCGGCCGAGTGCCCAAAACCCCCCTTATTTATCACGAGGTGCCAACCAAAACTTAAAGCAGTAACTTATTGCTCCCTGTTCTTCAACAACTTTCAATCATATTGGCCTCCTGAGGACAGCAACACAGTAGAAAAATGGAAAATTTGCATCATTTTAGCTTCTTTCCAGCGTCCCTCTGTATACAGAGAATCGTGGGGCCAGCAGGAGGTCCTCCAAAGATAATTCAGCCCTGTCTATTAATTCTCCCTCTTCCTACAGTCCCAAGTAGCGAAGTAAGTATCAAAGTATGAGTGAAAGCAGCATCTTTTAAGTTGCTTGGAACTGCAGGAAGATTCTTTGAGTCCTGTCTGGTGTGCTGGGACGATGGCCCTGGTGCCCACAGAAAGGGCTCTGAGTGCCGCCTCTGGCACCCGTGCCATAGGTTCGCCACCACTGTACTATATATTGCGGGTACCGCTTTGTGATGTTTTCCTCATAAACATCATTTGTTCCAGAGTAATGTGTAATTTGGATTACAGGCGGCCCCCTACTTAAGGACACCCGACTTACAAACAATCCCTAGTTACAGACGGACCCCACTGCTCACTGTGACCTCTGGTGAAGCTCTCTGGATGTTTTCTGTAATGAATCTTTATTGATAATCCCTGGTCCCATTGCAGCTAAAATTTTGAAAATCCAATTGTCACCGGGGCAAAAAAATTTTTTTGTCTAGAGTTACAATTATAAAATATACAGTTTCCACTTGCAAACAAATTCAACTTAAAAACAAACCGATGGACCCTATCTTGTACTTAACCCTGGGATCGCCTGTATTGTTGCTCTTTTTTCTGCAATATATATTCATTGCATGTGTCTTATGGTGATTATAGTACTCATACCCAATATTAATATTTTATTCCAATAAAATCTTTATTGAACTTAGAATATGTGATTACATTGACCAGCATTAGTGGACCTTAGCCATAACACACATCCATGACCAGACCAGGAACAGACACTTATCCTGAACTAACTTCTTAACACTCCATCCAACTTACTTCAATCTTACTTCTTTTTAATAAATCTTCTTTAAGCCAGTCTGAATGAAACTTCACCTCTTCTTACAACTTTTTCTTTTTGTTGTTTTTTAGCTTCGTAAGAAGTGGTAAAAGATTGTTTCATATAGATTTACTTTAAACAGGTATGACCATCACAAGAACAATAGCTGCCCCACCCCGGTCACACCACCACAGTCCACTCCTATATCTGGTTTCCCTCTGTACATTATTATAATGAAATACTGTACGGTTTATTGTTCTGTTCATAAATATAAAATTAGATTTATATGACTCTTAGATACATGTAAGAGGCTGCAAACATACAATGAAAATCATTCATTACTGCAATTACTGATGATTTTAACTAAAATAATTACTCCTGCATGAAGCATTTCCCACACCCTCATAAGGCGCACCATAGGACTGGAGCCCTAGCTGACATTCATGCAGGTTTTATTATACCAAGTCATTATTAAGTTAGTGTATTGTAAATCACTCTGACAGTCTGAAATCCCTGAAAATAAACCACTCGACCCCACCGAATGTGCCCCCCTTCATGCCCCTCCAAGCTCCTTGGTGTGGAGATAGCTTAAAGGAAATCTACCACTTAGGTTGACGTAGTTTAAACTAAATGCACTTATTCGTCGGCTCTTCTTCCTGGACTCCGGAACATTTCTTGACTATCGTCTTTTGAAAATATGCTAATTAGTACCAGGTGCTCCTGTGGACATCACACAGGTGCCCAGTGCTGTTTTATTACCTAATTATCATTTCCTACCATATTTTTTCACTCCCATCCCCCTGCCTGAAAGCTAGGTGCCGTTACCGACTCTTGGGTAAGGGGATATGTGTTTGTAGATATGATGGCACACAGTAGGCGTGCATAATTTGGAACTGAAAGAGCACCAGGCGCCTGTGTGGTATCCACTGGAGAACCTCTCCTAACTAGCATATTTTAAAAAGACTATTTTTTTGAGTTATACAGGTATAATTTCAGGCATAATCAAGATAAGTTCCGGAGTGCAGGAAGAATGGCCGACCAGTAAGTGTATTTTGCTAAAATCGTGTCTACCCGAGTGGTAGATTTCCTTTAACCCCTTCCCGACATTTGACGTAATAATACTGCATGGCGGGAGGTGCGTTCCCGCAAAATGCAGTATTATTACGTCATGCTTCTGGCGCCGGCTCCTGAACGGAGCCGGCGCCAGAAGCTGCGGGTGTCGGCTATATATTATAGCCGACACCTGCCTCTAACACCCGCGATCGGAGATTTCTCCGATCGCGGGTGTTAACCCCTAACACGCCGCGGTCGCGCTGACCGCGGCGTGTCAGAGGCATTTAAATGCAAGCTGAAGGGAATCGGACCCCCCCCCGCGGCGCTTACCGGGGGGGTCCGCTGCTCCGATCGCAGCCCCGGGACTGCCGGTGCCCGGGGCTGCGAGATCTTCATCCGGAAGCCGGGTCCTGCCTTCTGGCAGGACCCGGCTGTAAGACACTGGGCATGCGCAGCATGCTCAGTGTCTTACATTACACAGTGCAATACTTCTGTATTGCACTGTGTAACCTGTAAAATAGCTTGAACAAGTGATCAGAAGATCACTTGTTCAAGCTTAGATGTCATTACCTGTAAAAAAAAGTTAAAACAATAAATAAAGGTTTTTAAAAATAAAAATAAATAATAAAAGAAAGTGAAAGTCCCCCCAAACACCACATTTCCCTTTACACAAGTAATAAAGTATAAAATACACTAAATCACAAAAAAAAACCACTTATTTGGTATCGCCGCGTCCGTAACAATCTGTACAATAAATCCTAATCATAATTGGACTCGCTCGGTGAACGTGGTAAAAAAAAAACCCAAAAAACTTTCCAAAAATTAAAACTTTTTATCAAATTGCTTTACAAAAAATGTTCTAAAAATGATCCGAAAAAGTTACAAGCGCCAAAATGATACCACTGAAAAGAACAACTTGTCACGCAAAAAATAAGCTCACAACCAGCTCCGTCAACCAAAAAATACTATAGTTATGCCGCTATAAAGATGGCAATACTAAAACAAATTCAATTTTTTCTATTCTAGTTTTCCTTCAATAAAATTGGACAAATATAAATAAAACTATATAAATGAGGTATCACCGTAATCGTAGTGATCCGTAGAATAAAGATAATATATTATTGTTATGCTACAGCGAACCCCCCCCTCAAAAATGCTAAAAATCCAAAACAAGAATTGATGATTTTATTTTCCTCCACACGAAAAAAGTTAATAAAATTGCTTCAATAAGCTAAACACCCTCTAAAATAAAGTTTTTTTTACAGTGCATCGCGTCTCACAAAAAATAAGCCCTTATTTGTCTAAATTGCTTAAAAAATAAAGATTGTATAGCCTATTCCCAACGAGCGTTGTTATAGAACGGTGCGGCGGGTAGTGACTTGCCAACACGGTTCAGACACAGTGATCGGGGCAAGATGGCAGCTGATCCTAACAGCCATCCATCCTGCCCCATGGACCAGAAGGGTTATGTCCCCCCCACACACCCCCAGTTTATTATCGCTGCTATTGGCTCATCAATTCAGACGAGCCAATAGCAGCGAATTTACTTATGACGTCAGTAATACCGGTCACCATGTCTGTAGACACGGTGATCGGGGCAGGGTGGCGGCTGTTCCTGACAGCCACCAATTGTGCCTTGTGGTTCAGAGGGGTTTTGCTGCCCCCCTCTGTCCATGTTTGCCGCTATTGGCTGGTCGATTTGGTCCAGCTAAAAGCAGCAATATTCGTCACAATGGGCATCGCTAGGGTGAATAAGAGCAACACTTGGCGATAATTTCCCTACTAAAACGAAGATATGGTACAAAAGCGCTGGCCGTGTACATTGTACAGATTACGCTGTACAACTCTTACGAGCTGTTCCAATGTGCAGGTCCTGCCGTATCATTTCTCCGTTTTCAAGAGGAAGATATTAGGAAACTAATATTGGGACAAGAAGGACGGGGCCCCTGTACCTCTGGTTTAGATGTTCCTGTATTTTGCCAGGACAGCATTTTCCCGGTGAATTCTGCTGCTTCTAATGGTAAGACTCAATAAAGAGTCTGTTCCAAAAGAGGAGTTAGGATGGACACTATATACTAAGGATGGACACTATATACTAAGGATGGACACTATATACTACTAAGAGACCTGCGACAACTCCAAGTGTGACAAAAGTTTAGATGGTCCCCTGGTCTATTCTACCTCCTTATACGCAACACATTCAAAATTCACGCCCAACCTGTTGTGAATTCAGTAAAATGAATAATTGTAACAACTGGTAAGTCACGTTGCTCCCTATACCCCTCCACATTATTTCATAAGGGGCGCCACATAACGGGCACTGAACGTTCCAGAAATAATTGCAATTTCCATCTTGGACTCCATCGCACATCGTATTTGGAAACCACCTGTATGTTCAAATGCTCATTTCACCACGTGTATTACACTACACCACATATTACACCTTGCTAAATTCCCCAAGGGGTGTACATTCAACAATTAGGGTCACTTTTCGGGTTTTCCTCTGTTTTGGTACCACTACGGCTCTCCAAATGTATCCTGACACATGTGAAGGATTTCTTGCAAATTTGGCCTCTAAAAGACAAACACCCCTCTTTTCCTCTACTGTGCGCCCATAAAGCATTTTATATGCACATGTGGGGTACTTCTACACTCAGGAGAAATAGTTGTACACCTTTTTTGGGGTTATTTAATATATTATCCCTTGTGGCTTACATAAATTAGGGGTAAAGTGACATTTATAGGAAAATTTTCACCTTTTTAATGTTTAGGGCCTAATTGGATCATTCACCTGTAGGGGAAAATACATATATTACACATTGCAAAATTCTCTAAGGGGTGTGCATTCAAAGATTAGGGTCACTTTTCGGATTCTTCTCGGTTTTATACCACTAGGGCTCTCCAAATGCATGTCAAACATTTCTGTCAAATTTGGCTTCTAAAAGGCAAACCTCCCCCTTTCCTTTTACTGTGCGCCCATACAACATTTTATATACACATGTGGGGTACTTCTACACTCAAGAGAAATAGGTTTACACATTTTGGGGGGTTATTACATTTTTTTTATCCCTTGTGGCTACAAAAAATTAGGGGTACAATGACCTTTATAAGAAAATGTTCACCTTTGTCCTATTTAAGCCCTAATTAAATCAAACACCTATATGGACAAATACTCATACACCTTACTAAATTCTCTAAGGGGTGTGCTTTCCAAAATGGTGTCACTTGTTGGGGTTCCGCTCTGTTTTGGTACCACTACGGCTCTCTAAATGCATCCTGACACAAGTAAAGGATGTTTGTCAAATTTGGCTTCTAAAAGGCCAACGCCCCTCTTTCCCTTCTGAGCTTCACTGCGTACCCATACAATATTTTATTTGCATGTGTGGGGCAATTTTATACTCGGGAGAAATGCTAGTACACATTTTTTGGGGTTGTTTCATCTTTAATGCCTTATGGGATACAAAAATTAGCCGTAAAAGTGACTTTTTTGGGAAAATGTCCATCTTTTTCCTTTTAGGGACCTAATTGAAGCAAACACCTGTGGGGGAAAATACACATATTACACCTTGCTAAATTCTCCAAAGGGTGCACTTTCCAAAATAGTGACACTTGTTGGGGTTCCCCTCTGTTTTGGTACCACTAGGGCTCTCCAAATGCATCCTGACACATGTAATGGATGATTGTCAAATCTGGCTTCTAAAAGGCCAAAGCTCCTCCTTCCCTTCTGAGCCCTACTGTGTACCCATACAACACTTTATATGCAAAAGTGGTGCAGTTCTGTGCTTAGGAGAAATAGTTTTACACATTTATGGGAGTTGTTTCATCTTTTATCCCTTGTGGCTTACAAAAATTTGGGGTAAAAGTGACTTTTTTGAGAACATTTTCACCTTTTTTCCCTTTTGGGGCCTAATTGAATCAAACACCTGTTTGGGCAAATACACAAATTACACCTTGCTAAACTCTCCAAGGGGTGTACTTTCCAGAATGGTGTCTCTAGTTGGGGCTTTCCTCTGTTTTGGTACCATTATGGCTCTCCAAATGCATCCTGACACATGAAAACTTTTTCAGCCATATTTGCCCTGCAAAAACGAAACAACGCTCTTTCCATTCCAAGTGCCCCCATGTGCCCGTACAGCAGGGTACAGTGACAAAATGGGTATTGGCATGCTCAGGAGGAATTTCCTTAAACATGGTAAAATGCATTTTCCTTTTTAACCCATTGTGAAGGTGCAAATTTTAGTGTTCAATGAATCTATTGTAAGATAAAATTACATTTCTGTAATTTCACTTTCATTTATCTTTCACCCTCATGAAACGCTCAAAGGGTTAACAAAGTTCCCAAAGGTTGTTTTGAATATTTTGAGGGGTGTAGTTTCTAAAATGGTGTCATTTGTGGGGGTTTTCTATCATGTAGGCCTTATAAAGTCACTTCTAACTAAACTGACCCTCCAAAAGTAGGTTTTGATGATTTTCGTGAAAATCAGAAAAATTGCACCTAAAGTTATAAGCTTCCTAACATCCTAAAAAAAAGGAAAAGATCTTTGAAAAATGATGCCAAGTTAAAGCAGACATATGGAAAATGTTAGTTATCAAGTTATTTTAGTGATATGACTAACTTTCCAAAAAGTAGAAAATTTTGAATTTTGAAAACATAGTTTTTTTCAAAATTTTTGGCAAATTTCCATTTATTTCATAAATAAATACCAAACATATTGATAAAATTTCTTGACCAACATGAAGTACAATGTGTCACGAAAAAACAATCTCAAAATCAACTGGATATGTTAAAGTGTTCCAAAGTTATAACCACTTAAATAGACACATGTCAGATTTTAAAAAATGGGCCGTGTCAGGAAGGTGAAAAGTGGCTTCAGCGTTAAGGGGTTAAAGGGGATAGCAATTGTGATTATTTCAGGGCTTCTATGCCACTTTTCTGGCATAAAAGCCCTGATGAATGTCCCCCACCAAGTGAATTATACTAGACTTCAAAATAGGTTGTATGGAGGTGTACACCAGCTCTAGTGAGAGTTCATTGATACTTTGGTACTTATGTGGACCAAGCCTTTGGTGTACATTTAGGCCTTTAAGGTCCTTTCCATTATTTCTACTGCTGGGGCATTCATGTACATATTATATCTAAGGTAAAGGAGATAAAGGAGGACTGTTGAATAGGTCATCAATATCGGATCTACACTAAGGATCCCCATCGATTATCTGATTCCAGTGCCAGAGGTGTTGGGTTATCACAGCTCTAATCTGCAGTACCACAGCCAGGCCACTACACAGAAAATGGCGCTGTTCTACCAGTGTGCAGTCTGGTGACAGAAAAGGTTGTAATTAGATTGTTATTGGGGTCCTAAACGTTGGATCCCCACTACCAACCCCTTTAAGAATCCCATTGCATATTACATCATGCTAGCAAAATCCAAAATTTTCTCAGTAGACCTTACATTCATGGATGATTATGTAAGACGCTGAGTGTGAAAGGGTTAGGTAATAAGTGAAGAACGTTAGAGGAATTAAAAAATCTGAGAGCCAAGACCTATGTATCCAACGCAAGCGAGTGAGTGTGTGTGGACTGATGAAGTGGCAGGACGTAAAGGATGTGGTGCTCTCTATCTAAATCTGTCAGGATTTTATAGGAATATATCATGCAGCAGACATATAAGACAAGTTCCTTGCTGTCTGCTAACAGTAGCTTCTTTATACACAAGATTTCGACAGCTTTTCCCTATATCCTGTAGGACATAATAGCATATTTTGCTTCCAGCCTGGCAGTATAGCCCATCACATCATATTCCTAGGAGACTGCTGAGTATGAGGTTCTCCTAGGTGACTCCTCTGATTACTTTCTTCCACAGTAAGAGAATTGCTGGCAGCCTAAACAAGTCGCCCATTGACAGGAGCCGCTCGGGCCCTCAGCTGTGGAGGATGTCTGTGTCTCCTTGTAATCTATTTTTAAGGAACGTTATTCTGCGCTTCTTGTGAATCATGTTATTTGGAGACAAACTAAAAAGAACTTGTTGTATAGGCACATCACTAATTTCATGTATGACTTGTGGGTTCATTGGTAATTGAAGGCAATTCAATAGAGTAAATAAATGATAATGAGCAAACTTTATTTATTTGTATTTCTAACTCTCCCATAGAAAGTCGGATCATGGGAACACGCTTGTCCAGCCAAGATGTAGTCTCCCTACTGTTCTGCTTAGGGGCAAATCTGTCAACAACAAGGCACCAAAATTCTGCTATTTGTGCCAGGAAACCTGCACCTGTGCTTTACACCACATTTAGTAGTTGTTTTAGATACAGTTTTTGCCTCATTTTTGGCAAGGTTAAGTAGGGAATTAGGTGTGACTTGGTAGGGAATGAGGTGGAACTGAGTAGGGAATGAGGTGGAACTGAGTAGGGAATGAGGTGGAACTGAGTAGGGAATGAGTTGTGGCTTAGTAAGGTGCAGGGTGTGGCTTAGTAGGGAATTAGGAGTGAATTAATAAGGAATGGAGTGTGGCTTAGTAGGGATTGAGCTGTAGTTTA
Organism: Engystomops pustulosus; assembly: GCF_040894005.1. Classification (NCBI taxonomy): domain Eukaryota; kingdom Metazoa; phylum Chordata; class Amphibia; order Anura; family Leptodactylidae; genus Engystomops; species Engystomops pustulosus. The sequence continues at coordinate 256,502,552 of NC_092411.1, forward strand.
GTAGGGAATCGGGTGTGGGATAGTAAAGCATGTGGTATGGTTAAGTAGGGAATGGGTTGTGGCATTTAGGGAATGAGGTGTGGCATAGTAGGGAATAGGGTGTGGCATAGTAAAGAATACGGTATGGTTTATTAGGGGAGTGGATGTGGCATAGTAAGGTATGTGGTGTGGATTAGTAGGGAATGAGATGTAGAGTAGCAAGGAATGGGGTTTGGTTCAGAAGGAAAAGGCAGGAGCTTAAGATGCAAACATTACACTCCAAAAAAGATGAACCCGGCACGTATTATAATTGTAAGCTGTGGTTTAAGTTTACCCTAGCTAACTATTGCATGTTATTACATTATGTGGCCATCAGTTTTTAAAGAGTAGTTTTAAAACGCCTCCATCAGCAAGTTGCATCCTTTGCAGCTTCCCTTTGATAGAACTGGTATTTTTGTAGCTTCCATTGTTCTCAAACTAATTATTTTCCTTATTCTCTTTTGGGCGGTCCTAGTCTTTTCTAGCCTATGATTCGCCACCTGACACTTGAGAGCCTAATTAGCATATTAGGACCCCATGATGGCACAGTTTGCTTGAGGTAGATGGAGACTACAGAGAAAATTCCCTGAAGTGACACCAGTTTAAGAAAGCAAAGAGTGTGCGTCGGTGTTTTTCTACAATACAAAGGATATTGAATCTCTTGTCTTTGATTGTTCTTGTCATAGTCAACACAGCAAAGCTGCAAAATGCTGAAAATCCTAAGTTATTTGTCTATTCTTTGTGTGTAATGTTTGTCCCAGTAGAGACCTTTTTATGGAAGATCCCCTTTAGGGCTTATTCAGATGAGCGTTGTGTCCATATGCCTTCAGTGATTTTCATTGATGGCATAATGACCCATTATTTTCTATGGGCTTATTCAGATATCCGGTTTATCAATGAGAAAAAAAATGCAGCATTCACGCATGTGGGCCACTTACTCACATAATGGGGCACATTTACTAAGGGTCCGAACGCTTACGGTCGGGTCCAGGGGCAACCGAAATTGTATGCACCAGGATTGATAGAGATATAATTTCAACCTATCTGTGAAATTGAATAAGGGAAATATGTCTAAAGAACCAATATCCAGATATCTTGCTACTATAAAGATCGCAATACGTTTCTTTATTAAACAAAACGTATTGTGATCTTTGTAGTAGCAAGATATCTGGATATTGGTGCTTTAGACATATTTCCCTTACCCAATATTATATAGTCTGTTTATACCCAGGATAAACCCAAGTCCAGTCTCTATTGTGCACTTGTTGATTACTGAGTTGCCCAAAATTTCTTCCTGTTATATCTGTGAAATGCTGTATTTTTGTTACTGACAGTAAATTAGAGAATGTGTTATTTTGTTATCCTGAGTATATTTAAGAAACTTGTCTTCATGGGAATATCCCTATATTTTTTACCCCAGATGGTTTTCTGCATCAAATTTTTACCGATTATCTGTTTTTTATGGATTTCGAATTCTGTGTTTTAAAAAAACTTAAAGACTGGATGAAGATACAATACTGGCATAATAGAGATAGAAAACCGATGTGTTTTTTTGGATGTGAAATAGGTAAGCCAGAATAATTCTGTACAGCTAAGGCCTCATGCACATGAAGAATACAATTTTCAATGTATGTGGTTGACTAAATACTTATGTCCAATAAAAGTTACCGACCACTCTGTGCATTGGCATCGCAGTGAATGGTGTCATGACCATGTACTGTAAAAATCAATGCATGCTGTGAGTTAACCATTGTTTGTAGAGCTCGTTAATGGCACACATTTACAGACATGTACATGAGGCCTTAATTAGTAATACTTTCACATACTGAAACGGTTACTAAATATTAATTTAATTATTAATTATGGTCGCAATTACTTAAATGATGTCTAGTTGCACCCTTAAAATGTGGACTTATGGCTAGTCAGGGATTTAGACAGAAATGTATAACGATACAAATTGTCTGTTTATTTTGTATAACAAGTCATATTCTATGGTCATTGACCTCTGTATGATGGGTTCCATTACCTACAGGATCAAAGAAGGAAAAGTTGACTTAAATATGATATCCATCTTGACCAGTGTCTTCAAGGGATTGACCTCTAATTTGTCACCCTGACATTCTCTAGGTCTTTAAGGATGGTATCACTTACACAGTCTTAGGTAACGTTGGGTTGGTCTTCACATACATCTCGAGCTGTCTTACCAGGTATGACCTTACCTATTACTCTCTCATCATTTAGGAGCACACACTTGTAATTAGGTAGACCGCCGCATCAGGTACATCTGTCAGAGAAGTACTATGTATGCGTATGACCTGTCCGATATTAGCCTGACCCCTGTAAAAGAAATTTGGTTTGTAGGTGCAGGGAGAACAGGTTTGTGAGTCTTTGAAGTCTACACACCTAGGTTTGACCACATAGCTGTCCACACTTCAGTTGTACAGTAGATGAGACATGGTTTCTCAGAAGAATTGAGCCCTCAAGTGTTTGCCTTGAACATGTTTTTAGCGATTGTGCCTCAAACTATCTTAAAACTATCGACCATTGTAAAGAAAAAAAAAACTAAATGACCTGTGTGAACAATAACGAAATGGGAATGGGTTCAGATGTTTAATGTGGTGGTGAATCAGCAAACTGCAAATCCTTACAGACAGTGTAAAGTTTCTTGAAGTAAATGTTGCAACTTAGCGAAGGATTAAGTGAGGAATGTACGTGATCTCATGGCAAATCTTTTGCTTTATTTCACTGAAGCAACAAGTTATAATAACATGTACTGAAGAACAAGTTAGTAACATCATGTGCACTTTGTATAAAAAAAATAGCTCATATTTTCAGAAATTAAAAAAAAATAATTTCCAGAGAATTTAATATTCAACCATTATACATGTTCTTATATACAAGAAACATTAAAGGAGAAGAGGCCACAGTGACGAGGCCCTTATTCTATTACAGACATAGTAAAGATTCCATTACTAATTTCTTATTTTATAATCACTTACTCCACTGCATAAGAATGTGCGCCACAAATACTGAATCTGGTGCCCTCTGCCCTCTACACAGGCAAACTGTACATAGTACAAACTGCACTGCTCTTCAAAAATGTGCCCCAATGACTTAGAATGAAGTAGATACACATATCAAATTCCATCAATCACTTTCCTTCCTGAATATTGTGTTTGGTATGATTTCCAAAGATTGGGGGGAAAGAAGGAAAAGTAGTTGATCAGGACTTTCCATGGGTTGTATGAAAATTGTGCATCTCAGGCAAAAAGTGACTTCTCATTTTCACATCTAGAAAGCATACTTCATACTTGACTAGTAGCTTAATGCGGTAAAACTCTCATTATGTGCACCCTATAACACATTGGGGCCCATTTACTTACCTGTTCCGTCGCGATCCCTGAGGTGCGTTGTCCGATGAGGATTCGGAGCTGCCGCGATTCACTAAGATCATGCGTCCAATTTCCTGCATGTGTCACTTCCCCGCTGAAGTCCGCCGGAGTTCACCATCTTCTTCCCGGTGCATGTAAGTGTGTGTCTTGCGACACAATTTTGAATATTAAATCCTGCACTTAATCAATCGGGTTGTCCGGCGGCCACGCCCCTGATTTGTGTCACATGAAAATCTGATCATGTGTGCCAAAAACCCAGTTAAATGGAAAAACGGAAAAAGTCGGGAAACCTGACGAAAATGCGGTGTGTGGAGCCTTAGTAAATAAACCCCAATATAGGGCCATCTGTAACAGCACTGAAAAAACATGTCCTTTATGAATTTATGAATATCTCACTTATTGAAGAATTAAGGACACTCTTGCTTACCACATTACTGAACTTCATTAAAGGGGTATTCCCACAAAGACAAGATTCTAAAATATTCTCAGGAAAACAAAATAACAAATTCAATGTTATTAACAAAAATACAGCATTTCACAGATATAATTCCAACCTGTCTCTATCAGTCTAGTGTATACAATTTTGGCTGCCCTGGGATCCGACTGTAAATCAGAAGTCTAGGGTCAGACAGGACAGATTGTTCTCCTGTCTGACCCTGCACTGAGCTTCTCTCTACCTCCAGCCCCTCCCCCTGCATTCCAAGACAATCTCACGCACACACACAGACTTCCTGCTGCCAAGCACAGTGTGCAGAGACTAACTCTACAAGCTGCAGGCAGATAAATTTGTGAATTTTATTTCATGGGCAAACCCCTTTAAGTATTGTTTGCATTTGTTTATTCACTGCTCTTAAAGTCCTGCTACATTTCAATGAAATCTACCATCAAAATCCATCATGATAAACCAGGGACACTTACTCATAGATCCCAGCACTGTGGTAATGTTCTTATATCGGTTATTCATGGTCTCCTTCCAACTAAAATCAACTTTTAATATTATAGTAATAAACCAGAATGGCTCTGGTGGAAGTTACTAGGGCCCCTCCATGCTGTAGATTCACAACTGTTACAATGTGCAGGAGCTCTTCCATATCCCACTGTGTGAGATAACATCAGGCAGAGGGAGGGGGGAGTGCTGAGGGAGCAGGGAGGAGGGTGGTGTGCTTTATACACTGTAACTTTCAATGAACAGTAAAAAAAGATATCACAATACAAATTTATTTTTTAAAGTTGTCTGGAAAAATTATTAAACTCTAAACCTTTGAATAAGCTCCATATAGTGTGAACGCTAACCTTACAATGAGGGAAGAGCACACTGCTGCCTCACACACCTTCCGCCTGGAGCAATGTCAATGTTAAATAAATGATGTGTCACTTTACACAAAGACATGAAAACTTGATCTTATCTCGTCAGCCCTCTCCAGGCATGAAGCGTGTTGTGTATGAACCAGAAATGACATGCAAATTCTTTGTCATACTTCTTATGATCTGCTATAATCGGCTCAAACGTCACATTATAAGTCTCACTAGTTTGATGCATTTACATCCTCCAGGTATATTTTACAGGGGGGATTAAAAGAGAAGTATAAGTTTAGATAACTGTTACCTACATCTGAGCAGCATCATCAACTAAATTGTAGTCAGTAGTACTGGCTGTATAGGCTAAATAATGAGGGCCCTAGTAGTATCTACATAGACCCTGGACTACAGTCTTCCTAAAACATATCTACACGTCATTGTCTGAACTGGAGACCTCAAAGGAGGAAAGATCTGAGACCTACAGCATTATCCATAGCCTCTTACAATGGTCTAAACAAGAAAGTACATGAAGATTGTATCCTGTACATTAGTATTTGTAGTAGTGAGATGGTATCTTACTCCAGTGAGCCTATAGAAAGTGAACAGGTGAAACTACAAGAAATACTGGAGTTGTCTAAGAAATCCTGGAAGATATTGCTATATGTGCCGCCATTGCACAAATATAATGCACTTTTTCTGAAGACAGGAATGGGATTATTAACCCGGAATTGCGTCCCTTCCTAGGAAGAAGTGCCACATTTCCACGGACACTACACCACTTCACCTACAGCAATCCATTTTCTGATGAAGGTCCAGAGATAGGACCAAAATGTTAAAATAGAATTTTGGATTGCGTTAATATGTGCCTGGCATTTATTTTCTAAAGTGACCGGAAATGGTGTCAGGGCCCACTGGTGGTTTGTTCTATACATATACTAGTGGCCCTGTCCTACCCTGTACCTCAGGACTACTGTGAGAGGTAGCAGTCTTGTAACTTTGCTGTATCGAAATCCACAATAAGGGTGAAAAACTTTTAAGTCACTATCACTCTTGTCAGTAGTCCAAATCCAAACCATTTTTGGAACACAATGGGGCACACATATCAAACTTTTGGTTTGCCATTTTTAAAATTTGAAACTGTTTATGGAGTTCGCCATTGTCTAGTTCACAAATTTTGGCACAAATCTACAGGTGCCTCTGACCATGGGCAGAAATTACCTTGGAACTGATGGAGACTTTTTTGTGCCTTTTGTTTTAAAAAGTCGCAAATTCATTAAAGACTAAACGCCACATGTATCAATAAGGAAAAACCGCTTAGATACTACGGACCAGCAGAAAAGTCAAGAAAAGTCCCAGACAAAGCCAGACTTATGACATGTGCCCTAATGAGGTGGAATGGTTTTGGACGCCAGTCTTAAAGTTCCCCCTGCTGGCATCTTGTGTCCATATCCACTAAGAGGCTCTGGCGTGAGGGTCGGTGAAATCCAAAAACTGTCAGGGACAGGGACATTCATGTGCCAAGAAACTGACAGAGAAGCTTAATGAATCTCCCCATGTGTCCGCAACCGGTTGCATGTTACATCTATTAAAATCTATCGAGGCAGCAGTTGGTGTTAGTGTTGGGTAACACAGAAGACAGGAGATAGTGTGCCCTGAGCTTGCCCCAACCTCTGTCCCTTCCTATAGCCCCCCCACGCTAAACCGTGGGGCGACTATTTGAAGACTCGGAATACACTAAATAAGTGTGGGAAGGGAACAACACGAACAGACTAATAAACATAAAACACAAAAGAGTAGTAAACTAGCTGGAGTCACAACTAGAGGGTACGTTAAGAACAAAATCAGTTAACAAAGGGGTCAATGTCAAAAACTAGCCGAGATCACAACAATTCAGAACACAGAGCAAGTCAAACCTATAGTAAGCGATGAAGGGATTTCAAACACTGGCACAGGTGACTAGTGAAGCTGCAATTTATGCAGCCAGAACCCCACCTCCAGAACCTGATTGGGGCTGGACAACTTCTGGGAATTAACCCCTCATGGTGCAGAATAACGAAGCACAATCGCAGACACCTTGTAGAGGTACCACAACTCCCAGAAGTGCAGATAACAACCCCTACACAGCGCAAGATCTTAGCAGCTGCTGCCCATGTGCGCGCCAGAGACTGCTGGCAGCGGACGAGAGGTGGAGTCTGCGCGGAGACGCGCAGGAGGTTGTAGAACGCTGCTAGCACCACATAAAGCATCAGAGGAAGGACCAGAAGTCCCAGCGTTATCCCCTGTGAACCTGACAGTACCCCCTTCCCCTGACGGGGGGCCTTCCGATTCATAGATCAGAAAGATGGCTTCTGAGGATAGGTCTGAAATAACCTTAGTAACCGCGGAGCATGAACAGCCGGAACCCAAGACCTATCCTCAGGACCAGGTACTGCAGGGAGTTACCTACCAATCTGGAATTCACAACCTTTTCCACCTGAAACTCCAGATTCCCCTCCACAATAGATGGAGAAGCAGGATCAGGAAGAGGCAAAACTGGCTCAACATACCGCTTAAGAAGACTTTTATGGAGGGTGTTATGAACCCACCACCCTGCTGGAAGAGTAACCTTGAAGGAGACCAGGTTAACAATTTGAGAAATAACAAGAGGACCTACAAACCTGGGCACAAACTTCAAAGAGGGGACCTTCAATTTAAGTTTTTTTGGGGATAACCACACTTTATCCCCAACCACAAACGTATCAGAGTTAGTGCGCCTTCATTGAGTCTGTTGGACCACAGAATTTTGTGCCCTCTGAATATTCTGCTGAACTTGTGACCAGAGTGTGCGCAACTTGGACGTATTAGCTTTAGCCTGAGGAATATTAGGGACAGGCACAGATGAAAAGGAGAAACGAGGATGAAAACCATAATTGCAGAAAAATGGAGAAACCTGAGTGGAAGTACTACAGTGATTATTAATAGCAAATTCTGCCAACGGAAGGAATTTCACCCACTGGTCCTGACTGTACGAGACAAAGAGTCGCAGATATTGAAACATCTCCTGATTCATTCTCTCAGACTGACCATTAGTCTCAGGGTGAAACGCCGACGAGAACGACAAATTCACTTCCAGTCTAGGACAAAATGCTCGCCAAAACTTGGAGACAAATTGTACGCCCCTATCTGACACAATATCATCTGGTATACCATGGAGGCGTACAATATTCTGTATAAACAGTTCAGCCAACTCTTAACGGAACAAAGTGTCCCATCTTAGAGAAACGATCCACTACCACCCAAATCACTGTGTACCCTTGAGATGTTGGCAGATCAGTGACAAAATCCATAGACACTTTAGACCATGGCCTGGTAGTAACTGGAAGTGGAAGAAGAGACCCATTAGGACGTCTTCTGGGAGTCTTTCCTCGAGCACAGACCTGACAGGCTTGGACGAATGCATGCACATCATTAGTCATGTGAGGCCACTAGTAACTTCTCTATAAGAGATCCAAGGTACTCCGCATTCCCGTATGACCTGCCAATACCGAGCAATGCGTCTCCTCCAACACTCTCAAATGACAGGAAAGAGGAACAAGTAATTTGCCTCCCAGAAGGTCTTTAGGTGCACATCTTTGTCCTGTGAAAATTTGAGAGGAGAGGTGGGAGGAAACAGCTGCCAGCACAATACCTGGAGACAAAATATTTAGGCCGTAGCCTCTGGAAGCTCGGGAGTCCTGAAGCTATGTGACAAGGCATCAGCCTTCGCATTTTTTGACCCAGATCGGTAGGTGACCACAAAATTAAAGCGCTAGAAAAACAAGGTCCATCTAGCCTGACGTGAGTTCAAGCACTTAGCAGTATCCAAACATACTAAGTTCTTTTGATGCGTCAGCACAGTTATCGGATGAAGAGCTCCCTTCAAAAAGAGTCGCCAGACTTCAAATGACCACTTTATAGCAAGGAGCTATTGATTACCAATATCATAATTCTTCTCACAAGAAGAAAACTTTCTAGAGAAATATGCACAGGGCCTAAGTCTGGTGAGAGTGGAGGACCCCTGAGACAACACTGCACCTACTCCAACCTCAGAGGCATCTACCTCCACAACAAATGGTTGAGAGAGGTCAGGTTGAACCAAAACTGGAGCTGACGAGAAAGCCGCTTTTAGCGTTTCAAACGTGGAGCAAGGGGTAGGGGACCATTTATTTGGATCAGCACCCTTACACATTAGATCCGTGAGGGGTTTGGTGATCTCAAAAAAGTTCTTAATAAAGTTGCGATAATAATTAGCGAAACCCAAAAAATGTTGTAAGGCCTTAAGATTGGTAGGCCAAACCCAGTCTATGAGCGCCTGAACCTTACTCGGATCCATCTGTACATCAGAGGGAGTAACAACATAACCTAAGAAGGAAACCTTCCAGACACAAAAACACACTTTTCCAGCTTAGCGAAGAGGTGAATTTTTGCGTAACCTGGTAAGTACCTGGCAGAGATGCTGCTGGTGTGAAACCAAATCATGAGTGAAAATCAAAATATCGTCAAGATACACCACCATAAACACACCAATGTAATCATGAAAGATGGAGTTCATAAACCCTTGAAAAACCACTGGAGCATTACTCAAACCAAAGGGCATAACCAGGTATAGTGTCCCAAAGGTGTATTCCACTCATCCCCCTCCCGAATGCGAATCAGGTTATAAGCCCCTCGAAGATCTAATTTAGAGAAAACTTGGACCCCAGAAACCTGATTTAAGAGTCTGGGATCAAGGGGAGAGGACCTGAGTTTTTTACCGTTATCTTATTTTACTCTCGATAATCAATACACCGCCGTAAACCACCATCCTTCTTTTCAACAAAAAAGAACCCGGCCCCAGTGGGCGACTCAGAGGGACGTAAATGTCGGATTGCCAGACTCTCGTCAATATAACTCTTCAGTGACTCCCGTTCTGGTACTGACAGGTTATTTATACGACCCTTTGGCAATCTAGCATCAGGAAGAAGGTCAATTTTACAATCAATCTCCCTGTGAGGAGGAAGGACTTGGGACAAGGGTTTTGAAAACACATGGGTGACCACAGAGAAATCTGAGAGACAAAATTATAATCTATGAAATTAGCTTCAACACCTGAATCCAAGAAGGCCCGACCAGTACAGGAAACAGATTGAAACTTAACCGTACAAGGTAAATACATTCTAGACACAACTTAGGTTCTAGCGCAAGTGGCAGTGGAGCCTGCCGTGGTGTCTGCTCTGGACCCTGCACAGCTTCCTGCATTTGAAGACACTAAAGACTAAATGCCAAACGGACAAAGCCAGACTTATGACATGTGCCCTAATGAGGGGGAATGGTTTTGAACGGCAGTCTTAAAGTTCCCCCTGCTGGCATCTTGTGTCCATATCCACTAAGAGGCTCTGGCGTGAGGGTCAGAGAAATCCAAAAACTGACAGGGACATTCATGTGCTTTCTCCGCCAAAAAACTGACAGAGAAGCTTAATGAATCTCCTCATGTGTCCGCAACCGGCTGCATGTTACATCTATTAAAGTCTATCGAGGCAGCAGTTGGTGTTAGTGTTGGGTAACACAGAAGACAGGGGATAGTGTGCCCTGAGCTTGCCCCAACTTCTGTCCCTTCCTATAACCCCCCCCCCCCACGCTTAACCGTGATGCAACTACTTGAAGACTCGGAATACACTAAATAAGTGCGGGAAGGGAACAACACGAACAGAGGAACAAACATAAAACACAAAAGAGTAGTAAACTAGCTGGAGTCACAACTAGAGGGTGCGTCAAGAGCAAAATCAGTAAGCAAAGAGTAAATGTCAAAAACTAGCCGAGATCACAACAATTCAGAAGACAGAGCAAGTCAAACCTATAGCAAGCGATGAAGGGATTTTATACACTGGCACAGGTGACTAGTGAAGCTGCAATTTATGCAGCCAGAACCCCATCTCCAGAACCAGATTGGACAACTTCTGGGAATTAACCCCTCATGGTGCAGAATAACCAAGCACAATCTCAGAAACCATGCAGCTATGCGGAGACGCGCAGGAGGTCGGAGAACGCTGCTAGCATCACCAGAAGCATTGGAGGAAGGACCAGAAGTCCCAGCATTCTCCCCGGCGAACCTGATAGTTCATCTTATGTTATATAGAGGTGTTATTCATGTTGTGGGGAATCGCTCTGGAAGACGCTAGGTAGTAGTTCAGGAAGCAGGGACACATACAAGTTATACTCCAAAACAAGCATTTTATTTTCACACTTTAGCCCAAACAACATAAACTCAGGCATGGCATAGGCATAAACTAAAAACAAAACCAACTCACCTGTACTGACTAAAACAGTGATAATTCCCTGTCTATAAGTGCACCTGGCTGCTAGGAATCCGCTTTTGCCCAGCAGGGTATGGAGGTCCTCAGTTACCTTTGCTGTAAGAATACAGTCCAGCTTTCAGATCCCTTGGTGGCACCTTCCTAATGATTCTCACATGCAGTTTTTTGTCAGGACCTAACGAGTCATGTGACCCTCACCTGTGGGCTATACTAAACCCAGGACCGAAGCCCTGATGGAGTAGACGTCCCACTACCACTTCTAATCCTACTCCATAATAAGCAGGCCCAGGGTGGACTTTAGCAAGGGTCTATGCTGGCTAAGCCAACAATCAGACTACCCCTGCTTGCCGCATAAAAAGAGCTAAAAGTTAGTGCTTGCTCCTCATCAGGCAAGCAGTCCCCTCTGTTTCAAAAATCAAACTCACCACTACAATATGGAAGACCCTTTGCGATCCTTTATTCATCTGCATTCCCTCTAATGTGTCCACCTTAGTGTCCAAAGCCAGCCATAGATCCTACATAAAATCGAGTAGATCACTGAGGTAAAGGTATTTAAATAGTTTATTGTCAGACTCACAAACAAGTATTAAAATTGTGCATATAATCATAAATACGCCAAGCCCTTGCCCAAACCAGGTTTTGCCTCTTTGGGCTTTTTCCATGGACTGTTTTTCTGTGTATTTTGGGTATTTGTGAGTGCATGCTCTTTGTTGGTTGCTCCTTTGCTCAACCCAATACTCCCCGGTGACTTACACCCTTAAGTCCTTCTTACTACATGTCTGCATTAACCCTTACGTTACTGCAGACAAATCCAGGGCTTCTTACCAAACACCCTTCATTTGCCTATATGTCCGATACCTGTCCTACGAAGCAACGTCTCTCACTTTCTCACAATGTATACACTATAACACCTAGTTGTGTGCATGTAAATAATTTGATGTCTGTGTATGTTTCTATCTGAATAATGTTAAAGAACTCCTTCGACACAGGTTGCTATCGTGCAGCGTGCTTCGAAAAACTGTGCCAGGCTTTGTCAGGAGATCTTCTTGTTTGTTTGAAGGGTCATGTTATAGTGTTATTGAATCTAATATATGAGTGTCATTACGTTTGTTTGATCACCACACCTAGCAACTAGTCATGGAAAAGTATATGTGAGCAGATGTACAGTGCGAGACAAAGAGCCACTGGGCTTGGCAAAGTTTAAATGGATCTGTTAGACACACATTAACACTTGTGACAATGCACGGGAACAATCATTTCGCAGCACATGAAGACTGTGTGTCAGGCAGTGCTGCTTGACTAAAGGGTGGGTGAAGCACGGCATGTTTTGTTTCCAACTTTTTCCTCATACAGCTATTTTCCTTGTGGTTTGTGAGCTAATCGGTAGGTCTTGGGGCTGGCTTAGGGCTTAGCCTCGGAGACTAGGTAAACTAATAGAGGAGAAAGCCATGTGATCATTCAAGTCAGCTGCAGATATGGGAAATATTCCTCGTAACAAAAACAATAGGCTCACTAATAGCTAACACATGGAGGATGTTAGTCCAGGGGGTGAAATGCATGATACGCCCCCAGGAAGCAGTATACTTGTTGTTGACCAAGACACTGGTACCTAGTAGCATGAGAGACCACCAAAAACTAGTGTCTGGTGTTTAGCAACAAACTAATTAAAATAAATTAGAATACAAGATTGGATATTGTTGGTTTATTCCCACTGCCATGTCACCTTTCATGGTTCCTGGTATCCAACTCTCCACCGATCTCCACCTCTTCCCCCAACTCCTTTGTTCTAAGTTGCATCCAACGACTTCAGAGATGTAAATGACTTCCGCACCCATGTTTTATGCATCGCCTCTAGTCATAGAACACCTGTGGTCAAATAAAGGCACCCCTCCAAGGGAAGGTATCTAAGGGGTTAAGGTTCCTAATTTGTTAATACAGTGTAAATGTAATACAGTCAAATTTCTTAATTCCTGACATCAGTTTTATGGTATGACATATTGTAAAAAAAAGAAACATGTGTAGGGTTCATCTCACCTCCTGGATCAGGTTATCATCTACACAAGGACAGCATGGATGTCTGGTTTGGGGAACCCACAGTCATCAAGGTTATAAAAAAAACCCAACTTCCAAGTCTTGTAGGAATAGATTGTAGTAAATTAAATATCCATTTTATTAGAAAAAGTTAAAAAGTTAGGATGTCACTAATGCATGGGTCTGACGCGTTTCGAACCGCACGGTTCTTACTCGTAGCCAGACTACGACTAACAACCTTTTGGTTCAAAACGTGTCAGACCCATGCATAAGTGACATCCTAACTTTTTAACTTTTTCTAATAAAATTGATTTTTAATTTACTACAATCTATCCTTACAAGACTTGTAAGCTGGGTCCTATTTTTTTCCCTAACCTTGATGACAAATTGTAAGTATGCTCTACGGTTCTGCATTTTTGTACTCTGCACTTGGTGACAACCTAGGCCTATCATGACCTGTACCTTGGATTCTGCCTGACTACTGACTGTCCCCACCCTGAACTGCTCTACCTATCCTTGTTCCACCTGGTCAGGCTCTCGCCTACATAGCAAGCCTTGTGTTTTTGTCACAGAAAAGTCCACATCCCTAAATAGGAGTTACAGTGGTTGCTGAAAAACGACAGCAGGGGAACACCAGCCATGAGGGGTGTTGAGCGTCTTGCCTTTGGCAGCAACACCTGCAACAAGTTGGGGGCACCACTAGGGCCACTATCACTTGCTACAAAGGAAGACACATAAAAATAGTGTCTCTTAAAACCCAATTTCAGCATAGTTGTTATACATGGCATGGAGAACCCACTTCACGTAATATATCACTAGTGGATGTGGCTGTGAGGGCACCATTCTATAGATTGCCCGCTGGCCGCAAAGAATTTAGGTTTACCCCCGAATGACAGGCATAATTGGATAACACCAAAAGAAAACCAGTTAGGTGACTTGTGGATTCATATTCTCCTGCCTGTTATATGGGAGGAAGTGACCACAGCCACAACACCCTGGATTATGTTTTCACCCTTTTCTTAGGATGACTTCCAAAGGACATCTACCACCAGGATGAAGGATTGTAAATCAAGCACACTGACATACTGGTGAGGCTCCATTAACACCTAAAAAGGTCATGCACGGCCGTCTGCTCAATTAGTCTGAGGAGCGACGGACCCCTTGTTTTCGCGATAAGCGGGGGTCTCAGCACTGAGACCCCCACTGATCAGCAAGTTAGCCCCTATCCACGGGAAAGGGGCTAACTTTCCTTCATGGGAAGACCCCTTTAAAATTCACCTCGACAAAAGTATTTTTCTATGACACTTGAAATTTAGTTGTGAGGGCTTCCCAATTGTCTAATTTTGCAATATTTAAGATGTTTTTATATCCTGGTTGGAGAACACCTTTGGTGCATTTAGTTTATTGGATGTTATATGCAAAGACAAACCCCGAGCTATATAAGGTCTAAAAGATGACAATGTAGATTCAAAGAGCCAAAATATACCATGTAACTGCATGTAGAGATCAGTACAGAATTATGTGGAGGCACAGATCTTTGGAGGGTAAAACAAATTTCAAACTTCCCTAGAGCCTCTGAAAGTTTCCAAGAGAATGTTGAACTCCATAATTCTTAAAAGGGACTGGCCACTTTTTTTTACCTAAGTTGCTGATGTATCTTTACCGCCTTAATAATCCCGAGTGTTCATCATTGATTCAGCATCCCACACCCCTCTTCTTCTATCTGTCAATTAGAATGGATAGTGAAAAGGGAGACACCGTGGGAGACACCATAAGGATGGTCTTGAAGAGAGAGAGGAGTTGTGTATGTATACAGAGGGCAGTATGGTGAGAACAGGGAAAGGCTGAAGCTATGAAATGAGAGAAAGACACAGAGACATGCAGAGACATGTCCAATGGAACAGATTTATTAAAAAGTGGCCAATATTTAAATATTTCAAAGAAGTTTTAAACAACTTGGAGCCTTACTAAGCCTGGTCACCTTACCAAACTAAGAAAGCAAGACAGAAGGGTCTCTGTAAGAGAAGTGACCAAAAACCCAATGGTCACTCCGGCTGAGATTCAAAGATCATGGGGGCGATTTATGTGCCTTCTCCACCAGAAAACTGGCAGAGAAGGCATAATGATTATTCCCTTCCCATCAATTTTCCTGTTTCCCCAACCTGCATGCCACTTTGGATTGTTAGGCAGAGAAGTGGATGGGGAGTGGGGTCGGTAGAGTTCAGCATGGGCATTAATACCTGTTCCCCAGATTTACTATAGCAAAAAAAACCTCCACACCTGGTCTACAGGTCTGAATTGGTGGATTTTGTGCCTGTATTTACCAAGAGGCTGGAACCTCGTAGTAGATATGGGTGCCGGAATGTCAGCAGGGGAATTTTAAGACGAACATTCAAAACGGCAGTTTTAATAAATCCCCCCCACACGGGTCACCAATCTCTGCTGCATTCCTCTTATAGGGCCTTATTTTAAAAGAAGCCTCTCCTCAGTAAAAACACATAGAAGCTCACATGGAGATTAGAAACAAACACCTAAAGGACTACCTGACTATATTGATGAAACCAAGATTTAACTTTAAGGCCTCAATTCTAAACGTCATGTATGGAGGAAATGTAAACTTTACATATTACTTTTATTTTTGTTTCAATCTCTATAAAAAAATTATTTCCCCATATATATGCGCCTTTATTTAGAATGTGCTCAAAATTGAAAAAAAAATTACATTATTTATCCTACATTTTAGATTCTATAGAAAGAAGAGAAGGTTGAGGTCTTCTATCTTAGGTCATTTATTTGATAACAGATATGAGAAAGGAATCATTTAGAAATTATATACATTAGTTGATGTAGGTGTACATGGGTATTAGCAGGACCGGTGCCAGCACTAGGCATAGCTGGGCAAGTGCCGGGGGCCAGAGTTGATGGGGGGAGGGGCCACATAAGGCTGTAAATAAGGAATCTTTGGGGGGAAGGGGGGCTGTATCAAATGAATCCATAGGGGCTGAGGGGAACTTTATATAAAATAACCCAGAGGGTGCTGTATATAAAATAACCATGATGAGAGAGAGATATAATAAACTAGGGAATATTTTTGGGAACTGGAGACTGATTTAGTTTCTGAATTTTTAATGCTGCCTTAGGGAGTTCACTGCAAAAGGGCCCACCGAGGCGCTGTCGCCCAGGGGCCTACAGAAACCTGGTGCCAGCCCTGGGTGTTAGTCACACCACAAGAACACTACTGGACAAGATAGTCAAGAATGCAACAGGTAACATCTCTTATCCTGTCAGGACATTCCTTGGGACTCTGGACTTCGTTAAGTAAATACTCTTTGGCACTTCTCTTTGAGGCCGAAAGCTCTTTGTCACAATTTAAACAAAACAATAATTACTATCCAGGTCAGTCATTTTTGTTCTCATGACTTCGATTTATTTCATCTATCCACCCAAGCCACACCCGAGATACATCTGTTCAGAATGAACTTTACTTGGCTTACTCATAGGATACAGAGGCAACTGGTCAACATTCCTGTGTATCGCCTTTTACGAGACTCTTACAGATTGGTCAGGAGGACGACAAGACAAGGAATATTTAACCTAATTTATAAGGAAGGCTGGAAATTACAGTGTGACTAGACAATGAAACCACAATCGAAGATGTATATAGCATGCCACACCTGTTCAAGACAAAACAAAATCCTGTTATCAGATACGCCTGTTAAAACGTGACTGGGCATTCTGCAACTTGCGTAAATATGTACAGTAAAAGAACAGAAGAGGACGTGTATAGCGCAGGTGTGTAATGTGACCAGGCATGCCTAATAATGCATGAGGTTGTACAAAAATGTATACCACAAGCCTGACCTACAAGGTGATCTTCCTAGGAATATTTGATAAGTATCTCTTGCAAAGTACTTTGAAAAAGTATGCGCTCCTTTCCAGGAGCCCATATTATTGCCCATATGTCACATTGGCTTCGTTTTTTTAGACTGTACCCCTTAGGCACCATGCACAGCACTTTTCTTGTGCCCCTATGTCTCTGAGGCTCAATAGACACATATGTTTATTGCCCCCATACGGCTTATGAAGCATCCTACAGTCCAACATTTCCTTTCTGTTCTCTAGGAATCCATCTCTTTTTTCTTAAGCTGAATTTAAATGGATTAGCCATATGCTACCAAAGACATCCGGTTTATATTTCATCTTAGTTAAACTCATATCTTGTGCTGTAACATGGCATTTGGAATTATGACATGAAGGTGGCCTTACAAACTATAATAAAGTTGGCCAGACCTGGCTATTTTGGCACTACAAACCCATTCTTTGTTCTTCAGTAATACACATGAGCAGCCCATCCCTAAAAAAAAGTTATTACCCTGTTCTGATGATGCATTGTTTATTTTTTGCAGTGTTTGTTTATAAGTGAAGACTACAATTCCATACCCACTGTATGTGTTCCCAAATTTTTTACTATTCATAGCTTTTGCTCACTGTTATTTCCTGTTTTCATCTGAATCCAAATTATATAGTTAAATGGGCACCATCTTCATGGCTCCAGGGCCAGTAATGGAATCTGTCTAAAGTTGATTATCTCTTTTTACCAAGCAAGCAACTAAGTCGGGTTTCCCGAAAATTACCGGTTTGTGCCGAATTGCCCAGGGTTTTTGGCGCACCCGATCAGATTGTGGCACATCAGTGCCGGCATGCATGCGACGGAAATTGGGGAGCGTTGCCGTCGAAAAACCCGACGGATTCAGAAAAAACGTGGTATTTTTTTTTTAAAAAAAGTTTCACTTGACACGCGCTTACATGCACCCAGGATAGGTTGCTGAACTTCGGCGAACCTCGGTGGACTTCGGCGCAGCAGCGACACCTGGTGGACATCGGGCGCACTACCTTGGGTGCCTTGAGCCACAGGTTTTTTACTCAGCATTTCCTTTACTCACTATGGTTTGAACTGTTTATCCTGCGTGCCTTTGGTTTTTGTCCTATGTCAGTCTCTAGACTCCCTATTTTTTGTATCCATGTCATTTACTCCAATTGATGTTTATCTTGGGAATCAAGTATCGCTATTATAGTGTTGGATTTCCCTTGGATACTTATTATTGATATGTGCTGCGGGACTAAACTTTGGCATATACATTCGAATTGTTGACATTATTTTGTGTAAGGAAATTGTATATTTGTATCGGCTCGGATCCACTATGTTTTTGTAAATATGTGTATTCATACACTTTTTAAGTGGTTTTAAAACATATGTGTGGGACTTTTTTGTATTTGGTATATTGTAATAAAGTTTTTGATTCTTTTGCCTATACACACTTGCCTTTTCTTGCTTGCTCTAAACTCATCTTTTTGAGTGTGTTGGCTCCATGATATAACCCATTGTCTATTTCTACACACCCCACACGTTTGGTTTATGGGCGCACTACCTTAGTAAATCACCGGAAAACCCGAAACCTTGACGGAGAACGTAAATGACCCCCATTCTGTGTCACGGAGTCAGACACACATAAAGCTGGGATGATATTACATATAAAATTTAATGTATGGGTTAAGGTCCTATAAGGCAGAGGTCCCCAACCTTTTTTGCACCAGGGACCGGCTTTAAGCTAGACCAGTTTTCCATGGCCCGGTGGGGGCGGGGCTTTGGTCATATGGGGTGGGGTTATGGAGGGGTGGAGCTTATAATATAAGATATCAGGGAGTGTCCGGACCAGATCCATCATATTGGTTTGGTGTAAAAATAAAGCAATGCAAAATGCATACAGCGTATCGCCATTTAGTTTAAAATGCATACAGCGTATCGCCATGTAGTATAAAATGCATGCAGCGTATCGCCATGTAGTATAAAATGCATACAGCGTATCACCATGTAGTATAAAATGCATGCAGAATACCGCCATGTAGTATAAAATGCATACAGAATACCGCCATGTAGTATAAAATGCATACAGCATACCGCCATGTAGTATAAAATGCATACAGAATACCGCCATGTAGTATAAAATGCATACAGAATACCGCCATGTAGTATAAAATGCATACAGAATACCGCCATGTAGTATAAAATGCATACAGAATACCGCCATGCAGTATAAAATGCATACAGAATACCGCCATGCAGTATAAAATGCATACAGAATACCGCCATGTAGTATAAAATGCATACAGAATACCGCCATGTAGTATAAAATGCATACAGAATACCGCCATGTAGTATAAAATGCACACAGTGTGCCACCAAGTAGTATAAAATAGATACAACGTACCGCCAAGTAGTATAAAATGCATACCGAGTACTGCCATGTAGTACAAAATAGAAGCCCTGATAAATATCACAAATGCTGCATATACATACAGCATATATACACATAAACAAACAGTAGATACAGCATATACACATATACACATATATACACACATATATACACACACACACACATATTACATATATTTACACATATATACACATATTACACATATTACACATATATTTGCAAAGATAAAGTAACCTTACCTCTCTGCAGCGGTGGTGGCGCGGTGAGGTAGCCGGGAGCGGGTAGGTCTTGAGAGCCGAGAGGCTAGGGAGCCTGGAGCTTAAGCGTTGGCAGGGGGAGCCGGGAGCCGAGAGCCTGGAGGGGGGGGGGGACGTTAGCGGAGCCGGGTTGAGACGGGAGTGGAAGGGGAGCCGGGAGCAGAGAGCCGTAAGCGGGTAGGTCAAGAGCCGAGAACCGGGAGCGGGGTGGCAGAGGGAGCAGAGAGCGGAGAGCGGAGGGAGCGGTAGGGGAGCTTGAGCAGGGGCAGGGAGCCGAGAGAGGGGGGGGGGCGTTAGCAGAGACAGGTTGAGCCGGGAGCGGAGAGCCAGGAACCGGAGGGAGCGGAGAGCCGGGAACCGGAGGGAGCGGAGAGCCGGGAACCGGAGGGAGCGGAGAGCCGGGAACCGGAGGGAGCGGAGAGCCGGGAGCAGGGAGGATGTTAGCGGAGGGAGCGGGAAAGGAGCCTGGAGCTTGAGCGGGGGCAGGGGGAGCAGGGAGCCGAGAGCCTGGAGGGGGGGAGCTCGGTGCCGGCAGGGTCTGGGGGCCGTTGTAAGGTGCCGGCGGCGTCGGGGGGTGGGCGCAAGGTGTTGGCAGCGTCGCGGAGCAAGGTGCCGGACACAGGGCTGCAACGTGGTCCCGTCCGGTGCGGGAGCTCAGTGCTGGCCGGTGCCGCCCCTGCGCGGACCGGCTGGTGAACTCCAACGGCCCGGTCCTGGTCCACGGACCAGCGGTTGGGGACCTCTGCTATAAGGCACCGGTGTGCACTGATGCATTACATGTGTTCAGTTCACTTCTAGGCCCACTTTCACATGAACGTGTGGGGGACCATTATCCGACCATATAATTTGCAGTAGATAGAGCATACTCTATCTTTTACTGTTCGTATTGACCAGCTGCATTGCTCCCTATGGAGAGGGGAGGGATGAGCACTGCTCTCTCTAGCGTGTGGCTGTGTGCTCGCCGACGCGAGTATATGTTTGCATGTAAGAGGCATTACTCATAGATCCAGGTACCATGACTGTAGTATTCTTGTTATCAATGGCCTCCTTCCTTCTAAAATCAATTCTTAAAATTATGCAAATGAGCCTGAGGGGCTACCCTACCCCCTCTTTGATCTGATTGCTCAATGGGCAAAATGCTGAGGGAGAAGGGTGTAACGCCAGATCACAGAGGGGCTACAGTAGCCCCTTAGGACATCAGTGGCAGGGCAACCCTCCACATTACGGTTTAGACTACCCATATGTTGCCTCTAGAATTGCTATTGGGTAATAACAGCAGCAAAAAATTAGGGAGAAAAATAGCTACAACGGCAAAGACGCAGATATGCAACTAATCAAAGTAGAATCAAAGAATCTTTGGTAGAGATGCCAATATCTATTTTGGCCTCACAGTTTCTGCTTTGACCGCACTTTTTGGACTCCTCTTACACATCACATTCACAATGTTTTTCTTCTTTGCAGAACCTTTGTGTTTTTGTTACGGAACATCAGAGGGTTCTTGGCTTGTGATAAAAGCTTCCACTTTGTCTCATCCACAGAACATTCCTTTGCAAGTATTCTGGATCATCCAGACTGTTTGTGACAAATCTGGGTCAAGTAGTAAAATACTTGAAGAGCATTGCCTTCCGCGCTTGATCAGAGTTTTTCTTGGATTCATTGACGCTGATTTATTTACATAGGACGGTGTGTTACCGCTCAAAATATTACGTCAGGTTCTGTTTTTGGTGGACGATCACTCCGAAAAATATAACTGTGATTTTTAGTTGTTTTCTCTATTTCTGAACTGTTTTATTTTTTATTTCATTAAATACAAAAAGTCTGATATTTTAGAACAACTTGTACAGAACAAGCTGGGACCAAATGGAAAAATGTTGTGTTATATTGTTTTCATTCCCACATGTGATCAACATTCTAACAACTGCACCATATAATTTTCAAAAACTTGTCAATTTCATTTATTTTTTTTAAAGAAGTGAAGAAATTACGTAATCCAAGAAAAATGTAAAATAACACAACAAGAAAATATGATCAAAGAAAAGACTTGACACATATTGACCAGACCAAATACTCTTAGAACTCATCCATAGAAACTGTTCTATTGGTATCCCCCTCTTTAAAGGAAACCTGTCACCAGGGACCTCATTTTCACTAAAGACAGGTTGCAAAAGCCCATTACAGCTGCATTGCAAATATGTCTTTCTGCTTTCTCTATGCATTTAAAAAAACAACATGTGACCTTTCTGTGCTGCAGACTGCTCAGCTCTAAGCCCCCACCTTTGTGCTCCTGTACAGCTCCGCCCTCCCCTAGCTCACCAGGCTGTGACCTCTGTGAAGGAGCAGGAGGGAGGAGCTGCACAGGAGCACAAAAATGGGGACTGAGAGCTATGCAGTATACAACACAAACAAGTCACTTTTTTTTTTTAAATGCATCCAAACCAAAGCCTAACCCCTGGGACTACACCAATGATTCTGTCAGGGTGCAGAATATAACACACAATTATATCGTAATGCAAATTCTTAGAGAAAGCAGAAAGACATTTGCAATGCAGCTGTAATTGGCTTACAGGTTCCCTTTAAATCCAGATTTTATTTTTCAGATTTTTTTTCCTCCCCACCTTCCGACACACGTAATTTTTTCCCCTCAACAAACTGACATGGCATTTTATGGTTTATTAGGCCTGACATTTTCAGATATAGTGCTATTGTAATTTGCTTAGATTTCTTTTGACATTTGTTTGAAGTTTTTATTTTCTAAAATGTTTTAAAGCTTATAGTTTTCTAATCAACGTCAGGGCTCTATATGATAATAATTATATGGTAATAACCACACAGCAGAATATGGTAGGTCAGTGGTGGCGAACCTATGGCATGGGTGCCAGAGGTGGCACTCAGAGCCCTCTATATGGGCATCCTTGCCATCACCCCAGGGTAGAGTTTGCCAAACAGGACTCAAGGCCTCTTGCAGTCCTAGGAACCTAGGAGGGAGCTACAATGATAATCCAAACTTCTTTTCCTTCTGTCTACTGCATTGGTGTCCTCAGGTGCCTATACAATTTAAAACTGTGACAAAGCTTGGAGTAATAAGTTACTGCTTAAATTGTCGCATTGGCACTTTGCGAAAAATATGCAGGTTTTGGTTGTCGTTTGGGAACTCGGTATCTAAAAGGTTTGCCATCACTGTGGTAGGTTGATAATATGGTAATTGGGATTTCATATTATAGCTCTGAGAAACTAATTCTGATTGATCCATACTCACACCAACCTTTTTATACTACTATGAGAGATTATTGGTGTACCATCGGTGGCGTGTTATTTTCTACTGTGCTGACTCTACATTTGCTTATATAGTGGATGGGAATGGCAAACACTGACCCTTTAAGATTGTGTCTGCTCTTGGTGAGGACTGATACCTGTTATAGACGAGCTAAGTGACACTACTGCCCACAAATGAAATGCCACTGAGAGTGGCATCCCTGAAGGATTTGTACAGGAGCCTAATATTGTTACCCACATCGTATTTTCCCCCGTAGAGCTTTTCTTTTCTCACAGCAGCAGTGGGTCACATCACTGAGCCGAAGCAGGACTCAGAACTTCCTGTGATGTCCTATGTCCTAGCTACCAGCGGATGAATGGACCATGCAGTCACTAGTGAATGAATGGCCCCCTCAGTGATAATGGCCCCCTCAGTGATATACAGGCTTGTGGATGTCCAACAACTAACATGATAGAGGTACCATGAAACCCCCTTCAATGTACCACTCCCATGTTAGTGGTTGCATACAGTAATGACTGCATAGTCCTCTTCATTCATTGAAACCCACAAGGACACTAGATGTCACAGGGCACCTGAGTTCTGCTGCCTGGAGGTCTAGTGACCCGCAGCTCCTGACACAGATACAGTAAGTATATACATATATTACATATATTTGTACAATACATGAGACCCTATTAGGGTCTAGTACCCTAAAAGGCCAACCCCTTTCATACTGGTGTGCTGTTTAGGAGCATGCACATTTTATCATATTTTTAACACATACAAAGTTGGATTGACTAGACGTATGACATATGAATGTCTGACCTTCTAAGGGTTTTTAAACATTAACCACTGTATTGTTCACACTGTATGAAATTCCCTATATATACAAGATCATGTCACCACCACTTGACAAAGGCTCCTGAATAGGGGTTGAAACGTAGTATTCACACTCTGTGTTAATAAAGTACCCTACACTTTTTTATTTTATTTTTTGGTACTGTCATTCTTTTGTAACCTTTTTCCATCTATCTCCAGTCTGTCTTTTTTATCTATCGATATCTATTTTCATTCACCTATATCTATTTATGTATGTATTGTATATCTACAAATATCTATAATCTATCTAGAAAATCATAAAATAGGCGGCACTCCAAGTTAGTGGAATAAATGAAAGTGTTTTTTTTATTCCCAAGCTACTTGTGAATAGAAACCACTTGCATTTATTCCACTAACTTGGAGCGCTGCCTATTTTCGGATTTTCTATTATTGGAGGACGTGGCCGATCCTGGAGTGCGGGCACCCAACTACTTGTATTTTTTCTAAAAATCTTCTTTTGTCTTATAATATATCTAGCATATATTCATAACTATTTATCCACGAAAAAAGAAATATTGTAATAGTTTTTTTCCTGCCACTGGCACTCCGCCTCATTAGACCCAGATGTCTTTATTTGCAGGTGAGCTCATATAGTGGCCACCTCCTTCTCTCAGTTTCTGAGACCACATGGAATGGTGAGCAGTCAAGACCTGTTCACATGGTGCGGTATGAATGGAGTCTGCTGTTTTTGTGGTTTGGTGCGGGTGTGGACCCGGGGCCCAGAGCTGTGGGGGGCTATGCCTTCCAGTATGGTGGGTCTTTGTCCTTACTGGGGCTGTGTTGCAGCGATTATGGATGCCATGTGATGCCGCACGCTATATAGTAGGGACTAAAACAAGGTCACTGTGATGTGAATAGTGGCTTATGCAATTTAATCAAAATGTAACTAAGAGCCTCAAATTTGTTTTGTTAGAAGCAATAGATCATTGTGGGGTGTGTGTCCAGTTCTTTTTCTATCCAAGTGTGGAAATATGGTAATATGTTTCATTTTGTTATTAAAATGACAGGGGGACATTTATCAGGGCTTCTACACCAGTTTTCTGGTAAAGAAGACCTTGAATAATCAAACCGACAGGCTTTGGGGAGTGCCAATGGGGATGGACACGGACAAGGCCAGGGGCTGGCGGCCATTCCCGTCCTGCGTCTGAGTACTCACTGCAGCAGGAAAACTTTTACAAGGTCCTCCTTGGATTTCATTATATGCCAATTCACAAGTGCCGATGTATGATAAATCTTCCCTATAGTTTTTAGGTGTGATAATAGCTCACATATGTGCTGCAATGCTCAAAGAATTAAGAACTACTTTTCCCGTAATCTTTAAAGTGTGAAATAAAAATAGCACTTTTACTAAGACAATCATGTCTGATGCAGAGAGACACTGACAAAGCAACACCTCAGTGAATCCTGGAAGGCTCACGCCCTTCTTCTCTGGATCTTTGATGCTTAGCACATGCTAATACTGTAATAAAAGTAAGAAGAGTGCAGTGAAACTTTTCTTTCTTTAGTCTTATGAAGGATATGACCAGATACAGCCCCAGGTGTTCTATCTGGCGGGGCAGTAAAATCCCATAAATATTTTATGTGATGCCTTTGACAGTAACCAGGCAGAATATCCCAAGAGAAGGCTCCGTGGAGGGTTCTGACCATGGAACAATTATGAACTCGAAATCAGAATCTCAGCAAAGAAAGGAAAACTATGCTCATAGCACGTACTGTGCCAGAAGACAGAATTATCTCTTCAGAAGAATACAAAAGACACACATGCATATCTAATGGGAGATGTCATATGTTATTATATGCTGGAGAATAATCCCATGTAGAAATGTTTACTTTGTAATAGGATAGAAAGTGACACTTGAGACTCCCATCAATTAGTTGAAGTTCAATGTACTTCCTGGTGTTGCCCACTAAAATGAGAATGGCGCTGTGCTACTGACTCTTTGTCGATTCTACTTAATATTACAATGGATAAGTAATCAAAAACCCCTTTTATCTCCTTGATTTCTGCAATGTGATTACTCACAGTGCATCATGTTTATAGCAATCTTATAACACTTATGTTGTGATAATAATTTATAACACATTATGACAAATGGCAGATTAAGTCCTGCTAAAGTTTCCATTATGGTGCCACATGGGTCAGTATAGGACCTCTTATTAATATTTTTATGTATGACTTCATTAAAAAATATACAATGATATTTCAATATTTGCAGATGAAACTAAGCTATGCAAAGTAATTAGTAGATGAAACTAAGCTCTTTAAAGGGGACCTACCACCACGATTCTACCTCTAAAGGTAGAACGGGTGGTAGGTGGATGAATGGGACGTAAGGATAGCCCTTTTTGGGCTAATCCTTACGTCCCGGCTATCCTTTTGTAAACTTTAATCAGTTGATATGTTAATTTAATTAAGCGGCTACTGGGGCGTGGAGTAGCCGGACATGAGGCTACTAGTCGCGGCTACTGCACGCCCCAGTAGCCTTGTTCCTCCGCCTACCATGTAATCTTCGGCGCGCAGCACCTCGTAGCTGCGCGCCCTCGTCCGAGCACCCGGCGCAGTAGCCGGCCTCGGAGCTACGGCCGCGCACCCGTAGGCCTGCGTCCTGCGCATGCGCAGAAAGCAGGATATTCGCACGAGGGCGCGCAGCTACGAGGAGCTGCGCGCCGAAGATTACCCGGTAGGCGGAGGAACAAGGCTACTGGGGCGTGGAGTAGCCGCGACTAGTAGCCTCATGTCCGGCTACTCCACGCCCCAGTAGCCGCTTAATTAAATTAACATATCAACTGATTAAAGTTTACAAAAGGATAGCCGGGACGTAAGGATTAGCCCAAAAAGGGCTATCCTTATGTCCCATTCATCCACCTACCACCCGTTCTACCTTTATAGGTAGAATCGTGGTGGTAGGTCCCCTTTAAAGTAACTAGTACAGGGGAGGATAGTATAACACTGCAAAGGGATTTGTGGACGTTGGAGGTCTGGGATAAAAAAAGCATAATGAAATTTAATGTAGACATGTGTAAGGTAATCGAAATTATGTTCAAAACAGTAAAGCACCTAGTAAAAAAATAACTTGATGGTATTGGTGGATGGTAAACTGAATTTTAGTGACCAGAGCAAGGCAGCTGCTAATAAGACAATCATGGAATGTATCAAGAGAGGCATAGAGATGGGCAGCACGGTGGCTGAGTGGGTAGCACTACAGCCTTGCAGAGCTGTGGTCCCGGGTTCAAGTCCCATCCAAGTCAGCACCTGCAAAGAGTTTGTATGTTCAATACATTTTGGTAGGTTGATTAGATTGTGAGCCCTATTGAGGACAGTGATTGATATGGCAAGCTCTGTGTAGCACCGCATGATCTTTGTGCGCTACATAAATAAAGTAATTATTATCATAGGATAAAGATATAATTTTACCTTCATATAAAACACTGGTCACATATTGTGTACAGTTTTGGGCATCAGTGTATAATAAGGACATAGTAGAAGTGGAACGGGTGCAGAGGAGAGCAACAAAAAGCAGTGAGATTATGGAACTCTCTGCCACAATATATTGTGACGGCTGATACTTTGCACATGTTCAAGAGAGGCCCGAATGCCTTTCATGAGAACAGAAATAATACATTTTATGGGAACAAAACATGGGGGCTTATTTACTTAGGGTCCACTCGTGCACTTTTGTCAGACTTTCTGACGTTTTTGGGTTTTGCAGGGCTGTGACAGGTATTTAACAGGTGCCTGCACTGGCATTGTGTCACACGCGATCAGATTTTGGCGCAGCTGCGCTGGTTTCATGCGACAGAAATGGGGCGCGTGCGTCAGACGATCTGACTGATTCGGACTGAGCGTAGGATTTAACTTTCAAATTGTGTCGCAAGACAATGCACTGACATGCGCCAGGAAGAAGAAGGTGAACTCCGGCGGACCTGAGCGGAGACCCGACACATGCAGCATATTGGGCACACGATCTTAGTGAATTGTGGCAGAGTGCATTATCGTCGGACAATGCACTTTAAGGGAACTTCGTCGGACAGGTAAGTAAATGTGCCCCATTTTGTTATTTTGATATTGACCCACAAAGTTGTTCTGACCGCCATACTGGAGTCAGAAATGAGCAGAGTCCCTACTCTGGCAATTGACATCAGCCTAGTAGAGTTATTTTGCTCTTCTCTGGAGCCATACTTCATGACTTTTCATCATCCCCCATCCTGGGTATGAGTATTATTAACACAATCCCTTCAAATTCTAGGTCCTCAGCTCAGCAGCAAAACTTGTATTTTCTCCTTCACAGACTGAGAGCTCTAAATATAGAAATCATTTTTAAATGACTCTTGAGTCGGATGCCAGTGACTTGACCGATGTATTATCACATGAAAAGTGACACTCAGAATCAGCAGTTTCAGACATGTCACTTTGACATGTCTTTCAACAATTCCTTAAAGGGGTTTTCTAGTTGTATAAAAAATTCACAGGGAGCCATCAGGGAATCAATTAAATAAATAAAATTAAAATTAAATTAAACTATACTCAACTTTTTATCCACAGGAACTGGAATGCAGGGATACAGGAACACAGAGGGGCTTTCACTTCACAAGAATGGCTTGAAGATGCGGCGGGGAGTGATGGGAGCCGGCAGATTAAATAGCAGACCCAGGAGTGGGCAGCGCCAATATACTGTGTGCTGGCCCTTTAAATCTCTGAGTCCCGGCGCACGCACGCCCTAGAGAGCGGGGACGCACGCAGCCGAGCCGGGAGAAGAACAGGAACGCAAAGAGGTAAGGGCGAACTGTGGACCGGAGCAGTGCCACCGCGTGTGTGCACGCGATCCGAGACATGGATCGTGGGGGCACCCATGACACTGCATCTGTTATTTGAGTTAATAATTGGAAATAAGCTACAACTATAGAGAATGTCCTACATAAGAGTAGTGCCAATAACTGAAAACTTAGATCCTAATGGTAATTTGTCTCCAGTTTCTCTCTTTTCTACTCATTTTTTTAAATTTCTGGTTATAAATTTTTGTGGTTCTATTTAGCATAATTTCAAAAGTTGATATTAGAAGGAAAGAAGGCCGGGGATGACAAATATAAGAAGATTACCACAGTTGCAGTGCCTGGATCTATGTGTCCCTGGTTTATCATGATGAATTTTGAATTTCATTAAACATAGACAGTGGTATGGAAACTTTTTCTTTTTAAATGATCAAAAATTCCCTCAAAATATGTTTCACCGCAAAACTTGTTTAAAAATTAGGGGACAAATTTCCTGAAAAATATCGATTCCTATTCTGTCGTTTCTGTTTGCAGTGTGCCTGAGTTCATAGGAGGTATTTAATTTGTAGGACAACCCTTTGAATGGACACACAATACAAGATATTAGAAATGGCTAGATTGTGTTTATTTACTGATCTGACCATATTATAGCTCCGTAATGTCTTATTTTGTTTGTATGTGTCCCCTATGATCTATAAAGCGCTGCGTAACATGATGGCACAATAGAAATAAAGATTTATTATAATTATTATTATACAGTCTGAAGGAATGTTCCCAGTTGGCAGATTCCAAAGAAGTTTAGCTTTCTCAAGGGAAATTGTCAAATCTACTTAGCTTGGGCGCGCACATTACACTGAACATGCTACTGTCCCCTGTGGCTAGAAAACAGACAATGACACATTTGTCAGTGACATCATAGACTTCTGCCTTCATGATACTGTTATACACATTGAATGTATTTACCTGAGGGCAACTCTTCTAGTAAGGTCAAAAATGTCTCCACCTAAAACATCTTTAAATAATGAAAACAGTTCTGTCTATGATACATGTTGTCTCTCACAAGGAATAAGATAATTGTGTAACATTACATTTCTGTGCAATCGGCCTCATATCTGCATTGTGTTGAGTCACTTTGGATGATGGCAGATGTTTCCCAGTAAAAATATGAATCGAGGAAATATTCTGACATTATCCAGAAGCCGTTGTGTTGTGGGTATTTTGATTAGATCCGATCTATACATTACATTATTAGAGCATAAGATGCACTTGTCCATTATTTTTAAGTTATTTATGTTGTCCTATCTCTCTAAGAGATTGTTTTATTCATAAATAAATTGAAAAATTTGGGTTAGAAGAGTTCTTGATAAAGTGGGTGATTCAGGAGGCTCCCCGATGACATTATTATATGCCGGACACATCCCTGCACCCAGCGGGAGAAGAGGAAACAATGTGGTAAGAGGTAAGTAGTAGTTTTTTTATTTCTACACTGGCCACATTCTTACTAATATTTTTTTAGGGGGGTTGTATTTAACAGGAGATAGGGATCTGCAGGGTCAGACTGTGACCAACAGGTGTTCCTGTGAAACCACAAGTGGGCCCCGACACTTGCTGACTCTGCCCCCGATCGGCAATGACCCCTGTTTGGGACTTCAACTCTATCTGTGTCCGGAAAGTTGAAATCAATGATGATGCAGAGAGCTGTGAGTTCTACACATCATCATTGTGCCTCTCCCCTGCTGTGTACATCAGAGGAAAGAAGCTGCTGGGGAACATGGAAAGGTAAGTATCTGTTATTTTACTGCAAAGAGGAGATAGAGCCATACTAAGAGGGGGGAGATGAAAGGGGAAAACAGAGGTCGAAAATCAGGGGCCACAAAATTAGAAGGAAATTAGAGGGACCCCAATAACAGGGGGAGATGAGAGGAGCTCCCAATAAGAGGGGGAGATCAGAGGGCCAAACTAACCAATCGTGGGAGAAAAGCCTTGGTGAGAGAGGTAAAGAAGAAGCCTAAGATCACTGTGGCTGAGCTCCAGAGATGCAGTAGGGAGATGGGAGAAAGACCCACGACGTCATCAGCCTCCACCAGTCGGGGATTTATGGCATATTATGCGGACAGAAGCCTCTCCTCAGTGCAAGACATATGAAAGCCACATACAGTGTGCAGAACACATGAAGGGCTCCCAGACTATGAGAAATAAGATTCCCTGATGAGACAAAGATCTACTTATATAAATCTTATATATTACATAACGTTTTGGTGTTAATTCTAAGCGGTATGTGTCGAGAAAACCAGGCACTGGTCATCACCTGCCAAATACAATCCCAACAGTGACACATTGCGGTGGCAGCATCATGCTATGGGGACAGAGACAGGATGACTAGTTACATCCTGGATGAAAACCTCTTCCAGAGTGTTCTGGACCTCAGACTGGCCCTAATGTTCCCCTGCCAACAAGACACAACTAAAACAGCAAAACAAAGGCTTCTTAACAACTCTGTGACCATTCCTGGACGTCCCAGCCAGAACGCTGACCTAAACGCAATTGAGCATCTCTGGAGAGACTTAAAAATGGCTTTCACCAAAATTTAACATCCAACCTGAAGGAAGAGGCAGAGGATCCGCAAATCCAGGTGTGAAAAACTTGTTGCATCAATCCAAAGAATACTCCTGGCTGTACTGGCTCCAAAGCTGCTTATACTCACTACTGAGCAAAGGGGCTGAATACTTAGGATGTGATGTAATTTTTTCTTGTAAAATAAATTACCAAAAATATCTACATTTCTGTTTTTTCTGTCAAGATGAGGGGCAGAGCGCACATTACTGGGGGGCAGAGTGCACATTAATGAGCAAAAAGCACTTTTTTGATCTTAGCAAATGGCTGCAATGAAACAAAGAGTAAAATATTCGAAGGGGTGTGAATACTTTAAGTATCCATTGTAGGTCCCCCAGCACGACCCTGGGGGTGCTGAATATGGTGACCTGAGTTAAAATGGGGGATGTGGGAGCTGTTATTAAGTCCTGTATTAGACTAAACTGAGGGTGGTTGGGGTCATGTATGGGACTCTTGTATATGATTGGGGAAGGCTAGATATTAATTGAAATGGGGGACTGTTATGTAAACCTTGGTGGGGGATTTCATGGTGGCCAAATCTTAATTAAGAAGAAGGGGGGAGTCTTTATGAGGAGAGCTGTTATGGGGTACTAGCTATGTAAAGATTGGGATATTATGCTTTGCACTAGTTCGCTAATGGGTATTCTAAGTGAGCATAAAATCAGAAAACTAAATGACAAATGAGCAAATCTGTGTTCCCTATAAGTAATAGTATTATATAGTAGTATAAAGATAATGCTAACAATAACAGACCTGGAATATTCCAAACGGGAAGAGAGATAAATGGGCCCCTATATCCCAACTATAATTCTAAGACCGCAGGACCACTACGGGGCTATGCAGCAAGGGACACCATGGCTCCCCGACGGGAAGCTCTAGATGGTCACTATCAACCACATCCCAGACAGTAAACCATGACCCCCTCCGATGAGCAAAGGACCATAAGTATCAATGTGGACGGGCATCATCAGAGCACTATCCCTGTGCAATAGAGCACCGAGACCTGGCAGCACACAGCACCTGGTATAGTCGCTGAGATGTAACCTTCAGTACCATCAAACCACCACCCTTATGTTCTCTCCTTGTTTATGTGGGTTTCTTCTGGGTCCTCCGGTTTCCTCCCAAGCTCCAAAACATACTGGTAGGTTGATTAGATTGTGAGCCCCATGGGACAGGGACTGATTTGACAAGCTCTGTTCAGCGCTGTTTAATCTGCGCTGCGTATGTGTGTGTAAAGGAATTTGAACCGTCTTGTTTACAGTCACCAAATTTTGCACAGCTGCTCTCTGTGATTCAGGGAACGTCATAGACCAGGTTTTGAGCTGAAATTTTCACCCCACACTTTCCAAAATCCCCTTATTACCTTGTGAGGTAAGATAGAGAGAGACAGACAGGCTGTGATAGGGACTGACTAACAGACAGTCAGTGACAGCTAGAATATTTTTATTTCTATTTTGCTATAGCTAAGAGCAGTTATTCAGTATCCTCGGCAACGCCGGGAGCTACAGCTCGTTAATTATGTAATCTGGCTTCCTCCATGAAACTTGACAGTTCCTTCAATATCCTTGATTTTTCCTTGAATATTCCAGACCCATGTGCACGCCTCAGAGCCCAGTCTATTGACTTAAGTCTCATCCCATCAACTCCACCATTTCCAATCTTCTACTGTCCACTTTTCATAATAATTTGAAACTTATGCCACTGCTTTGTGTGAGGATATTGAAGTCAAGGCTTCTTCACCTTTTCTTGAACCACCATTCCAAACCAGCGTAATGCGTGTCACACAGTGCATGAATGGACATCTGTGATCCCATTATTAAAAAAAACATACACACCACCTCCAGTGTCAGATGGGCGGAGCCAGAATGTTTACTTTAACTGAAGACCACCCATCTAACAGTACAGAGTATAATTAGCATTGCTAAAATGCTGATTAGGAACTCTACTGTCAGAGGGGTGGTCCTGTCCACCAGAAAAATCACGACTCGGTAGGCTCTAGCGAGGAAAATTCTAATTATGCCAGAATCGGCAGATTCACGGATGCAAGAAGTTTGGGTGAGTGATGGTGGTAAAAGGCCATCTTTTAAAAGTTTCAAAAATCCATTCAGAGTTATAGCAGGAAGGTTTATCCAGCTTTTAATGCTGATAGCGAAGACGTGGCCACAAAGATTTAGGGATTTGCAAAATTCCTATGACAAGCCAACATGAGCCGTAATAAATAGCCCACAGAAGGACAGCGCTTGTGTGTTAATGATTATAAAAACGGAGCAATGCATTTTCCAATCTTTTCAGTAAGGTTTGATTCCCATTTTTTAGCCATCTGCGGTACGTAATACACTGTGAACTCAATTTTTCCATCTGAAATCCAGAGAGATTGTCTGTATTATTTTGCTCTTGGACTCCCTACAAATTCCAACCATTAAACATCATTTAGGTGGAAGCCAAGAGAATTACACAACTCGCTACAATAATGAAGTCACTGCATTACTTGCTTATTTGTTTTGCATTGTCATAAGGATTATTTTGCTACTTAGAGCTAGTTCTTATGATTTAGTCCATATATCATGTTCTGGCTCATGCTCATGTGTTCATGATTCTCTATGGAAAAGACCAAAAAAGGCGAGTTTCTTAGAACATTGGGGCAGATTTATGAAGCTGTTTAAGAGTAAGAATGTTTTTAGTTGCCCGTGGCAGCCAATTACAGCTCCTCTGTAAAATATTCATGAGCACTGAAAGCTGAGCTGTAATTGGTTGCCATGGGAAACTAAGAACAATCTTACTCTCAGACAGCTTGATAAATCTTCCCCATTGATAATGATCCCATATAGTTGGTTGAAAGACATCTACAGATTTAGGACCCAACGTAAGAAAAACTACCGTTCAAAAGAGATTTTTCCGGTATCGTAACTTCTAATGATTCCAGCATGATACATATAACCATTTTAACACGTATTTAAAATCTGGGAATCATTTCTAATAATTGTTCAGTTTTTAGGTGCCCGTACACATAATAAAGAAGACAGCAGATTATGGCCGCATGAATTTCCAAATGACTATGGGGACTTCCTAACTTACAAATAATCCCTAGGGATGGCGCATTTATATTGGGTTTCCGTCTATTTTCGATTTGCGCCGCATTTAAGTGGGGTTTTTGGAACATGCAATCAGATTTTGGGGCAATCGCGCCGACTTGCATGCGACACAAATCGGGGGGTGTGGTCGACGGCCAACCCAACTGATTTGGACTAAGCACAGGATTTACAATTCAAATTGTGTTGCAAGACAATGTACTCACATACACCGGGAACAAGAAGGAGAACTCCGGCGGACCTCAGTGGGGAAGCGACAGATGCAGGAAAATGGATGCAGGATCTTGAAGAATGGAAAACTCTCCACAATGAGAACTATGGGGCAGATTTACTTACCCGGTCCATTGGCGATCCAGCGGCGCGTTGTCTGCGCAGGATTTGGGTCTTCCGGCGATTCACTAAGGTAGTTCCACGAGTGCCACAAAGCCTTGAGCCATGAGCGGCAACCTAAAAAATACGTATTACAATCCACTATTTATTTTGACCAAAGGATGCATCATAATGATCATGTATAGTTCATTTATTTACCAGAGAATGCTTATACCAATGACACCAACAAAGGCTGGCGTTGTCGATTAAGACCAAGAGGAATTGTTCAGACAGGACTATCAAGCTGGACGTAGAGCATTTGTCAAATTGGAGTGAAATTGGCATAACAAATATACAAATGAAGAAAACTTAAAAGGATACTGAATTTTTTTTCATTCCTCAGGGCAAATTATCATATGGCTGGGTGTCTGACACATGGGGCCCCACAGATTGGCTTTAAGAAGAGACTCTAGCTCTTGCCTTGGGCAATGGCTTCTTCACAGTCAACCCAGCACAGTGCAGTTTAACAGTGGTCAAAGTTTATGGGGCACAATTACCTACCCGTCCCGTTGCAATCCCCGAGATGCGTTGTCCGATGAAGATTCGGTGCTGCTGCGATTCACTAAGATCGTGTGTCCAATTTTCTGCATGTGTCGCTTCCCCACTGAGGTCCGCCGGAGTTGACCTTCTTCTTCCCGGTGCATGTAAGTGCTTGGCTTGTGACACAATTTTGAATGTTAAATCCTGTGCGTTGTCCGAATCCATCGGATCGTCCGACGGCCTGCCCCTCCGATTTGTGTCGTTTGAAATCCGGCGCCGATGCGCCAAAATCCGATCGTGTGACATAAAAAGCCCTACTAAATGCGGTGCACATTGGAAACCCTTAGTAAATGACCCCCTATATATAATAAAATAATTTCAATTTATGTCTGGGGTTTGTCTAATGATTATAGCATTAACAGGGTTCACCTATCTTCAGTATTTTTTCGACAAAATCGTCGGGATCCTCATAGATGGGACCAGAACCAATTGTGGGAACAATGCAAAGATCCTTGTCTATGCGTGTAGCTTCCATTGACTTCAATAGAGGTCAACAGGGTCAGGAAACCTCCTTTATCCAGTGGTGAAACTTTATTACAGAAATTTATTACATATCATTTAACTTAATCTCAATTATGTTGCTAAAACTTTTTGAGGAATGAATGGTGTAGATTCATGTCACTAGATATGGAAAAAGTGAACATATTGGCCAATGAATTATTATTTTAAAGAACCTTCCTCATGAATCTTTAGCATCTTATTTCCATGAGGATTGTACTCCAAGGCATTAAGGAATGTAAAGAATTGTTTTGGATTATTCCTTTTGTCATTCTGTTTTTAATTATTATCTTTTTACATTTCTCCTGTATTTCTACAATTTATCATAAATATTGGCTGGACTGAAATCTATAAGTAGGGAGCATTATGGGATGAACTATTTGCTATTCAGAAAAGTTGTCTTTTTGTATTAAAAAAATGTCTTTTTTTTCCAGGAACCAGATCAGGGAGTAAGACAAATGCTAATGCTCCTTTATATGCAAAAGATGCAATCGCTCAATATTTTTGGAAACCTAAAGGGAGAATATCCCATCTGGTTATGATAAAACCACTGTTCTCACTTTGATTTAATATGTAGTCAAATATATTCCCAGATCTCCTCCACTCAGAACCTTACCCAAAACTATGTACCACTTTTCATCAAGTTCTAAAGGTGGAAGTATAGTTCACATGATATATGTCATCATATTGTGAAATGATGGTAGAGGCCTAACGTCCTTCATCTATTCGCTATTTTGTAAGACTGTATTATTTTAGTTACAAAACAAATGACAGTGATCAAAAACCACACACTGTACCTTTAGTGAAAGCATTCCTCAAAACAAGACTTTGATTGATATCCTCTGTTCTAGTCATTGAGGTGGGAGTTGCAGTATGCAGCCAAGCCGCCCTGCCCTCCTCACTGTGGTGACACTGGTTACCTGCCCCCCCCCCCTCAAGAGGAAAGGGTGAGGTTGATTTTTCTTCATATAGCCAGTCACTTTCCTTAGGAAGTGGTTAATGATGTAGCAGTGCTGTGCCATACACAATCCCTGTCTGTCTGTCTGTTCCACCAAAGGATTATGTAGAATTTCCTGCAGCTACTGCAGGGGACAGTAAATAAAGCTGTATATGTTAGTAATTGCATATTGACAGATTTTCCAGCCTTTAGTTATTGATGTCCTTAGCAGTGGCCCTCAATATTCATTGATCAACTGCAGCTTCCGAAACATTGCGGGACGCCTGAAGAAGACAGCTAGTGTAGTGGTCATGTAGATATTTTGCAAATCGGCTCCTATCCCTTGTACCATGCAGTTCTAGCACTGGAGACAGCCAAGAACATTTTATTGCTTGGGGGTGTCATTTCTCAGACCCTTACTGATCTGATGATCCTAAGTATAGATGATCTATATGGAAAGCCTGAAAAGCTCCATGAGACAGGGACATTTACTTCCAAATTTTAGTGTTTTCCGTGAAGAATTAATGAACCAATCAGAGTTTCATTGACATTGGGGATTTCACGAAATCCAATGCCTTCATATTTTGCTTCCATCTGAAGGAACAGAAGCTGCTAAGATGACAATTCCAGATGTGCACATTGAACAAAAACTTAGAGGAAAATGCACCAGCAAAATAGCAGGTAATCTGACGTCCCGAGAGTCACAAGGATGGGGGAGGGGATACAATCTGCCTGTAAATAATTACAAATACATATCATAACACTGTTTAACCATCTGCTTTCTATTTCCAGCAACGACTTAGAACAGGTATCAAATATGTCTGAAACAGATCTGCATTACTAGTGAATGAGATTATGGAAGTTCTCTGGAAAACCCAAGTAGCTGATGGAAAATTGAGATCATTTAGACTACCTAATCTATTTTTCCTATACATCAATAAATCTTATTTCATTTTATCAATTTTATTGCTGGCTTTATTATACTTTGCTGTGCATCCAGGCCAGCTGAGAATCGCATGTAAAGTATTAACCTAAAGCACAGCTCAAGGGAATCTGCCTTTCTACTTATATACTCCTGTCTCATCCACTTCCATCTTCACATCTTACATCATCATACATGACATTTTGTATCCGATTCCAAATGTTCTTCTACACCCTGGTCATACATTTTCTTAATTCTTCCATCTTTGCTCTAACCACAATATTAAGATATGAAGATTGGGTTTCTCATTTGGCATTGATATGACTAAGGTCATTGGAAACCAGCTATAAGGAAGCAAGGAAGGGTGAGATCTTACAACCCTCGTTGATTCTTTATAAGCTGTACAAGGGTTGTTGCTAGTGATGAGCAGACCTTGTTGGGTTCTGGTTTGGCGACTTAATCGAAAGTTCAGTTTCAAGTACCCAAACCTGGACACAATGCTAACACTTATAATCGGATTTTATTGGAAGGCAAATAAATTATCAATAAAATGTTAGAATGTGGGGGGTGAAATGGTGAAATTATATACAGGCGGTCCCCTACTTAAGGACACCCGACTTACAGACAACCCATAGTTACAGACGGACCCCTCTGCCCACTGTGACCTCTGGTGAAGCTCTCTGGATGCTTTAAAATAGTCCCAGATTGCAATAATCAGCTTAAAATTGTCTGCAATGAAGCTTTATTGATAATTCTTGGTCCTATTACAGCAAAAAAATTTGAAACTCCAATTGTCACTGGGGCAAAAAAAAAAAATTGTCGGGAACTACAATGATAAAATATACAGTTTCGACTTACATACAAATTCAACTTAAGAACAAACCTACAGTCCCTATCTTGTATGTAACCCGGGGACTGCCTGTACTGGTCTTACGCTATATTATTGGCTGGATTTTAATTCAGGTCATGAAGGACAAAAGTAATTTAACCCAAAGCTTCCCGTTAAACAAATATTGGCCACAAAAGAAATTATGAACTTTAAAGGGTTCTTGGGTGATTGACTAATATGTCATGTTCTGTATAGACGCTTGACTATTGTAGTAAATCACTGGCCTCAGCAGTCATATACCACATATGTCACAATCAAAGTTGATACCCGTGCTTGGTTGCTGAGATCACATGGCTGGCTGGGTGAGTGTGTGGCACATCACCCCTGGAGGAAAATCAACAAGTACTGCCTGGATCCAGCACAGCAGTGGCAGCAAACGGGTGCGGTGAGGAATTATTTGCAGGATAGTTATTTTAAGCACTTTCTTCCCTTTTGACAATTTATCAGATGAAATGGGTTACTGGGCTGAGAACACAAGCAAATTGTTGTCTGTACAGCACAGATTAGCATGCTACAGGAGTAGCTTAGTAAATTTTGTAGTGTCCTATCTGCAGGCAGCATGTAAAAGAGCAGGAGGAGGTGAGCAGATTATACATAGTGTCCTATCTGCAGGCAGCATGTTATAGAGCAGGAGGATATGAGCAGATTGTCCATAGTGTCCTATCTGCAGACAGCATGTTATAGAGCAGGAGGAGCTGAGCAGATTATACATAGTGTCCTATCTGCAGGCAGCATGTTATAGAGCAGGAGAAGCTGAGCAGATTGTACATAGTGTCCAGTGGCGTAACTTGAAGGTGAAGGGCCCTAGAGCAAAGTCTGTGCCAGGCCCCGACTATAATGTATGTTTTATAGTAATAGTCTTCTCATATTGGAAACTGACACCTTATGGTCCTCTAAGCCTCCTGGGCCCGGTTGCGATCACACTCTCTGCACCCTCTCAAGTTACGCCCCTGATAGTGTCCTATCTGCAGGCAGCATGTTTTAGAGCAGGGGGACCTGAGCAGATTGTATATATAGTGTCCCATCGGGAGGCAGCATGTTATAAAGAGGGAAGACATGAGAAAATTGTACTGTGTCCAACTGCAAACAGTATGTATTAGAGCAGGAGGAGCTGAGCAGATAGTACATAATTTCCCATCTGCAGGCAGCATGTTATAGAGCAGTAAAAGTGAACATATTGTACAGAATGTCCTTCCTGCAGGCAGTTTGTTACAGAGCAGAAGGAACTAGACAGTATTGGAATACTTTATTACATTTCCACAAGGATTGTAAACCAATCACACTAACATGGTATGA
Organism: Engystomops pustulosus; assembly: GCF_040894005.1. Taxonomy (NCBI): domain Eukaryota; kingdom Metazoa; phylum Chordata; class Amphibia; order Anura; family Leptodactylidae; genus Engystomops; species Engystomops pustulosus. Next base: position 256,542,193 of record NC_092411.1, read on the forward strand.
GCTCTCTCATTTAGGATCCGTTCTTCTTTTAGCTTTGTCTGTTGTTGTGGCTTCACTTGCATAGGATTTTGTCACCACCCTCCTGCTTTGGGGTACACTCGCTCAGCCGTACCGAGGAGCAGCTGACAGGACAATGCTGACACAACCACACATGCTCGAGAATCACAAAGAGCCAGGTGACATCACAACTCTGGGAAGGGAAGAGAGGAGGCGTGCATTGAGTCTGCAAATAGATGGGCATAATTTACGGATGACAGAGCCCAGAGGAGCTTTGTTGACGCCCCCCAAGAGCCCCTCAATTTCATTTGCATAATTTTAAAAATAAGAATTTAAGACACACAAACATGTAGGTGTGCTTGGTTTACAGTCCTTGATCATGGTAGATTTCCTTTAAGTTCCCTTTTTTTTTTCTTTTTAGATTAGGTGTTTCACATAATGGGGCAGATTTACTTACCCGGTCCATTTGTGATCCAGCGGCGCATTCTGTTTTGAAGATTCGGGTTCTGCCGGGATTCACTAAGGTAGTTCCTCCGACGTCCATCAGGTGTCGCTGCTGCGCTGAAGTTCGTTGGAGTGCACTGAAGTTCACCAAGCCAGGCCGGGTGCAGGTAAGCACGTGTCCAGCGACATTTTTTTTTTTTTTTAATACGCCGTTTTCTCCGAATCCGACGGGTTTTTCGATGGCCATGCCCCCTATTTCCATCGCGTACATGCCGGCCCCAATGTGCCACAATCGGTTCGCGTACGCCAAAATCCCGGGGCAATTCAGGGAAAAAAGGCACAAATTGGTAAAATTTGGGTAAAACAACGTAAAAATGCGATTCAGGCCCTTAGTAAATGACCCCCAATGTGTTGTGTTGTTCCAAATTAGAAGCTCTGCCAGATCTACTGTTCTTACAGAATTTTGTATTTTACTTTTTAAACTTTAAAGAGAACCTATGAAAGGCGATTTTGGACCCTAAACCAACTAATGGTATCATTATGTGGTCACTATAAAAAAAATTGAGTAGTGATTGATAGCTATCTGTGTATACACAATACTATTAATCACAAAAATCGCACCTCCCACTGGACTTACAGAGACCCCCAGGAAAAAAAAACACATGGTCTCAAACATGTCGCCCTGCCAGGAACTTATGATAGTATTCATGAATAAAAGATCAAGGTCCTGGCAGGGAGATTGCTCATGGACACTTATAGATCACATGACTCTCCATCTGCGGCCATTTTTTTGGGCAGGAATCTCTGGCTGATGAGATAAAAGACAGGAGGCTTCACTTTACATATCAAGAAAACAGAGTAGAAGTTAATAGATGTATATTGGGGAATTACCCTTTAAGGATCAATGTGAAAAAAGTAGTATATAGCAGGATCCTTCCTATAATGGATGTATCAGGGGCTAGGATTGTTACATAGTCTCTTGATAAACCACAAAGTTCTTAGAACTGGGATGAGCTATGTATAATATTTATATAGTTTGGTAAGTAAAGAGAATGACATATATGTGACTGATTTATAGATTTATACATTTTAGCTGGAGGCAAATCTTCATTCTACTCTTTTGCAATAAGTTACAGACAAACATGCGGGTAATTTATTGCAGTAACATGAGAGCCGTGTACAGTCCTCCATCATTTCACTGTGACACATGACTTTATGAGCTCTATAGGTGGCGTCTTATTACAGGATAATTAGATAATAAATATTAAGGTTATAAAAGGTAGATTCTGTTATACTGGGATTTGACTAATGTTTTGGATAAAGCAGGGGAAAAGAAATTCTGGGAATCGGTAGGAGTAAGCTGATGTATTCTAATTATAGTATTTATCCTTGTGAAGCCTATGCAGGTATAAATCTTATTTCTACATCTGTTCCTAATTTTAATAAGAGGACAATGGGGCATATTTATCATATACTGGGTATGACCCAGCGTATGATAGGCACCGCACCTCTGGCATAGACCTCCTTGACTCCTAGCAGGGGAAATAGGCACAAACCATGTGTGCTAGGGCTGGAGCCTATTTTAGAGGCCGTACACCTGATTTAAGCTGTATTTTAATGTGACCCAATGGGTCTTATTTACTAAGAATCCCGCGGCCGCATTTTTGTTGGGTGTCCCGACTTTTCGGGGATCGTGCCGGGGATTGTGTCGCACACAATCGGATTTTGGCGCACCTGCGCCGGCTTTCATGTGACAGAAATGGGGGGGGGGGGGCATCAGAGGATCCTGCGGACAAACCGCAGAATTTAACATTTAAATTGTGTCGCAAGCCAAGCACTTACATACCCCGGGAAGAAGAAGGTGAACTCCGGCGGACCTGATCAGGGAAGCGGCCGATGCAGGATATCGGGCTCACGTTGGTAGTGAATCGCGGCAGCTGTGCATTCTTTTCAGGGAACACACCTCGGGGATCACACAGGGACTGGTAAGTAAATCTGCCCTGATATCTTCTCTGGAAATTACTATTGCATATCGGTCCTTTAAAGGGGTTTGCCAATGAAGGAAAATTCTCAAATCTCAATCTCCTAGTGATGTTTACACAATAAAGATAATTTTTTACCCCTTACTTTACAATTTGACTGCTTTGGCACCTATCACTCAGTGATGGTCAGTGTAATATTCCAAAGTGTGGGCGAGGATTATCTAAGCAGACACTTCATGATCCATCTATTTCTATGTGCTGACAATGTGGTTAGATTATCAGGGTACAAGGTTTATTTGAGATCCTTGAGATGTATATTACACACAATGACATTCTTAGCACTGCTACATCTCTGCTCTGCCAGAACACACTATCAGATCTGATTTGCCTCCCCCTCCCCTGGATAAAGAACTTATCTGCCTGTATCTTATAGCTCTCCTCATGCTGTGATGTTTTGTGTGCCGGCAGGAAGTCGGTGAGTGTGTGTGAGCTCGTCCTGGAATGTAGGGGGGAGGGGACTAGAGGCAGGGAGCAACTCAGCTCCACAGCATCAGACAAGATGTCTGCTGAGCCTGACGTCAGAAGATCCAGGGCCAGAAACCAGGGACAGCTGAAGTTGTGTACACCAGGACTGATAGAGAAAGGATGGAATTATATCTGTGAAATGTTGTATTTTTGATAATAACAGTGAATTAGAGAATGTGTTATTTTGTTATCCTGAGTATATTTGTCTACGTGGAAATACCCCTTTAAGTTCAGTAGACATCAGAATTCTTGATTTACAGGGACAAAATGGAAAATGTGGCAAAACCAAGTTTGTTTAAAGGCTGTGAATGCATAATAATATGTAATTTATGGAAGGATAGTGCCAATAACCGGTACATAAGAACCTGAAGTTAGTTTAGTGTCTCAAATCACCATTGCAGGATCCCTTTAAAGGTTGATTCAGAACTATTCAAAAAGAAACCACCATACAGAGAACAAGTAATGGTAGATACTGGGCCTTATTTACCAAAACTGCTCATGGCAACCAACCCAGAGCTCATCTTTCACTTTATATACTGCTGTGGTAAAATGAAAGCTGAGGATACAGAAGGTCATACGTATCAAAAATGGCCACTATAATGTTCTGTGTGTGTGGCTTATCTACATTCACATCTATCCGAACTGAGGCACTTTCTCTACAATAGTAGCTGATAGAGTAGCTGTGCTGGTAAATCTGATAATCATAATCTAGACTAATTATTGCTTGTCAGTCTGATGCATTGCTATGTAATGAGTGACTAAACTTTCCATAACTTTTATAGGGCTTGCAACATGAATGCATTCCAATGAGTTGTTAAGTAGGTAATTATGAAATATTATAAAGGCCCCTGTGTATTGTGTTTCTCACTTGTAGGTCCATAATCCTGACGATTTTGTGTTGAAATCTGGTTACTTCTGGTAACAATGAATTCTCAGACAAAGATTTCACTCCAGGATAAACCATATTGTCATTAATCTAAACAATTTAGGGCCAGAAATAATAGCTAATTATAATAGGATTATTCAGCCAGTTGGTGGAGGGCCATACTCTTTATATAGATGTCAGTCATATACCAAAAGGTATCTCATCTGATCATCCAACCCACATAATTACCTCCTGAACCAGTGTCATGTAGGGGCCATGAATAGGAGCAGAAACATACCTTTGTGGTGGCAACCAGTGAAGCAATGGGTGATCACCTTCACCAATTCAACCTAAAAATACACCAGGGTTGGATCCAATATGCCAGATTAGGCTACAGACTAAAACTCTTGGGACTGAGTGTGACCGTATCCTATGCAACACTTGCCCAAGGCTTTTATCTGGCTTCTTGTTATTTGTACCATGTTTTGTATTTGTTCTTTTCTCAGGTCCAGACAGGTTCTGATATGAAGACTCTTGACCGAAGACATACAATAACATTTGGCATTCCAAGTGGCACTCACAGACTGGTGAGGCGTACCAACTGGAGTTTAGATGGAGAGAATGGAGAGAATGGCAGACAAGAGCATGAATTGCCAAGCATGACCCTGTTGAGGTGGATCATCTGAGGCATAGAGATTGCTGGTGCAGGCTGTGGCACATTCTCTGGTGCTCTATGGTGGCATACCTCACATGGTGAACCAACTCAGAGTGAGAGCACAATCAAGTCAAAATTGCTCATGATCAGCAAGAGATGGTCCACCAGAGAAATCAAGAAACTCCAAGAAGACAACTCCCTTAAAGCCTGAAGAATCTAGCTGGGAATACTGGTACCCACCTTGACCAGGTTGCATTTCTTGATGAAAGGTAAGTATTTTGACATTATTTATTTGTAATAGTTATTCAATATTTCATTTATCACTTATTTACATGGGTAAATACTTGGACCCCCTAAGATCATGAGAAGAGATGTCCATAGCCTCCCATGTTAATGTCCACTGCTCCATTCCCTTTTGTAGGACTCATGGAACAACAGTTATTAGGTATCTCTGTAAGTCTCAGAGCATTGATTATTTTGCCAAACCCTACTTCATTCAAATGGGGTGCTTAATGCCTTAATAGTAGGACTACTCATGGTCAGAAAGGTATCCCTTACATGTCAATATTTTGTGGAGATACACCTTTAAGGATGACATTAGTATTCATCAGAACTCAAATTGGGGTTTAAAGTCATCGGTGAATACTTCGATAAGGGACAAGAATCAGTAGAAGAGAAGAAAGCAGACTGCGTCACTGTATAGTGGTCAAAACAGGTTAATGCACATCAGCTTCTATTCATCTGAATGGAATCTAAGCTGCAGTGACATGGTTCAGCCACTACAGAGAATGGAGCTATGTACTTCCTGTTCCTGTTTCACTCTCCACTATAAGCTACTGTGTGCTGGGTGCTGGGTGCTTGCTGTCAAACCCCACCAATCCATTGATGAGAAAAGGTCATCAGAATTTTTAGCCATGGACACACCTTTAAGAAACTTTTTATTGATTCATTTTTTAAAAAAAGTTTAAATTAGGAGCTTGAAACCATGCCCATAACAAAATACAAGGTTAAATATGATCCATCTGAAACTCAATGTACTGTTTACTTTGGTGGAGCAAAGAACATTGTGGTGCAATTTTACAATATCCATTGCATTTGGTGGCCCACCCAAGATCCTCCTTCATTCTTCAGACTTTAACATTTCCATTGTCTTACAGGTTTAATAGTTATTTGTGTGCTCAAATTTGTGGACGTGCTTAAGGGTGCAAACAATGTAAAAGAGAAATGCCATGTGATTGCAACACTCGGCCTCAATGCCAGGCTCTGATTCCTATCTACTTCACAAGGTGGAGTCTAATCAAAGGCCTAGAAATGTAATACTTAGAGATTAAATACTCATCTTTTAACATGAAGAAAGTAAAGAGAAAGTGACTATAGGACGGGCCACTTCCTTGAGTGTTATCACACAAAGGTGACCTAGAAGTCATATCAATTAATAATTGTTAATATCAACCAGGGATATCTGCATGCAGGACATTGTAGCATATGTTTTACAAAGCCTGCTTTCATACACATTTAGCCCAGGGTTGTCACATTCATGGACCAACCTGGTATCATCTAAACCAGAAGTCTTCAACTCATTCCACCCCAGGGAGACGTGAAGTATCTGTCAATTTTCCCGGGGACCGGGGCAAAAAAAAGGGTCATTGGTGGCAAATGGTGGTGTATGTGTGTTTGGGGGGGGGGGTCGGTGGTGGTAAGAGGCTAAGGGGAGGGGTTACCTGAAGTTCTACAGTTGGAGGATGAGATATGAGCAGCTGTTGACTAATGTAGAAGATGAGGTTCCTGTATTCTTCTTGCCATACCTTCCATTGTCCACAGCAGGAGTGGCAACTGACTGTAGGTCAGGTGGAAGTGCCTGGCATTGGTGATTCTGCTCCTCACACCTTCCGCTGCTCATAGAACCTACAGCTTCCTACCTCAGCTGCCTTATCCTCCTCCTGTGATCCTTGGCTAAATAATCTCCACCTGGTACATCCAAGGGAGTAAGAAAAAACCGGCACTCACCGATCGCAAGCAGAGAAGACTTTATTCAGGAAGGAATCAGGACAGGGGTGATGCACGCCACGGAAGGCGATGGGCCGTTTCGCGCTGGAAGCGCTTTCTCAAGGTCCGAGGCTTGAGAAAACGCTTCCAGCGCGAAACGGCCCGTCGCCTTCCGTGGCGTGCATCACCCCTGTCCTGATTCCTTCCTGAATAAAGTCTTCTCTGCTTGCAATCGGTGAGTGCCGGTTTTTTCTTACTCCCTTGGATGTTGAAATTGTGTCTTCTGTGAAGCTTGGACGTGCACCCCGCAGCAGTATTCCCTCCGCCGGTCCCAACGTGTGGCTGTGTCTGTCGGACGTGGACTGTGGTTCCGTACCTGTGTTTAGGTGGTGCCAGTCATTCTACCTCTTATTGAATCTCCACCTGGTAGTTGGCAAATACTGATCTAAACAGTAGGATAAAATCCAATTTTATAATGGTTACCATGCTAGAGGTCCACGCACTGAGAAGGTTAACAAGTAACTTTCTGTACTCATGTCCCTGGTTGTCTTCATCATCTAACATGCAAGACTAGTATTATGTGAAAGACAATGGGGCTTATTTACTAAGGGTCCATGGCCGCACTTTTGCCGGTTTTTCTGAGGTTTTTGGGATTTGCGCCGCTGGGATAGGTATTTGTGTCGCATGTGAACAAATTGTGGCGCGGCTGTGCTGGCTTTCATGCAACAGAAATCAGGGAGCGTGCCGACTGATTTGGACTGAGCGCGGGATTTAACTTTCAAATTGTGTTGCAAGATCCTGCAATTACATACACCGGAAAGAAGATGAACTCCGGCGGACCTGAGTGCGGAAGCGACACATGCAGGATACCTGGCGCACAATCTTAGCGAATCGTGGCACAGTGCATCATCGCTAGACAATGCACTTTCGTGAACTCCGCAGGACTGGGTAGGTAAATGTGCCCCTTAAGGTTCTTCATTGTATGATCAATGAGGATTCAAGTAACAAAACATCTTTTGGGATTGTTGATAACACTGCCAACCATAAATATTCAAGAAGTTGTCCAAGATGTGCCAAAGACAGGTAGTCAGTAGAATCCTGTGTCTTCTGAACAGCATTCTGTTTCCGTTTCATGAATTGGCAGCATGTCATTGCTCCATTCACACAGTGGGATGAGACACTGCGTTGCCATGACCTGTGAGTAGAGAAAAAAGTTGGATTACCCCTTTAAAAGATGCCCCTCTTTTTGTAAACAACTCATCATTTGGGTCTAATTATCAAAATCTCTTCAAAAAAATCAAAAAATTCTTAAGATGATGATCTGAAAGTCAAAGTTTAGAATTCTAGAAACATTTTCTATTTAGCTCTTATCAGACGTATGTTTTGTGAATATAAATGAGTTTCCTTAAGGTGAACAAATTCTTATAAATGTGCTCATTTCTTGATAAACTTCAAGAAGATTAAAACTTTTGTAAAAAAAAACTTGTTTAGTCAAATCTGAAAAAGGTTCTTTAAGGTATTTCATTTCAGTGACCTAAGTATAACCCCGGTGTATTAAAATTGTCATATAATGTTGCAAAAGCATTGGGTGTGTATGTGTTTGGATTCACATCTTCCCCTCCTTTTCCCTGGAGGCTATAGGTGGAGTTGTGTATTGATGCAAGGAGGAGACAGGCTACTCCTTCAGGAACTTTGTGTGTACCTGTTCATTATTTATATCCGTGATTAACCCTTATATCAAATGACACAGAGGTGTCATAACGATTAGTTTGAGCTACATATTTCAGCACATTTTTCTGGGAGAACGCCCTTTCTTCATATTCAATATTGGTGTAGAGGGCAGAGGAATTAACACCCGTCAAGCATGTCAAAGGGCATAAAAACACTTATGATTTTTCCTATGAAAATAAAAACATTCTAATAAAGCGGAATTTATTAACCCCTTATCTCTGCTCCTGACCAGGTCACTTTTCTGTTTGTTTGTTTTTTCTTTGTCAGTTTCTTCTAAAAGCTATAACATTTATATTTTTCAGTCACTATAGCAGTATGGGGTCTTGGTTTTTTTTGATGAAATGTTTTTAATGGCAAAAATTTAGGTTTCACATGCTCTACTGGTGAAAATGTATTAAAAGTGAAACCTGAAGTTTTTTCTGTCTTTGTCAACAAACCTAAATAACATAATGGGGCACAATTACCTACCCAGTCCACGGAGTTCACCGAAAGTGCATTGTCCGACGATAATGCAGTGTGCCACAATTCACAAAGATCATGTGATGCTCCCCTGCTCAGGTTTGCCGGAGTTCCTGGTGCATGTAAGTGCCCCCCCCCCCCCATTTCTGCCGCATGAAAGCCAGCACAGCTGCACCAAAAAACTATTGCATACGGCACAATCCCCGTGGCAGACACCATGAGGAGGACATCTTAAATCTATTGTTTATGGGGGTTCTGTTTTAAAGGAATCTTAAAATACTAACAATGGCCCAGTTTTCTGTCGGACTTTGCACTAGAAAGAATATCTTGCACATGTATTTAAGAAGTGTTTGCGCCAGTTTTTTTTTTTTGCGGCTCCAAAGTTTGAGACACATTTTATACAGCAACTCAACAGAATTGTGTCACACGTTGTATGTTAAAGGTGCACCCAAAAAAGATGGTGCCCACTTCCCGAGCATGAAGCAAACTGCACTTAGTGCCTCATTTTGGAGGCCAATGTATCGCGCAATGATGAATGCAGTATTGTGCATTTTGCTTTTGCTATATTGTTATAGATTCTAAAGTTTCTGGACCTTAACGCAAAATCCACAAAGGACCTCTTCCACCTGTCATGCCCCATCCATAATATTCATGTCTTCTTGTGAGGTATACAAGCCTTTGGGCCCCCTCAGGGCTCTATGTTCAGGGTGTGACTGCACCACCTATAGCTACACCCCTAGAAAATTATACATTGCACTCTCACAATGATTTCTACCAAATGACAGACTCAGCCCTACTACATCACAGAAGTATTCCAGCTATGCTAGCCCACAGTAATTTCATTGTGAACCACACATCAGCTATGTGTATGCTGTGAGACAATACAGCTGCGGTGATGTTCCCGGGGGTGTAGGAATACAAACACCATAGTAGTGTAGTAAGGTGCGGACACTATAAGGCCATACAAGACCATACAAGTATACAGATACTTAACCTTATTAGATTTCTATATCTTATCTCTACTTATTACAAGCACTTACAACATCAAGTACGGGTCACAAAACTAGGGCAAGTCTCCAAGGACCAGTGTCACAAATGTTATCAGGATTTAGGAGTGGATTCTACTGACGTGTTTATGGTACTGTTAGTACATGGAGTATATTATACCTAGATAAGGCATTTCTCAAAAGTATAAATGGCCGGCTGTGCGAGACTTAGTGTCTGCGCATGCGCGATAGGTGCCGAGAGCTTGGTGACGTCACGGCTCTCGGCACCTGAAGGAGGAATAATTAAACGTCGGAAGCCACCGCCAGCCCGAAGATGGCGCAGGGTAGCACCGGAGGGCTCATTTAAATATGTAAGAAAATAGTTTTTTTAGCTAAACTAAAGTTCGCCGAGCCTAACAAAACTATGTGCCGGCATCAGCATTAAGTAGCCTACTGGGTGGTCTGCTCGCATGATTTCATCATGCGAGCAGTGGTAGGTTTCCTTTAATAGGTTATCTCTGTACTGTGACATCACTGTGTGTATTATCCCTGTATTGTGACATCACTGTGTGTATTATCCCTGTACTGTGACATCACTGTGTGTATTATCCCTGTACTGTGACATCACTGTGTGTATAATCCCTGTACTGTGACATCACTGTGTGTATTATCTCTTCTGTGACATCACTGTGTGTATTATCCCTGTACTGTGACATCACTGTGTGTATTATCCTTGTACTGTGACATCACTGTGTGTATTATCCCTGTACTGTGACATCACTGTGTGTATTATCCCTGTACTGTGACATCACTGTGTGTATTATCCCTGTACTGTGACACCACTGTGTGTATTATCCCTGTACTGTGACACCACTGTGTGTATTATCCCTGTACTGTGTCATCACTGTGTGTATTATCCATGTACTGTGACATCACTGTGTGTATTATCCTTGTACTGTGACATCACTGTGTGTATTATCCCTGTACTGTGACATCACTGTGTGTATTATCCCTGTACAGTGACATCTCTGTGTGTATTATCCTTGTACTGTGACACCACTGTGTGTATTATCCTTGTACTGTGACAACGCTGTGTTTATTAGCCCTGTACTGTGACTTTACTGTATACTTCAAGTTTTCTGTCTTTGCTATACAGTGGCATTCTCAAGCAGTAATGATTGCACAGCCCACTGCTCACCAGAAGGCAGTAGGAAACGGGCGTAACAGGAAGTCCTGAGTCCTGCTGCTGTTAGGTCACGTGACCTGTGGCTTCCTTGGACTACAGAGAAACTTTTCCAGAGTAAATAAGATGTGGGTTACCCTAATGCAGTCTTGTACTTAACCTTGTAAAGCCTCTTATTAATGGACAAAGGTTAATCTGTCCCTTTTCCTAAAAAAGAGACCAATAATATAAAATGTGCATTATAGTTGTGGTCTGATAAAGATATTTCAGCTTCAACTTTAGTGTTAGACATATGCCATCATACATTACATATCCCCTTACAGTCTGTTCCTTCTGAAAATCCAGGTAAAATACTGGGTCAAAATCTGATGTCAAATTTCCCATGCAGATTTTGTCTGTATATTTCCAGCGAGCTGTCTGGATTCCAGACGTGTTCCTTCTTTTTACCCATTGGGAAAATCTTAGGCCACAAATGCATTATAGTATAGTCTCTATCATTTGAAGCTACTATGTTCTCAATTTCTCATTTACAAATTCTCAGGTTTATGGTGGCGCCACCCCCAGATAAAGGCTTGGATGGAGTAACACAAATACAGGTAGACACACATGTTTTTGTATCACTTGAAAAATTTGATCCTTTATATAATATAAATAAATTTGACCTCCAGGAATATTTTGAAGCATCTTAATTTACAGCTGTTACCCCTAATCCTACTAGGTTTTATTTTTGATGAAGGGAGATTGCTCTTGTTGAGGACACAAAAGGTCAGTACATTGGGGTCGATCACAATAGATGGTGGTCATCTGCCTGGTCCTAATGTTGAACTGCCCCGTCAGGATTTCTCCTTGTAAAGTCAATGGCCAATCCACCCCGTTATTAAATTTAGATATTAAAGGGATGTAAACTTGTGCGCCTTTGTGGGAATATTAGAGGAACGGTCACTCTCCCTTGAACTTATTCTACTAGTTGAGGCCATAGAAAGTCAGTACATTGGGGTCGATCACAATAGATGGTGGTCACCAGTTCTTAGCCTGGCCCTTATGTTGAACTCCCCCATCAGGATTTCTGCTTGTATAGTCAATGGCCAATCCACCCTGTTATTAGATTTAGATATTAAAGGGATGGAAACTTTTGCGCCTTTGTGGGAATATTAGAGGAACGGTCACTCTACCTTGAACTTATTCTACTAGTTGAGGCCATAGAAGGTCAGTACATTGGGGTTGATCACAATAGATGGTGGTCACCACTTCTCTGCCTGGCCCTAATGTTGAACTACCCCATCAGGATTTCTCCTTGTATAGTGAATGGCCAATCCACCCTGTTATTAGATTTAGATATTAAAGGGATGTAAACTTGTGCACCTTTGTGGGAATATTAGAAGAACGGTCACTCTCCCTTGAACTTATTCTACTAGTTGAGGCCATAGAAGGTCAGTACATTGGGGTTGATCGCAATAGATGGTGGTCACCAGTTGTCTGCCTGGCCCTAATGTCGAACTACCACATCAGGATTTCTCCTTGTAAAGTCAATGGCCAATCCACCCCTTTATTAGATTTAGATATTAAAGGGATGTAAACTTGTTCACCTTTGTGGGAATATTAGAGGAACGGTCACTCTCCCTTGAACTTAGAGATCGTTATGCCAAACATGTTCAAGAACACATTCAACATGTTTGTATGGACTTACAGGTTGGACATTTTGGTCATGATCTTTCAAGTTTTCTCCATAAGAAAGGTCATAACATCCACAAACAAACCCTACCAGCAGCATACCTGAACTTGAGTGTCATCAACAACTGTAAATTGTGGCTGCTAAAGTGACTATGACTTTTTAACCCCGACTTTGTTTGTGTTCATGATTAAAGGCTACATACGCCTTAGGAAGCAATTTTCCGTAATAGGTTTTCATGAAGATTTTTCATATTTTTTTTTCTGTGGCTGTTTTATCTCTTATCTACTGCAGGATGTTTTTTCCTTTGTTGAAAGAAGTTGATCAGAGAAGTAGCCTGACCTGTGCGCCACTTGTATCTGTCAAAAGACAACATTTGTGATAAAAAAAATTTCCACACTGTATGCAAACTACAGAAAACACCACCCTCCTTCAGTGTACCTTTCATTGTGTAGCTGATGCAATAAAACAGTGTTCACACATGGCATAGCAAACTTAACACATACCTCCCAAGAGGGAGAGGGACAAAAAGTTCCTCCCTTTTTTACTAAACCAAACTCATTGCCCCACTTCTTGCTACACCCCCAATCATAGTATAGTATCGACCTTAATGGCCCCCACATAGTATAATGCACCTTTTCATTGGACAACCCCTTATGGACTCATATAATACCCCATAATGTATCAATATATTTAACTTCTCTTTAATTTTCACCTCACTTTTCTTTTGTTCCTCCAATTTTATTTATCTTCCCATATTCATAATGCCCTAGCTTTCTGTACTCCTACGTCCTTCCTCCTTAAACTGTGGTCCCTCTCCTCTGCGTCCACACATTATTCCTTTTTTGATTGCAACTTTTGTCCTCCATCCCCTTATAGTGGGGCCCTTGTCCTCCACCCCATCATATTGTGGCCCCCTGTAATTCTTCCCCCTCATTTTGTGGCCTCTGTCTCCATCCCCCTGTATTATGGCTCTGTCCTCCTCCTGTTGCTGGGTATTGAACAAAATAATCCTTTGTTACTTACCTTTCCCTCATTCCTTCACAGCAGTCCTGCTTTCTCTTCTTTCTTCTCTGAAGCTGCCTCGGAGGAGGGAGGCGGGGACAACCTAGGGGAGGTGCTACCCTCTCACAGGTCTGCTAGCAGAAGTGGATGTGTGAAGGCAGCAGGAAACTGACTAGCTGCTCTGCAGCTGTAGTGTTGGGACTGGAAGCGGAAGCAGAACAATCATCCAAGCACCCAGGACAGCAGTGACTGTCCCACCAAATCCGGGATGGTTTGGAGCTATGCAAAGAGCAAAAGTACTTAAACCATACATAGCCAAGGATGTTCTCTAAACTCTTCAACTTTCTCATAAATAACCATGTCTTAATAATATCCTAACATATAAGTTACTAGTCTACAATAACAACCGTCTTACATGGAGCTGCACCAGGTCTAAATAACAACCCTCCTACAGTTACCATTCCCTAATAACAACCCACTGACACATGACTTTGCCTTTGACTTGCTAAACTAGGTCAAGGTCCAGGAATGGGGTGAAATTTTTGTTTATCCTCTTTCATTGCTGATACTTTTCAAAAAGTGCAGGTAGAATTTATTGGTCTGTCTTATTTACAGTCTTTGTAAAATTAGCATTTTATTTTTTATTACAATGACTGCTTGTTGATGAGATTTTTTAGATATATTTTCATGCTCTTATTAAGCTCTCTACCAATGGAACAAATGAAATGATCATTGAATATGGTATTTTATTGGCTTTCGCTACATGATTTACCTGTTAACCAGCGATTTGTCCTTTTAGAGAAGATTCTGTTTAAAATAATCTTAATGATATTAGTTTCTAGTTGAACCAGGAATTCAGCCTTCGCTGCTGGTGCATCTGTTTTTTATTTAATTAAAAAACATCCAAATGCCTGAAACACCATTTCACTACGCATACAAAGTGTTTTACAAAATTCCAATCACAATAATCTTTGTAATATACTTAATTAGGCTACATTCACACTGCCGTATGGGGGACGTATATAAGGCCGACGTATATAAGTTCTCCATAAACCACAATGGACGCAAGTCACCGTACGGGTGCGCAGACAGTCATGACTACACGACCCCCACCATCCAAGTCAGCAGGACATGGGACGACATAGGAAGTCATGAGTCCTGCTGCCTAGGGGTTATGTAACCTGCGGCGTACTGCCAACTTTTCCAGGATATAATATTTCATAATATTTCTTTGGGTCTTATACCCTGTTAAAGTGTTCAAGCCCTTGAGAAATGCATTCTATTTTTCATTTTGGGTGGCCATTAAGTTCTCCTGATGTTATTGTGCACAAGTAGGAGACATCATCCCAAGTACAGGTGGTCTGCTACTTAAAAACACCCGACTTACAGACAACCCCTAGTTACAAACGGGCCTCTGGATGTTGGTAATTTACTGTACTTTAGCCCCAGGCTACAGTAAACAGCTATAACAGTTATCAAAGATGTCTCTAAGTAAGATTTATTGTTAATTCTGGTTCTTATAACAATCCAACATTTTAAAAATCCAATTGTCACAGAGATCAAAAAGAATTTGGCTGGGGGGAACAATTATAAAATATACAGTTCCGACTTACATACAAATTCAATTTAAGAACAAGCCTACAGAACCTATCTTGTACATAACCCGGGGACTGCCTGTAATCCCTTTCCACAAATGTGAATTATCATCGCTAGTATCAAATCATTATTAGACAGCTGTAGGTGGAGAGAGTTTCCATTCTCATTGCTTTGTGTTTCCACCAGGTAGGTCTCCAAGAGAAATATAGTACAATGTAAGAAGCAGCTGTAGATCTTGTTGAGAAGCATTGTGCGGTATAAAAGGATATTCCATGCTTATTAAGAATAGTAAAATAATAGTTAAAGCTTCTTTCAACAAAACTGTCCCCTAAACTAATCTCATTACCATTGCTCACCAGAACATTGCCCTCGTTGCTCGTCTCACTTCTACACGTGTAATATACTGCTATTATAGTTCACTGGCACGCCACTAAGCTAAAGAAAGTCAGAGCAACTCTGTTGTAATTAAGTAAACAGTGACTACATTGTTGACTTGGGGGACCGTTCCAAGCCAAACCGGGGATTTAAAGCCCCAGGGCTAAAGGAAACAGCTCTTGATGGGAAAATTAGCCATTCCACCTAACGTGTGGGTGCCAATGGCAGACCACACCTATTAAACCTTCATGATGGTTTATAGACAAGGAAGAAATTCTGCACTGTTAAAGAAAATCATTGACTTAACTACCATCAGTCAACACTGATTATAAAATGCTTACAGTCTACCTCACTTTCAAAGGAAAAATCTTAATAGCTGTGTTTTGTCACTGGGTGTTGCCTGTACCCAAATTACATTTCTATTCAAGGAACAATCCTAAGAACCCAATAGGCAAATAGCTATGAAGAACAATATTTGTATTCAGGTCTAGTGGAGAACCAACTTACTCAAAGTTTTTTTTTTAATTATTCTAAGTTTGTCAAGAATAAGCTTAAAGGGGTAATCCGGGAATATAAATGTCTGATACAAAAATCCATAATGCTATAAATAAATGAATATAACAATACTCATTGTCATTAGTCACAAAATGGAGCTTTAATAGTTTGATTTTATGATTTACAAATTGTTATGGGCTTCCTAAAGTAGGAGGAGTTATCACCAAGATGGCCGCCACTGGAAACTACAAGTCTCATGATCCTTTAGTTCTCAGTAACTCCTCCTCCCTCTTATGCTCTGCTCCCAGTGATGATGTAACAGACTGTCCTGCTCTGTTATCATAGTAATGATGTGTAACTCCCATCACTGTAGATTATATCACTGAGATGACGTCTTAACAAAACTGGATGCACTGCAACCAACCAACTACAGCCAAACATAGTGGTGATCACATGACCTGCCCAGGCAGGTGCTGGACATGTGATGTGGACATGTGACCAGCAGCCTCTTTTGTCCTGTGTGTCCACCACAGGGACAAAGTCACATGACTGATTACAGGGCAGTAGCATTTTAATTCTTCATTACAGTCTATGTCCATGGCATTTTTCTGCTAAGGGGAGCAAAATTTTAAACAACTAATTACATATTAGTTTATATTTTAAGGACTCATTTGTATATGAATTATGCTTATCCTGGAATACCCCTTTAATTATGAATAGGTATAAATGGGAAGGCTCAGTTTAGAAGACCTCTGGAAGAAATAGGGCTTGGTTAAAGCACTTTCCTATTACCACAACACCTTAATTTACCGTGGTTCCCCATAACAATATTTGGATTGACAGACCCCTCCAATTATTTGCACTTTTTACTAGCCACTTCACGGCAGCGTGCAGAATTTTTTTCAAGTGTCACTTTTCCTGAGAAATCAGTAAAGTTACTTTTGCCGCCTAATGTGCTAAATCTACCTGACAGTAGGGCGCCTAGTAACCATATAGAAGCTGAAACTTACAAAAAGAATGGCTCAGAATGATAGGGGGGGGGGGGTAGAGAAATATTCTAGCTGTGGTCGATCCATGGAGCAGGACCTTTTACAAGAGGTGTAGGTGAAGTTAGATAGATTTGGTAAAGTAAGTGCCTTACACACAGTAAGTGCCTTACAAACTTGAAGGAGTTTTCCCAGGAAAGAAGTTAGGCTGTATCCACAGGATAGGGCCTACGTTGCTGATTGCTGGGGGTCTCAGAGATGCATGGAGCAGAATGGACATTTGTGT
Organism: Engystomops pustulosus; assembly: GCF_040894005.1. Taxonomy (NCBI): domain Eukaryota; kingdom Metazoa; phylum Chordata; class Amphibia; order Anura; family Leptodactylidae; genus Engystomops; species Engystomops pustulosus. The sequence goes on from NC_092411.1 coordinate 256,559,418, forward strand.
CCGTCTCGTTCGCCCCCATCTCGGGGAGAGACGAGGGATCCGACGGAGTTATCTTGGACCCCATCGGACCCCCTGTTCTCATAATCTGTGGGGGTCTCACCACCGATCAGCAAGTTAGCAAGTTGTGGATGGGGCCTAACTGGTTTCCTGGGAAAACCCCTTTAACTAGATAATAATCTTTATTTATATGGCGCCGTCAAATTCCCTATCACTTTGTCATGTATCTGTCATGTATCAAAAGTGGTATGGACTCGTGATAGGAATGTAATATTACCACTAAACAAGGCACTGGTTCGGCCACACCTGGAATATGCTGTCCAGTTCTGGGCACCGGTCCATAAAAAGGATGCCCTGGAGCTGGAGAGGATTCAACGTAGAGCCACAAAAATGATAAGTGGTATGGAGGGTCTTAGTTATGAGGAAAGATTAAAACAACTAGATTTATTTAGTCTGGAAAAGAGACGACTACGAGGGGACATGATTAATTTATATAAATATATGAATGCTCCATACAAAAAATATGGTGGTAAGTTGTTCCAGATTAAATCAAATCAAAAGACGAGGGGGCACTGTCTCCGTTTGGAGAAATCAAGGTTTAATCACCGGAGGCGACAGGGCTTTTTTACTATGAGAAGTGTCAATCTGTGGAATAGCCTGCCTCAGGCGCTGGTCACAGCAGGGACAGCAGAGAGCTTCAAGAAGGGTCTAGATGCCTTTTTACACCTAAATAACATTGGTGGTTATGTTATATAGAATTGTTTCTCCTAAATCCCTTCCTCATCCAATCCCTTCCCTTCCTTGGTTGAACTTGATGGACAAGTGTCTTTTTTCAACCGTATAAACTATGAAACTATGAAACTTTACAAATCATAGGGGACATTTACAAATATAATTATATGTTACAGAGTACAAACAGTCATATGGAATAATAGGAGTGAGGGCCCTGCTCACAAGAGCTTACAGTCTATGAGCCAGATTATTTTTTCCCCACTAGGTTCACCCAGAACGTCATATGTAACTTTAGATGGCACCAATAAAATGTGTAACCTGACTTAATTGTTCAGCCGTTTTGGAAATGGGTGATCACCATGGTTAAAGACCTCACCAACCTCCAGCTTGATAGCTCAACAAACATTCTCCTGTTCTCCAACCCACAAAGCACAAAGCATTTCCTAGCTGGATTTATGCTAATTGCTGCATACCCAGACTTTGGATATCCCCCAGAACTCTTTGGGGGGAATTCATCATTACAATTTGACTTGGTTATCTATGTTCAATTCCATTTTGCTTTATCTGAATTCATCATGTGAGTCTATGTATGTTGTTGTATTGGTTTTTTTTTTGGTCTTGTAATATTGGGGTTTTTTTGTCGCAAAATGTTCTTTTTTTGGCGCACATGTCCCTCTAAGGAGCATTTGGTCTTGATAAATTTGCTATTGGTTTTTCTCTTATTTCTACACAAGGGGGTTACTAGAGTCATTTTGCGCCAAAACTTGGGCCTAAATGAAAATTTGCGTCAAATCGCAAATCATAAGTTCAGCATTTTAAAAACTATTCTATACAAGTATTGAAATTGGCGTAAGCAGGATCTATTTTAAAGTGACTTTGCTCTGTTCTATGTTTATTGGCGCAATAGAAAGTTGCAAAATAGCATTTATACTACAACTGTGCCAAACATTGACAAAAACCCAATGATACATTCCCCCCTTCAGTTTCTGACTATTTTCAATAGCTGATGCATCATCACTGTATGGATGAACTCATATTCAGCTCATATTTCCATCCTGCTGCCTTCTACCGCACTTGGGAACCCTGCATTGCTTTCCAATGCTCTCCAAGGTTTGCCTCATTCAATTAACATCTTATCTCTAAAACCCAACACAGTGTACTCTAGCACCTCACCTCTCCCCCTCTTTCTACCCTGACCCCCACAATCTCTAATTTTGTATTTAGGACTACTCTATCTATCCTTAACAAAGACTACGCTATCTATCCTTAACAAAAAACGCTCAAATGACTGTCTACTTGCCAATCTTTATCTGAGATGGAAACCGTCTTGCAAATCATGTTTTCTCCCACCTGAAACGGTTATCTTTTTCTATGCCATGATTTTTTCTAATTGTTATGTATCCCATTTATCAGATGAAATACAGGCAGTTCCCGGGTTACGTACAAGATAGGGTCCATAGGTTTGTTTTTAAGTTGAATTTGTATGTAAGTCGAAACTGTATATTTTATAATTGTAGTTCTAGACAATTTTTTTTTTTGCCCCAGTGATAATTAGAGTTTCAAAAATTTTTTGCTGTCATGGGACCAAGGATTATCAATAAAGCTTCATTACAGACACCTTACAGCTGATCATTGCAGTCTGGGACTATAGTAAAGCATCTAGAGAGCTTCATCAGAGGTCACAGTGGGCAGAGGGGTCTGTCTTTTACTATGGGTCATCTGTAAGTCGAGTGTCCTTAAGTAGGGGACCACCTGTATATATCCTCTGTTGAACTGCATCTTGCTTTCAGATACATAACTAAACTGTTTTTGCAATTTTTCTCAGATTTTCTCCCATTCTGCTCCAATAAAAGATTTGAATTATGTAAAAAAATATGCAACTTGTCCCACAAAAAACAATCCCTTGAATATAAAAATATTTGTTGTAAATATTGGCTTTTAGAAAGCTGTGCCTTTAGACAATGTTACCTTGCTATAATAGTAAAACTTAGGCTATTGGATGACTAGTACCACCGCCACATCCCATTGTGAATAACTACTTCAACATCCCCAGTGATTATATTTGTCATAATAACTCAAATTCCCTATTTCTGACATTTGTATATCGCTTATACACACTAGACTTAGAGGAGCTCATAACATTTCATCCTTACAAACCAATAACCTTCAATCTCTCCTCCATCTAAACAAATGTACAAAAATGAACATTGTCAAAAATGTAAATCTGTAATGAAATCCTCGGAAAACGTCTCCATGTTTAGAATTGTTTTCATTTGCCCAGAACCGGAGCATTTTTCTGTTTGCAGACTCGTTGGATTGCAGATCTTGTCCTTAACCCACCTTCATCATGTCACAGTCAATAAGCAGCAGGATAGATCTGGGCTTGCCGAATATTCAAAGCTTGTAAGCTACATAGTATGTGAAAGGAGGGATTGTAAGTTATTTATAGGGAGAGTTCCCCCGGCTATATTCAAGTTTTAATTTCAATGACTATAAAATTTAAAACATAATTTTAACTTGGAACATTATTTTACACCAAGCACAAAGATATGATCTGTGTAAAAAGTTGAGTAACTTTGCAAATACGTTGCATCAGTTGTCTCTCAGTGGAACTGATTTACAGCTCAGCTCTTATGGCCCGTATCTGCATTAACAGTTCCACATGTCACCACTAGAGTCAGTTAGCAGGCTGTCTGCAGACAAGTACCTTACAGATTTTTATTGTCTCCATTATGAAATGCACAAGCATTCTCTATACTCTATAAGTGAATACAGAGAAAACAGAGCTGACAACTAGTATGGAGACAAGAGGTAGTGACCCAAAGAGGCTCCTGAGCTTGGAAATATTCCCAATTTTGAGTACGGTGTCTAACCATTTTTTGATGCAATTTCGAAGCAAAACCAGAAATGTGTTTCAGAAAAGGAGGAGAAATTCCAAAAATAAAATCTGAGAAATACCATCTGTTCTATATATATATATATATATATATATATATACTCATGATTCAAACCCAATTTTAGCTCCATAAAATTAAAAAAGGAAACACCCTACCACTGTTAATTGCAGCAATTAATTACTCTACACTGCTGTTTATTACAATTATTCACTTCGCTGCTTCTGAATTCCGGATCACAATTGAATTAATTTGGATAATATATCATTGGTTAAAATGATTAGCTTTATTATGTGATGTGATTGTTAGATTATTATTCAATCTCATTATAGTGTTGGCATGAGAATAATCTGCAGGGTGTGACTGCCCTCTGTATACAGGTCAGGTGTGTAGAACGATATGTTTACTGATTGGAAGATGAAAGATGGAGAAAACATGTAGTAATCTAGGATGGCAGAGTTTAGCTGACCACATGAATATGATGTCGGCTGAATCTTCCACAAACCTTAACCCCTTACGGACTTGGCCCTTTTTTCGTTTTTGTGCCTTTATTTTTCACTCCCCACCTTCAAAAATCTATAACTTTTTTATTTTTCCATGTAAATAGCTGTGTGATGGCTTGTTTTCTGCATAACAAATTGCACTTCCCAGTGATGTTATTTAATATTCCATGCCGTGTTCTGGGAAACGGGGAAAACATTCTGAATGCAGTGAAAATGATATAAAAAAGCACATTTGCGCCGTTTTCTTGTGAGCTTTTATTTTACGTCTTTCACTGTGTGCCCCAAATGACATGTCTACTTCATTCATTTGGTCAATACGATCACGGGGATACCAAATTTGTATAGGTTTTATAATGTTTTCATACATTTACAAAAATGAAAACCTCCTGTACAAAAAAAAATCTTCATTTTGCCGTCTTCTTGCGCAAATAACTTTTTCATACTTTGGTGTACAGTAGCTGGTGTCATTTTTTGCGACTTTTGATGACGTTTTCAATGCTTCTATTTTTAGGACTGTACGACCTTTTGAAGGGGGGTGATTTGAATTTTTAGGGTTTTTTTATATAAATTTTTATGTTTTACTTTTTAAATTTTTTACTATTTTTCAGACTCCCTAGGGTACTTTCACCCTAGGTTGTCTGATTTATCCTACCATATATTGCCATTCTACAGTATGGCAGTATATGGGGATATTGCACACCATTACAATGTGCAAATCGCCTAAAACATGATAGCTTTGGATGTGTAATCCGAGGCTGTCATGGCAACTGATCGCCGTTCCCCGATGACGTCACGGGGAGCGATGATCGGAACAAAGATGGTGGCGCACACGCACCGCCGACTCGTTAATGCCGGCGGCGGAGATCAAAGGGTTAACACCCGCGATCGGTGCAAGCACCAATCACAGATGTTAGCGACGGGTGTTTGCTTCATTGTGAAGCAAGGACCCGGTGAGTATGAAGAGGGATGAAAGTTTTACAATTTTCCAATGTACTTTCCGTATCACTTCCTCGCAGATGAGTCACACAGGTGCACTGCTCGTTATATCACACAGCCCTGATTACTCTCTGTGATACTAACGAGCTGTGCACCTGTGTGACCATGGTCAGATTTCTGTCCACATAGTGAAATAACTATCTAGAAAACTGCAAGGAAGTGATACAGAAAGTATATTGGAAAAGTGTATAATTTTTTTTTTAATCATACAAACATTCATTTACCAAAATGGGAATATCCCTTTATATGGAACATCAAAGTCCTGTACCTAATAAACCCATTTAAGGACTTCCATTTCTGATGAAACCAATTCAATAAAATTTTACAACATGTGCTGTTAACAAAATCCACTGAGAATAAAAACACAACCACTGCTCGCACATATAAGATATCTGTTGTCAAGCAATGTTGTCTTGAAGGGTTGAATATCTCATTACACACATGTCTAGACATGTCCAACCAAGAAGTAAGAAGTGGATGGGTTTACCTCTATTGCTATACCATACAAAGCAGCAGCGTACAAAACAGTGCTGGTTAACCATACCTATGCATGTGCTCTTTGTAGCATCAGGATTTTGGAAAAACAATATGTATTCCTCTATTGTAGCTGGACTTGACACACTGGGATGGTTCGCTGATCTCTGCTGCTCAGTTCCCTCTCTCTGATGTAAAATCCATGCCTAATCCTGCTACTTCTGTTACTCAGAGCAGAGGGGATTGGCTACGCTGTGAGATCTCATACAGCAGTATACCAAGTCCAGCCACAATCCTGTAATATAAATCCATTTGTCATACTCCTAGTATGATTATACAGATTACTAGGATAATATTTAACACTGTGTAGCTTTGTATGGTCAAAACTACTAATAGACTGCTGGTAGCCTCCCTTTAATTGGTTGTGCCTTGCCGATCTCATACCTAGCCATTTATGTGTAATTAAATGGCATGACAACATTTAACCCTCTATTTCACAGAGTTTTGTAGGGAAGGGAAGTAAGGGGGCTTCAGTTAAGTTATGAAGTAACAGTTTCATGACTTACAAAGAAAATAGACAATAAGATATTTCATAAGTGATATTTCCTGAAATTAGACAAAACAGTAATTACAGAGCTCCGGGCAAAGTTTTCTAACCACTAAGTGTCTTTAGAGTGGATTGCTGCCAAATTTTACATGGTGAAGAAGAAGAAGAATGCTGGTGTTGATCAGACTCTTGATAAATAGGGAGGAGGATAAGTATTATGAGGTCTCACACAGGTGAGGGAGAGGTAAACTCCTATGTAGGAACTGTACAGAAGGCAATGCAAATATGGACAGGGAATGACAAGCCCGTGCAGCGAGAAGCAACAACATGTGGGTCCTACAACAGGACGAAAACAATACCAACATAACATAGAATATAATGATTATACCGGCAGCAATAATGGTTTTAGAGATGATAGCAATAGGAAAACATCAGAGGATACAGTAAGTTTAGCTTCAGAGCAGAGCCGACCCTCGTGAGATCTCTCCAGCCAATGTAACATGTTGTTCTGTGCGTGCCAGGTACTGTGCCAACATACAGGTTCTATTCTTCACCTCTGTTTTATGTGAAGGCCACACTGTGCTGTCTACCCAGAGTCCAAAGGCAAGAGATTACTGTCTACTGATTTCATAGGCTAAAGTCTCCTCTCAATAGTGGATTATAATATGGGCGGTCAGGACAGTAGCCCGGGGCCCAAACCTTCTAAGGGGCCCATGGCCAATCACACCAACCACCAAATTTTATACTGAAAAGGGCCTTCACACATGAAATTTTCAAACACATGGGGGCTCATTTACTAAGGGTCCGCGGAGCGCATTTTTGTCTGATTACCTAACGATTTCCGTTTTGGGCCAAATTGCCCCGGGATTTTGTTGTGCGCGATCGGATTTTGCCGGCTTGCACGGTGGGCCATCGGACAATCCGACGGATTCGGACAACGTGCCGGATTTAACATTTACAATTGTGTCGCAAGACATGCACTTAAAAGCACCAGGAAGAAGAAGTTGAACTCCGGCAGACCACGGCACAGAAGCGACGGATGCAGGAACTCGGGCGCTCGATCTTAGTGAATCGTGGCAGACCCGAATCCTCCACGGAAAACGCACTGTGGGATCGCGACAGGACCAGGTAAGTAAATCTGCCCCATGCTCTTCATACACATGTACACAAGATTCATATCAGGACCTTAGAAGGTCCTCCAAAAGTCCTGAAAGCAGCAGAAGGGAAACATCCACCATTCCAAGAGAAGCTGATCCTAGTACCATATGTAGGCAGTGATTCCAGACTTGTAGGGTCTATAATATTCATACAGCCCAGGGCCCATGGCAGTACGTAATTGGGACTGATATGCAACCGCACCATTTGCAGCCACATGTGGGCCCCCATTGATACCTATTGTACCCGGTCACTTTGCAATGAGCACACGTCTCAATTTACCGTAACTGTACACTAGTACAGGACACGTCCTTTATTTCGATGTGTTAGAGCACCAGCCACTTGCTTTTCTATGGTGAGGGGAGGGGTGTGCAGGGGTGAATGTACCTTAATATTTCCCCTGGCAACTTCCCCGCACATTATTGACACTAGAGTCTAGTTTTTGGCAATGGTACCATCCTCTGAACTCTATGTTTCCAATGCCAGCTTTGTTGTACGAAGAATAACAGGGAATTTTAAAAAGCAGTAAGATATTCCAAAATGGTCACCAAAATCCATGTGTCTTCTCATAGCATTTCTCTAGGCTGGACATATCCAAATACTCTGGGGCACCTTTACTAAGAACAGTGGAGTCTGTACTATGTGCAGTTGGCGGTGTAGCGTGCAGGACGCGCCAGATTCAGGATTTCCGGCACACGTTCTTTATGAATCTGGTGCCCTCTGCACTGCCCCGAGAGAGTGCACCAACAATTTTTCGGTGCCCCTATAACATGGAGCGTGCAACACACTTCTGTCAGACGTTACATGTAAATGTGGTGCAGGGTCCAACTGAGCCCCAGAACGCCCATTTCAGTAAAACATTTGTAATGTTTAAAGAATAGTGCAACTGGGACACAAAAGGGTCATGTGTGACACAGATGTGGTGCAGACACTTCTTAAATACCTATGCAAGCAGTTTGCACCTCAAAGAATGTGCAAAGTTTGTAAGAAAACTGGTCCGTAGTAAATGTGCCCCACTATATTTATTAAATAGTTTTGGTTTCCCGCCATTTTTGACGAGAAAAGATGATTTTTCTAGTACTATTGTCTCGTCAATATTAAGTGGATACTTACAGAAAGTGCTTTGTGCACACTGACCCTGTACATGTTTCACTGGGTTACAGCACATCTGCTACTGATATCATTATTTCCATAGAAACAGGAATAATTACAAGCTCGCACATCATCTTTGATGAGCATTATTCACCCTAATTTGTTATTTCAGTGAAGGCTTGGTGTAAATCTGTCAATGGGTGCGGCTTTTTTTTCAATCTGTGCTTCCATTTATTGAAGAGATAAGTGCAGCAGACTGAATTCTGAACTGAAGGCAAACTGGTGAGATGAATTTTATATACCGGTATGTATCAACCACAAAAAGAAAAAAAGTTGATGTGCAAATTGGACAACAAAATAATTAATTTTATTATGTAAATCTGCAAAATGCGTACTCAGAATACAATTCATATATCAAATACAAAAAATGTAACCATGTTGCTCCAAAAAAAAAAAAGACAATGCATATGAATTTTATATATAGATTTTGATTTTAGAATCTTTGGAATCCACAAAAAAGTATTAAAAAATAACATAATGGGGCATTTATAATTCACTTTCCACCTGTTTTTCATTCAAATTTTTGTTGCTACTCCCTGTGCGCCATTATTATTATTTGTTGTGCCACAATTTAGCTTCTTTTCCCACATCCACACCTTTTTTTGTTTTATTTTACTCACGGTGGGCGCAGCTTTTGAATCCTGACACTTTTCGTGCAATTTTAGTTTCCCACATTTTTTGGACTGACAAAAAGAAATTCTACCGAAGTCTAAACTCCTTCATGAATGTGCTTTGACATTTCTGACGCTCATTTGGTCTTCAAATACATTAAGGTCGTGCTCCAAAATATAACATCACAGTGCAATTCACCGCTAAAAGTGGGCAACAAAAAAGAGCAACTAGCGTCAAATATACTTGTTTGATGTCATCTGCATAACTATAGAGAGATCAGCCACATGGGGGAACTTCATTGATCACCTGCACCAGATTTGCAACAATAAAAAGTCTAAAATGCCGTCCAAGACATTTATGCTTTTCGATCATTTTTTTGCACTTATCCAACTTGTCCAACAGATGGGGTTTGGCCCAGGGAAGTGGGAAAATGGGAGTGGCTGGAAATAGTCTGTATGCCCCCTCCCCCCCAAAAACAATAAGGAGGGTGTGCCTCATCGTGTGGCACAGTTCAGACCAGGTCAAAAGGTAGAACTTGACAGTAGTAACTATGATGATGCATTTGCTGCCGTATATTGGTGCCCATTGTTGTCTATGGTGCCTGGTCATGGTGTGGTGAACACACGTTGTCTCACTGCACTGTGACTGCGCTTGGCGAAATATAGGACATGTTCTATATTTTGCACTGTTGCAGCACCAGCCCCACGCTGCTCTATTGAGAGGGAAGATTGTGAGCCGCCCTAAACCTTCCTACTCGCCGGTGCACTGATGACCAGGAGGGCTCACATTCCTGTGAACGTACAGATGATTCCACTGAAGTCTAACAAATAAATTGCAGCATTCATCTTAGCAATTCCATTATATATGGGACATTTCCCCCTTAATTCTCCATGAATATAGCTAGTTTCCATACATCATAGTTTATACGGTTGAAATACATATTATCCCAAGGAGAACCACTCGGCCCATGAGAGTCCAAAAACTGATAGGTGGTTTCCTCAAGATAAAACAAAACCCCCTAGTCCTTAACCATAATGCTCTACTGCAATGCACTGCAAAAAGATTCACCCCTGTAAAAAGTTAAACACAAAAGCAAGAAATAAAATAAAAATAAACATATTGGGGACATTTATCATGCCAGAAGACCAGCATAGAAGAGCTGTAAAAATTACAGGGGAAGGGAGGGGGGTAGTGCAGTGGGCCGACTTGGGCTGACTCCCTAGTAACACTTGAGTAGCACTATTTATACTTTTTCTTTTGTTGACCTTTTTATTGAAATGTTTTTTAGATGAGTGAATACTGTAGACTTCGCCTGGTGATTGGTGGACTGAATTACTTTTTTAATAAAATGGTTAAAATTGAATTTCAGGGAGTTGGTATTTTACTAAAATGTATTTCATTAAAAAAAATTGTGTTTTTTTTAAACTTAAAACTTGTCGTAGTAATGGTGATGTCTAATAATCATTAAAGGGGTCTAGTGTAAGCAAGTAAAAAGGATTAACATTTATCCCTTAACCAGTGGTGTAACCCCCTTTGTGGGGAGGGGCCCGCAGACCCGCTCGCCAGCACCAACTCTGGCCGGCCCAAGCATCCAAACTCCGCCTGCCTCTCCCCCACCACCGCCCAAACTCTGTGCGCCTGCTCGCCCCCGCCCAGCACAAACTCCAGCCTGCTGGCCCGCCCCCGCAGCCGAACTACGGCCCACCGACCCACTTAAACTCCCCCACGGCCCGCACAAACTCGGTGCGCCTCCTGGCCAAACTCTGTGCGCCCCCCCCCCTGCCCTAACTCCGTGCACCCCCCCCTGCCCTAACTCCGTGCACCCCCCCCTGCCCAAACTCCGTGCGCCCCCCCCCCTGCCCGAACTCCGTGCGCCCCCCCCCCCTGCCCGAACTCCGTGCGCTCTTGTGTCACCCCTCATCCTCATAGAATGTAAGCTCTTGTGATAAGGCCCCTCACTCCTATTGTTCCATGGGGCTGTTTTTACTCTGTAATGTAATATTATATTTGTATATGTGATTTGTAAAGAGCTACGGAATATGATGGCGCTATATAAATAAAGATTATTATTATAGATAGATGTGGATAGATATAGATAGATACAGTTAGATACAGAGAGATATATATTTACAGAGAGATAGATATAGATAAATATAGGCAGAGACAGATAAGGATATAGATAGATAGATAGATAGATAGATAGATAGATAGATAGATAGATGATAGATAGATAGATAGATAGATGGATACATAGATGATAGATGGATACTTAGATGATAGATAGATAGATAGATAGATAGATGATAGATAGATAGATACGTAGATGATAGATAGATAGATAGATACATAGATGATAGATAGATAGATAGATAGATAGATAGATAGATAGATAGATAGAGATTGATTGATATAAATAGTTTTTGTTAACCCATTCTATTTTGTTATAGCTAAGAGCAGTTATTTACTCTCCTGGTATACGCAGGGGGTACAGCTAGTAAGTAAGTAATAGCCATTGCTTTCATCAGGCCTTCTCTGTAATACATTATATAGAGACTTCTGCAGACGTTATACGGGTAACAAGTCAGGGAGTCACACCCAGAAGTGCTCCACAACAATAAACTAAATTTATATCTGTAACTACCATAATTATCTTCTAATGACAATAAAGGTAATATTGTTTTATAGTTATTTAATTGTCCTAGTGATTGCATACATACTTTGTATAAAATAGATGACTATGCTGAGTGCTGAGCTCACGCCTCGCCTTTTATTTATTATCGCTCTGTAATGAAGATGTAGCATTTTCCATGTCATATAAAATATCATTGTTACAGTGATGATGCATATTTAAGTTTATGGACTAGAGGACGACACAAGAAGCTAAGTCCTCTGGAAATGGAAGTGACATTGCATGGTCAGAGATGGCCACTCATTGGCTTAAGCCGACCCCCCACCCCGGAACTTCTAATCAGCTACAACAACCAATTATCCATGTTCCTGGAAAGCCCCTTTAAACTTTATCTATACATTTGACAAGATTACATTAAAGGAACATTCCAGTCAAAGTTAATTCATTGAATAATGCATGGTGCAGGGCCTGACGGGAGGAGCAGGACTCATTTTAACCTTGGTAGAACCTAGAGTCCTGCTCCTCCCATAATGGGGCAGCACGATGGCTGAGTGGTTGCTGCAGTCCTGGGTTCAAGTCCCACCCAGAACAACATCTGCAAAGACTTTGTATGTGTTTGCGTGGGTTTCCTCCGGGTCGTTCGGTTTCCTCCCACAGTCCAAAAATTACTGGTAGGTTGATTAGATTGTGAGCCCCATGGGGACAGGGACTGATTTGACAAGCTCTGTGCAGCGCTGCGTAATCTGTGTGCACTATATAAATAAAGAATTATTATTAATGCACTGCACAAAGTATAATTCATTGAATCAGGTTTGACTGTCTTTTATCCTTTGATATTGTAGAATACTGAGTGTTTTATTTCTTAAATAGTTAGTAAACCTTTTGAGAAATGAATACTTCAAAGAAATCTGTTCCTGTGCCCTTCTTTTTCCTCTACCTTATTTAGGCAGTTTGTGTAAATCATCTTTCTGTCCTAAATGATAAAGGAGCCCAATAGTGGGGCAGATTTACTTACCCGGTCCATTCACGATCCAGCGGCGCGTTCTCTGCGCTGGATTCGGGTCTTCCGGCGATTCACTAAGGTAGTTCCTCCGACATCCACCAGATGGCGCTGCTGCACTGAAGTTCCCCGAGGTCCCCTGAAATTCACCGGCCTATTCCTGGTGAAGGTAAGCGCGAGTCCCGTGACACTTTTTTTTTTTTATATGCGGCGGTTTTTTCGAATCTGTAGGGTTTTCGCCCCGATTTCCGTTGCGTGCATGTCGGCGCCGATGCGGCAAAATCCGATCGCGTGCGCCAAAATCCCGGGGCAATACAGGTAAAATTGCCGCAAATCGGAAATATTCGGGTAACACATCGGGAAACCGCAAATTGGGCCCTTAGTAAATGACCCCCAATGTGTCTAATGACTTAACTCTGTATAGACAGGCCCCAGATAATCTAATCTCCATAGAGAGCTAATTAATTGAAGGGAATATTTTCTGGGTATGAAAAGAGTAAATCATTAGACTTCTTATCTGCCTGAAGGGGATGCTCCACAGAAAGGGGGTAACTAGAAGAGGCAGGGCCCCATAGCAAACTTCTACAAACAATCTGAATACAAACTTCAGTTACAATCACACACATGTATACACTCATATGTACACTTATAATTTATATACTTAAATACATATACACATAGGGGGATATTTATTACTGCCTAAGCTTCTTGATTTATCTGGCGCGACGAGGGTGCGACGGCGTTGCCGCTATCATACATTGGCACCCCTGTGTGATAAATCTCCTCCATATAGCCTATACACATGATATACAAATACAGCATAAACATACATACAGTATATACATGAATACATGCAGTGCCATATACACCCATGCAGCATATTCACACACATACAACATATACACACCTAATATACACCCAGTAACCCTGTTGCAAGGGCCCCTGACACTGCGGGCCACATAGCAGCCTTCTGAATTTACCCTAATGCTATAAAATGTGCAGTATAATATGTGTTCCTCTATTCTTTAGAGTATCAGGTTGGATGCCAAGGCCCCCTGACACTGTGGGCCCAGTAGCAGCTGCTATGGCTGCTATCACTGTAATTACGACCCTGCAACCACTAACTTTGACTCATCTCTGTGAAAATTGGCTGACTTTGGGGGAGATAATGTAGGTAAACATATGAAAGTTTCACATAAAAGAGGGAATTTAGAAAGGACATTTTATACTCTACCCGAGGGGACTAGTAGCTTATTAGGGTTAAACCTGGCGACAGGTTCTCTTTAAATACTGCACTACAACATAATAACACATAATCACATATACTGCATCATTGTGCTTTAACCGTTAATGGCATTTAATTTTCGATATCCACCAGTCAAATCACTGCTTCCATTTCGTAACCTATGCCATCAGGAATCTGATTGGTTGCCATCAATGTTTGTCCGCATTGGCTGTAGTGTTCCAAAGAGGGTCTAAACTCTGTGTCAAAAATATCCATCAATGGAATCCTCTAGTAAAGACTGATTCATTCTGTAATTTAGTTTTTTTTTAGTATTTTATCTACTTCTTATTTCCTATCACTTAGTAAATTTGTAGAACAAGTGCTTTTACCTGGGTTGTAGGACCTGCATCTTCATCAAGGGTCTCAAGCTAGTAAACATTTTGCAAGGACTAGCATAGTTTATATGTACGTATATTGGCCGGCATATTTTTTGGAGTCAATATGGTGGTTATTGTAATAGTCACAATAGGGGATCCGATAACAATTTAATCTAATATAATGTCAAACAAAAAGTAAACACTTTGTAAACAATATTTAACAATAAAATCTTTAGAAATCTCCTGATTAGAATATGATTGGATGATGTGATTTGCTGTGTGTAGATAATCTGTGTTATTTTATACTAAATGGAACTTTAAAAAATAGTTTTTAAATGTCTATCATGGGTATAAAAATGACTTTAATAATCAGCCAAACCAATCTCCTTTCGCTTTTCACAGGTGATTGACAGCGTCAGATTTGTGATTGTTAGAATTAGTGTTTGCTCTGTCACTTGGCGTCCAAGATACACAAAGCTAAACATCATAACTGTGATAATGCAATATTAACACAGTGTTTAAAATCTTAGATAAGGAGCTTAATGTTGTTTCTGTACAGAATAAGTTATATCAAAGCAGGACAAGACTTGGCATGGTCTCCTGTAAAGTATCGACAGGTCTGAATATGGAGGCAATCATCCTGGGCTGGTGGTAACATCTACAAAACTCAGGCAGATGCTTGTGATGTAGAAGCCAAATGGAAGACAGAGACCCCCTGTCCTTCACACACCTGATGCTGACTACCATTTAGTCCCCATGTTTCAGTGATGGATGACAATATAGTTGAGAATGAATCATGTTTTACAAGGACAACTTTACTAAGGGATCGATTTTTGGCTATTACCTAACTCACAAGACACAACCCACTTGAGTAAGTCATTGACTACATCTCCTCCACCATCTTCTACCCTCAGCTGCCAAACATGCTCCTCCAAAAAATGGCACAGCTGTACTGGCTGACTATCCAAAAAAAGCACAGGGCACACATGTCCCAAGTTCTACAAACCAAAATTACAGCATAACCTTCAAATTCCCAAAAATACCAGCTATTCCTTACCATGTAGGGTTTAACTTACTGGGTGGTTAACTTACTGGGCGAATTTGTTAAAATTCGGTTCGTTTAGTTAAATATGCATAGGGAGTGTGGTTTGTTAGTATGGCACGCACATGACAGCCGCGGCTCTTAGAATCGCTTCACTCTTCACTTCCATGTGCACTTACATAGGCCAACTTCACCAAATAAGCGAAGCAGGAACTCAGCCTGACAAGGTAACGTCTGTGCCAGCTCGAAAGGTCCGAGCTGAGGGCCAAGATCCCACTATAACATCAAAGAGTGCACTTTTTTTACACTGACATCAGATGATTCCATAGATTACGACAGAACCTGTTCTGTTTAACCTGGATACATGTAGAAACCCCTCAAAAGAGTGCAGAGGGTGTCGGCAGTAATTCTGCATTTCTGCACTGAAGGGGGCGTTGTGATGCACATTTATCATGCAAAGTCTGACAGAAGTGTCTCGCACGCCCCATGTTAAAGGTGCATGAAAAAAAAAATTGGTGCACTCTTTTGGGGCAGTGTAGGGAGCACCAGATTCATGAAAAACGCGTGCCAGAAATCCTGGATCTGGCGCCCCCTGCACACTACACAGGCAAGCTGCGTATCGTGCTAACTGCACTGTTTTTAGTAAATGTGGGGTAATGAGTTTGCTCAAGTCTATGGACATGAGACTACAGGCAGTCCCCAGGTTACATACAAGATAGGTTTCATAGGTTTGTTCTTAATTTGAATTTGTATGTAAAAAACTGTATATTTTATAATTGTAGATCAAGACAACTTTTTTTTTTTTTTTGCCCCAGTGACAATTGGGGTTTCAAAATTTTTGCTGTAATGGGACCAAGGATTATCAATAAAGCTTCATTACAGACACCTTACAGCTGATCATTGTAAATTATAAAGACTATTTTTATAATTAAATTATATAGACCATAGTAAAGTATCCAGAGAGCTTCACCAAAGGTCACAGTGGGCAGAGGGGTCCGTCTTTAACTAGGGGTTGTCTGTAAGTTGGGTGTCCTTAAGTAGGGGACTGCCTGTACTAAAAAGCAAATCACTAAATGCTGTAACTAGAGCTCAGACAAGATGGCCACCAACATAATCATGGACAGAAAATAGAAGAAAAACATCCACAAACATTGAAATATCTACAAAAGTCTCATATTTAGACATTGACACCTCACTATGATAAATCTGCTGTGCAAAAGACACCTAAATAGCTGGAGTAAGATACCTGTAATGATAAATCTGCCCTGATCTGTTTTGTTATTTTTTTATGCAAATTTTTATGCAAATTACAGTCATTTCCAGGATTTATCCTCAGCTTGTGATTTTTCCCTAAGGGTTCATTCACACGACCATCTGGGGGGACGTACATGGGGCCGCAAATTTATGGCCGCATATACATCCCCATAGACTGCAATGGCTGCCCGATGGCGGTGCAGTGCCACACATGCGTGGCACCGTTTCGCGCCATACACCGGGAAAGGATAGAGCCTGCTCTATCTTTCGGCGTGTGTGCGGCCATGTGCCCGCTGTTTTACGGAGGGAGGAGGGGCCACCTCCTCCTCTCCAGCACACGGCGGTATGCCGCGTGTGAATAAACCCTAACTCTTCTCTTTCCTAAAATGGAGTTTGTAGATGGATGGCTCTGGGTGAGATTTATCATCATTTGTAAGCTGGGGTAGTTTTTATGTTAGAATTTATTTACTTGGCTCAATGGGGGTCATTTATCTTATTTTCCCCTTCTCTGAGCTCTTTTTGCGCCTGTTGTGAGTCTATTTATTTGAACCTCATTTGTCTTTGTTGTTTTGGCTCTTTGTCAAAAGCATTTTTTTTTTTTGCGATTTATTAAAAAAGGCGCAATATGTTGTGCAAATCATACCATTACCTTTCCTAAGCATGGTCAGGACTGGCATGTTATTGCACAATTATTTGCGCCCATATAGGCGCAATAGTATAATAAACCGGGGGCTAACATCTATAAAGAGGCACAATGTAATGACAAACAGTGAACAACAACACAGGGTGAATGCATAGTATCATAGTATCATAGTTTATACGGTTGAAAATAGACACTTGTCTATCAAGTTCAACCATGGAAGGGAAGGGATTTGATGACGGAGGGATTTAGGGGAAACAATTCTATATAAGATAACCATCAATGTTATTTAGGTGTAAAAATGTATCTAGACCTTTCTTGAAGCTCTCTGCTGTTCCTGCTGTGTACAGCGCCTGAGGCAGGCTATTCCACGAATTGACAGAATTGAGGCTTAACATTCCAAAAAAGCGCAAAATAGGCGCAAAACAGCCATTACACAGAAAAAAGCGCAAAAACACCAACGGCAAGAGAAAATAATGATAAATGACCCCCATAGAGTGCATAGGATTTTAAGATAAATCCCCCTTCTATGTTCAAGTTTTTAGCGCTTCAATTTTTTATATTTGTGAAATTTCTGAGAATATTAGAAACATTTTTGGCTGTAGATGGAGGGGGTGTTGAAGAGTTGAATAGAAGTGTAAACAGGGGCTGACAAAGGTTTCCGAACCTTGAGTATTTGGTGATCAAATGTAAAATATTATTGATAATAATAATATCTTTTGCAGTTACACTTGTTTGTAGTAATTATTTGCTGTACTCTTATCCGGCAAAAAATAACCAGGAAACCATCAGCAGTCTGCTATTATTTGTTGCTAGTTTAATAAAACTGTTCTATTATTATATAATATTTTCCTTCCATACTATTGTTATAATAAGGATAAAACAGTCCCATCTCTATGTAAAGTTTCTGTTTAGCGAGCTGGAGGTACAGACTTGGCTTCACTGCCGTCTGAACACGTCTGCTCGGTGTTCCGTGATCTTGGATGACCTCCTAGATTGGCCGGAGCTACAAACATAATTTGACTGTTCCACCCAATGGCAAGCATACACACAGATGATATACGAGTCAATAGTAACAAAACATTGCTTCCAAAACGAAATATCTAGTATGAAGTAGATGCCAATATGTATATTATATTTTATATATAAAAGTCTTTGCTCCGTTCTTTATGCTGATGATGCTTTTACTTTTTATATCATGTTTGCTTTTTTTTACATGGCAAGTGATCAAATCAGCAAGGGAATGGAACATACTGTATCATATTATACATGGTTACAAATTCTGGCTAACCCATAAACCATTATAATGAGAACCTGTCAAAGGCTGAACACTTCATGTAATTCCAAGTAGGCCATCGACGCATTACAGGTCATTGACCTATATCTTACTAAATGACGAGTTTGTCTTTTGCATAACTTGATATTCTTGATTCACTTTTGTTTCTTTGTTGTTTTACATCATGTCTATTAAATATGTTACACATCAATGCATGGGTTATTCTCCAGGCTGCTAATTATGCACGCCTCTTCCAGCATGGATTCACTCCTCCTCCGTACTGCTCCATCTTGCCGCGCGCGGCAATCTCTGTCTCTATAAAGATGAATGAAGCAGAATGGACATGCGTGGCTCCCTTATCTCAGGGAGCGAGTCTTCCCTGTTAGACTCCCCATTCTCGTCATCTGTGGGGGTCTCACCAATCAGCAAGTTAGGTTTTGTGGGAAAACCCATTTAATGAAGAAGTTTGCTATTGAGGCTCTTTTAGGCTACCAATATCCTCACTCTAATAAGAGGCATGGCTATTGACTGTTTTGGGGCTTTCAATATTGTTCAAAGTCAACAACTTATTGATCTTGTAGTCCCTTGTTCTGCTGATCATTGGGGGGTCCAGACAGCCTTAGGCTATATTCACACGATCATATGGGGGACGTATTTACAGCCGGCATATATATATGTCCCCCATAAACAGCAATGGGCTCACGACGTCTTACGGAAGCGTTACGGTGCCGCATAAGTGCGGTCATACGGTGCCGCAGCCATATATCTCTATGGAGAGGGGTGGGAGTGAGCGGCGCTCATCCATTCCTCCTCTCCCCGGCGCCGATGTACGTCCGCCATACTACGGTACGGCGGGCATACATTGTGTGAATGTAGCCGAAGTCTGGTGATTAGACATTTAACTGTTATCTCATATATTTGAATTTTTATGTTCTTTTTCTATAAAACTTCTCAATGTTTCCATGGTCTCAAAAGAAGAGGAACAGCTAACTTCTTCATGAAACATACTTGAGCACAGAAGTTAGACTTTAAACCCTCTTCTCCTTGGAGAATTCCTTGCAGGATGACAAGTAAGTGTATTTTTTCACCTGGATTTTCTGGGAAGTAGACATACCACATTCTCTGGTTCACACCCAGCTGTGTGAATAAATATCTCCTTATTATAATAATAGCCACTCTATAACCTGTGCAGACAGTGTGAGACTCCTTGTCGGCCTTGCCATACTTTTAGGACACATCATACTTTCTCCTCTTCTAAGAAAGTATAATGACTTATTCTCTGCTTTCCTGTAATACCCAAGAAAACTAATAAAAAGCCTATAGTTTCCTCCTACTGTATCCAAAGGAAATGTAAATTGACATTTTGGACTCCTGATGAGTTTCCTCTATTTTCCCCACCATAAACTTCTTTTCACATTCTCTAGATGGAAAGAGTGGATTATCTTTTCCTGTCGTGTCTTCCAACTATTCATCTGTACAAAAAGAAAATGACTTAGAGCCACAACCAAAGCCTGGTATAATGCTGGAGAGAATGTGGAATAAGGTCTTTCTTATGCCCAGACTCATCACTTGAATAACTTTTATGGATTTTGGAGGCTTATAATCTTTTTTATGACTTAAAGTTGTGAATGTGTTTTTATAGTATGATCATGTATATACAGGCAGTCCCCGGGTTACATACAAGATAGGGTCTGGAGGTTTGTTCTTAAGTTGAATTTGTATGTAAGTCGAAACTGTATATTTTATAATGGAAGTTTTAGACAATTTTTTTTCTTTTGCCCCAGTGACAATTGGAGTTTCAAAATTTTTGGTGTAATTGGACCAAGAATTGTCAATAAAGCTTCATTACAGACACCTTACAGCTGATCATTGCAGTCTGGGACTATAGTAAAGCATCCAGAGAGCTTCACCAGAGGTCACATGGGGCAGAGGGGTCCGTCTGTAACTATGGGTTGTCTGTAAGTCGGGTGTCCTTAAGTAGGGGACCGCCTGTATTGTATAGTGATCCCTTGGTTTTCACTCTTTAACAACTATATAGAGATTACCAAAGAGAACACCCAGATTGCAGTTTCTGGAACAATCACTACTCATACACCATAGAAATGACAGGAACTAGACGAAACATAGGCCAAGACACCAGGAATGAACCAGCAGATGCAACCATTGACACAAGGCTCATTCAAGTGCTATAACTAGAAACAATTTATTAATTTTGGCGCAGGGTGGCACTGGAACTGCTCTATTTTTTTCAGTGGGATGTAAGTTTGTGTTGCAAGGGATGAATTGGCACATGGCCTAAAAGGTTTAAAATTCCCTAGACCAGCTTTTAGCTGCTCTGTTTTTATGCCACAAATTGCGCCAAAAACGAGTCCGAAAAATATAAGCACTAGAAAATTATTGGATTCACAAGCAGTGCAAACATATTGCGCCCAAAAATAGGGCAAATCGAGAGTGTCGGAAAACACCAATAGTGGGGGTCATTTACTAAGGGCCCGATTCGCGTTTTCCTGACGTGTTACCCGAATATTTCCAATTTGCGCCGATTTTCCCTGAATTGCCCCGGGATTTTGGCACACACGATCTGATTGTGGCGCATCGGCGATGGCATGCACGCGACGGAAATCGGGGGGCGTGGCCGAATGAAAACCCGACGGATTCGCGAAAATTACACTTACCTTCACCAGGTATAGGCCGGTGAATTTCGGGGCATTTCAGCGCGCCTCCGGGGAACTTCAGCGCAGCAGCGCCACCTGGTGGACGGCGGAGGAACTACCTTAGTGAATCCCGGCCGGACCCGAATCCACCACAGAGAACGCGCCACTGGATCGCGAACGGACTGGGTAAGTAAATCATTGTGGCGCCAACACTTCATAAATTTAGGCACTAGAGACGCAGAAAGGGAAAAACAAAACACATCCAGTTTTCCGTTTGAAAGGCAATAATAAATAACCCCCACAGACACCGGAAACAGGCAAGGAGCAGGAACTAGAAATTTAGATACCTGCAACACTTAAGTCGGATCCAGACACAGATGCAATAAACAGATGCTGAAACCTATAGCACAATCTAGTGGTGCAGCACAGACACTAGGAACAGGCTAGTAGTAGGAAGCAGCAGCACAGCCTGGGACCAAAACCTGGAAATCAGCCAGTTTGAGGTACAGCCCCAGGAACTTACCAGGAGGTAAAAAAAAAAAACTAGGAGCGCAGACACCAAGCTCATGCACATTGACACCAAAACAAAGACAACTGAATATGATCAGGAGATGGAACCAGGAGAACTGTCTATGATAGCCCAGGAAGAAGCAATGGATGTCAAACCTTGGGTCAGGCAATGCGGCCTTGCATGCTTTGTTTGCATGCATGATTTAAACACAAATTTTACAAATGGAAATGTGAGTTTTTTTGAATAAAGAATTTCATCTGGTTCATAGACAGGCTACACTGTGTGCATTCTTTCTGTGCTATAGTGGACGCCGGAGATCCAGAGTTCTGGTCAAATCAGGTCGAAAGAAGAAAAACACACAACAAGATGGTGACTTATTCTATATTTTGATGCTTGATGTTCTTACTTCTGTGGTGGAATTGTTGAAATGCAGTGACCATTTGAGAACGTGGTGTGAATTGCTTTCGAATATCGGGTGCTGTGATCTGCCTGAAACTGATTAGCTCCTCCTGGTTTAGAGTGAAATGTGGACACTTATGGACAAGGACTTCAGATACTAGCAAAAATCAGAAGTTACAGCCATTAACATAGATGTCAGGTGCCGAGACGTCTAACACAGTTTATGGGGGTTTAGAAAACAGGAATCTTTTTAAGTTGGACCTAGGAATACAAAAATTAGGAACAGGAAACACAACCATGACTTTGGACAACAAAAGAATGAGGAGCTAGAACCAGGAGCACATCCTTGGAATAAACGATGAGTTTGGACACCAGCAACCAGTTAGTAAACCCCAAGTATAGTAACAGCAGGTTATATTTTAGGAATGGACCGGGAGCTTAAACCAGAAAAACACAGACAGTCATACAGATACTATAGAAAGACATGGAACAGAGCTGGGACAGAACCAGGAAATACCAGGAACAGTATATTCATATTTGATCAGATTAGACTGGATTAGCTATAAAAAATTCCGAACTTCAGATTTTCACCTTTAAGGACATAGTACAGATGTAGCAACATATAATTTTGCAATCATTACCCTTATTATTGTGCATGCAGGAAAAAGGCAAAACCTAAATTTAGATGTTATATTGAGGTCTAGAAAGCCAATCAAATTGAGATGATTAGCTGGTGATAGGGGTTGCCAGATTGTGCTTTAATTTCTGTCACCATAGGAAAAACATGAACTTTCCCAATCCTTTGATGAATTGTCTGACAAGTTGTTCTCTTTTCAGTAAAAAGTGCCCTTGGCCAATCTGATCTGACTCACAGCAAAAATCGTCTTGATGCCATCCAAATGGATATTATGTACAATGTCTCCAGTGTTGGAAACTGAGGAAATTCATATGGGAAAAGTCAATTTCTATGACACAGAATCATAAAACTGCTGACTCCACACCCTGTATCTACTTGGCTCGTCACAATTTGAATTATTTTATTAACATGTCACTAAAGAATTGCCTTATAGCAATTTACATGATTAGTGGCACACAAAAAAGAACCTCCTTAACAATGATGTTTATAAACATAGGACACTTATTACTTAGAGTAGTAATTTAACCTGGTTGGGTTCTTTAGATACCTTCTTATGTTCTGGAATATCTTGCCCTGTCTTAAAGGAAATTATCAACAAAATTCATCATGATAAACCAGGGGCACTTATTCATAGATCCAGACCGTGACAGTGGTGATCTTATATGTGTTTTCCATAACCTCCTTCCTTCTAAAATGTACTTGCTGGTGTGCGCCCCTCTGGAAGGATCCGCTCTTCTTTTGGCTTCTTAATACCTGGATTTTTAGAAAAAATGCTTTAAAAATTGTGGAAATGAGTCTGAGGAGCTCTGGGCTCCATTAATACCTGTAGAACTTGGAACTCCTCAGACTCATTTGCATAATTTTTAAAGCCTGTTTGTCTTAAAAACAAGAGTATAGGAAGCTAAAAGAAGAGCATAGAGGGAACACACCAGTATGTCAGTGTGCTTGGTTTACAATCCTTTATCGTCATGGTAGATGTCCTTTAAATCTCCAGACCTTGAAATGAATTGAGACACTAAATTGAGTGCAAGAGCTGACCCTAACATTAGTTGAGACCTCAGGCTCAATTTTAATTTACACTGCAGACTAGACCCAGAAGTTAGTTTGGATCCCAGAACAAATTCTCAAAGTACTAGAGCTCTATGAAATGTCAGAACCTTGACCAGATACCAAATTTAATTGAGGTCTTTGAATATACTGATTAAATCATACAGACCAAAAACCCTTTATATAATAATAAACAGATCATAACAAAACAGATTTTTTTTAATTAATTTAGATTTTGACTTCAAAATTAACTCTTACCCCAGACATGAACCCAAAATCAATTCAGACCAAAAACTGAAGCGGACATTATCCAGACTTGAGAACAGGACTCTAAATAAATGAAGAACCTATCCCAGACACTACAGGGGGATGCTTGACAGGCAGCAGCTTCTTTCCAAAAAAATTTGATGTATTATTTTAGGAGTTGTCTGCTGTGTGTCAATCAATCTGTCATAAATGAAATATATAGCTCTATGTGATGTTCATGATCATATCCGGCCCACTACTACTATGTATCTATTGTATCCGGCCCACTACTACTATGTATCTATTGTATCCGGCCCACTACTACTATGTATCTATTGTATCCGGCCCACTACTACTATGTATCTATTGTATCCGGCCCACTACTACTATGTATCTATTGTATCCGGCCCACTACTACTATGTATCTATTGTATCCGGCCCACTACTACTATGTATCTATTGTATCCGGCCCTCTACTACTATGTATCTGTTGTATCCGGCCCACTACTACTATGTATCTATTGTATCCGGCCCACTACTACTATGTATCTATTGTATCCGGCCCACTACTACTATGTATCTGTTGTATCCGGCCCACTACTACTATGTATCTATTGTATCCGGCCCACTACTACTATGTATCTATTGTATCCGGGCTCACTACTACTATGTATCCGGCCCACTACTACTATGTATCTATTGTATCCGGCCCACTACTACTATGTATCTATTGTATCCGGGCCACTACTACTATGTATCCGGCCCACTACTACTATGTATCTATTGTATCCGGCCCACTACTACTATGTATCCGGCCCACTACTACTATGTATCTATTGTATCCAGTCCACTACTACTATGTATCCGGCCCACTACTACTATGTATCTATTGTATCCGGCCCACTACTACTATGTATCTATTGTATCCGGCCCACTACTACTATGTATCTATTGTATCCGGCCCACTACTGCTATGTATCTATTGTATCCGGCCCACTACTACTATGTATCTATTGTATCCGGCCCACTACTACTATGTATCTATTGTATCCGGCCCACTACTACTATGTATCTATTGTATCCGGCCCACTACTACTATGTATCTATTGTATCCGGCCCACTACTACTATGTATCTATTGTATCCGGCCCACTACTACTATGTATCTATTGTATCCGGCCCACTACTACTATGTATCTATTGTATCCAGCCCACTACTGCTATGTATCTATTGTATCCGGCCCACTGCTACTATGTATCTATTGTATCCGGCCCACTACTACTATGTATCTATTGTATCCGGCCCACTACTACTATGTATGTATTGTATCCGGCCCACTACTACTATGTATCTATTGTATCCGGTCCACTACTACTATGTATCCGGCCCACTACTACTATGTATCTATTGTATCCGGCCCACTACTACTATGTATCTATTGTATCCGGTCCACTACTACTATGTATCCGGCCCACTACTACTATGTATCTATTGTATCCGGCCCACTACTACTATGTATCTGTTGTATCCGGCACACTACTACTATGTATCTATTGTATCCGGTCCACTACTACTATGTATCCGGCCAACTACTACTATGTATCTATTGTATCCGGTCCACTACTACTATGTATCCGGCCAACTACTACTATGTATCTATTGTATCCGGCCCACTACTACTATGTATCTATTGTATCCGGCCCACTACTAATATGTATCTATTGTATCCGGCCCACTACTACTATGTATCTATTGTATCCGGCCCATTACTGCTATGTATCTATTGTATCCGGCCCACTACTGCTATGTATCTATTGTATCCGGCCCACTACTACTATGTATCTATTGTATCCGGCCCACTACTACTATGTATCTATTGTATCCGGCCCACTACTACTATGTATCTATTGTATCCGGCCCACTACTACTATGTATCTATTGTATCTGGCCCACTACTACTATGTATCTATTGTATCCGGCCCTCTACTACTATGTATCTGTTGTATCCGGCCCACTACTACTATGTATCTATTGTATCCGGCCCACTGCTACTATGTATCTATTGTATCCGGCCCACTACTACTATGTATCTGTTGTATCCGGCCCACTACTACTATGTATCTATTGTATCCGGCCCACTACTACTATGTATCTATTGTATCCGGCCCACTACTACTATGTATCTATTGTATCCGGCCCACTACTACTATGTATCTATTGTATCCGGCCCACTACTAATATGTATCTATTGTATCCGGCCCACTACTACTATGTATCTATTGTATCCGGCCCACTACTACTATGTATCTATTGTATCCGGCCCACTACTACTATGTATCTATTGTATCCAGCCCACTACTACTATGTATCTATTGTATCCGGCCCACTACTACTATGTATCTATTGTATCCGGCCCTCTACTACTATGTATCTGTTGTATCCGGCCCACTACTACTATGTATCTATTGTATCCGGCCCACTACTACTATGTATCTATTGTATCCGGCCCACTACTACTATGTATCTATTGTATCCGGCCCACTACTACTATGTATCTATTGTATCCGGCCCACTACTACTATGTATCTATTGTATCCGGCCCACTACTACTATGTATCTATTGTATCCGGTCCACTACTACTATGTATCCGGCCCACTACTACTATGTATCTATTGTATCCGGCCCACTACTACTATGTATCTATTGTATCCGGGCCCACTACTACTATGTATCTATTGTATCCGGCCCACTACTACTATGTATCTATTGTATCCGGCCCACTACTGCTATGTATCTATTGTATCCGGCCCACTACTACTATGTATCTATTGTATCCGGCCCACTACTACTATGTATCTGTTGTATCCGGCCCACTACTACTATGTATCTGTTGTATCCGGCCCACTACTACTATGTATCTAATGTATCCGGCCCACTACTGCTATGTATCTATTGTATCCGGCCCACTACTACTATGTATCTATTGTATCCGGCCCACTACTACTATGTATGTATTGTATCTGGCCCACTACTACTATGTATCTATTGTATCCGGCCCACTACTACTATGTATCTATTGTATCCGGCCCACTACTAATATGTATCTATTGTATCCGGCCCACTACTACTATGTATCTATTGTATCCGGTCCACTACTACTATGTATCTATTGTATCCGGCCCACTACTACTATGTATCTATTGTATCCGGCCCACTACTGCTATGTATCTATTGTATCTGGCCCACTACTACTATGTATCTATTGTATCCGGCCCACTACTACTATGTATCTATTGTATCCGGCCCACTACTGCTATGTATCTATTGTATCTGGCCCACTACTACTATGTATCTATTGTATCCGGCCCACTGCTACTATATATCTATTGTATCCGGCCCACTACTACTATGTATCTATTGTATCCGGCCCACTACTACTATGTATCTGTTGTATCCGGCCCACTACTACTATGTATCTGTTGTATCCGGCACACTACTACTATGTATCTGTTGTATCCGGCCCACTACTACTATGTATCTATTGTATCCGGCCCACTACTACTATGTATCTATTGTATCCGGTCCACTACTACTATGTATCCGGCCCACTACTACTATGTATCTATTGTATCCGGCCCACTACTACTATGTATCTATTGTATCCGGCCCACTACTGCTATGTATCTATTGTATCTGGCCCACTACTACTATGTATCTATTGTATCTGGCCCACTACTACTATGTATCTATTGTATCCGGCCCACTACTACTATGTATCTATTGTATCCGGCCCACTACTACTATGTATCTATTGTATCCGGCCCACTACTACTATGTATCTATTGTATCCGGCCCACTACTACTATGTATCTATTGTATCCGGCCCACTACTGCTATGTATCTATTGTATCCGGCCCACTGCTACTATGTATCTATTGTATCCGGCCCACTACTACTATGTATCTATTGTATCCGGCCCACTACTACTATGTATCTATTGTATCCGGCCCACTACTATTATGTATCTATTGTATCCGGTCCACTACTACTATGTATCTGTTGTATCCGGCCCACTACTACTATGTATCTGTTGTATCCGGCCCACTACTACTATGTATCTATTGTATCCGGCCCACTACTACTATGTATCTATTGTATCCGGCCCACTACTACTATGTATCTGTTGTATCCGGCCCACTACTACTATGTATCTGTTGTATCCGGCCCACTACTACTATGTATCTGTTGTATCCGGCCCACTACTACTATGTATCTATTGTATCCGGCCCACTACTACTATGTATCTATTGTATCCGGCCCACTACTACTATGTATCTGTTGTATCCGGCCCACTACTACTATGTATCTGTTGTATCCGGCCCACTACTACTATGTATCTATTGTATCCGGCCCACTACTGCTATGTATCTATTGTATCCGGCCCACTACTACTATGTATCCGGCCCACTACTACTATGTATCTGTTGTATCCGGCCCACTACTACTATGTATCTGTTGTATCCGGCCCACTACTACTATGTATCTATTGTATCCGGCCCACTACTACTATGTATCTGTTGTATCCGGCCCACTACTACTATGTATCTATTGTATCCGGCCCACTACTACTATGTATCTGTTGTATCCGGCCCACTACTACTATGTATCTGTTGTATCCGGCCCACTACTACTATGTATCTATTGTATCCGGTCCACTACTACTATGTATCCGGCCCACTACTACTATGTATCTATTGTATCCGGCCCACTACTACTATGTATCTATTGTATCCGGCCCACTACTGCTATGTATCTATTGTATCTGGCCCACTACTACTATGTATCTATTGTATCTGGCCCACTACTACTATGTATCTATTGTATCCGGCCCACTACTACTATGTATCTATTGTATCCGGCCCACTACTACTATGTATCTATTGTATCCGGCCCACTACTACTATGTATCTATTGTATCCGGCCCACTGCTACTATGTATCTATTGTATCCGGCCCACTGCTACTATGTATCCATTGTATCCGGCCCACTACTACTATGTATCTATTGTATCCGGCCCACTACTACTATGTATCTATTGTATCCGGTCCACTACTACTATGTATCCGGCCCACTACTACTATGTATCTATTGTATCCGGCCCACTACTACTATGTATCTATTGTATCCGGCCCACTACTACTATGTATCTATTGTATCCGGTCCACTACTACTATGTATCCGGCCCACTACTACTATGTATCTATTGTATCCGGCCCACTACTACTATGTATCTATTGTATCCGTCCCTCTTCTACTAGGTATCTATTGTATCCGGCCCACTACTACTATGTATCTATTGTATCCGGCCCACTACTACTATGTATCTATTGTATCCGGTCCACTACTACTATGTATCCGGCCCACTACTACTATGTATCTATTGTATCCGGCCCACTACTACTATGTATCTATTGTATCCGGCCCACTACTACTATGTATCTATTGTGTCCGGTCAACTACTACTATGTATCCGGCCCACTACTACTATGTATCTATTGTATCCGGCCCACTACTACTATGTATCTATTGTATCCGTCCCTCTACTACTATGTATCTATTGTATCCGGCCCACTACTACTATGTATCTATTGTATCCGGCCCACTACTACTATGTATCTATTGTATCCGGCCCACTGCTACTATGTATCTATTGTATCCGGCCCACTACTGCTATGTATCTATTGTATCTGGCCCACTACTACTATGTATCTATTGTATCTGGCCCACTACTACTATGTATCTATTGTATCCGGCCCACTACTACTATGTATCTATTGTATCCGGCCCACTGCTACTATGTATCTATTGTATCCGGCCCACTACTACTATGTATCTATTGTATCCGGCCCACTACTACTATGTATCTATTGTATCCGGCCCACTACTACTATGTATCTATTGTATCCGGTCCACTACTACTATGTATCTGGCCCACTACTACTATGTATCTATTGTATCCGGCCCACTACTACTATGTATCTATTGTATCCGGCCCACTACTACTATGTATCTATTGTATCCGGTCCACTACTACTATGTATCCGGCCCACTACTACTATGTATCTATTGTATTCGGCCCTCTACTACTATGTATCTATTGTATCCGGCCCACTACTGCTATGTATCTATTGTATCCGGCCCACTACTACTATGTATCTATTGTATCTGGCCCACTACTACTATGTATCTATTGTATCCGGCCCACTACTACTATGTATCTGTTGTATCCGGCCCACTACTACTATGTATCTGTTGTATCCGGCCCACTACTACTATGTATCTATTGTATCCGGTCCACTACTACTATGTATCCGGCCCACTACTACTATGTATCTATTGTATCCGGCCCACTACTACTATGTATCTATTGTATCCGGCCCACTACTGCTATGTATCTATTGTATCTGGCCCACTACTACTATGTATCTATTGTATCTGGCCCACTACTACTATGTATCTATTGTATCCGGCCCACTACTACTATGTATCTATTGTATCCGGCCCACTACTACTATGTATCTATTGTATCCGGCCCACTACTACTATGTATCTATTGTATCCGGCCCACTGCTACTATGTATCTATTGTATCCGGCCCACTGCTACTATGTATCCATTGTATCCGGCCCACTACTACTATGTATCTATTGTATCCGGCCCACTACTACTATGTATCCGGCCCACTACTACTATGTATCTATTGTATCCGGCCCACTACTACTATGTATCTATTGTATCCTTAAAGGTGCCTATATTCTAGGGCGGCAGGGAATTGGGTGGGTATTCACTGGCGCCCAGTCCTCTTGCCTTGCTCTTGTGTTTACTTTACCATCTTGATATTTGGATCATACACACAACTTTCCTTCCCAGCTCTCCCTTCCCTGGCGCAGTCATATGTATACAAGATATGAAATCTGCTTAATCTTTTTAAAACATGTTTTCTTTGTCTTCTTGTCTGTTTTTTTTCTTGCCCTATGATTGCAGAGTTTGACATGTATTAAACCAGATGGTATTTACATAGTGTTAATAAGTCTGAGCAATGGAAAATGATACAACACAACAAAGGGCCGGTTTTGTAGAACATTTCGATACGGCTCTTAGTCAATTGTAATCAGAAAATTGTCAGTCAGCTTTGTAGGATTCAACCAAATAAATGTCCTCTCCTAGACACATAGAGAAATCACTATATACCATATTGATCCTTTAGACTGCACCTCTTTTGTAGGATTGTCAGGATATTTCTGCATTATTTTACATAGGTATACAATTTGTACAAATGAGAAAGCACTTGCATCCAATTTAGTCTAGGCAAAAAGGGAGGGACTTGATAGACAAGCCCAAAGTCAGCGGACCCTCATTTTTGAGATTCTCCTCAAAGGGAAATCTACCACCAGGATGAAGGAGAGTAAACCAAGCACACTGATATACTGGTGTCAGCCCCCTCTGACAGCATCCGCTCTTCTTTTAGCTTCTTATACCCTTGTTTTTACGAATAAAAGGCTTTACAATATATTACTGCAGCCTGGAGCCCCTCAGGATCTGTTGCATAATTTGTAAAGCCTTTTTTTGTAAAAAACAAGGGAATAATAAGCTAAAAGAAAAGCAGATCCTGCCAGAGGGGGCACACACCAGTGTGTAAGTGTAATTGTTTTAAAATCCTTGATCCTGATGTTAGATTTCCTTTTATCTGCTTTTCTCTATGTGTTGTCTATGGGACACATCACAGTAGCTGGTCTCCACCCAACAGCATATGGACAACTGAGAATTAGAGATAAAATATAAAATCCAGGTCATGTAATGGCTAAACATTGTGGGGGGGGGGAATTTTTCAGCATCGGAGATCAGTTTCCGAAAAGCACAGCCCGATGTTTTAAAGTGGCGCACGGCTGTAAGTAAATAATGGGTAGACGGTAATAATCAGTCGTGCGGCATAAAAATGCCGCCATCAATGAGATGTGCACCAAAAGCTTACATGAACTGCGTCTTAATTATTGCTCTCTGACCGTTTTTTTTCCTGGTCTATTGTGTGCCAAAAATTGCGCCTAAAAATGCAGAAAAAATCGAATAAATGTGACGGATATTGTGGAAAAGTTAGGCCACGCCCACTTGCACCAAAAAAAGATGGAGGAGTCGGGAGAGTCGGAAACATCTGTTCTTTCTGGCGCAAACTCGTTATAAATGATCCGCAACAATTCTGTGCCCAAAAAAAAGAAAGATCCCGGCATTTTTTAGGCACAAATACGATAATACATGCCCCCCAGTGTGTCATATAAAAGCTTATTTTAAGAACAATTGGAAAGACCAATACATATATATATACAGGAGGGCACAAAAATATTTCTTCCAGACTACTAAACAGACTATCAGTGTGTAACTATGTCAACAATGCAATCTATATAGAGGGAGATTTATCTGAAGTGTCTGCGAGCACAACTTTTCTAGTCCCCCATGGCAACCAATCAGAACTCAGCTTTCATTTTATTAACAGCAGTGGGAAAATGAAAGCTGAGCTCTTATTGGTTGCCATGGGTGACCAGAACCATTCTGATCTCAGACACCTCGGATAAATTTCCCCTTTTGCCCCTTAAGGATAAAAGAAGTGAACTCTACTATGCCAGTTGCTGTGTCTGAGGGCAGTGCAGGAAAGTGGAATACAAAGACAAGCACAGATACAATCCCTTCAGGCCCCAAACTCAGCACAACACAGCTTATCAGGATATCAAAACTTCCCAGAAGTGTGCATAAGTTTTGTGCCTAAGCACCATTAATGGCAGACAGATGAATACATCTATCATTCACTTACCCCCGGGTTCATTCTACAAAGAGCGAATCTGTAATATTAGGAAGAGTTATGGCGGATACTTCACTAGTCATTACAGTATTGGACACAGATGGAGAAATGTTAGCGGAGTAGCTGAGACTTGACCTGGTATATAGGAAAAGCTCGGAAAATGAGGAAAAGTTTGGCCTGGCTGACACCTGGACTTTGTGGTCTGAGTAGAAAACCTGTTACCATAATGGATGTGGCACCTATATATCATCATGATCCTCCATTGTATATCACAATCGCCGCTTCATTTCTACTTGAAAGACATCTACCATCAGACTGTAGAATGGTAGATTCCTACTATTCAGCCGTTTATGTTGACAATTTGTGGTGGGAGCTCGTCTTCTTATATCCAGTAACGGGAGCATATCGTAGAAATCGAAGTTTTAAAAATATGTAAATGAGCCGGTGGCACTTCAGGCTATGTAGGCGGCCCCCAGGTGACACAGCACCCCTGTCTCATTTAAAGGTGACAAAACAGAGGGCCAGAAAAGATGAAAAAAATGCTGGGCCAGTTAAGGTGACAAATGCAGGGCCAGTAAAGGTGAAAAAACGCATTGCCAGTATAAGCGAGAAAACGCAGGGCCATTAAATGCAAGAAAACACAGGCCCATCTGCTTCTGCCAGGTTTACCACATTTCACAATTAAAAAAACGGTTGTGAATGCTCACGACTACTGACTCCAGTCCTCCCCTAATTCGGTCAGTTGCAGCAAGACCTGCAATGGCCTTGGAGACATTGTCCTGCTGCAGAATACACTCTATTAATCATTCTTAAAGGGGGTTGGACGCTTTACGTCTGAGGAAGGTGGGGTATTAGGTAGGTTACCAATAAACATCTATTAAGAGCTCTGCAACTCTTTCTTGAAATGTAAAGTGAAGCCCCCTGAGATCAGAGATGTCTTCTAACTCATTAGCTGCCATGGTAACACAAATCCCACTTATAAGATAAAATGAATAGTTCCAAAATAAATAAAGACACCATAAACCATGTTAGATTAAAAATTGTCCGTAATGCTTTATTTTTGGGTTAACCAAAATAAGTAATTAAAGGGGTTATCCGAATTTAGGCAAAATTTAGGGCAGTGCTGGGGTGGGCTATTTAAAAATAATAAACGTGCACTTACCTTGTCCAGCGCTGCTGATGTCCCGCTGCCAGCCTGAAGTTCCCATCTGACACCATCTCTCAGCGCTTACAATGCTGAGAGATAGGGACGGATGGGAGGAGCCGGCCACATCGCCCGCCAGAAGCAAACAGGGGCACAGATCAAACGGACCTCAGCGCGGGACATCGGCTGCGCCGGAGGAGGTAAGTACAGGTTTATTATTTTTAAATAGCCCGCCCCAGCGAGGCCCTAATTTATTAGTTAACTCGGATAACCCCTTTAAATCAATAATTTTATTAAATAAATAAACAAAAATAATTCAAAACTACAGATTAACAACATAACAACAATATTATATAACTTAGTCTCCCCAGCACGAGCTGGGAGACTAAACCCCCACTTATAAGCACTGCGATGGTCAGGAGAACATAATATATTAGGGCGGGGCGTTGTAACCGGATTCTTCTTCAGACTGGCACAGAAACCCTGCTGACATCTCAATTTATGGGTAAGTTACTGTAGCCACCTGCCAATCAACTGACTGCCTTCAATATTTTGCCTGGTTACAGCGCTGCCATAGATCCAGCTGTTTACCAATCACAGCTGTTCTTCACCTTCAGCGAATCAGCAGGCAGTAACTGTGAAAACAAACATCTGGCAGAAAAGTGCATAAAAGTACCTCATGGAAAAAGCGGGAAATGGCCCCTGGCCATTCCCCTCCATAAAAATCTCTTTTACCTCATCATAAGGTCTTCGAAGGCCGATTGGTTAGGATCACATGGCCGTCCACCTGTGGCCATGAGGTAAAAGAGATTTCTGAAGTAGTAGACTTTACTTTACATATCTAGAAAGTGGTATAGAACTAGTAATAAATGTATATTGGCAAATTACCTAAAATCCTTCCCCCCACACTTACTTTCATTACAAACAACATGAGGTCATGCCCTTTAATTTGCAGCATTTCTTTCACAACTGTCTAAAACTTTTGCACAGTGTCCATAGACTCAAATATAGGAAGTGGTAGCTTTATACAGCTACTAAAGAACCATCGCAATGTGAACTATATAGAAATGCAGTAGAAACATCGAGGAAAAGAGCTCTTGACATGACAGTCACATATAGGGGGAGATTTATCAGAAGTGTCTGAGGTAAAACTGCTCTAGTTGCTCATGGAAACCAATCAGGGCTCAGCTTAAATTTCATAAACAGCTGTGGGAAAATGAAAGCAGAGCTCTGATTGGTTTCTATGGGCAACTAGAACAGTTCTGCTCTCAGACACTTCTGAAAAATCTGCCACATAGATAACCTTTATGGAGCTTATGGGAAATTTGAGTTTTTGGTGAAGAGCCCCTTTAAAGTAATGAGTCCTCCACTGGATGAGCACTATTCTTCACATAATGGAGATTTAGTCTCAGTCTATTCATTTTCTCAGTCATTCACTGAAAGTCATATTCTTTTTCTTGTTTGTTTCATTTCGGACCCAACCCATTTTCCAGGCTAAGCATGAATGCACATAGAGAAGAAGAATCTCACATAAATAACAGTTAGACACAGGATTGCTAAACCCCCGGGAGACTATTTCTGTAAACATATCCTATTGCGGCTCCACCCTGCTCACCACCGCATCGCAAACACAAGATTCACTATGTTCTTGCAGCGAGACTTGTATAGGTGTGCATGGTTTCCAGGCTGAAAAAGAGAGTTTTTCATTCTAAAAATACATTGTGGCACTTGTCCCGGTATAATGACATCATGCTGTAGACATTATGAGATTCTTCATATCATTGAAAAATACTTTGTGCCGAAAACTAGTTTTAGGTCACAAAATCAGCCTTTCAATTATGTGTGTTCTCCTTTAATGCCCTGGTGGGTATGACACACATTTGTTGTGCACCTTGTTGGCTGTAAATGTCCTGGTGGGTAGCTGTGTGGGTCAATGACGTCACGTGACATGGTGAAACATGTTTTCTAACTGCTAGTTTTCTGCACCTCCAATACCCACAATCTGAAGCATAATATACTATTTGTGGGGAACTCAGGAGGCATTATTACATAATTGGGGCACTCTAGACAGTATTATATTAAAAGGTATTCCCGATTCAGCAAATAAATGTTATTGTTTATATAATTGTATAATTAAAAGTTACACAAAAGTTATGCAATTTTGCTTGCTTTACTTTCTAGATCTCTGCTTGCTGTCCATCTATAGAAGGCTGTTTACTTCCCTTTGAAGGCCTAATTTTCACGTCCCCGCACTTATTTGATAACTTTTAATAGCCGAATATGTACATTTTGTAAAGAGGTTACTGGGGTGCCAGTAGCCTCTTTGTTCCTCCTACCCAAAATCTTTGGCCCTCGTCCTACGAACCTGCGGTCTGCGCATGTGCAGAACAGCATGCCCGCGTCTGTGCAGCTCCGGCTTCGGAGCAGTGACCGCGCAGATGCGGGCCTGCTGTTCTGCACATGCGCAGACGGTGGGTTCGTATGACGCCCCAGTAGCCTCTTTGTTCCTCCTACCCGAAATCTTTGCCGCGCAGCTCCTTGTAGCTGCCCACCGAAGATTTTGGGCAGGAGGAACAAAGAGGCTACTGGGGCATGGAGTAGCCTCTTTACATATATATTTATAGGTAGATTCCTGGTGGTAGGTTTCCTTTAAAGTCTTTAAAGAGACTGCCTTATATGTACTCCAAACCAAAGATAGACTAGAATGAAGCCAAGAAAAAAAACAAGGGGTGTAAATAAATAAAGCGGTGTCCTTTTGTTGGCCCATAGCCTTTCTGAAATAATTTAGTATCACCTGAGGAAAATATGTAAACTCATAAATCATAACCTACAAACCCTTCTCAATATGACAGCAGAAGACTATTGTCTACATTAACCTTTCGCAGAGGTGACATGTCAATTTGCGAAGTAGTAGAGTTTATGACATGTTGCTTATTATACTGAACGGTGTGAAGGATTCCACAGTCTTAAGTATCTGGTAATGTATAAGCAGGACCTGTCGGTCGACAAGCCCCTCCTCGACAAGACACAGCCTCGTATCAGTTATTACAAGAACAATGCCCAGGGCTACAGTTTCAGTGCTGATCAAAGGTGTGATCCTCACTGCATTCTTAGAAGTTAGTACATAGTTTCTCGACTTCTCTGTATTTTCTTGGAAAAGTAGCTTCTACTGACTGTT
Organism: Engystomops pustulosus; assembly: GCF_040894005.1. Taxonomy (NCBI): domain Eukaryota; kingdom Metazoa; phylum Chordata; class Amphibia; order Anura; family Leptodactylidae; genus Engystomops; species Engystomops pustulosus. The sequence goes on from NC_092411.1 coordinate 256,596,590, forward strand.
TACATTCATTTTCTGAATATGGTAACCGTGTGTTATTTTGTTTTGCCCAAAGACAATGAAGCTGCTCCTTGCATAGATACAAGGCATGCATTCATATACATATTAATTTTTTTTTTGTATACACAAATCAGTTGAATGACAAATATAAATAACCTTCCACTCACCATAATTGTAAATTTGTACAGATAAATATCCTAAATATCATAGTATATGTCACCAGGGATAAGGAATGACTTCAACATCTTTATCTCTGCTGTAAAGATCCCAAGACAGCCAATAAAAATAAAAATGGAGCCCCAAAGCATACAATAATGGAGACCCCAGAGCATACAGTAATATTACTTGAGAGCCCTTCGTAGACAATATTAATGGAGAACCCCAGAGCAGCCAATAATAAAAATGGAGACCCCAAAGCAGACGATGATACTAATAGAGAGACCCCATGGTACACAACAATAATAATGGAGAGACCCTGGGGCACACAGCGATAATAATGGAGAGACCCCAGAGCACACAACGATAACAATGGAAAGACCCCCGGGGTAGATAATGATAATGCTGGAAACCCCAGAGGCAGAAAGGTCAATTTCAAACAAGGGATCATCTGCAAGTCCCGTGTACTTAAGCTGGGGCCTTCCTGTACTGGGAAGTTGGGAAAAAAATTGTGGTGAAATTGCAAAAAAAAACCTTAATGACTTAATTTTGTTACAGATTTAGTCATTAGACGTTGCAGTCCAAATAAAACATTTTTGAATGAAATATTATTCTCAATGTCATTACAATCACAGAGATGCCCCATTTATGTAGTTTTTGTTATGTTTTAGTGAATGTAATAAATAAAAAATACTTCGGGTCCCTGATGAACATTGTGGATTCAGGGTCAGCATTGGTCTCTGCCCTCCCAGGTAATCTCACATTCAGTGGCAGCGCCGATTGTGGGTGTTATTGGTGGGGGGTGAGAAATCGGCTTGGTATGAACTCGTAGAACACGCACGGGTTTGCTCACCAGTGTTAGTATCTCCATGTTAACAACTGAAACTTTTTCATATTTTATAGCTAACTTTTTTCTGCTCTGGTACACAGCTTTGTAATATATATTTAGGTTGGTGTCATCCCATTGGAGGGTTTAGTTCATGGGTATATATATACATCTATGCATTAGATTTTTAGTACCGATGGATCAAGTTTTTAGTACTCATTGAACTGAGACTTGATGAAATGATCCTCATGAGAAGTCCTGTATCTTTATTAATATATGTCAGTGAGATTATTGCTATAGGTTATTGATGTGAAACAATCTCTGTGGATCTCATAGTTATCCCCTGCCTAGATAGTCATTCTATGTTACCTGATGTTACAGATCTTGTTACATCAAATCATCTAGTCCCTTTAAAAGAATAAAATTCAAGCTAATCCTCAAAACTTCCCAAAGAAGAATATCCTCTTTTAGATCAGTTTACCCTCCCCCCAGCCTACAAATATAACTGAAAGAAAATATTTTAAAGGTGTAACTATGATTTACAACTATCCCTAGAGGAAACGTGTTAGATTTACCACATTTACATGTCACTACAGCAGTGTTTTTCAGCCTTCCTAATGACACGGCCCTTTAACACTGTTCTGCATGTTGTGGTAACCCCTAATCATAAGAATGGTGACCAATTTTAACCCCTTGGTGCAAACTACAGTATATTGCAGCAAACACCCGGGCTGTATGGACAGGGCTCAGCCCGTGATCCCTCTCCATACACCCCTTACCACCCACTGACATACATACTAATACATGCGCCGTATAGAAAAAAAAACGTGTCATCTAAAATAAAGATGCCCAGAATTATTGTGCAATTAATAACCTGTATAACTAAATTCTTTACTTTGCAAAGAAAATAGATCCCTCCTACATTCCTACCTAACTGGCTCTTTCTAGCACTGCGCCCAAAAAGGTCTCCAGTCTCCCCTTGTTGTGCTGTGTAATGATTATATCTTCTGTATGGGAGTCATTACACGGGCACAGTCTTGGAGTACATTCACACATCTGGCTGGGCACACGTCACTGCTGCACTACAGGTAGATAAAATATCCAAACATTCACAAGGAAGGGGCAGGTATTATTTTATCTTGATTTCTTAGTGAAAATATTCTGCATGGTTGGTACTTGTGCTACAAAAGCTGCAAAGCAGGTACGTTCTGAGATATCTAAAAGGAGGTAAGCAGAAAAAGTTTTCCAAGTGCAGTCGAGATGTAGATTTTTCTATTTGACGGTTTCACCTGGAGGCAGGGTGTAATAGGGAAGCAGTATATTAGCAACACAGTTGTATTTCAGTAAATTGAACAAGAGATAAAAACCTCCTGGTTTAAAAAAAAAAATGTTAAAAATTTGAATGACACCCAACTCTAAATGCAAAATTTTTCAAATGGGCAATTAATTTAAAATCCAATATAATGACCCCATGCTGCAAACATTTAGGGGAAAAAAATTCCAACTTGCAACTTTTTTGCTATTATGCCACCCAGAAAAAAAAAAATAATGATAATAATATATATAATATATTACAAAGCTGTGCAGCAGAGTAGAAAAAAGTAGATAAAATATGAAAAAGTTTCAGTTGTTAACAAACACGGGTGAGCAGACCCGTACGAGTTCGTATCAAGCCGATTTCTCACCCCCACCAATAACACCCACAATCGGTGCTGCCACTCAATGTGAGATTACCTGGGAAGGGAGAGACTCTGAACCTGAATCCACAATGTTCATCAGGGACCCAAAGTATTTTTATTTATTACATTTACTAAAAAACTTTATAATTGGGCATCTCTGTGATTATACTGACATTGAGAATAATGTTTCATTCGAAAATGTTTTATTTGGACTGCACAGTGACAACAAAGTCTAATTACTAAATCTGTAAGAAAATTAAGTCATTAAGTTTTTTTTTTTTGCAATTTCAACTCAAGTACACGGGATTTGCAGATGACCCCTAGTTTGAAATGGACCTTTCTACCCACTGAGACCTCCAGTGAAGATCTGTGGATGCCGGTCATTTTCTGATATTAGCCACAAGCTGAAATGGTCAACTGTGAGAGTCATCATAGGTGCCTGCAATAAAGTTTTCACTGCTAATCCTGCATCCCATGACAGCCTAAACATATGAAAATCCTTTTGTCACAGGGACAAAAAAAATTACTCGAGTTACACTTATAAAATATACCAATTTCGACTTGAATACAAAGGAAATCCACCACGAGGATGAAGGATTGTAAACCAAGTACACTTACATGACAAAGTGTGCTCCCTCTGGCAAAATCTACTTTTCGTATATATCTTTTTATGCCCTTGTTTTTACAAAAAAAAAAGTCTTAAAAAATTATGTAAATTATGAAAGTAAGCCTTAGGGGTTCTGGGCTCCACAGCTGTTAATTAAGCCAGGAGCCCCTCAGGCTCATTTGCATCATTTTTAAAGCCTTTTTTTTTTTTTAAAAAAACAAGGGAATAAGAAGCTAAAAGAAGAAAGGATCCTGCCAGAGGGGAAACACACTAGCATGTAAGTGTATTTGGTTTACAATCCTTTATCCTGGTAGTAGATTTCTTTTAAGAACAAACCTATCGAACCTATCCAGTACATAACCCGGAGACTGCCTGTACATTGAACGCAATAACAACACACAAGGAAGTACAATTTATTTCACAGAAAGCAAAACACATAATTTTGTAAATGGATAAATAAAATTAAAGCTTTAGGAAGACAAATACTAAAAAACAAATTGGCTCCACATTTAGGGGTTTATGTATGATGATCATCTCGCATTCAGGAGCGTAACTACAGCGGTAGCAGCCATAGCAGCCGCTATGGGGCCCACAGTTTCAGAGGATGTGCACCATTATATCTATATTGTACTGCACAGATCCAGCATAAAATGTATATAACATATACTGTGATGTGAAGTGTATTTGGTGGCTGTATACTCTGTATGTGAGTATGTTGCATATGGCACTGCATGTGTGTGTATGTGCACATGAGTGTATTTATATGTCATTGTTACTAGCATGTGTGAGTATACTAATATGTATAAATTTTAAGTGGGAAGGGGGGCCCCATGCAGTAGCCTGCTAGGGGGCCATGTATCTCTTAGTTACACCACTGCTTGCATTGTCTGTAGGTGTGAATGTACAGTAATATTGTTTCTTACATTCAGAAGAGTAAACGTTCTATGTGATCATTGATCTAAGCCCTGGGTATTAAATAAACAGAGAAGAACATGGGAAAATAAAATATTAATATTCAACGCACACATTGATATAGATAATACAACTTTGTTTATGCAGAAAGTAATGAGTAACATAAATATCTTTTCTGTTTGCTTTATATCTCATGGCAAAGTGCATGACACAACGGTAACGCGGCCAGGAAGTGGCGGGTGCGACTGTTAAGACAGATATTATGTTTCGTGAATTACAGGTAGATTACATGGGTTGCCTTTCATATTGTAGCCTTTTTTAAAATTGTCAAGTATATACTCAAGACCAGGGCCGAAATAGTCTTATCTCACTCTGTCTGGTGAGGGTTTTTTTTCACATAAAATAGGGGGGGGTTGTCTTTCTCTGGATCAACGCTATAAAGTTGTAGCCTGGACTCGATGGAGCCGTTTCTTGTTTTAAAGGAAACCTACCATGAGGAACCTACTATAAGAAGTAGATCTGAAGGCAGATTTCTCCTGCCTGTCTCTGCCCTTATCTGTAATTTAATACTCCTGGGACCTAACCTAACTTGTTAAACAACTTTATTTAAATATTATTTAAATTAACCGCAGAGGCTACTCGGGGGTGGAGTAGCCTAAGCTCCCAGTGTCCAGCCAGGGACACGCCCCAGTAGCCTCTGCTGTTAATTTACATATTACAAAAATAAAGTTTTTTAACAAATTAGGTTCCAGGATTATTAAATTACATATTAGGACATGGACAGGCAGGAGGGATCTACCATCAGGTCCACTTCTGATGGAAGGTTTCCTTTAACTATAGCAACAATGTAAAGTTATTAATTCAGTGTATAACTATCATTATTTCTGACCATTAATGTATAAATTTACACCCACAATGGACCTGCTCTGACATTGCGCTGACCAATTTGGACCATATTTTTTGATATGTTCCCAGAAAACAAGTTTTCTCTCCAATCAATACAACCCAAGATACATTAGTGTAGACCACTATAAAAGGATTATTGTCAAAATTTTCTGACTCCACTACCAAGTCTTCTTAAATGTGGATACATTATATACATATTCTGTTGAATTCATTCATATTAGATATTTCCCTGAAACCCTTTAACATCTGCGCTCCAGATTGAGGTAATGCAATGCAGTCTATAATCTCGGAGGAACGTTTAATCATCTCTGCTTCGATGACTGTGCGTTAAAGCCTAAAGCTCCATCCTTTGAGGCTTCACAAAATATGTATCATATTTATAATTAGATAATCACCATCATTTGGAACATACTTGATGGTATTCATATGATTATAAACATCTCTGCATTGTATCTATACATCTTGTCTATGTAGGTCTCTGTGTTTGTAATAAGGACATCCCAAACCTGAGTAAGAGGAGTGAAGGGGGTCGAGAGGCACAAAATCCCCCGATCACTTTTTAAGTAATTGGGCAAAAGGTCTATGATTTACATTTCCCAATCATAAAAGGAACCTTGTCCTTTGCCCTCTCTGATCATTATATGGCAGGAAGAGAATGTGGAAAGCTATCAGCTCAGTAAAGTCTCAATATGTCCGATTTGCGCCCGTTCAGAATATACTGAAACTGGGATGCTGGTAATAACCATTTCTTGGGTCTATGAGTAAGAGTCCCTGGTTTATTATGATGGATTTTGATTTTTCTTTAAGCACAAATTTGTAGAAATTGAAATATGCCGGAACTCAAAAGTGCCTTGTGGTTTTTGTAAAGGGGATTTGCAGCTACAGGCATTTAAACTGCCTATAGTAACCCCATCCACCAAAAAAGTGCCCAAAATGGTCCCATGAGCATATGATCTAGACCAGTGATTTTCAACCTTTTTTGAGCCGTGGCACACTTTTTATACTTAGAAAATCCTGGGGCACACCACCAACCAAAATGACACTAAAACAGTCATATTATACATATAGTTAATAATATAGATTCTAAATTTATTTTACTCACTCAGTGTGAAACCTGGGCCTGTTTCGATAAACACCAAAGGGATATCTTGGCAGCAATGGTGGAAAGACACACACGAAGCTCTTCCTCAACAGTTCTCAGTTTCTCCCTGTTTTTAGTATATGGTGCTGATTATTATGTGGCTCTTATACTGCAAAATAAAGGGGTACAATGAGAAGTACTATGGCCATGAGGCCAGAGTACAAGTGCCGGCTCATATACTCAGCATATGAGCTGGTACTAGTAGTACTCCAGCCTCATGACTATAGTATTTCTCATTTTACATTTCTCATTGTTATATGCAGTATACTGCTGGAGTACTAAAAGTACCAGCTCATATGCTGAGTATTCTGCCAACAGTTCATATACTCAGGCAAAAGCTCATATAGTCATAGGCATCTCTGCGCATTGCCTGGAAACAAAACACAGGGGGCACCATAGTTTGGGGAAATTTCCCCGCGGCACACCCGACCATGTGTCGTGGCACACTAGTGTGCCACGGCACACAGGTTGAAAATCACTGATCTAGACCATGGCATAAAAAAGGAAAGTCGCATGGTCAATTAATATCACATTAGCCAGGTAACCATGCGTCACATACCCAGGGAAGAGATGCAGCTGGGATGCAGTATGGAAGAAGATGCTGGTATGATGTTCTGGACATTTTTTTTATGGGAATCCTTGGGTCCTGGTATCATGTGGATGTTACTTTGACATCTACCTAACTAATGGATGTACCTTCATGGCCTCAATATTCTAAAGTTGCATAATAATGTCGTAGAGAACATGATAAACATTTCAAGGCAACGTGGCTTCCAGTTCCCAAGATCTCAATCCCATTCTACATCTGTGGGATATAATGGGGAAAAAAAATCCAATCTTTGGAAATATGTTGTCTACAAGGCTCGGAAACAAAATGGGGACCTAGAGAAAAGATGCATATTTATATATCTGGATGGTGACAGAATGCTTAAAGGCATATCAACAGGGGCGTAACTTTAGGGGGTGGAGCAACTGCAGTCACAACCGGGCCCAAGGGGATTAGGGGGCCCATAAGTTATCACTTTCACATATGAGAAGACTAGCACTATGAACTATACATTACAGACGGGGGCCTGGCACAGGGGCCCTTCAATTTTAAGTCACTGCATATCAAGACTGCCCCTTTTTTTAAGTTGAAGCCTTGTTTTACAAGTGATAAACTGAATTCGCTGGACTGTGGGGATACAGAAGCTCTTGTTTTCCATTGAATTTAGGAAGAAAGGTTACAGAAGGGGGAATCCTCCATTCAACAACCATAGAATGTCACCCCCTTTAATATATTGAATAGAACATAGAAAATATATATATCAGCAGATGGATAAAGGTGACAACCAATTCAAACATGTCCAAACCAATTGTATATGAATATGAGATCTATGGAGAATACAGAATAACAGCTATGTCACTCACTCTAAAATCAGTAAAATTGGTAACAGATGTAGCACCATCATTTATATAAAAACAAACACTGCCATCTTCTTTCATTTTTAAAGATCCCAAGTCTTCCAACACTACCATAGAGTACCATATATACTTGAGTATAAGCTGAGATTTTCAGCACAATTTGTGTACTGAAAAGCCCCACTCAGCTTATACTCAAGTCTATAAAAAAATTAAAGTTAGTACTCACCCTTTGGCACTGTCCCCCTGGCATCCTCTTCTCCCTGCAGCACATCTTCGGGTTCCTGCCGTACCGGCACGTCTATGTGATCTGCTGGCACATAAACTATGACGGCTAGTTTGATGTCCTAGTTTTTGTTCCGGCAGATCGCATAGACTTGCATCTGCCGGCCCTGCCGGGAACCTGAAGACATGCTGAAGGGAGAAGAGGATGGTGCTGAAGGATGAGTTCTAACTTTAATTTTTTAAGGAAGGCACTCTGCTGGACATTTTATTATTGTGGGGACTCTGCTGGACATTTTATTAATGGGGGCACTCTGCTGGACGTTTTATTAATGGGGGCACTCTGCTGGACGTTTTATTAATGTGGGGACTCTGCTGGACATTTTATTAATGGGGGCACTCTGCTGGACGTTTTATTAATGCGGGCACTCTGCTGGACGTTTTATTATTGGGGGCTCTCTGCTGGACATTATATTATTGGGAGTACTCTATTGGGCATTTTATTAATTGGAGTCAGCAGCTGTGGACATTTTATGAGGGGAGATTAATGAACATTTTATTGATGAGGGAGGTTGCTGGACATTTTATTGATGAGGGGAGATTACTGGACATTTCATGCATGAGGGGAGACTACTGGGCATTTTATTTGAGAGTTGCAGCTGCATTTCCCACCCTAGGCTTATACTCGAGTTAATAGGTTTTCCCAGTTCTTTGTGATAAAGTTAGGTACCTAAGCTTATACTCGAGTCAATAGGTTTTCCCAGTTTTTTGTAATAAAGTTAGGTACCTAAGCTTATATTTGGGTCGGCTTTTACTTGAGCATATACTGCAATCCTTTTGCAACTCCTTTTTTTCCTTTATAAGACATATAGATCTATCTATCCATTAGTTACCTCAAAATTGATTAAGGACTCCAATTGCTCCTAAACCAGTTTAATACAATGTCAAAACATACCAAGAAAACTCTTGATAGGCTACAATTCACACATCTACAGAGCCAGGGCTACTGAGGATGTGCACTGCAGTATTTTCTCATGCTTAGTTAAAGGCAACAGCACATTATTTACTCACTGTAACAAAATGGAGCCCTCACCTAAATACAGTAGAAGAAGTTTTATGGTCAATGAGCTATTGAGCTTGTAAGTAAGTTGACCTACTTTATGTAAGTAGTCTCTATTAGTTATATCTGACTACAATAGCTTCTCACGCCTTTGGAGGGTATGTCTATGGCGGCTGCAGATGACCTGGTTCTATTATGTAGTTTTACAATGACCAGGGGCATTTTGCATTGAAGGACTCTTCCATGGAAGAACTTAGAGTTCAAAGTGATTGTTAGGGCGTGTATGGGAGTGGCTGATGGAGTGGAAAGCAAACGACCCCAGGTCAGGAGCTACTGACAGATAAAGTGTATGACCTTGAGCACATACATCAGGGCCATGCAGTAACCTGCTGGGTTCCACCCTGCTGAAAATGATCCAGCTAATCTGGTTAATCAGGCCAAAATAACTTTTGTGTGAAGCCTCACCCCTGTGTCTCACCTGCTGTTGAGGCATGGAACATTCTTTGATGGTGCCAACAGTGACACACGTCCTCTCCCTAAATATAATTTCATGGTAAAATTAGACATTTGGTAGAGTTATACTGCAAATAATGACCACAATGCTGGTCATTATAGAAAGGCAATTGCAAGCTGAAAGGGAACCTGTTATCAGGTTAACACATTTTCACAGGTCCCCATAGCCATTTTAATACCATTTCCCAATCTACTTTTATAATTAACATTAGTGGTTTAACTCACTTTTAAAAAAAAGTATATGAAAGTTTCCTGATTCCCTGGCAGCAAACTTCATTGAGTCATAGGTGGTCTGCTACAAGGCTGCAATCATCATCATTATCTTCCTTCCTCCCAATTTGTGCTATTCTCTCTTGTGCCCTTTAAGAACATCTACCACCATTTTATTGGTGGTCGACTGTCTTATACTGCATGCTCCTTACCTCTATAGGATGATAAAACTGCTTTCCACTTGATCCTGTGGTCCCCTAGTACCACACTACCCTGTAAATTAGCCTAAGGTGCTCAGGCTCATGTCACCTGAGCGCCTCATTGCTCCTCTGCTCCTTAGTCTATTCACACTCCCTGGTTAATTGATTTTTACCCCTCCGTCCGCTGTCTGGAAACCTCTCGCATGGATTCCTTGCACAGCAATACTGGTAACCTGTCGGCTGCGCAAGGTAGAAGTTCTTGCGCATGTGCGAGATTTGCAAACAGCCTGATGATGTCACCTGTTGCCTGACAAGATAGACTGAATGGTAAAGTGAATGTCAATGAACCATGGGGTGTGCATAAGTTAAGTAAGGGAAGAAGCAAGGAGGCATCACTTGAGAACTTCAGGCTAATATACATATTTTAGAACATTCTTTTCTCTGTACTATAGGACCACAGGATCAAGTGGAAAACCGTGGCATCATCCCGCAGAGCTAACAAGCATGCATTATAGGACAGTCTACCACAGATAAAATGGTGGTAGATGTCCTTTAACTGTATGAATACAGTAGCTCCCCACCTCCCTCCCTTTGCTCTAAGTGACTGCTGTAGCACCCCACCAGAAGCTTTAGGACTCCTGAAGATAGGCTGTGAGCAATCTGTGAAAACTAGCCAGCTGTGGTGTAATTTGAAGCTGATGGACCCCGGTGCAGAGTATCTGGAAGGTCCCCAACTTTACTAAAGTACCCGTATATACTCGTGTATAAGCCAAGTTTTTCAGCACAAAAAATGTGCTGAAAAATTTCCCCTCGGCTTATACACGAGTCATACAGTCATAAAAAAATCTTTAAAAAATAATAAACTTATATACCCACCCTCCGGTGGCCCCGACCTGCAGCGCTGCTTCCCCGATGTGCGCGCGGGTCCTCTTCTGGCTTCGGTGCCCATCTTCTGTCTTCACTAACTTCGTGCCGGGCACGTCATAATAGGCGCCGTCCAGGGGAGAACAATGGCGGCGCCCGGCACGAAGTTAGTGAAGACAGAAGAGGACCCGTGCGGACATCGGTGGAGCAGCGCTGCAGGTCGGGGCCACCGGAGGGTGAGTATATAAGTTTATTATTTTCTTTTAATGCTGGGCTGGCTGTATATTACTGGGGGCAGTGCTGTATACTACTGGGGGCAATGCTGTCTACTACTGGGGGCATTGCTGTATACTACTGGGGACTGGCTGTATACTACTGGGGGCAAGCTGTATACTACTGGGGGCAGTGCTGTATACTACTGGGGGCAGTGCTGTATACTACTGGAGACTGGCTGTATACTACTGGGGGCAAGCTGTATACTACTGGGGGCAGGCTGTATACATACTGGGGGGGTCTGTGACTAATGCATTTCCCACCCTCGGCTTATACTTGAGTCAATATGTTTTCCCAGTTTTTGATGGTAAAATTAGGGGTCTCGGCTTATACTCGGGTCGGCTTATACTCGAGTACTAGAGTACTAGTACTCGAGTACTAGTCTTCTCATATAGGAAAGTGATATCTACTATGTACCATGTACATAAGAGAAATCCTTGCATCATATCCTGCTGCTGGCCAGACTTCTGTAACAGTTAATACAGTGCCGACACACAAGTCTAGCCAGCAGATGGGAAGTGCTTGCATCACATTTTGGTATAATGTCTTTCTGTACAAGGTCTGTGTAATCGGGCCAACATACGGGCCCATTTCCATGAGTTGCACACGATTGTGCGCAGGGGAGAGATCAGTGCAGAGATCTCACAGCTGAGCAGTGTGAGTACACATCCACAACTTCCAATATAAATCAATTTTTCACAGTGCTGCTGCTACTAACATTAACAAAGTTCTCCAGGCCTGCTATCGGTCTGCAGTTTTCATGAACAAAACTTCCAACAACCTAACTTTAATAATTTCAAAAGGAGAGATTAATGATGTTGGGGACACATCTATGACTCAGGAGAACAAATACCAACTTTCATACCAGAATCAACATAATTAACATACTACAAATTCTCCCCCCCCCCCCCCCCCAGTGCAGCCATATGCTACATGATTCCTACAGGATAAAGGAAATCTACCATTTGTTTACATGCACTGTGAACCAAACATACCTTGAGAATGCTGTAGCCACACTGTTGCAGACACATATCTTATTTAATACCTGAACTGAGTAGTTTTGCTGAAAAAACTATAATTAAATTATGATAACAAGGCTATGTCGCTCATGTGGCTGCTGACACTTCTCTCCTTATGCTAATAATATACTGCTTCACAGAATGCTGAATTCACTGTGTTGTCCATGACAGGCAGAAGTAATCGATCGCTGCACCATCCCCCAGCTGCTGTGTATGAGACATCCAGCTCAGGTTGATTAGTCCTGTCTGGACAGGTCAGGAAGCTCTGTAATGTGTTTATGAGTGGCAGGCTGAATGCAAGCCAGCTTTCCCAAGTTCATGAAAAGCTAGCTTTCCCAAGCCACTTGGATCAGGGATCAAACGAGATATATTTCTGCATCAGTGTAGCTACAGCATTCTCAAGGTATGTTTGCTTCACAATGCATAAAAACAAATGATAGATTTCCTTAATGCCGCATGTGGATAGGATTTGCTGAAATCCAACCCATTGTTCTGCTATTGTAAATCACTTCTGGCTAACTGGTTATATTAGTTATCATTACAATGTAGAAAAAATCTTTCAGTTAATGCCTAGAATCATGTAGAATCTCTACAACTCCCAAATCCCCCTATGTGTTATATGATATATCACTTCCTCATAAAAAACATACCTGTGTGCGGAAGTAAGGAAAATATGGGACGTTACATAACATACAATACTACATAATACATGGTTTCATTCCCAAAGAAATTACGAAAAGCACTTCCACTTTTATGCAATAAATCAAAATTTTGACTTTCATCCCACATTACCCCATGCAGGTATTTTGGCCTCCCTGGTTAATGTAACGCTACTTACGACTTCTTCCAGGAGATTTCTTACGTAACTGCAGTTGAAAGGATTTCATTTCCATGAGGTCATGTGTGATTTTTTTTATTGCCATAATATACAATATTAAAATACAGGAGAATATTCCGAAATATATAAAACAAACACACGACACTCACTGGGGTGCAGCTGTGGAGGTCTCGCTGTCTCCATTGTACAATAAGGCCGGAGCAATCAAACTTTACCATGTGGTAATTATATAGAATTACTCGTGTTTATGTCATAGGAGTTACGAGACCTCGGGCTTGTAATTCTTATGTCAGTATAATGTAATTTGTAGAAAAATACAATGCTCTATCTTGTAAGACAGAAACCTTACAACTCCGCTGGGGTGCAGAATTTGGCTGAATCATAATAGACGATGAAATGTAAAACACGACTAATCTCTGCGCTGGGTTCTGTTACGTTTTTAGCCGCCTCCTTCTTAAAAACCAACAGACAGTAATGTAGCATCCCTTCTATCACCTTACACACTTACCTATACAACGTAGCAGTGTTATATGTAGTTACTTTTTGGGGTTGGGTTTCTGATCCAAGTATTTTTAATATTTTAGAGGGCCTTTGTTTTTGTGTTTCTTTCCCTTAACCCTTTACTACTGCACCTGTTTTGTAATGACCAAGCTTCAATAGCTCGATTTTATGATTCACAAAATTTTATGACCAAGATGGCCACCACTGGAAACTACAAGTCCCATGATCCTTTAGTTTTCAGTAGCTCCTCCTCCCTCTTATGCTCTGCTCCCAGTGATGATGTAACAGACTGTCCTGCTCTGTTATCATAGTAATGATGTGTAACTCCCATCACTGTACATTATCTCACTGAGATGATGTCTCACCACAACAATGGCCATACTGGATGCACTGCAACCAACCAAACATAGTGGTGATTACATGACCTGCCCAGGCAGGTGCAGGACATGTGATGTGGACATGTGCCAGCGGCCATCTTCTGTCATGTGTCTGCTCCGCGCGGAGGACATCAACGGACTGATTAATCCCTTCCCGCCGCGGACTGAACCCTCTCCTTAGCCGGTAACTGTTTGCTGCATATTACAGCAAAGGCTTACCGGTAACACCGGTGCTAGCACCGAACGCGGGTGTCCCGTCCCCCCCCCCATCACTGCCGGTGGCTTAAAAAGAAAAGCGTCGCATGGACGACGCCATCTTGACACGGATCATCGCTCCCTGTGACGTCATCGGGGAGCGGCGATCCGTCACCATGACAGCCTTATGAAGAACCATGGCGGCCTCGTTTTAACCCATTCACTTCAATGTGCTATTTGCACATTGTAATGCATGAAGAGGAAGATCCCCATATACTGCCATACTGTAGTATGGCAATATATGATATATGATAGGATTGATCAGACAACCTAGGGTTAAAGTACCCTAGGGAGTCTGAAAAATAGTAAAAGTAAAAATAAAAAAAGGTTAAAAAAATTATATTAAAAAAAACCTAAAAATTCAAATCACCCCCCTTTCCCTAGAACTGATATAAATATTAATAAACTGTAAAAATCATAAACATATTAGGCATCGCCGCGTCCGGAAATGTCCAATCAAAATATCATAATGGTTTTTCACTGCGTTTAACCCCGAAAATAGCGCATAAAGTCGAAAATGGCACTTTTTTGCCATTTTGAAAAATATAAAAAAAAAAAATCTATAAAAAGTGATCAAAAGGTCGCACAGTCCTAAAAATTATAGCAACTCCATCAAAAGTCGCAAAAAATGACACCACCCACAGCTCCGTACACAAAAGTATGAAAAAATTATTGGTGCCAGAAGATGGCAAAATCAAAAACAAATTTTTGTACAGGTTTTAATTTTTGTATAGGTTTTATAATGTTTTCATACATTTACAAATTTGGTTACCCCTTGGGCGTACCGACCCAAAGAATAAAGTAGACATGTCATTTGGGGCGTACAGTGAAAGCTATAAAACCCAAGCCCACAAGAAAACGTCACAAATGCGTTTTTCACAATTTTCACTGCATTTGGAATTTTTTTCCCGCTTCCCAGTATATGGCATAGAATATTAAATACCATCACTATGAAGTGCAATTTGTTACACAGAAAATAAGCCATCACAGAGCTCTTTATGTGGAAAAATTAAAAAGTTATAGATTTTTGAATGTGGTGAGTGAAAAATGGAAGTGAAAAACTAAAAAGTGCCAGGTCGTAAAGGGGTTAAAGGGCCAGTAACATTTTAATTCTTCTTATAGTGTATGTCCATGGCATTTTTCTGCTAAAGGGAACAAAACTAATTACATATTAGCTTATTAAGAAGATTTCAAATGATAAAATTTACCATCTCCGCGCGCATAATAATGTGGCAGAGCGCCGAATGTGAGCTACTACGCCGCAAGATTTTTTGCCAAAAGTAAAGGTTTTTGTGCCTAACCAAGATATGTTCCAGAATCCGCAGCACCAAGTCCAGCAGTAAGTGCCTTTAGCTAAATAATGGCGGTAGATTTCCTTTAATGCTTTTACCATAACTTTTGTGTGAGAGATGATTTAAAAAATATTTCAATTCATTGTTTTTCCTTTTATTATTGACAAGTTTTGTACCCTCCTGATAGCACAGGAAAGGTCCACAAAACCAATCACTGGCCACAGTTTTACCCCCAGCTCATAAAGTATGCAGCTCCATATTCATTTAATAGTGTAAAAGGGAAACTTGTCAGCAGAAATTGACCTAATAAACCATTCCCAATAGGTTGTCAAGCAGATTAACTCCTTCCAGATCATATTTGTTGCATGGCCCATTGTGATGGCATCATCCAGAGAATCTACAATTAAGTGAGATGTAAACTCGTTTATAGTCAAGGCGTTGAAGAGTTTAGCTCTGAAGTCAACCTCTCCCAATCAGAGCATCCCATATGCTGTATGTGATGCCCTCATTTCCAGGGTCATCAATAAGCAGCTCTCCTGAAGTCTGATGAATGACGTCAATCATAGAAGACATTTCATTCAGAGCCAGGGAGAGCTGGACTTCAGTGCTATACTCTCTACTCCCTTGACTTATACAGCTAATTATGCAAAGTAAATTTTCAGGATGATGCCACCACGCTGGACCATGAAAGAAACATGATCTGGAAGGCATTAAACTGCTTGACAACATGCTGGTGGTGCTTTAAAAGGTCAATTCCCGCTGACA
Organism: Engystomops pustulosus; assembly: GCF_040894005.1. Classification (NCBI taxonomy): domain Eukaryota; kingdom Metazoa; phylum Chordata; class Amphibia; order Anura; family Leptodactylidae; genus Engystomops; species Engystomops pustulosus. Next base: position 256,612,604 of record NC_092411.1, read on the forward strand.
GGTTCCCTCTCGGGAGTTGGTGTCCACTGCATGAAGCTAAATTCACATGTTGGACAGATTTACTAGCCCCAACCCTTACTCGGCTAAACTGAACCACCAAGCTTAGTTCAGTTCAGCCAAGTTATGCTCAGGTCAACAAACTTACCCGATACAAAAACTAAAAATTCAACACTTTTCTATTATCTGTATTGTAAGACTATAGAAATTCTGAACAAAAAAAATAAAAGTAAAAAAAAAAAAAAAAATTTGTAAAATACATTTAGACACAGTGAGAACACCAGGAGTGGTAAATCTTTTTATATACACGTGCTACTTTATACATAATATGCATTACACTAAGAAAAATAACACTGTACAAGAAAAATGTGTACATGGAATTAGCCCAGCCTATAGGGATCAGAAACACAACTGAGGGGATTTCAGAATCTCAGCAAAAATACATCCATTTCCTGATACGTCTTTTTGATTTATTTTTGAATTCTTCTTCTGCTTGCTTTGCCAAAACATTTTTTCAGTACCTTCGGGACATTCAATAATGCCATAGATTTTTCTCCACATCTTTTTATATTCTTTGCTCTTGTTATTGATAGTAAATTTGAAGTGTAAATGTGCAAATCAGGAATTGGTGAAGAAACTTGGGCAAAAAAAAAAAAATAAACAAAAAAAAAAAACCATCAACTGTGTTGCTAAAGTGAAACTTTCAATGGTTCACAAATACACATTTTTATACAATTATATCCACATTCTGCATGATAAAACATGCAGAAAACAACGAATGGTCTAGACCTCGGTGAATTGTAGGACACCAAAAATATAGAATTTGTAATAAAATAAACATTAGCCTCACTTCTATACAAAATCGGTGATGGTGCAATATGGTTCTAGTCAAATAGACAGTGTTAACCCCAAAATATTGGCTTCCTATATAGGACGCCGTGTGTTCTTCACAAATAATGATTCAAATCAGGTGCAAAGTTATGTAAATAGTGAAAGAACGCATCAGCAGGTGACCGCCACCTATCCATTCCCATAAAACAAGACCTTTCCACTCATCAAGTCAGAAGACTTGTGACCACTAGGCTGTGGAATCGTGCTGACATTTTGCAACTTTGTAAGATCTGGACACTTTTCCTTCTCAATGATGACCAGATTTAAGGACAATGAAGGGTTTTAGTCAAGCCCATTCATTGTAATAGGTCAAAGGGGTTTTTCAGAAATTCATGGAAAATCCCCCTTGGTTCCAGGGCCTTACCTACTCTGGCTCCCACCAACCATCCCAGATTCTTCTGGTCTAGGACACCTTTGCCCAGCTGAAGTGCCTTGTTTCTGCTGCATGCTAGTATTTGCGGTCTCCAACACTTATGCCCAGGTGGGATCCACTTCAGACAAACCATTGCTTCCTCTCTTAGGTCTTCTGGTCAGAGAAAAATCCAGATTGCCCATAGTCGGTCTCGCTTGGGTACAGGTGCTGAAGACTGAAATAATTTTGGCAGAAACGAGAAGGCATAGCAGGGAAAATCATCTGGTTTTTGTCACCCCTACCCTGGTCTCCAGGAGGTGTTCTTGGAAAAAACCCTTGAAGGGGGTTTTCTAATTAATAGGAGCAGATTTACTGTAACCGGTTCTGAAACCTTCAAAAGAAGGGTGAATGCTGCTTCCTCTTCCGCTCTTATCAGATACTAAGGATAACTAAGCATTTTCTGTGTGGGTTCAGGGTGCTTTACACCCACCAATATGATATTTGGGGGCTATAAATATGTTGAAAATATTTTTTCAGAAAACCACTTTAAGCCTAACTCTACTCAAAGACTCGGTTTTAATCCCAATTGTCTCACCAGACATTGAAATATTCCAAAGTGTCAAAGTAGCAGATCTTGGGTGTTCAAACAAGGAGATGGGCAGATGTGGAGATCGAAGGGATCACAATATAACATATGACTTCTTGATTTAGAATAACCATTTTGTTGGCTAGTGAAGGGTCACCAAATCTTTGATGTGAGGACCCTGCCCAGATCTTCACTTCTCAATCCCTGATGAGATTGATTAGGAGAATTTTGTGAATGAAAAACATGTGTGGTAATTGGTGAAAATTCTTTGGTAAAATTTTGTTCCAATTTTCCTTATTATGTCTAAGGCACATTAAAACGAATCTATATATATACTGCAAGCAACAAGGTCTAAACGTTAACAACGATAGTGAGAAATTTGTAAAAAAAATACAGTTATGTAAATTTTTTTGTTTTAAAAATGGGTACAGCTTCTTCTGTTCAAGTGCAAAAACAGAGCGATTCCGGTTTAGCCCATAGAATCTTTTTTAAAAAGATAAATGGAATCGAAAATTTGAAAAGAAAATAAAGAGCACAATGAAGCCTCTGAACAAATGTAAGAGAAAATAAAAGAAGGTTGTATCAAGAATATCAACATTGATAATTGTATTAAAGGGAAACTTAGCCTAGTACAGGTCCCGGGTTGGATTTATACAGCACCATGTGTCACTCACCGCCCCGCTCTGGTACTATACTAGACATAATACTAGGGAGCAATTTTGCCTGGAGTGTTTTATTAACTTATTTCATTGACAGCCATTAAATCTACTAACATAGCAGCAATATGGTATCATTTTTTTAGGCTACTAATATACACTTTACTAATCCTCTAATTAGTACTGCAGAGGGAATATTACAATACAGAAAGTCTTGCCCATCTTAGGACTGATCATTCTGAGAAAATATACATGCTGTAATGTGTAATTGGTCAGGTCACATAGTTAAATCAATGGGCTATGTATACATTTGTAAAATTAACTTCTATAATTATGCTAATGAGCCTGAGGGGCCCTGGGGGTGTTACCACAGGGGGAGATAATGTAGCAGTCTGTGAAACTGTAGCACAGGGAGCAGGGAAGGGGGCGGGGTTGGTAACACCCTCCCGAGCCCCTCAGGCTTATTAGCATTCCTTTTAGAAGTTGATTTTAGAAGGAAATAGGCCATGGATAACACACAGTGTCACAGTGCCTGGATCTAGGAGTAAGTGTCCCTGGTTATTCATGGTAGATTTCCTTTAAGTTAAGCAGATCGGCAGGTTATCTCATTAACTCAAACTTACTAAAGCAGGCAATGTGTTGGAGTTAGACAACCCCTGGGTAAACCATAAAATATACAATACCTAAAAGATAGGGGTTCAAAACTACAGATGATTGTTATGTAGGTTCAAAGCAAAATGCTCAATGATGTCTCATTAAAAATAAATTGATGTTAAAAATAATAATATACAGTTATAAATATTAAAGTTACTTGGAAAAAAAAATGTAAAACGTTAAAATGTAACACTGCATTTAAGAAAGTATTGACCTAAAATTCATGACAGCAATAAATGAGATGGTGTGTCAAATACGGGTCTTCAGATTACACAAGGTGGAAGCACGGGAGCAAACATACTTCACGAGAGAGCTCAATTTCTTGTTCTCCTGTTGCTTTGGACAGTAGGAAATACACATGAAACGGAGGAGAATGATATATTTTTGATTACAAAAGTAATATTTTTTTGAAAAAACTTCACAAGAATCCTTTTATCCAGCAACATCTAGTTCCTGTTGAAGGTGAAGTATCATCCACTATGTAACCAACTTGAATATTTAGGTTATTGAAGATCAAGCCAACAATCTAGACTACTGGTTTCTAACTTGCGAGTGGTTTTAGAATTACAGGTCCCACTTGGTAGTCTCAATTCTCCAAAGAGTTGGACAACACCAACCATAGAAGTTAAATAAGGTGAATCCAATATTAGATTATTGTTGCCAAATTCAGTTGTCAACATTTGATAATCTAAGGCGCCATCAGTTTAACCTATTCAACTGATCTTAGCAGTCAGGAGAAATTGGAGCCGGCAATATTCTACGCATTATGCTTTATGGAAAGACTTGATAAAAGATCTTTGGTTTATGGGTACCTCAAAGTACCGTATGGGCTGCCAGTGAGCTAAATATTTGCTCCACTGTATTCTGGAGATGAAGACATCTAGAGTTACTTAAAATTAGTATTTTTGGATAAAATCCCTTTTTAAAAAAAAAAAAAAACCTGTGGTTTTCACTAACTAGGCTACATCAAAACACTGTCTAGAATTTACAACCTAAGAGAATCTAGGAAGGAGCACGAAACCTCAAAAAAATATTGAAATCTTAAGAATAAGATTAAAAAAACAAAACAAAATGTCAGAAGATTTCTTCCTGAGACTTGAGATCCGCCTTATCAGTAGGTCTTCTTTTTTCAATTTTCATAAGGAGGCATGTGCAATGGATAAGGAAGAACATGGGCCGGAGTCTCTTTGTAAAAAGTCAGCTCTGTATGAAATGTTCTTAAGGATCATGGTTTATCTGAAGAGGGATACTTGGAGGCTCTTGAATTTGTTTTTTGAGTTCCTCAATTGTGTTTAGCAGGGCCGATCGCTCCAGCTCTAAAGTACGGACCGACTGCTTTAATTTTACTTCATTGGTTTGTAAATTATCTACTGTGGACTCCAGAATTTGGATTCTGCCCTTGGACACCTAAAAGGAATTAAGAATAAAACATGTTGAAATAAACATTTAAATAGAACATAGTCTTTCTAATGTGAAGCTATGTGAACCTAGAAAACCTTTTAAAAAATATATATATACACAGGTAACAAATAGTCGGAACTGCGAAATACACAGTGGATCGAAAAACCTAAAAATGTGTTAAAATATTGTTCAAAAAATATTTCCAATGATACCAAACTCTCCTACCTCCATTACCTGGGGTAATTCTCATTGACAGATGGAACGGTAATCACCAAAAATCAAAATGGGTAAAAAAAATTGATCAAAGAAAATATTTCTCAGGAAATGCACACAAGATAAAAAAAAAATATGACAAATATTTCTTAAAAATCTATGCAATGATACTAAAGTCGACCCTGTATTTTAACCCCCGGGGGTGAGGTGAAAGATTACATTTTTTATGTGGAAGTTACATTCAGGGTAAACCAGGAACAAAATGGAAATACAAGTGGTGTTCTGTTCTCTTCGGCTGCTGGTGTAATGTGTGCCCCCCGCCTCCTTCGCTCTGACGATGGGGATTTTTCTTGTTACCTCCAAAGTTTTCAAATATTGAATTCTCTATATTAATGGGTATCTACCACCAGGATGCAAGACTATATGCAAATGAGCCCGATGGGCTCCAGGCTCCACAGGTGTTAATGGACAGTCTTTCATCCTGGTGGCAGATGTCCTTTAAGTGTTCAAAATGGGCAACATTGAAAACGTTTAGAAAAATATTACACATGTCCATTTTTTTTAGATTTTGGATCTAATGTGTATTCATCAAAATTTCCCTTTTTCAACACGTTCGATTTTTGGCGATTATAGTGCCATCTGTCACCAAAATTGAAAAAGACCTAGGAAAAATCAATGTAATTATTCCTGGAGAATCTAAAACTGCAATAAAAAAATGGGGTGGGGGGGGTCATATTTAACATTTGTAAGTTTCCCCACCCACAGGGGGGGCCCCCCCGAGCGTGGCATCATTGGATAGATTTTAGAAAAATAGCCGACACACATATTTTGAGTTTTTCGATCAGATGTGTATTTTGCAAGATATTCCACCATCTCTACCTTTTTGTTACACCCTGTATACTACCATTTTCTTATACAAAACTTATTTCTCAAAAGAAACTGACTACAAGCTCTTTTTTATTGGTCAACATGTATTTGGCTGGTTAGATAGAAGTAGAGAATAGATGGAGATAAAGGTCACAGGATCAGCTGGGTTGTTCGTTGCCCGTACCCATGGAGATACACAAGTCTACATGTGAGTTGTAGACACAAAATGATAGAAAAGCAATACTAAACATTTGCAAAGTCACTTAAGCCTTTTTAATTATAAATTTGGCAAATGTGTATGCAGGGTAAGTTTAGGCTATTAATATAACACAAATTTTTAATTGATATGTGGCATATACAGGCAAACACTGATGGCCAACCCAAGGATAAGCCATAAATTTAAAATCATATGATAACATGTTTAAACTATAAAATTCACAATATTTGTTTGAAAAAAAACCCAAAAACATTCATTCATCCTCTAAATTCCCTAGAAATGAGACTACACATTGAGTGATCATGTGAAGGAGTGCAAAGAAAGGACACAAACACTGATTCAGCAGGAAGCCCTGAAGAATTATAACAAAACAATCTGTATCTTTTGGTGTGTACATACCTGTAGCTCCTCCAGCAGGTCACAGTTCTGTTTGCGTAAGGTATTATTTGCCTTTTCTAACTTATTTATTCTCTGGTTGTCACTAAGAGGTGAGGAATCGATCAGTTCATCCTGTAGCACATGATATTCTACCTCGTAATCCTGCAACTGCTTTGAAATATCCATTTCGAAAACCTAGAATCCAAAAAAAAAAAAAAAAAAAAAACACATTTCTTAGGTGGGCCCCTGTACAAAATCTGTACCAAGACATATCATTTAGGACACTCTTTATATGGGTAGACATATATCATGGGCTCACTTGCTGATCGGTGGGGGTCTCAGTTAGGAGACCCCACAGATCAAGAAAACGAGGTATCCGATGGAGTCCCATGTACCTCAGTCGGACCCCTTGTCGCTCCATGAGAGAAATGGAGTAGACCCCCAGCAATCACATCACAGACACCGATCAGCAAGTTGAATTTGTGGGAAAACCTCTAAGTAACAGCCCAATGAAAGCAAAGTATGTATGGGATGCTTTGCCGGTTACTTTTACAGATGGGCAGAAGGATGACCACACTGAAAAGACAGACTAATCCTAAATCTCTCAAAGCTAGTGGTTCAGAATTGTCCTAACATAATGATGTTTTAGGATTCTGGTAAGAGCCTCCCCAGTTGGGTACAGCTTATAACAAAATTATAACTTCAAGCATGGGTAGACTGTGGTGATCTTCTTATATTTGTTATCAACTTTTAAAATTATGCTAATGAGTCACAATGGCTCTGGGGGGGTTGCCTGAGCCTGTCCAGCCTGATTTAAGAGTTGATTTTAAAAGGAAGGAGACCAAGGATAGCAAATATATAAAGATTACCAGAGCCTTGGTGTCTAGATCTAGGAGTAATGGCCCCTGGTTTATCATGCTTGATTTTGATGGTAGATTTTCTTTGAATAAAATGCAACATCAGTTTTTGGGATGATACTTTTTGCAATACTGGGAATCTATGCTGAGCCCTAATACTGTGTCCACATTCTTTCGCTAGTACTGTGCCTCCAAATATATGTAAATTTAAGTTGGCCATCCGTCAGGAGGTCCCATAGGAAGCAATGCCTCGATTACAAAAGCAAATCTATAATATTGAAGACCACATATCCTGCTTTTACCTGATTTATAGTCTTCTCCATTTGAACCAAACCCAGATTTGGCAGCGTGTTCTTTATGAATTCCACAATAGATTCAAGATTTTCTTGTTGCAAAATTAAAGGTTTGTGACTGCCCAACAAACTGAGAGCCACTTTAAAGATGACTTCTGATCCCTGAAGATAAATCATATCTACAATGAAAAGTCAAAAATATAATGAGTTTTAGGAGAATGTAACCTCAGAGGTCATACCAGCCAAGACAAAGAGATAACAAACGTCTTGTAATGACAACCCTGGAGTGCCTCGTGGCTGAGGAACAATGCGGCTATTACCAGTTCAGGTCAGATTTTTATTTTTTTCTCATGTTAAAGGGGTTGTTCGAGAGCAATAAAAAAAAATAATGAGGTGGGCGGAGGGGTTTTGGTCTGCATAAAAAAAAATAAAATAAAACATGGACGTTCCGTACCGAGGTCCCCCAGTGCCGATTGGTTTACAGGGGAACTTTAACTGCACTCCAACAGCTTCCTGGTGGCCAGGCATGCCCACCCATCTCCTGTCCCAGCGCTATATCAGGTTATGGGACAGGAGACAGGCGGGCGTGCCCATCCACTCACCCAGAAGCTGTCAGAGTGGGGCTTTCGTGACCCTGTAAACAAACAGGGACACTGCATGGAGGGACCATGGCACGGGACACCAGGAGGGATGGAGAAGGCAAGTACATGTTTATTTTTTATGCAGCCTCCTGACCACCTTGCTATTTTTTCTTGCTATCTGACAACCCCTTTAAACAGCAGAAGAGAGCACCATTAACAGTTCCCCCTTGCAATCACTGTTCAGCACCTCACCTCAGAGGATACCTCCTGAACTAAAAATAAACTATGTAAGCATGAACAGAACTGAAAGCAACAATAGAGATGAGTGGAATTTAAACTTCGGGTCCGGGGTTCCGGTGCATCCTGCGCAACCCGAACATATTGCGAATTGTCGGCCATGCAACCAACCCAGCAAATTGACTCCCCTACCTACTTGCCATGACTGTGATTGGTCAATTTGGACATGCTGGCCAATCACAGCCAAGGCTAGTAGGAAGGATACTAGATTCCCTTTATACATTTGGGCAGATTTGGATAGTTCGTTTTTAAAGTTAATGTGTGAGCATTTTCAAATAAATAATACTCCTGGAAAATCCAGAAGTGATGACTAATAGAATAGTAACTTGGCTTAAAGTTTTAATAAATTACAAATTCCAGGTAAAAGTTATTTTTTTTGGATTATAAAAATCTCTGCAATTAAATTTAGTTTAGACAATCCAGTGGTCCCAAGTCAGAGTCTATAATGAAGTAACAATGCTACCTAATGTGACAAGGTTCGGAAGTCAATAATCAAACCTTCATCTTCTGGTTATGACCTTTGTGGAAAGTTTTTGTAAGCTCCGAGGGCTATTGAGTCACATCTACTTTCTTGTATCTCAGCATAGATGTGCACTTTTACAACTATAACCATTTTTTTAGCGGTATGGTCCCGCCTTTTTCTGGAGAAGTTCTTAGGTGCTACTTCCTTATCTTGTAGCATAATCCTCAGCAAGGGAGTGCCTCTGTATTGACCACAAGAGCAGGTTTAACATACCTGTCCCGGCACACACAATACAAGTGACATACTTTAACAGGAACATTAATATTGTACTCGAGAATGTACACAACAAATCCTGTAATTGTGTAAAAACAAAAATGACTGGTTTTACAACTTTACCTTTTTATTTAACCCCCAATATCCCTCTCCTGTAGGAATTGCTCCAATTCTAAGCGCTCTTTTTTTTGCAGAACTTAAAAGAGCAGGTGATAATCGTAAACTTTTTAAATATACTTCATCGGGTAAAGCAGCTTTTTTGTGTTTCTGCTCTTTCTCCTGTAGTGAGCAGATGCAGGGGGCCAGATCTTTTAAACTGGCTGCGCCAGTTTTCTCTCTTGCTTATAAAATGTATTTAACAAGTATCTGTGCCAGTTTTGTGTCGCGGCTGCACCGTGTCCGACAAGACACAAAAAATGTGCACCTAAAAAGGACGTCTTCATCCCCTGTTGGAGTTTGTGACACAGTTAATACAGCAGCTTCACAGGATTGTGTTTCGAGCTGCACATTAACCCCCTAACGCTGAAGCCACTTTTCACCTTCCTGACACGGCCCATTTTTTAAAATCTGACATGTGCCTATTTAAGTGGTTATAACTTTGGAACGCTTTAACATATCCAGTTGATTTTGAGATTGTTTTTTCGTGACACATTGTACTTCATGCTGGTTGAGAAATTTAATCAATATATTTAGTATTTATTTATGAAATAAATGGAAATTTGGCAAAAATTTGGAAAAAAAACAATGTTTTCCAAATTCAAAATTTTCTACTTTTTGGAAAGTTGGTCATATCACTAAAATAACTTGATAACTAACATTTTCCATATGTCTGCTTTAACTTTGCATCATTTTTCAAACATCTTTTCCTTTATTTTGGATGTTAGGAGGCTTATAACTTTAGGTGCAATTTTTCAGATTTTCACGAAAATCATCAAAACCTACTTTTTGAGGGTCAATTTAGTTAGAAGTGACTTTATAAGGCCCACATAACAGAAAACCCCCACAAATGAGACAATTTTAGAAACTACACCCCTCAAAATATTCAAAACAACTTTTGGGAATTTTGTTAACCCTATGAGCGTTTCATGAGGGTGAAAGATAAATGAAAGTGAAATTAGAGAAATGTAATTTTATCTTACTATAGATTCATTGAACACTAAAATTTGCACCTTCACAATGGGTTAAAAAGGAACTTGCATTTTACAATGTTGAGGGCAATTCCTCCTGAGTATGCCAATACCCATTTTGTCACTGTACCCTGATGTATGGGCACAGGGGGGCACTTGGAATGGAAAGAGCGTTGTTTCGTTTTTGAAGGGCAAATATGGCTGAAAAAGTTTTCATGTGTCAGGATGCATTTGGAGAGCCATAATGGTACCAAAACAGAGGAAAGCCCAAAAAATAGACACCATTTTGGAAAGTACTCCCCTTGGAGAGTTTAGCAACGTGTAATTTGTGTATTTTCCCCAACAGGTGTTTGATTCAATTAGGCCCCAAAAGGGAAAAAAGGTGAAAATGTTCTCAAAAAAGTCACTTATACCCCAAATTTTTGTAAGCCACAAGGGGTAAAAGATGAAACAACCCCATAAATGTGTAAAACTATTTCTCCTAAGCACAGAACTGCACCACTTTTGCATATAAAGTGTTGTATGGGTACACAGTAGGGCTCAGAAGGGAAAGAGGGGCTTTGGCCTTTTAGAAGCCAGATTTGGCAATCATCCTTTACATGTGTCAGGATGCATTTCGAGAGCCCTAGTGGTACCAAAACAGAGGGGAACCCCAACAAGTGTCACCATTTTGGAAAGTGCACCCTTTGGAGAATTCAGCAAGGTGTAATATATGTATTTTCCCCTACAGGTGTTTGCTTCAATTAGGTCCCTAAAAGGAAAAAGATGAACATTTTCCCAAAAAAGTCACTTTTACGGCTAATTTTTGTATCCCATAAGGCATTAAAGATGAAACAACCCCAAAAAATGTGTACTAGCATTTCTCCCGAGTATAAAATTGCCCCACACATGCAAATAAAATGTTGTATGGGTACGCAGTGAAGCTCAGAAGGGAAAGAGGGGCGTTGGCCTTTTAGAAGCTAAATTTGACAGACATCCTTTACATATGTCAGGATGCATTTAGTGTCACCATTTTGGAAAGCACACCCCTTAGAGAATTTTGCAATGTGTAATATATGTATTTGCCCCTACAGGTGAATGATCCAATTAGGCCCTAATCATTAAAAAGGTGAAAATTTTCCTATAAATGTCACTTTACCCCTAATTTATGAAAGCTACAAAGGATAATATATTAAATAACCCCAAAAAAAGTGTAAAACTATTTCTCCCGAGTGTAGAAGTACCCCAAATGTGCATATAAAATGCTTTATGGGCGCACAGTAGAGGAAAAGAGGAATGTTTGTCTTTTAGAGGCCAAATTTGCAAGAAATCCTTCACATGTGTCGGGATACATTTGGAGAGCCGTAGTGGTACCAAAACAGAGGAAAACACAAAAAGTGACCCTAATTGTTGTATGTATACCCCTTGGGGAATATAGCAAGGTGTAATATGTGGTGTAGTGTAATGAGCATTTTGAACATACAGGTGGTTTCCAAATATGATGTGCAATGGAGTCCAAGATGGAAATTGCAATTATTTCTGGAAAGTTCAGTGCCCGTTTTGTGGCGCCCCTTATGAAATAATGGAGGGGTATAGGGAGCAACGGGACATAACAGTTGTGAATTAATTTCGGTAAAATGAATAATTGTAACAACAGGTTGGGCGTGAATTGTGAATGTGTTGCGTATAAGGAGGTAGAATATACCAAGGGACCAACTAAACTTTTGTCACTCTGGAGTTGTCGCAGGTCTCTTAGTAGTATGTAGTGTCCATCTCCTCTTTTGGAACAGACTCTTTATTGAGTCCTACCTTTAGAAGCAGCAGAATTCACCGGGAAAATGCTGTCCTGGCAAAACACAGGAACATCTAAACCAGAGGTACTGGGGCCCCGGTCCTTCTTGTCCCAATATTAGTTTCCTAATATCTTCCTCTTGAAAACGGAGAAATGATACGGCAGGACGTGCACATTGGAACAGCTCGTAAGAGTTGTACAGCGTAATCTGTACAATGTGCACGGCCAGCACTTTTGTACCATATCTTCGTTTTAGTAGGGAAATTATCGCCAAGTGTTGCTCTTATTCACCCTAGCGATGCCCATTGTGACGAATATTGCTGCTTTTGGTTGGACCAAATCGACCAGCCAATAGCGGCAAGCATGGACAGAGGGGGGCAACAAAACCCCTCTGGACCGCAAGGCAAAATTGGTGGCTGTCAGGAACAGCCGCCACCCTGCCCCAATCACCGTGTCTACAGACATGGTGACCGTTATTACTGACGTCATAAGTAAATTCGCTGCTATTGGCTAGTCTGAATTGATGAGCCAATAGCAGCGATAATAAACTGGAGGTGTGTGGGGGGGACGTAACCCTTCTGTTCCATGGGGCAGGATGGATGGCTGTCAGGAACAGCCGCCGTCTTACCGGTGTTGGAAAGTCACTACCCGCCGCACCGTTCTATAACAACGCTCGTTGGGAATAGGCTATACAATCTTTATTTATTTTTTAAGCAATTTAGACAAATAAGGGATTATTTTTTGCGAGACGAGATGCACTGTAAAAAAACCTTTATTTTAGTGGGTTTTAACTTATTGAAGCAATTTTATTAACTTTTTACATGTGGAGGAAAATAAAATCATCAATTCTTGTTTTGGATTTTTAGCATTTTTTTGGGGGGGGGTGTTCACTGTAGCATAACAATAATATATTATCTTCATTCTATGGATCACTACGATTACGGTGATACCTCATTTATATAGATTTATATTTGTCCAATTTTATTGAAGGAAAACTGGAATAGAAAAAATTGCATTTGTTTTATTATTGCCATTTTTATAGCGGCATAACTATAGTATTTTTTGGTTTATGGAGCTGGTTGTAAGCTTATTTTTTGCATGACAAGTTGCTCTTTTTATTGGTATCATTTTGGTGCTTGTAACTTTTTCGGATCACTTTTTAGAACATTTTTTGTAAAGCAATTTGATAAAAAGTTTCAGTTTTTGGGGTCCAATTATGATTAGGATTTATTGTACAGATTGTTACGGACGCAGCGATACCAAATAAGTGGGTTTTTTTGTGATTTAGTGTTTTTTATACTTTATTACTTGTGTACAGGGAAATGTGGTGTTTGGGGGAACTTTCACTTTCTTTTATTATTTATTTTTATTGTAAAAAACCTTTATTTTTTTTTATAGTTACTGCCATCTAAGCTTGAACAAGTGATCTTCTGATCACTCGTTCAAGCTTTTTTACAGGTTACACAGTGCAATACAGATGTATTGCACTGTATAATGTAAGACACTGAGCATGCTGCGCAACATCTGCGGTTTCCGGAGGAAGATCTCGCAGCCCTGATCGCGGGTGTTAGAGGCAGGTGTCACCTATAATATATAGCAGATACCCGCAGCTTCTGGCGCCGGCTCCGTTCAGGAGCCGGCGCCAGAAGCTTGACGTAATAGTACTGCATTTTGCGGGAACGCACCTCCCGCGATGCAGTACTATTACGTCAAATGTTGGGAAGGGGTTAAAAAAGGGGCACCAAAAAAAAAAAAAAAAAAAATTTCCCGATCAGTGCAGGACGTGCCAGAATTCAATAATCTGAGGCACATTGCACACCTAGAAGATAAATTTGGTACTGCAGGTGTTGATAAGCCTCTGAGGCCCACTTTAGACAGATAAGGAGGCTAATCATTAAATCTTTCTACACATAGATAATATTTCCCTTGAAGATTCATAGAGGAGGGGAATAGACTATCTATGGTCTTTTTACGGTCAGTAAAAAGATAAGTGATTTATCAGGCTCTTATCACTCAGCTGTCAATGAATACTGGTGAGAAACTGCTTGAATAGGGAAGAAAGGCAGGGGACAAAGAGGGACACGGGTACACATTTATTACAGTACGCCTTACTATTAAAATCTGCAGTACCGATTGATAAAATTTTGGTGAAAGTTAAAGTTGTCAAGATTCATATATCAAAAAACTATCTGTTCCTGCCTTTATATTTTTGCAATAATGTTGGCATCAGTAACCTAAACTAAATCTATAATCTGCCAATGAACCATTGTTCTCCACTACTCTAAATCACTTGCTTACATACACTACTCCTGTCCAGCACTTTTCTAGAACTCCCTGCTTCATGCCACCCGCCTGTCTCCAAGCCTGTATTCCTTTAAATCCACCTTTTCAGAAAAGTGTATAAACTGGCTTCAATTTCCACAAAACTACTGGTGAAATACCACCTCCTTACAAGGAAACAGCTTTCTAACCTCGACTTTCCAACAGCATATACCCAATAGATTATAAGGTAGTTTATGTAGGGTTATAATTGAGTTCAGTCTTTGGATTCTGTCCCATTGTTCAAGTTCTATGAACATTACATCTATTTAAAAAAAAAAAGTTTAAGGAAGATTTATTTCTACTTCTTAGTACTCAGAATTTACAAAACACAGGGACACTTGTAATAACAGCCAACAAAATCAACCTCGTGTGTCCATAAACCTCTCCCAATGCCAAGACTTTTCCATCCTTCCCTAATAACAAACAAATGCTGTGAATGCTCTGCTAACGGACTGCTCAATGGAAAACACTGAGGGAGCAGATATAACCCCGAGGCTATTACTCATTAATAGTAACTATAGGGAATACCAAAATTAATCTACCAAGACGACTTGGGCTGCTATAGGCTACGATTCATCAAATAAAATTAATAAGTGGGATATACAATACTTGTGAATCAACCATAGACAAGAGTGGAGATCAATTATTCTGCAACTGAACGCTCTACATCATCAAATAAATTTGCTCATAATTACATTGACCATGGAACAGGTACCACTATTTTACCTCTGGATTAATGTTTTTAAAGGACATCTTCCATCAAATAACCCAAAAATATTTATGGATTGTTAATCCTATATATTGTAAAAAAAAAGTCTTGGTT
Organism: Engystomops pustulosus; assembly: GCF_040894005.1. Taxonomy (NCBI): domain Eukaryota; kingdom Metazoa; phylum Chordata; class Amphibia; order Anura; family Leptodactylidae; genus Engystomops; species Engystomops pustulosus. The sequence continues at coordinate 256,627,623 of NC_092411.1, forward strand.
GGTTAAGGAACTTGCCACCTCCTAAGGGAGGTTCATATAACCCCCTGCGGCTGGAAAGTTCTAGGAGGGGCCAGTCTAGAGAGAAGGTCTTCCTGTGAGTGCTGAGGGACAGCACACATCTCAGCACATGGTCTGCAGGATTTACCAAAGCCTGCCTTGGAGCACTGCTATAGCAGTTCCTCATCTCTCCAACCTGAAGATACCTAAACTGTGAGCAACATTTGCCAAACACAATCCAACCAGTAACTTTGGGCCAGTTGAACTGTTATCTTGGCCTGTTGCCTTAGACAGGGGATGTGATCCTTTTTTTCACAGAACATGGCAAAGTGTGCTCCCTGAAAGCCACATACTAGAGCCTCCGCTCTACCATCTACCCAGGGATCCTTACATCTATACATAGGGAGTGTCCCATGGAGAACGGTTTCCATTCATCAGTGTCATTCATTGAAGCAAATATACTCCTTCAGGATTCTCCTGATTCATCTTTAGCGTTTACAGTTAGGTCTCTCTTACATTACCGCTTGTTAAGACTAGTTTTTACCTTGACTATGCTCTAGAGCAGTGGTGGCGAACCTATGGCACTGGTGCCAGAGATGGCACTCGGAGGCATCTCTGTGGGCACACGGGCTGTCTACCAGGCACAGAGTTTGCCAGACATGGCATCTTCCTGCAGTCTCAGACAGTCCAGGTAGTGCCCTGCTATATTAGTGACCCATCCTGTGCTGCTTGGTCCTGTCCGAAGAGTGAGAAGCTGTCGGATTGGAGCCCAAAGATTCTGGTAGCAATAAGTTTGTTACTGCCTAAATTGCAGTGTTGGCACTTTGGGAAAAGCTAATGGTTTTTGGGTCTCATTTTGGGCACTTGATCTCTAAAAGGTTCGCCATCACTGCTCTAGAGGACTGTGGTATAGGACAACCATTGGGCAAAGCCTTCATTGTTTTATTATTTTAGAAAGACCTGGAGATTTAGGATAACTGCACATACAATAGTTGTAGCAAGTTAGCCACTAAAGATTTTCCTGGTGGCCAAATCTTTGTGATGTACATTATGATAATGCATGAGTTTTACCAAACCTACATAAAAAAAAACACAACATACATTGACCTGATTTGCTTTTTAACCTTCATTTGTAAAAAATAAGTGACATTCTGGAAGCAATACTGCAATAAAGTCACCCTACTTATTCATGCAGAAATTCAGCACTAGAGTGGTCCTATGGGAGTGTACCCAAAAGACACCATATTTATGACAGAAAAGTCAACAGTGAACTGATTTTGGCGAAAGCAACCACCTATCTCATGTATATGGGTGCATTTTGACTCTCCCCAGGCAAATGACGTGGAGTATATACCGTATGTGTATACATAAGTCAAGTTTGGAGCTAGGGATCGTTAATAGTACATTACATCTATACCATTTCTAACACCTCAAAGTCTACTAATCCATATTAATCTCCTCCATTGTTAACATTTTCTAGAATTGTTATTCAAGCGATCCCCACACGTTCCTTTAAACCCGCATAAACAATTAGAAGTGTTTCCAAAATGAAACATTTGTTATTCTAGGAGCACATCCATAAACGGGATAGAAAGACAAAACCACTGCGGGGATTACACATCGCCTCCAAAGTTTAACTGCTCAACGTATTAAACCAAAAATGAACAGAGGATTTTACCTCGCACATTTCGCATGTTTAAAGTTAAAAAAATTGCTTAAAATAAATACCATATATACACTTGAGTATAAGCTGACTTGAGTATAAGCCGGGGTACCTAATTTTGCCACAAAAAAACTGGGAAAACTTATTAACTCAAGTATAAACCTAGGGTGGAAAATGCAGCAACTACTCTAATAAAAAATGTCCAGTAGCAGCCTCCCCTCATCAAGAAAAAAAAAAAAAAAAAAAAAAGCCAGCAGAGACCTTTTCATATAAAATAATAAAACTTAGTACTTACCTCTAGCACTAATTTCGGCTCATCTTCTATGCTCATCTCACGTCACAGTGTGTGCACCCAGGCTTAGAGCACAGACGTGCCTCTGCCTGCACTGCCGGGAGAAGATGAGCCGGAGGAGAAGAGGACAAACTTACCTTCTACGGTAATATACACACACACATATACCAGAATGCATTGCAAGGTAAATGCATTCTTCTTCTTTAGAAAGTAATGGTATATCATTAAGTTGTGCAACTGGTCCAGAAAAATCACCTGCATCCCACCAATGCATGTCCCCCTATCCCTTTCAAATTTCAGAGGTCCCAAGCAATTATATGGGTTGTATTGTGGAAATATCACGGCATAAACACACACATATACCTCTTCCATTAATAGGAACCATATCTAGGATCTAAATCTTCCAGACATCTACTGCTGTGACAGGATGATGTTCACTAAATGAACTGTAAACTGGTCACATATACAAATCTGTAGCTCACAAACAAATACATATAAGTGGTTTGTTTTTTCACCCAGTCTTCACCCATCAATTTATTATTCCCATGTCAAATTCTGTCTCATCTTTCATCGCCATGTCTGAGAAGAATATAACACATGTGCTGCCTTCAAAGCTTACCAAAGACTCGGGCAACAAAACCAAGAGGGAACTGAGATGCAAACATTGTGAGAAACCAGGGGGCGGCGTACAGACTAGGCCCAATCTCATACTCTTCGAGGTGGTTGTACAAGTCTCGGTGGTAGTCGTGAAGCAATCGAGATAGTTGGTACATTTGGATCTATATGAAAGATAGGAAGAGAGAGGTTAAATTACAGGTCACAAGATATTTTCCTACAACAAAAACTGAATTGTGTTGCGTTAATAGTCTCAGGGGGCTTTGCTAAGGGAACCTGTCATAATCTTTAGCAAGTCAATCAACACTACTGCACAACTTCAACACATTCAGAAAGAAAATATAACCGAGCAAAACAAAATTATACATCCAAACATGAAAGCGCATGGTGTCCCATAAGTCTCGTTACGGTAAGAGGTTGACCATATACACAGTCATGTTCCCTGACCCGATGGATGGACAGAATTACTGGGATGTTGATCAGGGCTTTCCATGAACAACCTGATGGATTTTAGCAAAATAGGAACAGGACAACTTAATCCCATTGTTAGAGTTAAAAGGGAACCTGCCATCAGAAATTGACCTAATAAACCACTACCAGTATGTTGTCAAGCAGCTGAACACCTTCCAGAACATGTTTCTTTCATGAACCAGTGTGGTGGCATCACCCAGAAAATCTACTTTGAAGTGAGATGCAAATAAAGTCAAGGAGGTGGAGATTTTAACACTGAAATAAAGCTCTCTCTTCCTCAGAAAGGCGCTTCATTGTAATTAATGGTCCTGCATCGAGAGACATCACTAACCAGATCTCTTGAAGTCCAATGCATGATGTCAATCACAGAGGAGGAGGCGTTCAGAGCTCCTCACCTTGACTTCAATGTTAAAATCTCCGCCTCCTTGACTTTACACAACCAATTTACTTATCACTTCAAAAGTTGTTTTTCTGGATGATGCCACCACACAGGACCATGAAAAGATGTTACGCTGCTTGACAATATTCTGGTAGTGGTTTATTAGGCCAGTTGCTGTTGAACAGGTTCTCTTTAAGATCTAACTGACAGAATGGTCAGAACGGTCTCCCTAAAAATAAAAAATGGTCGGCAATTGAAATCAGTTAAAAGGTTGAGCCAAAAGAAATTTGTGGGTTTGGTTGGCATCCATTTTTGTGTAAGGCCAAGTTTAGACTAAAGGAACAATAGTAATTTTAGTGTTTAAGCCCCAAACCCAAGTATCCTAAAATAATGCCTCTTCAGTTCTCCATGCTTTGCCAGGTGTGTAAGAAACTATTCTAAACATGAGAGTCCTTATTTTTTTTTTTTGCCTGAATATATTTTAATTGCTCGTAGTCAATGTAGCTTTTACCTGTAAAGTGACCATGTCGGGCCGGTACTGTTTCCTTAAGCCCATGTCATACATCAGAAACTTCAACAACTTAAAAGCATCCTCTTCAGTCATGTGTAGCAGCAGAACCCCCGCAACGAAACTGAGCCCCTGGCAGTAACCCACTTCAGGATCGAGCAAGGAATAGGCTTTTAAAATATTGTAGAGTGACAGCTGTCCCGCTCCCAGCTGGGCCGAAAAATATGGGTGCGTCGGGAAGGTGCGTCCTAAGAAAACAATTGAGGTTAGTAATTCAAATACGTTTACTTGAACCTTGCTATCAGGGTAGGTCAAATAAAAACAAGAATCTTTTGAAGCGGCTTTATCTTCTTAAGTAAACTTTCAACACCAATTACTAGGTAAATAACATAAAATCAACTTGCCTTTGGCCCCTATGAATTATGTACTGAGGTAATGAAAGCGAGACACTTCATAGGGTTCAGTGCTGCACATCAGATAAAGGAATTATAGAATAACTCCACACTATCTTTACACCCAGCAAAATGGAGTATTACACTGATCATTTACTCTATGGTCCTGGGAATGTGCCCAAATGGAATTTGGAAACATTACAAGATTCCACAGTGACACCCAATGGTGACCGCAGTCAATGACAAAATTCTAACAAATACATAAAACTCCAAAATACATTTTGCCCATTACAAAAGATGGTGATATGCATTAGATATAAAGTGATGAAACTTTCTAATTCCCCAGACATGAGGTGCGGAACAGAAGGCAACAAAAAGTCCTTTAAAGTCTATGGAGAACGGAAGGTAATTGGGAGACTTTCCGTTCACCTTATGTTTTTAGGCTCCATTATGTACTTTTAAAACTGAGAGTGTAGCAGAAAACCCTACGCAGGTGTGAACTGGGCCTTAGGTTTCACCATTGCTTATGTTCTGAAGAAATACAAGCCGCTGGCAGATTTTTCCTCCGCTGTCCTCCTGGAAAGAGTAGTAATTAGCTGACAGCAGTCTAAAATGTATAGCTAAGGACCCATTGATAAAATGGTTACTGCTTTTGTGACGACTAATATTGGTATTAGTAGAAAGTATTGGAAAGTGTTATACAGGCATAGTGGCTCAGTGGTTAGCATTACAGCCTGGCAGCGCTGGAGACCTGGGTTCAAGTGCCAGGGTCAACATCTGAAAAGAGTTTCCATGTTCTCTCCATGTTTGTGTGGTTTTCCTCTGGGTTGGTCCTCCGGTTTCCTCCCACACTCAAAAACATACTGGTAGGATGATTAGATTGTGAACCCCATGGGAACAGGGACCGATTTGGCAAACTCTGTGCAGCGCTGCGTAATCTGTGTGCGCTATATAAATAAAGGAATTATTATTATCATTCAAAAAGTGCAGCTTATGTATCATGGTGGAATAAGAATGGGTGTTTTATGAGCCTCATGAAGAGCAAGGTGGCACTGCTGTCACTATATAGGCTACATGGCTTCCACATAGAGGGCACTTTTAACATCAAGCTTTGATATATGTCCCTACACCTTGCAGGTTGTTGGGTTTGGTCGCATGCTATAGCAATTCTCTGCTCTATAGGATCCCTCCTAAATACAATAGAACTCAACAGTATCCATTACCCGGCTTGAGAAGCTTACGATGAACATTACAATCCAATTTCTTCAATATAGCAATAAGGCATCACTCATCTCAATGAATCAGCCTTAAACACTCGGAGCCGGCCTCAAGGTGAAAAGTTTTAGATAAATTGCCATCTACGCTTCATATCCCTGCAGCTAGTAGGCTTCAGAACAAAGTAGAAGTCAAATGTTTACATAGCTTAAAAATTGTACTATCAGTTTTGTCTCAATAATGGGAAAAAAAAAATATATGAAGACATTGACAATGATGACCCAGTGGAAGGAGGTTTTGATAATAGTTTCTGTTAAAGTCTTTATTGAATGCTGTAGACCTGTGAAGCAATAGAGCCGTCCTCATCGTCTTATAGCTCGTAGTCGCTGTGATAAACATCCAATAAAAAAAAAAAAAATCAATAGTACAGGAAAATGGAGGCCGTTCTTCTATAGTTTCAGAGAAGCCACATAAGGGAATCAGACAGGAACGGTATGGATAGACTCAGAAGATAAGTTCTGACATCACCCCCGGAAGAGCTCACCTACTCAGTCGAAAGTATGCATCGCTGGGGCGAGGAATTGACCTCCCACACACACACTTTTGAAATGACTTGTCAGCCAAGTTATGTTATTTTATGTAATCTTGTGCCCATCGCTGGCTAATCTACAGAACAGTCCTGTCTGGGGAGTATTAGGGATGTGGAGACTTTCTTCCGGTGCAGGGAATAAGGAAACTTAAAGGAAATCAACCATCAAAATCCAACATGATAATCTGATTAAACGGTGTTAATCTTATATTTGTTATCCATGGCCTCCTTACTTCTAAAAATCAATGTTTAAAATTATGCTGATGAGCCTGAAGTACTGTATCTTCACAGGCTGTTACAATGAGCAGCGCTGCTGCTAGATCACACAGGCAGAAAGTAGTGGCAGAGAGTAGAAGGGCTGGGTGAGAAATGTTCTGCTCATTGTAACAGCCTGCGAATCTGTGGCACCGAGAGATTTTAGTAATGCACCCCAGAGCCCTTCAGGCTCATTAGCAAAATTTTAAAAGTTGATTTTTAGAAAGGAGGGCATTGATGACAAATATAAGAAGATTAACACAGTCACTTGCCTGGTTCTTTGAGTAACTGCCCCTTATTTATCATGCTTGATTTTGATGGTATATTTTCCTTTAAAAAGGTATTCCAAGGTGTTTTTATAAACTTGGTTTAGATCAGATTGAAAGGGATCAGAAACATATCACCCCAACAGAGTAGAGAATTGTTGACATACAGCGCCCTCTTTAGTATCTACCAACCAGGTAACTTTAACCAGGCCGTGTGATGTGAATTAATATGACATCAATGACAATTGTGTGATCGTTTGGGGTCGCCATATGCCAGACTCTCCCCAAACCTGATACTGACCCCCTATCCTGAGGACAGGAGATAAAAGCAGGTTACCACCATCTTGCATTTAGCAATTACAGTATATAGACAATGTAAAAACTTTTTTTATATATATATATATATTGGGACTAAATTATCTACAATAGTCTTCTAGTTGAAGTTAGTTAAAGATTTCACAGAGTAAGCAAATGTTAGAAATCTGTAGCTATATATTGTTGAAGCAGTGGCAGGGGACAAAGCAAACTAAGGGCTGGGTTCTGCGGATCGATGCGTGAATGATTATCTGGAATTAAAGCATGCCGGTACTTGCTCCTGTAAGTCAGATCATTACTGTCTTGACACTTCCTAAGAATAAGAGGACACTAACATAGAAAAGTGACGGGGGCAGGAACTATTATTGACAGGTAATGTAGCAGAGAGTATAGACCAAGTAGAAGCAAGCGTATTCTTGACTGCATTCTCCGATCTATCTCCACGTAGAACAGGGAAGGGTTCTTGTAAAGGTAAATGAAGCGTTGCTTACAGCAGCCCTCTTGGTAAACACTACCCCACCCTCGAGTTTCAGGAATGCTGCAACAATAATGCCGTTACAATATAAGATTACAGTTCCTCTCACCCTGACAAAGTCACAGATCAAAGGCCTGAAATATCCCAAGACCTGGACAGAGTGCAAAAAAATTGTAACACAAACTTCGGTGGATCCAGAAATTGATAGAAGATATTATTATCAGTGGTTATGTGACATCTATGGTGTATGAAAGTGGCTGAAAAAAATAGAAATGGTTCTCTCTTCCGGGCTGTGAAAATATTCATGAGTTTTCTGGTTTCCAAAGCTTGAAACCACATCCCACCGCGAGCTTTCATGAGAGCACTTCTCTAAAAAGTTGAGATTGCAATCATGTAAAACCTGGGTGTAAACATTATTACAGCCATAACCATGACGGTCATCACGTGGCATTGCTTCAATTATTTTCCATCACAGCTTGTACGTGATTTAGTCGCAATTCCCCCTCTACGCCAGTTGGGTGGTGGCATTGCTGGGTTGTGTTGTAGGCCTGGACTGGGCACTGCCTTTATGGGGCACCTATCCAAGTGCAGGTTAGGGCGCAATTTTACACCAGGCATAGAAGTGCCCAGTCGGAGCAGCGCATCGCAGCTTCCCACCGGGATTTACCAGGATGCTAGAGCCTCCTGATAGAGATCTGCCGTCTGCCAGGATACAGTCATACACTGGCACACTTAGTGCCAGCATATGATAAATGTAACCCATAGTGTGTCTCAATCAGGCAGCCCAGCAACTTCAGTAGAAAGAGTGTAATGCCTTATTTCCCCTATAGAGGCACTGCAGAGAACGGGTTGGGTTTTACTACAAATTACAGCAGATGGCTAGGGGAATGTCTGACTAATAAAAAAATTGACTAATTGGCAATTGAAGGTCACTACTTTATCCAACCACTGGCCTCAGGGGTGACCTCCAAACAAACACCACAACGCTGCATGTCATTTGTGCTCCAAAGAACAAGTTATTTGTCTAGAGCTGAAGGGGAGCATAAGGAATATCTCTGTGACTGAGATAAAACCATTTCAAAAAGTTACTCTTGCCTTCTTAAAATCTAAATGTAACTCTTGAAATCGCTATTTAGCTGAACAGATCATTACCGACAAATATATGGATTATACCTAGAGATGAGTGGACCTAAAGTTTCCATTTAGGTTCAGGGTCTGGGTGTGTCCTGTGCACCAGCCAATCCGGCAACCTGACGCCTCTAGCTATTAGCCATAGCTGTGATTGGCCAAGGGGATACCCCTGGACAATCATAGCAATGGCTAGTTGGTAGGGGAGTTAATTAGGCGGAGTGGCCATTCTTCAGCCAATCCAGCAACATGTCCGGGTCGCATACCCAAACCCCAAAATGGAAACTTTGGGTCCGCTCATTTCTAATTATGCTCAATAAAATAATATTTAACACAACTTACCCAGATCAATAAGAATGGCATGTTGCTGAGTGGTCAGCTGCTTTAGTAGCTCTTTGTAGGGAACATCTTTTACAGGACTTCTACTTGGCATCTGATGTCGTAACTGATACTGTTCAGCCAAAAACTTCCAGATCTCTCCTCGATGATGGCGAGGAACACCTGATAAAATGTATAACAACAAATCATCAAATATTTATTTATAAATGCATAACTATAATTACAAAAAAAGCAGATCAATAATAACATAATATCAATGATAATCATAATATTAATGATAATAAATAAAAAAATGTTCTAGTAAAAGTCATATAGATTTGCACTTTACAACCAAGATTAGAAAATTGCATAGAGGATACACTCAAGGTTTAGCTTCAGGGTTTTTTTTTTTTTTTAAATTATGCAGCGTGTTTTTGGCAATTTCAGATAATAAAACACAAAGGCCAGATGTTTCCTGGGGAAAAAAGTGGATTTCGGTAAATGATTGTTTGGTTCGATTCTGACGTCCACTACTTTTTGATGCAACTTGTTCTAGCTGTGTATTGTTTTCCATGGTTTGGCAATGCTTCTTAAGGGGGTGAGGGAGTCTGCATGTAACTCAACTGAAGCCAAGCGGAAACACATCTACCTACAATACTATCTGAGTTTTCAGTATTGGACAGTATTCTTCTAATACTTTTTTATGTTGGCCTTATTTTTTATGAACTTTTTGGGCAGAAATTATATGTAGCCAAAATCATAAATGCTGTAGGAGGCAACATCATCGCAAATAATGTCGCAACTGTAATGTCCAGGAGGCACCTCCAGGATTACCTTGTCCCACAGCCGCATGAATCTTTTCCATATCGGCCTTTATTTTCGCTCTTCCAGGGGTGCTCAGCATTTTTTCCCAGACAAGCGTCACGTCCTTAAGACAGGGAGTGATTTCTTCATAGTCCAGCTTCAGTCTTTTATTTTGTAAATCATTTTCTGATGCTGTGCAAAATGAAAATAAAAAAAATTTATAAATAAAAATGAATTTAAAGGTAATCTACAACAGTTACCTTGCAATGCAGCCATTTAAAAACATTTCATTTATTTTATATCATTATTTTTCTTGCATATGTGAAGAATTGGCAGTTATTATATACTCCCTATAAAAATCTCATTTCCATTCTCTCCACTACAGAGGCGGACACAGGAATATTAAAAACAAACTATAATGGTGAATGCTGAATAATAACTAACACACACACACACACACACACACACACACACACACCTGTCTGAAAGTCAGAATATTCCTAGTTGCCCATGGCAGCCAATTACAGCTCAGCTTTCGTTTTACCAACGCTCATGATTATTTTAAAGGAAACCTACCACTTGTAGTGGCAGGTTTCCGATGGCAATACCGGGCACCAGCTCAGGGTGAGCTGGTGCCGGAGCTTATTTTAGTTAGTGTTTTAAACAGCAGTATCGCGGTTTAAAACACTTTTTAAACCTTATAGCCGGCGCAGGCAGGTACGCGCTCGGCGCTTACCGTGCACGCGGCTACATAGGAAGTGAATGAGAGCCGCGCGCATGGTAAGCGCCGAGTGCGTACCTCCATGCGCCGGCTATAAAGTTTAAAAAGTGTTTTAAACCACGATACCGCGGTTTAAAACACTAACTAAAATAAGCTCCGGCACCAGCTCACCCTGAGCTGGTGCTCGGTATTGCCATCGGAAACCTGCCACTTCAAGTGGTAGGTTTCCTTTAAAGGGGAGCAGTGACAGAATATGCTCAGGCAACCAGACTTTCAGACAGCTCAGATAACGTATATACTGGAGTATAAGCCGACCCGAGTAGTATGCAGCACGGCCCAGCCTGCCCCCAGTAGTATGCAGCACGGCCCAGCCTGCCCCCAGTAGTATGCAGCACGGCCCAGCCTGCCCCCAGTAGTATGCAGCACGGCCCAGCCTGCCCCCAGTAGTATGCAGCACGGCCCAGCCTGCCCCCAGTAGTATGCAGCACGGCCCAGCCTGCCCCCAGTAGTATGCAGCACGGCCCAGCCTGCCCCCAGTAGTATGCAGCACGGCCCAGCCTGCCCCCAGTAGTATGCAGCACGGCCCAGCCTGCCCCCAGTAGTATGCAGCACGGCCCAGCCTGCCCCCAGTAGTATGCAGCACGGCCCAGCCTGCCCCCAGTAGTATGCAGCACGGCCCAGCCTGCCCCCAGTAGTATGCAGCACGGCCCAGCTTGCACTCAGTAGTATACAGCCCAGAATTAAAAAAATAATAAACTTATATACTCACCCTCCGGTGGCCCCGATCTGCAGCGCTGCTCCCCCGATGTCCTCTTCTGGCTTCCGCACCAGTCTTCTGTACATCGCGCTGGGCGCCGCCATTGCGGTCTCCCGGGCGGCGCGGGAGACAGCAATGGCGGCGCCCAGCGCGATGTACAGAGGACAGAGCAGGCGCCGGGAAGCCAGAAGAGGACATCGGGGGAGCAGCGCTGCAAAAGAGGACGTTGGGGGAGCAGCGCTGCAGATCGGGGCCACCGGAGGGTGAGTATATAAGTTTATTATTTTTTAAGTTGTGACTCGTGTATAAGCCGAGGGGATGTTTTTCAGCACATTTTGTGTGCTGAAAAACTCGGCTTAAACACGAGTATATACGGTAAATCTTCCCCAATGACTTGTATACATTAACTCAATAATAGAAGCTTGGCCTCAGTTTCCCAATTCCTCTCTCTGCCTTAATATTTTTTTCGTTGACACCCATTACTCATTACATGACCGACTTGCATAGTTTGGCTGTGCACTTCCTGTATTCATAACCTATAAATTCTTGTTTATTACTAATCTGTTAATATTTTACCCCTGCATACAAAGTGATGGCTCCTTTACTGGCTTAGTCTTTACCGATTCTCTTGAAAATTGCACCAAGTCATTCATTCAATGAAACAATCCATCTACAGATGTGCGGTCTTGATTGTCAGGTTAAGGTTTGGCCGTATGACCCAGACATATTGCCCGATTGGCCAAACAGCCAATTTGGTAAATTGCCGGCTGAACAGACAATCCGGTATATGGACAAACCTAGCAACTAGCCGTGGGTAGGATTGGCCAGAAGTTGTCCCCTGGCCAATAGCCCAAGCTATTATATTACATAGGACATTTTCCCTCAGGCTATTGTATTACGAGGACATTTTCACAGCAAGGTATTGTATCCCTGCGGCTTTCACACAGTGGAGACTGGCAGCAGAGCTCAGACAGAAGATAAAGAGATTAATGGCTGAAGGGAGGGGACACCTGTGACGTCTATGTACTTATCATGATAAGACAAATAATTCTTGCAACATACAGAAAGAGAAACGTTGATAACAGGAGGTTACGATTTCTTTGTTCTTACTACATACAGGCTGCAAAACATATCCTCAGGATAGGAGAATGAGTGTCACTGACCACTATACCCCTAGTGATCACAGGAAGGGATGTCCATAAAACTCTAGGAGGTCTGTATGGGCAACTTCAATAGTGCATGATTAAAGGGTCCATTGGTGACCTTCAGTCTCATGATTGCTAAATGTCCCACCAGTAAGAACCCCCGAAATTAGACACCAATTAAGGTAGGAAAGGGGGTTTCAAAAGGATTAAAGACCAATTTTAAGTACATTTATTTATATAAGATTGGTGGTCAACTATAATCCAGCGCCCCCACAAAATCTAAATATTCTTCTCAAGTTGACCCTCCATCTGCTGCCATTTTATGTACAGGAATGGCAACTGATGAGGGAAAACATATTTCTGAATATTTCAAAAAAGCAGTGCAGAACATTGATGTATACTGGTAGTTATCCAATATCGTGCCCTCTACCCGAAGTTACACACAACACGAGGTAAAGTGACCAGCCAGCATAGGGGTAGACCAAAAGCACAGCTATGAATACGATCATGCCTTAGGGTTTACCTTGTAACTTTTGGTTTTCCTTTTCCATCCTGAGAAGAAGAATCTGCTGTATAATGGCTTTTTTCCAGAGCTCTCTCAGTTCTTCTGGAGTGCGGTGTCTTACTGCCGACACAGTACCGAATGGTCCATCTTCTCGTACAGGTTGTAGAGGAGATCTCGGAGGGATATCGCCAACATCTGAACGTTCTGTGAAAACACAATACAAACGCACCATATAATTTCATATCTCAATTAATTAAATTTTTTGGAACAATTCTTTAGAAAAACACTGCTGGCATAAATGTAAGTTATATTCACATGGTCATAAAATGCCTTTGTTATATGGACCTAATCAAGACACTAGTTTCAGAAGGGTAAATGATGCAGAAAATATAGGTAATTAGACCAGCAAATTCAACCATTGTATGATCCTTATAGTAAAGGAAATCTGCCACATGGATGCAGCGATACGAAACCAAGCGCACTTACATACTGGTGTGTGCCTCCCGAAAACAGGAGTTTTTTTTTTTCTCAATTAAGCCATTCGAAGCAAAAAGAACATCTTTTACCATTATGCAAATGAGCCTCATGGGCTCTTGTCCAGGTCACACAAGTCCCTTCTGCCTCAGTCATCTGCTAATTATTCACACCTCCATTCTGCATTTCCATTTGGAGGGAGGAGACAAATTAGCAGACAGACAATGGGAACAATGAGATCGAGAAGGGCTTCCTGTGAAGCAGATAGGAACTCCTGAGTTTCATTTGTATAACTTTAAAAGACATTTATCTCAAAAACTAAGCCATTAGAAACAAAAAGAAGAAGAACAGATCCTTTTACAGGAGGCACATGCCAGCGTGTAAGTGTGCTTGGTTTCGATGCACTGCATCCACGTGGTTCCTTTTGAAGGATATCTTTGTGAATCCAGTCTGCCAAGATCTCCTGTTCCTTTTTATATCTATTGATGCTCATGGCACATTAGATGGCTGGTACCGTCAGTCATTGTGGAATTGTGAAGCAGAATTGAAACACCATTTCTGATCTTTTAGGGTCTACCCCAATCGAGAACATTCTGGAATTAACTCCAACGGGTCATGATCTATAAAGATATCCCATAGAGAGGACAAATTTAGTGCGGACAATAAACTTTCACCCGTGAAAGACGTTAAGGAAATCCTAATAACATGCGTTTGTGGTGAGCTAAAGAAAATCTACTGCTCTAGACCAGCATTCAGACCAGAATGATAAGAAATGAGACCTTAGTTTCGGCATTTCATGCATTTTTCTCCTTAGATGTCACAGTCATTATTTGGCCAAACAGCTACCGGGAGCACCATACACACTGGTATCAAAGTAACAACCAATTGGGTTTTGGCCATAACTAGTTGGTCATTTGAGAGATGCACTGCATTACGATATTGACTGAAGAGGCACATACATAATTCACTTCAAAGTAAATGTTGCATTGCTAAAAGTTCCAAAAACACAGCATAAGTAAGCCTAAAATCCCATGTAGGAAAGGGTGGGCAGTCGAGCCGTGTGTGGTGAACTAACAAACTATTACTCAATGTGAGGAACACAACACTTGTTAATATTTAACAATGGTGCTACCAGCAATGGACAAGAAAGAGGCATACCTCACAGGTCAAACTACACAATAAACACCATCATAGCCGTCTGCCTGGAACTGAGGAAAGTGCAAACACGATGAGCGCACACACAATGGGCGAGAACTGTGAACATTATATAAACAGAGGTGCGGCCAGACTCCTCCATGGTACTATAGGATCTGCTCACCTATCTTATCCATCATACGCAGCCATTTTTGTTGAGATGCACACAACCGCTTATAGGATGTCACCTTTGGCCAGTGTCGGACTGGCCCACCAGAGTACCAGAGGATCCATCAGGCCCTGGCTCAACCCAATACTGAGCCCCAGAGGTCCATCAGAAAACAACACAATTAGAAGGCTGCTAGGGTATATTTCCTGGGGGATAATGAAAAGGGGACCCAGAGATTGATTTTTCTCTGGTGGGCCTAAGGAAACCCAGTCCAACACTGTCTTTGGCTATGGATAGACACCTACATACAGTATATGAAATACTGAATTAAACTAGAAAAAAAAAATCATAAATATTCACATTCAGGTTGGTCTGGCCCACCAGAACATGTAGGAACATAGGAACATGTTAAGACAATAGCGGGTACCAGAAGTCCAGAAGAAGACAACCTCATTTGCCACCTGAACCCATTACTTAGAGTTTATTCACAGATAACATATTAAAATCAGTGTAGAGACTATACTCTGCGTACAAAGATTACAGGTATAGCACATGGGTCCCCAAATTATGATTCATAAATGGCTACAGAAAACATTCGAAGATGACAGTGGAGAAAAAAAATATATATTAAACAAACCAAAAAGTTAACAATGACCACTTAAAGAGAACCCGTCATGCAAAATAACCCCCTAAACTAAATATATTTTCATAAACTGCCATTAGAGAGCATTGTCTCTATCCCTTCATTGTCCCTCTACATGCCTGTAAACCGAAGCAATGAGGTCCTAAAGCTGTATGCAAATGACCTGTGAAATGTCCAATGAAGCATTAGCATATTCAAGCTGTCCACTCTATTCATGAGTGGGAGGCACAGCCACACCCCCAGTGCATGACTGACAGCCTGTGTAATGATGTGAGGCTGTATAATGATGTGCTTCCTGGTGCTGGTGCCCCTTGCAGCCTGTGTGTGCATGTGTGTGTATAGGAGAGATACAGCAGCTCCAGGCAGCCATGTTATAGCAGAACATGTCAGGTTCATGTGTAGCTGATGTCTGTGTCTCTCACCTGTATATTAGGAGGATGCAGCATGTCAGCAGATGCAGCACACACACTAGCAATGCTTTACTATACATTACACACAGACATGAGCAGGGGGAGGAGAGGGGAGGGGTAACAGGAGTGACATCACTGCCTCTGACCATGTGACCAGCCTCATTTACTTGATAAAAAATATGTGATTTTACAATGAATAATGTATGAAATAACTAGATAAAGTCTGGGATGGATCCTTGTGAGCTGCTCCAACAGGTAGAGGTGACAGGACTAGTGACACAGACCTGATGACAGGTGTCCTTTAAGGCTTCATGCACAAAACAGTTTATTTAGGTCATGAACTGGCGCGGAAACGGCAGCAAACTCATGGGCTCCATAGAGTTGTATTGTGCACAACAATGTGTGGTAGCACCATGACTGTCCCGAGTGGCCATGGCCAATAATTACCCATTGCGATCGGCGGTGGGAACAGTGCCCCCCACCACACTCCCTGTCAAAGTGGGCCACAAACAAGAAGGCTGTAAAGGCGATGTTCCCGATTATCTCCCTTGGTGCATAATCATGGAATGGGAAAAGAGCTACTTTTAGACACTGCAATCGGTGATGCCTAAAATTAAGATATCACTTTGTAGATATAAGTATCTAAACAATGACTTGATAATGTCAATACCTCCTGGCGTGTAAATTACTTGATGTTAATATTTTTGTGCAGATGTACTGTATAAAGTGACAGTGGATCACATGGTATTGGGTTATTGTACTTTCAGCTTATTTCCTTGTTGATTTAACAAATTATTAGTCACAGCACTAGGTCAATATGTCTGTACTTCTTCAGAACTTATTTTGCTATTAGTGTATGCCAAATACAGGGAGTGAAACGGGGACACTTGGCCTACCTGTTATTATAAAAGTGATGATATGAGGTCATGAAAAAAGGTCACCGTATCTTATCACAAAACGTTGGCTCTGTTATCATCTCCCTGTAGCCTTCATTTATAGATGGTGAGATTCATGACATTCTTACAACATATAGTGGGATACATTCTCCTAAAGGTTAACTTGAATATGTTTTAACCATTCCAATCAGCTATACCATAAAACTGTAAAAATTAGAGTTTTAAGAGAGTTAGGAGATTTAAGGGGTGTAGAGTGCAGAGAGGAGCTCAGGCGTCATGCAGGAGAACAATAAGTCTTCCTGACCCTAAAGTCAGAAGATTTACGGTCATATCCAGGGCAGCCAAAATCGAGCACACCAGGACTGATAGGGACAACTTGTAATATTAACATAAATACAGCATTTCACATTTATAACAGTGAATTAGAGAATGTGTTATTTTGTTATCCTTAGTATATTTAAGAATCAAATGTCTTAAATGTAGAAATGACCCTTTAAAGAAAGTCAGGTGACCAATCAGGAACTTCCAGAAGTTCCAGAGAGATTTTGAAAATCGTGTAACTAGGGCAGGGTAATTACGAATTTTCTTTTCCCACTTTAGCCCCTCCATTTAACTAGAAGGCAATCCAGGTATCTGGTTTCGGGCCTGGAGATCAGTGGGGCCCATATTGACATCCTTCAAAACTATACTCAGAAAAGGAACCAATATAAGTCTTGGCCTTCCATTTGGAAATGAGCTACGCAATAGAGCACAACATTGCTATTGCTTTTAGAAATATCCAATGCAACAATCATTGTCAACACTCTCCAAAGTTCATCTTCAAGCACAAAACTTTATTTCTATTTCTTAAGATTTTGGTGGCAACTGACTTTTGCAACTTTTGTCCAGGGGTGACCACCCCAAGGAGCTATTTAGCCTTAAGAAATGCTCAAAAATACAAAGAACTCGTGTATCAAAATAATATTAGACAGGCCTGGAAACCTCTTACCAAGGTGTAGAAAGGTACAGCACAACCTGGCTGAGACATGATTGGCACACGCACACAATTTTTTGTTTTTGACTGGCAGGAGAGGACAGATGCTACAAATGGCCACCAAAGGACACAGGGAGAGTCATGGTCAGCGCGGCCATTGCCGTTGGCAAGGTGAGATCACAACAAGTTTACTTCCCAACGTTCTTGGTCAAATCATGGCTTTGTCATCTCATTTTCCCAGTAATATTGAGAAACTTGATTCCCTCTCATACCATAATAGGGCGTGAGAAGTGGGTAACTCCTGCACCAAGACCTGGTATATGGTGTGGGCTCAGGAGCCGGTGTCAGGTGTGACAAAGTTACAACTGTACCAAGATTATGGTGATCCCAACCATTTTACCTCTCAGATCCAAATAGCGGCCAGAGAACCAGAAAGAGTTTCTTGTGATATAAAATCACTGGATTCCTTGCCCAACGTGACGCAAATAACTAGTATCAAACGATATATACAAATAGTATTGTTACAAAGCTAAAGACAAAGACTTTGTCGAAACGCTTGTTGGTTGGACACTAACTTATGGACAGGTCACGATTCCCTGTAATTTACATTCAGAAAATAAATATCTTGGATAAAATTCTGTGCGAGTACCGGGACGTTTCTTCACATGTTCGAGATTCATGTAAGTATTTGCCAACACCTGAAATCCCATCAACTACCAGATCAGTATAGATGACCTAAGTTTTCAGAGACATATCATGGCTTCCTACTTCTAAAGACAGTGCCTACAGGCCGTATGAGGCACTGCAGGCCAACACCATTTACTGTGATGCTGTAATACCGGACATCAGCATAAATAAAAGTATCCAGACTTTTCTAATATTCACAAAAATTGGATAATGTAAAAGTTGATTAACACATACAACAGTAGCACAGTATGTTTTTTTAAAAATACAGTAGATGGAGCAGATCTTCAAAACAGCAAAAACACTTCATGTCCAGTCTTGTAGTGCATGGGGAGGGAAATATTTGGAAGTCTGGGGCTTCTTCAGAAAACAAGCATGTATTGATAAAGGAGATGTTAATTAAAGGATGTACATATATTACAGCAGCTGCTCTCTGAAAGACGAGTGAAACAAAGAGGCGTTATGTGAGAGCGGCTTCTGTGCCAGTGCAGGTGATTATGTCAGCCATTTTTAACCTGAGGCAATTTATACTTCTTCAGGAAGCTGGAATGTGTGTGAAAGACGGGTCATGTACAGTTTTCGTATGATGACTGACAAGATGCTTAGTCTCCACTCGGAGCCGTCAGTCAGGAAGAGAAGGTATAGGGGATGGTGGAGATAAGTTGTCAAGTGGCAGATTATCTGAAAAAAATTATCAAACAGTCTTTATCTCACCTACAATGGAGAGAAAAAGTAAAGCGTATACACAGATCATTCATTTACGGAGAAGCTTCCTCTTCGGGTCCAACCTATAGTCCAGTTTGACCAAGAATTTCCACTGTTCCTTGGTTGAAAGGGGCAGTTATCCATGGAAGAAGAAAAGAGAATCCCTCAAGGTTCATGAGCACTGGATAACCAGTCATTAGGGTGAAAGGGCTGGGTCAAGTCCCCAACTTTCTTGCATGGACATAAGGAGTAGTTGGGTGGATACGGAGGCTACAAGCTGAAAACGTTTGGGGAGAATATGTTACTAGAGAGTCAGTAATATTTATGTGGTACTAGTTTCCCGTCCCGTGTCCTACCACTGCTAAGCTAAAAGCCCAGTAAAGTAATAGTAAAGTTACACATTATTATATCTTCTGTGCACAGGATTAAGGATTTTGTGGGCTTCGGTACCCTCCTTATACACGGAACAGTCACGCACCTACTCCCATACATGGCACACAGCACAGTCACGTACCCACCCCACCCCCTTACACACGGCACAGCCACGTACCACCTTCATACTCGGTACGGTCAAGCAAATATATGGATCACGCAACTCCCCTCCCTGTACACGGCTCAGTTACACATCCCCCATATGTGACTAATGTGTTGCAGCTCAGTCTGATTATTCCATAACATACCTCCAAGTAAATGAAAGTGCCACTTTCTAGAAAGTAAAAGGAGACATCAAAGGATTTGTCCACAACTTTAATACATACCTTCTTGAATAGGACTGAACATTCAGTACCTTTTACAGCCACTATACTGTGTGCAGAGTTATTTCAATGTTGCTATGCTAGGGCCCAAGCAAATAAAAGATTAAAAGGAGAACAAAAGACAGACCCCCAATTGAACACCTATAGATACTTCCCTCTTGAACAACCTCTATAACGTGCACATAATGCTTCAATATCTGTCAACTTACCCGTACACATGCATACTTAAGCTAGGTCTACCCGGAAAATGCTTGTGCAGAACTTTTGTGATGTTGTTCCCAACTACATTCCAAAAAGTATACATAATCCCCCCCCCATTACATAGTAAATTTGTGTACATAAGATATACATTTAGAACACAATTTGAAATCTCTATCATCTCATTCCAAGGCAGTGGCCTTCCATCACTGACCAGATTTGTTATTTTGGGACTTTCATAAATGTAAAACCAAGATTCACACCGAGGATACAAATCAGTAGCATAACACGTAATTTATGTAATACATATGGCGGTGTTGGTTACTCGTATGCGCTGTACATAGGATGGTGGGAAATTAGTCACCATGATAAAACTGGACACAGTAAACACACATAGGTGGGGCTGCTGTAAAAGGCCATTGAAACAAGATTACAGCTAATGAAGATAAGCAGCAGAATAACATTGCGTGGAGGTGATGTTATCAGGACTTTCTTTTTTTAGACTGAGGCGTCAGAGACTAGAAGGGACACTCCTGTATATGGTGCCAAAACTCTCTTCCTTATAACAGAATGACATCTGAGGTTCATCATTATAGCGGTCTGAGTTATTTATTTATTTTTTTTCTGATACAGAGCTCCAAATAACCTGAATGGACAATAAAAATGTGTCCAACGCTGGCTAGAGGCAACCATGTGTATATAAGAGCAATACTGAATTATAGTATCCAGTAGAGATGAGCAGTGGTCAGGTTTGGCCTCCTTACCAGCATATATTGCCAGAGGGGTCTGGCCAATAGTAGACATGGCTAGTTGCTAAGGGTGCCATTTGCCGAATTGGCTGTTCGGTTGCCAATCCGTCCATATGTCTGGACCCGACCACTGGGTCCGCTCACCTCCATTATCCAGGAAGCATCCTCAAGATTGAGAGGACAAAGAAATGAACTATAAAATAGACCTTGTAAAACAGCATCTAAAGAGGTTTTGCAAAAATCTGGGATAACATTATGGGAGGGGGGGGGGGTCAGTAGGTTTGGGTTTAAAAATAAAAAGGGATTCCCAAGGCACACAGGTAATTCTGATCTTTGGAACGGACAATCACCTCAAAATGTTGGAGGTTACAGCTCCCACTTTGGCCAATTAGTGGACTCCTTGGCCACAAGTGATATACCGAGGTTTAATGAGGCCACCAATTGGTTAAGTCGGAAATAGAAGGGGTTTTGTGACCCATTGTGGACAAAGACAGGACGTACTGATGTAACACGGGAATCGGGAACCACAGCAGGGTAAATTATTTGGTATCCTGCCCAGGCCACACATTCACATCCCCTTATACTACGACTAGCGACATGACTTTTGATATTGATTAAGCAAGTGGCAGTCAGACATATTATGCTTTGCTCAGATCTATGTTAAAGGAGACTGAAAAGATGAAAAACTGCCTTTCCAGCCCAATTCTGATGTCGGGTTGTTTCTAATATTAGCACTGTCGGGACCATCATACATATCACATAAAAATTGAAATTGTCAGAAGACACAAACAACGGGGTCTGCCAACAATGTTCATCTACCCTCTCATAATGTACATCTGTGAGTAGTGTATCTATATTGTATCCACACTCTACAAAATATCAGCGCCATATGAACTGGAAACAACATACTAGAAAAGGTTACTATAGCTCACACTTCAAGGAGATGGATAAGGAATTTCCAGGAATGATTCACATTTTTCCTAAAATGGAAAAAGTCTAACTTGATATGGTGGTACAGTGACAATAATGCCGCCTGTTAATAACTCTACACATCCATACACTATCATTCCTCAGACACCTTAAGAATCATTAAAAGTATTAATGTATCTGACATTACCTTTACATGACACTTCTTATAAAAAGGTAAAATCATATATAGGTAGACCAGGTATCCAAAGATCATGAAGAAATGACACCATTGTAAATGATACAATGATAGCTCTGCAAATGAAGAAACTCTGAAGTCTCAAGCAGAGCTATACTGCCCCCTAGTGACTAGTGAATGAGCAGCTGACAAAGTTATTCCTAGCAGGTTACAAAATGTGGACCAAAGGATTAGATTAGGAGGCTAAATTTTCAGTATGGGTCAATGCCCAAATCTGATGGTGTTCAGGAAGAGATCTATACAGCATACAACAACAATCTATGAACAAAAATATGTTTTTTAATTATGTTCAGATATTTGCATTCAAATATTAAGTTTTGAGCAATTATTTGGGTTTGCAGTGAATGGCCAATAAAAGGTGATTTGTCCATTTTGGTGAAAATAACGCATGTAAATACGAAGAGAAGAGAAGGGGAAGATGCAGTCATTACCATCTACCACCTTAGAATGATAATCCAGCACAAATGTTTCAATTGCCTCACTAGCACCAAATGTCAAAACATTTAATCAGCTTCTTTTGCGTTTTTATGTACACGACTGTGACATAGGAGATAAGCTGTGACATCATCCATTGTCAGTAGTGATGTAATGATGGGTCAGTGTTATCAATATAGAGGTCATTGTACAGGGAGGGGGAGGAGATAAGCTGTGACATCATCTATTGTAAGTAGTGATGTAATGATGGGTCAGTGATATCTATATAGAGGTCATTGTACAGGGAGGGGGAGATAAGCTGTGACATCATCTATTGTCAGTAGTGATGTAATGATGGGTCAGTGTTATCTATATAGAGGTCATTGTACAGGGAGGGGGAGGAGATAAGCTGTGACATCTATTGTCAGTAGTGATGTAATGATGGGTCAGTGTTATCTATATAGCGGTCATTGTACAGGGAGGGGATAAGCTGTTACATCTATTGTCAGTAGTGATGTAATGATGGGTCAGTGTTATCTATATAGAGGTCATTGTACAGGGAGGGGGAGGAGATAAGCTGTGACATCTATTGTCAGTAGTGATGTAATGATGGGTCAGTGTTATCTATATAGCGGTCATTGTACAGGGAGGGGGAGGAGATAAGCTGTGACATCATCTATTGTCAGTAGTGATGTAATGATGGGTCAGTGTTATCTATATAGAGGTCATTGTACAAGGAGGGGGAAGAAATGACAGTTTTTAATAGTTATGTGATCCTTCTATTGTATTATTGATGTAAATGAGGTGACTGCTGTGAAGAAAACCCTTTACAGAATATGCAAATGTAAGTCTTTTTTTAGCCTCAGGGGTTATGATGAAACTTACAAGATATTATTTTTTATTTTTACATGACACCTTTGTACCAAAAAATACTATAACTCTATACTTCTGCAGAAACACAACATGCTCTACATACATTTGTACAAATACACAATAAAGGATCATACAGCGTGTTAAAAAACAATGGAAAAAAGGTATTAAAAAAGTGTTCTAGCACCACCAAGTGGATTTGGTAAATGTCTGCATTAGAAACAGAGGATCGCCTTCACACATCCATATATGGTGGCTGTGAGCAAGAGTAACTACAGGGGTGGCAGCCATAGCAGCTATGGGGCCCACAGTGTCAGGGGGGCCAGCATTTGTGGTATTGGGTGTGAAAATGCTGTATGTCTGTATATGGTACTGTATATACTATATATATATATATATATTTTTTTTTTTTAAAGGCATAAGTGGGGCCCCATTTGGAAGTTTGGTATGGAACCCTATCTCTCCTAGTTACACCCCTGGCAGTGAGGTAGCTGCAAAAACAGCTGCCATAGTCATGATACAGTGAGCACACCGTGCCTCACAAAAAAAAAAAAATATATATATAGGGTAGGTCCTATTCTGGCTCAGATTTGCATCCCAGGTGTTCAGTTCCCTATGGAGAGGAGAGGGGTGAGGAGCGCTCAACCACCCCCCATCTCCACCCGGCCCGTGTGAGCACACGGATGTGTGAATGGAGCCATACAATTACACATACAGCACTAGTCTACTTGTAAGAAATAGTGGAGTCCGAAACAATCTCCATAGTTCCAGAGTCAGAAGTGGAATGGACAATGATGGAAATATCAGGCTTTCCAAAAAGAAATTTCATCAAATATCTGTAAACCTTTACAACACCTAAAGTTATTCTATAATGGAAATACCTAGGTAAAAAAAAAGTCATAGACCTGACAAGTACAAAGTACAGAACAGCTGCAGTGCGGATAATACACCAGTAGGGGTGCTATAATCTGCTGCTGGATGTAACAATAGCAGATACTGTAACAAATCTTGTTGGGGTCCAAGTGGTCCGTCCCACATGATCAGACAATAACATATAAGCATAGCACAACCCCTTAACCTATGTAATGTGCTGCAAGAAATAGTAGTCACCTTGATCCCTCAGGTATTTAAGAGACATTCCCAGGTCATAAAGTGAGGGCTTATCACTGGGTGTGCTGGGCTGTTTATAGCACACATGCTTGGGGCCTGGTAAGATTGAACTGCAGCCAGCAAAGGAAAGAGACTACTCCTTTAGTAGGATCTGCTGGTTTCCATGACCTGTTTACTTGGGGAGAAGCAAACCACTTAAAGAAAACCTGCCATTTAAAATTAACCCACCCAAAAAAATACTCCATTAAAAACTAGGATTAAAAAACATGGCCCTTATACCTAGGAGTATGCTAACAATTGTGTTAACATTCATGTTGACAAAACACGTCCATTAACTCAATGTTAACATCAATTTAATTAGGCGAATCTCTCTTCAGCTGTTGACAGGTCTCACTGCTAGGACATGCTGCTGTGTGGAACATTGAGAGGGAGGACTTCACCCTGGTCACATGACATGAACTGCCCAATTATGTAACAGAGCTCTAAAGGTCCTTTAGCCAGTTACATGGTGTAGACGTTGCAAATGTAGGTTTCTGATCACATGAAATCACAGCAGACTCTGTATTTCTACAACTCCCCATCCTCCATGCAGGCATGCTGGAAGGCAATTGCAATTGTAACTGGGTTTTAGATGGCACCACCCTGGTCACATGACATTAAGTGCTGAATGCTGAATAGGAGATGGGGAGAAATAGAGGGGCCAGACAAGCAGGACACTCCCCCTCTGATGCCAGGTAATATAATAAAGTTGATTTATGGAGATGTAAGGGAAACAATTTTTAGCTAAAAGAAGGGTGCCATTTAGTTAATAGGGCTCTATGGGAACCTGTCACTAGCTGTGAAAATATGGTGACAGGTTCCCTTTCAGTGTGTGCCTCTATATAACTGTGGGACTGTAGAAACTAGCATATTGTGCATTTAAGCGTTCATCGGTGCTGGTGCTGTACCTGTAACCTCAATTTATGAAATTATTTAGTTATGTTCTCTTTTTAGCACTAAATAAATAGTAGTATTGTTAACTAGGGAAGAAAGACTATTTGCTAGTACAAGAATATCCATATCTCATCAGATGCCAACATTCAGAAGAGCCTCCAAGAAGTATTAAATCACATTACAAGGAGGGGATATTCAGAGGATCACTACAGACCATCATGTAGGGACCTGACTTTGTAGGAGTTTATGGCAGGAAGAAGTACAGCTAAGAACACAGTAAGGAGTAACATTCATAAGCTCACTACATATAGGGATATCCTACAAGAAATTGGACCAAAAACACACACACACACACACACTACAAGTAAATGTATGAAGTACAACCCTCATAACACCTTCTATACAGATACTAAAATCAGTAACAAAAGGTTTTGCTTTGGAATTACACAATTGCCATAGACGTCTCAGTTCTAACCATTGGTAGGACTTGTGGGCAGCTCCATTAGGTTTAGAGAGGGGACCAGATAGGTCATAGGGGCAAGACTAAGGGGCAAACTAAGAGCACTTCATTAAAAAAAAAATTATGTCCATTGAGCACATAACACCACCAATTTTGTTCATTACGTGACCTAAAGTTCATTGTCAGCTTTCAGCTCTGCAGTCCATCTTTTGGTTCGGACTTCCTCTTTGTATTGCTGGGTGGAGATGCTGTGACTCTCCCTCTCTCCATTGACCTTCTGTGTAATCTGACACCATGACAGCTTTTATTTTTGCTAGCAAGATGGAATTCAGCAGAGATTTTAAAATGATGATGATTGTCAGATGAGCTGCAACACTGGAGGGGCTGGGGCGATTCTTCAGGGGACCTTTCATCACAGAAGTTCGACACTTAATTGGAGTTAATAACTTGCTGGAAGACTTGGAAGTGGGGCTCTTTAAACCAGATACTTGAGATTTATTAACACTGCGACACTTAGATAAGATATGGGGGTGAAGCCTGTGGAGGATGGATGGTTACATCGCCCATTCCCCTATTTGGCCAAATGTACAGTACCCTGAACTTACACATTTTACTCAACGGATTATTAGGGGAACAACTGAAATGACCCAACTCTGTGAGGGTACTGCCCTAAAATCCTTTGAGCAACTACGCCTGGAATTTGCCCTTCCCCACTCCTATTTTTACCAGTTCCTACAGCTTTGACAGGATTTAACTCACCAGGGCGCTCTAACCAGATTAAAAAGTCAACCCATAACGTCTTCATTGATATGATTATTAAAAAGGAAAACACTACAGGGATTATTTCAATGAATTATTCCTACCTGCAAGATGCGCATCTTAAAAATTCCCCTTAGAGTCCAAGTGGGAATCTGATGTCCATCATTTCTGAGGATCAATGGATGGAGATATTGGAGTCAGCACCCAAGGTATTTGGAACATCGCCTGTCTAATCTATACCATTTGCATAGGTTCTGTTTACTGCAGATTTAATCCATCAGATGTGGAGTTGCCCCACCTCAAGTTTCTGAAATTATATCTTATGGTAAACAAATTTATCTTATTTAAAAATATGAAGCTATCTGGGAGCATGACTTGATGCCCAGGGCTTGCTCTGTAGAATCTCAGTAGAGATAGAATATTCTGCGGCATAATGGGTTAATTATTATTATTGTAATTGTTGGAATATGTAAAGCTGCATTAATACCAGTTTATGACTCTCTAGCGCCACCAGACCTAATAATATTGTTGAATAAGTTTCCTTATGCGGATATGTAATGTACAGCGTGATGACCTCGAACTACCTGTTTACCTATGGATGGATTCTCTTTTCACATTCTACAACAAAGATTCCAGATCTTCCTACCTTATAATAAAGGGCACCCGATTTCCATGAACAGAGAACTTTTACAATCACCAAGTGAGCAAAATGGGAGGGGGGAAATCAATGTGGGGTTGTTTTTGTTTGAATGTTATGATTGTTAATAAAAAGAAAAAACACTATGACTAAGACTCCTTATAAGTTTTCAATATTTGTTAAAAAAAAACAAAAAAAAAAAAACTTAGGTCGTTGAAAAACTTTTTAGAAAAAAAGGCGTTTTTCATCTTGGTAGGTAGCCTTCACTTATGGCCGTTAATGACCGTGATCTATCCGCTGGGTCATTGTGCAGCTATGCCAATGGCATGTCCAGCCCTGTCTTCATTGTCACACTGTAGGTACATTAACATCAACCACTCTAAACCAGGCCTGAAAAGGCATCCGAGAGAGAAGTCTACTGTTCCACCAATGCATCGCATCATGACCCCCTTTTATCTAAAGCTTTTCGGAAAAACACATCTTCTATAATAAGCCACTGCCCGGGAGCTATAGGAACACAGGAGCTATATTTTCCATATGCATAATGCCTTTAGATTTTATCTTCAGATAAAAGTACAACTTCAGCAAAGTAACTGGCTGCTCCTAAAATAAAAAAAAATAAATGTGCCAACTTGGCAGAAATTTTCCACTGGGAGAATAATCACATTACAGACACGCGTTATATGCAGCAATGCAGGATTACCGTAGTTATTGTCACACTATCATAGCTAAGATGCTATTCCCCATCAGGGTCAGTCATGTCCAAATATACCCCCAAAACCCACAATAGTGTTGTAGAGGGTTCCGAAGAAGAAGCTGAAACAGATTTATGGCCACAAATTGATAAACCAAAGCATAGGCGATCATCTTCATATAAATGTACAAAATCAGCCTGCAACTGCAACCAGAGGTGGGACCAAAATTTCCAAATTTGCCAAAAAGAGGCCAACGATGGCTCGATGGGAAGCAAAACATGATCAGCTATTAGCATCGTGCTCACACCACTTCATGCAGTTCATATGAGGGGTGGTGGGTCTCGTTATTAAAACCCCCCAGTAGAACATATGACAACCTCCCTATAACAATTTAGGTAGACTGTGGGTGCTGAAAGTGTAATAAAGAACATAACCATCACAGTATTTTGAGCCATATGGATAAATATATATATATCAGCGACCAGCATAATGTCCGTATAGTAACCAGAGATGCAGTATTAGGTCAACGGTCTTAATATTTTATCCATACCCAGACTGAACTTTATTAAAGTGTACGCGTTGTTAAAAATAGCAAAATACGAAATATTTTTTAGAGTTTTTTTGAATACATTATTTCTTTTTCCCTCCCATTAAAGGAAATATTAATTAATTCTATAATCAGAATTTTTTTAAACATTTTCCCACAGTGAAAAACCAGTGCAGCTGCCACCAGTCACAGGACTGCTGTAAAGGTGGGCTGTCTCTTTAGAGCTCCGGTGATGTCACATGGAGGGTGGATTGTTTTACTGAATACAAATGAGCCTAGTTGAATTTTTTTTATTATTAGGAAAGAAAGGTTACTATAAAAAGATCACCTACCTTCATATCTGTTCGGAGAATCGCATCCCTTTTGTGGAGTTGCCACTCGGAGAAAAATCTGCTGTCTCCAAGAATGTCGTCGCGTCCTCACTGGAGTGCTGCACGCCGCTTCACTTTGAATGGATGCGCACTCAAAGTCACTGAAAGACAGTTAAGCAAAGAATTAAAAAAAATGTATAAAAAAAATAATTATGGCACAAAAAAAAAAAAATTCATGTGACAAAAAATGATTTAAGTTTTTCAGATTTACAAAAAAAATATAAAAAAAATTATGAGCAGGATAATGAATGACCATAGCAATTTCTTCTAAAATAAAAGTGTATGATGGAAGTAGAGCTGAAACAAATCACACGGATCACCTACCGTTCCTTGTTAAATTCAGACGCACTATTCTCTGCTACAGGAGCAAGAAACTTTAGAAAGTTTGGCACGGAAGAGGAAGAGTGAAGTTTCTTCCGAAAAGAAGAACGGTAGAAGAGGCTGAGAGCACAGACCGGAAAAGGAGGAAATTAAATTAATTAAAAAGAAAACGAATAAAAAAAAAAAAAAATAAAAAAAAAATAAAAGAAATAAAGAAAAAAGAAAGAACAGACGTGGACACAACCATCAATACCATTACATATCTCACATTCCAAAGAAGAGAAACATAACTTATTGTTAGGCTCTGTTCATTTTAATTGCAATGCATCCAGGCATTTCCTAAGAAAAATCTATTTAAACAAATCTAAAAGAATTTGGACAAATCCCATTGACCATTTATTAAAGTCTGTGTCCAGCTGTGCGACCATTTTAAGTAAATCAATGCATCAAAAATCGAAGTAACTTAGAAGTCTACATAAAAAGTATTCACACTAAATTACTTTCAGTCTCCATGGTAACAGACCCCAAACATACCCTGTGTGGTCTTTTTCTGCAGTCTTGCCCCAATTATTCCCCCCCCCCCCCCCCCCAACTCATTGGGAAATACAAATCATCAGATTGAAGGGAAATCTACCATTAAAATCAAGAACTATAAAACAGGGACTAATAGATCCAGGCAGTGTGACTATAGGAATCTTCTTATATTGGTTATCCATGACCTCCTATATAAAATCAAAATTATGCAAATGAGCCAGAAGGGCTATGAGTGTGTAACAGAAGCCCTCCATGCTGCATCTTCACAGGCTGTTACACTGCAGCAGGTCTCGACCAGCGGTTGGCTGAAACCATTCCCTATTTAATTATATTGTACATCATTCAGGAACCTGAAGAGACGGCTCTTTATAGTGAGCTGGATCATTAGGCTCAGCATATAGTTGGAGGGGGGGGAGTGCTCTTGTAACGCCCCCAGAGCACTTCTGGCTCATTGGCATACTTTTAAATGTTTCAAAGGAAACCATGGATAACAAATGTAATAAGATTACCACAGTCATGGTGCCTGGATCTATGAGTAAGTGTCCCTGGTTTATGCTTGCTTTTGGGGCGTGTTACCAGAGCTCTTCCCGCCTCCCACCATGTGCTGAAACTTTCTCTGATACAGCGAGATTACATCAGGCGGGAGGTGGAGGGTTGTGCTGAGGGAGCAGGGTGAGGGGTAGACGGTCTAACAGCCTGTGAAGCTGCAGCAAAGACAAAGCTTTGGTTACAACCCCGGATCCCTCCAGGCTCATTAGCGTAATTTTAAAAGTTTCTTTTAGAAGGAAGGGGGGCATGGATAACAATTATAAGATTTACCAGAGTTTTGCCTGGATCTATAAATAAGTGCCCAAGGACGTCGATGGCAAAATATAAAAAAAAAAAAAAAAAAAAAAAAAAAAAAAAAGAAAACTAAAATATTCATATACATAAACACAAACGATATAAAACTAAATGTAAAACAATATTTCAGAATTCTACAAAAACTAAAGTAACAGGAAAGCACAAAACAGATCGTAACACGTCAGGGCAATGGAAATATAAGGTTAGAGGCAAAGTTTACACTGTGTAAATAGCATGGCCATTAGTAACATCACATATATATCAACAGAATATCCCCTAAAAATTGCATTCTATTCCACATCATTAAGACAATTATCAGTGCTCACAGCAGTCATAAGCTCATCCATATCCCTGCATGTTACATTCCAGGTTATTACCACCCCCTTATGGAGATCCACTCCGCATACAGCAGACAAGAAGCTATGTGAAGGTCTATGCACTCCTATTAGAGGTGGTTATAGGTTAGTACATGACTGCACACATCTCATTGCCGGACCCCGGGACACATGCAGATATGACAACAGGTTCTCACCTCTTCTGAGTGCCAGGACCACTAGGTTCCCCACCGGAGTGATGCCTTAGCTTTTTGAGGAATCTAGGAGAGGAGGCTGCAGTGACAGGAGGAGAAGGGGCAGCGTCGTCACATTGTGAGCTCTCAGGATCACTAGAAGCTGAGCTGGAACTAGACACCAGCATTCCAGCCAGCCAGGGAGGAGGGGAGCGTGGAGACAGGTTTCAGTACAGGTAGAGATTATGGACAAGGTAGTAAACTATGACAAACCCCAGCTGGTAATACAGTCAGTCCCCGGGTTACATACAAGATAGGTTCTGTAGGTTTGTTCTTAAGTTGAATTTGTATGCAAGTCGGAACCGTATACTTTATTATTGTAACCCTAGTAAAAAATTTTTGGTCTCTGTGACAATTGGATTTTAAAAATGTTGGGATTGTCAGAAGAATATTAACAATAAAGCTTCATTACAGACACCTGTGATAACTATTACAGCTGTTTATTGTAGCCTAAGGCTAATGTACAGTAAATTACCAAAATCCAGAGGTCCGTTAGTAACGTTTGCAAGTCAGGTGTTCTTAAAGAGGACCTGTCACCCAATTTATCGGCACTAGGAGCTGCTTACTAAAGTAAGTAGCTCCTAGTGCTCGATCAAACGCCCCAGTGTTAGAGTGATAGCGTTACCGGAAACACTGCGGTGGGGTAGGATGTAATTGTCGGACAGCTCGCAAAGCTGTCCGACGTATTCATGAGGGGTGGGGTTAGGGCGTGGCTAGGGCGGTGACTGACGCCTAGCGCGCGGCAGTCACTGCCGGCCTATGGAGCTAGCGGGGTGGTCCGGGGAAGAGGCAGCGCCTCGGACCGCTCCCTCATGAATACGTCGGACAGCTTTGCGAGCTGTCCAATGATTACACTGTACTCCGCCGCAGTGTTTGATAGCGTTACTGGAGGTTTCCGGTAACGCTATCAATATAACACTGCGGCGTTTGATCAAGCACTAGGAGTTGCTTACTTTAGTGCCGAAAATTTAGGTGACAAGTCCTCTTTAAGTAGGGGACTGCCTGTACATGTAGTGGGGACAAGGCGGAGGGTCTAAAAATACATACAAATGTGGCAAAAAGTTCTACGCACATTACAAAATGTAGTCAATAAAGACAAAATTCCAAAATCCATTTAACCATTTCATCTGTAAAGCTAATAATATTAATATAAATAGTATTACATTCTTGCCAGCGCACCAGGGGCACAGTCTTAAGCTGTCCCCCCCCCCAATCTTTACTTAGCTCTACATTGCTAAAAATCATTATTGGGGGAGGAGACAGCTTCTGCCCCCTTAAAAGACACCTACCAAACGGGCTGGAGCAGGGGAGAGTATTTTCTATGGGGGTGTGCATAATTTACAAGTGGCTGGAGCCATGAAGCACTCCTGTGACGTCGGCCGGAGCACCTGAAGCTCATTAGCATATTTTATAAAGTTATTTCCTCAACAATACAGCCATCCTAGAACTATTAAAAACCAGTGCCTTCCCCTGGATGAGGTAGCGAGCAGTTAGGCGAGGGCAGTCTACCATCAGTAAACCTGATTGCACATGTCCTGTAAAGGAAATCTTCCATCAAAATCAAGCAGGATAAACCAGAGACCCCAAATCATAAATCCAGGCACCGAGACTGTGGTAACCTTCTTATATTTGTTATCCATGTCCTCCTTCCTTCAAAGATCAACTTTTAGAATTAAGCTTATGAGCCTGAAGGACTCTGGGGGTGTAACCAATGCTACTCCATGCTGTAGCTTCACAGGCTGTTCCCCACCCCCACCCCCTGCACCCTCAGCACTTCCTACTCCTTCTGCATGATGTAATCTCACTGCATCAGAGGAAGTTTCATGACACAGTGAGGGGAAAGTGCTCTTGCACAGTGTAAGTGTCTGTGAATCTACAGCACGGAGGGTCTTTGGTAACACCGCCAGCTGCCTTTCAGGCTCATTAAAATCATTTTAAAAAGTTGATTCTAAAAGTAAGGAGCCTGTGAATAACAAATATAAGAAGATTACCACAGTCACGGTCTCTGGTTTATCGTGATGGATTTTGATGGTAGATTTTCTTTCCCAGGTATGACCGTGTCCTCAAGTAACACCTCTGTGAAACACATTCTGATTCAAAGGGTTCATATACAGCTTAAAAATCTAGAATACTTAAAGGTCATGTAAGATGAGATGATAATTATTCTCCTAAAAAGGAAATTGGTTTTGTTTCCTCACTATACAAGCGGTTATACATGTAACATAAAAACACGTTACACACAATATAACATCAACAATAATTAAGAAATCATACATAGAAAAAAACAGAACGATCTGTTTTACATTCACGTAGCACAAAAACAGCCCCTAACCAAACTTTGTTGATCCTGAACAATATGAAGCAGTAGATGGATTTCATTTGCATAGAGATATATGGGGGCGGTTATAAGTTGTATGACTTTTTCCCCAACTTTTTTTTCTTTTTTTGGCTATTTGTACAGATATGTTTTAACCTGTGACAAAAGTTACCAGATATTTACTGAATATTCAACAGATCTAAAAGTACAGTGCAAAAAAAACGGATTTCAGGTGAATCATCCATAACTAGACCACATAGGTGTACTTGGCCACCAATCAAATATAGCTCAGAAATTTTACACAAAGAGAAATGTAACGTTAAGTAAAGAAAAAAAAAAAAAATCCACGTGTCCAATGCACACAGCCAGTGTCAATATTGGTCTATGGAAGGTGCCAGCGCTGTACAACATGACCTTATAAGTTGTGCAGAGAAGAGATCTATGGAGAATGTAATCGCTCACACATAGTCAAAACCGCACCTGCAGCTTCCCTATATGTCACATAAACGTTTGCATTTATCACCATCTAATGAAACATCTCTTTTTTTCACTTTCTGAAAAGTAAGGTCCCATATTAGGAAAGATGCAGGTGGATATTCTAACCCCTCTCCCATTTTGGCACCAAGTATAACATTGGTTTCGTATGTGCAGTTATAGATAGCAGTTATTAGATGTCCCATAGATGCAAATCTCGACAGTCATGCAAGTGTCACCAGGATGAGGTTCGGACTTTCTTGGACAATAATGGAATCACTATTTGGCGGCAGAATATCACTCTATCTGTTGCTGTATGCGAACCAACAAATCATGCAAACACAGACCCAAAGGGTGCTGACTGGCCTGCGAATATCCAGCAGTCCTTATGTAGGGTAGAAAACCTGCCTTTGTAAAAAAAAAAAAAAAAAAAAAAAAAAAAAAAAAAAAAAATTAATAATAATAAAAAAAATATACCGTATATGCCGGCGTATAAGACGACTGGGCGTATAAGACGACTGGGCGTATAAGACGACTGGGCGTATAAGACTGCCCTAAAAATATAGAATTTGGTATATACTCACTGTATAAGACTACCCCTCTCCCAAATGAAAAAAGTCTGCTTAAAACTTTGCAAAACAAACAAGAGAGCAAGTGCCATCATAACTGTAAGCTGCAATATTAATGAAGATCCGACATGCTTCTGTAAGTGCCGCCTGTGACCCCCAGCTCTGTGACGCCGACCGCTGTGACAGGGCGGCTGCATTAGCATACAGCGCGCCGCCCCGTCAGCGCGTACTAAGCCTCTTCTAATGACTGTGAGAGGCGGACTGCCGCGCATGCACGGCGGTCCCAGGAAGCGGCTCTCTGCGCGCTGACGGGGAAAAAAAACACCTCACACAGTGCGGCCCCCGTATATCCGGCGTATAAGACGACCCCCCACTGTAGCCATTATTTTAAGGGGTTAAAAAGTAGTCTTATACGCCAGTATATACAGTATATAGCAATCCATCATAATATTGTACATAAGAACCCATTTCATCTAATGCAGTTGATTTGGTTGTTGTATAGACTTGTATTCCAATGGCCTACACCATGCAGATTTAAAAAATGCCTTTGTCCGCATTCTGAATCATCTCAGTAGTAAACTAATATATATATTTCACATTACCTGGCTCCCTGACTTCAGCGTGTGACGAGTCCCAGGGGATGGGCAGCTGGAGCCTATGGGTTTCTTCATGCAACCTTTGTCTCCTCCACACCAACCCCCTCCCTCCCCTGCCTGCTCATTGCACATGAGTGAGGAAGAGAGGAGACTTACACAGGCACACACACATGCTGAAGCTGCTCCTCCCCCGGGACTCACCACTTCCTGCTGGCAGGGAGCCATGAATTAAACTTATATAAAAGTACTGAAATGATTCAGGAGGACAAAGGCATTTTTTAAATCAGCATAGCAGGCGAGGCAGGGCCCCATAGCAAGTTTCCTAATGCGGCCCACCTTCCCACTTTATGAATATACATGTTTGTAAACTCACACACATTTATGTACATACTCAAAGTATGTTTGGTACACATACATACATTTATATACTTTTTACAAACATTTATACACTCATGCATCACCATACACTAGATACACATCACATACATGATATATACAGATTATGATGTACAATATGCCGCATATGTATAGAACACTGCAGCTCCTCCATTCTTTAGTGTGTCAGGACAGATGACAGGGCCCCAGATACTGTGGGCCCCACAGCAGCTACTATCCCTCTAGTTACACCCTTGAAGCATAGCAAAGGCCATAGGAAGTTTGTCTAGGGGCTAAGATATAGGAATGTTCATTCATACACAGCCACCAGTAAAGAGGATATGTAAAAGAGCAGGATGTGAATATTAGACCTTCACTTCCAAGTCAGTTGTTCCAAGACAAACAAAATATTCTGCAAGTTGTTTTCTTCATTGTTCCTTTGCTTGCACTATTTTTTTTTTATCTGTTTTGCTTTCTAGTGCCTTTTCATATAAGTCTATGGGTCTAATGTTTTTTTTCAGACAGCTTATTCAATTACATCATTTGAGCCAGCCTCCAGTTTTTGAGGATCCAAAAAAAAAAATCTCACTATGATAGAGGAATTAAAATGGGTGGCCACTATTACAGAACTTAACCAGGATAAGTACAAGACCGTACTAGGGTACAGATATTGCGCTTACCCTGGTAAAATGTGTGTTAAGCCACAGGGACCTGCTGGCAGCAGGACTTCCTGTGAACAAGTGCACCAGTAGGCACAGCCACACCCCCTGTGCACCAAGAACCTAATTTGCACAAAGGTAGATTCTTTATAACAGCTTCACGCAATGCTGGATTTAGGGATTTTACCAGCAGACAAAACTGCCTCATACAATTTTCTAATTCTGAATTAGAAGAATAGTTGCAGCTTGAAATAAAGCCACATTACATGTAATACGTCTGCATCAGGATTGTTACAATCTATATAATTTTAAAGGGAACCATCAAACTAGCAGCCCCCTCAGTAGGGTATGAAATGTTCTTTCCTCTTTTATATGAGAACTCACTCAAAATCTCCTCCAAAATCATAGGCAAAATATAACTCTTCATTGCACATTTGTATATTTTTTTTTTTAGTGAAGTCAAGTTTAGTGGCTGTGGAGTGGGTGTCACTTCAGATACCTCTCTTCTATAGTACCCGGTATTGTGGATCTTTGGACTACAGAACCGAAGATGCAAAAGTTAGATTTTTTTTATCTGCAGTAATAAATATATATATATTTTACTTAATAAATAGGGAATTCTAGAAAGGGCATTACATACCGTACTTGAGGGGGCTGTTCACTTAATGAGGTAAAAAACCAGTGACAGGTTACCTTGAGCAGGAACATTTATTTTTTAAAACAAGCTCCTCCTGGGTTACATATAAAAGCATCATTCCCTTCACCCAATCTTCTTCTGGTTCCTTCAGTTTACGGGTCCCCTGCCAGTTTCTTCTTCTTTGTCTCGTCTTTCTTGAAAAAGAAAATAGGAACCCACAGAGGAACAACTGCTGCATCGGAATGGGATTAACAAGGGATGTTTCCATGCCAAACAAGCTCCAAGTTGGTAGTTTATCAGCATATAGCTTATAATAAGACACAACTATCCCCCAGATAATGCTGCCATGGGGACAAATTCATCTTACTAATATTACCATATTCATATGACCAGGTCTTTCTCACATTAGGGTCAATATCTACATTTCCCTGCACTGACCTGGTGGACTAAAAAGTTCACATGAGCCATAAATTGCATCAGACAAGACCCCCAGGGGAGCCTTCAGTGGGCCAAGACTAATCCAATAGTGGTCCCTGATGTCTAAGTGAAGGTGGAAAAAGTGGCATCTATTTAGAGTCTCTTTACTAGGAGAAGCGAGAGGTTGGCCCACCAGAATAATTTTACCTGGTGGGTCTAAGAGCCCCAGCCCTACACTGATGACCACAATCAAATTGAGAAGCTCCTCTGTTGGCCAGTTACATACAAACTGTTGGGAAAAAGTTAAAAGAAGGTAACTACATTTCAATTCCATACATAATTCCCATTCTGGAGCCATTATCGGAAGAAAGCAGTCATGTTTTTGTAAACAAGCTAGGAATAAGGAATAACAAGGTGATTGGAGGAGGTCCCAGCAGTAGGACCACCGCCAATCAGAAGAAGAACAGAACCTTGTGGCCATCCTCAACAGTCCCAATCAACGCGGTGGAGATTACCAATACTTCCATCTACTATTGAATGGAGCATCAGGATGTACGTTCAACCGGTACGTAGTGTGAATGCCCCTCCCCCTTCTCCGTATTGCTGGGGGGGAGGGGTCTAATTTTCTGATGGGTGGGTGACCCAGCATTCAGAGCTTTATCGATCAGCTTGTTATTCCCAATCTTGTGGATGGAGGAATAACTTGCTGACTTGGTACATCCCTGAGCTACGACTGTGGTAGCTGACCGTACTACAAGGGTGGAAGATTTTGGCGGATATAAAAGAAAGTACTTTCCTGAATATATTTTTTTTTACATTGTAAAAAAGATGGCAACTTATAGCCCCACATTTACTAAAAGACAAAAACAGACAGACAGTCTCCTTCTGTTACTATCCCATAAAATGTGAAAGGGTTAAAAATCACACTCTGATACACCCACTAATCCTTATGGTGGAACAGAAGATGACTAACTTAAGCAATTATAAAACAGGCAAATGTACCGTACATTTTTCTTGCTTGAAAGCAGAAGAATGCTTTTATAAATTATCTCCCATCCAAGATTTTCTTATTTAGTGTTCTAAAATGTCATTTGGAAAAGATGAAAGTCATAAAAGAAGAAGCATGTTCTTTCTGAATCAGAAAAGTATTGTTTTCCCATCACTGAAGCCTACCATAGATGGAAAGATCAAAAAATTATCCAAAGAAAAAAAAAGAAAAAAACTAAGATCCTTGTAAAATGGCCACATTATATGCACTTTATACATGTGATAATATATAAAGATAACGCATGTGGGTGTGTACTAGTGGCTTCATTGCTAATCTGTTTACTGGAAACATAGGGGACAGCAGATACAGGCAGTCTGGGTTATGTACAGGATAGGTTCTTGAGGTTTGTTCTTGAAAGGAAAAAAAAAAACCCTCACAAACACACTACAGATACTCTCCCCCGCTCCTCTTTGTCTTGATGACAGCAGTGGTCTTCGCTAGAATATAGACTTCTAAAAATCAGCACGGAGCATGGGGACAAGATGTCCAGCTCTTCGGGCTGCTAATTATGCACACCTCTGCATCGCCCTCTCCCAGCTTAGAACATTCTTTTCTAGGTGATCCCTGCGTGTCAAGACTAGCAAAGACCACCGCCGGGATGATTATAAAGAAGAGCGGGGGTAAATATCTGTAGTGTTTTTTTTACACTGGTTGATTTGCTTTATGTTGAATTTGTTTGTAAATCGTATTTGTATGCAAGTCGTAAACGCTTATTTTCTAATTTCAAATATTTTCTAATTTTTTTTTGCTGTAATGGGACCAAGGATTGTCAATAAAGCTCCATAGACACTTTACAGCTGATCATTGCAGCCTAGGACTAAAGTAAAGCATCCAGGGGGGCAGAGAGGTCCATTTGTAACTAGGGGTCGTCTGTAAGTCTGGGACCGACTGTATATGTTGTAAATTGTTGCAAAAAAATGGTAGTAAACACCCGGCACTACATTTATCTTTGTTGGTTTATCTTACAACAAACAGGATGTACCAAATCAGATTAAATTTAATCATCTCCACCAGATTTATGATCCACCCGGACACCCTCTCATAAAGCAGTATAGAACTGTAGGGGCATTTATCATTTGCTTTCCTCCAGTTTTTTGGCAGACTTTTTTTTTTTGTGTTTCTGCACCTTTTTAAGAAGAGCTCGCATCACAATTTAGCTCATTTTCCAAAGCTCACACGGTTTTCGTTTTGTTCAATTTGGGCGCAGCTCTTCAATCCCGACACTTTTCCTGCTCTTCTTGGTGCATAATTAGAACTAAAAGCAGGTCTGCTAATTTCTAAACCCTTTGTTGAATGTGGTTTGTCATTCCTGACTCCCATTGGCTCCACATTTTGGCATCATAGTGCAAATCATTGATAAAATTGGGCGCCAAAAAGAACAACCATCGCCAAAAATTATGAATGTCCCCCTGTGTGTCTAACTTTTGAAAAAATCTGCCCTATGGTCTAAGGCCTACATACAAGTAGACCAAAGGAAAGGAAAAAGAGGCCAATGATGGAGTGGAGCGAGTACATACGACACATAATGGTGCTGAACTGACCGGATGAAGGCATGTAGCACAATAAGGGAAACCTACTCCAGTTTTAATTGTGGTGAAAATGATGAAATGCCTATGGTGGCTACAAGCT
Source organism: Engystomops pustulosus (assembly GCF_040894005.1). Taxonomy (NCBI): domain Eukaryota; kingdom Metazoa; phylum Chordata; class Amphibia; order Anura; family Leptodactylidae; genus Engystomops; species Engystomops pustulosus. The sequence continues at coordinate 256,667,171 of NC_092411.1, forward strand.
GTTAGGTGAATGACTGTAGTTCTCCGTGGTAACAGTACTAGCGGCTCTGACAGCTGTATGCATAAATATTACATAGAATATTATAGTTATGAACATCTGTGCAAAATAGTTTTAAGTGCCATTTACGAGAAGAAGCAATGTGACGGATCTGCCACATATTCAAGATTTTACTGCAAAACACAAAGCAGATTTTACCCCATCCCCCTGCTTTTTTGGAATTAGAAATAAAGGTTGATGGTTTATCAATAAAATTTATACAGATATACAGGGACAGGTTGATATTGTAGAACATGTAATAAAGGTCTCCATAGATCTAGGACCTCACATCTAGGACCCACCACCAACCAACAGCCCTGCCTGGTGGCACCTAATTATTAAGGTGGTCACACATGTGCTGTGCAAATCTATTAATTTAATGTCATTCAAAGTTCTGAATACACACACTCTTTATTTACATCAACCTGAACATGAAATAATGGGGAGAGCCATGGACTTTCAGATGCAGGGGCGAGGATTTAAATTTCCATGTACCAGACAACAAAAAGGTCATATATTATAACGAGAAACTCCCTTTAAAAGGAAATCTACCATCAAAATCCATCGGCAGTTACTTATAGAACCAGGCACCGACTGATAATGAGAAGATTATCAGAGTCACAGTGCATGGATCTACGAGAAGGCGTTCCTGGTTTATCTGATTTTGATGGTATATTTGCTTTAATGTCATTGCAATAAGATTTCATATTAAATAACATGGATGAAATCTTAGACTTGCAGGTCTCCTAAGTCAAGTCAGTGTCTTACCATCTCCTAATATCTGAACAATGGGAAATGTCTACACAGAGCAAAAACCAATACCATATTTTCACTATTTTGGCTACTTAAGAGGAATACCCAGACCTAATAGTCACTTCCATACTGAGGTGATGTGCAGTACTTGGCGTCTTAGCCATCTGTTTCATTCCCCAGATCAGGGCTCGTCTCCGAGGCTTTTAAAGAACAGATAAAACAGGATTTTGCTATATTAACCCGACAGAAGACAAATCACACAGAATTAAATAGAAAACATCAACATATAATGAGGAATTGTAATAAATTATTTCACAGAAGACAATTACAACTCACTTTCTCTTGAGCGGGGTCTCTGTGCTCACGGAGTGGTGTCGCATAAGCTTCCTCTGTGGAACAGATGGGGTTTTCTGCACAGGCTCTGGTAAATCCTGAGATGTGACGGGGAAATGACTCAAAGTGTTAGCTCGACGTCGGAATCCTTGATGAGATAATTCTCCAGGATGCTCGGAGGAACATCCCTCTGCCAGCGTCGGTAAATCACCCATAGAGCCGTGACTCTTCAGAGACGTTTCTGGAGAAGGGATTGTTTCTACTTCACTTAAGGAAGGTTCCTGAAATTCAGCATAGAAAAAAAAAAATATTCTTTTCTGGTCCAATTGTAGCGGCATGAAAAAACAAGGAATTAAATAGTCCAACTTAAAACACAAAATCATTTAACAAGCCATCTACACCACTATAATTAATTTGATTAACCAAATACACAAAAAGGCAAAAAAAAAAACAAAAAAAAAACACCCTTTCAAGACACCTGATGAAAAATATCCCCCAATTAATTTCCGTCATGTCAACTGCCGAAAACTTGGATGCAAGTTCTCCAAAGCCATAAGAATGACAGAGACATATTACAGTTTACCATTAGGCACACATTCAATATACTTTACTTTATTAAAGGATTCTGTGAAGCATCACTAAAGAACAAAATATGGGCGGTATAGTTTTTAGAATTTACCTTACTACTACTTTCCAATGGGCTGCATAGAGAACTCTCATAATCGATGCTCCCAATACTGTCCTGCTGAGATCGATTTTTAATCCCCTATAAAATAAAATTAAAAGAAATTGTCAAATTTTATATTAGACAAATAAAACTTTTAGGAGGAAAATACCTTTAATTAAACGGATTGACCATTTTTTTTTTAAATAAGTGGCCATTGTGCCTTTACTGCCTTGTGGATAATCCCTGAATGTTCTGCTACTAACTTCTCAGACTCTACATGATTCTTTGTCTGAATTCTGCTGAATAGGAGGAGCTGTAGTGGGAGAATTAGGACTCATCATGCTCCCCAATTCTCCCCTCTTCCGGTCTCTTTTCTCAGTCGGTCCTCACTTACAGAGACAGTGGGTGATGCTATGAAGATGGCCAAGAGCAGTGAGAGAGGAAGGGGGAACAGCTGAAGCTATGAAAGGAGACAAAGGTACAGGTACTTATACATGCAGAGTCTAACAAAATAACATTTATTGGAAACTGGCCATTAAACAAAATATAGAAAGTCCTCAGTCTAGAGAAATGAGATGGTATGAACATCAATAAATCTTGCCTTTTTGGGCAAATTGTAAAATGCATTTCTCATAACACCTCCTTTTAGAACATCAGCTTTTCGTTGTGATAAGCAAACCACAGCTAGGAAACCACTTATAAAATCACAGCCATTGTGCTGCCGCTATTAGGAAGCTTCAAATCTAGGAAGGAATCATGTATTGCAGCTTATTTTGGGATTGGCATGACTATTCAGGACCAGTGCCAGGATGCCACTGCGCCAGAAATATCCCCCACCCCCATTTTGTACTAGAGACAGACAAAAAGGATCCAACAATTACAAGACCAGAGGAACAGAAACCTAATGTTCTGGGATACAGTAATGTACAAGATTCCAGTGGCCTTGCTTTTGTGAATAGAGATTAAAGCAAACGGTAAAAATGACAACAAAAAAAAAAAAACAAACAAAAAAAAACAACACACCCACGCACACAATAGTACATCACAACATATGATCAATCATCAAGAACAATTACCTAAATATACCTAAAATGTGTACTATTGGAGATCACATTTTGCCATATATTAAGGGAATGGCTGCTATAGGGAATTATATGAGTTTTTGGTGTTTAACTTTAAATTATTACTAAAACAAATTTACAAGTAAGACGTTTCTACTCTATGGCCGCCCCTGAGAAAGGCTTTACATTGGTGGTGGGGTCTGAACAGATCCCTATTCACCTATTCCCCCGATGAGGCCTGTGAATGGCTGCTACTAATGTCACTCGGGAGCTGCGGAGGAAGGGCAGGCACACTAAAATTTTGCATTCCTCCTCTCCACTACACATTAAACATAACAGGTTGAACAACCCCTTTAAGGGATCATCCGATTAGGTTAGTTATTTGGTTTTTCATCCAGCATGGAAGATTTCCAGCTGACGTGCTACGGTATGCTACTGTTGTGTCATCGCTGGCTCCTGACTCCTCCAGGCATGCAGTAATGGCTTTGCTTTCCTGTTCGCTTTCCAGTTTCTCTGTAGAATAAAGAAATTCTATTCCAAACATCCAGAACTTCTGTATAAACAATTGACACAGAAAAGGCGACTGGAGTAAACACTTCGCTGCCCCTCTGCCATTCCGGCACGGTTTATTTCTCGCCCTTGGTTTCCATGACACCTTAAAACCATTGTCTGGTCCGGTGCACAGCAATCCCACCACAGAGATATGCATCAGACTTACTGCTGCTGGTTTCCTACAAAGATCCTGATAACAGAACTATGATAATAAGCATAAATCATCAGCATCGCCATGAAACCTTGATAAAAATACCAGAAGCAGCACCACTCTTTTCCCACTGGCTCCATTAGAAAATATAATGGTTCAGGAAAGGAGGGAACAGAACACTTACCCTTGATAAAATACTTTCTAGAGATTCCGTTAAAGATTTTTTTGCTTTGCTTTTAAATAGTTCCAACCTGAAGCGCGGGGCACTGATCTGTAGCTCATTCAGGGGATTGATAGAAATAAGAGAGTCCTGCAAAACAAATACAATAAGAGGGGTAAATAGACTAGAATCCTAAAAGTGTTTTTCTTGGCTCAAAATATTAGATAAACTGCAGTAATCTGGTCTGACCACACAGGAAACAGGACTTGCTTAAAAGGTTTTGTCCCATGTACCAAGTTGGGCCTAACTTGCTGATCAGTGGGAGTCTCCGTGATGAGACCACCACAGATCACGAGAACGAGGGGTCCGATGGGGTCCCAGGTACCTCAGTTGGACCCCTTATCGCACCCGGAGATTAATGGAGCAGACGGCCTCGCATGACCCCGCTCGGCGACCTCCATCAGCTCCTTAGAGCCATAATGTGCAGCTGTCTGCGCCATAAATCTCTGTGAGCAACGAGGGGTCCGACTGAGGTACTTTGGACCCCATCGGACCCCTCGTTCTCCTGATCTGTGGAGGTCTTATGACTGAGACCCCCACCGAGCAGCAAGTTAGGCCCTAACCTGTGGATAGGGCCTAACTTGGTTTGCGGGACAACCTTTTTTCTGCAGGTCTAAAAGGTGATATAGCATGATGTACCCTGGGCCCCACCGACTGTTAATGGATATACGTTTAATATTATATCCTGAACAGCCCCTACATTTTTTACATTGCTTTTTTCCAGACAGATAAGGGGCTTATGAATCAGCCAAAGAGGAAAGACAAAGACAGTACTCTTCCGTCTGAACAAGTATATGATTTTCAGAATCTGCTGGGCCCCCACAAGCTATACTGGACCAGCTAATTATATGTATTTTATAGGCCTTCTACACACAAAACATGTGGATTTTGCAGGCCAAAAATAGGGAAACGTGAACCCTCACCTTGTGGCTGGTCTGACATAAGCGGATAAGTGGTGCAGACCCCGCTGATGTCCATAGGAAATACCTCAAAGATGAAGATGCCTTATTTTTTGCAGTACCGGCGCTGAATTTGACCAATAGAAAGCAACAGGGCAGGGAAATAGGTGTCGTATGTTGTCCAAGTACACGGTGTGCTTGAGACCTTACAATACTGATCCCTTAATACGAAGCAAAGGCAACTTCTAGGCCCCTAAGGGCATCCGGGCCCTGATGCAATGCACCATCTGACCTGCCTCCAGTTACCCTCTTGGGTTAACATTACAGAAAAATGTAGTAGTCAGAGCATTTTTAACACTTGAGAACTTTCACTGAGCCAAAGGAAGAAACACAGATCTAGAACCTGAAAGAAAGACGTCACCTGCTTTGGTTCCACACAGTGGACATGATCCCGCTGCTTCTCCTCATAGAGACACCTCAGTCGGGAGATAATCAGCTCGTTCTCTCTCTGTTCTGATCGGGGACGGATTTTCTAAAGTTAAAATAGAAAATAAATAGTTACTCATATGGTAAATTTTAAAATGAGATCTTGTCCATTTAGGCCCCTTCCACACTTGCGTTGCAGATCACGTCAGAGTCTGATCAGGGTGCGATCAGGGTTTGGTCAGTGAAAAACTGACATTTTCCATCGGAGTTCAATTAGTTTTCAGTCAGAGTTTGTTCAGTGTCTCAGTTTTTCACGCGCGTTTTCAATGCAATTTCAATGCGTTTTTCACGTGCAGATAACGAGTGTGAAAAGGACTCAGGACTGAGGTCTATCTTTTCCATGGGAATTGATGTGTGCAAAATGCATTGCACTTGCAAGTGTCTCACAGTGTTATGCATTTTTGATGCATCTCCATAGACTTATGGTATGGTGCGTTTTTCACGCGTGTGACTTGCAAAAGTAGAGAATGCCGAGATTTAAACACGTGTTCAAAAAACCGCAAGTGTGTGTGTGAAAAAAAAAAAAGCAAGTCTGAAAAGAACCATTGATTACCATGGGTCAGAGTGAAATGCAAGTTCTGCGCGTCAAAAGCACACGCAGAACACACGCGTGAAAAACGCAAGTGTGGAAGGGGCTTTATATAGAAGGAAGACATTAACGATGAAAAATGCAATAAGGCCTTATAAATGAGTTAGATAGAGCCCCAACTTTGATAAAGTCCACTGTGTTCTCTACTTTTCAGAAAATTGTTCCTATTAGCCAAATGCCAGGTCACCGTTATCCACCATTCACCAAGTTTGGACCAAGACAATTGTAGAAGTGGACACTCAGTAAACTCATCCCCCGCTCGGTAAACATCTGGAGTAGAGAACATTCTACGAATCGGTTTACCTACAGGATTTGTTTAGTTAGCCCCAAGTTAGTGTATTCTACTATAGACCAAACATTTACACTTTGCAAGCTTTTTGTTGCTCACAATACCCATGGTTTGCTCTCTTTGGTATCTCCCTATTGGAGGGGCTGGTCACTGTTTGTATGGTATGATTACAGAGATGCACAGAAGATATATTAGAAAGTTAGTTCACAAATCGTAGGTATTTACACAAAATCATCTTAAGTCTAGTTTCTCTTAATGCAGTTTACTCTCCAGGAGTCTCTTTATAACAATAATACATACTAGAAATCTAAAAGAAAGCCCAAAACAACTACAGCAGGAACTTCTTGATAATGATGGCATCGAATATAAAAGACACCCACACCTCGAACACCATAGAAAATGAAGTTAAAATAAACTGTAAAAAAACAGATCCATAATCATTTGACATGATGGATATAACAGGTATATGTGCTGAAAAGAAAAAAAACAAAAACACTCCAGTAGTCAAGGACAGCTGTAAACAACAAGTCAACACCCTTAACAAGGTCAACTCTGCTTGACAGAATTTTCAATGCATTTCGAGCCATGGTGTCCACAAGATGGCACCATCTCAGCAAGTAACACAACAAGGCTTTATTCCACAAAAATAATGGATTTTCCATAAAGAAAATAAGTTATTATGGCATACACCGTACAAGGAAATCTACCATCAAAATAAACCAGGGACATTTACTCATAGATCCAGGCACAGTGACTGTGGTAATCCTCTTTTATTTGTTATCCATGGCCTCCTTCCTTCCAAAATTCACTTTTACAAGTATCCTAATGAGTCTTAAAGGACACCTGTCATCAGGTCTGTGTCACTTGTGAGCTGCTCCAACAGGTAGTAGTGACAGGACAAGGATCCCATCCCAGCCTTTATCTAGTTATTTCATACATTATTCATTGTAAAATCATCCATTCTTTATCATATAAATGAGGCTGGTCACATGGTCAGAGGCAGTGATGTCACCCCTGTTACCCCTCCCCTCTCCTCCCCCTGCTCATGTCTGTGTGTAATGTATAGTAAAGCATGGCTAGTGTGTGTGCTGCACCTGCTGACATGCTGCATCCTCCTAATACACAGGTGAGAGACACAGACATCAGCTACACATGAATCTGACATGTTCTGCTGTAACATGGCTGCCTGGAGCTGCTGTATCTCTCCTATACACACACAGGCTGCAGGGGGCGTGGCCACCAGCACCAGGAAGCACATCATTATACAGCCTCACACCATTACACAGGCTGTCAGTCATGCACTGGGGGTGTGGCTGTGCCTCCCACTCATGAATAGAGTGGACAGCTTGAATATGCTAATGCTTCATTGGACATTTCACAGGTCATTTGCATACAGCTTTAGGACCTCATTGCTTAGGTTTACAGGCCTGTAGAGGGACAATGAAGGGATAGGGGTAATGCTCTCTAATGGCAGTTTATGAAAATATCTTTAGTTTAGGGGGGTTATTTTGCATGACGGGTTCTCTTTAAAGGAAATCTACCATTTAAAAAAAAAAAAAAATTCACCTACACAATCACCTACTCTCATCTTCATCCCAATCCCGTTGCTTGTCATTTCTAATCTTGACACGGCAAGATCACCGAAAGAAAAAAAAAAAAAAAAAAAACACAATGTCCAGTGCTCCAGGCTGCTTATTATTCATGCCTCCTGCGTGACATCACCTCCCTCTCCCAGTATAAAAGAGGGAGGTGCAGGGGAATGCATAATTAGCAGACCCAGAAATCTTGTCCCCGCGCTGCTTTTTTAAGTTGATCCCTGTGTGTCAAGATTAGTGAAGACAAGTGACGGGATCCGGATGAATAGGAGAGTATCTGTAGCGTTTTACTTTTTTTAAATGCTAGATTTCCTTTAAAGGCTACTGACCAGTTACCAGAGCCCCTCCTGCTGCAGCTTCACAGAATATTACACTGTGCAGGGTCCCACCGTGTGCGGAAACTTCCTCTGCTGCAGTGAGATAACATCAGGAAGAGGGAGGGCTGAGCAAGAGCAGAGAGGAGTGGGAGAGTGTAACAGGCTGTGGAGCTGCAGCACGAAGGCCCTCTGGAAACTGCCCCAGTAGCCCTTCAGGCTCATTAGCATAATAGTTAAAGTTGATTTTAGAAGAAAGGAGGCCATGGATAACAATTACAAGAGTCACGCTGCCTGGATCTATGAGTAAGTGTCACTGGTTTATCCACTCTTGATTTTGATGGTAGATTTCCTTTAAGTACTGTGGATGTAATGTGAAATGACATCTGCAGAAGGGAATTGTAAGGGATATCACACGGCTGAAGGATACATGCAGGAGGACTGACCACGATGGGGCTACTCAATGGGGGTCATTTACTAAGGGCCCGATTCACGTTTTTGCGATGGGTTAACCGAATTTTTCCGTTTTGCGCAGATTCTCCCTGTATTGCCCCGGGATTTCGGCGCACACGACCGGATTGTGGCGCATCGGCGCCGGCATGCACGCAATGGAAATCGGGGGCGTGGCCATAAAAAACCCCCGACGGATTCGGAAAAACCACTGCATTTTTTTTTTAAAAAAAAAGTGTCGCTCGACACACGCTAACCTTCACCCACGATGGCTCGTGAACTTCAGTGCATTCCGATGCTCTTCAGCGTAGCAGCGACACCTAGTGGACGTCGGAGGAACTACCTTAGTGAATCTCGTCCGGAACCGAATCCACTGCAGAGAACGCGCCGCTGGATCGCGAATGGACCGGGCAAGTAAATCTGCCCCATTGAGTTAAGTAATAGAAGCTGCTTTGTTACTATATTCAGCTTATGCAAATTGTCTCTTATTCACGTACAGCAAAGTATTTGATGTATTGTTTCCTTACACGGGATGGGAAAATTCTACATTACAGAACCTTTAAACAAGGGTGGCCACATCCGAGGACTAGCCTATGACAGCATGCTAGCCCCTTCTACCACTGCCCATACTATGAAATGGACCGATTAACACCAATTACAAGTTATAGGCATCTATTACATCTAATGTCCATACAAACAACGACGCAGAACATCCACCAGGACATGAAAAATACCTTCACGCTAGGAGAGATATCATGGCCTCACCAAGGTTTTAGGTTTGGCGAGTCATCGGGGGTCGGCCAGCTGCACAGCCCAAGGGCAGCACTTATGAAAAAGTGAAAACTAAAAGCATTAGATCATGACTGTGAAGTCCATAGGTCCATCAACACAAGTGATAAGCCAAGCAGATGTAGAACTTCCTGAAGGACCTTTGTACTGATAAAGAGAACCCAGCATCATATTACAGTCAGGAAGGGCATACTGAATGATACTAATACTCAAGATTCACTTCATGTGCTCACACTTGGTAACCTTAAAGGGGTGTTCTCATCTGTAACAATTACATTTCATTTAAATTCATCTGAAATATACATACATTCCATTAATAGGATGTTATTTAAAAAAAATATACCAGTGTGAAGATAATTTAGCATACATGTTATTATATTGTCACTTATAAATGGAGGACATCTGTCCTTGGATACGACCACCATTGCTGCGAGAGGGATTGCACACAGAAACAAATGTTTTTGCATATGAAATGTCCGGGAGTTACTGCATGTCCCCACAGCCGTCCTGTGGTAATTAACGCTGAATCCTGGTGGTTGGGTGCCTAAATGGACTATGTGTGGCCACCACTGCTAGGGTGAGGGGATGGTCGTATCCAAGGACAACTATCTTGTTTTTAAAGGGACAACCTGGCTACACCACATCACACAAGTACATCTTTTTAATAACATCCTATTGATGTATATGTATATACAAGGGAGATCTATTTAATGAAATGTGAATGCCCAGAAGGGAACACCCCTTTAAGTCTAATAACGTTAAAGTAATTATATTTCAACATATATGGTCTATAATGCACAAAATATAAAGAGCTAGCATCCTCACCGATCAATTGCCCAATGGTGTATAATCAAAGTATCATAGTTTCATAGTTTATACTAAGAAAAGACACTTGTCCATCAAGTTCAACCAAAGAAGTGAAGGGATTGGATGAGGAAGAGATTAATGGGAAACAATTCTATATAACATAACCATCAATGTTATTTAGGTGTAAAAAGGCATCTAGACCCTTCTTGAAGCTCTCTGCCGTCCCTGCTGTGACCAGCGCCTGAGGCAGGCTATTCCACAGATGAAGTGATGAAGCAGCTCAAGCAATTTCTTAAAAATAAGTGGGATACTAACGGACATTCACCCCCTTAGCTTTATCAATGGTTAATCTACCAATGGGTGAAAAATGGGCATTAAGTGGGCACCGGACATTACTTGCTTGGCATGGCATGGCCACCAAGTAATGGCATTTCAAGTCCTTGGACTGCAAGGGTATAGAATACCAAACCTTATATAGAGGGAGGTATGAGACCAACATTACAAGTTACATTACAGATTAGAGATGAATCCTGTGCAATAAAGCAGGATGTACCAGCCTGGCATTCACAGCATTAGACACGTACCAGGAGCCCCCGCAGAGATCTCCAGCATAGAAAAAGGAATTAAACTTGAGAAAACAAAGATTGGACAGTGCACCCTAAATCTGGCAACAGGTTCTCTTTAACGTCCCCCTTTCTCCAGGAAAGGAGAAGATGCTGTGTCATAAGGGATGCATTCTATTTTACAGTACAGTGTCCACAATGAATACACATAAAACCTCAAGTACAAGAGGGAAGTCATATAGCCGGCACTTACAGGCTTACCTGTACTTCCTCAAACACGGAGGCCTGCTCTTCATTGTTTAAGCTGGTGATGTGTTTTTGTAATTCAAGCTTGGTTCTCGAAGGGGGAAGACCTGCAGAAATAAACATTTGGTTACATGGGCATTAAGTAAGATTTATGTGACATGTCCTCCAGATTCCAGATACATTCCATTTATTCTGCAACTACAACTGTATAGTGTTAAAGTCTCCATCTGAGGTATTCTGCAAGACAAACCATGCCTGAACAGATCCAAAGCAGATCCGATTTATACATGAAAACAACAACATGTCACAACCGGAGAAATGTATACTACCACAACATCATTAAAAAAAAAGTATGGGGAGGCATCATGGGGGCAGTACGCCAGTAGGGAATTTTAACCTTTTCTCAAGCAACTGGTCATGCCGGATCTTACTTGAAACCATGTAAAGGTAGTAGATGAGGAAAACGCAGTAGAAAAATAGGTACAGTACAAACAGTCCCCTATTTAAGAACACCCAACTTACAGACGACCCCTATTTACAAACAGACCTCTGGATGATGGTAATTTACTGTACCCAGGAAACAGTTATCACAGGTGTCTGTAATGAAGCTTTATTGTTAAACCTGGTTCTTATGACAACATAACAATTTTTAAAATCCAATTGCCACAGAGACCAAAAAAAAAAAAAAAATTTGGGTGGGTTTACAATTCTAAAATATACAGTTTCAACTTAAGAACCTATCTTGTACATAACCCGGGGACTTCCTGTACATCTATTCAGGCCAGGGTTTCCCCAAGTTTCAACCCCTTTGTCTTATCTTTTCAAAACTCCTGGAAACTTTTCTAACCTCGTTAACGTTAGTTGTTTAATAATAATAATAATAATAAATAATTTAAGTTTGTATTTTGAAGTAAATTTCTAGCCATTTTTTCAATAAAAAGTGAGAAGAACATGGATCCACAGAAGGGAGGCCACCAGTTAGGGATGACACAAAGAGACCCAAGACTAATATAAAGTTCTAAGATTCTGAGGTTGAGATAAACCGGTGACTTGTGCAATTATCAATGGCTCTTGTCTCTTTCAAGGGTGGAAAAAGAGAAACCATGACCAAAGTGTAGGCCAAACATCACTCATCACCGACCCCCAAATTACTATTTTACCTTCTATTTTCTCGCAGAGTTTGTGCATGCATTGCATGGGACATCCGTCACACAGGAGCATTGGAGTCTTCGTATTCTGCTGCACAGCAGCTACACTAAAAGCCTGCTTCAAGGTCAACATGATCTCATCTACCTGCAAGAACAGGAGAACGTTTATTAAAAGGAACAATAGACCAAAGATATATCCAGAAACCTGATCTTGTTGGTGGACATCTTTTCATTTTGTTTGATTTGTATCGAAGCAGAGAAGTGATAGGGAAAGTTAAAGGGGTGTTACCATTTCAGCATAAATGTTATTGTTTGAGAAATAAAAAGTTATACAATTTCCCAACATACCTTCTGTATCAATTCCATACGGTTTTCTAGATCTCTGCTTGCTGTCCTTCTATAGAAAGATTATACGTTTACTTCCAGTGGACAGAAATCTGACCATGGTCACACAGGTGCACGGCTCGTTATATCACACAGCTCTGATTACTCTCTGTGATACTAACGAGCCGTGCACCTGTGTGACCATGGTATGATTTCTCTCCACTGGAAGTAAACGTATAAGCTTTCTATAGAATAACAGCAAGCAGAGATCTAGAAAACTGTGAGGAATACAAATTACATAATACAAACAATAGAATTAATTCACTGAAATGGGAATACCCCTTTAACCATAACATGGCCCTCAGGGTTCTACACCAAGGAAAGCCATACAGTCACAAAAATGATCTTTAGTGCAGGTCTTTCTCAATGGCAACAATCTTTCAGGGTCATAAGACTCTCTTTGTCATTTGCTCCACTACCACTTCCATGTGACGGTCTTTTACTCAACAACAGAAGGGATGGACCCTCTCGATAAAATGACCCCAATCTGTCAAGTAAATGTGCCCCATTGTGATAAGTAAACCTTTTTAAATGTACATACCTGTCCAGAGTTGTTCACAGAAAATTCCCAAAATCCAAAAGTGAGTTCCCCGGACCCTTCGTAAATAAGCCCCAATGTGTTTTGGTCCAGGTGTATAAAGATTCAACACCTGCACTGAAATATGCTTTTAAAACTTTTTAACTGTAGATGATGGAATCAGCCCCTTTATAGAGAGGGTCCATCTAATCCATGTAAGGTGCCCAAGCTGGAAGCAACACGCCACCAGGATACCTTCCCGGGCATGCAGGGTTTTTGTCAGTGATCAACAAGGTGATAGACACACAGGTGGCGAGCTGCCACTCATTCTGAGGGTGCGGTCACACGTCGCGTTTAACGCATGCGTTTAAAAACGTATTGGAATAGCTGAAGAGTGATTTGCCGAATTAAACAGCTCTTAACACTTGTGTTTACAAAACGCATGCGTTAACCGCGATGTTAACGCATGCGTTAACGGTTGCGTTTTGTAAACACAGGTGTTAGCAGCTGTTTAATTCGGCAAATCACTCTCCAGCTATTGCAATGCGTTTTTAAACGCATGCGTTAAACGCGACGTGTGACCGCACCCTCAGCCCTATATCAACACAGACCAAATAGTCCACTTGATTTGTCCCTTGCACTTCTTTCCCTCTGCCTTTATACTTATTGGATGTCACAAACCTTTGAGAACCACAAACCTACTCAAGAGGCAAAATAAACTCATATTCGAGTAATGTAATATACACAGGCTAGGACCCAATAAAGACATTTAGTAGAGTTTTTCTGAAAGCCATCTAGCCTGGGTTAGGTAGAAAAGTTGTTGCACAAGTTGCTTTATTGGGTGGATTTTTTTCACTACATGAAGATGTGGGCATTGTACAACGTAGTGGCTTAGTCTTTATACTGCTTCATGCTGGATTCACACATGTTCCAACGAAGACTTACAGAGAAAGAAAGACTGGTCCAAGGGGTTTTTCTTTGTAGTCTTCTGTCCACAAAGCAAGATGGAAATTAGGTGTCAAGTACTTTGTAATGTCCTGAGCCATAAAAGATCAATCCAGGATAACCAACCAATTAAGACACAGGAGGTGGTCAATGATGTCCCATTCACGTCATATTTGAGAAGTGCAAGGTGCCTTGCTGCCATGGAGACCTTGCAAGGTCTAATCACCATCCTAATCAATGGTCACAAGTAATTAGGTTGTAGATATATACGGTAAAGTGGATCCAGACGTTGTGTCTTATCAGTCATTAGGACGTCTAATTGAGCTTTTACCCTACAGACAACCCAGAGACTGGATAAAACTATTATATACAGATCCTTGGACAAAACATCATACATACATATGCCAAATGTATTCCTCGGAGGATAAGATATAACCCCGATTCAGGAACATCTGGATACGAGGTAACACTTTCATTTAGACTATTACATGATGAACCTCGATATCTGCAACAATGGACACTTAGAGAAGCCTCTGTATGGAGCTGGGTATTAAGCTAGACAGACCGTTATATAATCTGCCCTATTGTTACAAGCCCTACAGCGACACAAGCACAGACAGAAGTCTCCACTGTTTCTCATAATACACTTTATAACAACAGGATAATTACATCCCTGGTCATCTCAGATTCACCATCCAACTACTGGGTGGCCACAAGCACATAGTACTATATCAAAAAGTATCACGAATATCAAGACATGTCCAGCTTATACGGAAATGGCGATTCGGGCCCTTAGTAAATGAGCCCCATTATAAAAAGAGTAACCTTTACATTGAGTGATTTGTGCTATAATTGTCATTTTCAATACAAGAAATAATGTACTTACCAGCGCTTCATTTGCGCACCGAAAGACATAGCAGACAAAGTGACAGCCCCCAGAATGTAGAGGCTCCCGACAGATGAAACCAAAGTGATCGACGTGCTGGATTCCCTTTAAGGAAGAAAAAAAAAAATTAAAAAAAATAAAAAATATGAAGGGGACAGCAAAGAAAAAAAAAAAATTCATTAACAAGGGAAAACACTTAAAACTAGGAAAATGTAAGGAGCCTGGACTCGGGATTGGTCACCCAAATATATACTGTTATATCTTTTTTTTTAACTGACTAGTCAGTCATTGTCTTGTGGTACCATGCAGCATCTCTTTCAGCTACATGAATTCTGCCGTTACAATTTTTTTTTAAAGGTTCCGAAACCAAGATTGGATCGGTGTGTGAATCGAATCGATTGCTGTGCTGGCAACAGGAGTCCAAGGATAACCCTGCCGAACTGTAATCACGATCACATTTCGTTACTGGCGTTCTGTGGGAAAGCAGAAACTCTCTACATCATATAGAACTATGACGCTTAGGCCCCATGCACACGGCCGTATACACGGCCGGAATATGACCCCATGCACTCCAATGGGCAATTCGGCCATCCATGTACATGGCTGTATTGTCCACCGCATTGTAAACGAGCCATATAAAAATATAGAGCATGTCCTATTTTCCACCGTAATTTTGTTCTATACGCCCCATAGAAGACAATGAGAACGTATACAATACGTGCTGCATACGGCTCTGCAACGTATGCTGCTGTATATACGTGCAGTATCCAGAACCAGTTGGAGGTGCATTTTGTCAGCCAGCCAATAGTCAGCAATCCATCATCTGCCAGCCCATCATATTTTATACAGATACGGTGCAATGCGTTGCCATTCTGTTGCTATATGTCCTGTATTTACAGCCAGAATACAGCCGTACTTACAGAACAGAGAAGACCACACGGTTATGTGCATGAAGCCTTAGGCCTCATTCACACACCCGTATGTGGGGATGTACATGCGGCCGCAAATTTGTTGCGGCATACATGTCCCCATAGACGTTAATGCCAGCCCGGCGGTGGTACGGTGCCACACATGTGTGGCACCGTTCTGCGACGCACACTGGAGAAGATGGAGCATGCTCTATATTTCCCTGTGTGTGCGGCTGTGCACCTCTGTTTTCTATGGAGGGGGAGGGGCATACCGCCGTGTGAGTGTACCCTAGGCTGAATTCACATGACCATCATGGGAATGTATATGCGGCCGCAAGCTTGCAGCCGTATATACGTCCCCCAGAGACGGCAGTGGCCGCACGGAGCAATAAAGGGCCACACTCTGTGTTTTAGCATCGTGCATCGCTATGGAGAAGGGAGGGGTAACCCCTCCTCCTCTCCGAGACAAACGTATGCCCACCGGCCCGTATGTTCATGTGAATGTAGCCTTAGACTTCGGTCCCTAGCACACGGTTCTGTTCATTAGATCCGGCCACCACAAGTTCCTGTATGCAGAGACTGGGTACGGGGATGTGTTTTTAGCCTTAGGAGGAGCTTTTGGTATTGGTGTCCAGTGATAATTTTTCTCCAAACATGGTGTACATTTCTGCTAAAAAGCTGAATTTCGCTTATCCATCCATAAAACATTTCCCAGAAGCAATGTGAAAATCCATGTGGAGTCTTAAAGTGGCATTCGCGATTCAGCAAATAAAATGTTACGTTATTGTATTATGAAAAGTTATACAGTTTTCCTTTATACTATCTGTATAATTTTTTCATCATTTTCCAGATCTCTGCTTGCTGTCATTCTATAGAAAAACTCCAATAACAACCTCCTGTGTATAGAAATCGGTCCCTGGTCATGTGATGTCATACGGATGGACGGCTCACTATATCACAGAGTAATCAGAGCCGCGTGATACTAACAAACATGCACCTGTGTGACATCACATGACCAGGGACTGATTACAGGAGGTAAACAGCAAAGCTTCTCATAGCAGAGATCTAGAAAGTTATTGCTTTATCTTCATCTTTGGACAAGGTTTAAATTAACCAATTTTTATTGAGAAGCAGGTTTGTCCACTCTCAGCAAATAATTGATAGTTTGTGTAATGAAAAGTTATAAAATTTTCCAATATACTTTCTGTATAAATTCCTCACAGTTTTCTACATCTCTGCTTGCTGTCCTTCTATCTATAGCATGCTTCTTTTTGAATCCAATGGATAGAAATCTGCCCATGGTCATGTGAGGTCACACAGGAGCATGAACTGTTAACATCACAGAGAGAAATCAGAGCGGTATCTTATAACGAGTGCACAGTGCACCTGTGTGACCATGGACAGAGTTCTATCAACAAGAAGTAAACATAGGAGCTTCCTATAGCAGGACAGCAAGCAGAGATCTAGAAAAGGATATTATTTGATACAGAAATTATATTGGAAAATTGTAAAACATTTTCTTACACAAATAATATTAATTATTTGCTGAAAGTGGAGAACCCCTTAAAGTTTTTTGATGTGTTACCAACCACCTTAAAATCACTTAAATTCTTAACAACACTGAGGTTCTTACCTGAGAACAAAAGGAAATTTCTTTAAAGCTCTTTTCTATAACTATTTTCTTTGTGTCAGGGCTGATCAGGTAAACCTCTGACTGACCAATCTGGAAGGAATAAAGCAAATTTATACACAATCATATACAGTATCCTAAAGAAAAGGATAGAACTACTAGTAACTAATGGATTTTAGTAGGTGTACAGGTATGGGCAGGGGCGATGCCAGGTTTCAGCAGGCCCCTGGGTAACAAATGTACTGTATATACTCAAGTATAAGCCAACCCGAGTATAAGCTGAGACCCCTAATTTTACTACCAAAAATTGGGAAAACTTATTGACTCGAGTATAAACCGAGGGTGGGAAATGGATTGGTCACAGCCTCCCAGTATATAGCCAGCCAGCCCCATGTAGTATTCAGCCAGCCAGCCAGCCAGCAAAAAAAAAAAAAAAAAAAAAAAAAACAAACACACACCTTACATACTCTGCGTCTCTGCCGGCTAGTACAGCAAGGAGAAGAAAGAAGAGTAGCCCCGCCGACATCGGGGAACTGCGCCGAGCACCGGAGAGTAAGTTTTTTAAAAATTTTTATTGACTCGTGCATGAGCTGAAAATGTCGGCTTATATACGACTATGTACGGTATAAGACTTTTTATGAATATATGCTACAATTCTGTCAAATAAAATGGTACCCAAAAGATACATCTTTTGAATACTTTCTGATCAACTGATACAGATACCTCTTCTAATTAGCTAAGTTGTGGTGGGTTTACTTAAAACTGCAAAGGTTTTACATTTTCATTAGATTTATCATTCAGAACCAGCCACTGATAGACTTGGTCCACTTTGAAACAGGCCAACGTTTTTGGTGAGCATTCATTAAGTGTCGTAGGGTCTGTTATTGTGCGCACAAATTGTGCAGTAATTTAGTTTTTGGCGCAGGGAATTAACGAATCAGCACATGGTCAAAAAGGGTCGTAACTGACACCACAATCATGAAGGAGAAATAGAACTTGGTAGGCCAGCTTTTAGATGATCTAATTATTTGGCTACAAATTGTGCCAAAAAAGGTTCTGGGAACCGAGAAGTGCAGGAAAAGTGTTAAGATTCCCAAGGTGCGCCCCCAAAAAAATTTAATAAAAATGGGGGCAAGTGTCTGAAAAGGAGAAAATATTGTGGCGCCTCCACTTTATAAATAAAATTGGATTAATAAAATAAATTTAAAAAAAACTGGTCGGAAATCCAGTAATAAATGTCTCCAATTGTCTGCATGTTACTTCCCTAGTGGCTGGTTGAACGGTCATGCGTCACCATGACAAGTGTATGAGATATTTTATTCATAACCAACCAGGGCAAAAACTCAAATCCCATACTAAGTGACCGTTTGGTTTTAGCGTTGTTCAGTGCAGATGCCTCCATGTAATAAGCAGGTGCAGTAACTTCAGGTAGATCACCAATTTCAACAGGAGCCAAAACTGTAGTTACAATGCCCGGCCACTACACAGAGCCACATTGCTTCTGATATGTGCAGGAGGGGGATGGGTGTAGGTCAATCAACAATCACACACACACACTGATGGTCTAACCACAGAATAGGACATCAATATAAAGTACTGCACAACCCCTTCAGGTTTGAGGCAGATTACCTTCCAGATAAATACTTAAAGGGGTATTCTCATCTGGGCATTCACATTCAGTTTCATTAATCTGCCATATACACTCACCGGCCACTTTATTAGGTACACCTGTCCAACTGCTCGTTAACACTTAATTTCTAATCAGCCAATCACATGGCTGCATTTAGGCATGTAGACATGGTCAAGACAATCTCCTGCAGTTCAAACCGAGCATCAGTATGGGGAAGAAAGGTGATTTGAGGCCTTTGAACGTGGCATGGTTGTTGGTGCCAGAAGGGCTGGTCTGAGTATTTCAGAAACTGCTGATCTACTGGGATTTTCACCATCTCCAGGGTTTACAGAGAATGGTCCGAAAAAGAAAAAACATCAAGTGAGCAGCAGTTCTGTGGGTGGAAATGCCTTGTTGATGCCAGAGGTCAGAGGAGAATGGGCAGACTGGTTCGAGCTGATAGAAAGGCAACAGTGACTCAAATCGCCACCCGTTGCAACCAAGGTAGGCAGAAGAGCATCTCTGAACGCACAGTACGTCGAACTTTGAGGCAGATGGGCTACAGCAGCAGAAGACCACACCGGGTGCCACTCCTTTCAGCTAAGAACAGGAAACTGAGGCTACAATTTGCACAAGCTCATCGAAATTGGACAGTAGAAGATTGGAAAAACGTTGCCTGGTCTGATGAGTCTCGATTTCTGCTGCAACATTCGGATGGTAGGGTCAGAATTTGGCGTCAACAACATGAAAGCATGGATCCATCCTGCCTTGTATCAATGGTTCAGGCTGGTGGTGGTGGTGGTGTCATGGTGAGGGGAATATTTTCTTGGCACTCTTTGGGCCCCTTTGTACCAATTGAGCAACGCCACAGCCTACCTGAGTATTGTTGCTGACCATGTCCATCCCTTTATGACCACAATGTACCCAACATCTGATGGCTACTTTCAGCAGGATAATGCGCCATGTCATAAAGCTGGAATCATCTCAGACTGGTTTCTTCAACATGACAATGAGTTCACTGTACTCAAATGGCCTCCACAGTCACCAGATCTCAATCCAATAGAGCATCTTTGGGATGTGGTGGAACGGGAGATTCGCATCATGGATGTGCAGCCGACAAATCTGCGGCAACTGTGTGATGCCATCATGTCAATATGGACCAAAATCTCTGAGGAATGCTTCCAGCACCTTGTTGAATCTATGCCACGAAGAATTGAGGCAGTTCTGAAGGCAAAAGGGGGTCCAACCCGTTACTAGCATGGTGTACCTAATAAAGTGGCCGGTGAGTGTATATATATCACACATACACATTTCTTCAATTAGATGTTATTAAAAAAAAAAAAAAAGTTCCTGTGAAGATAATTTCTCATAAATGCAGTCATATGGTCCCTTAGAAACAAGACTGTCACCTGGGTACGGCCACCTCTGCTGGAGGGATTGCACAAAGAAACAAAAGGTTTTTGTATATGAAAAGTCCGGGAGTCACTACATATCCCACAGCTGTCCTGTGGTAATGATTGCTGAATCCAGGAGGTTAGCCAAGGCTGAATAGCGCATGTCTGGCCACTGCTGCCAGAGTGTGAGGTGGTCGTATCCGAGGACGCTATCTCGTTTCTAAGGGACAACATCTATGAGAAATTATCTTCACACAGTAACATTTTTCTTATTAACATCCAATTGAAGACATTTTTACATATGGCAAATAAATTAAATTAAATGTAAATGCCCAGATGGGAATACCCCTTTAAACACCTACATCTGGCTAACCTACACAGAATCATTAATTAAAAAAAAATAAAATAAAGCAGCGGGCTTATGCCATCACGTATAAGTTTTCATACCGTAAACAGCATTGTCTGGTTCTCCCCCATGTCAGTCGGCAGAACACAATTCTGTACTTCACCAGAACTTTTTAAGTCCAAAGAAGAGTCATTTTCCTCCTCAAAAGATCCAGGAAGGCTGTGGCGCCCATCTTCCCAATCCCTCTTAAACGAGTTAGTCCTTAATCCAGGCTGCGAATAAGATTTACGTATTGGTTTATTTTTATCCTCCTCATTAAAAGTCGATTGGAAAACCGATCGTAATTTATCTCCAAACGTGATTCCAGCGCTGGCGTCTGGTAGCGGAAGCTGAACATCAATGTCCTTGGGTCTACTACAGCCGACATGATTGAACTTTTCTATGCATTCATCGATGAGGGCAGGAGGTGCCTTCTTGTGAGCTACAATAACTCGGCCACAGAACAAGACCTCAAACTTTTTTGAGAAAGCATCATCCCCGTCACACAAATGAGAGTGGATTTCCTCTTGTCTTGCTAGCTTTCCAGCTTGTCGGATAGAGCCAATTATTTCAGGCACCTGCAATACAGAAAATATGGATTTTTTTTTTAGCAAACACATACAACTGGCAGCAATTTCAATATGGCTTCATGTTTTTGAAAAGAAAAATTTGACCAAATTTTATATATAGAGAGATGTATAGGTTTTACCAGCACAAAATAGACTAAAAGATGAACAGATCATAGAAAATACAAGGTACGATGGGTCCTCTTAAAAAGCAGCTGGGGGTTAAAATTTTCACTCAAGAAATTGGATTGATGTAATAAAAACAACAAGATATGAGGGGAAAAAAAAAAGTCAAGAGGCAGGAGAATGAGAAATGCTGACACTTCTTACATGAGTCACCAGATACCAAGACAAGATTGTACTGATTCACTGCCCTGTATGATTA
Source organism: Engystomops pustulosus (assembly GCF_040894005.1). NCBI lineage: Eukaryota > Metazoa > Chordata > Amphibia > Anura > Leptodactylidae > Engystomops > Engystomops pustulosus. Next base: position 256,688,728 of record NC_092411.1, read on the forward strand.
CATCAGCAGACTAGTACCATATTTTTCAGAAATCAAAGGTGCACCTTATAGTCCAGTGTGCCTTATAGATGAACCGTACTTACAGACAACAGCTGCCTTGAACTGTGCACAGGTCTGCCACCTGCTGGTCATTCATCCTTATAATCAGGTGCGCCTTATTATTCGGTGTGCCTTATAGTCCGAAAAATATGGTAACTGTAATAACCACTGTGCATTGCTGTAATAGGGGCATTAGAGGGTTAACTGGCCCAACCATTTTTGTCAACCATGGACTGATTTTAACCAATGAAGCTTCCTATGGAATGACAGCAAGCAGAGATCTAAAAGAAACGGAGGAATTGATACCGAAAGTATATTGCAAAGTTGTGAAAATAAAAAACTTTTTATTACACAAACAATATACATTATTATTAGTGGACAACCCCTGTAAGGTAACATTTATATCTCACGAACTGTACTTATTTATACCTCTCCTTACATGAATGGCCGACCTGTTCACAAGCCTTGGGCTATAAGTAGGGATAGGAAAGCTGTCCATCTGTTTGTCCTCATCATTACAGTGTAGGAATCATTTTGAATACTGGGCTCTTTGTAAAGAATGGCTGCTAGTGCAACATGTAACTAAATGTTCTCTGCGAGAGATCATACACCGGGAAAGTGATAAAGCAGCTTTTTGCAGACGATTACAAATTCATGCAGTGTTTTTTGACCCAGTTTCGCAGCAAAGAACTGCGGAGCGTTGTTACGGTTTTGTTTGGAATGTTAAATTAGAGATTAGGAGAAAACTGGTTCCCAATTTCTATGTCTCGACAACACAAAGCCCTCTAAGCACACCTGGGACCTGCTCATGCCGCCTTCTATGGAAAATTGAAAGAAAAATCACATTCACACGCTCATCCTTTGTGACGATTAATACAGGGGTCCCCTATTTAAGGACAACCGACTTACAGATGAACCTCTGTGCCCACTACGACCTCTGGTGAAGCTCTCTGGAAACATGACTTTAATCTCAGGCTGTAATGATCAGCTGAAACGCGTCTATAATGAAGTTTTATTGATAATCCTGGGTCCCATCACAGTGAAAATTATTATTACTATATATATTCAAGTATAAGCCTAGCTTTTCAGCACAAAAAAAATGTGCTGAAACCCCAAACTCTGCTTATACTCGAGTAAAAAAAAATATAGTTTATACCAGGTTTTTGTGGTAAAATTAGGGGCCTCGGTTATACTTGTGGCGGCTTATACTCGAGTATATACTTTTTTTGGGGGGGGGTGGAAAACCAATCGTCACAGGGACTAAATTTTTTTTTCTCTCTGGAGCTAATATTAGAAAATATCCAGGTAGGCTAAGCCCTACAATAAAGACCAATTCATACACAACAATGGAATATTAATATTCATACAAATACAAAATCAGAAAGGGGTGGAATTAGACGATACATCTCAACATTAGTATCCACAATATGCAATGTTGTGTGGGAAAGAAAAACCCCTTGTTATTCTGCCAAGTAAGCTTAGGAGGCCGCTTCCCACAATTAAAGATGAACTTAAGATGCAAGGTCGGGTTAAGAAAATGCTGAGTTAACATTATGGCTTTTCTAAAAACAGCCAATTGATGCAAAAACATTTGTCTCCAGACTCATAGGTTGCTGCATAACTTGAGATTAAGAGACACAACCCATTAAGAGTTCTGACTGTCCCACCGACCTGTTAAGCAAAATAAATACCCGAAATCAGGAATTATAGTAAATTACTTATAATATATCCCAACATTTTTTTTTAAATCACATTAAAATTCAGTAATTACGCATATAAGTTTGTAAGCTAAGTTATTTTCCAATACTGTATACTTTCTGTATCAATTCCTCACCGTTTTCTAGATCTCTGCTTGTTGACCTTCAACAGGAAGTTTCAGTGTTTACTTCCTGTAGATAAAAACCACTCCATGTGGGGTCACACAGGTACATGGCACATTAATATCACTGATAGTAATAAGAGCCTTGAGTGATAAAGAGTCATGCACACTGCTGCTCTACAGTCTTTTCCCCTTTTCAATGTAGAAGCTGTATCAGGATTTGGTTATAGGTTTACAGCAGTCACTCAGAGCAGAGGGGAGGGGCCATGGAACACTTCCATACAAAGAGCAGAAATCTCTTCAGGTTGATAGACCAGCCCAACACACTTCCAGAAGCTGCAAACCCAGATTAAAAAGTCACTTTTACAATTCCTGCTGCTATTTACTACACACAAAAAGGTATAGTTACACCAATCCCCAGGCCTATACCTAGCACTGTCTGCAGTTTAACATGTCTAAAAAGAAATTACTCACCAATTTTGAAGGCAGGGTTGCCAAACTATGTGCCTATTCAGAGAAGGGGGTCTCCAGTATTTTATGACAGCTCTAGGGGTTCACTGTATTAAAGGTCTATTGTAGGGGTGGTGCCCAGTATTGTTACCGTCTGGTTTGTGCCTTTGTGTATTACAGTAGTTATTATTCAAATGCGTGGCATTTGAGCTGTGTGTGATTTCTGGCACATTTAGGGTGCTAGTTGCTAGAGAGCCCCCCCTCCCCCCAACCAAGTTGAGTGGTATAACAATGTGGCCCTCGGACCAATAAAAAGGTTGTGCACGCCTAAATTAAATTCCTTTATATAGTGCTCACAGAGCTTGCCAAATCACTCCCTGTCCCCGTGGGGCTCACTCTAAATCACCCTACCAGTAGATGGAGGAAACCTGAGGATCTGGAGGAAACCCACACAAACACAGAGAGAACACACAAACTCTTTGCAGATGTTGACTTGGATGGGACTTGAAGACAGCACCCCAGCGCTGCATTGCTGTAGTGCTAACCGCTGAGCCACCGTGAACCCCTTCTTTAAGGTGACTGCAGTGCCACCTGTATGGGGTGCTGAGTTCAATTCCCTGTTGATGACATCAATTCCACTCTGTTACCTTCCTCGGGAACAAAGTGTGCTTAACCACAGCCTGTAACCCTATACACATCACATTTTGGGCTAGTAAGCAGTTTATTAGAAAGTGCTGAAAAGATTTTAAGGGGAGGGAACAGAAGCGATGAATGTTCTGTGCAGATTTCAGGATCACTTGAATGCAACCATCTTCTGTACACAGTAAGGACAATGGTTACACCATCTTTAAGAAAAACTTATTTCCCATAGCAGCCAACTCTAAGAGCAGGGATTGGTTGTTATTGGCAGTAGAGTCAGATTCTCTCTCAGAAAGTTAAAAAATGTAATGTATATACTAAAGACAGACATGGACAAGCATGGGAAGACTATACAACAATCGTCTCAGCTCTTCCTGCTCTGTTGCATGATGCCTGAGGATTACACTGCATTTTAATGGTGACTTGGTCACTTTAAGAGGAATGACACATAAAACGATGTAAGGAGGAATCGTATATATCAGAACCAATATATACCTATACAGCTCTATGGAAGCAACACCTATAGAGGAGGTGGAAGGAGACACAGACAAATTAGGTAGATTTTCATGCAAAAATCTTCCTTTTTTTTGGAAAAACTTTGCATATAAATATGTAATACTTCTATAAGAGGGCTCATCTATTTCCTTATCAGAAATGTAAAGAAATAAAAAGATAAATCTGCCTCAAACCGTGTAGAATACCACTACCATATTCACTGACATTAACCTGCAGACCATTTAGGCTTCACCGATTTAGAAATTCATTTTTACAATTACGGTAATATAGATGGTAAACTAAACCATCTGAATGCAAGAAGTGCTCCAATGTTAAGTGCAGAAGAAAAACAGCGGTATAAACACTAGAAAAGACAAAGGATAAAACTGATCCAATGGAGCCCCTTCACTACTTAAACCTACATAATAGCACTGCTATGGGCCATCTATCCAGTGGCGTAACTAGAAGCTGATGGGCCCCAGTGCAAAGACTGTGCCGCGCCCCGACTATAATGTATGTTTTATAGTAATAGTCTTCTCATATGGGAAAGTGACACCATAAGGGCCCCCTATGCCTCTTGGGCCCGGGTGCGACAGCATCCTCTGCACCCCCTCAAGTTACGCCTTTGCATCTGTCCCTGTATTGTAAGCTTCAGAATATGTACAACTATTGTAGCGCAAGTCAACCCCCCAACAATAAGGCTCCAATGTTTTAGTCCCCCCAAAAAATCTCATTTAACGAAGCACAAAAATAGCAGGGTACTTGAAGGAAGAGTTTATCCAAGATCCACAATTACACACCAGAAAAGGTTTTTATTTTTTGCATGGTTTATTACATACAATGGAGGACTATTGTGTAGAACTTTTTTTTTTTTGCTTATCCCAGGGAAGGGAGGTCTGCTGCACAGAGGAGAGATAGGAAATGCAGCATGCAAAGCGATAAGACAGTACACACTGAAGAGATAATGTGACTGAGAGGACCCCTGCGTGGAAGGGGAAACCCAGAATCACTGAACACAAAGTACATAGGAATACAGAGTAGAGATGGTAGTGCTCTTTTATGGATTGAGGGGTAGTGAACCTCCATCTTTGGATCATGAAGCGATAGGCTTTTTTTTTTTGGACATTTGTTATTCCTGAGTACTAGGGTTCACTTTCATAACTTGCACAAAAAAATTGGGGATAAATTGCAACAAACAGGGTGTGTGCGATTGAGAAATATATATTATACAACCGCACATATTTGGGGAAGTTATCAAAAGGGTCAGAGCAAAACTGTTCTTTATGCTCATGGCAACCAACCAGAGCTCAGCTTTAAAATTTTCCCACAGCAGGTTATAAAACGAAAGCTGATCTCCAATTGACAACTAGAACTGTTTTAATAAATGAGGCCCACTGTGTGCATATATTAAAAAAAATAAATAAATCTCTTCATGTAAATCTGTGACACTTTTTAATAGAAAATAGATAGTTATAATATTATATATACATCTGCATGCATATGGCAGAAATAATCAGGCCCCTTTTTGATGTTAGCGTTGTAAGGCCTAACTGTGCAAGGAGGCCTAAACCTGTTACCTATGACAACCAATCAAAATACAGCTTTCATTTTGTAAACTGTGCAATAAAAATAAACCATTCATTCTGACTGGTAGAATGGACAGGCCACTATCTTGTTCACAACACACAAAAGGCCTAGTTTGTATGTGTAACCTCTATCAGATGTAATCCCTACAACCCAGGGGAAGCAGCACACGTTCACTAAATATCTATCAGCCGCCTATAACATGCATTTCCCCAGGTGTCTTTGTAGAGAAGCGTATTCCTCAGAGATGAGTCACTCTGGAAACATGCGAGCCCTGATCCTGAGGCGAGCTGTAATATGTGTACAATGGATGGATGTTTACCTAAGACAGAAGCCACAGACCAAATAATGGAGGCACACAATGCTGCTCCATCTGACAATATATAACTATCACCCCTATCCTCCTATAACCCTCAGTGTATTCACACCACCAAATATTACAATACAATGAAGGGTATGAATACAATAGAGCACACCCCTACAGCTGCCAGAGGGACAGGGTACTACTTTGGTTATGTGCAGCAGTGCAGAGAGGGCACAAGATGGAACAAATCTGTAGCTATGGAAGATGGTGGTTTTAGTACACCAAAAGTTTGTATACACACTTAGTGGTCAAACCAAAAATCGAAAGGCAGCTGCCAAGAAGCAGTAGCCCCATATACAAAACATATTCCTACCCCATAGGTGATTATTGCAAATCCCACAATAAGTACAGTTGGGGTCCTGATGGACCCAGTTCCTACATACTTGGGATATGTATACTTGACCATCACTTGCAGAATGTCCATTGTAGAAACAACCAAAGCAAAAAAATAAAAATCCTAAAATAAAACTGGAGTCATAAATTCTCTACATTGCAAATATTGAAATCGCACAGTTTAAGGCAGCACGTGTAGAAGATTAGTTAAAATCCAAATGCACTACAAGTGTAAATCACCACAGGTAAAATTCGCAGCAGCTGACCCGGACAAAACCAAAAGCAGCCAATACTGCGACCACCTTCGTTCGCAGGGCAACTACTTTTTATCAAAACATGAAATAAAAAGGGATATTCACATAATAGACAAAAGAGCAAAATAAACATAATACTGTTACATGTACATGAAATGGAAATATTGACCAACTTCCTCAAAGCACTAAAGTATTGCTAAAAACCTGCACACTATATGTAAGAAACTAGTGTCTACAAGTTACAGGAGTGCAGGTGTATAAATGAAGTGTAAGCTCACCTTAGCCACCCAACTAAATAAAGGTGACATGTCTCAGCTGTGAGCGGCTCTCCTCCAGGTGACAGAAGACATCATGCTAGAGACAAAGTCCTGGCACTAGAGAGCCCCATTCTGCAGCTGACTGATCACTTCCCACAGCCAGCATGATGTCATTGCCTAAGACATCCCAGTCTGAGAACTGGGAGGAGAAAGAGTTGACCCAGCAAGTTTTTACAACAGATCCCGCCTGTTCAACTACAAAAAGTTTTCAGAAGGTGAAAGTGTTTCTCATGACTCAGGAAACTTATACATCAGCAGCCGGGGCAGTGCACAGCTCCATGACACAGGTCTCAGGTTTCCAGGGATTGTTTCACAGAAGAGGATAATGTTACAGCCATACATATCCAGACGTTTATAACCAACTGCCTTATCTTCAGTACAAAGGATAATATAATAAAAGCTTTATTTTGGTTACTATTGCAATAAATTTCACTGTTTTTGGTTTGTAAACAACAGATCCATGGTCCGTTTTTGCAGTCTAGGTTTGCAAAAATCAGGGTGCATTTTTCTTTTGTTGCTGCGCCCGTTTTGCCAAATTTACGGTGGCACCACAATTTAGCTTTTATTTTTCCAATACTCACTATTGACGCTCAAATTTGGATGCAGCGCTTCAATCCTGACACTTTTACTACATTTCTAGTTTCCCTGACACTTTTTTGGCGCATACCAACAAAAAGCTTATACAAGCTTCTAAACCCCTTCATGGAGTGTGGTTTGTCATTTCTCGTTCTCATTAGTTCTTCTGTGTCCAACAACAAGATAAAAATTGGGCTACCAAAAAAACACCACAAATAATAAATACCCCCCCCCCCCCTCCATTAAATGCTCAGTTTTTGCAGGTATGCAAAGAAAAATAAAATACTGGCAATAGGATGCTGCTAGCTTGTCCACACCCCTTGAGGGGGTCACGTTTTGTGTTGAACAGCAAGTGATCTGCACATGTGGACAACAAATTAAAACTTCTATGGGAAGGCCTTAGCTGCAAACACTCGCAGGAATAGAACCGGATTTGAGTTTTCTACAGACTCCACACAGGTCCATTACAAAATAAAAACCCCCCACCAAATTAATGCACCATTGAGGCATCTGTTAAAATGGATAATACTGTATACAGGCGTGAAGCCTAAAGGATTCGTTGCGCATCCGTTACTGACAGATCTGTATAGTTTCCAATTTTTGCAAGTTTTTGTATTCACATTCACACCATTTTTTCCTGAACATAAAAAAAAGTATTTACAATAATTAATAGGCATAGCCCGTTTCTTCAGCAGCAACAGTGAAAATAAACTGCACACAGATGTCATCCATTTTTGGGGTTTTTTTGCAGACCCATTGGCCCAAAATATATATATATATATATATATATATATGCACTGTGCATTAGTTTGCACTTTTTTGTGCAAGTTGTGCCACATTATTTAATAGTATTCCATCCTCTTAGTTAAAAGGAATGGGTCAATGGAATTTGGGACACTAAATCACCCCCTGGACCTTTTGGACCGGTGGTTTGGTGTCCCAAATCGCTCCCTACAGGTCATTAACCGTGTTGCGGCTAGTGAAGCTGGTACGGTAGGTACATGCGCAGAGAAGCTTTTTTTTTTTTTTTTTTATTGCAGCCACTCACAGCTTATATACAAGTCAATTTGGGACACATATGGACGTGTAGGTAGTTTAGGGTCCCAAATTGACCTGACGGGTTCTCTTTTATCTGGTCTGTTTTCAGAATGTACACAAAGTTGTACCTATTTTTTTCTTTGTGCACTTTGCTACATTTCTTACAAAGATGTGCCACAATTTTGCAGCAAACTAGGAACACAAACACGATCACACCACTTTAGCTGCAAAGTTTTAAAAAGTGTCATGCTGTCTTGGGCTACATTCAGACGCCCGTTGCCCTCAGTACTGTAGTATGGGGGCACACATCGGCTCACTCCTGCCCCTCTCCACAGGGAGAGGATAGGACATGTTTTATCTTTTCCCGCGGTACGGATCAGTGCTCCACGGTACCGCTGCCGTAGGGCGCCGTGCGCCCATTGCTGTCTATGGGGGGGGGGGGGGGGGTGTATATCGGCCGTATATACGTCCCCTATATGGCTGTCTGAATGGAGCCTTACAAGTATAAAACGTCGCAACTAAAGAGTGATACATGTGCCCCATTAACTTCTATAGAAGTTGGTGGTCAACAAATATGAAAAATGAATAGGACATGCTGTAAATATTTTCCCCATGTTCTACTAACCCATTGGGGAAAAAAAATGGAATGTGAATAAACACACTTAAAAAGGTGAGTATTTTATCCTTGGAAATCACAGAGCATACTGGGAGAAAAAAAAAAAAAAAATAAATAAATCTGATGTGCGAATAGGCCTTCATTGTGATGACTAAAGGTGACCAATACCCCTTTTCATAGTCCGATGATGACCACTGCCCCATATGAGCAGAGCAAAGACCAATAAGCCAATGAGAAAATTGTGCAGTAGTACAGAGCATGAAGGCATCTTGTGTGAGCACAAGGCATGTACTGTATATGAGCAGAGACCAACATCTTATACCATCAATTGGACCTTGTTATGGACCGGTAAAAAAAAAAAAACGGACTCAAACATCATGAAAGATCTAGACCAATGAAGCCCCCCACCAGAACTAAAATAAATAAATAAATTATATATATATATAAAAGTGGGGTTTTTTTTACCCAAAAGGATTGTGCTTTTATTATCCCGGAATCAGCTATAAAGTGGATACACATACAGAACAGCCACCGCTGCTCTCTGGTTTTCAGCAATCACATTACATCTTGTATTTTTGGCAGCACAAAGTCTTACATAATCGCACCGCACATCCAACTTGCCAAACTTTTCCCCACTGCTACAGAAGCCACCTATAAACATCTTATGATCTCATGGACCAACATTCCTGCTGCATTACAAGGTTAGCAAAAGCAAAGCTTAGCATTAACAAAAATAATGGAAAAAAAAATTACCGTAAAATGGCATTTTTAGATACAAGAACAATATGCCAGGGAACACTGTTTAATTCTTTAATTCCATCACAATCCCATAGGCTCATGGGTTTTTCTTTGTGCGAACCAAGCTTATGGACAATCACATTAGTCACTGTGCAGACATTTGTTAAAGAAACAGTAATACTTCCGTCTATGGACTACATTGGATATTGCAGTTGATCCCCATAAAAGTGAATGGATCTGAACTGCAAGACTCAAATCAATTTAGTACAAGAAGTTAATAAAACCCTAGGCTGCAGTTCACAACTCAACCACTAGGAGGCTGCACAGACACAGGAGGAATAGCAAGTGCAATGGTATAAGACTCCAAGCTTGGTCTCTGGCCAGAAAAAAAAAAGAAAAAAAAAAAAAAAAAACGTTGCCTCTAAAATTTACCCTAGCACAGCCTCATCTAGCCAAATGCAAAAATGAACTATATAAAAGTTATGAAGGAGCAGATCTAGATTTTAAATGATAAATTTAAGTTTATTAAATTTTACGAGATGCAAGTCACTGCCAATTTTGCTTTGAGGTTAATAAGTGATTTTAATCTCCCAACTGCATCTGCCAGATATACAATAAGAACAATATATTGGTGGACTCCAGAACGCTCCAGAGAATATCAACCATAATTATACCAGCGCTTATATATTTTCTATGATAAAGTTTAAATAAAGTTCTATTATAAATTTTATATTGTGGCAAATAAAAATATACAAGTCTCTGTTCTCAAGATACCTATAAAGGTAGAACGGGTGGTAGGTGCATGTATGGGACGTGAGGATAGCCCTTTTTAGAGCTAATCCTCACGTCCCCGCCATCTTTATTGCCCTAATGTTTACATTTTCTAAAGCGGCTACTGGGGTGTGGAGTAGCAGCGACGTGTAGCCTCATGTCCGGCTACTCCACGCCCCAGTAGCCGCTTAAGAAAATGTACATATTAGGGCAATAAAGATTTTTAAAAAAAGATAGCGGGGACGTGAGGATTAGCTCTAAAAAGGGTTATCCTCACGTCCCATACATCCACCTACCACCCGTTCTACCTTTATCGGTAGTTTCGTGGTGGTAGGTTCCCTTTAAATTACTACCCTTTATATTCTTCGTAGACTGACCCTTCAATATCAATATCAGGAAGATTCCTGATGTGCCCTTACATCGGAGGGATAGGATGTGTCCTACTCCTCCCCCAAAAAAGCAGATGGAGGAGTGAACAGGAGTTCAGGGTGTTTCACCAGTGACATCCAGCGTATACGTCGCTCAGCAGACGAGAGGAGGATGGAAAGATACTGTGTTTCTCATAGTATATAAAATGTATACTGGTCAGACAGAGGCAAACAGGATGCAGCTGTCTGCCAGTTTACACACCTGTGGACAAAATTGTTGGTACCCCTCGTTTAATGAAAGAAAAACCGACAGTGGTCACAAAAACACTGAGCAAAGGGACATGTAAAATGGCGGTGTCTCCACTAATAAGCATCACAGGGGTCTAAAATCTTGTAATAAGTCAGTGGCCTGTATACAGGGTTGCAGCCCCTCGCTGGGCTCTATACAGCCTTGCATCTCTATACAGCCAGTTAACATCTGAAAAGAGTTTGTATGTTCTGTGCGTGTGCGCGTTTCCTCCGGGTCCTCCGGTTTCCTCCCAAACATACTGGTAGGTTGATTAGATTGTGAGCCTCATTGGGGAGAGGGACCGATTTGGTAAGCTCTGTGCAGCGCTATGTAATCTGTGAGCACTATATAAATAAAGGAATTATTATTTTTATACAGGGCTGCAGCTCCTCACTGGGATGCATAAGGGGCTTCAGCCCCTTACCCCACAAGCAAACTTCACGCTTGAGTGGTGAGCCTTGTACCTCCGACATGCGCAGTGAGTGCATATTCCAGCACTTATCTCTGCAGTGCTTGTGAAGAGGTAAGCAGTTCTCACAGATGCTAGAAGGAGACTTAGCTACTGTCACTCATGGTTTCTCCCTGCATAGAGCAGCTATATAATCTGACACCTCAGTGAGCTTCTGTCTGGTTACTAGGAAGAGGGAATTCAGAAGAAAATTTAGAGTAAAAAGAATAGGAGGGATGATTGTAAAGGGTAAAGTAGGTGGAGAAAGATAAACTTTGCCCTGCAAAGATATTTTACAAAAAGTTAATAAAATATGGCACAGTTTATGAAAGACATTGGAAAAGCAGATATTTTACCGATTCCTCTCCTGTAAACGCTGAGGCCACTGACTCAAAGCCACTTGAGCTCAGAGAGAAAGGGACTGGTTCCTGTCACAAGAATACAGGAGATGATAATAACTGGATCACAGCAGTAAGTAGGCAAAACACGACTAATATATCGTCTTACTGATGGTCTCTACTTGCGGCTGTGATTTTATACTGGATACAATAAAGTAGAATCACCATGCCCTCTCTCATCCGTGTATTCCAGGAACCATTTCCTTTCTCTAGGAAAATTAATTGCAGCAAGCCAGGTTTTAAAAAGAGCGATCCAGCCATTTTTGGAATCAGACTTGCATACGCAGCTATACATACTACTCCAATGATGGCTCAGCTATTTAAGAGAAGACAAGAACGTCCCACGTTTGTACCAGCACGGATTAAGACATCAAGAAATTCATAAAATTCCAGGAGGAACAAGCTAACAGCACATTGCAGAGTTCTAAGAATGAATGTTTCAGAATTGTTATTTTTCAAAGAATACAAGTAAATTAGACTCAAGTCCTTACTTGTATAATCCATGGATTTCAGGATGCCAAAAATAGGTGAACAAGCTCTTGCACAACATAAACAGAGCACATCTCTTGTTTTTAAGAACTTTTGACACAGAAGATCATATGTGCCAATGAATATCCAGGTCGGTCCTCTACTTAAGGATACCCGACTTACAGACAACCCCTAGTTACAGACGGACCTCTCTACCAGCTGTGACCTCTGCTAAAGCCCTCTGGATGCAATGATTAGCTGAAAGGTGTCCGTAATGAAGTTTTATTGATAACCCTTGTTAAAAAAAAAAATTTCATTCCAATTGTCTCTGTAAAAAATTTTTTGGTCCCAATTATAAAATATACAGTTCAGACTTGCATACAAAATTCAACTTAAGAACAAATCTACGGAACCTATCTTATACGTAAGCTGGGGACTGCCTGTATTCAATTATATATTTTCATCTACTTACCAGGAGAAATTAGAAACTTTTCCTTCAGTGATCACATTTACATCTGCGGTGTATTAAAGTTTATATTTGTATGTACTGTATAAATGTCACTGCACAGCTGATCAGTGTGGGTGCCTGGAGCCAGTACCCCCACCCATCACAGATACTGCACGTCCATTGCTTGTCCCAAACCATCTTAAAAGGGGTAGCGCTGCGTAATCTGTGTGCACTATATAAATAAAAGGAATTATTATTAAAGGGGGTTTCCGAAATAGTAAACTAGGCATGACGCATAAGGGATGGCGTCATCAATATGGGATCATGTTTTGAATAGATTTTTAAAATCCCTTGCACCCAAACATTATGCATGAAAAATCGGTCATTGAAGTTGATTGGTGCACAAAAAAAAAAAAGTTTGCCATCGCAGTGCGTCAGTTTTTTTTTTATGCACGTGTTTCACAGAAGTAGATCTGAGCTGGTAAACTTGAATGGGAAAACTGATTGAACTAGAATGATACTAAGACTATGAAAACAGATGGTTGGATAACACTAGGACAGAAATGGACCATACCAAGATCAAAATTATATGATTTGACACTCGGTTCGTGGGCAACTGGCCTAATATGTAGCCCAATCTGGCACTCAGGACAGGTTTATCATTCCTGGATTTAGAGGGCTAGGAGATATATTTTTGTAGCCATATGAAGATATGTTTTCCTTCTTCAGAAATTTTTTAAGAGAGCTTTGGAGTATATAAACTTTCTTTTACAGGGTAATTTTTTAAGTTTAAGGTTCTTAACTTTTACAGAATAAAAACACTGTTCTGTTATCCCATTGAAAAACAATTTTTTAAAAGGGATCTTGTCACAAAGACCCTTTTTTACCCGTCTAACCACCCGCTCTATGCCAAGCAACCCCAGGGGTAGTGCCGCGCATGCACAGATCAAAGTGGAGAATTGCCGTCCAGCACTGCTTGTTCTGTGCATGTCTGCAAGAACAAGCTGATCATAGAGGGATGAAAATTGTCTGCCGCAAAATGGGAGTTTTTTTTTTTTAAACCAGCCAATTAGTGATGGGAATTACGTCCCTTCTTAGCGAGCTGGATTATTATGCTCCGCTCACTAAGAAGAGCTGGCTCTTCTGGCTCCCTATTAAATATATAATAGGGAGCCGTAGGCCAGCCAATCACCCCATGCCACTCCACTTTTAACCAGATTGTATCGGGTTAAAGGGGGCATGGTGAGCCAGTTAGGGGTGGGATTAAGTGAGCCGACTTGTTCGTGAACGACACATTACTACTGCTGGTGACAGAGCGCAGGGGCACCGCACTCCTTAGGACACACACTTGGGACATTGACATCAAGAGACAAACTTATTTTTTGAAACAAGTTTATCTTTACAACTAAAAACAGCGTGTTTATAAAAATGGTTTGGGGGATGTGCCTAAGGCATACGGGGAGGATAAAAACGGGGGCCCTGGTGATAGGTTCCCTTTAATTCCTTTTTCAAACTTGTATAGAACTTTCTATTTTGCTTTGGTTTTAATGGTGTTACATGTCTTGGACTTGATGACACCTGCTATACATGGCATGGGATCAGTCCATAAACCCACAACATGATAGTTTCTTTCCCCGTTTTCTGGCTGTCGTCATCTTGTTAAAAGTGAAGAATAAGATCACTGCCAAACCTTATAAAGGGATTGAATCCCAACTTATGTTTCCTTTATTCATTTCCTATTTTTTGTGCTCATTGCAGTGAGTAACCACAAGCCGAGCATCCTCCACACTGTAAGGAAGTGAGTCACCAACAGGAAGGCTTCAACTTTGTGAACAAAGAAAATCTACCCCAGGGAGGATAAGACAGAGTGAAGTCAAAAAAAAAAAAAAAAAATCTTGTAATACTTGAAGAACAGATTTTACATTTACTAAGAGACTGGGAATTCTTTTGTGCATTAAAAACACGTGGAAGAGATTAATAAGGGGATCTCGTTGTTGAAGGCACTATTACACATGAATCAAGGCTGGTCTAATGTAATAATGCCTCATGCACACAAGTTGTTTTTATGGCTAGCTCATATTCCCATTTACTTTTATGGGCTCATACACACAGCTTTGGTTTCCAAGGTCTTGTTAAAGGGGTTTTCCCCACAAACAAAAGTGAGGCCCTATCCAGAGGGCCCCTCGTCGCTCCGTCAGACTATTGAAGCAGACGGGCGCGCATGACCATTAAACTCTATGGAGCTGACGGAGATTGGCAAGCACGCTGCTCGGCGATCTCCAGGAGCTCGATAGAGATTAATGGAGCAGAGCGGTCATGTGCGGTCGTCTGCTCCATTAGTCTAAGGAGCGTTTTCATGATCTGTGGGGTTCTCAGCACTGAGACCCCCAATGATCAGCAAGTTAGGACCTATCCTGTGCATAGGGTCTAACTTTTGTTTGTGGGAAAACCCTTTAAGGAGCCAACCGCCCAACGCATCAATTATAGAACAGCTCCTATTCATGCCCGCGTTTACGGCTCTGACAGTCCATCCGTTTCTAATGTCATTGGTGCATGAGTGGACCTCACATGCCATGACACATATGCCACAGACAGTGGACCACAGGCCTGTTTGTAACCCTATATAGTAGATGTCTATATGGAAAAGGTCTAATAGATCAGCAAATAGCTAGAAGCCCACAACTCCTAACCCATGAGCTATGTCAAGCATGATTATGTATATTAGTACACCATGTTCTGATATGGCAGTTTGTCTTGTCCATAGGCAGGACTGGTGTAAGATGTATATTATTCTCCATAGTCTGTGTTGTGCTAAACACCACATTGAATCACTGGCTTGGCAGTCTTGGTTGCATCTTCCATTAGGCCACTGCTGAAGTCACATTGATGTTGCATGGAAGTCATCAAACACTGTTAGGGACCATTGGGGCTGCGGTGCTGGAGCAGCATGTCAACACTTCAGAAAGTGCCAGTTTCTTAAATTTTTATGCCATTTCCTATTCTCAGATCTGAAAAAACTCTAGGGCCCCTCCTAGCGATAATGCTTCAGTCGTTTCAATGTTCACAGAGGACTGTATTTTGCACATAGTATTGAAGTTTAGTTCCTTTCCTGGCCACTTATGGTCTATTCAAAAAATTGCCATCCAAACATAACGCAGGGTAAAAGTGAACCAGAAAGTGTGAAACGGCACCAAATTTATAATTGTGCTACTTGTTGCGTTTCCATAATTTTGGACAGGAAACATTTGTCCAGCGATGAAGACCTCCAACAAGTCCCTCAGGAGTTAACAGTAGGAGAGAAGGTTGCCAGGTTCCTTCTCTGAACATTTAGAAACATCTCAAGTGTGCAGCATGTAAGGAATTAGAGGATCTCCCACACAGCGCAACCCTAAACACGTACAACCCAGTGCTGGGGCCAGAAGAAATGACGACTGCTTACACAGGGATACAAAATGTGTGCAGTGTTTATATACGGTGTATACACAGGGATCCTAAACCATTGCTAAATTAAGCAGCTGGGCCCTAGCATGCAGCATAACTGTATATCCCTTTATCTTCTTGAGTGACAGAGGGTCCTTTGGGCTGCACTAGGGTCCCAGAAGCAATTGCTGCCTTTACACCCAGCCAGGGCGGTCATCAGGGTGAGTTAAGTGTGACTGTGTTCAGGGGGCCCCCACAACCCAAGGAGGAGAAGGGGCCCAAAGTCACAGAAAACCCTCTCCTTCCAAGGTGCAGGGAACCCACACAGTGCACACAGGGCCAGATTATCATTCTGAAATTGTCAGCAGTGGCTGGGTAACTGCACACACGGCGTAAGGGCCCCAGCAGTAAGTCCCCAGCCATTACACATGTATCAGAGCAGTGTAACACAGAGAATGAACAGTTTGGATTAGACAGTAGGAGAGTTGAGGTCTTGAGGTGCTCTCATCCATTATATATTTATGGTATATTCCCATGGCATCATGGGGCTTATTTACTAAGGGTTCGCGGATAGCACTTTCAAAGTTTTCGGGATTTGCACGGATGGGACAGGAATTCAACTGGGGATTGTGTCGCATGCGATCGGATTGTGACGTGGCTGTGCCGGCTTTCATGCAACAGAAATCGTGGGGCGTGCCGTCGGACTGATTCGGACTGAGTGCGGGATTTAAAATTCAAATTGTGTCGCAAGCCAATGCACTTACATGCACCAGGAAGAAGAAGGTGAACTCCAGTGGACCTGAGCGGGGAAGCAACACATGCAGGATATCGGGCGCACGATCTTAGTGAATCGCGCCAGAGTGCATACCGGTTGGACAATGCACTTCTTGCAACGCGACAGGACGGGTATGTAAATGTGCTACCTGCAGACCAGAAAGAGCAAAAGTATCCATTCTGGAAAAATCCTAACATTATATATTGAATGTTGTCCCCCGCCCCCTCACCTCATCCGGTCCTCTGCACTTATTCAGACATTGCAGTCATATTCAAAATCAGAGAGAGACCTGGATCAGGAAGTAAGATATCTCCTTCTGGAGAGTTTGCCAGTTATGGCCGCCTTGTAGGCGTGTGGAGACTTATAGCCATTGATGCTCCACTAGGGGAGTCTAGGAAATATGCAAATATATTTTGCAAAGCAATGCCTCCTTTTGGCACCTTGAAAGGCAGCACCTTAACACAATCATGAAGGACTGTGGGGAGTAAACAGAAGTTTTCTATACTGGAAACACATATGCGTTTTGGCCAAAGCCCCTCCCACTTGCTTTTTGGATGCATTTAAAAACGCGACAAAAGTGCCACGTGGGAACCCGCCCTAAATAATTGCATTGTAGTGAGAGCTAGAGCACTAGGGAACCGTCCTCACATACTGTACTCATCCGGCACCATTACCGTTCCAGATGTTTCAGAGCGCAGTCTATGCAATAAGGCTTCTTGCCCACGAACTGTGTTGAAAATTGAACAACTTTGCTCAGTGAAAATCATGGGTGTTTGATCAGATGGTGATCAGAGTTTTTCATAGTTCATTCAGGGTGGTGCCACACGCACCGCTTTGTCTGCGTTTGAAAACGCCCACCGGGGCGGGCCCCAGCCCGATCGCATCGGCGTTTCTATGGGAACGCCTGTGATCGGGAACGAGCTGCAGTGTTTTGCATTAAATTAACGCAAAACACCGGCGGCTCATTCCCGATCGCAGGCGTTTCCATAGAAACACCAATGCGATCGGGCCGCTGCCCACCCCGCGTTTTAAAACGCAGACAAAGCGTGTGGCACCAGCCTTAGATTGCGTTGACACGTGGTGTTTTGGACATGCGTTTTCCATGTTACCATGCGTTTGGCTGCTTTAAAAGAGTTTTCTTCATTGCTGGTAAACAATTGCGTTAAAGGAAACCTGCCACCACGGATCTACCTATTAAAGGAACCCTACCACTTGAAATGGTAGGTGTAAGATGCAAATACCGAGCACCAGCTTAGGGTGAGCTGGTGCCATAGCTTCTTTATTTAGTGTCATAAACCGCTGTATCGCGGTTTAAACACTTTTTAATCTTTATAGCTGAAGCAGATTCGGCTCACCAAGCAGCGCGACCGTGCGCACGTGACGTCACTTTCTCTCCGGCACTTCTTATGTAGGCGTTCATGTGCTTGGTGCACCAAAGCGCCTACAGCTATAAAGATTAAAAAGTGTTTAAACCGCGATACAGCGGTTTGTGACACTAACGAAAGTAAGCTCCGGCACCAGCTCACCCTAAGCTGGTGCTCGTTATTTGCATCTTACACCTACCACTTCAAGTGGTAGGTTTCCTTTAAGGAAGATCCAGGGTAGGTTCCTCTAATGTATGTAAGGATAGCCCTTTTAAGGGCTACCCCTTTAGTCCCCTTTATCTTTAAATTGTTATAATATGCAAATTGACCAAAGAGGCTATGGGGGCATGGAGTAGCCGGAGCTGAGACTACACCGCGCAGCTACTCCACGCCCTAGTAGCCTCCTTGATGCTCCTACCCATATATCTACAGCGCGCAGCTACGAGGACCTGCCTTTCTTAGGGCTATCCTTACAAACATTAGAGACTGTAAGCTGGTGTGTCACCCCCTCATCCTTATAGACTGTAAGCTCTTGTGAGCAGAATCCTCACTCCTATTGTTCCATATGACTGCTTGTACTCTGTAATGTAGTATTATATTTGTACATGTTCCCTATGAATTGTAAAGTGATGCAGAATATGATGGCGCTATAGAAGAATTATATATATATATATTTAATCTAATAAGAAATTCACATGCAGTCCATACTTGTCTTCTAATACATTGCTTGTCAATATGACATGACATCCATAGTAACGTCACATCATGTCATCATAGCAACCACAGACATCACTATGGGCTAAACTTTAGCAGAATTTGGCCATCACAGTCACATGATATTACCCCTAATCACACCCATGGGGGTTGTAAACGATCTTCAAATTAAGTGCATATATCAGAAAATCTATTTGTATAATCAATAGACCATATTTAGATACACAAACATGAACAATGACACAGCTGCCCCCATGAAAGTGACACATTCAGCTCTGCTCCACGTGTAGGGACACAGTTATACATTCTACACAAGTGACACAATAAGTTTAGTAAATGATACAAAGTTCTGGAGAAGATCCTGAAACTAGATCCTGTGCAGTAGTCTAGGAGTGCACAGAGCAGGTAGGTGTTCCCAGCACAGCAGGGTTTGGCCATGAATATCCAGGGTGCAGAGCAGGAGCCACCTACCTTGTTCTCCTTCTCCTGCCCGGTGTCCAGGTGGATGGAGATGAGCTTCTGCAGCCTGGCCTTCATGTCTGGGGGGTCTCCACTCCTAGCACAGGACTTCTCATGGATGTAACTGCCACTTCCTATACATGCTGATGGGAGGCTTCAGCTCCTTAGGCTTTCAAGCTGTAACTGCTCTGCCCTGACCAATCCTGATCAGGCCTCACAAAATCCGACACTCTTCATTGGATTAGGGGAGAGCAGGCAGTTCCTCAAAGCCTTCATTGTCCTCCTGAGTGTAGAAGCTGCAGAAGTAGTAATGTGCTGGGGAGCTGACACTCTCACTGCTGCAGGTTTCATCCAGCCAATGAATAGTTAATGAGTTTCAGCTTGACACATAGGAGAAGAGAGGGACACAAAGTTCACAAGTGTCTTCACATGACACTGGAGACATCAGATGAGAACCTAGTGCCAGAAGTCTCAGAATTCAGGCTATAGTATGTATAGCTATGAGCGAATCTATAGGTGTGTATTCACATGTAGCAGAAACTGCACATGGTTAAACAGTGATATGACACTGGCCATAAAACGGACGCAATCCATGGTCATATTTCATGTGACTATACAATAATGTGATTTGTTGCATTTTTGTTGAATTAGGGCTTTCCCCGTGATCACAAGTTGAGGCAGCATCGCATTTCAACCTGGGATTGCATCTCAAAACCTGACATGTGTGCGGATGCGTTGTGTCATGTTTTTTGTTGCGTTTTTGACGCATTTCAAAGGCTTGAATCCTGATCAGATCCTGAGGTTACAGTACGTTTTAGCAAATGCAGTGAAAACCCAATGTAACCTCAGCATGTGATCAAGGCTGAGGGCACATTCACATGATGTGTTGCGTCGTGCGTTGCGTTTTTTGACGCATTTGAAAAGCTTCTGTACCTTTTTCATTGAAATGCATGTGTTGACTTCATTGTTGTTTCTACAATGTGTTTTTACCAATGCGTTGCGGTTTTTAGTTGCATTGTAAATTTTAATTGATGCGTTGTGTTCTACGTTGCGTTTTTCTTGCTGGAAAGCATGTTGCGACGCCGGTGCTTGGCTGCTTTTTTCGGCACTTTCATCCATAGTGTTTGCTCTGCGGATGTATATGCGTTTTTTTGGATTCGAAAAAGCAATTCATTTCAGCTGATTGGGATTAGAAAACGCATTGGAAAAATGGTCTTTGTTTGCGTCCAAAATGCATGCGCAAAGAACGCATCGTGTGAATGCGCCCTGAAGCCTTTGAATGTGTCAAAACGCAGCAAAAAACGCAACGCATCGTGTGAACGTGCCCTCAGGCATATGGGTTTTGTTCAAACCCCCTCCCACTTTCTTTTGGATACTTTTAAAAGTTAAGTGTCTTAACTTAGCGTTTTCTCTTCTGCATTTTTTTTTTGTCTGCTTGTTTTGAGGTGCGTTTTCATTGCAAGTGGTTGTGTTTTTGAAAACACATGCATTTGTGGTCTGCGTTTGAAACTCATATCATTACAGCACAAACAGCAGGGAGAAGATGACTGCGTTTTTTCAAATTCCAAGAGGCACAGCTGCCTGCACTTACCGCACATCAAGCACTGCGATTTAAAAACCAGAAACGCAAGCGAATATTTGAAAACCGCATTTGCTAAAACGCATCCATTTTTAATGCATTTGAAATCGCAGCAGAAACGCAACAAAAACCCACGTGTGTCACCGGCCTAAAACAACAAGTGAGAACACGCCCACACAATGTATTCACACATTCAGTTTTTCAGATGGCGTTTTCCGAGCTAAAAGCAGGTGTGGATCATATTGCATGAGAATACACATTAGGTACGGAAAGTCTTCAAGCCCCTTAACATTTTTCACTCTTTGTTTCGTTGCAGCCAATTGGTAAGATTGGCTTTTCTGTGCTCATTAATGTGCACTCTGCTCCTCATCTTGACAGAAAAAAACTGAAATGTAGATATTTTTGCTAATTTATTTAACAAGAAAAATTGAAATCTCACATGGACATAATTATTCAGACACTTTGCTCAGTATTGAGTAGAAGCAACTTTGGAGCCAGTATAGCCATGAGTCATCTGCCTCTTCCTTGCAGATCCTCCTGTTCCCTCAGGTTGGATGGTGAACATTGGTGGAGGCCATTTTCGTGTATCTCCAGAGATGCTCAATTGGGTTTAGGTCAGAGTTCTGGCTGGACCAGTCAGGAATGGTCACAGAGATGTTCTGAGGTCACTGCTGTGTTATTTTAGCTGTGTGCTTAGGGTCATTGTCTTGTTGGAAGGTGAACCTTCTGCCCAGTCCGAGGTCCAGAGCATCTGGAAGAGATTACATCCAGGATATCTCTGTACTTGGCCACATCATCTTTCCTTCAATTACAACCAGTCCTCCTGTCCCTGCCCCCATAGCTTGATGCTGCCACCACTATGTGTCACTGCTGGGATTGTATTAGGCAGGTGATGAGCAGCGTCTGGTTTTCTCCACATTTACCGCTTAGAATGTACACCAAAAGTTCAATCTTCATCTCATCAGACCAGAGAATCTTATTTCTCAATGTCTGGGAGTCCTTCCATTTAAACTTCTTCCATTTAAGGACTATGGAGACCTCTGTGCTCTTAGAAACCTTGAGTGCTACAGAAATTCTTTTGTAACCTTGGCCAGATCTGTGCCTTGCCATAATTCCCACAAGTCTCTGAGCTCCTTGGGCAGTTCCTTAGACTGCTGAGAAGAGTCACTTTTTGCCTGAGGTGAGTTTCTTTTAGCGGCTGCAGGGTGAGCATCAATTATGACAATCCTATCTTGGGCTCTATAACAGTTAGAACCAGGGAATCGTTGAAAAGATAAGAACCACATTATATTCCCAACTATGTCCAAAAAACATAATTTTACCTGTTATAAAGCTCAACTTAGGCGAATCTGAAGTCAAGCTCCCCCAAAACTCTTTTCTGCTCATTTGAATATGACTTTGGAGGTGATGTTTTTTTTTAGCTTTCTGTGTCACTCCATTCATCCTTATAGATTGCAATCTCTTGTGTGCAGGGCCCTCACTCCTATCATTTCATCTGATTATGTTATTACTCTGTAAAATCTTGTTTTATTGTATATGTACCCCATGATCTGTACAGGGCTGCAGAATATGATGGTGCTATATAGATAAAGCAACAAGCCTGTCAAGGCTACAAGGACCTCTAGAAAAGCAATTGTGTCTAGACCATGATATGCATAATCAGAGAGTGAGGTCAGGAGGTCTTTGTTGGCAAAGACTGTGTAAAAGTTATAGAACTCCTTTGCCAGAACCAGCCTAATATTCTCCTGCACCCAGTGGTCCTAGTGCTCCTCCCAACAAGATCCACCCACCCTCCTGTCATCTCCAGATTTGGATTTCCTTGGCAATCAATCAACACAAAGGAAGGAAGAGCAGCCAGGGGGACAAGGTAAAACCCCTGCTAGCAGGAAAACGGCTGAAGATAGCTAATGAGAGTAAATTGGAAAGTTGCTTATTTTAGCTTAGTGCAGAGTTAGACAAAATGATTTATACTTTACAGTTGTTCTATAATTTCCATGTTGCCTATTGCTTCCATTCCAGGACATTCTCTGTACAAGGCCGGCATAAAACAAGTTCCCTAAGTCTACAACATTCCCTGGAATCACCTCACTTCATGTCTTATTTATCTAGAATGTCTTATCTTGCTTCACATAACAGTCTGCATTATATTTACATTCAGATACCATAGTCAAATATAACATCACTGACCGGGTCATTACATTGTACAGCATAGGCAGACACTTGCCAACAACCTCAACATTACTGAAATAGTCTCAGATTTCAGACAATCAGAGCAAATGTATCTTGTATTGGCCTGAAAGGGGGAAGGGTTTGGCCATAAGTATGTATACAGCTGCCAGTGTGTACAGGGTGAATCACTACTACGGTGTTACTTCTTCAGACGTCTGGCTAAGTCTGTATGTACTGAGCATTAAAGAAGCTGTAAAAGTTGTGGTTAGAAAGTTCCTCCATAGTTTGACATAAGAAATGGTAGCAACAGAAAGGAATCTCACCAGGATGGTGGTGACTATCCTAAAGCCTAGAAATGGATTAAGCCATTGGTCACTTCATTCAATTAGCGAAAATGGGGCCCCCGTTATCATTATCTGTGGGGGTTATAGCATTTAAAACCCCCATTCATCAGATTGTTATCCCCTATCCTGTGGAAAACATGGGCCTTGGTATTGATCTCTCCACATGTGTCAAGTCACTGCTGTAGCCAATCGCTGGTCTTAGTGGTGAACTCTACACAGGTAGAAAGTTACGACTGCAGCCAATCGCTGGTCTTAGCTGTGACCTCTATACATGGGGCAAGTCACTGCTCCAGCCAATTATTGGTCTTACTGGTGGCCCCTACGCATGCACCTTGTCACTGCTGCAGCCAATCATTGGTCTTAGTGGTGGCCCCCTACTCATGTACCTTGTTGCTGCTGCAGCCAATCATTGGTCTTACTGGTGGCCCCCTACTCATGTACCTTGTTGCTGCTGCAGCCAATCATTGGTCTTACTGGTGGCCCCCTACTCATGTACCTTGTTGCTGCTGCAGCCAATCATTGGTCTTTGTGGAGACTTCCACACACTATTGTGGATGAAAGCAACATTTCCTCCTTAGTTGACCCTACTTTGAATGTTGTGTACTTTGTCTTTCCAGTAGATTAAAAGGTCTTGCACCAATATTGTTGTATTTTTAGAAATGAAATATTATTGCAACTTTTGTACTGTAGACTGTGTGGTGTGCACTCCAAAATATCACAAGGACTAAGAAAATAATGAAACAGATCCAGGCTGTTATCTCTTCACCTTGAGATTGTTTAACTGATGTGACAAACCTCAGGGATATGGGGGCTCTCCAAATTAGTAAATTATGCCTTATGCATATGGGATCTCCCTGACCCCAACATTCATTGGGATTGGTCTATTGGATAATAACTTTCTCAACTTATTTTTGTTTGTGGGAAGACAACCCATCTCCAAAAGTGTCTGGCACCGTCTTTCCACCATCATCCTACTCCAAGGTCAAAACTACAGCCATAGCAGCTGCTAGGGGGCCCATAATGTCAGGGGACCTCAGTATCCGACCTGCCATACTAAAGAATGAGGGATCTGCACCATTATATACATAAGGGGGCACATTTACTTACCCGTTCCTTGTGCAATCCCCGATCTGCATTGTCCAACATTCATGGACTCCAGCGCGATTCACTAAGATGGTACCTTGTCCAGCACTACTAATGGAGAACCTGGGGGCCCACTGGTTGATCCACCTATTCACCTGTGGGCCAGACCAAGCCTGCTGAGCATAATAGGTAAGAAAGACCCCCTTCCCATTGCACGTTATTTATTAGTGTCTGCGGATGAAAAAGGTAATATATAACACTGAAATGGAAAGAAACTTCTCATGCTATCTTGTACCCATACGCCCATCTATGGTATGTCTCTGCAGCACAATGCATCAGTGGCCACAATACTAATGTTACATTAAGTAGTAGCAGTAACATTACAGAGATTTCACCATTACATTCCGTCTGCTGGGAGAGTTACAAATTCAGATTTAATCACATATGTGGTATATTGGTGGAGTGCCCAGTCTGGTGCAGCTGAGAGCACCTCTGCTTTATAACACTCCCAGATGTCAGACATTGTTACCATAGAAGGCCGGGCATTCCTGCTGCGCACACAGATAATAAGACTACAAGATAAAGCAGATTCTGCTCACATGTTAGGAAACACCTTCGTCTGCTGAGAAGTAAATATAATAAAAAAGTTATGTTAGATTCTGAGCGCTGGAGATACGGGAGATAGGAGAGTTGTCATGTATTTCCTGTGAGTAACCCACAACTCATTAGGCAGCTTCTGGCTGCTTACAGAGAACAATAGATTATATTCTACAGCAAATCAGATACAATTACCTTTACTGTTCCCTTTTTATTACAGTTGACTTTACTAATCATCACCTATCTGCAAGTGCACAAGTTTTCTGTTATCCATAATAGGACCCCATTTGATCACTAGAACAGGCATCCCCTACCCCCCCATGAATGCAGAGGCTGCGGCTACTTGTAGGAGACGGTCAGAGAAAGCCTATGGTCAGTCTCATAGAAGTGAATGTAGAGGTGCTCACATACGGTACTCACCGCTACATTCCCTTTTGGACCTGCAGTGCTTGAGATCACTAGAAGTCTCAGCAGTCAGACTCCCATCCATTAGACACTGATCTCATATTATGAAGGTTCCACAATTCACAGAAATGTTTCAAAAATCCAGAAAAACATCAAAATTGGTTAGGCCCCCTTATGGTTATTTTATAGAAGTCCCCCTCACACCCTATGGATTCATTCGATACAGCCCCCCAACATCACCCCATATGGATTCCTTATGTACAGTCTTGTGTGGCCCCCCTCAAGTAAATCTGGGCCCGGCACTTTCCCAGGTATGCCCAGTGCTGGCCTGCACCTTTAACATACATTGGGGCATATTTACAACAGCTTTGCGGCACTTTGCATGCACTTTTTTCAGACTGTGCATCTTTTTTCAATGAAAAAAAAAAAGGCCTGCACAGGTACTTAATTAGTGGGTGCGTTGCGATTGTGTCACAAGCAACCCTTTTTTTGGCGCAGCTGCGCTGGCTTCCATGCAACACAATTTAGGGGTTTTTCCGTCAGTTGATCCGTCTGATTCGGACTGAGCGCAGGATTAAACTTTCAAATTGTGTTGCACGCCCAAGCACTTAGATGCACCACTAAAAGATGGCAAACTCTGTGGGACCTGAGCGGGGGAAGTGACGCATTCATGATATTGGGCGCACAATGTTAGCGAATTGCGGCACACTGCACTATAGACGGTGTTAGAGATTTTTATCTAGGGCTTAACCGCACTTCATGTTGTACAGGTGACTTTCAAATGAACCCTTTCATGGTTGTCCCGGTACCGGAACTTGAACATAAAACCAAGACACACGTCAGTGTATGTAAAGATCTTCTCCCCCGTTTAATCTCTCAAATGCATGTATAAAAAAGACAGAAAAATCAGCATTGGTGGGCGTGACAAGGAGATAGAATACTGAGATGCTATTGGCCATAATGAATTTACCAGCACATTTCTCAGAAAAGGCTAATAGACCTTGTTCACAGACATGTTTATACTAATTTCCCTGAGAACGGACAATTCCGTGAACTCCAGCAACCGGGTAAGTAAATGTGCCCCAGCGTGTGACAATTCTGTTGAGTCACAATAATAAATGTGTCCCATACTCTGAATAAGC
This sequence comes from Engystomops pustulosus, assembly GCF_040894005.1. Taxonomy (NCBI): domain Eukaryota; kingdom Metazoa; phylum Chordata; class Amphibia; order Anura; family Leptodactylidae; genus Engystomops; species Engystomops pustulosus. Next base: position 256,715,231 of record NC_092411.1, read on the forward strand.
AGTAACCGCCTATTTAGGTGCACATTTTTCTGTCTTGTCGGACACAGTGAACCCGCGACACAAAACTGGCGCAAACACTTCTTAAATACATGTGCGAGCTCCAAAGACGTTCTTTTCAGTGCAAAGTCAGACAAAACACTTTAATAGATCGGGACCGGTGAGTATTGGTTGGTTAGACCTTCTAAGGGACAAATAATGAGTTATTCACAATAATTTTATAACTATAATAACACAGATTGTCATTAGTATAATGATTGCATTGTGGTCTTACACATACGTGACACACACACACATAGATATATACTGTATGTACATAGCATTAGTGCAATATTAAGCAGCCTTTACTGGAAAGTCTAAATTGTGCAGTAAACATTGACTTCCCCTTGGGTTAATCATTTCAGAGAAGGAAAGCAGAGCTGTGATGAATTGTGTACTGCCAGTATATTAAGTAGATGGTGACGCTTTACTTCATACATTACATATTGCCAGAGGCGTACACTGGATTTTGTCAAGAGGATGACGTGTCACAGATATGGCTATGGGTTCGCAGCACAGAAACATTCACATATATGTACATGCTCTAGACAAATATTGCTTTTATTATACAATGGATAACGGATAATGGATGGGTTTTGTAGCATCATACTGATTTATGTGTTTATGTTTCCCACATCGTGTGTACAAACCTATTTCCCAAAGGGGTTTAATAAAGTTATATGTATTTTAAAAGACAACATTACAATGTACAAATACCTGAATGGGCAGTACAAGGATCTCTCCAAAGTTCTTTTCATACCTAGGCCTGTGGCCAGGACAAGGGGGCATCCTCTACACCTAGAGGAGAGGAGATTTTACCATCGCCATAGACAGGGGGCATCCTCTACTCCTAGAGGAGAGGAGGTTCTACCATCACCATAGACAGGAGGCATCCTCTACACCTAGAGGAGAGGAGGTTCTCCATCACCATAGACAGGGGGCATCCTCTACACCTAGAGGAGAGGAGGTTCTACCATCACCATAGACAGTGGGCATCCTCTACACCTAGAGGAGAGGAGGTTCTACCATCACCATAGACAGGGGGCATCCTCTACACCTAGAGGAGAGGAGGTTCTCCATCACCATAGACAGGGGGCATCCTCTACACCTAGAGGAGAGGAGGTTCTACCATCACCATAGACAGTGGGCATCCTCTACACCTAGAGGAGAGGAGGTTCTACCATCACCATAGACAGGGGGCATCCTCTACACCTAGAGGAGAGGAGCTTTTACCATCACCATAGACAGGGGGCATCCTCTACACCTAGAGGAGAGAAGATTTTACCATTACCATAGACAGGGGGCATCCTCTACACCTAGAGGAGAGGAGCTTCTACCATCAACATAGACAGGGGGCATCCTCTACACCTAGAGGAGAGGAGCTTCTACCATCAACATAGACAGGGGGCATCCTCTATGCCTAGAGGAGAGGAGGTTCTACCATCACCATAGACAGGGGGCATCCTCTACACCTAGAGGAGAGGAGCTTCTACCATCAACATAGACAGGGGGCATCCTCTAAACCTAGAGGAGAGGCGCTTCTACCATCACCATAGACAGGGGGCAACCTCTACACCTAGAGGAGAGGTGGTTCTGCCATCACCATAGACAGGGGGCATCCTCTACACCTAGAGGAGAGGAGCTTCTACCATCACCATAGACAGGGGGCATCCTCTACACCTAGAGGAGAGGAGGTTCTACCATCACCATAGACAGGGGACATCCTCTATACCTAGAGGAGAGGAGGTTCTACCATCAGCATAGACAGGGGACATCCTATACACCTAGAGGAGAGGAGGTTCTACCATCAGCATAGACAGAGGGCATCCTATACACCTAGAGGAGAGGAGGTTCTACCATCACCATAGACAGGGGACATCCTCTACACCTAGAGGAGAGGAGGTTCTACCATCACCATAGACAGGGGGCATCCTCTACACCTAGAGGAGAGGAGCTTCTACCATCACCATAGACAGGGGGCATCCTCTACACCTAGAGGAGAGGAGATTTTACTATCACCATAGACAGGGGGCATCCTCTACACCTAGAGGAGAGGAGCTTCTACCATCAACATAGACAGGGGGCATCCTCTACACCTAGAGGAGAGGAGCTTCTACCATCAACATAGACAGGGGGCATCCTCTACACCTAGAGGAGAGGAGCTTCTACCATCAACATAGACAGGGGGCATCCTCTACACCTAGAGGAGAGGAGCTTCTACCATCACCATAGACAGGGGCCAACCTCTACACCTAGAGGAGAGGTGGTTCTGCCATCACCATAGACAGGGGGCATCCTCTACACCTAGAGGAGAGGAGGTTCTACCATCACCATAGACAGGGGGCATCCTCTACACCTAGAGGAGAGGAGGTTCTACCATCACTATAGACAGGGGGCATCCTCTACACCTAGAGGAGAGGAGGTTCTACCATCAGCATAGACAGGGGGCATCCTCTACACCTAGAGGAGAGGTGGTTCTGCCATCACCATAGACAGGGGGCATCCTCTACACCTAGAGGAGAGGAGGTTCTACCATCACCATAGACAGGGGACATCCTCTACACCTAGAGGAGAGGAGGTTCTACCATCACCATAGACAGGGGGCATCCTCTACACCTAGAGGAGAGGAGCTTCTACCATCACCATAGACAGGGGGCATCCTCTACACCTAGAGGAGAGGAGATTTTACCATCACCATAGACAGGGGGCATCCTCTACACCTAGAGGAGAGGAGCTTCTACCATCAACATAGACAGGGGGCATCCTCTACACCTAGAGGAGAGGAGCTTCTACCATCAACATAGACAGGGGGCATCCTCTACACCTAGAGGAGAGGAGCTTCTACCATCAACATAGACAGGGGGCATCCTCTACACCTAGAGGAGAGGAGCTTCTACCATCACCATAGACAGGGGGCAACCTCTACACCTAGAGGAGAGGTGGTTCTGCCATCACCATAGACAGGGGGCATCCTCTACACCTAGAGGAGAGGAGGTTCTACCATCACCATAGACAGGGGGCATCCTCTACACCTAGAGGAGAGGAGGTTCTACCATCACTATAGACAGGGGGCATCCTCTACACCTTGAGGAGAGGAGGTTCTACCATCAGCATAGACAGGGGGCATCCTCTACACCTAGAGGAGAGGTGGTTCTGCCATCACCATAGACAGGGGGCATCCTCTACACCTAAAGGAGAGGAGGTTCTACCATCACCATAGACAGGGGACATCCTCTACACCTAGAGGAGAGGAGGTTCTACCATCACCATAGACAGGGAACACCCTCTACACCTAGAGGAGAGGAGGTTCTACCATCACCATAGACAGGGGGCATCCTCTACACCTAGAGGAGAGGAGGTTCTACCATCACCATAGACAGGGGGCATCCTCTACACCTAGAGGAGAGGAGGTTCTAACATCACCATAGACAGGGGGGATCCTCTACACCTAGAGGAGAGGGGGTTCTACCATCACCATAGACAGGGGGCATCCTCTACACCTAGACGAGAGTTGGATCTACCATCAGCATAGACAGGGGACATCCTATACACCTAGAGGAGAGGAGGTTCTACCATCGCCATAGACGGGGGGCATCATCTACACCTAGAGGGGAGGAGGTTCTACCATCACCATAGACGGGGGGCATCATCTACACCTAGAGGAGAGGTGGTTCTACCATCACCATAGACAGGGGGCATCCTCTGCACCTAGAGGAGAGGTGGTTCTACCATCACCATAGACAGGGGACATCCTCTACACCTAGAGGAGATGTGGTTCTACCATCTCCATAGACAGGGGGCATCCTCTACACCTAGAGGAGAGGAGGTTCTCCATCACCATAGACAGGGGGCATCCTCTACACCTAGAGGAGAGGAGGTTCTACCATCACCATAGACAGTGGGCATCCTCTACACCTAGAGGAGAGGAGGTTCTACCATCACCATAGACAGGGGGCATCCTCTACACCTAGAGGAGAGGAGCTTTTACCATCACCATAGACAGGGGGCATCCTCTACACCTAGAGGAGAGAAGATTTTACCATTACCATAGACAGGGGGCATCCTCTACACCTAGAGGAGAGGAGCTTCTACCATCAACATAGACAGGGGGCATCCTCTACACCTAGAGGAGAGGAGCTTCTACCATCAACATAGACAGGGGGCATCCTCTATGCCTAGAGGAGAGGAGGTTCTACCATCACCATAGACAGGGGGCATCCTCTACACCTAGAGGAGAGGAGCTTCTACCATCAACATAGACAGGGGGCATCCTCTAAACCTAGAGGAGAGGCGCTTCTACCATCACCATAGACAGGGGGCAACCTCTACACCTAGAGGAGAGGTGGTTCTGCCATCACCATAGACAGGGGGCATCCTCTACACCTAGAGGAGAGGAGCTTCTACCATCACCATAGACAGGGGGCATCCTCTACACCTAGAGGAGAGGAGGTTCTACCATCACCATAGACAGGGGACATCCTCTATACCTAGAGGAGAGGAGGTTCTACCATCAGCATAGACAGGGGACATCCTATACACCTAGAGGAGAGGAGGTTCTACCATCAGCATAGACAGAGGGCATCCTATACACCTAGAGGAGAGGAGGTTCTACCATCACCACAGACAGGGGACATCCTCTACACCTAGAGGAGAGGAGGTTCTACCATCACCATAGACAGGGGGCATCCTCTACACCTAGAGGAGAGGAGCTTCTACCATCACCATAGACAGGGGGCATCCTCTACACCTAGAGGAGAAGAGATTTTACCATCACCATAGACAGGGGGCATCCTCTACACCTAGAGGAGAGGAGCTTCTACCATCAACATAGACAGGGGGCATCCTCTACACCTAGAGGAGAGGAGCTTCTACCATCAACATAGACAGGGGGCATCCTCTACACCTAGAGGAGAGGAGCTTCTACCATCAACATAGACAGGGGGCATCCTCTACACCTAGAGGAGAGGAGCTTCTACCATCACCATAGACAGGGGCCAACCTCTACACCTAGAGGAGAGGTGGTTCTGCCATCACCATAGACAGGGGGCATCCTCTACACCTAGAGGAGAGGAGGTTCTACCATCACCATAGACAGGGGGCATCCTCTACACCTAGAGGAGAGGAGGTTCTACCATCACTATAGACAGGGGGCATCCTCTACACCTAGAGGAGAGGAGGTTCTACCATCAGCATAGACAGGGGGCATCCTCTACACCTAGAGGAGAGGTGGTTCTGCCATCACCATAGACAGGGGGCATCCTCTACACCTAGAGGAGAGGAGGTTCTACCATCACCATAGACAGGGGACATCCTCTACACCTAGAGGAGAGGAGGTTCTACCATCACCATAGACAGGGGGCATCCTCTACACCTAGAGGAGAGGAGCTTCTACCATCACCATAGATAGGGGGCATCCTCTACACCTAGAGGAGAGGAGATTTTACCATCACCATAGACAGGGGGCATCCTCTACACCTAGAGGAGAGGAGCTTCTACCATCAACATAGACAGGGGGCATCCTCTACACCTAGAGGAGAGGAGCTTCTACCATCAACATAGACAGGGGGCATCCTCTACACCTAGAGGAGAGGAGCTTCTACCATCAACATAGACAGGGGGCATCCTCTACACCTAGAGGAGAGGAGCTTCTACCATCACCATAGACAGGGGGCAACCTCTACACCTAGAGGAGAGGTGGTTCTGCCATCACCATAGACAGGGGGCATCCTCTACACCTAGAGGAGAGGAGGTTCTACCATCACCATAGACAGGGGGCATCCTCTACACCTAGAGGAGAGGAGGTTCTACCATCACTATAGACAGGGGGCATCCTCTACACCTAGAGGAGAGGAGGTTCTACCATCAGCATAGACAGGGGGCATCCTCTACACCTAGAGGAGAGGTGGTTCTGCCATCACCATAGACAGGGGGCATCCTCTACACCTAAAGGAGAGGAGGTTCTACCATCACCATAGACAGGGGACATCCTCTACACCTAGAGGAGAGGAGGTTCTACCATCACCATAGACAGGGAACACCCTCTACACCTAGAGGAGAGGAGGTTCTACCATCACCATAGACAGGGGGCATCCTCTACACCTAGAGGAGAGGAGGTTCTACCATCACCATAGACAGGGGGCATCCTCTACACCTAGAGGAGAGGAGGTTCTAACATCACCATAGACAGGGGGGATCCTCTACACCTAGAGGAGAGGGGGTTCTACCATCACCATAGACAGGGGGCATCCTCTACACCTAGACGAGAGTTGGATCTACCATCAGCATAGACAGGGGACATCCTATACACCTAGAGGAGAGGAGGTTCTACCATCGCCATAGACGGGGGGCATCATCTACACCTAGAGGGGAGGAGGTTCTACCATCACCATAGACGGGGGGCATCATCTACACCTAGAGGAGAGGTGGTTCTACCATCACCATAGACAGGGGGCATCCTCTGCACCTAGAGGAGAGGTGGTTCTACCATCACCATAGACAGGGGACATCCTCTACACCTAGAGGAGATGTGGTTCTACCATCTCCATAGACAGGGGGCATCCTCTACACCTAGAGGATTGGAGGTTCTACCATCACCATAGACGGGGGGCATCATCTACACCTACAGGAGAGGAGGTTCTACCATCACCATAGACAGGGGGCATCCTCTATGCCTAGAGGAGAGGAGGTTCTACCATCACCATAGACAGGGGGCATCCTCTACGCCTAGAGGAGAGGAGCTTCTACCATCACCATAGACAGGGGACATCCTCTACACCTATAGGAGAGGAGGTTCTACCATCACCATAGACAGGGGGCATCCTCTACGCCTAGAAGAGGCACCATAGACAGGGATTCTTACAGTAAGAGCAGCGAGACTATGGCACTCTCTGCTGCAGGAGGTTGTTATAGCTGATACTTTGTGAATGTTCAAGAGGGACCCGGATGCCTTTCTTATGAGAATAAAACTAGTAAGTTATAAGTTATTCTGACTGTCATATTAGCCTTCCAGGTGTTTGCCTTCTTCTGGATGTCGGATGTCTTTTTCTAAACTTATTTACTATGATACTAAAAGCATATTGCTAGGAAATCCTGAGGTCTGCATTCAAAAGGGCCCCAAGATGTTGTGTGACTGCTACCCCTGCACCCCGCATCGCCCTTCTTCTGCACAACCCTTCTACGTCTAGTAATGAATACATTGCCCTTCCTTGCTATGAACACTAGATGACGCTATGTGCTATTCTATTACTTCTAGTCTGAATTTTTAGAAACCAATCCACAGTAAAGGGAATATTTGAAGTGACATCTTTACTGGTATCCCGCCACACAGATTTAACGGGAATATCCAGTCAAAATAATATTTCATGTGTTATTCAGTATGAAAAAAACTGAACTGTTATCTTATGGGAAAAATCAGAAGAGGTGGCAGGTGTAAACTTTATAAATGTGTGGTGGTTACAATTTACACATATATGTAAGTTACACACAGCATTGGGGTATCCATATTTTTTAGCTCTGTTGACAGCAGTAAGAGATATAATTTACAGCAGCTTCATGGTCAAAGACAGATATATTCTGATGCTAACTCATTGAGGTTTAATTAGAGTTTTATAGACATACAGACAGATTTGACATCATCAATTATCAGTAGTGATGTAATGATGGGTCAGTGTTATCTATATAGAGGTCATTGTACAGGGAGGGGGAGGAGATAAGCTGTGACATCATCTATTGTCAGTAGTGATGTAATGATGGGTCAGTGTTATCTATATAGAGGTCATTGTACAGGGAGGAGGAGGAGATAAGCTGTGACATCATCTATTGTCAGTAGTGATGTAATGATGGGTCAGTGTTATCTATATAGAGGTCATTGTACAGGGAGGGGGAGGAGGTAAGCTGTGACATCATCTATTGTCAGTAGTGATGTAATGATGGGTCAGTGTTATCTATCTAGAGGTCATTGTACAGGGAGGAGGAGATAAGCTGTGACATCATCTATTGTCAGTAGTGATGTAATGATAGGTCAGTGTTATCTATATAGAGGTCATTGTACAAAGAGGGGGGTGGAGATAAGCTGTGACATCATCTATTGTCAATAGTGATGTAATGATGGGTCAGTGTTATCTATACAGTGTTCATTGTACAGGGAGGAGGAGGAGATAAGCTGTGACATCATCTATTGTCAGTAGTGATGTAATGATGGGTCAGTGTTATCTATATAGAGGTCATCGTACAGGGAGGGGGGAGGAGATAAGCTGTGACATCATCTATTGTCAGTAGTGATGTAATGATAAGTCAGTGTTATCTATATAGAGGTCATTGTACAGGGAGGGGGGAGGAGATAAGCTGTGACATCATCTATTGTCAGTAGTGATGTAATAATGGGTCAGTGTTATCTATATAGAGGTCATCGTACAGAGAGGGGGGAGGAGATAAGCTGTGACATCATCTATTGTCAGTAGTGATGTAATGATGGGTCAGTGTTATCTACATAGAGGTCATCGTACAGGGAGGGGGGAGGAGATAAGCTGTGACATCATCTATTGTCAGTAGTAATGTAATAATGGGTCAGTGTTATCTATATAGAGGTCATCGTACAGAGAGGGGGGAGGAGATAAGCTGTGACATCATCTATTGTCAGTAGTAATGTAATAATGGGTCAGTGTTATCTATATAGAGGTCATCGTACAGAGAGGGGGGAGGAGATAAGCTGTGACATCATCTATTGTCAGTAGTGATGTAATGATGGGTCAGTGTTATCTATATAGAGGTCATTGTACAAAGAGGGGGGTGGAGATAAGCTGTGACATCACCTATTGTCAGTAGTGATGTAATGATGGGTCAGTGTTATCTATATAGAGGTCATTGTACAGGGAGGAGGAGGAGATAAGCTGTGACATCATCTATTGTCAGTAGTGATGTAATGATGGGTCAGTGTTATCTATATAGAGGTCATTGTACAGGGAGGGGAGGAGATAAGCTGTGACATAATCTATTGTCAGTAGTGATGTAATGATGGGTCAGTGTTATCTATATAGAGGTCATTGTACAGGGAGGAGGAGATAAGCTGTGACATCATCTATTGTCAGTAGTAATGTAATGATGGGTCAGTATTATCTATATAGAGGTCATTGTACAGGGAGGGGGAGGAGATAAGCTGTGACCTCATCTATTGTCAGTAGTGATGTAATGATGGGTCAGTGTTATCTATATAGAGATCATTGTACAGGGAGGGGGAGGAGATAAGCTGTGACATCATCTATTGTCAGTAGTGATGTAATGATGGGTCAGTGTTATCTATAGAGGTCATTGTACAGGGAGGGGGAGGAGATAAGCTGTGACATCATCCATTGTCAGTAGTGATGTAATGATGGGTCAGTGTTATCTATATAGAGGTCATTGTACAGGGAGGAGGAGGGGATAAGCTGTGACATCATCTATTGTCAGTAGTGATGTAATGATGGGTCAGTGATATCTATATAGAGGTCATTGTACAGGGAGGAGGAGATAAGGTGTGACATCATCTATTGTCAGAAGTGAAGAAGTCCCTGGTCTCTATGTGGTCAGTAATAATAGTAATATGAATATAGTCTCCTATCCCAAATAATATGGTGGATACAGACTTTGGAAACTTGAAACTTCTCTGCACCTCCTCATTGACTTCTGTATGTAGAATCTGGAGAATATATGTACATTATACAAGCGGTGGGTACTGAGGTGGGCACGTCTGAACATGAGGGCACTTAGGTATTTGTTCTGAAGAATGTGCCCCTTGTGGTTTCTGGTTTCCCAGACACTGAAGGATGGTGAACTTTGACCAGTCATGTTTATGATGTGGTTAAAAATAAATGCAGTGCAATGAGTGGAATGCCAGGGCTGTGCCCGCACACATAGCAGAGGACCCACAGACCACAACTGCCCTATAATAACAATGGACACTGACACTGGCTGATATATTGTGTGTAACATTGTCACCTCTAGAGCAATATATGAAATGTAACATAACATCTCCACATTGGTGTAGTGTCATCAGATCTGTATGTGAAGGTCTTTCAATCAGGTTTGACCTCTCTGGTAATAGATTTATGCCTTGACATGTGACTCATATCATTATCTTATCGCAGAATCAATGCTGGGGACCACAGAATTGATCTGTATTCTCAGTTGTAAATCAGCAGTTATGATATATGCTTAGTTATGCCGATCCTTACCATGAAACTTCATTATTACTGTTTTGCTCCTAAAAATTGATATTTTAAATGTAATTATTTTGTGAATCCACATTTTGCTTTAAGCACTGCCTGAATCTTTCTGGACGTGATCTTGATCAGTGCAGAAGCTGCACCCCAGAATTAGGCAAAACCGGGATGCAGCTGCCGGGAGGGGAAATCTGCATCTGAAAATACTTTTGAAAGTAGTTTTCTGATAGTACGGTAGATTTCCTTTAAGACCACCATTGATTCTGGTCAATATCCATTGCCGTTGTCCATGAAACGACCACCTGTTATCTTTCATTGAACTAGACAGTTCATTAAATTTCTTGATCAGTTAGCCCCTTTATTCCTTGACCCTACCAGACACATTTGGACAATCAGACCCAATCTATTGACTTTCATCTCATCAATCAAAATCAATGTCCTACTATCCACTTTTTGTACTTTTTTGCTTAAGCTGAATCTTCTTATGACAAAATTTTAGTCCAGGCCTTCAACTTTATGCAGGGTATTTGCATCTCACTCTTAAAAATAACACAAGCGCAGCCACTGCTGTGTTTGTTGTCAGAACTGATAAAGCTTGTGATGAGCCGACTTGAGAATCAACCTAATAACACACTGAGCTATTAGGAAATGTGACAACAAGTTGTAGTTAATAGTATACAAGAAGAATAAGATTGTTCCATCACTAGTAGCAATCAGTAACGCAGTCACACACGAAGAATCTGCATAACTAAGCATACACATAATACAGTATATACTCCAGTATAAGCTGAATTTTTGTGCTGAAAATTCCTCACTTGGCTTATACTCGGTTTTCTATAAAAATAAACTGAGGACTCACCTTCCCGACACCCCGAGCCAGCTCCAGGTCAGCAACAGGTTTGTGCACAAGACTGGCGCACAAACTATGGTGTCAGCCACGGACCTGTGGCTGACCTGGAGCTAGTGCCGGCGCACATGAAGTGAAGGGAAGGACCTGCCCGGGGCGACGGAAAGGTGAGTACTCCGTTTATTTTTTTATGTGCTGGGCTTACTGGAGGCTGCCAGGCTATATTCTCCAGGGGGCTGGCTGCCTATATACTAATGGAGCTGGCTATATATTACAGGGACGAGTTGGCTATATACTAAACGGAGCTGGCTGGCTATATATTACAGGGGGCTGACTGGCTATATGCTACAGGGGACTGGCTGGCTATATATTACAGGGGGCTGGCTATATACTAAATGGGGCTAGCTATATACTACAGGTGGCTTGCTGACTATATACTACCTGCGAGCTGGCTGACTATATATTACTGACGGATATATGGCTGCCTATATACTACTGGGGGCTGGCTAGCTATATACTACATGGGGCTGGCTATATACTGGGGAGGCTGTGACCAATGCCACTTATACTCGAGTCAATAGGTTTTCCCAGTTTTTGGTGGTACAATTAGGTGCCTCGTCCTATACTCGCATTGGCTTATACTCGAGTATATACGGTAGTTGACCGTAAAATGAAGGTATGAAATAGCCAAAATAATTGGCTATAGAATGATGTTGATCTCACGTTCAGAGCTGTAGTGGATGGTGAGATATGGAGCATGGAAGCCAAAAGTTCTTAACCTTGTTTCCCCTTTGCTTGTCACTGTAAATGTGTGATCATATACACATCATGATATTCTATTTTCTAATCTCATGACCTCGGACAGCTGCAACCTTGGTAGAATTGGTGTGATATCTTCCCTGAGAACACAAACAGTACTTGACCTAGTGATGAGATGATTCATTTTCATGACCCTGCAGCAGCCATATCTACTTTCATCTGCAGCAGAAAACTTATGCCCGTAGTTGGCTTAAAAATAAATATTGGTATTGAGATTATGGGATTGGTGATAAACATGGGCTTTATCTATGATTTTAACAAATAATGTCTTACTTTGGCTTGGTCAGCGGCTCGGAAGACATAGCATGTGCTCTGCTGATGTGAGACATCTTCTTCCTTCAGCAAACAGGCAAAGTAATTGGGATCCTGACTATTGTGTATTAATTTCCGGACAAACTGTGGTTTGTGTTCGAAGATGCTACAGCAGATTAGGGGATCCCACTGCTGGCTCTCCCCAGGATCGGGCTCACAACAGATACAGGTGGATGACACATACAGCCGGACAGGACGCATGGGTTGGGAATCCTTGGACCTCTGTAAGCTTTTCCTCTTGATCTCTGCCACCACCCAAGGTAACATGGGCATCGTAGTAAATGCATTGAGCGTTAAGGAGCCAATGAGCTGCAGTCTGTATTCTAGGACAATATTGGGTGAGGATTTTGGAGCAGTAAATGATATAGGATCCATGGTAAGAAGGGAGTATTGTTTTGAGCTTTTCAGTCTTCACAGTTTTTAGGCAGATGAAGAACAAGTCTAGTGTGGTTCCCGCATTTCAATTATGAGAACATCTGTGTGAGAGAAGAACAGAAAGTCACTTATATATAATTCAATAAATATCAAAACATAATTTGTGTTCAGGATGGAATATAGAAGTGATTATTGCTGCCCTAGATGCAACAGATCTAATGCAGACCTGATCACTTGATATGGAACTGTCCAAGGCTATGACGCTACTGGCGAGAGGTTATTAACCTGATTGATCAGACCTATTCTATGGCGATTACACGAAATCCTCCTGTTTGTATCCTAGGCTATAGTTTTGAATTGCAGCTGTCTTAGAGTCATAGATTGGCAGTACTGTGACTGCTCTATATAGCCAAGAAACTTATCGCGCTCCATTGGAAGGACACTGAACCCCCACAAATCTCAGAATTTGTGTACAGGGCAAAATTTGCCATATATGGTGCCCCTGGCTTGATGTAGGGACAGAATAATTCAAGGTATTACAAGCTAAGGCTACATTCACACACATGTATGGGGGACGTATATTCGGCCGACATATATACGGCCGATATACGTCCCCCATACACTTCTATGGGCTCACGGCATGGTATGGGAGCGGTACAGTGCAGCACACGTGCGGCACCGTACCGCTGCATAGCCCGGAAAAAGATAGGACATGTCCTATCTTTTCCCGTATTAGGGCGCCGTGGCCCATACATCCCTATGGAGAGGGGCGGGGGTGAGCGGCGCTCCCCTCCTCCTCCTCTCCCTGCTCTGCCGTGTGCCCGCCGTGCTACGGCGCGGTGGGCACACGGCAGTGTGCATGTAGCCTAACCGCCACCATTAAACCTATTACAGCATGGCATGCAGCGCTAATATAGATCTATTTGATGCTAAACCAAATCGTTTCTTCTCCACCCATGAATATTACTATTTGATCTACCGAGCAATATGCAAATCTTAAAAAGCCTAAGGCTCCTCCGGATGGACTCTTCCTGGGCCTCATGAGCCCAACCAGATAACATCTGAGTAGTATGGACACTTGCTTTATATGGGCACCTAGTCATTCTACCCACCAAGCAGTATGTTTATTGTTCATGTTGTTTAAATATGAAAATAAATAGAAAGTTAAGTTTTTTTTTAAAATAAAAATTTGATTAAAAAAATAAAAATAAAAAACTCTTTTGGAACCAGATTTATTGTGAACTTAAAGGAGTAATGGGATCTGTTTCACACATCAATCCACTGCTTCCAGGTTTTGGAACTGCAACTGAAATAAAATTCTGGGGGTCAGGGGACCTACTTCAGCCAACTAATGGCCTCTAAGGACCATAGGGACTTCTATTGTCCAGGAGACTTAACTTTCTTTGTTGTCTCTTTGTCTGAGAACTCCCCCCCCCCCCCCAACACTACCAACTGACCCCCGAAACTGGAAGTATTGGAGTGACATAGTAACAAGGTGCAGGAGCAGAGTAAGTATGTATTCTGTTCTTTTCCCAACCCGATCCCAGCAACATTGGGGTTTTTCCAATATCCTGCAAAACCTCTTCAAGTAATCACTAACTTTTCAACTGATCTTGCATAAAACGGGATTTTAAGAAATGTAATGCATCTCTTCAGAGGAAGTTGCTTCCATCAAGTTCAACCAAGGAAGGAATGGTCCTTCAAAGGCTCATGGACTCTACTCCTGCATCAATCCAACAGAGATTCACAGCACAACTGCATTGTAATAATTTTGGCAAACAACACATTGCCATTTCCCAGGCAGCCATTCTCCTCATTGAAATCAACGGGGGAGGAAAAAAAGATGATTAAGAAATCATTGAGAAACAAAAATGCAGAGAACAAACCTGAAACCTGGAAAGATTTCAACTGCATAGTGTGAATAGGTTTCCAAAAAGCGGATTCAGTACACTGTTAAGATTTACCAATATTTTCCAAGGTAAAACTTGGAGCATTAAAGTCTAGTCATATCCAGATATTGGAATCAAGTTTGGGCAATACTATTTTCAATTTGGAAAGAGCCCAATTTGCCAGGATATCCACTAAAATGTGGGACAATCCTTATAAAGTTTTGACCAAAAGGGAAAATTCAGATTATTGTGATATTTCGGATGTCCTTAAAGTTATATTCCTAACTGTAAACTGAGTTGAAAGAGGAAATTTTCCTTGTAGTAAGACAGTAAAACCCTGCTATTGCGTGTATGATGGGAGTTTGTAGTTGCTGAACCCTGCTATTGTGTGTATGATGGGAGTTGTAGTTGCTGAAGTGATACAGAACCACCAGCTGCCTTCACTAAGATGTCACATTAACTTATAAAGGAGAATTATGGACTTTTCTGACCTTATTGCTTGTGGCGTTTCCATTGAAGTTTGTCGCTGTTACATATTCTCCATGCGGCCCCTGATGTCATGTATAAACTACTGTCAAGGTTATTAAAGTAGAAATGGTAGACTGCCCGCCCCGGCTCACACCGTATCACCTTACATGAACGTGTCACAAACATCAGACACACAAACATATTTAGAAACAGGCAAAGCTAAAAATATGAAAAAATACACATCAATCGCTTCTGTAATAGGAAGGATCAGGAAATTATAGACTTAGACTAGATATTATACAATTCATGATTTAAAATAGGGTTTATGCATATTCTTTTGTATTGTACCGCTTACCAAACTTTGTAGAGTGCAGTAGGGGATTATACAGGTGGTTTGGGGGGGTAGCCCGGGACTCATGGCCACCCACCAAATTAAATCCACATACATCTGTTACTGCTCTCAATGCACATGTACACAAGAGACATTTCAGGACCTTTGAAGGTCCTCACAAGCACAGATGAAAGCAGCAGAAGGGACACCTCTTCATTCCCCAAGAAACTTGATTCTAGTTTCATATGTAGGAAGTGATTCCAGACTTGTAGGGACTATAATATACATACACCCCAGGGCCCATGGCAGTTTTACTGTCACTGTGTTTGGTCATTATGTAGTATTAATATTCTAACCCTCTCTATCTTCACCACTTCAGACAGGATGGAAAGACGTAGTAAACTATAATAGTATACAACAACACTTTGAGCAAACTATGGCGTAGTAAACTATGCCTTTCAATCCTCGGGATATGTCGTTCAGCAGGAGGGATGTCACTGTCCCCAACATCATCATCAGCAAATCACCGGCTCTGTCCTTAAAATGTATGCCAAAAAATAAGATGTGAACCCAGCCTTACAGAATTTCTACCAATAACTTGTACAACAGGTTCATGAAAAGTTTATTGAAAAGTCATTGACCATTTAGGATATTACTCTGTTACATCTAGTTTTGAGTTGTGAGGTGCGGTGTAATATGTCGTTCTCTAAGGCCCCTTCCACACTAGCGTTGCATTTCACATCAGGGTGCAATGCGTGAAAAACTGACGTTTTTGGCTGCATTTTTGTTCCATTTTTCCTTGGAGTCATTAGCGTTTTTGCGTTTTTCACGCGTGTGTTGTTCGCATTTTTTTGCGTTTTCGGTGCGTTTTTCACGCACGTTTTTTAAGTCAATTGGACTTTTTCAAAGGGACCATGGTTCGGGAATAAAATGTTTTATTTAATTGAAAAAGAATGTCTTCTGATAAGTTAGCAGATGTATGCAAACTTCTACAATCTTTTCTTCACTGTTCCGCGTGCGTATATTATCTCCCGACAAGTTAGCAGATGTGAAGAACAGTGAAGAATAGAATAAAAACAGTGAACACAGGATCATTTAAGTGAAAAACACAGTGCAGAACACAGTGAAGAATAGATTACAGATGTTCGGCACATCTGCTTACTTGTCGGGAGATACGCGCGGAACGGTGCGAACAAAATAGTATGTGAAGAACAATATATATGTGTGAAGAACACATTGCAGATGTATGGAAACATCTGCAATGTGTTCTTTACACACATATATATTGTTCTTCACATGCTATTTTGTTTGCACCGTTCCGCGCGTATCTCCCGACAAGTAAGCAGATGTGCCGAACATCTGTAATCTATTCTTCACTGTGTTCTTTACTGTGTTTTTCACTTAAATGATCCTGTGTTCACTGTTTTTATTCTATTCTTCACTGTCTTTTTTTAATTAAATGCTCGATCTCGAGCAGGGGAATTATTCATGTCACCTAGCAACCCATCCGTTTAAAACGCATTGCACTCGCATTGCACTTGCAATGCTTGCGAGTGCAATGCATTTTTGATGCGTCTCCATAGACTTGAATGGGACGGGAAAAACGCAAAGGAAAACGCAAAGCAAACGCAAGCACGCGCATGAAAAACAACGCAAATGAGGAAAGACCCATTGGAAACAATGGGACAGAGTGCAATGCAAGTTCTGCGCGTCAAAAGCACGCGCAGAATTCGCGCCTGAAAAACGCTAGTGTGGAAGGGGCCTAAGTCAGTTAGCAAATGTACTTTCCATAAATAATTTTCCATAAATAATTTGAAACATTAATATTCATAAAAAAAGGATTCCAAAGAAAAAGCAGATAAACCAGATATAGTCCTAGGGCAGGGGTGGCGAACCTATGGCACGGGTGCCAGAAGTGGCACTCAGAGCCCTTTCTGTGGGCACCCAGGCCTTCACTCCAGCACAGAATTTGCTAGTTGTGACGAGTGGCTTTCTCCTGCGGTCCAAGACAGCCATGCCATTTCTATGCCAGCTCAGTATTTCTGGGAACTCAGAACAAAACTAATGAAATACAAAGATGTAAATGCAACTTTCAAGTTGAAGATGTGCAGGCAGCGTGTTATGGAGCACACTTCTGCTGTTTCCTCACTTGGGGCAACTTATAGATGAATAGCTATCTCTGTATGCAAACATATAAAGGATCAGTAGATGCCATGGTCAATTACAACCAGAGCATCTGAGAGGTGAGAACAATGTAAAATGTTCTCCCCAATAGACTGCAAGTGTCAGATCCATCCTCAAATATTATCAAAACTACAAACTTCAACAATAAAAACTTACAGCTTGCCCCACTAGAAATAATCCCCTGTTCCACTCAATTTAAAAATACAAAAGTTATGGGCAACACTGATGAGATTTGCTCATGGTTTTACTATTGAGGTTTTAAGTAAGAAATATAACAAAACTGTCTTGTACCAAAAAAAAAGATTGGAAACCTGTATATGTGTAAACAGAGCTGGGTCCCTAGTCCCCTGGGAGTGGCCAGTGAGGAGCGGTTTCCCCTCCCCCACCCTCGGGATACCGCTGCGTCATGCATCGATTTCAAATTTTAAAAACCTCCCATGTCCCCCATATCTTCTCTCCTCATAGATTCCCCCCTCAGGACGTCATACATGTCTGCCCCCTCCTCACTGGCCACTCCCAGAGGACACGAGACACAACTCCGCATACAGAAAGGTAAACTTTCATCTAACTTTTTTTTTTTTTTTTAAATACAGTTTTACTTTAAAAACTCTTTGCCATTGTGTACACTATTCTCTATGGGGACACGGGGGGAGCCAGAAAAGGGCTCCTGATGACAGGTTCCCTTTTAGGTAACAGCAAATATGACATCTAATTCGGAGAACTTCCCATAATTGGATATGGGGTTAATTGTCATTATAGAATGATGTGTCACAATCGGTTGTGTAACAGTAACAGTGCACTATCCAGAGGGAGCTCCGCATCCAATCAATTATTCATCACATCTCTGTTGTCTTCTCTATATATAAGGCTGATCACACACAGTCATTACGTTATTATCAATGACAACCCCGGGCATGCCCAATATACTGCCATGGCTTCCACCATATGGATTATTAATGTAAGCAGTGGCTGAATTATACACTATGTCTATGTGCATGACACATCCATCCCGGGCACAGCATCACATCTCCATATACTGCAGATAGTACAAATCCAGTGTCACCTACCTGACTGCAGAGCCTGGGGATGAATGAAGCATTGCAGGACTCACCCGCTGACCCCCAGAAGAAGCAGAGCCCCTTCCTCCCCCTCATTACACTGCAAAGCAACAAGCACAGAGGGACAGGGATGGGGAGGGACAGGAGAGGACATAAAAAGGATCAGCGCGGTCTGATTGGGTCATGTGGAGGGAGACGATGGGAGAAGATATGTGCATGATCCATAGGATGCTATATGTATAGCAGAGAGGATTAGGCTGGGCAGAGCGCCTGGTGAGGGTGTGCCAGAGGACACGTATGGGTGAGATACGTGTCATGTAGCCTCTTTGCTACTTTTACATGTGCAAATACAATTCTCTAAGTCAATTAGCAAATGTGCTTTCCCTTGTCGCATTTTTATATGAATACGTATTGAAAAATAATGCAGATTAACCAAATATATTCCTGGAGCTAATTTCAACTGGGTCTGCCATACAGGATACTATGAACAATCTGTGCAGCTCCTCCTGTTCTATACCAGCTACCGGCAGACAGGACACTATACATAATCAGCATAGGATACTATATACCAGTAATGGCAAACCTTTTAGAGACCGAGTGCCCAAACTACAACCAAGACCCGCTTATTTATCGCAAAGTGCCGACACAGAAATTTAATTTGTGATTTATACTCCCTGCTCTGTCACAGTTTTCATTGATACCAGCACTCAGAGGCACCAATATAGCAGAAAATAGTCCCCGGTAGAGCTGTCACTTTAAAATAGCTCTGTGCACAGCAAGTCCTGGGCTGTCTGGGACTGCAGGAAGATACCTGGAGTCATCTCTGGTGATGGCCTGAGTGCCCACAGAAAGGGCTCGGAGTGCCACCAGTGCCATAGGTTAGTCATCACTGCTATATACAATCTTCTCAGCTCCTCCTGCTCTATAACATGCTGCCTGCAGATAGGACACTATGTGCACTTTACTCCGCTCCCTGCATTTAGGATACTATGTATAATCTGCTCAGCTCCTCCTGCTCTATAACATATTTTGACAGATTATACTTCATTTTTAATGCCCGCGGGTTCCTTATAGCCAATGGGTCTCTAGTTACCTCTTGACTACTGAATGTACTTGCTCATACATCCTCTTTTTATATCTGTTATCCATGGCCTCCTTCAATCTAAAATTAACTTTTAAAATAATGCTGTTGAGCCACAAGGGCTCTAGGGGTGTTACCGGAACCCCTATGTGCTGTGGAGATACATCACGGAGAGGCGCTGGAGACGCCCACAGAGCTCTTCTGGCTCATTAGCATAATTTAAAAAGTTGGTTTTAGTACTAAGGAGGCCATGGATAACAAATATAAGGAGATTACCACAGTCACAGTGCCTGGATCTAGGGGTAAGTGTCCCTGGTTTATCATGATGGATTTTGGTTGTAGACTTGCTTAACTCCTTAATGCTCACTAACGGATATAAAATATATATATATATATATATATATATATATATATATATATATATATATATATATATATTCGGAGCTGCTAAGGATGTATGAAGACGGCTCATGGGTTGGAGCCCTCTTCATACAGATATGGGGTTTTCTGCATATTCGCAGAAAACACCCATCGTGGGTGTTAACCCCTTGATTGCATTTAAAAGACACCTGCACATGGTTGAGATCGACAACCTTGGATCATTGTAATGAATCCTATGTAAAAAAAAAACCATATATTGCAACGGTATTATTGCAGTATATGGTAGGAACAATCAGACCATCTAAGGTTAAAGTACCATAGAGGGTCTGTAAAAATAGTAAAAAAATATTAACAAAAAGTTAAAAAAATAAAAAAAGACTTAAAATTCTAATCACCCCCTTTTCCTTAGTACTGATATAAAACTATACAGTAACAATCACAAAAACTGTTAGAGCCCCCAAATGTCCGAAACACTACTTTTACAACATTTTACATAACAAAAAAATCCAAAGGTGGCACAGTCCTCAAAATGGAATGTTGTTTTACACAGCTCTGTACACCGAAGTATAAAAAAGTTATTAGCGTCAGAATATGGTAAAACGATTTTTCTTTTTGTACTCGTTGTTTTCATTTTTGAAAATGTATTATTAAAACACAATAAAACCTATATAAATTTGGTATCACAGTGACCGTACCGAACCAAAGAATAAATAAGTATCATTTGGAGCGCAGAGTGAAAGATGTAAAAACTGAGCCCACAAGAAATCTTCCCTGTACGCGACATGAAATAATAAATGCTATCACTGAAAAGTGAAATTTGTTACACAGAATAAACAGCTTGGTACACCAAAAAAAAATTAAAAAGGTATAGCATTGTGAAGGTGTGGAGCAAAAAATGAACGAAAAAACGCTGTGACGCGAATGGGTTAATAAACCAACTCCTATATAAAGGACTAGTCTGTGTCACTTAACCTGTTCCTTGGATGATACAATACAATGATTTCAGCTGATGGATGATTATATACAGACGGTCCCCTACTTAAGGACACCCGACTTACAGACGACCCCTAGTTAAAGACGGACCCATCTGCCCCCTATGACCTCTGATGAGGCTCTCTGGATGCTTTACTATAGTCCCAGACTGCAATGATCAGCTGTGAGGTGTCTGTAATGAAGGTTTATTGATAATCCTTGGTCCCATTACAGCAAAAAAAAATTGTCCAATTGTCAGTGGGACAAAAAAAAAATTGTCTAGAACTACAATTACCATATATACTCGAGTATAAGCCTAGTTTTCCAGCACAAAAAAATGTGTTGAAAACCCAAACTCGGCTTATACTCGAGTAAAAAAATATATAGGTTTTACCAGGTTTTTGTGGTAAAATTAGGGGCCTCTGCTTATACTTGGGTCGGCTTATACTCGAGTATATACGGTATAAAATATACAGTTTCGACTTAATACAAATTCAACTTAAGAACAAACCTCCGGACCCTATCTTGTACGTAACCCGGGTACTGCCTGTAATGAATTTAGGGCATCATTGTATATTGTAAAAAAAAATTTTGGGGAAGAAGCTGTATAGACACTGAGACACTGTATATATATGTATATGTCATATTTATTTCGAGGGAGGATGCGATGAGGAAATTTTTTGAGATTGGCCCTGTTGTGTTACTATTGAAGGGGTCGCCCCAGGTCTAGAAGTTCTCTCTTATCCGATTGCTGGGGCCCCTCCCAATCATAAAAACGTGAGGGATCCACACAGTTGGACCCATCAGTAAGACCCATCCAATCTCCTTGTTATCCCCTATCCAACCCCTTTAAGTCACACAGATGTGTGTTTTCTAATCCTCCACCCAATTTCACCATAACATCTCAAGTGTCACTTTAGATTATAACATACAGAAATATAATTTCTTGCTTCATTGCTATATCTGTAACAGATCATATGCTAGCACTGGGGTCATAGGAACCAGGTCCAGCAGTGCCGAAGATAACTTCTTGTTACTTGGGACATATACAGAAGATACAGTCTCTCTTGTAAAGTATACACAGGGGTATAACTATGTAAGGTGCCATATGACTTACCATGGCCGTCTCTCTCCTGTCACATAGATTCTTGCTATGTAGGTGCGGAGTAATAGTAGACAGTGGTATCTGCCATTAGATGTGTAATTTGCCATGTAATGACCGGTCACAGTCATAAAGCAGTGACGATGTCTATTGCTGGTCACTTGTACACAGCAGCTGCCTAGCAGACAGACCTCTCTGTGTCTTTTAGGGAAAACGTGGGATAATTATAGATTGTAATTTGTAAGAGCCCCCGTGTCCTGGACAAATTGTGAGCTACTACTCCGAAAATATATTACAGCAAAGCTTGATGCTAGATCTGAACTCCGATACCAAGGCTGACCTCTTGTTGTGCCAGTGTATACAGCTATAGAGATAGGAAGATGAGATTGAGCCTCAAGAAACTAAAGAATAGTCTTTCCTATAGGGAACTAAACATTAGGGCAAATATATTGGAGGGGTCTAACAGTTGCCAGAAAAATGAGCCAAAAGTATCCAACTTCTTCAATCTTTGTATAACCAAGATGAACCACATAGGAGATGAGGAAAAGAAACCTGGGGAGCTAACCTTCTCCCTGTCACATCCCAGGGCCGAATTATAGGGAGGGATCCAGGGGCCCACGCACCAGGGCCCTCACCAGCTTACAGCAGCCAACACTGGTTGGCTGAACTGGTTGCCAGCCAAGTCCTAGCCAATCAGGTTTACTTCCTCACTGATAATTTGGCCTGATCTGTAAGAAGAGTAGTGAGAACAAAGAAAAGCAGTGGATCTTGGGACTGGTGTGGCGACTAGAACTAGTAGTCAGTACCACTGCCACTGTGCCAGCTAGGCCAGCAGCCAGGCGAACACCACTGCCACTATACCCGTTAGGCTAACACCACTGCCACTATGCCAGCTAGGCCAGCAGCTAGGATAACACCACTGCCACTGTGTCAGCTAGGCCAGCAGCTAGAATAAAACCACTGCCACTATGCCAGCAGCTAGGATAACACCACTGCCAATATGCCAGCTAGGATAACACCACTGCCACTATGCCAGCTAGGATAACACCACTGCCAATATGCCAGCTAGGCCAGCAGCCAGGCTAACACCACCATCACTGTACCAGCTAGGCCAGCAGCTAGGATAACACCACTGCCACTGTGCCAGCTAGGCCAGCAGCTAGGATGCCACCACTTCCACTGTACCAGCAGCTAGGCCAACATGCAAGTAGGAGAAAGTTTAGAATATTACTGATAATTTAGAATAGTAATGTGTACCGTTGTCTGATCTACATTCAGTGGGAGCCTCCACCAGAGGCTCCACATATCTTAATCTGGCCCTGTCACATCCACCACTATTTTATACTCCCAATATAGAAGTGTAGGTCCCACAAGTAACAAAGTACATCACACAAATATTTTATCGAAAATTCTAAACAGAATAATTCTTGGAGTGAGAAGTGGGAAATCTGTAGTAACCCTATGACTTTGCTTCTGTCAGGAGAGGAGTCCTTGGGCTATAAATACACTGTATTGGTTGTACTTAGGGTTTCAGATTTCACACTAAAATACAGACTCAAAAGGTATTTGTGACCGAGTTGACTGTCCTACTTTCAGAAGTCTAATCCGGTGATGACATCAGGATACCAGTATGTATTAAATCATCTTCTGGGATTGACAAGAGACTGAAGTGGCTTGGAGTAATTTTTTTTATTTTTTGTGCAGCAGAAATGAATTGTTCTAAAGTAATTGGGGGTCATTCACCAAGGGCCCGATTCGCGTTTTCCCGACGTGTTACCCGAATATTTCCGATTTGCGCTGATTTCCCCCGGGATTTTGGCACACGCGATCGGATTGTGGCGCATCGGCGCTGGCATGCACGCGGGTCGTGGCAGAACGAAAACCCGACGGATTCGGAAAAAACGGCGCATTTAAAAAAATAAATAAATGTGTCGCGAAAATTGCACTTACCTTCACTCAGCCCGGCTCGGTGTATTCCAGTGCGTTCCGATGCTTTTCAGCGCAGCAGCGCCACCTGGTGGACGGTGGAGGAACTACCTTAATGAATCCCGGCCGGACCCGAATCCAGCGCAGAGAACGCGCCGCTGGATCGCGAATGGACCGGGTAAGTAAATCTGCCCCATTGTGTCAAATTATATGGACATTAAAGGGGTCGTCCACTTTCAGCAAATAATTGATATTGTTTGTGTAATGAAAAGTTATACAATTTTCCAATACACTTTCTGTATCAATTCCTCACAGTTCTCTCGATCTCTGCTTGCTGTCCTGCTATAGAAAGCTTCTCTGTTTACTTCCACTGGATGGAAATCTGTCCCTGGTCATGTGATGTCACGTGCATGTCTCATTAGTATCACAGAGAGAAATCAGAGCTGTGTGTTATAACGAGCCGTGCACCTGTGTGACCTAAGTATCATAGCCGGAAGAAGACGCAAGTCCATCAAGTCCAAACTTTAAGAATTACATAAATGTTTTATACCCATAACCCGTGATATTTTTGCTCTCCAGAAAGTCATCCAGGCCTCTCTAGTACATGTACATAGAGTCCTCCATAACAACCTCCTGTGGCAGAGAGCTCCATAGTCAGACACGTTTCTATCCACTGGAAGTAAACATAAAAGCTTCCTATAGAAGGAAAACAAACCGAGATCTAGAAAACCGTGAGGAATTGATACAGAAAGTATATTGTGGTGCAGCACGGTGGCTCAGTGGGTAGCATCACAGTCTTGCAGCAAGTCCCACCCAGGTCAACATATGCAAAGAGTTTGTATGTTCTCTCCGTATTTGTGTGGGTTTCCTCCAGGTCCTCTGGTTTCCTCCCACACTACAAAACATAATGGTAGGTTGATTTTGAGCCCCATGGGTACAGGGACCGATTCAGCAAGCGCTGCGTTATCTGTGTAGCGCTATATAAAGAAAGAAATTATTATTATATTGGAAAATTGTATAACTTTTTCTTACACAAACCATATCAATTATTTGCTGAAAGTAGACAACTCCTTTAAGTACTAGCAGGGGATTAACCTCTTCCCCTAAGTATACAGAGGCTTAATCTCTTCCTTCCAATGCTCCTTTTTGGGTTTTGTTATTTTGATCACGTCTTTATAAAAAAACAAACAAAAAAAAGACATAACTTTGTAACAAACTGTACTTTCTAGCTTCACCACTTAGTATTCCATGCGATGTACTGTAAAGCTGGCAAAAAATTCCAAATGAGGCAAAAATTGGCAAAAAACACATTTTTGCTATTCTCTCGTGAGCTCTGTTATATACGGCTTTCACACTGTGCTCCAAATATCACCTCTCCTATATTTTTTGGGTAGGTATCATTACGGAGATACCAAATCTATATAGGTGTGATTATGTTTTGATATATTTAAACTTTTGTACAAAAAATAAACAGACCCCCTAGGGTCCTAGAGCCCTGCTGGGCCTGATCACTCCAGAAGATTGTAACAGAGGTGCCTGAATGATAGGCCTGGGAGTCTTGGAGAGACTCCCGGCTGTTGTAAAAACTGATCACTGCCTCCTGATCATGCCTTGAGAGGTGACAATCAAAGCCACTATGGTGGCTCCAATATGGTAGCTTTTCTTGTGGCATTTAAAATGGTTAAAACCCATGAAGGACTCCTGCACAGTGTAACAGCTTGTGAAGCTTTGGTAACACCCCTAAAGCCCTTCTGGCTCATTAGCTTAATTATAAAAGTTGATTTTAAAATGAAGGAAGGTCCATGAAAGAAGTTCACTGACCACGGAGAGCCCTGATCTCAACCCCACTGGACACCCAAAAGATGAACTTAAAAAACTTATAGAAAGCTTTTCAAGAAGAGGTCAAACCAATTGAGCTACAAAAGGGGAAATAAGTATAATGTGTTAATGTCCTAATGAATTCTATCCATACAGAGTAGATACAAAGTTTGGGCTTTACCCACAGAATAGGTGACAAGTGCCTAAAAGCAGGGGGTCTTGCTGGATTTTTAAAGTGCCATCTTAATTTTATGTTAATAGAAAACATTTGAAGACTGAGATGTTCCAAGAGTAAACCAAAGACTAATGAGAACCGCAGGGTTTAATGATAGCATAGACGGCGTATATAAAATCATAGATAATAATACATTAGAAGACCTAAACAGAAAACAAATGGAAATCTGAAGTTCTAATAAAATAACACTACAATGTAATAATATATAATCAGTATCACTCAGAACGGTCCACGATCCACAGCATCCAATCATGGCGCAGCTGTTATTTTTATGCAGCAGTTTAAGAGATAAAACCTGAGCTCTTATTGGTTGCTGTGACCCAGCTTCTCAGTTCTGATAAATGAGACCAATGCCTGTGAGGTTTTTAATCCACTTTTCTTTGCAATTTATTTTTTTCCGGCTGAAAGAAGTGTTCTTCAATGGCGTCCGCAAGGTCGTTCAGCTCCTTCTTCAGCTGATTGTAGTCACTGTGAAGACATTAATAGTGTAGGGTTAAAGGGCAGCTCCGCACATAATACATGAAAGCACTTACTGCCAGGATACAAAACAATAACAATGCAATAAAACAACATCCAAGTCTTCTGTCGGGATAGGATACATTCAGAATCACACAATATACCTGTTTCCAGGTGCGGCACACAGCTCTGCGTAATATTTTATTTTGGGTTCAGTACCGCTGGTCCTCATGGTTGCCACTCCACCATTGCCAAATGTGAAGGTGATCATCTGACTGCTCTTACTAGTTGGGAGAATCTGCAAGAAACAATTAGGATTTAATGGGGTGGATAAACAAGGCTGGATATACACATTCAATTAGTGCCTTGAAGGGGTTGTACCAAGTAGAATTGTAATGGACAGGGGATACAGTGTTATTGGTGGAGGTACAACTGCTCCGATCCCCACCATTTACAAGAATGGGATGTCTGCTGATTGCAAAATTGGGGGTTCCATTCTCACTAATTGAAAGAAGACTGTGGGAGCAGTGGAAACTGCTGAGGTATCTCAGGCACAATTCTACAAGCCTTTCTACGGCGGCGCGTCAGAAGAAGATTTCGGGACACCGGGTCCTGCAAGTGCCGGTGTCGGGCTGTTGTCTTACAGCCCAGACCCGGCACTAACACCCGGGATCAGAAGAACTCTGATCCCGGGTGTCTAACCCCTTACACGCCGCGGTCAAGCATGAACGCGGCGTGCAAGTGTGTCCCCAGGGATCGCACCCCCCGGTGTGCTTACCGGGGGGATCCAATCGTTCCTGCTGCTGCCCCCGGGTCCGGCGAGTGACCCGGGGCTTCTGGCTCCTCTACCCGCCGGGGGACCCGGCTGTGTGTAACTGAGCATGCGCAGTGTAAACTATACACTGCAATACAAGTGTATTGCAGTGTAAAGGCTTGAACAAGTGATCGGACTATCGTTTGTTCAAGCCAAGAAGTACAAAATGTAAAAAAGTTAAAAAAAAAAAAGAGAAATCAATTTATTATATAATTAAATAAATGAAATAAAAGTCCCATAATCTCCGCTGTTACACATGAAATGCAAATAAAGTAAATAAAACACGTACATATTTGGTACCCGTCTGTATTAATCTGTACAATAAATCTAAATCAATACTGAACCCGCTCGGTGAACGACGTAAAAAAAAAACTTGAAAAACCGTAATATACAATTTTCCATCAAACACCATCACAAAAAATAATCTAAAAAGTGATCAAAAAAAGTTACGTTCCCTAATATGATACGACTGAAAAGAACAACTGTTTTCGCAAAAAATAAGTCCTCAACCAGATCTGACAACAGAAAAATACAGAAGTTATGGCCCTGAAAAGTTGTCAATAGTAAAAACAATGCGATATTCTCCAATATTGGTTTTGCTCAGGAAAATTGAGCAAAGATAAGAAAAACTATATAAATGAGGTATCACCGCAGTCGTAGTGAACCAGAGAATAAAGATAAAATATTATCAATATCATATGTTTGCATTACCAAAAAAAAAAAAATGTATAGGTCGTACAATGAGACAATACAAATCTGCTGTGAATGGCACCTCCATTCATCCTATGCCCGGCCGTGCGCCCATACAGCAGTTACCACCACATATGGGGTATCAGTACACTCGAGAGGAATTGGGCATCAAAGGTTGCAGTGCGTTTCATCATTTAATTTATTCTGAAACTGTCAGTGTGGCCTAAATGAATGTATTTTCAAAAAAAATTCCATAGTTTCTAAATCGCAGGTCCATATTGTTTTAACCCATGTGAAACACTTAAAGGGTTAATGGACTTAATAGAAGTTGTTTTACATACATTGAGGGGTGAAGTTTCTATAGTGGGGTAATTTATGGGGTTTTACTATTATTTAGGCCTCTCAAAGTCACTTGAAAGCTGAGTTGTCCCTCAAAATGTGAGTTTTGGCAATTTTCATTAAAGTGAGAAAAATCTCACTAAAATCTAACTAAAGTTCTGCACCTCATAACATCCTAGAAAAGTGAGAGGATGCATAAAATATCATCTCAACATAAAGCAGACATTCCGTAAATGTTAATTATCAAACTTTTTGGGTAGTTTTACTTCCTGTCTGGAAAGCAGAACATTTCAAACTTGGAAAATGAAGAATTTTTACAAACTTTTGCCAAATTTTTACTTTTTTTCAGAACGAATCGCAAAACTTATCACTTAAATTTTACAACTTACATGAAGTACAATGTGTCACGAGAAAACATTCTCAAAATCACCCGGATATGTTAAAGCGTTCCGAAGTTATAACCAATTATCGTGAGACAGGGCAGATTTGAAAAATCGAGTCTGGTCATTGAGCTGAAAACTAGTGTCGGTGATAAGGGGTTAATACAAGTCATGATATCACTCTTGCACCACTTACATCTCCTGTGTGGCTTTGTAGCATGACGTCAGTGTATACGCGGGCGCCTCTCCTGATTGAATTATAGGTTTATTATAAGGAGAGGCTCAGGCACACTTGCAGCATATTGATGAGCCTATTAGTTACAGGTAGTAAAGCAGAGATTGAATGGATTGTGGGGCCGCACGTCTATTCCTGGCAACATCGAGTTTTTCCACTTTAGTTCAGAACAACCACTTAAACTGACAACAAGAAACACCAGCAAGCATTAAATTATAATAAATGGAGGGAGGCTTTAGGTTTAAGGTTCACCTCTCCTGACAATTTTGCTCTGGTAAATAATATTCCCCATGATAAACTTCACTCAGTGGCATAACTAGGAGCATAGCAGACTTCTGAAGGGGACCCCCTGCAGGCTTAAAAATATACATATTACATTCCTATATACATAAACATACAGTTCATTACTCATACATACACATTTATATACTGTTTCACACATATAGAACATATACACATCACATATACACACATATAGTGCCATATACAGACATACAGCTTACATACACACATAATGTACACTATATACACATACAGCATATAAACATCACAGATACACACACATAAACAATATATTCCACAATGTGCAGCGTAATATGTATATAATGGTGCACATTCGTCTTCTTTAGTGTCAGGTCAGATGTCAGGGGGCCCCCTGACACTGTGGGCCTCATAGTGGCTGCTATGGCTGCTACCGCTGTAGTTACGCCTCTGACTTCCCAGGATTGCTAAGATTTGGTGTGAGAATATAGTGAGAAGGATTATCCCACTGTCCTCCCACCAGGCAAAGATGATACAGTCTCTAGTTGCCCATGTGATGCTCTCCTGATGCATCATGGGTAACATAAAATAAAACACACAGGTAGATAACTGTAAAAAGCCTGTACACAAGTGAGTTTGCTCCGACAAAGTGCTCTTTTCCTTACAGGATTTACCAGACGTAATTTAGAATCACTGAACTGAACACAGCATGTCCACACAGGGAAGGAACCAAGTATTATTTCTGGAGTGTCTCTGTGACTGTTCACATTTGACCCTTCTTCTTACAAAGCAGTAAGACTGCAACCAAGGAGCAGGGATGAATCTTACTATGACAAAGGAACTCAAGCTTCTCACATCCAAATGCACATATTCCACAAAGTTCCCTTGAAACACCTGAAGTAAAAATTCTCTGAAAACATAACTGGATCACAACTTTTTACAAGATAAAGATGAGAGGAAACCTCAAAACTTACAGCTTTGTTATCAGGCTGGCTGTCATCATACCCTGTGGTCAGGTCACGGACCCCGGTCACCTCAAATTTACCACACAGTTTGGGGTATTTGGAGTCTCCATCATAGTTGCGTAAGTTGTCAAACAAGTTTTGGATAGTGGTTTGGTCGTAGCACAGGAAATAGGAATTCCTGCTGATGTGGTAGCCATACCTGCCACAAAAAAATATGAAAAAATTAAAAAATAATCGTAAAAAAAAAAAAAATAATGATAATAACATATAGTCCAAACAAAATGATACAAGAGCCAGACATTTTATGTCTGATAAGGTAAGAGACAGGAGGCTTCACTTTACATCTGTATAACAGTTCTCCACTGCTTTATTGAGATGTATATTGGTAAATTTCCCAATATCAAAAAATTTACAAAAACGTGAGGTAAAGTGGCCAACCCCTTTAATGTATAACAAGCCCTGGGTGAATATACATAGAATAGCCCCATAAGGGGAGATTTATCAGAAATGTCTGAGAGCAGAACTGTTCTAGTTGTCCATGGCAACCAATCAGAGCTCATCTTTCATTTTCCCACAGCTGTTTATAAAATTAAAGCTGATCTCTGATTGGTTTCCATGGGCAACTAGAACAGTTTTACCTCAGACACATCTGATAAATTAGACTCTAATGCTAATAGATGGATTTCTAGCTTCCCTGTCACTTTGTTAGGAGGCTACTCGATGTGACGTGTCTGGGATGAGACAACCACTTTAAGTTATTACAAAAAATGAATTCCAAGTGGCTTTTCCGGGAATTCAAGATTGATGGCTGTTTTTCGGATACGTCATCAAGGGGGTCTGACTCATACACTTGTCTCTGCAATGCCAGGTTTATTATCCACAGAACATGCTACAGCAAATCAAGCTATGATACTGATTGAGAGATCTCCAATATTTTACCCCACCCCCTTAAAGGGGTTATCAGTGAATATACATTTATCTTATATCCAAAGCATACGGGATAAATGTCTTATTGCGAGGGGGTTTTAACCTCTGAGACTACTGGCAATCAGCAGAATAAGGGACCACAAGTCCCCATGATCTTAGATGTGTATGCTCTTATGTTATTACTCTGCAATGTCTTATGTTGTCTGTAAGCCGTTCTCCGACTGAAGGACACCCGACTTACAGACGATCCCTAGTAACAGACGGACCTCTCTGCCAATGTGACCTTTCTGGATACGATACTCTAGTCCCAGGCTGCAATGATCAGATGTAAGGTGTCTGTAATGGAGTTTTATTGATAATCCTTGTTCTCATGACAGTACAAAATTTTTAAATTCAATTGTCACTGGGACAAAAAAATTTTTGTCTGGATCTACAATCATAAAATACACAGTTCCGACTTACATACAAATTCAACTTAAGAACCTATTTTGTATGTAACCCGGGTACTTCCTGCATGTGGATGCAGAATATTATGGAGCTATATAGATAAAGATTTATTATAATTATTATTATCTTTCCTATACATAATGGGACCAATTTGTAAGCCCCATAAAAACAGAAATAGCACAGCAAATAAGTCAGATTCTGGGTACGGGAGGTCAGGGTCGTACTTCCAGTCCCCCCTGTTTTTGAAAATGTTGGACCCTCAGTGATTAGATATTTATATCTATTCTGTGTTCTCTGATACCATCCACTTATAGCCAACAGCACAGAAACCGCAGGCCACTAGGTGTGAACACAACCAGAGCCCGGCCAGGAGTCAATGTAGTCTCCCTATGTGCAGTCTTCATCCCACAACCTAACAACTTAGCGACATGTCAATGGGCTTTCTATAACATTGCGCTCATCTGTGTGTATGACTGTGAGCTCCACAAGGCACATAGACGGACGTGAGGGGTTATAATCACTGTACAGCGCACATACAATACACACAGCTTACTTGTTGAATATGGCATCCAGCTGCTGAGACAAGGTGAGGTTCTTGGTCGCTAGATAACTGGCCATTTCTGCAGCGATAACAGCGGCACTTACTCCATCTTTGTCCAACACCAAGGGGGAGCACATGTAGCCTATGACATCAGACAAGTAAAAGGTTAATAGTCACTGTATGCTTTACCATGATTGACAGATCATTCACTTACCACGTCACATTACAACGCTGCATCTACTCCAACCCATCAACATGTCATAGTCTCTATAGTAATAGTGTCCAGCAGATAGGCTCCATATACATGTACAATTCTATATGGATACTTGGCTACATTTATACTGAAAATTCAGGGCCAGATGTGTAAATTGACTGGGACCAATAGAGGCCAAAAAATCCCACTAACTATAATGGGGTCCATGGGGATTCCATTAGAACATCCACCATTTCCTGAATATATTGAATAAAAGATATGACAAAAATATAGGAAACCAAGAACAGCCACTGCCATGTGTGTGGCGCTGTGCCTGGTAAAGTATGACATGGATGCCCTTTGTAATAATCCATTTGTTGCCGTGTGTATCCACAGCGACCCCCCCATACCCTTCATTCCCTCACCTATTGCTTCCTCAAATGCAAACAAGACGCTCTTCCCTTGGTCAATGAGTTCTTTAGCTCTATTTCCCATCCACTTGAACCCGGTGAGTGTTTCCTGCAGGTAGAAGATCAGGACGGTTAGTACATCATGTAGTATATTATTATATAGTTATACTGACTATAGATACAAGGGGGTTTAGAGAACCTCAAAGTGGAAGCCTTCCTGCACGGCAATGGCACGCAGGATCTTGGAGGAGACGGTGCTGGCCAGCATGTAGACGTTCTTCACAGCGCCGCGCTCCGGGTTCTGCTCTTTCCAGCAGGTGAAGATCCACCAGCCGAGGAGAGCGCCAAGTTCATTACCAGAGAAGACCTTCCAGTCGCCACTGAAAAGTAATGAACATTACTGGGTGCAGAGAAGGAGCGCCATCTACACCTGTACGATCTGATACAAGCCCCTTCTATAGTCTACACTTGTGATACAATCCCTTTAAGAAGAAAGTATAACCTAGGGATTACACTTCCACCTACAGATCGTTGTATTTCGCTCTTCTGCATCATCTCTTCTTCGTCATAACTTCCACTAGTAGCGCCGATTGTGGATGTTACACTTAAATGGCAACAGCAAAGCTGCTTTTTCACAAGGAACTCCCCATGTCATTTGGAGTGAGAAGTCCCAGGGTAAATGGTGATTTTGCCAGCAGCATTTAAAGCGTTAACTGGCAATGGTGAGCCGAAACTTCTGGAATAAGTCCGGGTTCTAGGCACCCACCCGAATAATAACTGCTCAGTATTGCTGTGATGTGTGAGCAGGATCCCATAACACAGCATGTACACATGGCCGCACATCACATAATTCATCCTCGCGAGTCACGGCAGATCTTATTCACTGAATAATAAGATGATGTCCTGAAGATTTATGTCTGCAACTGTGGCTGGTCAGGGGAGATCATATATAGGTACATAAACCATAAATGTATGCTAGTTTCTGGCATAGAAGCCCTGAAATAAGTGCAATTTCTTGTGCACTGCAAGACATTGCGATTATTTCTGCAGCTACGCGACCTCCACGCCATGTGGACGTGGCTGCCGATATGTGCCGTTCCTGCCCCCTGCCTGTGTACATTCTAAAAATCTGTGAACATTTGCAGGTTTTTATCCAAAACTATGCCTGGCGCAGTCTTGCCCAGCGACGTGGCTGCCCAACGGATACATCAAGAAGCATAGGACTCTTGATTTACCTAACACAATAGGGGGGCCGTGGCCTATATTTGCACACAAGCGCCAACATGGATAAACCCCCCCTTTCCAATAGCAGTTATCACGTGTAACTATAATTGGTAGGTAACAACCTACAGACCCCCTTATAATACACACTCACTGATCAGATCTGATCAATCAATATCCTTGCAATGTATCTGTCCTGCCCACAATATAAGACCATACCCTCAGCACCGCTCCACCGCCTCACCTCTCCTGCTTCTCCGCCACAGCAAGACGGTCAGCATCGGGGTCATTTGCCAGGATAATCCGGGCGCCTTCTTTATCAGCCAGCTCGAAGGATAATTTCTGAAAATTTTAGAATTATGAGATAACCAAGATAATATTGTGATTTCTATCCAATCACATGGGTAAAATGGTACAACATGATGTGGCAGTGTGAATGAGGCTTGAGACCAGTGATGGAGAACCTTTTAGAGACCAAGTGCACAAACTACAACCAAAGCCCACTTACTTATGGCAAAGTGCCAACACAGCAATTCAAGTAGTAAGTTATTGCTCCCTTTTCTGTCACAGCTTTCAATCGTAATGATATTCTAGCTCTGTCCAAACCTTCTCGCTCCTCCTTCTGTCCCAGGCAGCCAAATAGAAGTCCCAGAGTCAACATCTGCAAAGAGTTTGTATGTTCTCTCCGTGTTTGTGTGGCTTTCCTCCGGGTCCTCCGGTTTCCTCCCATACTCCAAAACATACTGGCAGTTTGATTAGATTGTGAGCCCCATAAGGGACAGGGACTGATTTGCTCTGTGCAGCGCTGCGTAATCTGTGTGCGCTATTTAAATAAAGAATTATTATTATTAATTAAATATATGTTTTAGAATAGCACATCATTGGCCTGCAGGAGGAGGTCCAGTCTGGGTAATGGCTTGGGTGTCAAAAGAGAGGGGTCTGAGTGCCATCCCTGGGACCCATGTGAAAGGTTTGCCACCACTGGTATACAGTAAATATGTGTATTATACCTTAAAGCTTCCTTACACTGCCACCTGGTGGCCAGATACTGACAAAGCACAGCTTACACTGAAGCAATGCAGAGTATGTCGCCCTCTACAGCTCTGACTACAAGTAACACATCTCTACAATCTCTGTGAAGGAGCCCGTGGAAACTAACCCGTATGTTGGTTGCATTTAGAAACACAATTCAATAGCATCGGGGATAAGTAATTCCTGAATGTTGATGCATTAAAACCTAAAGCTTGCATTCAGCAACTAACCACACGTATTAAGCCTTGTTATAGCGCCACATCTGACCATGGTGTGTGCTGGTATTGCAGCTCATCGGTATAGAAATGAATGGAGCTTAGTTGCAATACCACACACACTACCCATGGTCACGGTGGCACTGTTTTTGATGGAAAGCAGCATATTTTAAAACCCCAGACAATGCATTGCATGCTTCTACTCCTTTAGTGTATCTCAGCAATGATTGGGCCTCCTAAATGGTCAGTGTGTCATGTAGTAACTTGTAAGAGCAGAATCACCATAGCCACGAGAGCTATTTTAGTAACTGATTGAAGGTAAGATTTGAGGTGTAGTTTAGCGTACCAGAACTCCTTTGCCCTCCTCAGGATTTGGGTATTTGACTGTAGGAAATTCTGGATCTGGGTCCTTTTGTTGGGGGACGGCGAGTGGGGGGCTGAAGCTGAAAGCCTGGAATGCCGACTGTACAAACTCATGGCCCACGCCGTGTACTGATGTGTGCACAAACTTCAGCTTGGACTTCTTGTTTATGTCTCTGAAACAAACAGCGATTCATGACAATAACAACACAAGATCCAACAAAAAAACCCCCAAACAACAGCAACATTAATACACACAATGAAGTATGGGTGGTAACTAGTAATAGCCAGAAGTAATGGTCATAACCACCCATGACCGTCCTGTCTGCAGATAGGACACAATGTGCAATGTGCAATCTGCTCAGCTCATTCTGCTCTATAACATGCTGCCTGCAGATAGGACACTATGTACAATCTGCTCAGCTCCTCCTGCTCTATAACATGCTGCCTTGCAGATAGGAGACTATGTACAATCTGCTCAGCTCCTCCTGCTCTATAACATGCTGCCAGCAGGTAGGACACTATGTACAATCTGCTCAGCTCTTGTTGCTTTATAACATGCTGCCTGCAGATAGGACACTATGTGCAATCTGTTAAGCTCTTCCTTTTCTATAACATGCTGCCTGCAGATAGGACACTTTGTACTCAGCTCCTCCTGCTCTATAACATACAGCCTGCAGATAGGACACTATATACATATACTATGTACTCAGCTCATCCTGCTCTATAACATACTACTTGTAGATGTCTTAGAAATCCACCTACTTACCTGTGGTAGCAATGTGTCTGTATGTCAGAAAAGTAATCTTTGTTGATGGAGCTGAAAGGATCTTTGAGGAGGGGGCTGTCATCGATAAGAGAGTCATCCCAGGCGTGTGGCCATGGCTCCAGATTGTCCTCAATCGCCAGTGCAATTCCCTTGTCATGCGGAGGAATGATCTGAGCTCCATTCTCCCAATAAACCTACATTAGGAATAAAAAGTACATTTATGCGGGGAGGAGGTGACCCCTGTATAATACAGCTTGGATTATTAACAATAAAAATATTTATTTGTATAGCGCCATCATATTCTGTAGCGCTTAACAAATCATAGGGGACGTATAGACATATAATACAGAGTACAAACAGTCATATGGAGCAATAGGAGTGAGGGCCCTGCTCACAAGAGCTTACAGTCTATGAGGATGAGGGGGTGACACAAGAGCTTACAGTCTATGAGGATGAAGGGTGACACAAGAGCTTACAGTCTATGAGGATGAGGGGTGACACAAGAGCTTACAGTCTATGAGGATGAAGGGTGACACAAGAGCTTACAGTCTATGAGGATGAAGGGGGTGACACAAGAGCTTACAGTCTATTCCATACATTTCTATAACTGCCTATAGCAAGAGTATTAGGATCAGCATCAATTAACTCCCGGGAGAGGACTTGTAGGCTCTTGTATGAATGACAGCATTATACAGGTGTGCTCCGTACTGAGCTGACAGTCTGCTCCCCCTGCTATGTACCGAGAGGCTCAATCACAGTAAAGACAGGGAGAATGTGAACGCCTACACACAGTAGCAGCAGCAGAGATACACGAGGCCTACAGCAGAGTGCAGAGGTGGAGGCGACTAGAGATAAGCTATAGATAACACACACGAGCAGTGTCACGAGGGTTAAACATTGCAGGAATGATGTTGTTCCAGTTCATGAGATCTGCTGTAGGTAGCAGCAATGTATACGATTCACATTCAGACTGTATTACTCCCAGGCTGCGTTCACACCCTGCAATTGAACTGTGTTTTGAAGCGCAATTCAAACACCACTTGGAGGATTTAATCCCAATACGTGTTTATAGCTGAACTCTTGCAGGAACTAGTACTGTATGTTTTGTATTGTTTACATGCAATATGCTGCCTAACATTTTTTAACTTTAAGGAAATCTACCATCAAAATCTATCATGTTAAACCAGGGACACTTATTCCTAGATCCGGGCACCGTGACTGTAGTAATCTTTGGCTAATTTTCCTTCTAATATCAACTTGCAAATTTATGCTAATACGCCAGAAGGGCTCTTACCAGAGACACTCCAAGCTGTAGCTTTACAAGCTGTTACACTGTCTCACCCTCCCACTTTGTTCCTGCTCAGCCCTTGACCCTTTCCTCTTTTCCCGATGTAATCTCACTGCAACACAGGATCAGCACACAGTGGGGGAGGGAAGTTCTCCTTGCACAGTGTAACAGCCTGTGAATCTGCAAAGATCATTTTACAAGGAAGGCATGGCTAACAAATATAAGAAGATTACCACAGTCACGGTGCCTGGATCTATGAGTAAGTGTAAACCAAGTACACGTAGATGCTGGTGTGTGACCCCTCTATCAGGATCCTCTCTTCTTTTAGTTTCTTATGCCCTTGTTTTTACAAATAATAAGTCTTAAAAAATGATACAAATACTGTTAATGGAGACTGAAGCCCCTCAGGTTAATTTGCATAATTGTTAAAGCATTTTTTTTAAACAAGGGAAAAAGAAGCTAAAATAATCGGAGATCCTACCAGATGGCCACACAGCAGTA
Source organism: Engystomops pustulosus (assembly GCF_040894005.1). Lineage (NCBI taxonomy): Eukaryota > Metazoa > Chordata > Amphibia > Anura > Leptodactylidae > Engystomops > Engystomops pustulosus. The sequence goes on from NC_092411.1 coordinate 256,753,305, forward strand.
TGTCAGTGTGCTTGGTGTACAACCCTTCATCCTGGTAGATGTCCTTTAAGGTAATTGCTCCTATATGTAGACATATGGTAATCTTATCCTTTAGCCATAACCTTTAAACCTGTGAAAATTACGTTGTCAACCTTTATCTACAAGGAATCTAGTAACAACAAAACACATTATAAGTTTATTGTATCGATGGAACGACCTCTTTAATATTCCAGAGCTGTGATAATAGCACCACTTACCTTGTATCCATTGTCCTGCTTTGGATTGTGGGAGGCAGTGACCATTATCCCAGCACACAGATTAAGGTGGATCACGGTGTACGGCTACGAAGAAACAAAAAGAGAGAGGTCTGCTTCATAGAAACGTTATAATAATAATAATACATAATAGGGGACTGACACAAGACATATACAATGGAAATATCTAGGAATCTGGAAGAGGCTTTCCCAACACTCAAAATTCTCTAAGCTTTGAAAAGCCACTACAATAGGGCCAGCTGCAGTTCACTGTACAGCCAGGAGGTCAGGGGGGCGCCACTGTGGTCACTTCTTCTTAGGGACCATGAGAGGAAGAAATGCAACAAATGGCTGATCCAAGAGATTTCCCATCACCTTATAAGATGAGGAGATACGTACAACTTACCACAAATGGTGTGGGAGTGATCCCGGAGAAGAGGTAGACTGGAATACCCTGACTGACAAAGGTTGTGGCAGCAAGTCTTGCAAATCTGGTGGAAAAAAATTATATTCATACTTATACGAAGATTCAGTGATGTCCCACTTCTTATTGTCTAAAAGTACCCAGGACTGGTGATGGGGAATATCTATACTAAATATACAATGCATGCCCCACCTACATGACTAAACGTAGTACGACTTTCCCCACCTACGTGAGACACATATTTTGACATTCCCCATATGACGAAATGTATTATGACATGCCCCTCCTACAAGACTTAATATATGTCATGCCCCTCCTACATGACTGAACATAGTATGACTTTCCTCACCTACATATTATGACATGCCCCAAATGCCGAACTGTATTGTGACATGCCCCACCTACATGACTAAACATACTATAAAATACCCCCGCTCCTGTCTAAATGTAGTATGACATTCCCCACTTACATAACTAAGCATACTACAGCATGCCCCACCTCCGGACTAAACATATCATGTAATACCAGGCACTGCCTATGAACAAGAGTGGCGCTGTTTCCATATACACGAGAAGTGTGTATAGGCCAAAAAATCTATACAAATCTTTATTTATTATTGACACCACATAACAAGCATTTAAAAACAACTAAAAAGTACATAAGTACATACAACCTTGACCCATGTATTGAGATCACAATAGATCAATACAAATCACATCACCCCAATAAACAATAGATGTATTGTCTTATTGTTCCTGTCAAAAATAATGAATAAGTGGGAACTTTAAATCGTACATAAAAATGTTTGAAGTGAGTATATACAGTTCACCTTTGACAATATGCATATGATGCTACAGGAACAAAAGGCACACTCTGAAGTGAGAAATGACTGATCAGCGGTACATAGTTACCCATCCATAATGATTGAGATGAACAGAGCGTGCGCAAGGGGCAATGTGGGCGAAAATACGTGTCAATAATAAATAAAGATTTGTATAGATTTTTTTGCCTATACACACTTCTCTTGTTCTTTCTTGTTTGGTAAATTTGGTACTATAGTGTGTTGGCCGTTCTTGGTACCTTTGTACTACTCTTTAGCTGTGCAGGTTTGTTCTATATGATTCTGTTTCCATATACCTATATACACATCTGCTTTCTAATCCTAGGGATGTATAAGACAGATCCAGGGTATGGGAAAGGGGTAGAGCAGACACAACACAAGATATTCGGATAACACAGGGATGTGCCAAGGTTACTGCCCCACATCACAGCCTGCAAATAGGAGCAGCGATTTCCAATCCTTCATGTATCCTACACAGAGTTTCAAAGACTTAATAGCGCCATCCCAGTCCTTAGGTCATGTCTGGTATTGCAGTACAAGTCTGTGCTGTAATACCACACACCACCTGAGTGAGGTGTGGCGCTCATTTGGATGTAACTAGTCTCATCTGTCTTGCTGCACTCTGTACAATCTTCTAGGAATCACATACTATGATGTTGATGCAATTATTTTGTGCAATCTACATTGCATACAATTCTATGGCGGAATCGGAAAAAACCAGACACTACCTGCAATGATCGTACATCCGATATCCACGTAGACTTACAACTAGATATAAAGACTGAATTAAAGTGATGATCCTTTAACCAATCTCATCAGAAGGTGATCATGATCGTGTGCAGAGGTGACGGGTAACTATGCTGTCAGCTGTCATCTCCCACCGGAGTATAATGTGTCATTCACTGACATGGGGAATGAATGGAGGGAGCGTCATGTCCTGGAGCGGACAGCGTGGCCTCCTCACCGTGACTATACATACTACATTTTGTAAATAGGAATACACAATGTATAAATGTTATCCCTGTTAGATAACTTTCTCATCACTGGGACCCCCAAAAGATCATGGGGTCAGGGGTCCCATTCTACTGTGTGATTGTTACATCTCCACCTATTCTGTATAGGACTGCCAGAAAAGCCAGTTTCTTCGTATGTTTAACTAGACAGGGGTAAAGTACTTACATCCATTGCTCCATTCAGTGAATGTAGAGCATGTTAACCCCTACACTGTGGAAGAAAAGTAACCAGAGCTCATTGAGAAAGTGTGCACTCAGCCAAATGTGCATCACTACCTGCTGAATGATGACCCATGGCTGGGCAGAGTGTGCACCTTACTTATTACACTCAATGTGAATGTCCATCAGTACCTCTTACTGCTGCCTCCGCTTTCTGGGTGAGCCCGGGCATCATACCCGATGACCACCCCTCGTTCCTTCAGGTCGCTGATGTTCTTCTCAAGGTATCGGCAGAATCCCTGAGGAAGTAAAACAAAAAGGAAGAGACCCTGAGACTCAGAGAACCTGGACGATGTGGAGGAGTATCATCTTCTCTGTCTCTTCTGTCCTCAGATAGGAGCGAACTCATGACATATAGGACACTTCTGACCTACCTACCAGTTAACTTATGACCTAAGAAGAGCCTCCGCGTATATAATACATCACTGTTTAGAGATTGTAGAGAGAGGCTTGTGCGGAGGTGAAGTTCAGCCATCACCTGCTCAGGAGGTCAGTGACCAATAACTGAGAATAGCGGAGGGCTCTGCTACATCTACAGCCAAGCTGATCATGGGATCGCTACTGTGGCTGTCCAGGATCCTCCTACCATCCCTTTATGTAGAGGACTAGTCCTGGTCACCGCATGTCGTCACACTGTCCTAATACTAGATTTCTTTCATTACAGAAAATCAGGAAATCATTCCCCCGCAGGATCACAGCGTCCAGGAAATTAGATTATGTCACTTCCGACCGGTTAGGAAATTCACATGATAGAAATGAATACTGAATGGGAACATAGTGAACGCTCTGTGTACACACCAGACCATGACCAATGAAAGGTTTTCAGTGTCATCATATACTGTACCATATACCACCCATGGAGAAGATCAAAGCTCCAGAGGAGGAGAATGACATATTGGGGGCTCAAGTATCAAAAATCAGAACCTGTGTGGTCTGGATGATGTATGTGACAGGTAGGTTCTCATGAGGTGAGTACCTTTTGAGGATGTAAGCGTCAGGTAGGTTCCCACAAGGTCAGTAGTTGTGTGGTCTGGATAATGTACAGTATGTGTCAGGTAGGTTCTCACAAGGTCAGTACCTGTGTGGTCTGTATAATACAAGTGTCAGGTAGGTTCCCACAGGGTCAGTACTAGTGTGGTCTGGATAATGTAAGTGTCAGGTAGGTTCCCACAAGGTCAGTACTAGAGTGGTCTGGATAATGTATGTGTCAGGTAGGTTCCCACAAGGTCAGTACTAGTCTGGTCTGGATAATGTAAGTGTTAGGTAGGTTCCCACAGGGTCATTACTAGTGTGGTCTGGCTGATGCATGTGTCAGGTAGGTGCCCACAAGGTCAGTACCTGTGTGGTCTGGATGATGTATGTGTTAGGTAGGTGCCCACAAGGTCAGTACTAGTGTGTTCTGGATGATGCATGTGTCAGGTAGGTGCCCACAAGGTCAGTACCTGTGTTGTCTGGATGATGCATGTGTCAGGTAGGTGCCCACAAGGTCAGTACCTGTGTTGTCTGGATGATGCATGTGTCAGGTAGGTGCCCACAAGGTCAGTACCTGTGTTGTCTGGATGATGCATGTGTCAGGTAGGTGCCCACAAGGTCAGTACTAGTGTGTTCTGGATGATGCATGTGTCAGGTAGGTGCCCACAAGGTCAGTACCTGTGTGGTCTGGATAATGTAAGGGTCAGGTAGGTGCCCACAAGGTCAGTACCTGTGTGGTCTGGATGATGGTCAGGTCATTCATCTGTGACACTCCAGGACCCATGGCCGCTCGAAGTCCTGCCGTCCCAAACTCCATCCTGGAACCGAAACATTTCTCCAGCTCTTCCCTATTCCCGGCAGAGACCAATTTCTTCACCACCTCAGATGTTTTTGGATTCTACAAAAAGAAGAAGGAAACCCCATCATTATAACATGCATAATGTATCAGAATCCTGTCACATATTACATAAACAGCCAGTTACATAAAAGATAGGTTCCTTGGCTTTGTTCTTAAGTTGAATTTGTATTAAGTCGAAACTGTATATTTTATTATTGTATCTCCAGACAAAATTTTTTTTTTGCCCCAATGACAATTGGAGTTTCAGAATTTTTGCTGTAATGGGACCAAGGATCATCAATAAAGCTTCATTACAGACACCTCACAGCTGATCATTGCAGCCTGGGACTATAGTAATGTATCCAGAGAGCTTCACCAGAGGTCACAGTGGGCAGAGGGGTCCGTCTGTAACTAGGGGACATCTGTAAGTCACGTGTCCTTAAGTAGGGGACTGCCTGTACATTCAATGTAATTATTTCAAATTTCACAAGATATTAGAATACAGGATATTACAACATTAATAGTCAGCGTTCACATTATTATTATTATTATATTAGGTTATCATTCACAAGTAGTGATATGAACCAAGGTGCCATATACTCGGCTGTCCAATAGCTATTACACCAAACACTGCAACTACACGCACACTTGGTCAAGCACGTGTACCCTTACTTATCTCTTTTCAGCAGCCTGTCCAGGAACAGCACCACATTTGAGTTTTGTATGGTACAAGTACATGGAGCTGTAATACCAGGCACTGCCCATGAACAAGAGTGGCGCTGTTTCCATATACCTATATACACATCTGCTTTCTAATCCTAGGGATGTATAAGACAGAGCCAGGGTATAGGACTGGGGTAGAGCAGACACAACACAAGATATCGGATAACACAGGGATGTGCCAAGGTTACTGCCCCACATCACAGTCTGCAATTAGAAGCAGCGATTTCCAATCCTCCATGTATCCTACACAGAGTTTCACAGACTGAATAGCGCCATCCCAGTCCTTAGGTCATGTCTGGTATTGCAGTACAAGTCTGTACTGTAATACCACACACCACCTGAGTGAGGTGTGGCGCTCTTTTTGGATGTAACTAGTCTCATCTGCCTTGCAGCACTCTGTACAATCACATACTATGATGTTGATGCAATTATTTTGTGCAATCTACATTGCATACAATTCTATGGCACAATCGGAAATAACCAGACACTACCTACAATGATCGTTCATCCGATATCCCCGGAGACTTACTCCTGGATATAAAGACTGAATTAAAGTCATGATCCTTTAACCGATCTCATCGGAAGGTGGTCGAGCGATCATGATCGCGCGCAGAGGTGACGGATAACTAGGCTGTCAGCTGTCATCTCCCATCGGAGTATAATGTGTCATTCACTGACATGAGGAATGAATGGAGGGAGTGTCATGTCCTGGAGCGGACAATCCTCACCTTGTCCCAGGTCAGCCATGAGGCGGCGGCTGTGTCCAGCGCTTCCCCCGCGGAGCTGCTCTCCTTCCCGGCCATGGCAGCGCTTGTCAGGTCTCTGCTCAGCGATCGGCCCCGTCTCATCCCCTGTGTACACAGCACATCCGGCACCGCAGCGTCACCGCGTCATGTGACCGGTCACGTGATCCCCTCGGAGGGTGGACGGCTGCTGTCACTGACACAAGTCTGCGCTGTGTAGTAGTGTGACCGCAGCCCCGGGGGAAGGTGGGAGGGTGAGAAATGATTTATTAGTCTCTCATCACATATATGAATTGTCTGTATCGTCCTATAACAATGATCACTTCTAAATGAAGAATTTGTGCAGGTTCATACAATTTTAATCTGTTAAGAAAAGTTTTAATATTCCTTCATTTCCATCCTTCTCTCTAGGCTTAGGAGTCCAGTACATGCAATCCTAATCTAGGAAGGAGCTGCAGATCAATAAATAATATATTATGTATATCCTTATACACATAGATAGTCATACTAATCTGCTCAGCTTCTTCTGCTCTATATCATGCTTCCTACAGATAGGACACTATGTACAATCTGCTCTGCTCCTCCTGCTCTATAACATGCTGCCTGCAGATAGGACACTATGTACAATCTGCTCAGCTCCTTATGCTCTATAACATGCTTCCTGCTGTTAGGACACTATGTACAATCTGCTCTGCTCCTCCTGCTCTATAACATGCTGCTTGCAGATAGGACACTATATACATTCTGTTCAGCTCCTCCTGCTCCATAACATGCTGCCTGCAGATAGTGCACTATATACATTCTGCTTAGCTCCTCCTGCTCTATAACATGCTGCCTGCTGTTCGGACACTATATACAATCTGCTCAGTTCCTCCTGCTCTATAACATATTTCCTGTAGATAGGACACAGTGTAGTGCCCGCAGAATGCATTGCATGTTCATGGTTGAAAATATATGTGTTTTATGGCATATTTGAGACAGTGGAAGTTGAATATTAGTCAGTTTTCTGAGGTAGCACATCTCAGAATTGGTGCAGCTCAGAAGACATATAAGGAGGGGTTATGCAAAATGGTTAGGTAGGTTTTGCGAAAGTGTCCCCCTCCATGTCAGAAGCTGTAACATGGGAAACTTAGTAATTGTAGCTTGAAGATACTGCCTGGCAAGGCAACAGTTAACTGGTGTATGTAATGAGCCAATGATCAGTCTGTTATGAAAGCTGGAGTGTGATTGGAGAGGTGCTACCACCTGACCAGGGGGAGTATAAAACCCCTGCTGGGTGAGAGCACATGGTTCAGTCAGAGTGAGAGACTCCATCTTGGAGTGAGACTGCAGTGGGGACAGAATGAGCGGCACATGCCAGTGCTGCCACAGATATCAATCCCAGGAGCCTCCAGTGCCTCTGGCCTACTGCCTGGCACACAGGGCGAGTCTGGAGACTCAAGCCCAGAGCTGCAGCTTACACAATTTGGGCACAGCTCCACCTCAACTATCCCATCCTGCATCTACTATAAGGCTGGTGCACCGTTCCTGCGGACCAGGAGTGCAAACAGAAGATGGGGCAATCACAAGACGCTTTGTTTTTAAATGTTTAACTTTCAAACAGAGAAAGAGAAATTAGAATACCCTATGTAATGCACGATAACAGCGAGTCCACTAAAAGTCAGAGCTAGTAATTACAGGGACTCTTTCAGGGGCTCGGGATATCTTGATGTGTCCACATGACCAGGATCCTAAATAGATCTGCAACATCCCCCACCGGGGCCTAGCCTTTTCTTGGGGCCTGGAGGCAGCCGGGGCCCAGAATACCGGAGTGGCTGGCGGTTTTGGCCTAGGGCACGCTGATGTCACGGTGCTTGCTATGGGGACCCGAGGGCAGTCCCACAGCCTGGCAGGTCTCCAGCAATTGGTGTGTGCAAGAATAATGGAGGGAGAGGCTCATGTACTGGTTCTCCCTGGGGCAACCCATGAGTGTCTGTAAGATAGGTCCCTGGGTAATGGATGGAGAAGCCCGTGGTGGTAGACAGCCGTATCCAGGGATCAGATGGAGGCAACGTTGTGCAAATCAACTCACAGTTCTTTATTGAACAGGTAGCAGGCAATGGGCCTAAATGGTTAAGAGCAGATTCTGGTACTGGAGTGGTCATGGAGAGGGTCCTCAGGAATAGTGCACCAGCCTGGTAGAAGATGCAGGCTGGGATGGAGCTGTGTCCAAGCTGTAGAAGCTGCAGCTCTGGATTCGGGTCTCCTAATTCTGGTCCTGGGATTAGGTTACGTGTCAGCACTGAAGATGTACTAAACACTGTCTCTCTGTACACTCTCAGACTCCTGTAGTCTGGACTGGAGCATGCGGTCTAGAACCTGTGCTCAGAGACGTTGTGCTCTCAAAGAGCTGGTGGTAAAGAGGCCTGTGCTCCTCCCTGAGCAGGGGTTTTATTCTCCCTCTGATCAGGTGGTAGCACCTCTCCAATCACACTCCAGTGTACAATACAGCCAACTCATTGGTCAATAACTTAACTATTGCCTGTTCAGGCAGGATCTACAGCTGCTATTACATAATGACCAGGTTCTAGAACCTTCATAGAGGGTTCATGACTCCCTCCATCAGCTCTTAACCCGGAGAGGGCACTATTTGCAACTAGCAGCCTGCCTATGTATTGGCAGGGGTGTTGCAGATCAGTCCAACATATCTATGACTGGATGGACCAGTGACGGGAGGCTGAAGAAGAATCAAACTGGACATATTTTGTTTTTTTCCTTTAGGTTCAAAAAGCTGTAACCCAGAAAACCATGTGACTGCAGTGTGTACAGAGACCATACAGGACCCCTGATATTAAAGGGGTTTACCACTATTACAAAACTTTTACATTACATAGTCCATGTATTTAGAACAATAACACATACAAAATGATCAATGAAAATGAAACTTGATATCCCATGGAGGTCTGGATTTGCACTGATACTCAAAATCAAGTGGAAAATAAATTTCAGGCTGATCTAATGTCGGTGGAAATGAGCTTCCTACAATACCCCAGCATTCTCCTAGTGAAGAGATTACGTCCAAGGCCTGGATTAGAGCATCAGTAAGCTCCTGTACCATCTGTGGTACAATTTGGCGTCACGCTACAGCCACATGGGGCCTAGCCATGTCATCAATCAGAAGGAATCTAGGACTCACTGCACCTGCACATAGGTCTGAGGATCTCATCCCTGCACCTAATGGCAGTCAGGGTACCTCTGGCAACACATGGAGAGCTGTGCGACCCTCCAAAGAAGTGCCTCCTGTCACGGGTGGACCCGCGACCCACATCGCGGGTCGCGGGCTCCCCCGTGCCTCTCGCTCCCCGCAGGTACTTCTACGAAATTTAAGGGGCCAGCGCGTCATTGATTGGCGCTGGTGATTTCCCAGGAGGCTATTTATATCTGCCTCTCCCATCTAACCCTGCCGGATCTTTGTGCCTCACAGCCTTAGAGAAAGCTCTGTTGCGATTTGCCTGCGTTCCTGTGTCTCCTGCGTTCCTGTGTCTCCTGCGTTCCTGAGTCTCTCCATGTTCCTGTGTTACCTGACCTCCTCCGTGTTCCCGTGTACCAGTGTTCCTCCGTGCTGCTGTCGTGTGTGCTGTGTTCCCGTACCCTTCTGCTTGGACTTCCTGTTGCTGAATCCGGATTGGCCTCTGACGTAGCATCTCTGCCGCCTGCCCTGACCCTGTGCCTGGACTGTGACCTCGAGCTTGACTGCTGTTTCTGTACTTCAACCTTGGCCGCCACTGCAGACAAGTCACGTCTGAGGAACGACCTGGTGGTACCACGCCGCAGCTTGTCTAACCCGCTTTGCGGCGGGCTCTGGTGAAAACCGGGTACCACTTAGACTCCGGTCCCAGGTAGTGGCTTGAGTCATCGTCTGCAGTGGTCCAGTGGATCCACATCCTGTAAGCCTGACACCTCCAGGCACCATTACTGACCCACTGCCATACCAGTCATGCTGGAGGATGTTTCAGGCAGCAGAATGTTCTGTCACATGTGCTCAATGTGAACCTGCTCTCATCCGTGCTGCCAATGTTGAACCTGCCAATCTTAGTAGTCACTGCTAAATGGCAATTGCCCTGTAATGTGTTGGGTTTTCAACACAACATCAACTTGTGGTTGTCTGGCCCTCATAGCACCATCATTAAGTCTGTTGTTGACAATCTGAGCAGACACACAGTGACCTGATGGATGTCGTTTTGTAGGGCTTTAGCAGTGCTCCTCCAGGTCCTCCTTGCACAGAAGAGGAAGAAACGACCCTGCTGCTAGGTTGTCGCCCTCCTCCATCCCATCCATGTCTCCTGGCTTATTGACCTGTCTCCTGGTCCATGCTCTGGACACTGTGCTGACAAACAGAAGCTATTGATGTTCCATCCTGGATCTGAAAAATGTCTAAAGCTTGTAGACACCACCTCATACTACGTCTACGGGTGAGAGCAATGACAAAATGCTAAAGTGACCAAAGCAACAGCCAAAGAGGATGAGAATAGAGAAATGGTCGGAGGTCACCACCTACAGAACCCCTCACTTATAGGGGTTGCCATGTTAATTGCTTTTTATCATTTCTACCTGTTTCATTAGTACAACAGCAGGAGAAATTGATTCACAATCAGTGTTGATTCATAATTGGACTGGTTAATTTCACAGAATTGTCATTGACTGGAAGTAACATCGGTGCACATTCACTAAGGGCCGTTTTCTTTCCAACTTTGCACGTTCTTTTCCGTGTAAACTGCTTGCACATGTATTTAAGAAGTGTCTGCACCACAAATGTCTGCACTTAACCCTTTTCTGGTGCGGCTGCACCATGCAACACAAATGAGGGGGCTTTCTGATGCTAAGTCGGACCATGTGCCAGATTTAACATGCAAGTCTGACAGAATTGTGTCGCACGCACCATGTTAAAGGTGCACCAGTAAAAAAGTGGTGCACTCTGCAGGGAGCGCCAGATTCGTGCAGAACGTGCGCCAGAAATCATGAATCTGGCGCCCACTGCAGACTACACAAGCAAACTGCACATAGTACAGTTTGCACAATTCTTCGTAAATGTGCCACATTGGGGCAGATTTATCAAGCGTCTGAAAGTCAGAATATTTCTAGTTGCCCATGGCAACCAATCACAGCTCAGCTTTCATTTTACCAGTGCTCATGAATATTTTAAAGGGGAGCTGTGATTGGTTGCCATGGGCAACTAGAAATATTCTTACTTTCAGACAGCTTGATAAATCTGCCCCAATGTGTTGTGAAAGTGTTTATTTTTGTTCCGAGCACTGTATAAGGACCTTTAAGGACCATCGTTTATATTTACCCTGTTAAACTTTGTATGTAATCCGTGAGAGCCGTAGGTTAGGTGAACCACAGGCTGCAGGACTCCTGTGACATCCTGTGTCCTGTTGTCTTCAAATGGATAAAGGTGGCCATGCAGTCATTACCATATGCATCCCCCTCTGCCATAATTATACCCACATCAGTGGTTGGAGGGGTATGCCGCTCCAACAACTGATATGGGAGTGATAATGGGGTCAGGAGGGTGCATAAGGTAATGCCTGCACATCCCCCTCCACCAGCCAGAAAACAGCAGGACACAGGATGTCACAGTCAGTCCCAAGTCCTGCTGCCGGTGGGTCATGTGACCTTTGGATGGTGATCGCTATGCAGAAACCTTATCAGGGTTAAAATAATATGGGTGACTCTATTAAGTTCACCATGGTTTTCTATTAGTGACCAATCCCTTTAACCAAGTGAAATCTAGTCACTGAGTATACAGTACCGGAGAATGAATCATCTCACCTATGATTTACACTGCAGCCAGAAAGATTGTAACACTTCATAGATATAAAGTTGCTCAATCGCATAAATTCTGATATCTACAACCCAGGCTTTATCTTAGTGGATATAAAAGCTATCGATATCAGCAGATGATGTGGCAGCGGGCATGGGCAGGTGCCAGCATACCCTGGAGAGAACTTGCTAACCGAGGACCTGTCAGAAGAAGGAATTATCATTATACTGTGACCATTTTCCTTGCATTTCTATGCCACCCATGTCAGTTTCTTAGAAGAGGTTGGTGCTATGGACCTGGTAATGGCAGGAGCACAGTACTCTGCAGCACTCTGCTGAGTATTCCTGTAAGGCAATAAGGGACAATGAACTAATTCATAAGGATCCAGGAAATCCCTACTGATCATGGGAACAGAGGTTCCTTAATTTAATTCTATGGAACTTTCACCGATAGCCCAGCACATGAGCGACCATCTAATCCATTCAAGGCTACAGTGGTCCCCCATTCTCATGAGTGCTAGGGGCTTACACCAGGGGACAGGAGGTGATATTACCTCAATACTGCTATAATGGAAATGTATTTTTACAAGGAAAAGGAAGAATGAAGATCCCTTAGATTGTGAGAGGAAGCTCAGGCTAATTGGATATTGTAGGAGACATGGTCATCTCTTACTTAACCAAGGACATTTTGTTACTTAATCAGGTCATGTGTAAAAAATGAAGACGCAGTGTGACCTGCACTATATATACAATTACCAGGCCATTATTTACTACAGACATCAAAATGCACCATGAAATGTAATTTTATATCTTAAGGGATATCTTTACGGGATAGTAAATAACTGCTCTTAGCTACAACAAAATATCTAAAGACTGTCTCGGACCATCTCTGTCGCTGGTAGACTCTTTCAGTGACTGTCGCCAGCAGTCTCTTTCAGTGACTGTCTGTCGACGTCTCTTTCAGTGACTGTGTCGCCGTCAGTCTCTTTCAGTGACTGTCTGTTGCCGGCAGTCTCTTTCAGTGACTGTCTGTCGCCGGCAGTCTCTTTCAGTGACTGTCACTGTCAGTCTCTTTCAGTGACTGTCGGTCACCGTCAGTCTCATTTAGTGACTGTTGGTCACCGTCAGTCTCTTTCAGTGACTGTCTGTCGCCGTCAGTCTATTACAGTGACTGTCTTTCGCCGTCAGTCTCTTTCAGTGACTGTCTGTCGCCAGCAGTCTCTTTCAGTGACTGTCTGTCGTCAGCAGTCTCTTTCAGTGACTGTCTGTCGTCAGCAGTCTCTTTCAGTGACTGTCTGTCGTCGGCAGTCTCTTTCAGTGACTGACTGTTGCCGTCAGTCTATTTCAGTGACTGACTGTTCTGTCAGTCTCTTTCAGTGACTGTCGCCGTCAGTCTCTTTCAGTGACGGTCTGTCGCCGACAGTCTCTTTCAGTGAATGTCTCTCGCCGGCAGTCTCTTTCAGTGACTGTCTGTCGCCGGCAGTCTCTTTCAGTGACTGTCTGTCGCCGGCAGTCTCTTTCAGTGACTGTCTGCCGCCGGCAGTCTCTTTCAGTGACTGTCTGTTGCCGGTAGTCTCTTTCAGTGACAGCAACCAATCAATACATAAATTCTTATGCTTTGGACTTTCTGAGTCCGAGTTTTTTTTTTGTATCTCTGCCACTACTGAAGGAGTTAGGCAGCCATCTTAAAGGAAATACATAATCTATTCTTTTTTTATTTTGTTACTTGTATGAAAATATGTAAAATACTATTATTGTTGCTTGATAGTTTGCCCTGTTGACCAACAGAGGGAGCTGATGTTTAAATGTTGTGAGTGTGGAAACTTGTAACATCAAGTTATAACATGATTTCTATAAATGGGGATACCCACTAACAGCTTATTCATATTGTGCCCCCTCTATGTTCTACCTGTAGTAAAGGGTCTAGTGGACCTTTATGTCTACATACTTTACCTTGCCCAAGTCTTACCTCATGTCTATACAGGATGACCCTAATGGATGAGACATGGAGGGTTCAGAGGTTTTCCTGGAAACACTTATGGCTAATGTATGATGGTATCAAACTGTATGTAATCAGACAACAAGACCCTGATTTTCTGTAAGAAAAAGTTATAAAGGAAGGGTTAGATCAACTATTTTCAAAATTCAAGTTCTCCAAACCTAAAATTCACAATGGGGGGACTCTAATATGACTAAAGAAAATCTACCATCAATATCAAGTATAATAAACCATGGGTACTTACTAGATCCAGGCACTTGGACTGTGGTAATCTTCTATAAAATCATGCCAGAAGGTCTCTGGGGGGCATTACAAGAATCACAGGCTGTTACACTGTGCAGGAACACTTCCCCCTCCCACTGTGTGCTGAAACTTCCTGTGCTGCAGTGAGATTACAGAAGGCAGAGGGAAACTAAATGCTGTGCAGGAGCAGAGGATGAAGAGGAGACAGTTTAACAGCCTGTGAAGCGACAGCACAGAGGGGCTCTGAGAACTACCCCAGTAGCCCCTCAGGCTTATTAGCATAATTGTAAGTGTCCCTGCTTGATGTGTCCATGCTTGATGATGATGGAAGATTTCCCTTAATACCTAAACTATCCCACAAAAATTTCTGATTATTCCTTTCTGAAGTGATAAAACAAAACTTGAACTTTTTTTGTGTTGATGGATATGGAATATGAATATCCAATATGAAGCTGGAATTATGCATGAAATCCGTGCCAGCAGTGAGGCATGACAGTGGCTCCATTATGTTAGTCCTGAGGATTGTACAGTGACAGCCACATGACCTGAACTTCATACAATACATCGGATTTAAATAATATGGATACAGCGAGCAAAGCCAAGAATATTAGAAAACCTGGAAGCCAATGTTCACAAGGAATCAGCCTGGTAATGAAATGGTTATACTGGACACTACAGGTTACCCGGAGATTCCATTGTGATTAAGTAAATTTATATTTGTAATTACAGCAGATTTTTTTGTGCGTACAATGGTGTTATAAATCGACCTAGAATATGTATGTTGTGTGTAAATATGGAGTGGAAAATACTACTCGCATGCATTGGATACAGATCTCAGCACAGAATCTGCAGTAAGAGATATTTGAACACAGACAACATACTGTATGTGCATTATGATCCACATGAAGCGTATTCAGGTTGCATGTCTTTACAATACCTGGACACTAGATGGCAGTGTTCATCATTATCAATGAGGTTGTCTATGTAATATATCACTAGGCTCCATGAACTTGTGCCACAATTGCTCCATTGTTTTTACTGACCCATTGACTTCCAGTGGTTGGTCTTTCCATGGAAACAGGACCGTATACCTCTTCTGCAAAAACATTACATGCACTATTATTTGTACATCTTAGGCCACATGCACACGATGTATGCCCGCCGTACTGTAGCGCAGCTCACTCCCGCCCCTCTCCTTAGGAATATACAGCACACGGCGCCGTATCACGTAGCAAGATAGGACACCGTAACGCTCCCGTATGGTGCTGTGAGCCCATAGAAGTGTATGGGGGACGTATATACGACCGTATATATGTCGGCCGTATATACGTCCCCCATACATGTGTGTGAATGTAGCCTTAGTCAAATAAAATACTATGGGTAAATGTTAAGTTTAAAGGTTTTTGTACTGCAGGTCGATAATGCCATTTTCTGGCTTTCTTTCTGGTATTTAGTTATAGTTCGCTATTCTGACAATGGTGTCAGATCTGTTAAAGCTTCAACCAATATCTAAATTTTCTCCCCTCACTTTCCAATATCCACTTATTAACCACCATATACAGAAGCCATTGGCAGTCAGCAACCAATCAAAAGCTTAGCTTCTATTTTGCCACAGGTCATTAATATGAGCTCTGAGCTTACTTACTATAGGCAACGAGTATGAGACTGCTTATGTGTGAAGTAAAATGTGAGGTAATATGAAAGATAGACAATTAGATAGATAGACATACAGACAGATAGAGCAGTTATTTACCATCCTGTGCAACACACCGGGCATTACAGCCAGTTTATTATAAGTAAAACTTTTCCTATAAAGCAAGATCAGCACTGGCATATTATTAAAATCATGCTGCCAGTAAAGTGTGCAGTATACAAGATGGAGACCGTACTAGAAGTACTATAAGAATACTAACAGGTTTCATGTAGTTACATGGCAGTATAATGTAATCTTACGATTCTTACAGCGACTACGCCACTTCCACGCTATGTGTGTGTGGAGTGGGCGTAGAGGACGTGCGGAGTGGGCTGGTGTGGTACCTGTATTATTGCTGGTTTTTACGCACAACTACACCATGTCGGACTTGTCTGGTTTTGCCCCAAGAAAGTTTACATCATCATCTTCCAGAATCCTGGGGTTTCCTTTCCCTGTTTGTATCATATCTGTAGATATTGAAAGCCTTAATTAGGACACATCAGGGATTATCACTAGTGATCCCCATCATGACATCACCACTACTGCAGAGATGTCACCACCTGTACCGGTGATGTATATAGTATACTGTAACCACTGAGCAGGTTACCCTGGACTGACATTCCCTGAGACACTGCACACCAGAAAGCAGCACAATATGGGTCACCGGAACAATTTGCCTCAATTGTTGACCTTTTACCTTGTGACTTACACTTTTGGAATGTCAGATTAGTGACCTTTAGCATTCTGTATAAATCAGCAAAACAAGTTATTCATGATTCACTTTTTATGGCCATATGTTGCCGCCTTGCATGTATTATATGGGTGGTGTAGTCAGCCTTCTAGATGTGAGCATCAGCCCTTCCCATATGTCTGGTTTGTTAGAAGGATGCTATCTTGAAAGCTCCTGACATATTGCTGGTCAGTCTATAGATGATATAGGGTGAAGTGGTTAAAGGGGTTGTTCAGTATCCCCATCCATAAGATAAGGGATAACATGCTGATCGGTGAGTGTCCCTCGAGTGTCCATCATACCCCAAATGAATGGATCAGCAGGTAGGACATGCACACTGCCAGCACATTCACTGTCTGATAGAAGTAGCTGGGTGCTGCGCTCGGTTATCTCTGTCAGGGCCATAGAGATGATAAGAGCAGCTGGTGTATATGCAACCAGCTGTTCTGTTCATTTAGGATAACAATAGACCTCCATTCTACTGGAATAGCAAGTTATCTACAGTCCTGTAAATAAGGGAAAACAAGATGTGGCTGGACAACCCCTTTAGTAAAATATGAAATGTTTCTGGAGTATAACATTTGGAGCACTCTATTTTTTAGTTAAAACTAATCTTAACTGCAAAGCAAGTAGGACAAGTCAGAAGAGGGCAGGGCGTATAATAATAATAATAATAATCTTTATTTATATAGCGGCATCAAATTCCGTAGAGCTTTACAGATTTTGGGGGACATATATAACATTACAGACATAACAGAGTAATAACAGTCATATGAAACAATAGGAATGAGAGTCCTGCTACTCATACAGTCTTATGAGGATGAGGGGGTGACACACGAAGTAAAAGCACTTGTATAATGGTCCAACCATTTTATAAGTGAATTGTAACAAACCAGTCACAACCAGACTTGGCGCTGTCAGACTGCGGGCATCCCTGCGGGCTATGGCCCTGCCTGCATCAGATAAGCTGCCCTGACAAGGGTGAACCCACTATCAGGAAACTAAATGACGGTCCCTGAATAGGGGAGAATACGGAGATAAATCAGTGTGCACTGGGAGATATGTGACACTGATGAACAAACAACAGATACAGACAGACGAGTAGAGTTGGACAGAACCGGGTCAAAACCAAGATGGCAGCAAAGGTACACAATAGTTTAGTAATAGAATGGTTGGTAAGCGAAGCAGAGGTCAAATACACAAAATAGCAGACAACAAAATAGCTGCAGTCAGAACAGCAGACAGAACAAGCTCATACTCACACCCAGCTTTCCCAAGGAAAGATCCCAAGAAGAAGCTGTCAATCACTGCAATCGAGCAATTTGCACGACAGGAATAAAAATAATTTAAATAACAATAATTTAATAAATTAAATATTTTCTATAATCTATAGAAATGTGCCAGAAATTGGTTGATATAATTGGATGTGACATACGTTCTAGCACCTAAAGATTTGAATGTCTGATACTTCCCCAACTCACAGCTCCAGCTTTAGATCACCAACACTTGTTTCTCGCTACCGGGGCCCCTTCGAAGCCAATGTTTGGAAATTGTTAATATTCCTAGGAAACATAATGCACTAAAAACTAATAAGAAACAAATCATACATTCCTACATAATGCTTGTCATCTAGATGAGCTGAACACACTCTAGTGACAGTTTTTCTCTCCATAACTTTTTTTTACAGCATAACAGTGTAAAGGACAATAGCAAAACATAACACAGTAGCCATAGGGATAGATACAATAGGAAACACAAACACATATAAAGTATAAGTGAGAATATATATTTATCTTGTATCTTTTACAGAGGCTTCTTTTACTGTCGGTGTAAAGTGTTTATTGGCATCTGTCCCTTAAAGGGGTTATGCCACGAAACAAATTACTTCACAAATTTCCCAAAGAGGTTAAAATATTTAAAAAAAGCCATTTATAATGGTAACCTGGAATGAAAGATAACCTTTTATTTGTTATTATGATGCGTGTTCAGCGTCTATTCTTTCCACACAGAAGCAGATGTGGGAGGGGCCTAGCACGCACATGCACAGAACTGACAGAGGCAGTTATTCCACTGACTTTAGAGTCTCCTTCCACCAGTGGTGTTCAAGTAGTCCCTGCACTTACTGATCCCCAGCACGACAGGATGCTGTGTGTTACCTTCCAAGGCCCTGACATTGCTATTCCTTTTTGTTTGAATCCACTATATACTTGAAAAAGAAAATAAATGTATATTATATGCACACTTCTATATATTCAATAATATTTACACCCTGAAACTTTCATATCAGCCTCATTCATAAAAACTGTAAAACAGTCTAAGGACTTATTCACACGACCGTTGGGGGACGTATATACGGCGGATGTACGTCCCCCATGGGCCAGCAATGGCCGCACAGCATCGTATGGAGCGATACGGTGCCGCAGCGATCCCCCTAATCCACACCCCCAATCACTCCCTGGCCACGCCCCAAATTTTAGCCATATTATAATAATAAAAATCATCTCAATTAAAAAAAAAATAATTATCCTCAGTGGAATTTGAACCTAGAACCTGCAATGTCCATGTACAATAATGTCACAGTGCCCCAACCAACTGAGCTATAATCTCTGTGGTTATCTAGGTGTAGAATTTTGACTACTACTATGACTACTGTTACACTGTGACACAGATTTAATGCCTTGGTATATAGGGAGGGATCTTCTCAGAGATTATTGTAATTATTGAGACTATTATTATTATTATGGAGATTATTATTATTATTTTTACTATTATTAATAATCATATCCATAATAATAAAAATAATAAAATTTATAATAATAATAAAAATAGTCTCAATAATTACAATAATAATCTCTGAGAAGATCCCTCTCTATATATCAGTGCATTAAGTCTGTGTCACAGTGTAACAGTGGCAGATAACACTTCTTAGTTACCAGAAATCCTCAGCTCTGTATCAGTGGACTTATAGCTCAATTGGTTAAGGCTCCTGTCTACAGTGCAGAGGGTCCCAGGTTCGAATCTCAGCCTGGGCAAAACTTTATTTAATTTCATTAAATAAAGAGCTTGTGTCTGGGGAAGCCCTGGAGACCATATATGGACAGATGCTGATCTGAAGCTGATGACGTGGTCCCTGCTCTCCGCTAAGCCGACACTTCTCTGAAAAGGATTCCCTGCCCGATGTCTGCTCTGGGGAAGCCTAGGAGATGCAGTGACCATATATGGATAGAGATCTGAAGCTGATGACGTGGTCCCTGCTCTCTGCGAAGCCGACACTTCTCTGAAAAGGATTCCCTGCCCGATGTCTGTAGAATCCATTCTTTAATATCAGTTCTGGCTTTCAAAGTATTTACTCTGCGGACACAGCGCCGGGACAAAGCGGGACCTGGGGAGAAAATCTGTGACAATCGCATAGCTGCCCGTGACGCGGGGCAGAGGTAAGAAAAACGGGACTTTCCCGGCAAAATGGGGATGGTTGGGAGCTATGCAGCAGTGTAGCATGGCATGTAGCGTGTCAGTAGTGGAGACTTACAGGAGGATGGCAGGACAGCAGTGTAGCATGGAGGACAGCCAGTAGTGGATATTACAGGAGAATGGCAGGACAGCAGTGTAGCATAGAGGACAGTCAGTAGTGGAGACTTACAGGAGGATGGCAGGACAGCAGTGTAGCATGGGGGGGACAATCAGTAGTGGATATTACAGGAGGATAGCAGGACAGCAGTGTAGCATGGGGGGACAGTCAGTAGTGGATATTACAGGAGGATGGCAGGACAGCAGTGTAGCATGGGGGGACAGCCAGTAGTGGAGATTACAGGAGGACCGCAGGACAGCAGTGTAGCGTGGAGGACAGTCAGTAGTGGAGACTTACAGGAGGATGGCAGGACAGCAGTGTAGCATAGAGGGACAGTCAGTAGTAGAGACTTACAGGAGGACTCCAGGACAGCAGTGTAGCGTGGAGGACAGTCAGTAATGGAGACTTACAGGAGGATGGCAGGACAGCAGTGTAGCATGGAGGGACAGTCAGTAGTGGAGACGAACAGGAGGACTGCAGGACAGCAGTGTAGCATGGGGGACAGTCAGTAGTGGAGACTTACAGGAGGATGACAGGACAGCAGTGTAGCATGGGGGACAGTCAGTAGTGGAGACTTACAGGAGAATGGCAGGACAGCAGTGTAGCATGGGGGGACAGTCAGTAGTGGGGACTCACAGGAGGACTGCAGGGCAGCAGTGTAGCATGGAGGACAGTCAGTAGTGGAGACTTACAGGAGGATGGCAGGACAGCAGTGTAGCATGGAGGGACAGTCAGTAGTGGAGACTTACAGGAGGATGACAGGACAGCAGTGTAACATGGGGGGACAGTCAGTAGTGGATATTACAGGAGGATGACAGGACAGCAGTGTAGCATGGGGGGACAGTCAGTAATGGAGATTACAGGAGGATGGCAGGACAGCAGTGTAGCATGGGGGACAGTCAGTAATGGAGACTTACAGGAGAATGGCAGGACAGCAGTGTAGCATGGGGGACAGTCAGTAGTGGAGATTACAGGAGGATGGCAGGACAGCAGTGTAGCATGGGGGGAAGTCAGTAGTGGATATTACAGGAGGATGACAGGACAGCAGTGTAGCTTGGGGGGACAGTCAGTAGTGGATATTACAGGAGGATGGCAGGACAGCAGTGTAGCATGGAGGGACAGTCAGTAGTGGAGATTACAGGAGGATGGGAGGACAGCAGTGTAGCATGGGGGGAAGTCAGTAGTGGAGATTACAGGAGGATGGGAGGACAGCAGTGTAGCATGGAGGGACAGTCAGTAGTGGATATTACAGGAGGATGACAGGACAGCAGTGTAGCATGGGGGGACAGTCAGTAGTGGATATTACAGGAGGATGGCAGGACAGCAGTGTAGCATGGAGGGACAGTCAGTAGTGGAGATTACAGGAGGATGGCAGGAGAGCAGTGTAGCATAGAGGGACAGTCAGTAGTGGAGACTTACAGGAGGATGGCAGGACAGCAGTGTAGCATGGAGGGACATTCAGTAGTAGAGACTTACAGGAGGATGGCAGGACAGCAGTGTAGCATGGAGGGACAGTCAGTAGTGGAGATTTACAGGAGGACTGCAGGAGGTTTTGGAGCTCAGGAGATGTCACAGTTCCGCCTGATGCTTGATGCTGCAGCCTCCTGTGTGATCTGACTAATGGTGAAAATTTAGAGGGTAGGAAAGGGCTTCTACACAGTAATGAGGTTACAGTCATGTTGTTAGGGGAGGACTGCCCTCTGTATAGGCTGCAGGTACCTGGATGTGCACTGTCATGAGGTTACAGCCATGTTGTTAGGGGAGGACTGCCCTCTGTAGAGGCTGCAGGTACCTGGATGTGCACAGTAATGAGGTTACAGCCATGTTAGGGGAGGACTGCCCTCTGTACAGGCTGCAGTTACCTTGGATGTGCACTGTAATGAGGTTACAGCCATGTTGTTAGGTGAGGACTGCCCTCTGTACAGGCTGCAGGTACCTGGATGTGCACAGCAATGAGGTTACAGCCATGTTGTTAGGGGAAGATTGCCCTCTGTACAGGCTGCAGTTACCTTGGATGTGCACTGTAATGAGGTTACAGCCATATTGTCAGAGGAGGACTGCCCTCTGTATAGCAGGCTGCAGTGACCTTGGATGTGCATTGTAAGCACCTGTGGAGCTGAGGCTTGCAGTAAGCAGTGGAGATCACAGCCATCACTCGTGTATACAGCTAAGCCAGTGGTGGCGAACCTATGGCAGGGGTGCCAGAGTCGGCGCTTTGAGCCCTCTCTGTGGGCACTCAGGCCATCAACCCAGAATGAAGTTCACCAGACAGAACTCAAAGAATCTTCCTGCAGAACCTTCCTATAATGATAGATGAATATGCCCTCCTCCTTTCAACTGCATTGGTGTCCTTAGGAGGCTGAAGGATTGAAAGTTGTCAATGAACAAGGAGAAATACATTATTACTTGAATTGCTGGGCTGGCACTTGGCAATAAATAAGTGGCTTTTGGTTGAAGTCTGGGCACTGAGGCTCTAAAAGGTTCACCATCACTGAGCTAAGCTCTCTGCCCCTCCTCCTCTCTCACCTCCTATTGGCTGCAGTGTGTCAGGTGATCTCTCAGTGTGTAGAGTAGCTGTGAGCCTGTGGAGTGATCTGTATAGCAGAGCAGCTGCTGACTCCTTGTGCGCAGACTCGGCCAGATCAGCTGTAGCTCAGGACGGGACACAGCTACCACCAGGGGGCGCCAGCAACCAGAACAAAAGGAGTTATCTCAGTAAGGCTGCAGATTTTGTAATAAGTGTAAATGGTAAAAGTACTTGTCACAATGCATTGAGCTGAATTACAGCCATGTGCTATGGTGACACAACCCCTTTAAGTATGAAATTAAATTGCAAAACCTCCCCTGGAAGCCTCCATTCAGAAATGATCAGTGTCATATACATGGACCTGACTGCATAGAATATAGTCACATGTACTAGTCAGTTGCAGTTGCATCTGACTGTTTTGCTTTATACACACAAAAATATACAATATGAAAGGGGTTGGACACTATTACATAATTTGCCTTTGTGCCTTTATTGCCTGAATGTTTATCAAGTGATTCAGGATTCCTGATACTTACTTTTATATTGTATCCAGACCCCCTGTGCTTCTTTATTTACATCTCTAAACTCTGCTGAATAGGAGGAACTGAGTTATGACTAATCCAGCATTTCTAATGCGTAATTTTACATTGTGTGCAGACCCTCCATGCTTCTTTATTTACATTTCTGCTGATTAGGAGATGCTGTTATGCTAAGTTATGCTGCTACCTAAGTCACTCTGCTACCTCCCTGTCTGTCAGCATGGACGGACAATGGGGAAAAAGATGCAGAGGATGGGGTTACATTGACGACCTGCAGCAGAGACAGAGGTGGCAGTGGTGTGTATATGTAGAGGGAAGCATGCTGAGAACAAGGCTGCAATGTTTAACCCCTTAACGCTGAAGCCACTTTTCACCTTCCTGACACGGCCCATTTTTTAAAATCTGACATGTGTCTATTTAAGTGGTTATAACTTTGGAACGCTTTAACATATCCAGTTGATTTTGAGATTGTTTTTTCGTGACACATTGTACTTCATGTTGGTCGAGAAATTTTATCAATATGTTTAGTATTTATTTATGAAATAAATGGAAATTTGCCAAAAATTTTGAAAAAAACAATGTTTTCAAAATTCAAAATTTTCTACTTTTTGGAAAGTTAGTCATATCACTAAAATAACTTGATAACTAACATTTTCCATATGTCTGCTTTAACTTGGCATCATTTTTCAAACATCTTTTCCTTTTTTTAGGATGCTAGGAGGCTTATAACTTTAGGTGCAATTTTTCAGATTTTCACGAAAATCATCAAAACCTACTTTTGGAGGGTCAGTTTAGTTAGAAGTGACTTTATAAGGCCTACATGATAGAAAACCCCCACAAATGACACCATTTTAGAAACTACACCCCTCAAAATATTCATAACAACCTTTGGGAATTTTGTTAACCCTTTGAGCGTTTCATGAGGGTGAAAGATAAATGAAAGTGAAATTACAGAAATGTAATTTTATCTTACAATAGATTCATTGAACACTAAAATTTGCACCTTCACAATGGGTTAAAAAGGAAAATGCATTTTACCATGTTTAGGGCAATTCCTCCTGAGCATGCCAATGCCCATTTTGTCACTGTACCCTGCTGTACGGGCACAGGGGGGCACTTGGAATGGAAAGAGCGTTGTTTCGTTTTTGCAGGGCAAATATGGCTGAAAAAGTTTTCATGTGTCAGGATGAATTTGGAGAGCCCTAATGGTACCAAAACAGAGGAAAGCCCCAACAAGAGACACCATTCTGGAAAGTACACCCCTTGGAGAGTTTAGCAACGTGTAATTTGTGTATTTGCCCAAACAGGTGTTTGATTCAATTAGGCCCCAAAAGGGAAAAAAGGTGAAAATATTCTCAAAAAAGTCACTTTTACCCCAAATTTTTGTAAGCCACAAGGGATAAAAGATGAAACAACCCCATAAATGTGTAAAACTATTTCTCCTAAGCACAGAACTGCACCACTTTTGCATATAAAGTGTTGTATGGGTGCACAGTAGGGCTCAGAAGGGAAGGAGGGGCTTTGGCCTTTTAGAAGCCAGATTTGACAATCATCCATTACATGTGTCAGGATGCATTTGGAGAGCCCTAGTGGTACCAAAACAGAGGGGAACCCCAACAAATGTCACCATTTTGGAAAGTGCACCCTTTGGAGAATTTAGCAAGGTGTAATATGTGTATTTTCCCCCACAGGTGTTTGCTTCAATTAGGTCCCTAAAAGGAAAAAGATGAACATTTTCCCAAAAAAGTCACTTTTACGGCTAATTTTTGTATCCCATAAGGCATTAAAGATAAAATAACCCCAAAAAATGTGTACTAGCATTTCTCCCGAGTATAAAATTGCCCCACACATGCAAATAAAATGTTGTATGGGTACGCAGTGAAGCTCAGAAGGGAAAGAGGGGCGTTGGCCTTTTAGAAGCCAAATTTGACAGACATCCTTTACATGTGTCAGGATGCATTTAGAGAGCCGTAGTGGTACCAAAACAGAGGGGAACCCCAACAAGTGTCACCATTTTGGAAAGCACACCCCTTAGAGAATTTAGTAAGGTGTAATATGAGTATTTGTCCATATAGGTGTTTGATTTAATTAGGGCTTAAATAGGACAAAGGTGAACATTTTCTTATAAAGGTCATTGTACCCCTAATTTTTTATAGCCACAAGGGATAAAAAAAATGTAATAACCCCTTAAAATGTGTAAACCTATTTCTCTCGAGTGTAGAAGTACCTCACATGTGTATATAAAATGTTGTATGGGCGCACAGTAAAAGGGAAGGGGAATGTTTGCCTTTTAGAAGCCAAATTTGACAGAAATGTTTGACATGCATTTGGAGAACCCTAGTGGTATAAAACAGATAAGAATCCGAAAAGTGACCCTAATTTTTGAACACACACCCCTTAGAGAATTTTGCAATGTGTAATATATGTATTTGACCCTACAGGTGAATGATCCAATTAGGCCCTAAACATTAAAAAGGTGAAAATTTTCCTATAAATGTCACTTTACTCCTAATTTTTGTAAGCCACAAGGGATAATATATTAAATAACCCCGAAAAAGGTGTAAAACTATTTCTCCCGAGTGTAGAAGTACCCCACATGTGCATATAAAATGCTTTATGGGCGCACAGTAGAGGAAAAGAGGGATGTTTGTCTTTTAGAGGCCAAATTTGCAAGAAATCCTTCACATGTGTCAGGATACATTTGGAGAGCCGTAGTGGTACCAAAACAGAGGAAAACCCGAAAAGTGACCCTAATTGTTGAATGTACACCCCTTGGGGAATTTAGCAAGGTGTAATATGTGGTGTAGTGTAATACACGTCGTGAAATGAGCATTTGAACATATAGGTGGTTTCCAAATATGATGTGCAATGGAGTCCAAGATGGAAATTGCAATTATTTCTGGAACGTTCAGTGCCCGTTATGTGGCGCCCCTTATGAAATAATGGAGGGGTATAGGGAGCAACGTGACCTACCAGTTGTTAAATTATTCATTTTACTGAATTCACAACAGGTTGGGCATGAATTGTGAATGTGTTGCGTATAAGGAGGTAGAATAGACCAGGGGACCATCTAAACTTTTGTCACACTTGGAGTTGTCGCAGGTCTCTTAGTAGTATATAGTGTCCATCCTTAGTATATAGTGTCCATCCTTAGTATATAGTGTCCATCCTTAGTATATAGTGTCCATCCTAACTCCTCTTTTGGAACAAACTCTTTTCTGAGTCCTTCCTTTAGAAGCAGCAGAATTTACCGTGAAAATGCTGCCCTGACAAAATACAGGAACATCTAAACCAGAGGTACAGGGGCCCCGTCCTTCTTGTCCCAATATTAGTTTCCTAATATCTTGCTCTTGAAAACGGAGAAATGATACGGCAGGACCTGCACATTGGAACAGCACATAAGAGTTGTACAGCGTAATCTGTACAATGTGCACGGCCAGCGCTTTTGTACCATATCTTCGTTTTTTGTAGGGAAATTATCGCCAAGTGTTGCTCTTATTCACCCTAGCAATGCCCATTGTGACGAATACTGCTGCTTTTAGCTGGACCAAATCGACCAGCCAATAGCGGCAAACATGGACAGAGGGGGGCAACAAAACCCCTCTGAACCACAAGGTAAAATCGGTGGCTGTCAGGAACAGCCTCCACCCTGCCCCGATCACCGTGTCTACAGACATGGTGACCGGTATTACTGACGTCAAAAGTAAATTCGCTGCTATTGGCTCGTCTGAATTGATGAGCCAATAGCAGCGATAATAAACTGGGGGTGTGTGGGGGGGACGTAACCCTTCTGGTCCATGGGGCAGGATGGATGGCTGTCAGGAACAGCCGCAGTCTTACCCCGATCACTGTGTCTGACCGGTGTTGGCAAGTCACTACCCGCCGCACCGTTCTATTACAACGCGCGTTGGGAATAGGCTATACAATCTTTATTTTTTAAGCAATTTAGACAAATAAGGGCTTATTTTTTGCGAGACGCGATGCACTGTAAAAAAAAACTTTATTTTAGAGGGTGTTTAGCTTATCAAAGCAATTTTATTAACTTTTTTCGTGTGGAGGAAAATAAAATCATCAATTCTTGTTTTGGATTTTTAGCATTTTTTTGGGGGGTTGTTCACTGTAGCATAACAATAATATATTATCTTTATTCTACGGATCACTACGATTACGGTGATACCTCATTTATATAGTTTTATTTTTATTTGTCCAATTTTATTGAAGGAAAACTAGAATAGAAAAAATTGCATTTGTTTTAGTATTGCCATCTTTATAGTGGCATAACTATAGTATTTTTTGGTTGACGGAGCTGGTTGTGAGCTTATTTTTTGCGTGACAAGTTGTTCTTTTCAGTGGTATCATTTTGGCGCTTGTAACTTTTTCGGATCACTTTTTAGAACATTTTTTGTAAAGCAATTTGATAAAAAGTTTAAATTTTTGGCAAGTTTTTGGGTTTTTTTTTTTACCACGTTCACCTAGAGCAGTGATGGCTAACCTATGGCACTGGTGCCAGAGGTGGCACTCAGAGCCCTTTCTGCGGGCACTCAGGCCTTCACCAGAGATGACTCCAGGTATATTCCTGCAGTCCCAGACAGCCCAGGACTAGCTGTGCACAGAAGTATTTTAAAGTGACAGTGCTACCTGGGACTATTTTCTGCTTTATTGGTGTCCTCAGGGTGCTTGTATCAATGAAAGCTGTAACAGAGAAGGGAGTATAAATCACAAATTAAATTTCTGTGTTGGCACTTTGCAATAAATAAGCGGGTCTTTGTTGTAGTTTGGGCACTCGGCCTCTAAAAGGTTTGCCATCACTGACCTAGAGGGTCCAATTATGATAAGGATTTATTGTACAGATTGTTACGGACGCAGCGATACCAAATAAGTGGGGTTTTTTTGTGATTTAGTGTATTTTATACTTTATTACTTGTGTAAAGGGAAATGTGGTGTTTGGGGGGACTTTCACTTTCTTTTATTATTTATTTTTATTTTAAAAAACCTTTATTTATTGTTTTAACTTTTTTTTACAGATAATGACATCTAAGCTTGAACAAGTGATCCTTCCCAAACCCTCACTGCTGGCTCCCGGCTCCGACCCCCTCCCTACCCCGCTCCCGCGGTCCTGACTTCCCCCCCCCCCCAACCCTCGCTCCAGGCCTGAAACCGCCTGCCGCCACAGAACAAGGCAGAACTTGCCAAGGCCCCCGAGACCATTAAAGAAAGGTAATGGTATTATATATATATATATATATATATATATGGGTGTATATGTATGTTTGGATGTATATGTATGTATGAGTGTATGTATGTGTGTATATATGTATGTGTGTGTATATGTGTATGCATGTGTGTGTGTGTATATGCGTGTGAGTGTGTATATATGTATATGCGTGTGTGTGTATATATATATATATGAGTATGTGTGAGTGTGTATATATATATATATATATATATATATATATATATATATATATATATATGATGTATATGTGTGTATATTTGCTATATGTATGTGCAGTGTGTGTATATGCTCAATTGACTGTTTGTGTATGTGTATATATGCTGTATGTATATGCTGTATTTGTAATATTTATCAGAACTTCTATTTTGTACTACATGGTGGCACGCTGTATGCATTTTATACTAAATGGGGGGACACTGTATGCTTTTTATACTACATAATGGTATGCTGTTATATCTTATTCTACATGGCGGCAGGCTGTATCTATCTTATTCTACATGGCGGCAGGATGTATGCATTTTATTCTACATGGTGGCATGCTTATGCATTTTATACTACATGGCAGTATGCTGTATCTATCTTATTCTACATGGCGGCACGCTGTATGCATTTTATACTACATGGTGAAACGCTGTATGCATTTTATTCTACATGGCGGCATGCTGTATACATTTTATACTACAGGAAGGTACGTTGTATGCAGTTTATGCTACATGGCTTTACGCTTTATGCATTTTATACTACATGGCGGTACTCTATCTATTCTATACTTCATGGCGGCACGCTGTATCTATCTTATACTACATGGCAGTACGCTGTATGCATTTTATACTACATGGTGATATGCTGTATGCATTTTATACTACATGGCAGTACGCTGTATGCATTTTATACTGCATGGCGGTACGATACGCTTTATCTATCTTCAGAAATAGAAAAAAGAAGATATAGTTCCTGCTCACCTTCTGATGCATGTGGTCCCCAGCGCAAGCACTTCCAGAGAAACCCCACGGACTGCAGGCACAAAATTCCAAACGAACAAACGAAGTCTGCGCTTTCAGGGAAGTTGCAAGTAAAATCAAGATTCTTTATTGTATGCCATTAAAATCCAGAATGGGCAGTTAGCATAGGTGTGAGGGTCCAAGCATAGCGACCTACGCGTTTCGCCCTTAAGCGGGCTTAGTCATGGTCTATAACAAACAGTATGTAGTATTCCGATTTAAATACCCCCCGCTCCTGGGATGGCGTGTGACGTCACAGTCACGTGATGTGAATCACGTGATTGGGCTAAGCCACACCCCCTCCGGAACGGTACGATTTCAAATGCAATAAAAACTGTCTCAAGTATAAAAACACAGACAAAGGTGAGATGGATGGATGAAGACTTAGAGTAAAGTTACACAAAAGCCTATAAGAAAGGAGAAAAAATGGAGAAAAAATGGAATGGAGTTCTATCTTGTTGCGTTATGCCTCTAAGTAAACAAGCTATATAAAAGTGTAAACAAATATACGGACACTGGCATAGGTGCTTAAATTGGGGGTAGATACTTAACCAGGAACAATACAAAGCACTTGCTGGTTAAACAATGGTGACAAAGCATCGAATTAAAATACAGCGAACTAGCAGTAATGGATACATGCTCATTCATAGCAGAGAATTAAATCCTGTCTAAGGTTCAGACCTAGAGGTTGTGTTGTTTGTAAAGTAAACATCCAATATGTTTCTCTGTTCATGAGTTTTCTCCTGTGGTCTCCCCCTCTCTCTGGTTTTTTCACTTTTTCGATGCCCTGCCATTTAAAATAACTATTGTCCCCATTATGCATGTCACGAAAATGCTTAGAGGCTGCTGACATATTAGTTAAATTGGAATTTTTTATGTCTGACAGATGCTTTCTAATGCGGACTTTCAAAGAGTTGGTGGTATAGCCTACATATTGTAGACTGCACTCCACACATGTTATTAAATAAACAACACAAGTGGTGTTGCAGTTCACATATGTGGTAATATCATATTTTTTCTTGGTGGTACAGGAAGTAAAGTTGTCAATGGTTAAGAGATGCTCGCAAGTGGTGCATCTTAGGTGCCCACATTTATGGTTGCCAGGATGGTGTAACCATGAATATTTTTTGTTACTTTCTACCGTGTGACTTTTGAAAACACTCGGGGAGACAATTGAGCCCACAGTGGGTGCTTTTTTGGATATGATTCTCACACCGTCCGACAAACATTCCTTGAGTTTTGCATTTTGCTCTAAGATAGGTAAGTATTTAGTTATGACTCTCTTCACAAGATGAAACTGATTACTGTAAGTGGTTACAAAAGGGATTGGTTTTGGTTTGGATTTGTTGGCAAATGATTTGTTGTGATGATGTTTCCTATCTATGAGGAGTGTATTTCTATCTACCTTGTGGATCCTATTCCGAGCTGAAGATAGGACATCTGGTTTGTACTCCCTTGCTCTGAATCTCTTTTCCCATTCTAGCATTTGTGTGTTGAAGATTTGGTCGGAAGAGCTATTTCGACGGAGGCGGATTAATTCGCCATAGGGTATATTGTCAATGACATGCCTAGGATGGCAAGAGGTGGCTAATAATACACTATTTCCTGCTGTGGATTTTCGGAAGGGAGACACATTGATAATGCTGTTGTGACCTTGAATTGTTATGTCTAAATAATCAATATGATCACCACCGTAAAAATGTGTGAATTTAAGGTTCATGTTGTTATCATTGATATATTTGGCAAAATTGTCAAACTCCGTGTGTGAGCCTTGCCACAACCACAACAGGTCGTCTATAAAGCGTCCAAACCATTTAATGCATGATTTGAAGGGGTTGGATTCTGTAAAAATGTGATTAATTTCCCATTGTGTCATAAAAATATTAGCAAGGGAGGGGGAGAACTTAAATTCCAATTTAACTAATATGTCAGCAGCCTCTAAGCATTTTCGTGACATGCATAATGGGGACAATAGTTATTTTAAATGGCAGGGCATCGAAAAAGTGAAAAAACCAGAGAGAGGGGGAGACCACAGGAGAAAACTCATGAACAGAGAAACATATTGGATGTTTACTTTACAAACAACACAACCTCTAGGTCTGAACCTTAGACAGGATTTAATTCTCTGCTATGAATGAGCATGTATCCATTACTGCTAGTTCGCTGTATTCTAATTCGATGCTTTGTCACCATTGTTTAACCAGCAAGTGCTTTGTATTGTTCCTGGTTAAGTATCTACCCCCAATTTAAGCACCTATGCCAGTGTCCGTATATTTGTTTACACTTTTATATAGCTTGTTTACTTAGAGGAATAACGCAACAAGATAGAACTCCATTCCATTTTTTCTCCATTTTTTCTCCTTTCTTATAGGCTTTTGTGTAACTTTACTCTAAGTCTTCATCCATCCATCTCACCTTTGTCTGTGTTTTTATACTTGAGACAGTTTTTATTGCATTTGAAATCGTACCGTTCCGGAGGGGGTGTGGCTTAGCCCAATCACGTGATTCACATCACGTGACTGTAACGTCACACGCCATCCCAGGAGCGGGGGGTATTTAAATCGGAATACTACATACTGTTTGTTATAGACCATGACTAAGCCCGCTTAAGGGCGAAACGCGTAGGTCGCTATGCTTGGACCCTCACACCTATGCTAACTGCCCATTCTGGATTTTAATGGCATACAATAAAGAATCTTGATTTTACTTGCAACTTCCCTGAAAGCGCAGACTTCGTTTGTTCGTTTGGAGCTTTATCTATCTTATACTATATGGCGGCATGCTGTATGCATTTTGAATTTGGATCTGGTCCTGACATTCCCTGATATATTACATATATGGGGGGGGGGGCGTCTCTCTATGGCTCGCCTCAGGCAGCAGACAGGCTTGGTACACCCCTGGTCACATGTTTTTTGAAATGTAACCAAACCAAAACCCTACCCCTGGGACTACACCAATGATTCTGTCAGGGTGCAAGGTAAGTTAAAACACACAATTATACTGTAATGAAAATGCTTAAAAAATGCATAAAGGCAGATTTGGAATGCAGCTGTAATAGGCTCCTGTAACCTGTCTTTAATGATAATGAGGTCCCTGGTGACAGGTTCCTTTTAAGTGGTAAAACAGATTTTAAGATAAAATAGTTTTGGGAACTATACTTACTTATACTTACACTGTGTAAATCAATGCTATATTTTTTTTTTACTAGTATGGCTCAGCACAAGGCATAGAACAACTGGAGTAGACGATGGAGCTTGGAGGCCTTTCTTTCTATTGGCTAGCTATGACATTTGCGCAGAAACAACTGATCATCTTCGGATTGGCCAGTGTGATCCGAGCTGTCTAGAGACATGGCCATTGAGCTGCAGTTCTGCTCCTTCTGGCCCGGTCTAAATGAGCCGCCGATTAAATACTGACAGTCATAGTTAACAGCGTCTAACTGAGCAGTATATAGTCGTACAGAAGTAAAAAAGTGGTTAAAGATTATAAAAGCATTAAAGATATTCGTGTATTTTTCAGCCACTGCCTTTAAGTAAAAGGTTCTAGAGGCGGTGCTGATGTGATAGACGTGGTATTGTGGGAATTATTCTATTAGAACCTTTGCTTGCTCAGGGTTCTGTACATTGCTTGGGTTTCCTTCCAGGGAGCAGCAGTGCTATTATTGAGTGTGCGATTGTTTTAGAGAGTTTTTCTATTTTAGAAGATGTGGGAGTCAGACTCACTTGACTCAGTAGCATCTAACTATGGCACCTGAAAGCCACCATCATCTAAAAAATAGCACCTTTGCCGCAAATAGGGACATGGCGGCTAAGAAAGTGCTGGACAAGCTGACCAGCAATCCTCTGAGAAACCCTAAAAAATCTCCGGGATCTGGTGAATGCAGGATAAATGTGGGCCAATAGGGCCAAGAAAAGAGGTCACCAAGAGCCCTGGATATGAAGATGAATATATAACATCAGCAGCTCCTATCCAGAATTATCTCCGCAAAAAGACCCTTGAGGGAAATAGGACCGGGACAAGGGTAAAGCGAGGTTAGGCGATTGCCTAGGGCGCTACCCATGCCTCCCAGCCTGGGGCACCTTGCTGAATCTTGGCCCTCAATGGTGACCGGGGCTATGTGCATCTAAAATGCACACAGGGCTGATCACTGGACGCAGGCAGCGATATTACTGCTGCCTGCGCCCTCTGTGCGATGCATGCACTGCTCAGGCAACGGCGCCTGGTCATAGAGAGGAGTAAATGCGTGTCCACTCCTCTCTATAGAAGTGAAGATGAGCCTGGGAGAGAAGGTAGGCGAGTATAATTTTTTTATTTTGCTGTGCAAAATGTATACTGGGGATATGTGTGGGGGATTAGGTGTACACTGGGGATATGTGTGGGGGATTAGGTGTACACTGGAGACATGTGTGGGGGATTAGGTGTACACTGGAGACATGTGTGGGGGATTAGGTGTACACTGGGGACATGTGTGGGGGATTAGGTGTACACTGGAGACATGTGTGGGGGATTAGGTGTACACTGGAGACATGTGTGGGGGATTAGGTGTACACTGGGGACATGTGTGGGGAATTAGGTGTACACTGGAGACATGTGTGGGGGATTAGGTGTACACTGGAGGCATGTGTGGGGGATTAGGTGTACACTGGAGACATGTGTGGGGGACTAAGTGTACACTGGAGGCATGTTTGGAGGACTAAGTGTACACTGGAGGCATGTGTGGGGGATTAGGTGTACACTGGGGGCATGTGTGGGGGATTAGGTGTACACTGGAGGCATGTGTGGGGGATTAGGTGTACACTGGAGGCATGTGTGGGGGATTAGGTGTACACTGGGGGCATGTGTGGGGGATTAGGTGTACACTGGAGACATGTGTGGGGGATTAGGTGTACACTGGAGGCATGTGTGGGGGATTAGGTGTACACTGGGGGCATGTGTGGGGGATTAGGTGTACACTGGAGACATGTGTGGGGGATTAGGTGTACACTGGAGACATGTGTGGGGGATTAGGTGTACACTGGAGACATGTGTTGGGGATTAGGTGTACACTGGAGACATGTGTTGGGGATTAGGTGTACACTGGAGACATGTGTGGGAGACTAAGTGTACACTGGGGGCTGTTATCTAGGGGACATTATATTGACAATTTTTTTTCTTTTTTTTTTAGGGATGGAGTGTGGAGATGTTTTCCAGATGCCACAGTCACCAGGGTAGTGATAAGTTAAAGCCATGACATTTTCTACCTGATGAAGAAGCATGGCCAACTGTGAGGAGACTACAAGGAAGACCAGGATGGACCAGGCCAACACAGACATAGAACGAAACAGCGGCAACAGTAAGTAATGTCTGTGCCCAAGTGTAGCCAAGATGTGCAGTATATTTAATGCTTGTATTTATGATGTTATTTATTCCTGATATATATTTATGTGTGCAGTATATTTATTTTTGGTAAGTATTTATATGGGTGGCATAGTATCTATGTGTCTGCTACATTCATTGCAGGTATATATTTATATTTGTGTTATATCCATTTTAAGTATTTTCACTGTAGGGGCATACTTTTCTATTAGTGCTATATTCACTGCTCGTAGGCCTTAATGCAGATGATCCCATAGCAGTTGGCCTCTTAGATTTCATTCTTATGATTTTCAATTTGGGGGGCATTTCATTTTCCCCTCAGGATCAGCCTGGATTCTACTGCGTATTTGCTACAATTTTATGCTTGAGGGGGGTGGGGCACAATTTTGCTTGCCTGCCTAGGGCACTAAAAACCCTTGACAAAAATAGCAACAGTGAGTACGGTGCAACATAACAATTCTCAGCTCTATCCATGGGACCAGCATAAAGAGCCTCCTGTACCTAAAAAGACATCCGCTCTACCACCCATAAGACAGTCATCAAGTTATAATGCAGAAAGCAATGTACAGTACACAACAAAAGAAACTGCCCCAACCCAAGATGGCTGTTTCTGAGGCCCTGAGTCTACTGGTATCTGAAGACTGGGAAAAAAATGCAAGGGATTTACAATATCTTCTCCTTGATATCCTTCCATTCTGAATCTGATCTACAAACTGTCTGAGACCTGAGGACTGCGATAATGAAGGAATTCCCAAGTCCCTGGACATGATGTTCTCCACATTGCAGTCACACATGGACTATGACCTCCTGTAGACTTGTCAGGGTCTTGTTACACAAGGCCGGGAAAGCTAACACCTTTATCCATGAAGCAGTGGACTGCGCTCTGTCATCAATGGTGGATAATGTCAGCCCTGGCCGCCCTAATAGAGGGTCATAAAAACCACAGCGTAAGATCCACCACCATCAGACACCTGGCAGGCTTGATGGACAGAATGGGACCAGAGTAAATTCTCTCTGGACGAAAAGGAGTCACTGACCGGGCACTTCCAGCGGTAGCCAAGTGTATCCAGGACAGCTGTCCACAAGCCCAGATGCATGGGAGGAAGATCCTGACCACATTAGCTGCTAATCCAAGACTGGACTCGACAATTAATAAATATCTGCCCCCAAAAGACAAACCAGAAGTAACACTCCTGCTGAAGAAGTTCTCCAAGTAACTACTGAAGACCTTATTTGAAGGCCGGGTGAGAAATTTACTTGAAAGACAAGAACTTCATGGACAAGGATCAGTCCATGAGTATTTGGAAGAGGGACGTAACCTACAGAGCCCAGTGTCATCCTCCTTAGACTGATAGCGAGGTAGGTGGGATTTAGGAAGGATTTATCTTGTTGCATTGTCTTATATACATTTATATGTCCTCTGCACTGCAGCCCAGACATTACTTGTAATTGTAACTCGAAATTAGGTCTTTTAAACATTCATATACAAAATTGCTTGGTGGGATTTACAGTATTAGTAAAATAAAAAAAAAAAAGATCAAACCATCATCTATTTCACCAACCAATAACAGCACAGCTATTATTTTGTTTTTGTTATGTAATATTATGCAATATGTAATTGGACTAATGTACTGGAGAGTTTACTGCCGAGAGTTTAGATTCAAAGAAATATTTTGGTCTTAGGGCAAAAGCTTAAAGCGAACCTGTCATCCAGAATGTCATTACTGATGGTGACAGGTTCCAACAGCCTATGTTCTGCAGATAATGTGAAATAAAATTATATAAACTACTGAAATGATTCAGAATGCTGACAAAGCCATTTTTAAAATCAGCATAGCATAGGCTATAGGAACCTGTCACCAGCTAAAAATAACATTCCTGGTGACAGTTTCCCTTCAAAGTGAGATTATCATAATAGTCCCAGAGATTAAAGACGGGTTATAAAATATATAAGATTCTACACACCTCTTATCTGTTTGATGTTTGCTCCTTTCTTATCAGATTTGGAAGTATATAAGCAGTGCCGGGCTTCCAGATGCCCCAGAGGATAAAGGTGAAGAGAGACAAGATCCTGGATCTGAATGTCGCTGACTCTGGGCCAGATGCACTTCCGGGATTCATCCTCCCATCTGTTATCCAGCAACCAACAGGCACCAGACTTCTCTGCAGTCCCATTCACCCTGGACCTGGTATATAAGATGACGGCTGAGTGGTTCAAGCGACAGCAATTCCATTTATTATATTTTGTTCTATTCCCTAAGAAGAATGGCTTGACCATTAAATATTCTTTTACCTCGTGTTACCCCATCATCTTCATAAACCGTAAGCTCTGGCGAGCAGGGACCTCACTCCTGTTGTTCCATACAAATGTTGTGCTCTGTTACATTACATTTGTATTTGTTTCCTATGATTTGTAAAGCGCTACGTAATATGATGGCGCTATATAAATAAAGATTATCTTATCTATCTTATCCTCCATCTTGTTATATAACAGGAGGACGACCATTCTCCTGTAACTCCTGTAACCACCATCCCTCCCAACTGAGATTTTAAGTTATTGAGCAGGTGGAAAATCCGAGAGGGGGGGGGGGGGGGGGGGTAATTAAATTAGTGCAATTACAAAAACAACAATCCTTTTGGATCCGCACCCTTCAGACCATCGAACCTCGGGGACTGAATAGACCATATGTTGGTACTTTTTCTTAAATAATGAGGATATTTCCACAACCAAGGCTTCTTGATGGTTATTAATGACTATCAATTGTATGCAATGTTTATGCTCCATTCTGATCATAATACTAGTCCTATCTCATGAGAATGTTTTGCTATGTGAATATAACATTTTGTATTGTATATTCAATGAGGTAACCATTTTCCTTTTTCTATTATAGAAAAAATGACATCAATCTCTCCTCCCGAACTTCCATTGTCATCTATCTCCATGGGTAACGTAATGATAAGAAATTATCAAGCCAGCTAACAAAGGGGGAGCCATAGTTGTGATGAATAAGACTGACTACATTAAAGAAATCAATTCTCAACATCACTACTTGCATAAAATGACAACCATATCCCGCTGATCAGGTTTTTATACTAATCAAGAACACAATAAACAGATATGGAGCACTGGAAATCATAGACCAAAAAACTGCAGATTTTTTTCTTATCCCCATCCCATGAAGTCCGAATTTTACACATTGCCAAAAATTCACAAAAGGCCAGACAGACCTCCTGGCAGACTGAGCATTGTCTTTATAGAATCCATCTTGGCTCCTTTAGCCATCTATTTGGAGAAAATTCTAACACCATGACCAAAGATTCCATTACAGCTTTTTCACCCCTTCCCATAAAGGCTATTCTTGTACCATGGGATGTCAGCACCCTAAACACTTCTATCAGATGCAGTAAAGGTATCGTATCAAGGCTGTCAGGACACTTTTTTTAAAACATCAAATCAATGAGAATTAACAAAACTGATACTTGACTTCTTACATTTCATCCTTTACAATAACTTCTTTTTGTTTATAGATCTATATTACCTACAAACCAAAGGCACAGCCATGGGGTCCAATGAGGCCTACATGGCCCATTTCAAGGAACACCATGTATACAACCAGGAGATTTTTAAACATCATTCAGTTTACTGGCGCCGTTATATTGATGATATCTTTAGCGTTTGGATGGGCCCATTGGACTCCCTTCTCCATTTTCACCACTGTCTTGACTCCATAACGCCCAAGCTGCTATTATCCTTCCATTATGACAACCATAAAATGAATTTTCTTGACACATTGTTCTCTGAAGACTCTGAAGGAACTATTGAAGTTGACCTCTATGTTAAACCAACCGACATTTTTGCATTACCAAAGTGTCCCCCCCCCTCCCCTAAGACATAAAAACTCTACCTCTCTCTTAGTATAGCAGAGTTAACCACATTGTAAGTGAACAAATAATTTAAAAGAAGAGATTTAATCAAATGATGACTAAGTTTATTGAAAGGGGATATCAGCTAAGAATAGTTAACAAAATGCACACACGCATCTACTGAGGAACTATCCAGAATGGAGGAAACTACTAAATGCATTCCATAAGTACACCAATATCATTCTATGTCTCCCCTATCATTCTATGTCTCCCTTACTTTCATGGATTTTAAATAAACACTGACCACTTCTAAAAAAAAACAATATCCAAGAATTTCTGAATTTCACCAACCCCACTAATTTGCCATAGCCAAAATGGACAAAAAAAATCTCAAGGACTCTTTAGTTCGAGCAGATATAGGCAGCCTGACGAGAATTCCAAGAAAACTTTTCTCTCTACTCCCAAAAAGGTTCCATACTCTTGCCTTGAATGTAATCAATGCTCGGCTGTAATAAGAAGAGAATACTCTAGCAGCGCCGGCGTCCTTGCGACAGAAATCAAGGGCGAACCGTCTGACAATCCAACTGATTCGGACTGAGCGCGGGATTTAAGTTTCAAATTGTGTCGCAAGACAATGCACTTACATGCACCGGGAAGAAGAAGGTGAACTCCGACGTGACACATGCAGGAAATCGGGCGCACGATCTTAGTGAATCACGGCAGATGTGCATTCTCGTTGCACAATGCACTTTCTGTGAACTCCTCGGACCGGGTAAGTAAATGTGTCCCACAGTATAGGATTCATGGCTACCACACTTGCAATATGTGGTTTATCTATTACGATGTCCTTGTGGACTTATGTATGTTTTATGTACCTTTTTTACCTCTATTTAAGAACTTCGTCATGCGCTTACCTATACATAACTACAGTGGTAGCAGCTGCTATGGGGCCCACAGCGTCAGGGGCCCCTGTAATCTCACCGGAGATGCTAAAGAATAAATGATCTGCCCCATTATATACATATTGGGGCTTATTTACTAAAGGTCCCGTGGCCCCATTTTCGTCGGGTTCCCCAACTTTTCAGGGATCGCGCGGGGGATTGTTGCAAGAGATCGGATTGTGTCGCAATTGTGCCGGCCTTCACGCAACACAAATTGGGGGGTGGGCCGACGGACAATCCGACTGATTCGGACTAAGCGCAGGATTTAACATTTAAATTTGTGTCGCATCCAGTGCACTTACATACACCGGGAGGAAGATGGTGAACTCTGGCAGACCTGATCAGGGAAGCGATGCATGCAGGATATCAAGTGCACAATCTTCATGAATTGCGGCAGAGTTCATCCTCATCGTACAGTCTGGATCGGGGATCGCGCAGGGACCAGGTAAGTAAATGTGCCCCAGTATGCTGCACATTGCACAGCATAACATGTATATAACATTTACGTAATGTATATATGCTATATCTGTGATGTGTTTTATGCTGTAAGTGCATATGGTGTGTGTATATGCTGTTTGTGTGTATATCTGATGTATCTTTGTATATGGCACTGTATGTGTGTGTATATGCTTTTAATGTGTTCACAAGAGTATATAATTGTGTGATTGTAATTCACATGTGTGAGTATTCAAATATGTATAATTTTTTAGTAGGAAGGAGGGCCCTATTCAGAAACCTGTTATGGGGCTCTGCCTCTCCTAGTTACACCCCTGCCTCTACCCCTCCTCCTTACTACCCCTGAAGAGCATTGCACAAGTGATTTACCTTCTAGAAAGTACTACACCCTCTCCTTAACACTTACAACGTCATTGCACAAACTGTTGGGCTAGAGAAAAAGTAACAAAAGGCCCCTTCCCTTCCCATAAACAAGGGGTGTCAAACTCCTTTTCCCCCAGGGGCCACATCAGATACGTAGTTGCCTTAGAGGGGCCAAATATCATTTTATCACTTAATAAATGTATCTACTTGAGCTGTTTAGTAGTTACATTTATACAGAATTAAAATTACTATTGGTCATTTGAGGGCAATTGAGTAGCCACCCTGCCCCTCAGTTGGCACACTGCCCCCCAGCAGCCATAGTGTCCCCCAGTAGCCACAGTGCCCCCGTAGTGACAGTGCGCCCATGGTCATCTCCCCTCTGGCATCTCGTGAGGTGTTTCCTCTACTGATTGAGATAGTTCTGCTGATTCCTAGTTCCAATGTTCTCAGATTCTATCTTATATAATACCTGTACAGAAAATGAAGACCAAAGTGAGGAGGTTCACTAACTATTTTCTTTCATATATTTAGGTGTGTTTCAAGGTGCAGCCTATTAAATGGCTATAAATGATATCTACAAGTAATGCAGCGCTTAAAGGAAACCTACCACTTGTAGTGGCAGGTTTCCGATGGCAATACCGGGCACCAGCTCAGGGTGAGCTGGTGCCGGAGCGTATTTTAGTTAGTGTTTTAAACCGCGGTATCGCGGTTTAAAACACTTTTTAAACGCTATAGCCGGCGCAGGCAGGTACGCGCTCGGCGCTTACCGTGCACGCGGCTCTCATTCACTTCCTATGTAGCCGCGCGCACGGTAAGCGCCGAGCGCGTACCTGCCTGCACCGGCTATACCGCGGTTTAAAGCACTAACGAAAATAAGCTCCGGCACCAGCTCACCCTGAGCTGGTGCCCGGTATTTCCATCGGAAACCTGCCACTACAAGTGGTAGGTTTCCTTTAAGAAGCCATCTATTAGTAGTGTGCAACTGATTTAGCAGTAGACGTGTGGCTAGTCTCTTATGTAACACATGGTAAGGATACTTATTATGTTGTTTTGTAATAATAAGAAGACTACAAGGTCTGATAGAGCTAGAGATGCCGGAGAAACAAATGAGTCTTCAGTTCTGTTAAGGTATTCCTCTGTAACTACAGCGATCAGTGGTGGAACAGGCCTGCTTTAGGGTATGGTGTAGTGTTAAATGGAAGTGAGCAGGACCACCAACATTGGGGGTTTAGTGAGACCACACTAAACAGCAATGTTATATCTGTCTCGCTGTTTGACCCAGACGCCACCGCCGTTGCTTAGGTGACGGCACCTGGGTCGTTGAGAGGAGGATGCTGGCATCCTCTGGAGCTATGGAAGAGGAGAGGAGTGCGGGAGCGTGGAGGATGCTGCAGGGAACTTGCAAAGGTGAGTACAATTTTTTTTTCCTTTATTGAGGCTATGTTTTAACCCCTTAACGACTTGGCCTTTTTTAGTTTTTTCACTTCCATTTTTCACTCACCAACTTCAAAAACCTATAACTTTTTTATTTTTCCACATAAAGAGCTGTGTTATGGCTTATTTTCTGCGTAACAAATTGCACTTCATAGCGACGGTATTTAATATTCCATGGCGTGTACTGGGAAGCGGGAAAAAAATTCCAAATGCAGTGGAAATGGTGAAAAACCACATTTGCAACGTTTTCTTGTGGGCTTGGATTTTACAGCTTTCACTCTGCGTCCCAAATGACATGTCTACTTTATTCTTTGGGTCGGTACAATCACGTGGATACCAAATTTGTGTAGGTTTTATAATGTTTTCATACATTTAAAAAAATTAAAACCTCCTGTACAAAATAATTTTTTTTTATTTTGCCATCTTCTGGCGCCAATAACTTTTTCATACTTTGGTGTACGGAGCTGAGGGCAGTGTCATTTTTTGTGAATTTTGATGGCGACTGTGCAACCTTTTGATCACTTTTTATGAATTTTTTTATATTTTTCAAAATGGCAAAAAAATGCCATTTTCGACTTTGGACGCTATTTTCCGTTACGGGGTTAAACGTAGTGAAAAATCGTTATTATATTTTGATAGATCGGACATTTTCGGACGCGGCGATACCTAATGTGTTTATGATTTTTACTGTTTATTTATTTTTATATCAGTTCTAGGGAAAGGGGGGTGATTTGAATTTTTAGGTTTTTTTATTATACTTTTTTTTTTTTTTAACTTTTTTAAAATTTTACTTTAACTATTTTTCAGACTCCCTAGGGTATTCTAACCCTAGGTAGTCTAATTCATCCTATCATATACTGCCATACTACTGTATGGCAGTATATGTGGATTTTACTCCCCATTCATTACAATGTGCAATTAGCACATTGTAATGCATGGGTTAAAACAAAGTAGCCTCGGGTATTCGGAACACCCGAGGCTACCATGGCGACGGATCGCTGTTCCCTGTGACGTCATCGGGGAGCGCCGATCCACGACAAGATCGGTGCTAGACTTACCGGCTTTGAGAGGACTCGGCCCGCGAGCCCTCTCCATGCAGCGGGACCTGGCGCGTGCCGTACTAGTAGGGGTTAGGGGAAGGGGTTAAAGGGGGCATATGTTAGGGATATATATCTATGTACTGAGGGGGCATATGCTGGGGCATCAGAAAAAGAGGGTAAAGGGGGTGGCAGGAAAGAAAGCAACTAACTGATTTATAAGGGGGAATTATAAGGGGACAGCTGCAGGGAATGGTTCATTTTAAAGGAGGCAGCTGCACGAAAGGAGGCAATATAAGAAGTGGGGCTGCGGGAAGGAGCAAACCAATCAGAGCTCGCTGTAATTTTATAATCAGCTGTGGGAAAAAGAAAGCTGAGCTCTGATTGGTTGCCAGGGGCAACTAGTACAGTTCTGCTCTCAGACACTTCTGATAAATCTCCAATGAGCATAAGACACATAACTGTCTTATATAATCATTGCCTATAGTAACCAATCAAAGCTCAAAACTCATATTAATGGCCTGTGGCAAAATAGAAAGTGTGCTGTGATTGGTTGCTAGAAGCTGAGCTCTGATTGGTTGCTAACTGCCACAGCAGCAGTAACAGACATTGGCTCCTGTATGTGGTGGTTAATAAGTGTATTTTGAAAAGTGCGGGGTGTAAATTTCGACTCAATTTTGACGTTTATTGAGTCACAGAGAGATGGCTGTGTAAAATTTGGTGATTGTAAACACGACGGTGCAGATTCCTTTAGCGGACACTCACACACACTCGACTTATATATTATATATATATATATATATATATATATATATATATATATATATTAGATGTTCAATTGAGAGCAAGTAATCAGATATGATTGTAATGTAATCACATATGTACTAGCTAATATTCTGTATTAGTATGGCGGTATTATTCAGTCACCATGTAGAGCTGATAGTGTAGTGGTAATGGTAGTAGTTATGGAGGGGCGATATTATTCAGTTGAATTCAGATTGTTCAGTTATTTTGGTGAATTCGGTATATATTGATTTCAGGTTATATTCTGTATGTTTTTTTTTTATTTACAATTTATAATATTACCTCTTATTGTATTCAGCAAAGGAAAACAGGTGTTTTTTCTAAATGGACAATATTAAAGATATTCCTGTATTTTTCAGGCCCCTTAAGTAGAAGGGTCTATAGGCAGTGCTGATGTGATAGACGTGGTATTGTCCGAATATTCTATTAGAAATTTGCTTGCTCAGGGCTCTGTACATTGCTTGACTTTCTTTCCAGGGAGCAGCAGTGCTATTATTAAGTGAGTGAGTGCTTTAGAGAGTTTTTCTCTTTTAGAGGATGTGGGAGTCAGACTCGTTTGGTAACATCCAGCTCAGAGCTTCTGAGCTCTCTGACATATCTGCCTTTTACTTTGGCAGGGAGCCACTATCATCTTAAAATTACCACATAATTTGCCACATATAGGGACATGACGGCTCATAAAGTGTTGCACAAGCTGACCAGCAATCCTCTGAGAAACCCTGAAAAATCTCCAGGATCTGGTGATC
This sequence comes from Engystomops pustulosus, assembly GCF_040894005.1. Classification (NCBI taxonomy): domain Eukaryota; kingdom Metazoa; phylum Chordata; class Amphibia; order Anura; family Leptodactylidae; genus Engystomops; species Engystomops pustulosus. Next base: position 256,797,650 of record NC_092411.1, read on the forward strand.
GCAGGAAAAACCTGGGCTGGACTATTCCTAACACCTCAGTACCAATACAGCCGAGAAAAGAAGTCACCAAGAACTCTGGATATGGAGATGAATATATAACATCAGCAGCATCTACCCAGAATTATCTCAGCAAAAAGACCCTTGAGGGAGCCTCCTGTACCCAAGAAGATGTCACTTCTACCACCCATTAGACAGTCATCAAGTCTTAATGCAGCCCAACACCAGAAGGCAATGCACAGGACACAGCAAAAGAAACTGCCCCAACCCAAGATGGCTGTTTCTGAGGCCCTGAGTCTACTGGTATCTGAAGAATGGAAAAAAAGATGCGAGGAATTGACACCATCTTCTCCCTGTTATCTTAACATTCTGAATCTGATCTACAAACTGTACAAGACCTGAGGACTGCAATAATGAAGGAATTCACCAACCTCACCAGTGTCCCTTTCCGCTATCAAGTGCCTGGACATGATGTTCTCCACATTGCAGTCACACATGGACTACAACCTCCAGTAGACTGTCAGGGTCTTGTTACACAAGGAGCTAACCCACCTTTATCCATGAAGCAGTGGACTGCGCTCTGTCATCACTGGTGGATAATGTCAGCCCTGGCCGCCCTAATAGAGGGTCATAAAAACAGCAGCGTAAGATCCACCACCATCAGACACCTGGCAGGCTTGGAGAACAGAATGGGCCCAGAGTATATTCTGTCCGGACAAAAAGGAGTCACTGACCGGGCACTTCCAGCGGTAGCCAAGTGTTTCCAGGACAGCTGTCCACAAGCCCAGATGTTGGTAGGAAGATCCTGACCACATTAGCTGCTAATCCAAGACTGGACTCGACAATTAATAAATATCTCTCCACAAAGACAAACCAGCAGTAACACTCCTGCTGAAGAAGTTCTCCAAGTAACTACTGAAGACCTTACATGGAGGGAGAATGACGAATTTACTTGAAAGACAAGAACTTCATGGACAACAATCGGTCATGAGTATCTGGAGGAGGGACATAACCTACAGTGCTCGGTGTCATCCTCCTTAGACTGCTAGTGAGGTAGGTTGGATTTGGGAAGGTTTTATCTTATTGCATTGTCTTACATACATTTATATGTCCTCTGCACTGCAGCCCAGACATTATTACTTACAATTGGCACTCAAAATTAGGTGTTTTTAACATTTCTATACATATAAAATTGCCTAAGAAATTGGTGGGATTTACAGTATGAAACATTAAACTCTTCCATCCATTTCACCAACCAATCATAGCACAACTGTTATTAGGTTTAGTAATATAATCCAATACATCATTGGACTGATGTCCTGAGCATGTGCGACCACCAGCACTGGCCTTACTAGGTGGATGTTTTAAATAGATTTAATAAAAAATACCAGGGGAGCAGCACACACTGAGACACAGGACAGTTTACTTCTGAGAGTTCACATTCGAAGGTATATTTCAGTGTGTGTGCACATTATTTATGTTTTTAGGGCAAACCCGTAAAGTAACATTATCATAATAGTTCCAGAGGATAAAGATTGCTTATAAAATATATGAGATTCTACACCCCTCTTATCTGTTTGGTGTCTGCTCCTTTCTCATCAGATTTGGAAGTATATAAGCAGCATCGGGCTTCATAAAGTTAAAGAGAGACGAGATCCTGGATCTGAATGTCGCTAACTCTGGACCAGATGCACTTCCGGGATCCATCCTCCATCTTGTTATAGGAAATATTTCTATATATATAATATAATATAATCTTCCATAACTCTGCAATATATATGTGCAGTAGGTGCTCTTACCCAGTCAGTTTTCCTTTATGTAGAGTTTATGCTGTACATTAATACTCCTACACTGCACCTGGAAGAGCCCAATGCACCGCAGGAGAGTGAAGGCCATTATTACTACAGCACATCTTCTGTATTTTGGATCCTTACCAAAAATAAAATATTTCCTTAACACTAATCATGCTCTGGATCCTTCTTGCCTACAGTCTTCTCTTCTGGGTGTTTAGCAGTCACATGTTATAAATGGTAAACGTGATAGGAGCCTGACACTACCCTGACCAGTCCCATGCAGGTACAAGACATAGGTGTTATATCAGGGGCAGGGCCGTGTTTGATGTTGACGCTGCCCTAAACACTCTCAGTGCTTACGCCCCTTATCGGAGCCCTCAAGCTAACACCTCTACCCATATCCCCCAGCACATTAGAAAAGAGCAGCGCTGGACCCAGGATGATCCAATGATCCACTGCATGCATTACAGTAAATAACTGCTTCAGTCTGTGTTCACACAATGGGGCTCATTTACTAAGGGTCCGCGGACTGCATTTTAGCCGGGTTTCCCGGCGATTTCCGTTTTGCGCCACATTTAACAGGGGTTTTGGCGCATTGGCGCTGGCCTGCACGCGACACCAATAGAGGGGGGGGCAGGCCGTCGGACAACGCGCAGGATTTAACATTTCAAATTGTGTCGCAAGACACACACTTACAAGCATCGGGAAGAAGAAGGTGAACTCCGGTGGACCTCGGCGGGGAAGCGACGGATGCAGGAACTCGGGAGCACGAGCTACGTGAATCGCGCCGGTCTTCATCTTCGTCGGACCGTCCGGATCGGGGATCGCGACAGGACCGGGTAAGTAAATTTGCCCAAATGCGTTTACATTGTGTTTTGAAATGCATTGGGCAAAATGCTTAATAGTGTGGTGTGTGACATTGTTAGTAATCACTATTAACGTTAAAAGACAAAACACATGTTGCTACTCACAAAACACATATGTGTCGGCTCCAGATTACAGTAGCCCCCTGGGCGACGGATCCTCAGTCAGCCCCTTTGCAGTAAACTCATGTGGTGGCATAAAAAATTCAGAAACTAAAACAATCCCCTGTTCCGTAGTTTATCATTCCAAACAGCCCCTTCATTGTTACTTTATTTAAGCCTCCCACCCACATGGATTCCTTATTTACAAGTTTATGTGCCCCCCCCCCCCCCAGCAGCTCTGGGCCCCGGCACTTGCCCAGATATGCCCAGAGCTGGCGCCGGGCCTGGCGTCTGATATGTTTTGCCCAATGCATTTGAGTTGCAAACACATCATCAGATCGTGGCCTCTGGCTGTGTTCACACTCTGCACTTGAATTACATTAAGGAAGGCAATTCATGCACAGTGGGAATGAGCTTCTCCCGATCACATCTACGTTTACACTGAAACGCTAGTGAAAATGCAGTGAAAAATGGTAATGTGCGCCACGTATTTTGCAATGGGCTCATATGACCGGGAAAAACTTCTTCCAACTTTATGTAATTCAGGTACAGTGTGAACATAAACACTAGAAACCTAAATGTGCCCCCTAAGCAAACTAAACCTAACCCCACTAACCCTAAGTTACTGCCCCACTCACATATACAGTGCCATTAATAATTAAAGAAGTTGTCTGAGCTGAGGAGGGGGGCATAAAAACGAGAAAACAGTTGTACCCTCCTCTATAAAATGGTATCTACTGTCATAAAGGATTAGTAAATCTGTATATTGAGATCTGTACCTTTATGTATCTAAAAGAGAGATCATTTAGAATGTTCAACTTTATAACCTTCTATCCTTGATTTTGAAATATACATTTAGATAAGTAGTACAAGTACAAACGTTTTGGGGCTTATTTACTAAGGGTCCATGGATCGCACTTTTGTCGGATTTTAGAAATTTTCGGGATTTGCGCCGCTGGGACAGGTATTTAGAAGGGGATTGTGGTGCAGCGGCAGACTTGACTGAATTGGACTAAGCGTGGGATTTAAGAGTAAAATTGCGTCGCAACTAATGCACTAATACGCACCAGGAAGAAGAAGGTGAACTCCGGCGGAACTGAGCGGGGAGGCGACACATGCAGGATATCGGGCGCACGATCTTAGTGAATCATCGCACAGTGCATGATTGTTGGACACACTCCGTATTTCGGGAACTCTGTCCGCCGGGTATGTAAATGTGCCCCTTTGTGTCAACTGCATTGACCCCGAAGGTACAACATACACAGCACCAGAACTAAGTTATGTTCATAAATACAGCACCAGAACCAAGCCCAGTACATAGATACAACACCAAACCAAAGTTTGGCACCAGAACAAAGAAAATGAATAACAAAAAGCTCCTCCTCATATGAGAAATAACAAATCACAGGACGGGGGTATGAGGCTACATTGTCCGCTCATGGGTAAGACAAGCACTTACTGTAAATTGATCAAACATAGATGACGTATGATTAGAGGAGTTCTCTTACATCTTTTATGATTGATAACTTGTGTATGATGTAAAAACGAGAAAAAGCGTCTATTGTGCTCACAAAAAGTTAAGATAAAGAATACTGACACAAGAAGACGCAGAATCCTCAAGTGACACAAAAATGTCATGTATTTGCACATGAAAAACTCAGGCATTATTTCTGCTGGTGTGAACAGCAGGTATGTGCAGTGACTTATGGGCTATTATTAGCCTTCAGTTATTACTTCTTGGACCACAAAGGAAACTGTCAGCACTTATTACAATCTCCCTGCTACTGCCCAGCAAGGAATGGAAGCAAAATCAACTTCTAATGTGAACATGGAACTAATGGGATTTTCCATATTGAATTCACACAAATCTACCATCAAAATCCATCATGATAAACCAGGGACTCTTTATAATTAGAGATGAGCGAACATACTCGTCCGAGCTTGATGCTCGTTCGAGCATTAGCGTACTCGAAACTGCTCGTTGCTCGGACGAATACTTCGCCCGCTCGAGAAAATGGCAGCTCCCGCCGTTTTGCTTTTTGGCGGCCAGAAACAGAGCCAATCACAAGCCAGGAGACTCTGCACTCCACCCAGCATGACGTGGTACCCTTACACGTCGATAGCAGTGGTTGGCTGGCCAGATCAGGTGACCCTGGAATAGACTAGCCCCTGCCCGCGCTGCTCGGATCATTCACTGTCTGGATGCCGTTAGGGAGAGAGCTGCTGCTGGTCAGGGAAAGCGTTAGGGTGTTCTATTAGAATAGTGTTAGGCAGGAGTGAGTCTACAAGAACCCAACAGTCCTTCTTAGGGCTACAATAACGTTATCCTTTTTTTTTTTTTTTTTGCTTGTGGCTGGGCTTGCTGGCACTAGTAGTGCAGCTAGTACCATATTGTGAGGAATTTGCAGGGGGACTTGCTACCGTTGTGTTTAGCTCTTAGTGACACACATATCCACCTCAAACACCAAAGTGGGACAATTTATTAGGGCTTTGATTAGAATTAGGCAGAGTCTGCTGATTTATTTTTTTTTTACCTGTATTTCATTTTATAGCTCAAACTCATCTTGCAAAGCAGTGAGCTTTCAGTGTCGGCTACAAAATAGCCATAGGAGAACCCCAACGGCTTACTTAGGCCTACAATAGCGTTATATTTTCCTTTTTTTTGTTTGCTTGTGGCTGGGCTTGCTGGCACTAATAGTGCAGCTAGTACCATACTGTGAGGAATTTGCTGGGAGACCTGCGACCGTTGTGTTTAGCTCTTAGTGACACGCATATCCACCTCAAACACCAAAGTGGGACAATTTATTAGGGGTTTGAGTAGAATTAGGCAGAGTCTGCTGATTTATTTATTTTTTTTACCTTTATTTCATTTTATAGCTCAAACTCATCTTGCAAAGCACAAAATCCAGTTGTGTGCTGTCAGTGTAGGTTAGATACTAGCCATAGCAATAGGATAGCATCGTTTTGTTAAAAAAAATAAACACAATTTTTTTTTTTTTTAAGTTTACACTTTAATTTGGAAAATGTTTAACCCGAGGGCTAGGGGTAGAGGACGAGGGCGTGGACGTGGGCGTCCAACTACTGCAGGGGTCAGAGGCCGTGGTCCTGGGCGGGGTGAGACACCACCTGCTGATGGGGGAGCAGGGGAATGCCGCAGAGGTACACTCCCTAGGTTCATCATGTCTCAAGTTACTGGGACTCGTGGTAGAGCACTGTTGAGGCCAGAACAGTGCGAAGAGGTGATGTCGTGGATTGCGGACAATGCTTCTAGCCATTTGTCCACTAGTCAGTCTTCCACGCAGTCCACCCATGTCACCGAAATCGGCACTCCTCCAGCTCCTCCACCTCAGCCTCCTTCCCCCCAGTCTGCCCCCTCCCACCAAAATTTGGCATTTGAACCGGCATACTCTGAGGAACTGTTTTCTGGACCCTTCCCACAGTCACAAACCACTTGTCCGGTTGCTGCTGAGCTATTTTCCGATGCCCAGGTTTTCCACCAGTCGCAGTCTGTGGGTGATGATGACCTTCTTGACGTAGTGGAAGAAGTGTGTAAAGAGGTGTCGGACGATGAGGAGACACAGTTGTCAGACAGTGGTGAAGTTGTCGTCAGGGCAGGAAGTCCGAGCGGGGAGCAGACTGAGGGATCGGAGGATGATGAGGTGACAGACCCAAGCTGGGTTGATAGGCCGGGTGAACACAGTGCTTCTGAGACGGAGGCGAGTCCTATAGCAGAACAGGTTGGAAGAGGCAGTGGTGGGGCCAGACGGAGAGGCAGGGCCAGAGCTGGTGCATCAGCGCCAAATGTTGCCCGTAGTCAAGCTCCCGTGGCGAAGGCTAGATTTTCAGAAGTCTGGAGGTTCTTTAAAGAAACACCGGATGACCGACGGACTGTGGTGTGCAACCTGTGCCAAACCAGGATCAGCAGGATTCCACCAGTACTAGCTTAACTACCACCAGTATGCGCAGGCATATGAATGCTAAACACCCCACTCAATGGCACCAAGCCAGTTCACCTCCGGCCGGGCACACCACTGCTCCTTCCCCTGTGTCATCTGCTAGTCAGCCCCCTGCCCAGGACCCCGGCCCAAACACCTCCCGTGCGAAAACCCCATCTTCGCCTCCACGATCCTCCACAGAATCCACCAGCATTCAGCTCTCCATACCCCAGACGCTGGAGCGCAAAAGGAGGTATAGCGCAAGACACCCACACGCCCAAGCCCTCAACGTCCACATCTCCAAGTTGCTTAGCCTGGAGATGCTGCCCTATAGGCTGGTAGAGACCGAGGCCTTTCGAAACCTCATGGCGGCGGCCGCCCCTCGGTATTCGGTCCCCAGCCGCCACTACTTTTCCCGATGTGCCGTCCCAGCCCTGCACAAGCACGTGCCAGAGAACATCCTCCGTGCCCTGACCAACGCCGTTTCTGACAAGGTCCACCTGACCACGGACACGTGGACGAGTGCTGCCGGGCAGGGCCACTATATATCGCTGACGGCACATTGGGTTAACTTGGTGGAGGCTGGGACCGAGTCTGACCCTGGGGCTGGTCATATACTGCCGACGCCGAGGATTGCGGGGCCTACCTCGGTCCAGGTCTCAAAGGCCTACTATGCCTCCTCCTCCTCTGAATTACCATCCGTGGGCATGGCGCCATCAGTCGGTAGCTCTAGGCACAGCAGCAGTGCCATCGCTAAGCGACAGCAGACGGTGCTCAAACTGCTGAGCCTAGGCGATAAAAGGCACACCGCCCAAGAGTTATTACAGGGCATCACGGCGCAGACTGATCTGTGGCTGGCACCGCTGAACCTGAAGCCAGGCATGGTTGTGTGTGACAACGGCCGTAACCTGGTGGCAGCTCTGCAACTCGGCAGACTGACACATGTGCCATGCCTGGCCCATGTGTTAAATCTCATAGTTCAGCGTTTCCTCAAGACATACCCCAATCTGTCTGATTTGCTCACGAAGGTGCGCCGCATCTGTGCGCATTTCAGGAAGTCCAGCACAGATGCTGCCACTCTCAGAGCAGCGCAGCGCCGCCTCCAACTGCCCATTCACCGACTGTTGTGCGACGTGCCCACGAGGTGGAATTCAACACTGACCATGTTATCCAGAGTTTACCAGCAGCGCAGAGCGATTGTAGACTGCCAGATGTCAACTTCCACCAGAACTGGTAGTCAGGTCAGTCAGCTTCCTCAAGTCTACAATGAGGAGTGGACGTGGATGTCTGATATCTATCAGGTGCTGAGTAACTTTGAGGAGTCAACACGGATGGTCAGTGGTGATGCCGCCATCATCAGCCTCACCATCCCGCTGCTTGGCCTGTTGAAAAACTCTCTGGTCAGCATGAAGTCGGAAGCTTTGCGCTCGTCACAAGAGACGGGGGAAGAAGATTCCCTTGTTGATAGCCAAAGCACCCTTAGGTCTGTTTCTCAGGGCATATTGGAGGAGGTGGAGGAGGATGAGGAGGAAGAGGAGGAGAATGTTGGCGAGACAGAAGAGGGGAGCATTGTTCAGTCCTTCACTGTTCAGCGTGTATGGGCAGAAGAAGAGGAGTTGGAGGAGTTGGAGGAGGAGGAAATGGACAGTCAGGCCAGTGAGGGGAGTGAATTCTTACGTGTTGGTACTCTGGCGCATATGGCAGATTTCATGCTAGGCTGCCTATCCCGTGACCCTCGCGTTCAAAGAATTTATTCCAGCACCGATTACTGGGTATTCACTCTCCTGGACCCACGGTACAAGCAAAATCTTTCCACTCTCATCCCTGGAGAGGAAAGGAGTGTGAGAATGCATGAATACCAGCAGGCCCTGGTGCACAAGCTGAAACAGTATTTCCCTTCTGACAGCGCTAGCGGCAGAGGGCGTACTTCTGTGGGACAAGTAGCGAGGGAGAGTAGGCGACCAGGCAGCTTGTCCAGCACTGGCAGGGGTACGCTTTACAAGGCCTTTGCCAGTTTTATGTCACCCCAGCAAGACACTGTCACCTGTCCCCAGTCTCGGCAGAGTAGGGCTGATCTTTACAGAAAGATGGTGAGGGAGTACGTAGCTGACCATACCATCGTCCTAAATGATCACACAGCTCCCTACAACTACTGGGTTTCAAAGCTGGACATGTGGCACGAACTGGCGCTGTACGCCTTGGAGGTTCTTGCCTGCCCTGCCGCTAGCGTGTTGTCCGAGCGGGTTTTCAGTGCAGCTGGTGGCATCATCACCGATAAGCGTACACGCCTGTCGACTGACAGCGCTGACAGGCTGACGCTTATCAAGATGAATAAAGCCTGGATTTCTCCGCATTTCCATTCTCCACCAGGTGAAAGAAGCTGAACCTGAATAATGTATGCACTCCTCCTCCTCATTGTCCTCCTTCTCCTCCTCTTTGTACACTAAAGCAGAGGAAACTGGTTATTTTTTTGCCAGGGCCAACTGGCTCTGGCTATAGTACTCTATGTATTTAATTTTTCTGGAGGGCCAACTACCCTGTCCTCTGTTTTAAACAATTTTTGGGAGTGCCACATACAGGCACTCAATCTATGTAATTTTTCTGGAGGACCAGCTACCTGCTCCTCTGGTTTGAAAACTTTTTTGGACTGCCACATACAGGCACTCAATTTATTTAATTTTTCTGGAGGACCAGCTACCTGCTCCTCTGGTTTGAAAACTTTTTTGGACTGCCACATACAGGCACTATCCAAATTAAATTGTCTCCATAGCAGCCTCCACACGTCGTCTTTTTAGCTGCCTTCACACGTTGTCTCCATTGCTACCTCCACACATCATCGCCATAGCTGCCTCCAAAAGTAGTCCATATAGCTGCCTCCATACATGGTCCCCTTATCAAACGAGCTGTGTCAGGCAGAATTTTGGATTGTTTTCATGGCTTCCATGTTAACTTTGTTGCCACCCTGCTGTGTAATCCACAAAATATACTGGCAAACTTTTATCATTTACCAATATTATTTCAGCGCTTCTTGCGCATCTGTTTACATTCCCCTCACCCGCCATATCCCAAACTTATAAGAACGCTACTACACTTGATCTTATACAAAAGGTTCTTAGAAGTGCTGTTTGGGGAGTAGCCTAGAGACAGGGGCTTGGATTGGCGAAAGCTCGCCTGGCAGCGGAGCGCCAGCTCCATCCCAAGATCCAACTAACATAGTTTTAACTGCAGCACCTTTAATCTACTACTAGTTCACTGCCTCCATACATGGTCCCCTTATCAAACGTGCTGTGTCAGGCAGAATTTTGGGTTGTTTTCATGGCTTCCTCATCAAACTTGTTAACTTTGTCGCCACCCTGCTGTGTAATCCACAAAATATACTGGCAAACATTTATCATTTACCGATATTATTTGAGCGCTTCTTGCTCACCTCCTTTGGTTCCTCTCTGCCACCCATTGGTTTTAAGCCTGAGTCCATTTGGGGTATGTTTCCAAGACACTCTCTAGCCTGCCGCTGCCTCTGCATAGTCCCCTATAGTGTCAGGGTCAATTATTGGATGTTTTAGATGCTATCTAGCCTCATTCGGTCACTCTGTCATTGCCATGCTGTTGCCCATACTTTTGGCATAATGGTGCGATTAAGCAGCCTCAGAGGCATCCATGCATGCTGCCCCTGCTGTTTCCTGTCCATTTCCGTGGTGTTTCCATCCTTTTCTGAGGTTCCCAGGTGTTTGGCCAAGCTTCCCTGTGCAGATCCTTGGTCCCCTTGAAAAATGCTCGAGTCTCCCATTGACTTCAATGGGGCTCGTTATTCGAGACGAGCACTCGAGCATCGGGAAAAGTTCGTCTCGAATAACGAGTACCCGAGCATTTTAGTGCTCGCTCATCTCTATTTATAATAGATCCAGGTACTGCGACTGTGGTAATAGTCTTATATTGGTTATACATGTCCTCCTTCCTTCTAAAATCAACCTTTAAAATTACGCTAGGGCTCACAGGATGTCACACTGTCTCCCCTCCCCCTGCTCCCACAGTACTGCAATCTCACACAGTGGAAGGGGGAAGTAACAGCCTGTAAAGCTATAGCACGGAGGGGCTCTGCTAACACCACCCAGAGCCCTTCTAGCTCATTAGCATAATGTTAGAGTTGATTTTAGAGCTAAGGATGCCATGGATAACATAACATACTCTGTAAAGTAGTTTTTTATTTGTATATTGTTATATATTGTTGTATATGGAGGCACTATATAAATAAAGATCATTATTACCATGGATTCTGAATCTATAAGTGTCTCTGTTTTATCATGATGGATTTTAATGGTAGATTTCCTTTATGAAATTGTCAGCTATTATACTTGAATATAAACTTCAGTTCAGTTAAAAGCGCGATACCGTGGCGTGTGAGGCATTAATGTTAATACATTTCCCCTATTATCCCCATGTATTTTACTGTTATATGGCCAGGCTGTTAATATTGTATCTTTTTTTAGAAATCAGCTTTGTGGTAGCACATTAAAAATAGACCTTTCCATAGCAAAATATGGAAAAATATATAAAAATAGCAGCAGGCAGCTGCCAGGCAAATTACATGCAAAATACCTACTGCTCATCACAAGCTACTGGCATCACATCCCTGTAATCTGGATTGTAATTCCTGATGTCTCCTGTGGACTTTACTTTCAGTACATACAGTAATCTTTACATTATAAAATGTACACATGTGATTTATCGCATTGTCACATGTAGTGATGTAATAATATTGTAAAATACATGAAAAACCTTGTTACTTGGAACTCACCCAAATGTCTTGATGACTTCAAGCTAAAAATAAAGTAAAAGTGCAATTACTAATAATTAGCTGTTACTATAAAGAGCCCAGGTGTGTAATAACAGGAAGCTGTATAATAATCATATACACACATACTGTGGCTAGAAGCAAATGCCATGAGGGGGCTCACGATAGAGCAGATGTACAGATCTGTCCAGTATATGGGAATCGGCTCTCTCCATGACTTTATAGTAGTAAGTGGAGGATGTGATGATGTTCTGCACTAGTTTGCTGTACATTAATGTGCATGTTCTGCCTTGCTACAGAGGTATTCGGGAGGAGCAGACCAAGTACAGACAGATAGTCTGATATAAGGGTGTGAATAGGTGCTGCGGAAGCAGGCCACATCTAGTGCAGTAAATCCATAACAAATTTATTTAGTGACAGTTTCATGTACTGTTAATAATAATCTTTATCTATATAGCGCCATCATATTCCATAGCGCTTTACAATTCATGGGAGACACATACAAATAAAATAAGACATCTATATAAACATATAGTCATACGCTACAGTAGGAGTGAGGGCCCTGCTCCCAAGAGCTTACAGTCTACTGAGGACATGGAAACTACAGATCATTGCACAAAATAAAAGCCCTCAACTCTCCTCCATCCTCTTTAGAAACGGTCCATAAGTTTCAGTTATATGGCACCGCATATGGACCACACCAAACGCGAGCCCTCACCTAATGTAAATAAAAAAGTCATGGGTTTAAGAAGGTTAAAAATAAAAGTGAAAAAGACAAATGAGTCTTCTAAGGGTTATACTAGTAGTTGTGCACACATAGCGATTCCCACAGCAGTGTGATCTAGGTAACTGCAGCACTACACGTATAGTGAGTACCGGATCCCCCTTTCAAAACTTATAGGGCGCGCTCCCTCCATGCCCCTCCCCTATAGGCGCGCCACCTCTATGGTCCTCCCCTGTAGGGCGCGCCCCCTCCATGCTCCTCCCCTGATAAGATGGCGGCGGGGAGTAGACAGGACGCTGTGGATGCGTGTAACCCCGCCCTCCTCGGAGCCCCGCCCACTGTGTGCCCCGGTGGCGGCGCTGAGTGACAGGCGGGGATATTGCGGGCGGCAGAGCAGAGATGTCTCCGGCGGTGAAGCCCGAGCTGTTACCCTGGAGGATAGTCCGCAGTGCAGGTAAGTGACCTGACTTCTGCCCCGCCCTGACTCTCTCTCTCTCCCGTAACTCCTCAGCCGGATGCTTGGAGCCCCGTGTGTGCAGGCGCCTGTGCACACTATACGGCTTGTGCAGTGCGGCATCGCTGTGCAGGGTGTGGTGCAGGGTACCCTGGCAGTGCCCGGGCAGGGGTGGCACAGGAGAATGCATTGCCTGTACGGTCTATTGCTGTTGGGTAAGGGGAGGTATAGCTGCAGCTCTGTATAAGTTGTGCCCACCTGTGATGGGGTCAGTGCATGTAACAGGTGATTTCTAATGCCAGTGGTGTGAATAGCGCCATAGCCAAGTGACTTCCTGATATGGGATTATTACTGTCCAGTTATCAGGCATCCGGACCCTCCTCTCATACACTTGTGTGTGGGGTACATGGGGTCATCAAGATGCCATCAGAAAACGATAGCACAGCCTGACCATCAGCCATTGTGAATGGCCCCCACCCTTGGTTTGTCTGTCTATACAGATCTAACTCAGTCTATAATCTGTGTATAATACCTTTTATATTATGTGTCTGTATATGTATCTAATCACTGGAATGATCCGTCTATATACGTATTCCTATATATCAGTCTGTAAATGTATCTCATACCTGGACGTGTTCTCCGGGAGCCTGACCATCAGCCATTGGGAATGACCCTTAGCCCTGGTTTATCTGTCTGTATATAATCTCCTATTTGACTAAGATCAGTATCCTCTACTCTATATATTGTCTGTCTGTGTGTGTGTGCGGATCCCCAACCTATATACTGTCTGTCTGTGCATTCCTTTCTGTCTGTGAATGTATGGAATACCTGGATGCCTCTCTGTGCATTTATGAGTGGGATGCATGACTTGCCTTAAGAATGTTACATACATGGCCATAGTTATGTGTTGACACATTTTTGGGGATTTACTAATTCTTGGGCAAGCACGACTGTCGGCATCAAAGATCAGTCTCCGGAAAGCACAGCCCGATGTATTAAAGTGGCAGAAAAATGCCGACATTAATGAAGTGTGCCCCCAAATCTTACATGGCCTGCGCCTTAATTTTGCTCTCTGACCATTTTTTTCCTGGTCCATTGTGTGCCTAAATTTGCGCCTAAAAATGCTGATAAAATACACATAAATGTGACGGATAATGTGGAAAAGTTAGGCCACGCCCACTTGCGCAAAACAAAAACACAGAGGTGTAAGGATAGTCAGAAACATCTGGCGCAAACTCATTATAAATCGTCCGCAACAGTTCTGCACCCAAAAAAACAGAAGATCCCGGCATTTTTAGGCGCAGATACGATAATACATGTCTCCCAGTGTTACTATGTGTATCTCCTGGATAGAATATGTTCTTCTCCAAAATACTTGATGTGCTGCTCTGCGATTGCTCATTGGTTAATACTATCCTGTGTATGATCTAGACATCCACATAAATAGTGCAGGTTTATTGGATCTTGCACTGGTTGAGCTGAAGTCTCTGATGTGCGGCTCTGCAGTAAATCATTGGTTAATTCTGCCCATTGTTCTCCTATCTGTTAATGATTCAGACGTCTGCTAGTATTGTAAAGGATTATCAGAAGTTCTGATAAGTGCTGATCCATCATGCTTTGTACACCCAGCTGCTTTGTCTTCCTTCTGGACAGGAGGTGGACATTGATCTTCACATCCAGGCGGCTCTGTGTACATGATCCAGCCCCCTCCCATTGTACGGGTTATGAGGTCAGAACCTGTTACACCTGTTACCTGCTGCTTATTTACTGTAAAGCGGACATGTATTGTCTCTAATGATAACCCGAAAGTCTGTGTGATACCTGGTACAGACGGAGAACTTAGTCCTGTGTATCGTGGTGAGCAGAGATGTAATCCAAGTATCAGCATTCGCCAAACATTCTGCATGGCACCTAATGCAAAATTGATAAATCTTTATACTAATCAAAACCATATGGTAATAAAAGTGCAGAGGTCATAGTGCAGGGAGTGTGAGTATTGTCACTGCTGGATCCAGCTCTATAGGTGTCACTTGTCATAATAATCCTGCCTGTGATGGCAATGAATTGGCTGCTGACACCTGATCTCAACAGGGCAGGAAGTAAATGGACATGTCTGTAACCCCGGCCATTGGTGGGGGACAATGGGTACACAAATTTTGAGGGAGAAATCCACAGTAGAATTTACAGAGGATCTTCTGTGAAAGAATTGAATTAAGGGTTCTTTGGAATACAGCAGGACACACTATTGTGTTTCCCAGCTGACCTCTGCGCCTGTCAGTTCCTGTGTCCTCCTACCCTCTCATTCCTGTCTGCTTCTATAAGGTATTTGTGTACATTTTTGGAGAAGGCTTGGCCTCCCCTGCCACCCTGCTGTGTGTTCTGGCTTCTCCAGAGAATCTTAGACACCCAGGTAGATGTGTCTGCCTCAGAAAGGATCACAACTCCCATCACCCTGCAGGCGTCCTGTTATGTAACTGCTGTGTAAATAGAGGACGGCAGTCATCTGTATACTTTACAGGGAAGTGCAAGTCACACTGCCATCAGAATTTAGCCCACAAAAACTACCAGCCCCCTAAGGTAGGGTATAAAATGTCCTTTCTAAAATTCCCACATTTATGTGAAATCTCACTCATTTACCTGTAATAAATACACACACACTCAGGCAAATATGACTCTTCTCCCCTCATTTTCACATGAGATGAGTCAAGTTTACAGGCTGCAGTGATAGTGTCACTTCTGAAGCCCCTATCTTATGGACCTACAAATAGGTCATATTAAATATGATCTTTTTAGATGGATCCAAACTTGTGGCTGTGTGATACAGGCCACAAAAGACATACTGTAGTTGGAACTAGTTCCCAACTAATTTTTAACTACCTGTATGGCTACATTCACACATGTATGTATATACGTCCCCCATAGCAATGGGCGCATGGTACCGTACGGGAGAAAGATAAGACATATATGTCCTATCTTTTGGAGGAATATGGCGCCGTGCACCATATATTACTATGGAGAGGGGCAGGGGTGAGCGACACTCGCATGCAACCACTAGTGAGAAGAGTCATATTTGCCTGTCTTTGGGGGAAGATTTCACATAAAATAGGGAATGTTATAAAGGACATTTCACACCCTACCTGAGGGGGCTAGAAGTTTAGTGGACTAAAACCTGGTGAAGGTTCCCTTTTCCCTAAATTATAAGCCCTTCCTTTGTTACTCTAAAATTCACACAATTTGTAAATAAGAAATTGCATGTAACAGCAGATTTTGTTTCCCACAGTCTATTTCTATGATGTTCTTGTATGTGGGCAGCAGTGTTATCTCCCCAGTGCAGGGCACATCAGGGCGCTATCTGCACATTACAGAGGTGGGGATAGCTGCGTCCTGGGAATCTGGAATTTGCTGCACGCTGTTGGCGTAAATGCACATGTCTGCTCTACCGCGCTATTCGGATATGGAATGGGACCCCCAATCTAATGGATTGGGAATAATATTAAATCTTGGTTTAATGACTAAAAGTTAATTTTTTATTTTGTAGATTAAGCAATGTACACGTGTGGATGAGTAACATGGATTCCTCTTCTCCACTAGATTGTAGCTTGCCCTGTGATACATTATATCACATGGTTCCTTCCTCTTCTCATGGTCTGATATGACTTCTCTGTATAGAGGAGCGTCCATGATGCTGGGTGCAGGCAGGAGGCTATTATTACTTCTAAAAGTTCCTGCTTTTTAACTTGAGGTCATTTCAAGTGAAGCCGCTACAGGGACAGAGGAGGGGGGAACAAGCGAGCGGCCACAGCTGTTCTCTGTCGCTGACTGCTCTCAGTTTATGAACGTCAGCAGAGGCTCAGTGTGAACACGTCAAAGGGGTTTTCCTGGTCTGTGTATTTGATGGTGGTGCTCTTTTCATGCAAAACAATTTATAACTGTGGTCGGACTGTCCTGCTCTATAACAGACTTCTTGCAGATAGGACATATGTAAAATCTGCTCAGCTCCTCCTGCTCTATAACATGCTGCCTGCAGATAGGACACTATGGAGAATCTTCTCAGCTTCTTC
Organism: Engystomops pustulosus; assembly: GCF_040894005.1. NCBI lineage: Eukaryota > Metazoa > Chordata > Amphibia > Anura > Leptodactylidae > Engystomops > Engystomops pustulosus. The sequence goes on from NC_092411.1 coordinate 256,814,371, forward strand.
TCTATAACATGCTGCCTGCAGATAGGACACTATGGAGAATCTTCTCAGCTCCTTCTCTATTACATGCTGCCTGCAGATAGGACACTATGGACAATCTTCTCAGCACCTCCTGCTCTATAACATGCTGCCTGCAGATTGGACACTATTGAGAATCTGCTCAGCTCCTCCTGCTCCATAACATGCTGCCTGCAGATAGGACACTATGGACAATCTGCTCAGCTCCTTCTTCTCTTTAACATGCTGCCTGCAGATTGGACACTATTGAGAATCTGCTCAGCTCCTCCTGCTCCATAACATGCTGCCTGCAGATAGGACACTATGGACAATCTGCTCAGCTCCTTCTTCTCTTTAACATGCTGCCTGCAGATTGGACACTATTGAGAATCTGCTCAGCTCCTCCTGCTCTATAACATGCTGCCTGCAAACAGGACAGCATGTACAATCTGCTCAGCTCCTCCTGCTGCTCTATAACATGCTGCCTGCAAACAGGACAGCATGTACAATCTGCTCAGCTCCTCCCGTTCTATAACATGCTGCCCGCAGATTGTACATAGCGTCCTATCTGCTCAGCTCCTCCTGCTCTGTAACATGCTGCCTGGATATAGAACCTGTATATAGACTGTATTCTGTACTGGAAGGACTTGCTGTGGGTTAAAGGGTTTATCAGTAAGTAACAGATTTCCGGCTCGTGTAAAGTTCATGAATTGTATAGAAAGGAGGTAAACAGCATGGGAGGGGATGCACATAAGAAGTGACACATGATTGTTTCTAGGAATGAAAGCCTTACAACACTGCACACATGATGGTTGATTCACCCTCCTACTATTCATGGCTGCTCATTTTCCATTACACCTCGGAGGGGTCCGTGTCTTGTGTCACTTTGTATTGTTTGGCTTCCTGCTGTCGATCCGATTATACAGGGCGTGTACTGTTACTATAGTTCTTCATCTCTCCTGGAGTCTTTGGGGAAAGAATGTCTTATATCTATTAATGATTATATTTACACTTTCTATTGTTTGTAGGTTTTATATCTTCATGTTACTATTTTAGGAATTTTTATTTGGACTCTTTTATTAGTTTGGGGAAGTCCAATTGTTCTCCTTAATGGGGGAGGGGCGTCTGTCATATTCATTGACCCACGTATTGATAACATATGTACAGCTATAGAATATGCCTTCAATGTCAGATCTGTGTTCATACAATGGATTTCTGCAGCAGATGTGCTTTGGATTTGAAGCAATAGGTTAGCCCGATTGATATCCAGAGGGATAGACTTCATGACCTTAAAGGGGTTGTCCGGAGGTTGGCTGCTCTTCCTTAAACCGTGCCACACTTGCCTATAGTGTTTGCCTGTATTACAGCTCGCCTGTATAGAAATGATTGGAGCTTAGTTGCAATACCATGGTCAGGTGTGGTGCTGTTTTAGGAAGAAAACAGGCATGTTTTTCAACCTCCGGACAACCCCTTTAACTGATAGGTCTCCTATCTGCAGTTTTGACAAAAATAAACAGCAGAAAATAACCTATGCATTTGAATAAGATTGCAGGATCCCCATTTGCATGCACGAGACTGCAGATTGGACATGGTTCTCGGCACAGAATACACACCAAGGTTCACATGTAAATACTGACATCTGAACATAACCATTTATTCAGTGGTTAGACTTCTCAGAAGTTATTTTGTTGCAGTAGGATGGTTTGCCAAGTATATATTGTGTGAACTGAATGAAATATTGTATTTATTTGTTGCTTTGTCTCAGAGTCTGTCCCATCCGTTGACCCTTTGGCTTCGATGCCGAGCACAAGTGACACGGGTAACACTCCTTCCGGCGGCCATCCAGAATACATTGCCTTCTACTTGGTGCCCGTTTTCTTCATCATGGGTCTGCTCGGAGTCCTCATCTGTCATATCCTTAAGAAGAAAGGCTATCGCTGCACTACAGAAACAGAACCAGAGGAGAAAATATCTGCAGAGAAAATCGGTATGTTACCCCTGCTGTAGGTCCAAACTGCTATTAGGCTTGTCTATAGTGGCCATGGTCGTGTTTGGTGACATGTGGAGTCATCTATGGCACCCCTTAATGAAACGAGCATGCAATGCTATGTCAGGGGTGTGTAGCCTTTCTCTCTTAATGAAATGTGACACCAGTTCTGACCCTAGTAAACTGCAGACAGTACTAGGTATAGGGCCTGGAAAGAGATGGGTAACCATACTTTTGGGTGTGTAGTAAGAAGCAGAAAGTTTGTGAAAAAAGAACTTTGAATTCACGTTTGTACAGGACTGTTCTCTGGGTGGGTCTTTACACCTGAAGAGCTTTCTGCTTTTTGCAACAAACTGTTCCCCAGCCCCTCCCCTCTGCTCTTAGTTACTGCTGTAAGTATCCAACCAAACTTCTAATAGACTTTACTACTAATAGCAAAGGGGAGGAGCTGTGGAGCAGCAGACAAATATTTAGGATATAACCCCCACCCATAACCCTTGCAAGAGCTTCAGAGTTCACAGAGTCATACACAAAGGTATGATTACACAGATCTCCAGGGACAATACCTATACCTATTAATAACATACTAATAACTATGTCTGAAGCTTTGTATGGTCAAGACTGCTGAAAGATTCCTCTTAAAGCATTTTTTGAGCTTTTACCATTTCTATGTTCAGAATTTTGTGTATATATTTTTTAGAGGAGCTGTTGATTATTATGTGTATGTTACATGGTGTTCTGTTAGCCGGAACCTGTGTGTGTGTTTAGCGAGTATCTAGTCTCCTCATGATCAGGATACCGGCAGTGATCACATCATTCACTCCAATACATAGAGGAAAAACAGCACCGGAGTCTTATAAAAGCCTACATCTGGCGGATAAGGTCTTTCTGCCTACTGAGGGCTTATAGCCATGATTGAGTCACCGCTACGTTGTCCCCTGCAGGCAAATACATAATGAAAAAACCTTAACTAAAATTATCACCTTGATCTTAAGGGAGACTACAGCTTTACTCTGCAGCTTTTGTATCTAAATTTTACATTTGAGATTTACATTTAAGATTTGAACAAGTATCCTCCGTATGATGAGGAAAATTAGATTTGCAGTAATATAAAGGCTTCTAGTCCTTCTCTGGATCCCTGTTTCCGCTTTATAGCTGGTCCGGAAGAGTCAGTGGTCCTATCCTTCCCCTGTGACCACTGATTGCTGCCAGTCACGTTACCAGTGATACTTTTGTCCCTCCAGGCCCCCCCCCCTTTCCCAAATAATCTGGAAAACCACTTTAGATTTTGCTGTGAAGCTGGAATGCTTTTTACATTTTAAACACAAATGTATTGTGTGGACTGAACCCTGGTACGGGAATCCAAGCATCGTACAAGGAGTCCCTGCTTCTCCACTGGACCACTACACGATATTGTGATCCTCATTACGATGCAGTTGTTCTCAGGGAAGCAATTACTCCCTGCATCATATGGTGCAGTGGTCCAGCGGATAAGCAGGGACTCCTGGAATCATGTATAACTACCCTATGCTGATTGGACTCCTGTACCCAGAGCAGTGTTCAGTCTGTGAAGTGTGAACAACCCGCTGTTCTGGGTATAGTAATATATGAGTCCGTGGACCACTGCATCATATGGTGCTGGGAATCCCTGCTTCCCTGAGACTAACCGCATCGTCATCATGATCACAATATTGTGCAGTGGGGAAGCAGGGACTCCTTGTATCATGTATAACTAGAATGTTTGGACTTTTGTCCCTGAGCAATGTTCATGATGTGTGGATACGGTATTTTTCACGGACCAAACATGTTTTTGTGAGTGAGCTCTTATCCTGACCTCCACCACCATCAGAAGGGATTACTCCAGTATACATGTTATGTGTATGGCAACATTAGATTGCTTGGTTATAGACTATAAACCCATGTCAGCCCTGAGGTGTCTAGTAGACTCGCATGTTGTGTCAGGTTTCTGCTTCACATGACATTTTACTCCTGCACTTCTATCCTGTGACCCAGGGGGAGGATGTGCCGCCTCTGTTGTGGATTCAGGGAAGGGGAGGTTTTGGCTCCTTCCTCTTGCAGCCAGTAAACTGGTTTGATCACATACGGGAGACGGGATGAGAACACGTGTTGCTATTGTACATGCAGGATCTGGATCCTAAATAAAAGTGGCTTAGGTCAGATATTTTGTAGCATGAAACTGGGGACAGATCAGTTATGGCGTCTGACATTTTACCAGATTAAAAAGTACAGCTACCACTTTAAGGCCTCAGTTGTGTTTACAGGCCGCAGACAGCGGAAAGTTTGTCTTGATTCGGATGGTTGGATAAAGGAGGCTGAGCCTTTAGCCCCAAATACGGTCCCTTACAGGGAACTGAACTTTTTCAACAGTACTTTGAAGTAAAATTCAGTTTCTAGCCGAAATATCGTCATGTTGCTTTGTACATGAGTGGAAATGGGGGCGTAAAATATTTTCTTTTTAAATAAATCTTTATTGTGTCCAAAAAAAAAAAAATACAACAAAATTAGATCTAAAGAACAATACAATACAGCACATTTTGTCTATCATAAAAATTTTTCCCCATTGGTTAAATATTAATATTATTTTTTTCCCCCCCAGAGATGCAAGAGAGCGGTGCAGAGGGTAATAATGATACTGTCGGGCAACTTGTGAGCATTATAATGAAAAACGAAGGTATGTCCCTCTACGCTAAGTGTGATGCAGATGGGTATGTGATGGCTAGATTCCTTTACTTACGAACCCTGAAATCATCATGTACAACTATGCTTATTGGACTCCTATACCCAGAGCAACGTTCAGTCTGTGAAATGTGGATGCAACGCTGATATAGGTATAGTTATACATGAGTCCCTGCTTCTCCGTTTGACCACATTTTAAACACGGAACATGAAAAACGAAGTCCACTGCTCCCATACCTGGAGCAGTGGACTGAACACTGTTCCAGGTATGGGAGTCCAAGCATCATAGTTGGATATCATACAAGGAGTCCCTGCTTCTCCACTGGACCACTAAAAAATATTGTGATCGTGATTACTATGCAGTTTTTCTCCAGGAATAGATGAATGGGGCGTAGTTGCAATGCCACACACTGACCATGGTGAGGGGAGGCACTGCTTTTGGAACAAAACCGCCATGTTTTTCTTTTCAACCATGTTTTTAGGTCACGGCCCTATAGATCTGTTTTATTGTACTTTTATGCACGTAGTTGAAATAGCATCAGGAATGTGAAATATATTAAAAGGGTTATCCGAGACTAGCAATAGATTAAGAATGGGCTGGGGCAAGCTTTTTTTTTTTTTTTTTTTTAATATGTGTACTCGGCTCCTCGATTGCTCCTGATGTTCCGCGAAGCGCAGGGAGTGGCGGGCCGGCAGAAAGCCCTACTAGTGCAGCTTCCGTGCCCCTGTGTAAACAAACAGGGGGAATGTCAGGAGCAACGGACAAGGTGAGTACACGTTTGTTTGTTTTTTTTTTAAAGAAAACCCAGCCCTAATTTATTACTGGTCTAGGATAACAACTTTAATGTATTCCACCGGCAATAGGATGTGTCCTGCTCTCTTAGCTCTCTGCAATGAACTGGTCAACAACCTGGATGCTGCATGCTGCCCGGATCGCATGGCCCGAACGCTGCGAACCGGGACTGAACTGACATTCCTAGTTCAGTCCCAGTTTGCAGCGTTCGGGCCCTGCGATCCGGGCAGCAAGTTCATCGCATCACACTTGCAAATGTAGAAGTGGCCTGCACATATCTCCAAGACAGCGTACACATTGCTTTGGTCGATGCCACAGCTGCTGGTAACACCTGATGCTGGATGTTTGCCCCACTAACGTGATATGGATCACCCATCCTAAGGGTGAAGAAACACGTGGCGTTTTTAGGCCGTTTTTAGTTAGTGCGTTTTCAGATCGTTAAAAACGCATGCGTTTTTGACCAGTTTGAATTAAGATAATTGGTCAAACCTGTCAAAAACGCATGCGTTTTTAACGATCTGAAAACGCACTAAAACTAAAAACGGCCCAAAAACGGCATAAAAACGCCACGTGTGTCTTCACCCTAAGGCTATCAATAGCTGGATCCTGGAAAACCCCTTTACACCTCCCAGACCCTAATAGTGATAATTTTCGCTGTAGGTTTGCACTAGGACGGGTCAGTCATTAACTTTCTGAATGTTTACATAGACGCTGAAGGCGAGTTTCCTCTATTGTTTAGTGGTGAATTAGTAAATGCTCAGCCAAGGTCTACTGGAGACAAGACTAGGCAGGACCCAGGTCCGTCAAAGATTAAACCTTTAGTGTCACAGAGATCTTTAAAGGGGTTGGCCACTTTACCTCATTGTTTTTGTAATGTGTGTGGGGGGCAGGATATTGGGTAGTTTACCAATATACATATATTAAATGCTCTGTTCCACTTTCTTGATATGTAAAGTGAAGCCTCCTGTCTTTTACCTCATCAGCCAGAGATTCCTGTCCATAAAATGGCCGCAGTTGGAGGGTCATGTGATCTCTATCTATCCATGAACAGTCGCCCTGCCAGGATCTTGATCTTCTATCCATGATTACTTTTATAAGGTCCTGGCAGGGACACATAAGATCACATATGACCCTCTATCTGCTGCCATTTTGTGGTCATGAATGTCTGGCTGATGAGGTAAACGGAGCAGATCCTCTAATATATAAAGCTGAGGTTCTGTATGTCTGCTAAAGCAATCTGTAAAGTTGTCTTTACACCAATATCACACAGCCGGGTTTTAAGCTGAAATTTTCACCCTGCACTTTCCAAAATTCACTTATAAACCTCCATATACAGCAGCCATTGTCTGCTGCTGTGGCAGTTGGAAGCTCAGCTGTGATTGGTTGCTGTTCTCCTATAGGTCATTAATATGAGCTCTGAGCTGTGATTGGTTACTATAGGCAGTGAGTATAAGACACTTATGTGTGAGGTAATATGGATACAGTGATAGGGTGAGATTTAGCAGTAATGTCTGAGGTAAAACTGTTCCAGTTGCCCATGGAAACCAATCAGAGATCAGCTGTAATTTTAAAAACAGCTGTTCAAAAATGAAACTTGAGCTCTGATTGGTTGCCATGGGAAACTACAGCAATTCCTTTCTCGGACACTATTGATAAATCTCCCCAGACAAAATGACGGTCAGAGATGGAGGCGGTCACTGAGAGATACAAATAAAATATTTCTTGTTAGCCCATTCTATTTTGTTATAGCTATGGGCAGTAATTTCCTATCCTGGGCAAAGCTAGTTTAATATATTGGTAAATTACCTAATATCTTGCCCCCCCTCCTCACACACACTTACATATGTGGCCCTTTTCATCCCTGAGAAATCGCTTCTTTTCATTTTGTTGTGGGTAAACGAAGCAGTTCTTCCGCTTGAGGGAGAGTCTAGAGATTGCAGATTCTTCGCCCACATCCCCTGCTATGCCACATAACTTTTATGTCAGGGTCCGCAGCAGTAAATTAGTGACATAAATTAACTCTATCCCCCGTTCTGTTATACGCCGTGCTGTGTATAGAGCTACACAGAGGAAAGACGTCTTATCTCACTGCACCTTTGCTTTCTCCTAATCTTCCATTGGCAAATCTGCCGCCTGCTTAGTTTTTGGCGTATTGAGAACATTTTTTGAAAGGACTTGTCCAGGATGTTATGTGATGATAACTTGGCCACGGAATAGGCAGATAATATCAGATGGGTGGCCAGCGTCCTCATCCGTCGGCTGGTCATCCGTGGTGCTGGGAGATCAATGAAAAAGAAGACCCCTTTAAGAGATTGAATTTACAGAGTGATTTCTATTATTGGAGTCTCCTACTTGTATGTGTGAAGATCTTGTAATGGAGCAGAGAACCTAAATCATAGTCCCTAGAGAGGCCACTTTGCCACCCATTATTACCCCATACATTTTTGGGTTGGCACTGTGATCTACCCCCTTGTGGACAAAGCAGGAAATGTCCATTCTCATTGATAAGGACTCCTCAGTATAGGCAGTGGTTGTATAGTCCTAGTATATGGATGTATTACATCAGTTCATCATATATACAATGAGTATAATGACTTCTTCCTTGTCTTTACAGCAAACGCTGATGTCCTGAAAGCCATGGTGGCCGACACTTCAGCGATGGGAGATAACAGCTTGTATGATCCTGAAAGGTAAAATCTGTCATAAGTTATCGTAAGCCCATTCTGTGGCGAGATACTACATTATTATTACAGGATATGGCTATCAGTATTCTGTTTGAGAACATAGGTTTTATACAAAGCATTGTTATAGGGGTTGATGTCCGATCTATAATTTTCGATTGGTTAGTCTTTTCACTGGGGACCCCTGCTAGAAGAACAGCTCTGTTTTCTGTATAGTGGCCGCGGTGTGTTACTGCAGAAAGCCAGGTGGCTACAAGCTGCTGCATATAAAGAAGATTTATATGCAGTAGCATTTGAGCTAATAAATGTTGTTACTTATAGTATAAAAAGTTATGCATTTTTATAGAGTGACAGGAAGCAGAGATCTAGAAAATCATGAGGAATTGATACTGGAAGTATATTGAAAGATTGTATAATTTTTATAATAACATTAATTTGCTGAAATGAGAATACCACTTTAACTTCTTCATTCTCAGAATTTGCAGGTGTCCAGGAATTGGAACACTATAAATTGCCCTCGGCGGTCAATGGAGCCCATATCCGAACATTATAAAACTTAACTTTTAATATCACTTTATTACAATTAATGCAAAAGTGATGTGATATTTGCCTTTACTTGGATATGACAGCGCCATCTCTAAGGTCTCTAGATATATCTATCTGATCCAAGTAAAGGCTCCCAGTGGGAACTAACTACACATTCTCACTTTACATGTATAGGGATAATTGTCCTACGACAAGGAGATTTATTATACAATACTCGGGCAAACTGTAATTTTAATCATCATTTTCTGTTGAGCAAAAATCACAACACTACTTTTGCATTAATTTAAAAAAGTGATATTAAAGGGGTTGTAAGGTGGCAGACATTGCCCTGCATGTTGCAGACAAACAAAAGTAACTCCATATATGAATTCAATGCTATCAGTGATTTTAGGTATATTTACAGATAATGAAATCTGAAGTTATAAGGCCAGCTTTTGTTTATACTACTTCATCTCCTGGGAAACGACAACTTCACAGTCCCCAGCGCTGGCCGTGCATGGGGCATCTATGTGCCTGCATATGTGCTGCACACAGTGTAATTCTCTGTGCAGCTTCCTTCCTTGTATGGACAGTGCCCGCCTCCGCCTCCTCTACAACACAAGCCCAGAGCTCTAGCAGCCAATCGCTGCTGTGCTGTGCATTCTGGTGGGAGTGAAGCGTCATGGGACTTGTAGTCTCAATGCAGAGTGCGGAGGCCATCTTGCTTCTTCTGTTCCTGCCTCCAGTAATAAAGAGGTAATTCTTTGTAAAAATCGCAATTTCCACAATATTTTAGTGGAAGGTATTGTAGTAGATGGTGTAGAGGGTGTATTTGTCACACCCAGGAGTTTGTTTTGGAGGTTCAGGGACCATACAACCCCTTTAAAAGTTACTTTTTACATTGTTTGGATATGGGCTTCATTAACCTCCGAGTGGGATTTATAGTGTTCTGAGTTGATTAATACTGCTGTGACATTGGTCCTGTTCCTTAGTATAGAATATTTCCAGAGATTGGACCCCAGCCTTGATATACTTTTTTTTAAGGGAAAGTAGAGCTTGATAGACTTTGTTATTTTCGGCACTCCCGTACAATCTCCATTAGGCCAGGCCACAGAAAGACCACAGGCAGACAGACCCCTGTATTTGAGATGCTTGTGGGCCTCATACAAAAAATATGGTGGTAAGTTGGTTCATATTAAATCATATCAAAATGCAAGGGGGTAATGTCTCAGTCTGGAGAAAACAAGGTTTAATCGCCAGAGGCGACAGAGCTTTTTTACTGTCAATCTGTGGAATAGCCTGCCTCAGGCGCTGGTCACAGCAGGGACAGCAGAGAGCTTCAACAAGGGTCTAGATGCCATTTTACATCTAAATAACATTGATGGTTATGTTATATAGAATTGTTTCTCCTAAATCCCTTCCTCATCAAATCCCTTCCCTTCCTTGGTTGAACTTGATGGACAAGTGTCTTTTTTCAACCGTATAAACTATGATACTACGATCCCATGATCGATTTAAGTCAAATCAACAACCTTGTAATAGTGATCTCCACTCCCAGAAGCATCCGTTTTTTGTTTTTTTTTCTACAGCTGGGAACCCAACTGGAATGGTGATGGCAAATGTGTTTTGATGAGATGTATCCTGTAATATCAGTTGTCTGAATCATCTATATTCTACGTATGGATATCCAATGTTAAGTTATACCTTATTCATAGGGGATGGGGTAACTTTCTGACCTTCACTGTTCATGAGAATAGGGGACTTTTTGTTTTTTTAATCTTTTGTAAAGTTAGATTTCTGCACTATGGTAATAAAAAAAAAGCATTGTACAACATCTTTAATATTGTACTTGGCATTACATAATGTTATGTAATATTCATTGCACAATCCATGTAGAAGTAAGCTGCAGGATGATGTTTATTCTCCTTGGATTATTTATTGTGATGTTTCTTAATCTCGGTTTGTTTGTTCTTTCTTTGCTGTGCCTTTGGAAGACTTGGTAAGTGTCTTTCATTTCTGGATGGGAGAAGTGTCTCCGTGTTTGCAGGAAGCCGTCCTCTGGTTCCTGACTTATTCATCCATGACGAGTTTCTGCATGTTTGCATCTCATTTAGTTTCTGTAACAACGTGGGTTACATTGTATTTGATAGCATCTCCACAGAAATACGTATAATTACATGCATGCTTACATATACATTTGTATTCACATGCATGTGCGCGCACACATATACATACTGTACATTTAGGTAGGCACTGCATCTACTGTACCTAATGCAAAGTCTAATTAAAAGGGAACATCTGCCCTCTGCTGGATGTTTTTGGAAATTCATGCACTTAAAGGGGGTTTGCCCATTAACCCCTTAGCGACGCGGCCTGAAAATACTCTAGAGATCGGGAATTTTTTAGCAAATTTTCGCAAGCGGCGGTTTAAGGACCATCATTTTTTCCTGGACACATAGTTAGTTAAAAAGTATTAAAAGTTTTTTAAAAAATTCTAGGTTTTTTTTACTAGGGGTTAGAAGGGGAAAAGTCTTTTTTCATGTAATTTATAGTACATTTTTTTTTTTTTTTTTTATTTCAAATTAACTTTAAAAGAATGAATGAATGAATTCTCTCTCTCTCTCTCTCTCTCTCTATCTATATATATATATATATATATATATATATATATATATATATATATATATATATATATGTATGTGTGTGTTTATATATGTATATATATATATTATAATATGTATTGTCTCTGGCCAATGTCTGTTGGAGTATAGCGGGGGATTTATTTTTTTTTTTTAATTGTATGGGGAAATGTTAATGTATTTTTATGAATATGTGTTAATATTTTTTGTGTGTGTTTTTCCTATACATGTCCACCATGAGGTAATAAAAGACCCTGGGGGACATTTTCACTTTTATTGTTGTTTATTTTTTTTAATTTTGACTTTTTTTTTTTTAATTATCAGTTTTCCCCTGTAACTGTCATTGGCGATACTGATCAGAGCTGTACTGGGTCTATTTGGATCCAGCAGCTATGAATACTATTATCAATAATAATTCATTTACTTGTATAGCTCTCACAAATTACACAGCGCTGCACAGAACTTGCCAAATCAGTCCCTGTCCCCAATGGGGTTCACAATCTAATCAACCTATTAGTATGTTTTTGGAGTGTGGGAGCAAACTAGATGACCCGGAAACCCAGTCTTTAGACTTGGGGTTCACGTGGCCACTGAGTCTCTAGAGCCGGCAGCAGCACCGCCTCTGCTCCTCTGTGAATCACGCTACATCAATATGATGCAGTGAGGAGTGGAGAAGGAAGAAGCGGTAATAAACTGCATCTCCCGGACATGCACCCGCTGACGTCAGTCTAAGACGTCCTAAGTCAGCGGCTGTCCGAGAGAGGTTAAAGAAAGTCCTCAAATTTCAATCCCCTAGTGATGTTTACAAAATAAAGATAAATTTCAACCCTTTTCAACTTTCAAATTTCAACTTTTTTAATCAGTTTTAGCTCCTATCACTCAGTGATGGTCAGTGTAAGATTCCAGAGTGTGAGCAGGGACTCTCTAAATATACACTTCATGATCCCTCTGTGCTATGAGATGCTGTATGCTGACAATGTGCTTGGATTATCTGGGTCTAGGTTCATATACACTTTCATTCTTCATAGCTACTTCATAGTTTCCGAACATTCACTAGTATCTGACCCATAGAGAGATGAGGGACATCAGAGATGGATATAACACCCAATGACCTACTGAGCTCTGCTCCTTTATGTAATCAGTAATAAACACACAGCCCGCCCTGATGATCTTGTCTTCATCTTGCAGAGTAAGTCTCTGCACACTGCTGCTTGCCAGCAGGAAGTGCCTGTGTCTGAGCTGCCCTTGTATTGCTGGAGGCAGAGAGCACTGCAGTGTGCAAACAGGAGAAGCTATTCATGAGAAGAATCTGACCATAGTCAGCAGATTTACAGTCATTTCCAAGGGCAACCAAAATTGTAAACACCAGGGATGACAGAGACGAGTTGGAATAATATCTGTGAAATGCTGCATTTTTGTTAATAACAGTGAATTGGAGAACGTGTTATTTTGTTATCCTGAGTATATTTAAGAACCTTTTTTTATGGGAATATCCCTTTAATTTAATTGGTAATCTTTACAAAGCTTTATTTAAAACACATCACTTCTTCAAGGAGCATATTATTGTACATAGCAATTCCTTGCCAAGATTCTTCTATTATAATTTACATTTTTTTTATTATTGCTTTGTTCCTTGTCAACAAATCCTCTTATCTCATTTATCATCTTATTTTCTTCTAGCCCAACCACACCAAACACTCCTATCAGCCCTACTAGCCCCACGTCTCCCGTCAGTCCGCTCACTCCTGGTGGTACCCCATCTAAGCATTCTTGTCGTGGTCATCATCTTCACACAATCGGGGGAGTAGCTGAAAAGAACGTGTGCAGCCGATGTAGCAACAAGCGCTGGAATCTAATGAGATCTCCCCTGAAACCCAAAGAACCAAAGAAGAGCAAACCCGGAGCAGTCACCGTCCTCTCTGTAGGAAGGTAATGTACACATGGAAATAGGATTCACACATACTCAATATGTAACACAAGTACAATCGTCATAAAGGGGGTTTCCATTTTTACTAAAGTTTTGCATAATCCTGAAACAAATGTTGTGTTATACAACCATCATCTGTGGTTCCAGGGTTGTCTTGATCCTCTATTTTTTCATCAGTTTCGTGCAGGCTGGAAGTGTTGGAGGTCATGTGACTCATTTTGGCCAATCAGTGTCCTCAGCTCAGCCCCCAATTATGTTACTTGTTCAAAGTTTCCAGGGCACTATTGCTTCACCCCTTCTGGGATTTGCCTGAATTCCTGGAAACACCATTTAAGGGCCTGTATATTGGCTCATCACTTTCCTGTTATCTAAAAATTTTGGTTTGTGCTGTTGTAAAATAATTTTTTTTTTCTTTCCATTTCATTTGTAGGTTCAAAGTCACAAAGGTGGAGCCGAAGTCTAAAGAAAGGAAACGTCTAATGTCTGACGGAAGAGAAGTACCAATTGTTGAGGTGCCTCCTATGCCGGTCAGCGTGGACACCCGGCAGCGAAGTGGCACAGAGACAGAGGTAGGTGACCCGGGCATTATGTAGTGTGAAGACCCACATTGCAAAGCAAATGTGAATGCTAATTCATCATACATATGGTGAGAACACTTTAACTCCTCAGTGGCTATATGTTATATGTAGGGCTATATGTTGTGGTGTTCAATTGAGAGTTGTAAGCCTCTGTTTCTGCAACTCTTGGTCGGACTTCTAAGTGCCCCATCTGATTATGGTGTGTCCATCCAGCCAGCACTCCATTCTCTTCCTCTAGCTAAGTTGTATTTTGTATAATGATGATGTCTTCTACGGTTCTGTTGTTCTGCCCCCCCCCCCCCCCCCCCCCCCCAAGTGATAGAACCTCTACAGGAGGCGTCAATAGTAGTGGTAGGGCCTCTCTGATTATTGAGCCGGATTTCAAGTATTTTAGATATTGTGGGTACAACCCTTTAATACAGATCCCTATTTTTACCAATCATATCTATAGGTGAAAGTTGTGATTTCTCATTCTTCCTCCTTTTTGTTGTTTCAGCTCCTTCCCTGTTGCTAAAATAACATAAATCTATATTTCATTACAGGATCGGAGTACTGTGTATACATGAGTTCATGGGGTACGTACCGCTTTTTGATATGTTGTTCCATTGTCTCAGATTGTGTCCGATGTACGTAGGTTACTCATATGTCCATGGTGTGTTCTCCATGCTCCATCTGAAGGTTCATCACTGACTGCTAAGTACCCTGGTCCACATCTCTATCCCCCCAATCTTTCTGTCTCGCTCTGACCATCCCCCTTTTGTGTGGTTCTGAACAATAAACCTTGGGGTATTTTCATACTTCTGGGTCGTTAACTAAGTCTATTTGATTAGTTTAATTTCTGATGACAAAAAAAAACCTTTTCCACTTGGCCACAAACCTTTCTAAATTGTAGCCCTGCCTTCTTGATGCCCATGGGCAACAAATACTGTGCTGTGAATTATCTAGTCTTGGGCTGAAGGGTTAAAAGAAATATTCCATAAAAATCTGTCTTAATAATCCAGGGACATTGACTTTTCCAGATATCGATTTGCGCTCAAAATTGAGTTATCGGCGCAACTACTTCATTAGTATAATTTTAAAAGTTAGTAGGAAGGAGACCATGGATAACAAATATAAGAAGGTTACCACAGTCACAGTGCCTGGATATATGAGTAACTGTCCCTGGTTTATCATGATGGATTTTGATGGTAAATTTCTTTTCGCATCCACATTTTTCCTTACCGTTCACAACATTCCCAGGTACCACCCTTCTGTCTCCCAGAAAACATGCATGCACCTGGGCGATTTCGGTCAGTGGCTAGACCATTCTCCTCTGTTGATTAGGTTGACCCCTAGCAATGGTCCCCAGCTTTTTGTACCACCAACAAAAAGGTTAGTGAGCACTGCTCCCTATGCTATAGTTACCGTATTTTTCTGATTATAAGGCGCACCATCAATAAATGCCTGCTAAAACATCTAGGTTCGTAAATAAGGTGCATCGGATTATAAGGATGAATGACCAGCAGGTGGCAGACCTGTGCACAGTTCAAGGCAGCTGTTGTCTGTAAGTACGGTCTATAAGGCGCACCTTTAATTTCTGAGAAAATCGAAGGATTTTTTGTGCGCCATATAGTCTGAAAAATATGGTATGTTTTTTAGTAGTAAATCTACTAGAATTGTGCAATTTGAAAAAAAAAAAGTGAAAAAAAGGCATTTTACTACTACAGTGATGAAGAAATGGGGGAAAAAATTTTGGGGATGATATGATAAAGACAGAAATATAGCTGTGTCTGACGTTGCTGTACAATCACACTTCTGTATTTTTATGTCCTTCTACATCTTCGTCTCGTGTCAGCACTGTGTGAGCGCTTCCATCTGTGAAATGAATTGGCGCGCTTTCCCCTGCTCTGGTTGATCTAAACTGGTCCCATAGGTCTTCACTATTGCTTTACACAGGCCTAGCAGATTACAGCATGTTAATATGACAGCACAGAGTCTCCTATAACTCCAGATTCCCCATCTGAGACGACTAATGTCCGTGTCCCGTGTGACCATGTCATGAATACATATGGCAGTATTATGGGAAGCGTTATATATATATAATGGCGCTGGCAGCTCATTTTCTAATATCACCCTTGTTATCCTTGCAGTACACCAACGGAGGCGACAATGGTCCTCTATTCATCCTAGAAGACGGCGCAGCAGAGATTTTAGAAAGTCTAAGCGGAGGAGTCCTGTGTGCGGAACGCTTCGGTCTTCTCTTTTACCAAAAAGATGGGGAAAATATGGAATTTTTGTATTTTTTAGCAGGATGCTTCTGTAGAGGAAGGCACTTTTTTACATATGTATATAAAAGCTGTATAATAGTATAACACTACATGTACATATAGTAAGGAGAACTAGTGTATACTAATGGGTTGGGGGTTAAGGACAGTATTTTTATGTAGTCGGTATAATTCACATCCTAGTTACAGGCTTCTCACTGTGAAGTGACACCCACCGTAGGGTTAGCTGCTATTCATTGTCCATGTAGTATCAAGCCAAAGGGTTAATTTATAGAATTAATGAGAACCTCGCTGGAGGATTTGAGACCTCAAATTTTGACTAAACTTCCACCTTTTTTTGTGTGTGTGGGGGGGGGGGGGATTGCAGCATAACATGGTAAACTAAATGTGAAGAGTACATTTTTCAGTAGAGGGAGGGGACTCATTCCTGGCTTATTGCCCCCCGGCCAAGTTGTGCCATATCTGATGCATGAAGAGTCTGCAGAAGAAGCCAAGGCCAGGACGTCACACATCTACAAGTCTCTGTAGGTGACCTACCTGGCCGGAGATAGAGGAGTGAGCACCAGGACTCTTACAAGAAACCGCTCCACCCCCATGACTCCTTGGAAATAATTTGAATATATGTTTAAAAAAAAAACCTATTACCGGCCTTTGGGGGGGGGGGCTAAGAAAACAAAATTGAACTCCTACTTCCCTGCCGCTCCCGTTGTCCAGCGCTGACGCCTCTATTTATTTGTATACAGGGGCAGGGCTCACCGACCCGACCTCTGCCACACACCGGATACAGCGTTTGATTAAATGTTATAGCCGGAGACTCTGTAAAAAAGAGACATAGCTCTGGAGAACGAGAGCAGCAGCAAAGGCATTCAATTTTGTTTTCTTGGCCCCCCCATAGCTGATTATATCTATCTATATATCTTTTTAAACATGGACAACTCCTTTAATGCCCTGTTGGCCTGATTATTGTGAACATCCTCCTAAGCCTGTAAAATCTACCTTATACCTGCATTGTATTTTTTTTTTTTTCGATTTCTAATTGATGAACAATTCCAAAATATATTCACTTTGGTAATTCTGTGCTTTATTTATGTGTGTTCTGGATCATTATACATTACAGCTGCTGTCCTGTGCTACAGGGAAACAAGCGGCTTTCAGGCCTCTGTGGTACATACACTTACCATCTGCCTCTTAGTTTAATTAGTATGTGTGTCACTAATTTTATAGCTGGATTTCGGACATAACTTTTGTGCAGATCCAAACCTGTGCTTTGTATTGCAGCTTAGTCCCATCCCATTCATCCCTTGGTTCACAATATGATACAATAGCACTCTATTGAAATTGTTTTGTACATGGTGTCCCAGCAATTGATACATACACAGACAGCATTAACGTTACAGTTACATACATACACTACGAGAGGCGCGTTCTTACATGTTGCTAATTTCTTAGTTGCAAAGAAACGATTACAGAACGGTACAGGTTAACAAGACCACATTACATTACATAAGGTGAAACAATTATAGTAGGAAATACAATGATGACAATAACAAATACACACTTCAGGTGCTCTGATGACGCCATAACTGGTGCTCTTGGCAGCCAGGATCCAGTTCCCCTGCTAATGATGATAGTCAGGGTACTGAAAGTGGGGGTACAGACTAAGTATTAAGCTTGTACCTCGGGGCAGGGGGTGTTACAGAGCCGATGCACAGGCAACCACCTACAGCAGCACCATTCTTGACCGTACGTTCTATTAAGTGCAAGATTAGATTAGTTGGAGGACAGTGTTGAATGATGTGACTTGACTTTTTGCAAATGTAAGATGAGCACTGACAATAAACGGTCACTTCTAGTTCCATTGTAGTCAAATTTTTTTGTGCACTTATAGATGCACTACTACCGGGTGTTAAAAAGAGGGGGATAGAGGGGGGCATGAGGATCCAGGAAGCCTCCAGAAAACAGCAGGGAATTAGTTATGCATTCACACATACCAATACACAAGACCATTGCTTGAGATGGCTGGGGCTTCTGGTACTGAGTTAAGCACACATAGGATGAGAGAAAGAGTGGTGGTGAGATCTGGTAAACGTGATAAAAAGCAGAAGATGACAATGAAGATGATGATGGATTGCAAGATCATATTCGTTAATGCTACATTCTGGTCTAATTCTTTGTGCAGTTATAAATGCACTTAAAAGTATGCACTGTTGGGAAAAGACAGGGGGCACACTGATGGGACAAGGCACTGGAAGTGGTCGAGTATCCTTCATTTTTACAGTCACATGATAGTGGATGGAATTTATACAAATTCCTTCTATGTGCTGTGGTCAGAATCCGCAGCATGTAAATTATTGGTGTTCTCGCTTCCACAGTAGTTCCAACAGTGTCTGAGGAGTATGCTGAGGGAACAGTGGTAGGGTCTTCAGTACTAGGAAGCAGGTAGTTCTAAATTTTCTGTCCTCACCCCCCACATGGTTCAAGGTCATAGGAGCACATTTATTTAGGCTTTGTGCTCCGGAGCTATACACATGGAAAAATAAAAAAGTCATTGATTTTCTAAGGTTAGGATCAAGAATTGTAAACCAAGCACACTTACATGCTGGTATGTACCCCCTCTGGCTTTTTTTTTTTTAAGTTTCTACAAAAAAAGTAAAAAAAAATATGCAAATGAGCCTGAGTGGCTCCAGGCTCAACAGCTATATACAGACTCATTTACATAATTTTTTAAAGCTTAATTTTATAATAAAAACAAGGGCATAAATAGGTAAAAGAGCGGATCCTGCCAGAGGGGCACACACTTGTATGTCAGTGTGCTTGGTTTACAATCCTTCATCCTGGTGGTAGATGTCCTTTAACCAAAACATTCTCACAGGTGTGATGGAGGCAGTATAGTTTATAGTATTATAGCGAGTTTTTACACAGGTTTCTTCTCCTGGGGTCGAATCCTCTCTGTGGTGCACAGAGGAAACTTCGTCACTGGTAATTACTGTTATTAGGGGGAATCAGACCAATCATTCACAAACATCTGTCCACAGTCAGTTGTGTCGTGGTAGCTCACACGCTGATGACAGTAGAAAAGACTGACCGAGCTGCAAACATCGGCAGGAGCTGAATCTGCTCTCAGTTTTAGGCTCCAGCAGTCGGCTCCCACATTGTAGAAACCAGGCCAGAGAATGCGTCCATACAAATGTCTTGGTCTCTGTGCTATTTATTGAATAAACTGATAGCACAAGGATGAAAACAATATATGTATACGTGGGAACTAATGTAAATTGAACTTTTCCTCTAACCAACATAAGATATTGTTGTACAAGAACGAAATGAATCCAATAAGTCTGATGTCCACCAGGGGGAGACAAATCCATAAAGAACAATAATATTATTAGTGTGATATTACATAAATAGCTTTATGAAAGAACCTTTGTGTTGTTTCCGTATGATGACAGGACATCTAACCATCCGTATAGAACTGTATATCCATGTGAGCCAAGTAACTTCCGTATAAGTTGTTGTTGAGGTTACTGACATTTAGCACTCAATTTCTGCTACTTTGTCAAAAATAAAAATCTATATACATACAGTGGGGAGAAAAAAAAGTATTTGGACAGCCACCTATTGTGAGAGTTCTCCCACCTGTAATTGACATAATAGGTAAAACCTCTGAGACACGTCTATAAAACTCACATTTTTCTAATTTTCTTAAAGAATTGTTTTGCAAATTCTGGTGGAAAGGAAGTATCTGGTAAATAACAAAAGTTCCGCTCAATATTTTGTTACATATCCTTTGTTGGCAATGAGGTCAAACATTTTCTGTAACACGATGTTGCTGGTTTGTTGGCCCATTCCTCCATGCAGATCTCCTTTTGTTTTTGGGCTGTCGATGAGCAACATGGACTTTCAACTCCCTCCAAAGGTTTTCTATAGGGTTGAGATCTGGAGACTGGCTAGGCCACTCCTGGGGCTTGAAATGTTTCTTATGAAGCTGCTCCTGCGTTGTCCTGGAGGTGGTGTGCTTTAAATCATTGTCATGAAGTTCATCTTCAATGTCCTTGCTGATGGATGGAGATTTGCACTCAAAATCTCACGATACCTGGCCCCATTCATTCTTTCACGTCCACAGATCATTTGTCCCCGTCCCTTTGCAGTGAAACAGCCCCTCTTCATGATGTTGCCACCCCCCCCCCATGCTTCTCCTCCAAACACGACGTGTTGTATTTCTACCAAACGGTTGTACTTTGTCATATGGTTAGATGAATCCATTCTCCAAATACTCTTCCGGAACAACCAAATGCTCCATAGCAACCACCAGATGGTGGCTCAACCCAATACTGAACCCCAGAGGTCCATCAGACAACACCAAATTTGAAGGGTTCTAGAGTATATTTCCTGGGGGATAATGAAGAGTGGGCCCCCAAATAGATTTTCTCTGGTGGGCCTAAGGAAACCCAGTCTGACACTGGGCCCGGATAGGTACTGGCTAAAGCAGGGGGACATGTCTGGTCACAGCTTTCTGCAGGTCAGTCACAAGGTCCCCGTGTGGTCTTTTTGCTCACCGTTCTTGTGATCATTTTGACCCCAAGGGGTGAGATCCTGTGTGGAGCCCCTGGTCGAGGGAGATTATCATTCGTCTTGTCTTCCATTTCCTAATTATTGTTCCCACAGTTGATTTCTTCACACCAAGCTGCTGCCTATTGCAGATTCAGTCTTCCCAACCTGGTGCAGGGCTACAATTTTGTTTCTGGTGTCCTTCATCAGCTCTTTGGTCTTCACCATAGTGGAGTTTTGAATGTGACTGTGGTTGTGTAAAGGTGTTTTCTATACTAATAACAAGTTCAAACAGGAGCCATTACTACAGGTCATGAGTCGGGGACACAGAAGTCACAGGTCCGTGAGAGCCAGAAACTTGCTTGTTTGTAGGTGACCAAATATTTATTTTCCACCACAATGTGCAAATAAATTCTTTAACAGACAATGTGATTTTCTGTATTTGTTTTTACATTTTGTATCTCATAGTTGAGCTCTACCTACAGGATGATGTCAATTACAGGCCTCTTTTTTTAAGTGGGCGAACTTAGATACCCCCCCCCCCCCACTAATATATATATGGACAGGTGGGTTAAAGCGCATTCATGGCCTTTGGAGCTCCGCTGCCCGTCAGACTTGTTAAAGTGACATTGGCCTTTTAATAAATCTCTCAGCAGTGTCACAAGATGAGTAAAAATATCGCAGAAGCACATAGACCAGCAGGAGACTAGAGCAACTGTGCAATTTTATGTTGAGATTAGTTTAAAAAATCGCAAGTCATAAATCTGATTTTACATGGCGTTGCACTAGTAGCGGTTCTATGTTTAACTCTTCTCGGACCACCGCGGGTGCAGGACCTTGAGACCCTAGGGAGATGCGGTTTGTTACCGCTTCTCCCTTCTCTGCTCCTCACAGCATTGCGCTGAATGAGTGTAATGCATAGTGGAGTGGAGCCGGCGCGGCCACTGGTTCTATAGGCTAGGCGGTCACGTGACCGCCGGGTCTGCAGGGGTTAAATAGAGCTGCTGGGTCTAATCAGACCAAGTCCAGCTCTGATCAGAATCCCCAGTCCCAGGTGCTTGTTTTCCTCTGTAACTGGGACTCTTATAGATGCCTTGTAAACTTGTAAAAGAAAAAAATTGTATTTAAATAATAATTAAATAACATATGCAAAAAATATTCATAAAAATACAATGACGTTTCCCCATCTAATAAAAAAAAATCCCCTGCTACACTACAAAAAGCATCGCCCTGTTTTCCCGAGACTATACATATTATATATCAAAACGACCGAAACAGAATAGGGAATTCATTAATAATGTTAATTTTTAGTTACCGTATATACTCGTGTATAAGCCGATTTTTTCAGCACAAAAAATGTGCTGAAAAACCTCCCCTTGGCTTATACACGAGTCAATAAAAAACTTCCATAATCACCCTCCGGAGGCCCGATAGTCCGCGTGGCTCCCGATGTTCGGTGGCTCCTCTTCTGTCTTCCCCGCGGCTGGTCTTCGCTCTTCTCTGTGTTGTATCAGCCGGCTGGCGCACAATATCAAGCGACGGTGTCGCCACTGATGACGTCATATTGTCGCCGCGTCATATTGCGCGCCAGCTGGCAGATGGCGTGGACGCGTATCTGCCGGCTGATACAACACAGAGAAGACCGGAGACCGGCCACGGGAACAGAGCATCAGGGAGCCGCCTGTAGGTGAGTATGGAAGAATTTTTTTTTTTATGTGATGGCGAACGGGGCTGGCAGTATATTAAGGGCTGGCAGGCTGCATACTTAAGGGGGCTGGCAGGTTGTATACTTCAAGGGGGCTGGCAGGCTGTATACTTCAAGGGGGCTGGCAGGCTGTATACTTCAGGGGGACTGGCAGGCTGTATACTTCACTTAAAGGGGGCTGGCAGGCTGTATACTTCAAGGGGGCTGGCAGGCTGTATACTACTGGGGGTTGGATGGCTATATACTGGGAGGCTGAGACCAATGCATTTTCCACCCTCGGCTTATACTCGAGTCAATAGGCTTTCCCAGGTTTTTGTGGTAAAATTAGGGGCCTCGGCTTATACTCGGGTCGGCTTATACTCGAGTATATACGGTAATTTGTAAAATAAAAAAAGTACTGTACTATTAATTACCAAAAAAGCTTTTTTTCCACTTTTAACCCCAAATAGAAATTAAAATTAAGAAAAATGTTTAAACTAATATTACCTTTTTAACTATAACTATGTGTCCCGAAAAAAACATTGCAAAAAAAAAAAAAAAATGCTATGGCCCTTAAACCAGCGCTTACGCTAAAAATGCTTGGTCACTAGAGCGTTTTCAGGCATGTCACTAAGGGGTTAAAGGGGTATTCCCATTAAAGCAAATCAATGTTTTTATTTGTATTATGAGGAATTATACAATTTTTCAATATACTTTCTATACCATTTCCTAATTTTTTTTCTTTTTTACATTACTGCTTGTCCTGCTATATAAAGCTTCAATGTTTACTTCCAGTGATCACACAGGTGCACCTGTGTGACCATGGTCAGATATATATCCACTGAAAGTAAACATAGAAGCTTTCTTTAGCAGGACAACAAGTAGAGATCTAGAAAACCGTGAGGAATTGATACAGAAAGTATATTGGAAAATTGTATTATACAAACAATAACATTAATTATTGTTTGCTGCACCGTACCGCTCCCGTAGGGTGCCGTGCGCCCATAGGAGTGTATGGGGGACGTATATCGGCCGTATATACGTTGGCCATATATACGTCCCCCATACGTTCGTGTGAATATAGCCTTAACGCTCTGCGCCGTAGCTCTACGGCGCAGAGGTATAAGGAGTGTATGAAGAGGGCTCACAGGCTGAGTCCTCTTCATACAAAGGTGGGGGTTTTTGCATATTGCAGAAAACCCCCACCGCTAATAACCGCGGTCGGGGCTTGCACCTATCGCAGCTATTAACCCCGGGCGCCGCCATCTTTGTTACGATCGCCGCGCCCCCGAACGTCATCAGGGGGCGGCGATCGGTTGCCATGGTAGCCTCGGGTCTTCGTTTGACCCGAGGATACATGGCTTCTGCATATCCATTACAATGAGCCACATACTGCCATATACTGCAGTATATGGTAGGAACGATCTGACCATCTGGGGTTAATGTACCCTAGATGGTCTAAAAAATAGTGAAAAAAAAAAGTTTCAAAAATAAAAAAAATTAATAAAATATTAAAAATTCAAACCACCCCCCTTTTCCTAGAACTGATATAAAACAGAATAAACAGTAAAAATCACAGACACATTAGGTATCGCCGCGTCCCAAAATGCCCAATCTATCAAAATATAAAAACGGTTACGGCCGGCGGTGACCTCCGAGACGGGAAATGGCGCCCAAATGTCCGAAATGCGACTTTTACACCTTTTTACATCACATAAAAAATTTTATAAAAAATGATCACTATGTCGCACAGACCTCAAAATGGTAGCAATGAAAACGTCGCCTCATTTCGCAAAAAATGACACCTCACACAGCTCCGTGTGCCAAAGTATGAAAAAGTTATTAGCTTCAGAAGATGGCAAAAAATTTTTTTTCTCTTTTGTACACATTCGTTTAATTTTTGAAAATGTATTAAAACACAATAAAACCTATATAAATTTTGTATCACCGCAATCGCACCGAACCAATGAATAAAGCTGAGCTGTTATTTTGAGTGCACATTCAAAGTCGTAAAAACTGAGCCTACAAGAACGTTTTTTTCAATTTTTCCACATTTGGAATTTTTTTTCAGCTTCGCAGTACACGGCATGTTAAAATAAATAACATTACAGGAAAGTAAAATTTGTTACGCACAAAATAAGCCCGCACACAGGTCTGTACACGTAAAAATGAAAAAGTTATGGATTTTTGAAGGTGGAGAGCGAGAAATGAGCGAAAAAACCCTGCGTCCTTAAGGGGTTAATTGTCTGTCCTCTCATGTCTTTGTATCTCTTCACTAGAAAATATCCCCTCTAAGAGAAGAGACAGTGTGACCCTACACTCCTGGTATACACCATAGACCAATGGGAATATCTCTGGTGAAACAACATATACAATGAAGTCTATGATAGAATGTCTCCAATACCCCATAAGCCAGCGAGTCATAGCACTAACAATGCCATGTATTGTCAGTCACTGAGCCAACTCAAACACCACAGTGATTCAATGACATCTGACATTTCAACTTCTGCTTACAATCCAACTTTATTTAAACCACAATAAAGTACCAACAATGTCCAACACCCTAATCACAATGAGGGAGATTTATCAAAACTGTCTGAGAGCAAAACTGTTATAGTTGCCCATGGAAACCAATCAGAGCTTAGCTTTCTTTTTCTCGCAGCAGATTATAAAATGAAAGCTAAGCACCGATTGGTTGCCATTAGAGAACAACGAGAACAGTTTCATTGCTGTTAATGCCCCATATACAAATCATAAGGTCTATAATTGCCCTCAGGATAACCACAATATCCATTATCTACAGTGATCAAATTTTATACAGTCTTCTCACTACCAAAACAATAGGGGATATTTATCAGAAGTGTCTGAGAGCAAAACTGTACTAGTTGCCCACGGCAACCAATCAGAGCTCAGCTTTTATTTTCTACAGTGGTTTATAAAATTAAAGATGAGCTCTGATTGGTTTCCATGGGCAACTAGAACCGTTTTACCTATGAAACTTGTGATAAAATCCTCTCACAATGCCTCAATGGCAACTTCAGTGACTCCAATGTATTACCCACAGCATCCCTTATACTCAATTCTGCCACGCAAGCCACAAAGCTACTAACACCCAAATACCATTTAAATTGTCCCCAAATCAACCAAAATGCCTAAAAAAACTGCCCCAATGACCCATAATACATAGGTAAACAGCTGAACCAAGATTACTACATAGATATGATACCAGAGCCAAGATTACTTCATAGATAGATACATAGATACATCACCAAAACCAAGCTAACTACACTGGTACAATACAAGAACCAAGATAACTACATAGATACAGCACCAGAACCAAGTATACTACATATATACAGCACCAAAACTAAGCTTACTAGATAGATACAGTACCCAAACCAAGCTTACTACATAGATACAATTACAGAAGATTACTACATAGATAATGTACCAGAGGAGCAAAGATTACAAAATATAAATGTTACCAAAATCAAGTTTACTAAAGGAATACCTCACCAGAACCAAGATACAGGAGCAGAACCCAGCTTACTACAATAAATACTGGACCAGAAACAAGCAAAGAGAGACAGATAGCATTATACTGACATATCACAGAGTCTGATGCTGGCTGAGTAGTATAAGACTGTCTCTGTGAAGCTCACCCTCATAGGAGAACATAACAGAGTCATAGCACATAGAAGCTGCAGAATTAGGTGCTCATGGGTAATATATTTGGTGTTTGGTGACAGATGACATTTTTGACTGGAGGAGTTTTCTTTTGTTTTCTTCTTCTACTTGGCCACCATGACAGCTTCTCACAGTTGGAACTCACATTGTCCTCCACAGTAGCCAAGTAGCAGTGTCCCCCATATTAGCCAATAGTTACATTGCACCACACAGTAGCCAAGTCCCTTTCTCCTTCAGAGTAGCCATAGCCATAGAGTAATCAACCCTCCATAGTTTAAAAAAATAATACATACTCACCTCTTCCAGTAGAGATAGCTATTTTGTCTCCAACGTAGTCAAAAGAATTCCCACAGTAGCCAATATACTGACAGTGCCCCCCACAGCAGCCTATTTTCACATATCTGTAATGAACACCTACCCTCAAATTTCATTGTCCCCGTAGTTTATGGTAACATTTTTTAAAAACAAATACCTTCTTCCTCTTGGCACCTTTATCACTCTGGAGCTGCAGGAGATGCGGCTTCATAACATTATTTTGCCTGTGCCCCATCTCCTTCATCTCATAGGCCATACGCTGGCTGAAGGCTACCATGTTTCACTGCAAATTAGTACACTTGATCAGGATTTGGGAGAGGAATTATGGGACTATGGGTCTTGGGTCCCCTTTTCTGACTGGGCCATGACTGGAGTCCCAGTATTCCCCCACTGATGATTGCCGTAATCTGAGGTGATACCCCCATTCCAGCCACAACCTGTGACAAACACTTTGCCATCAATAGCCCTAACCAGTCTTATGCCAGACATAATGCTGCCATGATTCACAATGCGATCAAAAGCTCTTATACCAGTGTAAATATCCTAATGCCAAACAAAATGCCTCAAAGACAGTCACAATGTTTTTCATGTCCTAATGCCAACCACAGCTTCTGCCATACCTCACAATCCTACTGACTAATCATATAATCAACAATCAGTGCCAGTATGTGTTGGTATGTAGTATGCAGCGTACTTCTGAATATATATGTCACTAACTAAGCTTAAACCCCTATATACCAGGAACCCTACCCCCAACAGTACATAGCTAGAAACTAGACTGCTAATTATCTGTAAATAATAATAATTATCTCTTTATGGCCTCTGGCTATATATTAAGAATATAATATATATATATATATATATATATATATATATATATATATATTATATATATAATATATTTATATTAACAATAACCATGAATATGGCCTTCCATCCTTATGGCCAAAACGTCTAAAGGTGGTTAAATATAACAATATAGAGGTTTTGCAGGTAATAATGTGACCGAAGATCCATTTAGGAGACATTAGAGATGCTCATACATGTGGGCAGCACAGTTCTGAATATATTAATATTCAAACTGTCTAATCAAATGGCTTATACCACTATTAAAGCTAGTTTTGAGGGGCGCCTGGCTCAAATATATCAATATATCTTCTATGTTTGATTTTTCTTGTAATGTGTTAAAGGGAACCTGTCACCAGGAGACCCATTTTTAGCACTCCCCCAGTCCCCACAGAGCATAGTACATACACTGCCAAAGTGTTTTTGTATTAAAAATTGGTTTTACAGAAAAAAAGATATGTTATATTGTACCTTTCATTAGCATCTGCTGTGTGACTAGGCAGTTGCCTATTGGGATTGGCTGGAAAGGAGCAGTTTTGCCCCCACCCTTGGGAAATTGCTTCTCCATGTGACCTTTTCAAATATATGAAAACACCCATCACTGGGCTTAGCGACGCCCCCTGCTCCTCTACAGCCAATCCCGAGTGTTGGGAGTTATTCATATATTTAAAAAGGTCACAAGGGGGAGGGGGGACTGCTCCTTTCCAGCCCC
This sequence comes from Engystomops pustulosus, assembly GCF_040894005.1. NCBI lineage: Eukaryota > Metazoa > Chordata > Amphibia > Anura > Leptodactylidae > Engystomops > Engystomops pustulosus. The sequence continues at coordinate 256,842,245 of NC_092411.1, forward strand.
TCCTAATTGGCAACTGCCTAGTCACACAGCAGATGCTAATGAAAGGTTCTATATAACATATCTTTTTTTCTGTAAAACCTATTTTTTATACAAAAACACTTAGGCAGTGTATGTACTATGCTCTGTGGGGACTGGGGGAGTGCTAAAATGGGTCTCCTGGTGACAGGTTCCCTTTAATAATTGGCTATCATTTTACTTTTCTAATATACTGGTATATAACATTTATATGAGCCTGTCTTTAAAGAGTAACTGTAAAGGTTTTTTTTTACAAATCAATAGCTCTTGAGTTGTAAAACAACTTTACCTATTATCTTTGTTACCCACATCCTTAGATTACCTCAAAGCTGCAATAGTTGCTTCCTCTGCCTGTGCTGATAAGCCCTGTGAGTACTTTTTTTTATGTTTATCAGACGGTTTTATGGGAGGGGAGGAGGTCATGTGAAAGTGTGTGAAGCAGAGCTGGATGTGTGAATGCAGATGTATTCTGTACAGAAAAGCGAGGTACAAGATCTTCCCTATCAGTCTCTCCATCTCTGTATGTGCACTGTGCAGTGTTCAGTGGATTTACTTGTGGGAAACTAAATTAATTTAATGGTAAATTACTTTGAGAGAGAACACAAGGCATCATGGGATCTGTGGGCAAGCTAACTGGCCTCAGCCTGAGGGCATAGACTGACAGATATTGGTCTCCGCCCACTGAACACTTTCAGAACAGAAAATGCTATAACTTTGGAAAGACATTGACGAGCAGCTCAAAGTAGACATTGTTAATAATTTCTTTATTTATATAGCGCTCACAGATTATGCAGCGCTGCACAGAGCTTACCAAATCAGTCCCTGTCCTCAGGAGGCTCACAATCTAATCAACCTACCAGTATGTTTTGGAGTGTGAGATGAAACCGGAGCAAACACGGAGAGAACATACAAACTCTTTCCAGATGTTGACCCTGGGACTTGAATGCAATAAACAGGGACAAATGCAATAAACAGAATAGGGCACATTTACTAAGAAGCTTGCACCAGTTTTCTGTCGGACTTTGAACATTCTTTTATGTGCAAACTACTTACGTATTTAAGAAGTGTCCGCATCACATTTGTGTTGTGGCTGCACTATTCTTTGCGCAACACAAATTTGGTAACTGAAATGGGCGTTCTTTTGCTCAATTGTGCGCCACATTTAACATGCAAGGTCCGACAGAAGTGTGTCACATGCCCCATGTTAAAGGAGCACCTAAAAAAGTTGGTGCACTTTGCTGGCGCAGTGCAGGGGGCGCCAGATTCATGAAGAACGTGCACCAGAAATACTGAATCTGGCGCCCCCTGCCCTCTACACAGGCAAACTGCAAATAGTACCGTTTTTTCATTGTTTTTAGTAAATGTGGCCCAATGTGTATAGTTATAGCCGGGCCCCATCAGTGCATCTGACTTTTTCTACAAGAGAATATAGTAATGAGGGCTGATAGATTCATAAAGCCTTGTCAGATTCTTCATGATGATTATAATCTTTTATTATGTTATTGTCAAGTACAGAAACACATTTGTCATCATTTTATGATTCCTTTTGGTTGTAATTGTATGTTGGATAAGTCATCACTGTGTGATCCTATTATTATTAAGTATTAATTACAGGTAGGTGACATACTGGATGTTACTTATTTGTGTAGGTCACAGTTAAAATTCTTGTTTACTTCCTACATTATATGTTATTATTTACAGCATACAGTTAAGGCTTTGTTCACACCTTATTATCATAGCTAGATGATTAAAATGACATCAACGGAGCCCAAAGGTCAGTGAGATTAGGTTACACAAAATATTTCGGCTGTTTTACACCTTGTCATTTAACTATCCCTAATTCACAAATCTGTCACATTGCCTGTATAATGCACACAGTGATGTCATAGTAAATATTGGATAGCACAATTGGTGGCCAGGCAGTGGGGACTTTATTTAGCTAGTACGGAGTAAACGACGTACAGTATGTAAATGGTATTTTTGTGAATAAACAAGTGATTTTTTTCTCCAGGGTCACTGGGAACGGGCCAATTCTTGTAAAAGTCCAGATCATTTTATTTCAGAACTGCAGACAATCCTCCTCTCCGTTGTACTGTAGTCCTTTGAGCTATTAATATCGCTACCTACACCTGCAAGAGCTTTCACCGCAGGTCTCCATTGTTAATAACCTAGAGGTTATTTCAGGATTCCAGCCGCCTTCTTCCTTCTTCGCTTCAAAATAGTATTTTATGCTTTTGGTTACAAAACTACAAACTTAACTGGTGAGCTGGGGGGACTGTTAAAAAAATAAACCTATACTCACCACCCTTGGCGCTCCCGGTGTCCTGCAGCACTGTCTGTCGCTGTTTAAAGGGTCGGGTACTTCCGCTGTAGCAGGCAATAGGACAGGAGACGGGTGCCAGACTGTTGGAAGTTGTTGAAACAGAGGTGGCATGCCCCTGTGAACAGTAGTGACTGACGGCAGCGCAGGACACCAGGAGCGCCAAGGGAGGTAAGTATAGGGTTTTCTTTAGCAACCCAGCCCACCAGTAAAGTTTTTATTAATGTCGGACAACTGCTTTAAGGAAAGCATAGCTCTGCACATAAGCATTGGTTGTCTGGTGCATACAGCCAATTTATTGTATTTTTTATTCTTTGTATGATATATATATATACACACACATATATATGTCATAATTACACAATTATCCAACAACACCAGTAACTACAATGGGTGCACACCATGGACTTGATCAATCCACCAAAATCCTTTGCACTATGGTTGTCAGAGGTCCAATCATTCCAGTAGGTGGGACTTTAGTGCCTGCTATAGGTTGTAGTTAGCTCCGCCATCTTGCTATCTGTTTTCTCTTCACTCTGGTAGTGTTCACCCAACTCTGGAGACTATTCTTCCATGTTTGTATTTGTAATGTCTTTGTGTTTTGCACTTTGGAGGAGGAAGAGACCTTCGACTAGTTGTCCCTTACTGCTTAGGGTAATTTAAGGCAATCAGGCAGGGAAAGTTGGGAATGGGGGGGTTTCGGGGCCCATTGTCTCTGTCTGTGTCACCTGCCTGTTCCCAGAACCTGGATTACAGTTACCTTCCAAAAAATAGACCATACAACTGTAGAAAATCTATTGCCTTCCTTCAACTTGATCACATAACACGGCCTTCTTAATGTAGAAGATATTTGAGTGACTCATATCCATGTGGGGTGATATTTATTTGAGAAATGTGAACTATCCCTTGCTTCTTCTGTGGCACATAGTAACAAAAGCTCTACAGCATTTAAACTAATGTATTTAAAGGGGTATTACCATTTCAGTAAAAAAAATGTATTGTTTGTATAATAAAAAGTTATACAATTTTCCATAATGCTTTTTGTATCAATTCCTCACAGTTTTCTAGATCTCTGCTTGCTGTCATTACATAGGACGCTTCATTGTTTATTTCCAGTGGACAGAAATCTGACCATGGTCACACAGGTGCACGGCTCGTTATATCACACAGCTCAGATTACTATCTGTGATGTAATGAGCCGTGCACCTGTGTGACCATGGTCACATTTCTAGCCACTGGAAATAAACATAGAAGCATTCTATAGAGTGACAGCAAGCAGAGATTTAGAAAACCACGAGGAATTGATACAGAAAGTATATTGGAAAAATGTATCATTTTTCAACATGCAAAAAATAACAATAATCAAAATCAGAATACCCCTTTAAGGCTTGTACACCCTCATCAGTGTATTAGAGCATTGTTCTGCACCTTTGCATATAAAGTGCCCCCCCCCCCCCATAACTAAATTCCCAAATAACATTTAGTATGGAAAATAAATGTAAAAAATACATACAAATAATAAAGATTTTATTAAATACAATATGCACATACATCATATTAAGTTACAATTTAGTCTATGCTATAATTATTGCAGGGGAATAATGAGATTCCTATTAAACATATAGTGCATCCCTAGGTGTAAAGTGTGTTGCATCCTATTTGCTGATATTTTTTTATAGGTGGCGCTAGATAGACAGTTTCCAGGTAAGATAATTTGCATATTTTATTTTCAAAATGGAAAAAAGTATTTGGTAATTTAAAGTGGTATTGATCAAAGACAAGTTTCTTTCCATGTACTCTGCATAACAAAATAACACATTCTCTAATTCACTGTTATTAACAAAAATACAGCATTTGACAGATATAAGTTCAACCTGTCTCTATCAGTCCTGCGGTATACAATTTCAGTTGCCACTAGGTCCGAACCAATAACTTCTGACTTAGGGTCGGCCGCCATCTTGGATAGACACAAGCCTGTAACTTCTGACTTAGGGTGGAGGGGGGGCGCCATCTTGGATTTTTGTGTGACAGCCTGGAGCTGTGTCTTTCTTCTCTGTGCCTGTAGATCCGCCCCCTGCACGGAGCTCAGAGACGCTCAATAATTCACTTCCTGGCAGGAGATGGTGAGCAGAGATAAGCTGCAAACTACAAACTTCAAAGAGATAAATGATCCGGGTGAAGGGGGAGGCAGGCACATATCTGTGAGACGGGGATGTAGCAGTGCTGTGTGTGTAATAGGCATCTAATGGATCTCATGGATCTCTGATTTGTATCATTTCTCTCTATGTGTCAGTGTGTTAGTACGATGTCAGAAGCCAAATGAAAATGTATATACACCTGTGCCCTGATAATGTAACCACATTGTCACCCCAGAGAATTAGATGGGTCATAATGGGTCGCAGTTCACACTTTCGTCAGACTTTGCAGCTTTTTGGGGTTTGCACGGCTTGGACAGGTATTTAACAGGTGTCTGCACTGGGATTGTGTTGCACACGAGTGTTCACACGCGACACAAGTTGGGGGGGGGGGTGCCGTCGGACGATCCGACATTGCACTTACATGCACCAGTAAAAAGAGGGTGAACTCTGTTGGACCTGAGCAGGGAAGCGACACATGAGGGATATCAGGTGCATGATCTTAGTGAATCGTGGCACAGTGCATTATCATCGGACAATGCACTTTCAGTGAACTACAATGGGAATGTTGTGCCCCAATGTGTCTGCTAGAGAGGCTCTGCCCACACCCTGGGATTTTGCACTGAGCAGCCTAGGGAGTGATAGGAGCTTAAACAGCAATAACACTGTGTAAAATTGTAAGATAAGGGGTTAAAATAATCTTTATTGGGTTAACATCACTAGGGGAATGAGATGTGAGAATTTTCATTTGGGGGGGAAAATCTCTTTAAAGTCATTATTAAGCGCCAGCTCTTTTGCAGACTTTTTTTGCCTGATGGCTAACTCTGGAGGAGGAATAAGGATTGTCAACTAGAGTGCCAACCTTTATATGGCTAACTGGTGACTGCATACTTTACTTTAGTCCTTGGTAGGGGGCGACTAATACTATACATATATATCATTTCTCATAGTATGATAGAACAGGCATTATACATCACTAGGACTGGCAGGAGGACATTGGGAGATGAGGTGATTGTAGCTATGGTGGTGTCAGGCAGTGACAATTATACAATAGATGTCATCATACATTCACCTGATATTATTAACATTTGGACAATGTACTGAAACAGAAAAAAAAAATCGCTTCCAGTAACTCCATTGTAAAGTCTTATATTTTGTAGAATGACATATATTCAAAGTATTGTAAATCTACCTGCGTGCAGGTCACAATATGCACCTATAAAATACCTAATAATAAAATTTGCCACTTAGAACTTTTTCATATAATTTTTCACAACCTTGAATCACCAGCATTGACTCACTGTGGATTTAATGGGGTGTATATAATGTAGAGATTTGCCTTCACTTTGATGGACAATAAAAGCTGTCCAGAGTTTGAGGGAGGGGTGAATGTATGATATAGGTTCTTTATATAGGTGTATGAGTCTTTGTTTGCTTTTTATTGCCTAATGAATGGGTTTCAGAGGCTTTTTTATGAACTTTAAATAACAAATTTAACCATTTGGGCCCCTATACCGATTCCAAGCTCCGTGATCCTACAACCACTGTCCAAGCTACCTAATCCAGGTAAGACGTGAATTCAGAGGTGGCTGTATCTCACTTAATTCATTTGTATATCAACCCATAAGAAATAAACTGTATGGGCAAGTGATCGACTCCATAAGAGGTTGGAGTGAACTGCTTGCAGGTCTTGTGTCAGAGCCTAAACCAACCAAAAGATCGTTCTCTAGTGCTTCAGAACAAAGAAAAATGAAGGTCAACATGTTGGATCATCCCCAGATTTATCAGTCTTGATCATGAACTCATGTGCCTGCTTATAAACTCTTATAAATTCCATGTTATAGAAAGCAGGCACATGAATCTGATGAAGCGCTAGGTACAAGTGCGAAACGCGTTATTCTGTTTTTTAACGCGTTATAACTGTTTTTTAACAATTTTATTGAATATGATCGTTTTATAAAAATAAAACGTTTTTTATCACACAAGGGAGCTAGCGCCATCTTTCAGCATTCCAAACTGGGGAACAAAATGCACCCTTTCATTGGATGCTAAAGGACACTTATTTAAGAATAAAAAGGCTTTTAAAATTATGCAAATGAGCCTGAGGGGCCCTAGGCTCCATTAACACCTATGGAGCCTAGAGCCCCTCAGGCTCATTTGCATAATTTTAAAAGCTTTTTTTGGTTAAAAAAAAAGGGCAAAAGAAACTAAAAGAAGAGTGGATCCTGCTAGATGGGGCTTACACAAGTATGTCAGTGTGCTTGGTTTACAATCCATCATCCTGATGGTAGATGTCCTTTAAAGGGCTAAAACACTTACCAAATACTATTTTGTAAGTTGAAACAAAACTCCGGTTGTAGTTTGTGACTTGTGAAGTTTACTGTTTCCTTGGCTGCTGCTGAAACCTTCTGAAGCCTCAATTTGGTTCTGTGTAGAACGACGATCGCAGATAAATAATTTAGTCCAGATAACCTTCGGAGTGCTTAGCCAGTACAGTAGAGTATGGATAGTAAGAGGAAGTAGATCCTGATGAAGAACAACTATTTAGATTAGTTCATCAACTAAATGTTATCTAACCTGAAAAAGACAACATTCCCTCGGGGAAACTTGTTATCTTGGTCTTTCAATAAAATTCACTGAGACACGTAATCTTGTCATTTATACTGATTCAGTGCTACTGTGGACACTCGGCTTTTTGAGAATTTCGACAATATGTATGATAGAGAATATTTCATATACTCGGTTCTAAAGTAAAAAGAAAAGAAAAGTATCCAATTATCTGGACTAGACATTGGTTTGGAACTGTGAGGCATCAATATATTCTATGTTTGGTGACTAGAGAGTTTTGCATTCTGGACTTAAAGGAATCCTACCACTTACAAGTGGTAGGTTTAGACACATATACATGGCACCAGCTCAGGGTGAGCTGGTGCCAGATCATATTTTTGTTAGGGGAACAAAGCCCCTATCGCCGTTTTATAAGTTATATTAACTTATAACTCGGCGCACCGCACTTGGGCACGGCGCACCATGCGCGTGCCCGTGCGTGCGCCGGATTCTAAAGTGCTGGAGAGCCGGTGACGTCACCGAGCTCTCCGGCACACGCGCGCCTGCGCAACTTAGCACGGGGAAACAGGCCGCGCTAAGTTGCGCGTGCCCAAGTGCGGTGCGCCGAGTTATAAGTTAATATAACTTATAAAACGGCGATAGGGGCTTTGTTCCCCTAACAAAAATATGATCTGGCACCAGCTCACCCTGAGCTGGTGCCATGTATATGTGTCTAAACCTACCACTTGTAAGTGGTAGGTTTCCTTTAAGTTGGATGATAATTAAACAGTAGGTCGGTTCATGCCTCTTGCATTGTGTGCTGCAGAAATTTCTTGAATCAGTTTTCAGATTATATTTCTCACTTGCAGGAATGGGCAAACCCGAAATAAGTACCACAACAATGTTTGCATGTAAGAACATCTGTAACACCTTACTGTAACACAAAGGTAACACTATTGAATTTCCCAAGCTGTTTCCACAATTGCTAAATAATAGGGTACATTAGCACTGAGATTATTCTATTATAAGGCAATATATATTGGGACCAATTCCCAGCACCATTGGTCTTATCCATTCCTGTTATTTCCTCAATGTAAGATACAATATCACTTGTGATTATACTGCCCTTGTTCTGCCCCATCGTTTATGATAGCATTGGACAACCATGAGGAAAGTATTGCTTCAGTCTTGGAGGTCACTATACTGGGGTGTATACTGGTTGCATAGATTAAGAACAGATATGAATTAAAGAAGTGGAACAGAATGTGATGCAAATTCACTCATAAGATGTCTTGGTCCCAAAGGCAGGTATTTCCAAGAGGACAACCATATTCCAATTTGTTTCAAGCCTTTCATTCACCTGCCCTCCCCATGGTAAAGACTATGAAACCCAGTACACGCAGTCCTCGGGTTACATACAAGATAGGGTCCATAGGTTTGTTCTTAAGTTGAATTTGTATGTAAGTCAAAACTGTATATTTTGTAATTGTAGTTCTAGACAATTTTTTTTTTGCCTCAGTGACAATTGGAGTTTCAAATTTTTTTGCTGTAATGAAACCAAGGATTATCAATAAAGCTTCATTACAGACACCTTACAGCTGATCATTGCAATCTGGGACTATAGTAACATCCAGAGAGCTTCACCAGAGTTCACAGTGGGCAGAGGGGTCCGTCTTTAACTAGGGGTCGTCTGTAAGTCCAGTGTCCTTAAGTAGGGGACTGCATGTAGTTGGCATGATACCTGGCATGATCTTCCTATATCAATAGTTAGATCAGACTTCACAATGTCTTCTGAAAGTGCAGAACTACCTTTTATAAACGTGTGGACAATTGTCTAGAAATATCTACGGCACATTGAATTAGGGAGGCCTCTTCCCACAGGCCATAAATGCATTTAATGTTATAAAAACATACCAATTATTGTCATTTATGGACAAATGTAACCCAACAGTCTCATGTATTAAGAGTATATCAGAGAAATAGTAACTTTGTTGACCATAACAACCAAAGTTCTTCTTCATCTGAACCTTGGTCTCTATGTAACAAGGCCACTTTTTGTAGAAACAAAACCCAAGGTTCCTTGTTTAGAAATAGCTTAAGCAATCATACTTTACAATCATCCCAATAAATATTAAAAGATGAGAAATTAAATTACATAAAAATGAGTATGTTACTACCAACCAGTGGTATTTTAAAATGTCATGCTACCAAATGTCATAATATCAAGCATATTGTTGACAGTGCTTTGGAAGAACATCATCCTGTGACCTTCATGATCTACAGCATATCTTCCAAATTTATTATGCTTTCTTCCAATATTAAGAATCTTCAGACTTTCTGAATCCAAAGAACTGAAATTGTCCATCTAAACTTGTCCAAAAAACTTGATTTGTTATTAAAGTGCATCCACATCTGATGTCTAATAGTCTTAATATTCTTCACCAGCTATTGCAGCGGCCAGTGCTGCCAGTGCTTCAGCAACATCTGGATCCATATCATCATCCAGGAATTCCCCGTTTGTAACTACTAATTTCTTTGAACCCCGTGATACACTTCTTTCAATCATGAGGTCAACCAAAGAAGGAAATCTTGACCTTTGTATAGAACCATGGTCATCTGATGGAGAATTGGATCCAATGTCAGCCTTATCTGGAGGATCTTTGTTAGAGTCATTTGCATAATTTTTCTCTGTAGTTAGACCATCAACTTCTAAGTTTAAGTTACTACTTTTGACCTCAAGTATTGCACTTTCTGTAAGAGAAATATTTTCCTGTATGGATCCAGATAGCTCATGCTGAATGCATTCTGGCTCATCTGAATTAGTCGTGTGGCCATTTGGTATACGTAACTTTTGCTGACTTGAAGTATGCGATAACTGCTCATTGTCATGAGACTGGTAGGAATGGTCATCTGCTTCTTTGACATCACCTATAAGGTTCTCATTCAATGTGGCATACGATGAGGAACTTGTTGGTCCTGTGGAGTCTGCTTCATCAGTTTTAACATTGATCTTTTCTGGTGGATTGTACAAATCATGTGAACCACTGAATCTGTCTCGTTCGATTACGTTGCATCCTTCATTCATAAGTTCACTGATCTTTATTGTAGGAGACTTGGAACGGTCATGATCGTAGCTGTGTGCTTCATTCACATATCCATTTGTCGGAGGTTCTTGTGGTTTGAACATATAACTAAAAGACAGGGAAATGTCATTTGTACTTCAAAATGTACCAACAAATATAACATCATAAACTATTACAAATGTGTCTACCTTTGTATTTGTAAGCCAAACCTCTTCATTAATCCAGGCCAGTAATGATGTTGATGACTTACATAGAAGTGCGGAGTGTGAGAAACACTATTGTCCTTGCAGTGTAGCCTATTGTGTGCTCAGTTAAGACACTGGGGCTCATTTACTAAGGGTCCGAACGCCGCACTTTCGTCGGGTTTTCCCAAAAATTTGCGCTGAATTGCCCCAGGTTTTTGGTGCACATGATTGGATTGTGGCGCATCGGCGCCGGCTTTCACGCAACAGAAATCAGTAGGCGTGGCCATCGGACAACCCTACGGATTTGGAAAAACTGTGGAATTTAAAAAACGATTTGTGTCCCAAGATGAAGCACTCACATGCACCGGGAAGAAGAAGGTGAACTCCGGGGGACCTCGGCATAGCAGCGAAACCTGATGGATATCGGCCGCACAACCTTAGTGAATCCCGGCAGACCCGAATCCTCGTCAGACAACGCTCCACGAAATCGCGACTGGACCGGGTAAGTAAATGTGCCCCACTATCTTTACTTTCTAGCTTTCTCTCTAACTCTGCGCTGCCATTACAATAAATTACACCATGTCTCAGCACAACATCACATGGGCAGCTAGAGCCAGTACAAGCTCTACCTCAACCAAATCAGTTCCCTACACTGTACTGAAGAGATGCAACCTCTACAGTTGTGAGTCTATTCCTTCTGGAATAGATATATTGGTTAGTTTTAATCCCGCATTGTATCATTAGGCTTCTTGAAAGTTATGCTTGGTGTTAAGGGGGCTGCTTTACAAAGTAACCAAAGGCGTGGTTTTGCTTATCCCATCCTGGAAAACTTGTTTACATATATTCCAGAATCCCTCAGTGGAGTGTCAATGGCTATAGGTCACCACATGCCTGCAAGGTCTGCCTTAATTGGCAGTCTCCGTAAGGATAACTCTTACTTCCCAACCCTTACTCAGCCAAACCAGTTCCCTACACTGTACTGAGGAGATGCAAGCATGTTGAAACAGTTCTGTCTATAGTTGGGAATCTGTTCCTTCTGGAATAGATATACTGGTTTGGCTTTAATCCTGCATCAAGTCATTAGGCTTCCTGAAAGTCATACTTGGTGTTAAGGGGGCTTCCTTATAAGGTAGCAAAAGAGGCGTGGTTTTTCTTATTCTATCTTATTTACATATTTTTCTACTTACTTATTTGCATATTTTTTTTAAGATAGTGTTTATTAATCATCTTTACCTTCAAAAAAATCTAAAAAACAAAAGTGGACAGTCAAAAATTTCACAGTCTAATCTTCTACATTATAACTATGTGACAGGAGCCTGTCTGACCATCAGCACAAGCTGTGATTCCCCTGTGGGGACTCTTTTTGGTACAGTTCATAAAATTGCTTAATCGGGGGAGTATGGTGCCTAAAATGGTAACCCTCTTGAAACAAGAGAAAGGTATGTGATTCTCAGGGATGACAAGAAATCACATGACAACTGAAGAGAAGGATTCCTGGAATTTTTCAGAACAAAAAGAACAACTAAATGAGACAATACCTGTTAAACTGATGTGTATTATACCAGGCAAGATTTATTGTCCAGGTAATGTGAGCAACACTTAGAACACAAGAAACTCATACAAATACATGCAAAGTGCACACCACCTGATTTGTATCATAGTGTACAGTGCTGGTGCTTCCGGGAGAAGACACTTTATAGACCGATAAGGTGAAGTCTTGCCTCATCCACAATTCTACTCCATTATGGTGCCTGGCTTTTGTCATGATCTATGCTCTATCCTAATGCTTTCTATTACCCCCAGTCATTCCTCACTCTTACATGCAATCTAATTTTTCTGTAGAGATGAAGTTCTGCACCAAATAACTAAGGGATTGTAACCAAATTGGGCTAGACCTCCACTCCTTAAAGGTCCAATCTTTGTATATCCTTTTTGGATAAACAGTATCTGTTTATGACTTCTAAAACAGTGTAAATTTGGCTTCAACAGGAACTTGACAACCACATTACTATTATGTCTAGTAAATACAGAAAGATTTATAGGTAAGTTGTTTGGGAGCATCGACCCCAGCACAATGTGGGCCTAATTTTTGAAGAGGGACAGGCACACAGCCTCAGCAACCAACCACCCATTTGACTCAAGTAAGGGAGTGGACTCGCTTGTAACAGGTTTTCTCACCAGAACACTAACATAAAGTAGTAAATCTGACCTTATACCACATCCCCTTTTGGGAAAGTAGGAAACTTTTTTTGAGCAAATGGAGTAAAAAGTGTTAATTAGAGAGGAATGGACCCAAATGAAGGTTTGGTGTCCTCTGTTTGCCAACTCTGCATAACCCGGATATGTTGCTTGATGGGCTGCTGAGCAGCCAATCACACAGCTTTACATCCCTAACAACTAGGCATGGCTGTGATTGGATAGGTATGTCTACCAGGTGTCAGTCTGACCAATCACAGCCATCCCTAGTTGCTAGGGGTGTAAAGCTACCTCATCCAGCAACATGTCTAGCTTAGGTGGAGCTGCCGAATGGAGGACATCTAACCTAAAGTTAGGGTCCGCTGATCTCTTGTGTTAATACATTTCTATATCTAAAATTGCTGTCCAGTCAGGATTGACAGCAAGTGCAGATATAGTAAAACATATTTGCATGCTCCACCAAAGTGATTTCAGCCGATGGAGCACAAGCATATATTGTGGTAATACATAATGTTTCCAGTTCCAATTAGTCATTTACCTGTTCAGCATTCTACAGCAATTGCACCCCATCTGGTTAAGGTCTCTTAATACCTGTATGTGAAATAATAAAAACAAAGTAATATGGGAGACAGAAGAGCAGGATTCTGCTTGTACTATATATTAAAGTCGTAGGTCTTTTTTCACAAAATATACGTTTATTTTAAAAAATCCAGCCTTTGGCACTGGTAGTTTTGTTCTTTGGCTGTTTTAGACAAGTGATGAAATAATGCTGCAAAGTGAAAGTTCTTTAAAAAGTAAAAGTGTTAATAGTCATTAGGAATTAGAATTAAATCACTATTTGGTGTGACCCCCATGGAAGCGATGATATGGCTCCTATCTGAGGAAGCCACAAGAGATATTTTATACTGACTATGGGGAAGATGTATCATGTGCTGGTGCTCTATGCACCCGTGTATAAGTCCCCAACCCCCTTCCCTCAGCTTCCACGGCAGATAAATCATTGGGCTTGGACCTTCTGATGTATCTGCGATGGTGGAGGTTTTGTGTTAAAAACTGCGAGCATTCAGCAGTGAAGGTTTTTAGATAGTGACACCCTGTGGTTAACCACTCTGTTGGAGGCTGCGCCCCTTCACGTCTCCTCCATTAACAACATTTTTAAGTCGGTCGTTCTTTGTTTTTATGCATCGTGAAACAAAATGCATGGAGCAAAATGGGGATGGAGCAAAATTGATTACTTCTGCCTGTCAGGGACAACACAGTGATGACGTATTCTCGGCTTATGCTGGGCAGGACAAGGCTGGAGCATTGCATAATTAGGGTAAGAGGAGAAGCACCCTAGGCAACCACAGGAACGACAGAGCCTCATTATCATAATTTTATAATTGTTTTTTCAGCAAAACCACTCAATTCAGGGATTAAACAAGATATGTTTCTGTATCAGTGTAGCTACAGCATTCTCAAGGTATGTTTGTTTCATAATGCATAAAAGCAAATGGTAGATTTCTTTAAGTTGGGGACTGCCAGTATATCAGATTAATTTATTTGACTCCTTTAGTCAGATCACTAAATGATCATCTACCGTATATACTCGAGTATAAGCCGACCCAAGTATAAGCCGAGGCCCCTAATTTTACCACAAAAACCCGGTAAAACCTATATTTTTTAAACTCGAGTATAAGCAGAGTTTGGGGTTTCAGCACATTTTCTTGTGCTGAAAAACTAGGCTTATACTCGATTATATATAAAATACTGATAATCCTTATTTTTTGTATGTATGCCTTTATAAAACCCCATAAATTAGAGCGTTTTTGTTGGTAAATATTGTAAGGCGCCTTCAGCATTTCAGTTTTTTGATAACACCTTATAATATGAGACAGGTCAATTGGCTGGGTAGCCTTGTAACCCTTCAATCTATAATGGATCTCCAACTGGAATAACTTCCCTGCCAAGTTCCTTCAGCAAGTATACCAGGTGTAGAAGAACTGCTGCTGTTTTAAAGGCAAAAAGGATGGTCACACCAAACATAGATTTGATTCTGATTTCTCATTTGTTCTTTCACTTTGCATTTTGATAATTGATAAGAAAAACTATCAACACTATCAAATATTTTTTTTATAAATATCATTCATTATAAATTACATTGCAGAACACTTGCCTACAAAACTGTACACTGCAAATGTAGTGTGCAAATAGGTCGTCCACTTTCAGAAAATAATTGATATTGTGTAATGAAAAGTTATACAATTTTCCAATATCATTTCTGTATCAATTTCTCACGGTTTTCTAGATTGCTGGTTGTTGTCCTTCTATAGGAAGCTTCATTGTTTACTTCCTCTGGGTGATAAATGATCCCTGTTATTGTGATGTCACACAGGTGCACGGCTCATTAAACAACACAGTTTTGATTACTCATTGTAATATAACGAGCGGTGCACCTGTGTGACATCACATGACCAGGGATATAACGAGCCGTGCACCTGTGTGACATCACATGACCATGGACCGTTTCTTTCATCTACAGGATATAAACAATTAAACTTCCTGTTGAATGACAGGAAGCAGAGAACTGTGAGGAATTGATACAGAAAGTACAGTATATTGGAAAATTCTATAACTTTTCATTACACAAACAATATCAATTATTTGCAGAAAGTGGGCGACCCCTTTTATGTCAAGAATTTTTTTTTCATAGTTACTAAAACTGTTAACAAAAATTATCTCACTGAGTAGTAAAATATTACCAGAAAGTAAAAAATAAAGATTACCTTCAAGGTGTTCCTTTAAAGGTCAGAGATGGGAGCCGCATGTCTGGAACAAGAATGGTTGCCTATTAGCCATAGAGCCATAAAAATTAACATTTACACAAATTATGAGAATAATAAAATGCATTTAAATGCTGTAAAATTATTTAGATTTTGGTATCAATAAGAACGGATAGGTAGTGAAGTATCAAATACTTTGGATTATTAGATTGTAAAACCACAGTGGGGCATGGAGAGTAATACTCAGAGTACCTGTACTATGATGTGTGGACTGTGGCCAGTAGCGTATTATAGTATCGGCCACCAAATTTTATACTGAGAAGAACCTTCACATACGAAATTCTTGTACATCTGTTCCAGTTTAATATCTGTTTACATCTGTTTAAATATACATCTATACAAGAGACATTGCAGGACCTTTCAAAGTCCTCTAAAGGTCCTGAAACCACAGATTCAAAGCAGACAGAAGGGACTCTTCCTCCTTTCCCCAGGAAACTGATTCTAGTCTCTTATGTAGGAAGTGATACCAGACTTGTAGGGGCTATAATATTCATACAGCCTAGTGTCCATGCTATTCACTGCCACTATGACCAAGTGGTCACTCATACACAGCTACAAGGGGAGAAGCAGAGGGAGGGATCCAGCTTTCATCACATTACACAGCCTATGCAGTCACACAATTACTAAAACTACAAAAAGTACTTTTAGAAAACAATAAAAGGGATAAAGGGATGAAAAATAAAAACAATCAAAATAACATCAAAATCATAATACACAGGTGATACATTGGGGCAGATTTACTTACCCGGTCCATTCGCGATCCAGCGGCGCGTTCTGTGTGGAGGATTCGAGTCTTCCGGCGATTCACTAAGGTAATTCCCCCGATGTCCATCAGGTGTCGCTGCTGCGCTGAAGTCCGTCGGAGTGCACCAAGCCAGGCCGGGTACAGGTAAGCGCGTGTCAAGCAACACTTTTTTTTTACAAATGCTTCGGTTTTTCCGAATCCGTCTGTTTTTTTTTTTTACGACCACGCCCCCCGATTTCCGTCGCGTGTATGCCGGCGCCGATGGGCCACAATCAGATCGCATGTACCAAAATCCCGGGGCAATTCAGGGAAAAATGGCGCAAACCGGAAATATTCGGATAACCCGTCGGAAAAACGCGGTTCGGGCCCTTAGTAAATGACCCCCAGTATCTTACATGATGGCTACAGAACAGGAGAAATCTGAGCACCCTTCTTATCCCCAGAACCTCAACCTGTTCTATGAATAATTATTGAAGATGAGCAGTCACTAGTGTAAAAATGGTATAAAAATACAGAATATAAATGTTCTTCCTACATTTTGCCAATTGTCAGTTGTGCCGACAACAGTTTCCTAATCCTGCCCAAAACAAATCCTCATACAAGGGATTTTGAAGACTTTAGTTGTACCTGTACAGTAGCGCCTGCATGTTCTTCTCTGCTTTCCTTTCCACTTTGCTTAGATACATGGGTGATATTGTGTGTTTTTTTTTATTATAGCCTAAAGTCATAAACTACACAACAGCTGCACAACTCCCTCCAATGGGAGAACTTTTTTTATTCATCTCATGTCAGAAGTCGCCACACCTAGGATACACGGCTCACTCCTGTTACTCAGCTAAAGTGGAAATATTGTTGCTAAATGATCTTGTAATACTTCCATCTGTCTACCCGCCTGTATATCTAGAACAGGGGTCTCAAACTCAATTTACCTGGGGGCCGCTGGAGGTAGATTCTGGGTAAGGCTGGGCCGCATCAAGTTTTCCACACAAAATGCGCCTACAAAATATCATTATTCAGATTCAAATGTCATGGCGTCTCCCAGCGCAAGGAAAGCCCTGAGCGGGGAGACGTGTTTTCTCTATGAACGCGTCCTGTGCACCGAGGGGTCCCAAGCTCCTACCGCACTGAGCCCAGTCAGGGACACTCCATCGCCCCCCCTCCCCCCCGGTACTTGCCTCCCCGTGTCCCTCCCATCGAAGAAGATGAAGTCGCCGCTCTGACTTGCACCAAGTGCTTTCAGAGCGGCGACTTCATCTTTTTCAAGTACCGGAGGGAAGGGGATTAACCGGTTACGGGCCCTTTCCTGTTTTTTCATGTCCATTTTTCACTCCCCACCTTCAAAAATCTATAACTTTTTTATTTTTACACGTAAAGAGCTGTGTGATGGCTTGTTTTCTGCGTAACAAATTGCACTTCATAATGATGGTATTAAATATTCCATGCCATGTACTCGGAAGCGGAAAAAAAATTCCAAATGCAATGAAAATGCATTTGCGCCATTTTCTTGTGGGCTTGGATATTACGTCTTTCACTGAGCGCCCCAAATGACATGTCTACTTTATTCTTTGGGTCGGTACGATTAAGGGGATACCAAATTTGTATAGGTTTTATAATGTTTTCATACATTTACAAAAATTAAAACCTGTACAAAAATTATTTTTTTGATTTTGCCAACTTCTGGCGCTAATAACTTTTTTATACTTTGGTGTACGGAGCTGCGGGTGGTGTCATTTTTTGCGAAATATGACAATATTTTCAATTATATCATTTTTAGGACTGTACGACCTTTTGATCACTTTTTATAGATTTTTTTATATTTTTCAAAATGGCAAAAAAGTGCCATTTTCGACTTTGGGCGCTATTTTCCGTAACGGGGTTAAACGCATTGTAAAAAACGTTATCATATTTTGATAGATCGGGCATTTTCGGACGCGTCGATACCTGATGTGTTTATGATTTTTACTGTTTATTTATATTTATGTCAGTTCTAGGGAAAGGGGGGTGATTTGAAATTTAATGTTTTTTTATTATAATTTTTTTTTAAAAAACTTTTTTTTATTTTTATTTATACTATTTTTCAGACTCCCTAGGGTACTTTAACCCTAGGTTGTCTGATCGATCCTATCATATATTGCCATACTACAGTATGGCAGTATATGGGGATTTTCCTCCTCATTCATTACAATGTGCTATCAGCACATTGTAATGAAGGGGTTAAAACGAAATAGCCTCGGGTCTACGGAAGACCCGAGGCTACCATGGAGACGGATCGCTGCCCCCGGGGGAGCGGCGATCCCAGGTAAGATGGCGGCGCCCATGCGCCGCTATCTCTTTGAGGCTGCCGGCAGCTTTGCCGGCAGCCATCGCTGTGAAAGCACCCGCGATCGGTGCTAGCACCGATCGCGGGTGTTACCGGTAAGCCTTTGCTGCAATATGCAGCAAAGACTTACCGGCTATGGAGAGGGGTCAGCCCGTGAGCCCTCTCCATGCAGCGCGACCCGACCGCCGCCGTGAATACACGGCGGGCGGTGCTTTTCCAGGTGGGGGCCGCAAAATGTTGTCCCGCGGGCCGCAGTTGGCCCACGGGCCGCGAGTTTGAGACCCCTGATCTAGAATGAAGAAGAATTTCCCACGTACGTTCAATGCAGCAGTGGAAACAATTTGTTGGAACCAAATGCAAAATATCTTGCATTGTCCCACAAAAACTTAAAGGGGTTTTCCCATGATATGAAGCTAGGCCCTATCCGTGGGATGGGGCCTAACTTGCTGATCATTGGGGGTCTCAGTGGGGGCCACGCATGACCATTCTGCTCCATTAATCTCTATGGAGTTGACAGAGATCAGTGAGCACCGCGCTCGGCAATTTCTGTCTGCTCCATTAGTCTGACGGAGAGTGGGGTTCCAGCACTATGGATTCAACCTTGAACCCTAGCTTTATTTAGTGGGAATACCCCTTTAACGAACATTTACCATCAGTTTAGTGATGGATGTGTCCAAGTAAGAAGTTCTAGGCCTTCTTTTATTATAACTCAATATGCTGCAATCACGAAAATATAGAGTTATAAAAGTTATGCAAATTTGCCTGGGTCGGTCAGGCTACATCACCCGAGCGCCTCAGGGTGCCTCGTATTTTAATGTATGCACACAAGGCTTCCTGAGGCACTCGGGTGACGTAGCCTGAGCACTCCTGGCTAATTTGCATAACTTTTATAACTCTATATTTCCGCTATTGCAGTATATAGAGTTATAATAAAATAGGAACATAGTTTAACAGGAACTTTTCTATTATCACTAAACTGATGTTAGATGTCCTTTAAAGCAGTGATTTTCAACCTTTTTTGAGCCGCGGCACACTTTTTATACTTAGAAAATCCTGGGGCACACCACCAACCAAAATAGCACAAAATGACACTAAAACAGTCATAAAAGGCCTCCCTTTACTAATAAAAAGGCCCTAGCTGCCTCCCTTTACTAATAAAAAGCCCCTAGCTGCCTCCCTTTACTAATAAAAAGGCCCAAGCTGCCTCCCTTTACTAATAAAAAGCCCCTGGCGGCCTCCCTTTACTAATAAAAAGCCCCTGGCAGCCTCCCTTTACTAATAAAAAGGCCCTAGCTGCCTCCCTTTACTAATAAAAAGCCCCTGGCGGCCTCCCTTTACTAATAAAAAGCCCCTAGCTGCCTCCCTTTACTAATAAAAAGCCCCTAGCTGCCTCCCTTTACTAATAAAAAGCCCCTAGCGGCCTCCCTTTACTAATTAAAAGGCCCTAGCTGCCTCCCTTTACTAATTAAGAGCCCCTAGCGGTCTCCCTTTACTAATTAAGAGCCCCTAGCGGCCTCCCTTTACAAATTAAGAGCCCGTCGCGGCCTCTCTTTACTAGTTAAAAGGCCCTAGAGCCCCCCCTTTACTAATTAAAAGGCCCTAGAGCCCCCCCTTTACTAATTAAAAGGCCCTAGAGCCCCCCCTTTACTAATTAAAAGGCCCTAGAGCCCCCCCTTTACTAATTAAAAGGCCCTAGAGCCCCCCCTTTACTAATTAAAAGGCCCTAGAGCCCCCCCTTTACTAATTAAAAGGCCCTAGAGCCCCCCCTTTACTAATTAAAAGGCCCTAAAGGCCTCCCTTAACAAACAAAAAGCCCCAGCCTACCTTTACTAATAAAAAAAAAAGACCCTAGCTGACTTCCCTATATACTTACCCTTGATGTCTTCTTCCGCGTACCTTCACTCCTAATGGCGATCCGCTCACCTTCTGTAGCTCCTGCACCGCGCGCCTCTGGTCACGTGACTTACGCGACCTGACGTCAGGTCGCGTCAGTCACGTGACATGGGCCGCGCGGTACAGGAGCTACAGAAGATGGGCGGATCGCCCACGCGAGGCTTTGAGGTAAGTATGGGCGCAGAAACACGGGGGCGCGGCGGCAGCTCGACAACGGGGCAACTTAGGTCGGGGAACTTTCCCCCGCGGCACACTCAACCTTGTGTCGCGGCACACTAGTGTGCCGCGGCACACAGGTTGAAAATCACTGCTTTAAAGGGAACCTGTCAAAAGGTTTTACCCAACTGAACTACTATCCAGTATAGTATATAATGTTCTTTCTAGAATTCCCTCTTTTATGTGAAATCTTCCCCATTTAGATATGAAAAAAATCTCCCTCAAAGTCAGGGAAATTTAACTCTTCTGATCACATTTTCAGATGAGATGAGTCAAGTTTAAATTTGAACTACAAAGGTGCTTAAAGAATGATAGGCTTTGTGGCAACAAATATAATATTTCTGCTTCGCCAATAAAGTTATCATTCTTTAAGCACTTTTGTAGTTTTTACAGAAAAGTATTTAACATCATAGAAGATTTCTGTAGATTCAGAGCAGGATGAATTCTCATAGACACACCTTAAGCGAGGGGATGGACACACCTGTGGGAAAACACTTTTCTGGACCAGGTCACAGCCAGAAACATTTAAAGGTCCTAATACTGAAAGGTGACTTTAACCCCTTCCCGACGCGCGCCGTACTAGTACGGCGCGCGCCGGGTCCCGGTGCATGGAGAGGGCTCGCGGGCCGAGCCCTCTCCATAGCCGGTAAGTCTTTGCTGCATATTGCAGCAAAGGCTTACCGGTAACACCCGCGATCGGTGCTTTCACCGCGATCACCTCCGGCAATGCTGCCGGATGCTTCAAAAAGATGGCGCCGCATGGGCGCCGCCATCTTGGCGCGGATCTTCGCTCCCCGATGACGTCACGGGGAGCGGTGATCCGTTGCCATGACAGCATCGGGCCTCACGAAGGCCCGAAGCTGTCTCGTTTTAACCTATTCATTACAATGTGCTATCAGCACATTGTAATGAATGAGGAGTAAAATCCCCATATACTGCCATATTGCAGTATGGCAGTATATGGTAGGATCGATCAGACAACCTAGGGTTAAAGTACCCTAGGGAGTCTGAAAAATAGTTAAAGTAAAAGTAAAAAAAAGTTTAAAAAAAAAAAATTATATTAAAAAAACCTAAAAATTCAAATCACCCCCCTTTCCCTAGAACTGATATTAATATTAATAAACAGTAAAAATCATAAACACATTAGGTATCACCGCGTCCGAAAATGTCCGATCTATCAAAATATAATAACGTTTTTTCACTGCGTTTAACCCCGTAACGGAAAATAGTGTCCAAAGTCAAAAATGACATTTTTTTGCCATTTTGGAAAATATAAAAAAATTAATAAAAAGTGATCAAAAGGTAGCACAGTTCTAACAATGATAGCAATGAAAACGCCATCAAAAGTCGCAAAAAATGACACCACCCACAGCTTCGTACACCAAAGCATGAAAAAGTTATTAGCGCCAGAAGATGACAAAATCAAAAAAAAAATTTTTGTACAGGAGGTTTTAATTTTTTTAAATGTATGAAAACATTATAAAACCTATACAAATTTGGTATCCACGTAATCATAGCAACCCAAAGAATAAAATAGACCTGTCATTTGGGGCACACAGTGAAAGCTGTAAAATCCAAGCCCACAAGAAAACGTTGCAAATGTGTTTTTTCACCATTTTCACTGCATTTGGAATTTTTTTCCCGCTTCCCAGTACGCGCCATGGAACATTAAATACCGTCACTACGAAGTGCAATTTGTTACGCAGAAAATAAGCCATAACAGAGCTCTTTATGTGGAAAAATAAAAAAGTTATAGATTTTTGAAGGTGGGGTGTGAAAAATGGAAGTGAAAAAACTAAAAATGGCCAAGTCGTTAAGGGGTTAAGAAAGGCAGAGAAAGGGAAACCTGGGGGTTCCAGCTGATGATGACCTTCCAGTCACTGACACAAGGCCTCAATATTACACCTGGGTTTATGGCTCATTGCATGGACTCACTTCAAACCCCTCAAGAGACTGACTCCAGACCCTGCCATCCCAGGCCTCCCCCCCCCATGGCCCTACATTGTGTAACATAACCTCCAGTTATATTTCCCCTGGCATCTCTTAATTATGTCTCACTATATTTACTAATTTTCTGAGTATAACATCTCTCAAATGTTGTGCTTTTCTCTCAGTACCTAATTTGTATCTTTGCCTGATCTGCAGGGTCGGCTCCAGGTTTCAGTAGGCCCCTGGGCGACGAAGCCTTAGTAGGACCTTTTGCAGTGAATATGTGGTGGCATAAAAAATTTGGATACTAAAACAGTCTGCTTGTTCCCTAAAATATTTCCTAGTGTATCATATAAAACATCCCCCTCATGGGTACTTTATATAAGCCCCCCTCATACCATATGGATTCCTTATGTACAGCCTTATGTGGGCCCTGGCACTTGCCCGGGTATGCCCAGTGAAGCTTGCAACAAATATAACTTTTTTGGTTAGCCAATATACAATATTTCTGGTTAGCTAATAAAGGTATCATTTTGTAGTTTTCACAGAAAAGTATGTAACATCATAGAAGATTTTAGATTTTTCTTGGCTTACATGGTACTTCTACACTTTTCTCAACATACTACTTGTATCTACGGAAACAAATTCATAGTGTTAGCAGTATACAGTGAGTTGCAAAAGTATTCATACCTTGGAAACTTTTTACTAATTTTTAAACATTACAGCAACAAACGTAGATCAATTTTATTGTAAAGTTATGTGATACAACAACACAAAGGGGCTTATTCATAATCCGCCGGGATTTTGGTGCACACAATCGGATTGTGGTGCATCGGAGCCGGCTTTCATGCGACAGAAATCGGGGGGCCTGGTCTTCGGACAACCCGGCGGATTCGGAAAAACCACGGAATTTGAAAATTGAAATGTGGCGCAATATCAAGCACTCACATGCACCGGGAAGAAGCAGGTGAACTTTGGCGGACCTCGGCGCAGCAGCGACACCTACTGGATATCGGGCGCACCACCTTAGTGAATCCCGGCAGAACCCGAATCCACGTCGGACAACGCACCACGGGATCACGCCAGGACCGGGTAGGTAAATGTGCAGCAAAGTCTCAAGTATTTTTGAAGTGTAAAGAAAATGATACAAGCTTATCAAAATGTTTGAAAAAAGCATGTTCCCATATTTTGCCCATTTTGTACTTCCTAGAGGCAGCATTTAATGGCCAATGCACCCCCGGGGCATTAAAAAATGATCACACTGAGTTGAACATGAGGCTGGACATCTGATAAAAGAGAGCCAACTGCGGGATGTTAGCACAGTTCACATTGAAATCATTGGTGAAATGTTTCCATGGCTGCGCCCCAGAAGTCATATTGTCAATCCGTGCTGTGTGTATTATCCCATCCACGTACAAAGCGCACGGCTGTAACTGGAGGGTAAACATCCCGCCCTGAGCACACATTACATCACAAATGCAAAGTGCAAGACACGGACGTCTTATCTGGAGGAGGCGCCTCTCACAACCACAATGACCGGCTCTGTACCTTTTAATGGAAACAATTTACATGTCGGCTTAGCCTTAGCTAGCGAGCGCTACACAAACTACCGCACCCTTCTTTGTTTTCCACCGCTTGTCAATTTTACTACGAGTCCTTAGGACATATATAAGTGATGCTACCAGAATGAAATGTGCTTCACTTAGTCCAAGTTTAACTCCAGTTATTAACTTGAAAACTTTGTTTAAAGGTGGACGGTTCCAAATCCAATTCCATCAGGTGCATCGTATAATTCTTCAGTGTTGATCTGGAGGAACTTATCTATTGCCGTAGAGCTCTAGTGCTTTTCTCCATTGAGAAGAAATGCTCCTCACCTTCCACAGTGTTGAAAATATTGTTTTTTCCCTTTCCAGTTTACAGGCGGTTAATCCCTGCACTCGATGCAGTGACCTCTAGTGAATAGTGGATTCCTAGAAGGATGGGGCAGACATAATTTTAACACTGTGGAAGATGGAGGAACATTTGTGAAATGTTCTCCTATGGATTGTAGCGCCTATGAAAAGTACTCTCTTTGCTTTTGAGTTTTGTCTTGATCCGGAGGAAGGCAATCCCCCCCTATTATACAGACTCATTGATGATTGTTAGAGGAAAACTTCCTTCCTGACTCTAAATGTGGCAATCAGAAATATTCCTGGATCAACCAGAAGTTTAGGCTCCTATTTCTGGAGTTTTACTTCACTTTTTTAATCTTGGACTAATAGTTTATATAGATATTTTAGCAACACTGTAAAAATGCATATCTAAGCTTATTCTAAATGGTTTCCGGTCAAATATATGCATGAAATATCCAAGATGATTGTCTATAAAATGATGGCAGTCTCACATTTCAGAGCTGTAGCGGGTGGTGAGTGGATGGAGCTTGAAACTCAAAATGTCAAAACATTGTTAGGCTTTTGATTGTCAATGTAGTTGCTTAGAAAAAAAGGGAATAAAAAAAAACTGTATGTGTGAGATATAGTAGGTGCTGTTCTCACCCGTTTTAGAGGGGCAAAACTCTTACCAAATACTGAGACAAAACTTGAGACTAAACTCCTGTAGGAGTTTATGACTTGTGAAGTTTACTGTTTCCTTGGCTGCTGCTGAAACCTTCTGAAGCCCCAAATTTGGGTCAGCGTAGAACGACAATCACAACTAAATAATTTAGTCCAGATAACCTTCGAGTTATTAGCCAGTACAGTAGAGTATGGATAGTTGTTCTCCATCAGTAAGAGGAAGTAGATCCAGATGAAGAAGTATCTAGATTAGTTCATCCACTAAATGTTTTATAACCCGAAGAAGACAACATTCCCATGAGGAAATGTTTTATCTGGTTCCTAGGTATAATTTCAACACTGTGGAAGATGGAGGAATATTTCTTATCTGAAGTAATCTCGGTGGAGAATAGCAGTAGAGGGCTCTGACAATAGATAAGTATTGGATTTAGGAGTTTGTGGAATTTTCTCCTATGGATTGTAGCTCCTCTGAGGTGGAGACTCTTTTTGCTTTTAGTCTTGTCTTGATCCGGAAGAAGGCAACCCCCCTGATGAAGTAGACACGCCAATTACACCAATTATGTTAGCGGAAAACTTCCTTTCTGAATCTAAATGTGACAATCAGAAATATTCCTGGATCAGCCACAAGATTAGGCTCCTATTTCTGGAGCTTTACGTCACTTTTTGAATCTTGGACTGCATCCACTTTTTTTGTAGTGCTTTTTTATTCTTGGACTGCTGCCATTTTTGTTAACATAGGTTACATAGGACCTAGCTCTGTACCTGACACTACCATGCCCCTTCTGCTCTGCAGTTTGTGCTCTAGCAATGACGTTCTAAAATGGAGGCAGGTCACAGTAAGTAGGGAACTGGCAGTGTCTGGAAGTGGAAGGTCGTGGATCCATGAGGTGAATATATATTTTTTTATTTGCATAAAGAAGAAGACTCTACTTGAACCCAGTGGGCAAGAACCCTAGTCATATTTAGATACCCATGATTTTTTTGATTTATTTAAGTAATTTTAGATATTTGAATTTGTATTTACTAAATGTATGTTTTTAGTTCATGAACAATAAAGTGATTAAGATATTGTCTGCCCATATGAATACATGACATTACGTGAAACAGGTACATACATAAGTTATGGCCTTGTTGTACCTTGTTGTGTTGATCAGTTAAATGGAGGTGGTAACACTTTCGTGTGGATTCTGGCCATGGTTGTGTGGGCAATATGGGTTCTGGGCATGGTTATGTGGGTAATGTGGGTTCTGGACATGGTTATGTGAGTAATGTGGGTTTTGGGCATGGTTATGTGGGTAATATGGGTTCTGGACATGGTTATGTGGGTAATGTGGGTTCTGGACATGGTTATGTGGGTAATATGGATTCTGGACATGGTTATGTGGGTAATATGGATTCTGGGCATGGTTATGTGGGTAATGTGGGTTCTAGGCATGGTTATGTGGGTAATGTGGGTTCTGGTCATGGTTATGTGGGTAATATGGATTCTGGGCATGGTTATGTGGGTAATGTGGGTTCTGGACATGGTTATGTGAGTAATATGGGTTCTGGACATGGTTATGTGGGTAATGTGGCTTCTGGTCATGGTTATGTGGGTAATATGGATTCTGGGCATGGTTATGTGGGTAATGTGGGTTCTGGACATGGTTATGTGGGTAATGTGGCTTCCGGGCATGGTTATGTGGGTAATATGGATTCTGGGCATGGTTATGTAAGTAATATGGATTCTGGGCATGTTATGTGGGTAATGTGGCTTCCGGGCTTGGTTATGTGGGGAATGTGGCTTCTGGGCATGGTTATGTGGGTGATGTGGGTTCATGACATGGTTATGTTAGTAATGTGGGTTCTGGGCATGGTTATGTGGGTAATATGGGTTCTGGACATGGTTATGTGGGTAATGTGGGTTCTGGTCATGGTTATGTGGGTAATATGGATTCTGGGCATGGTTATGTGGGTAATGTGTCTTCTGGGCATGGTTATGTGAGTGATGGGGGTTCATGACATGGTTATGTGAGTAATGTGGGTTTTGGGCATGGTTATGTAGGTAATGTGTGTTCTGGACATGGTTATGTGGGTAATGTGGGTTCTGGACATGGTTATGTGGGTAATGTGGGTTCTGGTCATGGTTATGTGGGTAATATGGGTTCTGGACATGGTTATGTGAATAATGTGGGTTCTGGACATGGTTAAGAGCTGTGCTATGAATGTCACTTAATTCAAGTGCCTCTAGTTCCCTTTATTACTAAAATATTTGCATAGATTGTCGGAAGGCATTTTTTTGGTTTCTCAGTCTTACAAAATGAGTTTTACGACCTGCCATGGACAAAAGAAGTGGACATTCCTTTGACTAGTCATGTTTTCATAGAGCAAATAAAGGAAAGAAGGCACCATGTAAATATGAAATAGCTGAAGCCTTCGTCATCCTAGGGTCTTCAACTAAGTCAATGCAGAAAAAGACACACCCCATGTAGAGGGAAATTCGTTCGTGGCTAAGACAACTTACCATACCTGTATCTGCCCTGAAAAACACAAAACTGGAGTCATACCTGTAATCTGTCATATTCTCAAATACTAATATATCTCTACAATCCAAATGTTTTTCCATGCTCTGTACTGCTGGACAATGCATATAAAAATACAGAGCCCTTTAGTAGAATCCACCTAACCATGAGGTACAAAAAATGGTTGGATCTTATCAGACTATACAGTACAGGAACAGGGGTATTAGGAACCAACAAGCAGAATGGGGCACTGGGCCCTTGGTGACTGTCCCTAAGAAAGTACCCCTGTAGCTAATTCCCTGACAAGGGCAGTCCTAGAATTGTACCTCGATACTGGGAAGCCCTATTGTTTTCCTTGCGTATCCCAAAGCATTTACAGGGTGGATTACAACCACCTCCTTCGTCTGTGGATAACCCAGGTCCACAGGTGTAAGATCTACTGCTAAGAGGAGCAAATGAGGAGGAGTAAATGATACTGGTTCCTAACTAAGAATCGCACAGCATTAAAGAACAAGAGATACCATTCAAATGGATCTGCACTAAATATAATAGAGAACAGCAAAAAGTGCAGTTAAAATGAATTCTTTAATAATTGATTTTTAAAAAACTATATTGTCACCGATAGAAAACAAACTGATATGGCAAAAACAATCCACAAATGTAAATATCAGCATCATCTGGACTACTCAAATAAGTTCTTGTAGAGCAGTTACAGACATATCCCTGTATCGCTAATAATATACACTCCTAACCTCCTATACAGTTAGGTTATATCAAAAACAGAGACAAAAAGGATTGATCTTACCAGTCTGTCCCCAGGTGAGGTCCAGGTATATTCAGTAACACGTATAAGGGGGGGGGGGGGGGGTAAAGGGGGAATTACTTGGGGGCTGTCTTAACCCTTATTCCCAAAATATCTCCCACCCTTACAAGGGCATACCCACAGAATACCCCTGATACCTATAGAGCCCGCAGCTACATTACGCCTTTCAACTTTCACTCATCATAGGGAAGCTGGTGCTTAAAGCATATAATTATTATTTAGGAACACAGTGTTGCTTCCAGGTGATACTTTACTGTAAGTGACTTTGGAATCTTGGGGCACAGTGGGAGCTCAAGATATCTAGGGTAATACAGGCGTGATAATTGAATATTTGGGAGATGTTACCATAAAGTTCTGCATTTGAAGGAGCAGATAGTAGTGACTAATCCCCTATTGTGTGACATTGACATTGCAACATGACATGGATCACTGTGCTAAACTGTAATGTGTGTACTGGTATTGGGAGAAGTAGGACCCACAAAATGGCCATGAAAATCCTGACACTAGGTACCCATCAGACAATATTAGACAATCCTGCTGTTCTCTGCCAGTTGAACACACAGGATGGTGAAGAGAGTTTGAAAAGTTGACTATATACTAGGAATAAATTGTCTCCATTGCTTCATTCACTTCGCTGCTCAGTTTTCTCCCAAAATTGCCACCGATTTCAGGGAAACACCAGGATTACAATCAAAGACACCAGATATGTTGACAATTCATGCCTTATATATAGTCACGTTTTTGAGTGTGAATGGTCACTTTAAATGGGTTTCCTGAGCCCTTTAACAACTTTGTATGACCTAGCCAGGATAGCACTCTGCCCGCATTGTAGCAACATGCTGGCAAGGATAGCACGCAACTGATTGGTGGGTGGTACCCGATGCTGTTGTGGTCTAATAAGCCTGGAAAACCCCTTTATGGTGTAACTCTTATAAAGTATGTAAAACTTATCATTGTCTTTGGCTTATGTTCCTTTATTGATGCATTAATGTTTCCTCAGTGAAAAGGATTTTCTATTTTACAGAGTCATTACAGTTATATTAATGCTTTATAGTGGAGGGAAAACATTTTCTTCAGTGTCCACATTGTTCCCAGTTAATATTTAGCTTGGCGTTGCACCCGTCACCTGAGTTTAATAGTTCCTTCTCATTTTTAACACATAAAGTACTGTAGAGCAGGACCGCAGGTTTATGGGTTACTGTGGTCATGTAAGAACGCAAGAGCTAGTACAAGCATTCATCAAGGATCATTATGGTGTGGATCTGGGATACTGGACTCAAGTTGAATATAAAATAGTGTCCAGTTCCTTGTAGGTTGTGGTGACTGGGTTTTGTGTCCCAGGTGCTGGATGTCAGGGGGCACTAACAAGCAACTTCTATGTATCATGGTTTCATAGTCAATTTCACCAAGGCCCCATGAGTGCTTTGGTTGCTCCTAAAATGCCCATGGTACTTGTAAGCCTATATGAATCATTCGTCTATCAACTGAAAACACCTCTTTCATTGTTGCCTTTCTCTCTAAAGCAAAGTAAAGCAAATAATGGAACCCCTTTTGGCCACGGTCGTGGCTCTGCATGTGAAAGTTTTTTACATGCTGCTAACTTTGTGGACCACATAAAATGAGGTTGAAGACTGGATTCGGACTATGAGTCTTGTGTTTCACATGGGAGAGCTAGATTCATATAGGGACAAGATCCTGAGCTTCAGAGGAAAGACTAACTAAAGATCTACTTGGTGTTTATGGGTTGGTTTACCCGTTACTGGTCCAAGGATCACACTAAAGGTTCTAGCCTAAGAAGGTGTAGATGAATCATGTCTCAGGAGTCTATATGAATCTGCAACATCCCCCACCGGGGCCTTGCCTTTTCTTGGGGCCTGGAGGCGTGCTGATGTCACGGTGCTTGGCGTGGGGACCGGAGGGCTGTCCCACAGCCTGGCAGGTCTCCAGCAGGTGGTGTGTGCAAGAAATATGATGGAGAGACTGATGTACGGTCCCTGGGTACTGGATGGGGAGCCCGTGGTGGTGATACAGATGTATCCAGGGATCAGACAGAGGCAACGTTATGCAAAATAACTTGCAATTCTTTATTGGCACAACTGCAGGCAACGGCCTAAGCAATTTTGGTAACAGATTCCAGATTACTGGAGTGGTCATGGCGAGTGTCCTCAGGAATGGTTCATGAGCCTGGTAGAAGATGCAGGCTGGGATGGAGCTGTGTCCAGTCTGTGGATGCTGCAGATATGAATCCTGGGTTTTGCTGTGTGTCACTGTCTCTCTTCACTCAGTGTGGAAGGTGTGCTCTGCAAGAGAGCTAGGTTCCAAGAGCTAAGAGCTAAGACTGACTCTCTGCTCTGTGAAAGGGCCTTGGGCCTAAGAGACCTAACCACTCCCTGTCGATGGGGTTTCATTAACCTGGGCGGGTGGTGGCTAACTCTCCAATCACACTCCAGCTTACAATTGGATGACAATTCACATATACTTAACCCTTGCCTGATCAGGCAGAATCTACCACTGCTAATACCTAGTGCTCAGGTTCTGGAACCTTCCTGGAGGGTTCGCAACTCCCTCTGTCAGCTCCTGACCTGGAGAGAGCACCTGTTCGCAACTACTCTCTTGCCATTGTATTGGCGGGGGTGTTGCAAATGATTCATCTATCAACTGAAAACACCTCTCTTTCATTGCGTGTCAGTAACGTTCTGCTGTAAATCAAGTAATGGACCCCCCCTTCCAAGCATATCCGTATCTGCCATGGCTGTTTTGGCTCTGAATGTCAAAGCTGAATCAGGTTTCTACATGCTGCTAATTTTGTGGACCAGATAAAAAGAGGTGGCAGACTGGATTCGAGTCTTGTGCTTCACATGTTTGATCTTCATAGTAGGAACAATGATCCTGAGCATTGAAGGAAAGACTAACTAAAGATCTGCCTGGTGTTTATGGGTTGCTATTGCCCCCTGTTACTGGTCGAAGGATCACACTTTGGTTTCTAGCCTTGGATGGGGTAGACAAATCAGGTCTGAGGAGCCTTAGGAGGTCCACTAGGTGTCTTGTTATTTCCCTCATATAAGAACCCCAGTAAGGTAAATCATATGAATTTTGGATTGGTTCCAGAGTATTATTACTCCTATGTAGTCTTATTTCTATGCCTTTCATTATAAATGATACACTTGAATCATCATTCATTATTGTCACATTGATATCACTTGTCCCTTTGCTGTGTGATGCAGTATCTACTTTTCCAAACATATTTGGGTCATATTCCATTGTCATACAAGGGCAGCAGAACCCTCCTATGCGCTGGGATCACTCTCTTGCATCTCTTTAGCTGCTGTAGGAATGACAGATTCAGCCTCTCCTTCTGCCTGCACATTGTATGCAAACTAGATGCCACCTGTCACATTCACACAGCATATGTGTCTGCGGTAACAGGAGAAGAGCCAAGTTTATATTTCCTGCGAGGATAAAAAATGATTGATAAGAGGATCCTGCAACAGAAATAGTCTGATCAAAGTCTTATGCCACTGTTGTCCATTACTGGATAACATTGCTGTACATATGAATAAATAAGAGATGTCTTATAACTCTGGGCTTTTTTGACACTTGTATTCTCTAATGAGTGGCAAAATAATGGCAGTCATTGTATAACATGGTATAATGGTGTAGTAGAACTGGGCATATATATAAAGGAGTTCCTGGACGTCACCCCTTGCAGCTGACTGGACCGACTGCCCATCACTAAAGTTAACCATTTTCTGTACACAGTTAAGCTGCAGAGGAACCAGTTGTGGCTCAATCAGTCCCAATACAGTAGCAACCTTAGCCACAGTTCACACACACAAAACACAGAGGAAAATCAATGCCTTCAAAGTCGCATTCTGTGGGCATAAAATAATGATGATGTCACGGATGTTACAGTCGTACAGAATTTGTTCAATGATGCCTTGTTGCGTGCCTACAGTAAATAAATAATCGGTCCTGTACTATGAGTTGGCCCCATAGTAAAGACACAGATGAGATGGGCAGGCCATATAATAGGGAATAATTAGCTGAACATTGTCTTGGGCTGGACTTTTAATGTCATTACTGATGCTGAATGCCATGGTCCTCTAGTCAGCCAAACTGACCCTAACCTTAAAGCAATCTTCCAGCCAGCTAACAATCATAGTGAGCTATAATGTTCTCTAAATTCTTCTATCCAGTGTTGAACTGGCCCACCAGATTTTTAGAGAATTCTCCACTGGCCCCAGACTCGTACCCAATACAAGACACCAGAGGACCAGGAGAAGACAGTCGAGGGTTGATAGAGGTTGTGCCTTAAAAGTATCTGTTGAGCCCAAGGAACTTCAGTCTGACACTGGTTGGGTTTCTCCTAAAATGGCCTCTAACTTTGTTAGGGAACTGCCTCCTTCTTCACTGCCCTAAAATTTGATCATGAGAGATGCAATCAGTGACTAATGGACAGCTTCCCTGCAAAAGTCAGGGGCATTTTTAAGAGAGAGAGATGAAAAATAAAATGGGTATGGGGATACTAGGTCTCTTACAGGATTGTACCAAATTCATTTGTTATCCTCTGGATAGATGATAACTGATCAGTGAAATTCTGACCACACTGTTCACAAAAATGGGACACCTGTTCTTGGTAATTGAATGATTCAGCAGGTACAGCCTGCGCCTTACCACTCTATTTAATACCTTGTAAATTTCCAATTTTCATCGGCACTCTCTACGTGAGTGCTAGAAATACTTCAGTGCTCTGTTTGTCAATGGTGTATCTAAAAGGTTAATAAAACAATAAACAACTTTATTTTATTCCTTATTTTATACTGATTTCTAAAACGCTGCATCAGAACTTAAGCACCATTTATCCACTATAGCCAACTCCACACCTCCATAGACAAATGAGTATGAAACTCCCATAATACACCAATGCTGACATTCATATTTACATGTGTATTTAAAGCTAATCCGGACCATGTGATAGAGGATTGACCACAAATCCTTCAATTCCATGCATTGCACAAATTTATATATTCAGATTCTAGGTCAAAAAAATTGAATGACCCATTCTGCTTATTTTAGCTCCAGATTCCTTAAAATTGTGAACTCCTTAATAACTTTATTATCCACCCCACATACATAACGGGGTGAAGAAATACTATTACTGTGATAACATTGTGTCTTGGAGGGGGTCACTCTGTGTACTGTTAGTAGCAAAACTCTTCGGAAATCCTTTAATCTTCTAACGAGCGATTCCGGGATTCTTACAATTTCCATATTGTCCGCTACGCTGACTTATATTACCTTTCATCAGATATTTCCCCATAAAAGATATTTCTGAGGCTGTAAATGTCTAGTGACTTCAAAAAGACATCCAGGGACATGTCCCTTCTATGTGACTGAGCACATCAAACAGCCAAGCGCGGCTGTAAATTGGCTTTGTCTCAGGTGCTTGCACACTTCCAATTCATTTATCTCTGGACCTTGAAATTAGCATTGCGTCCTTTAGTTATTTCATGGGAGTAATCTTTTCATATATTAATACAATCTGCATTAAACATGGTGATGAGATGTGCACTCTATACGGTGAATGTCACAAGTGCACTTCTTATGGGCATTGGAGCTTTATGAGTCTTCACCAACTTGTTGTGGCTTGTGTTATTTACCCTAATCTTAACACTGAATATACATTATATAATAATAGATGATGAATATTAAGTAATAAGAGCTACAAGAACTGCAGAAATATAAGTCTCCTTTGTATAACATCCCTCCCAACTCTTATGAAGGCCAAAGACGGACAAAGGTTGTGTTGCGTAGTGTGGTGCAGAATGTTTCACAATTCCCTGCCATGCCTCTAACTCCCCTAAATATAAAATCACCTCCCATACTGTCCCCTACACTACATAATGGCCCACATATTGTATAATGCCCCCTCCATGTGCCATTATACCGTACAATGCTCCCTTTTCTTCTGCCTCCTCCTTATAGTGGTTCCTTTTCTGTTGGCTCCCATTAAAAATTCCTTCTTTCCGTATTCCCCATTATAGAATGCACCCTTGTCCGCCACTTGTAATGCCTTCCTTTACTGAGCCCCCTGATTTATGCCCCTTTTACTATAGTGCCCATCTATGATTGACCATTGTTGTAGTCCTTTTTTTCCAACTTACAATTTAATTAAAGTTTTACAATTTTACAAATATTAAACATGCTTTTATGTTAGGCGCACCCCTATCTTTCCTTTTTGGATGTGATAAATGAAAGGCTCATTAAAGAACAGGGAGCCAATGACTACCTGCTTCACAATTGTATTAAAGGGAACCTGTCACCACACCAGGCCCACAAACAGTACCTTTTATTCTTTGGTAGTCAAGGAGGTTGGCTGCTCTACCAGGCGGTCAGGAAAACCCCCTTCTGGCAAACTGTTTGCTCTGCCTACTCCATGAATCTGGCATCTTATGGCCACGTTATTCTCCAGCTATCCAGAGATCTTGCGCATGTGCATTGCACCTGTGATCTTGGAGCCAACACTGGGATTTATACTGTGCTGGCTTCACAGATGCACTGCATATACGCCGTGTCTCTCAGCTAGCCGCCTGTGCATGGGCTAGCCGAGAGACACAGTGGCTTGCACCGCAAATTGGCACATGTGTGGTGCGCTTGTGAAGCTGGCACAGTAAGTGCAGAGCCGGCTCTGAGATCACAGGTGCACTGCACATGCGCAAGATCTCTGGAAAACCGGTGAATGATGTGGCTATAGAAATAAGCCAGGGGACGTACATATTACAGAACAAGGTACTGTTGGCAGGCTTAGGGGGACCTAAAATCTGTGACTGTCCCACTAAATTCAGGACGGTTGGGAGGTATGGTGAAGGCGGTACCTAAATTTTCTGGGTCCCAATGCAGAAACTAAACTCCCAATACAACTATAATAAATTATTTATAGTACTTATGGTACCTTATGAGCCCCCTGAGGGTCAGTCTAGGTCACAGAGGACTCAACTAGAAAAATCTTTGCTAAAATTCCCCTTCTCATTTCCTTGCAATGCATTTATTTATTATTTCTTTCCTTGATTGGATATGTCACTTGTCAGGAAACTAGAAAAGCCTGATAGAGAATTTTTCAGAATATTTTATGCAGAACATACCAAAAGTTGGAAAAGTCCTTGAAATACACTGAAGAACTAACTTTTAGATGGAAGTTCTAAAAACCCTGGACCATGTAATCATCTTCCTGAAACAGCAGAAATGGAAACTTTCTATTAATATCAAATGCAACGGAAAGTTTTTAGTTTTCTCACATTGGAAATGAATTGTGTAACCCCTTTATTAGTTTACTGCTTTCAGCTTTCCCTTTATCATCACTGGACTATAAATAAACAGTACTTGAAGGACTCCTTAAAGTGTCCTAATGCTTCTTTTCCCCAGTTAATAGTATTGTAGGTGGAATAAGAGAGAAGAAAATGTGGATTATGAATGTACTCTATGATTTATTGCACTTTGTATGCAAGTAAATGAAGTTTACCTCCCCCTACTGGTGGCTGCTGGAAGCTAGAATATGACTAATTAGCTATAGATTACCAGGGACTTGGAGTTTCTTATCAGTAAAACAAAGCTTGTAACTGCTATAAAGACATTAATCAGCAGATATTTGCATTATTAGACATTATTGGACTATGCACCTATTAAAGGCTATTAAATAATTACTGTATCCGCAAAGCCAGGAAGTCGTAGACACAAAATAAGCAATATAGTTACCCTTCTTTATTCAGTTCTTTGTTGTTAACTTGATATTTTGCTGTAGTCATGAGAATCGAAATTAACCTCAATTGAACCCTGTATTTTCCTGACACTGAGAGATATGTTTATCAAGGAACGATGCAGATGATACTAGGAAACTTTGTAATAAACTTTATTGGAAAAAAAAAAGTATCTGTTCCTGCGTCCTTGTTTTTGCTCTGCCTTTCTTCCTTATTTAAGCAGTTTATGTAAATCAGCTTTCTGTCCTGTACCCACTGATAGCTGGGAGATAGAGGAGCCTGATAAAGTAAACTCTTTACAGACTGTCTCTGGATAGACTAATCTTTTCAAAGACCTGAATTATTAAGGGAAATGTTCTCTAGGTGTGGAAAGAGTTAATGATTAGTCTTCTTATCTTTCTGAATGCTTTCGGGAACACTGCTCACCGTAGGAGAAAAAGCAGAAGCAAGACACAGAGAAGCTTCTTTACCGATTGAAGTGTATGACTTTTACTATTATCTCTTGCTCCATTCATTACTAAATAAAAACTGCTTCCAAGGTTTAATTGATCTTTAAGGTATAACAATTTATTTACATTGTTTTAGTGGGACAAGCAATGTGATATGCATTGAAGTGTCCCATGGAGGTTTCCTTTATAAGGTCATAAAAGGAAAAAAATATTTCATGTTAAATTTTACATGGCTGACCCTTTGTGTATGGTGAGGAAAGCTCTGCCCAGGTCTCTGTCCGTGTTTTACTCCCATCTCCCCCCATACAGCACATGCACGCTCGGCCAAGAGTCCCACCTATGGCTGTTGAAGTTCTGTGCACGCTTCACTCTTCATAGTAACATTGGAATTATCTTGTTACACATGGAAGTTGTTTGCATTGAAAGATATCATTAGTTCCAATTGATAACACGTCCAATTTTCTTAGATTTCACTTTGACTAATGAGTCTAATATTATTGCACAGCATGAAATATAACAGAACAATCTACAGATTGAAGAATTATTGGTGATCAGACAATAATAGTCGATGACTATGGTGGAGACAGTGATGAATGCCGCTTATTACTTACAATAACACTCTAGCAGCAGTCATGTGAATATACAAGGGGCATTAAACTAACAGTAATGTGCATATTATAGTATTCTGTATAATATAGCACATGCCGTGTCATCTAATAACCTGCATTATCTGAGTTTGCCACTTGGCAAATAGAACAATTTTGAGATGTTTTGAAGACAGGAAACTCAAAACTCCAAGGATAAATCCTGCACTGACTGTCCCAAACAGGCACAGGTTATGCACGTGTATAACAAAAAAGGGAATCTGTCAGCTATTTTGACCGTATAAAGCTGCAGACAAGGCGGAGCAGATGCGCTAGTATGTGAGGTCTCTCCACAGTTCACAGTGTAGCCCCTCCTCTCTGCTGTGTGTCACTGCTGTAACAGGCTTCTGTTTGAACACTACAGCAATTACTCAGGGAGAAGGGTCTGTGCTGCGTCGAGTGAAGAGATCTCATAGCGGCAGAGCAGATTAAGACTCACATGGGCCCAGGGCATAAAAAAAAAAAATAAAAAAAAAAATAAAATATATATATATATATATATATATATATATATATATATATATATATATATATAAGATAATATTATTTTGATATGCATTCCCTAGTTATGATGCAGTAGTAGTAATGATCATTTCCATATATAAATGATAAGAATGGTAGTATCGTGTTATACCGCATATGCAGATTAATATTATTAGTCATTATTATTAATGTCTTTACACACCAGGATGAACTTGGTGACTTCTTTCCGTGGCCTTGGACTAAGCAATCTATATTATGATCCACTACTGTCTCACACACCAGTGTTCTAGAGTGCTTTAAGTCCAGCAACAATCCTGAAATGTAAATGTAATTTTCTCTTTCCTGCTGCTACTAACAAGACACACATTTGTATAGTCACAGCTCTCGAGGACTACTATTGCCAGCAAATTTGAATAGTGAAAACTGCTGACAAATTCCCTTAACTGGGTCTTCAAGCAGATTATGTACCTAAAACAGAGACATGTGAATGAGTCTTCATGCTGAGAACTCATTTGCTGGCCTTACTATAAGCTCCTTAGTGTGCAACAAGCTACTGCCAGAGGTGACAGAAGATCAGACATGCTGAAGTCCAACATGCCCAGCATTTTACTGACAATAATCAGAAAAACACGCGGGGTAGGGGGGGCATTCCTCATACACATTGGGGCTCATTTACTAAGGGTCCGAACGCCGCACTTTAGTCGGGTTTCCCGAATATTTCCATTTTTCGACGAATTGCCCTGGGATTTTGGCGCACGCGATCGGATTATGGCGCGATAGAAATTGGGCTTTCACGCGATATAAATTAAGGGCCGTGGCCATTGAACAACCCGACAGATTCGGAAAAAATGCAGAATTTAAAAAACGATTTGTGTCGCAAGATCAGCACTTACATGCATCGGGAAGAGGAAGGTGAACTCCGGCGGACCCTGGTGCAGCAGCGACACCTGCTGGATATCGGGTGCACAACCTTAGTGAATCCGGCAGACCCAAATCCTCATCGGACAACGCGCTGCGGGATCGCAACTGGATTGGGTAAGTAAATGTGCCCCATTGAGACCATTGCAACTCAAAAATACTAGTCTCATAAGGATAAAGCTTCAAGGTGGTACAATGATTTTAATATTATTTTCAAAATGACGGTTATAGCAATGATCTGCTGGGGACTTTTCACACTTCTTAGACAATAGTCCTCTATTAGTAGTAGTGATGAGTGGATCCAGGGGGATGCGGGCCTGGTGGGCTCAACCAAGTCCCAAAAATCCAGGTGTGTGTACCTAGACCTGAACTTGAATCCAAGCCCCGATTGTGAGTGTTAACCCTTTAAATGCTGCTGGCAAACTTTCTGCCAGCATCAATCGTGCTCAAATCTGTTTTCAGATCCGGGGACCCGAACCTACAACATACGGCACAGACCCGAATATTCTGGTACGGGTGCGCTCATCACTACACTGCATGCAAGTGTCTACATATCCCACCAGCTCCATCAAGGTCAACAGAACCAAATATAATTTTATATTTTTTGTACTTTTAGAATTTTACAATTCATTAGGATTTTTATTTAACAATTAAATTGTTATAATAACTGTGAGGAAATATGAAATATTAAGTGTGTGGTCTTGGGCACGATGATAATATGAGTCAACATTCAGCACTTAGTGAGGGAAGATATTTCGATCAAGGATGTTTGGAAGCCGATACAGTAAATGTGGGAACAGGTCGTGGCAATAACAAGTCATTCACTCCAGTTCTCTGCAAATGTTTGTTTAGTCAGCGACAACAAACCTGATGATAAGTAAGTGAGAACCAAGAAGGTTTTGTGTCAGACATTCCCATTTCAGTTTTTATTACTATTTCATTGCATTTTTTTTTGTAAATGTGCCAGAATGTTATTCTGAATAATTACTTAAACAACTTAATGGCAGTAGGCCGAGAACATTATATAAAGGGAATTATATAAAGGAAATCTACCATTTGTTTTTATGCATTGTGAAGTAAACATACCTTGAGAATGCTGTAGCGACACACATGCAGAAACATATAGGGGGTCATTTACTAAGGGCCCGATTCGTGTTTTCCCGACGTGTTACCCGAATATTTCCAATTTGCGCCGATTGTACCTGAATTGCCCCGGGATTTTGGCGCACGCGATCGGATTGTGGCGCATCGGCGCTGGCATGCACGCGACGGAAACCGGGGGGGGCGTGGCCGAACGAAAACCCGACGTATTCGGAAAAACCGCCGCATTTAAAAACCGAAAATGTGTCGCTTGGGAAGCGCTTACCTTCACCTGGTCCAGCTCCGTGTATTCCGGTGCGTTCAGATGATTTTCAGCGCAGCAGCGCCACCTGGTGGACGGCGGAGGAACTACCTTCATAAATCCCGTCCGGCCCCGTATCCTGTTCAGAGAACGCGCCGCTGGATCGCGAATGGGCCGGGTAAGTAAATCTGCCCCATAATGTTTAATCCCTGAACTGAGTGGTGTTGCTCAAAAAACAATTATAAAATTCAGGACCTTGGGAAAGCTGGGTGCAGAATGGCTGCTTACATAAACACATTGGGGCTTATTTACTAAGGGTCTGTGGACAGCACTTTTGCTAGATATTCCGACCTTTTTCGGGTTTTGCGCTGCTGAGACAGGTATGTAAAAGGGGATTGTGTCGCACGCGATCAGATTTTGGCGCAATCATGCCGGCTTTCATGCAACAGACATCGGGGGGGCAGACCGTTGGATGATCCGACGGATATGGACTGAGCGCGGGATTTAACTTTAAAATTGTGTCTCAAGACAATGCACTTACATGCACCAGGAAGAAGAAGGTGAACTCCGGCGGACCTGAGCGGGGAAGCGACACATGCAGGAATTGGGCACACGATCTAAGTGAAATGAGGCAGAGCTCATTATCCATCCGGATCAGGGATCGCGCCAGGGATGGGTAAGTAAATGTGCCCCATTACTTCAGGAGATGTCTGAACTGTTTATAGTTTTTTTTTATAATTGTTTTTTCAGCAAAATCACTCAGTTCAGAGATTAAACAAGATATGTTTCTGCATCAGATTTCCTTTAAAGGGTAGTGTCAAATTACTGAAAAATCCTTGTAATCTTCTTTACAGAGTTTACTAGCTCCCAAGAGGCCCAAAAGATCCACGAAAAAGCAACCTCATCTTTCTGTCTCAGAAATAATAGGCTCCTTTATTTGGGATCTGATAGAAGGTGGGTTACCTTGGGTCCCAGAATCATTTAATCTGGAGAACCAAATGAAGCAAACAATGAACCTACAAATCGACCCCCTATGCTGACCCTTTGAAGGTTTCCAAACACAAATTTCCTGTTTCCTAATGATCCATAAAGGTTACAGAAAGTTCCAATTTTTTCAGTGTAGGAGTGTGGTTGTGTCTGATACTGTGAACTATAAATAATCCTATTTCCTCATAGAAGTACAACTGAGTTTAAACACAAAAAATCCTGAATCATTTCAGACCCAGTGAACCAGTTTTTCTCTGCTTCCTTGCTAATCTGAGATACAGTTATGGGGAGTTTAATAAAGGCTTCTGTGCTGTTCTGGGTAGTAAAGGCCTATAGTATAAAAGGGGCAGTGGAAACACTTTGGTCTCTGGTACTGGAATATTCATGCACAACTTTTTGGTGGTCTAGACTCGTTGATATCTAATTCTCCACTAGAGGTAATAGGTTCATACCAACTGCTGTCATAGTAAAGGGTCATTAAGGGGCTAATCTCCTCTTGCCTGGCCATTTTAAAGGGTCGAAAACAAAGTCTGAAGTTTACCAGGATAAGTACAATCTCCTAATAGGGTTACCCATATTGTACTTACCCTGGTAAACTTTCTTCTTCTGTCTGTAGGAGTCGTGGGTGACTCCTCTTATGGTCCACGTCCTACTGCACTTCCACAGGGTCGGGGGGGGGGGGGGAGGGGGTGTTAGGGGAGTGGTAATCTGTGCTTTGCTTAATCCTGTATGCACACCGCTTTATGAAAATCAGGCATGATCTTCACTAGAAACGGGGGCAAGACTTCATTAAAAATATGCATGGCTTTATTAGAAACTGGCAAGACTTCATGAGTATTGGACAAGGCTTCATGAGAAATGGGCAAGGTTTAATGAGAAATGGGCATGGCATCATGGGAAACAGACAAGGCTTAATGAAGAATGGGCATTGCTTTATGAGAAACGGACAAGGATTAATGAGAAATGGGCAAGGCTTTGTGAGAAACGGACAAGTCCTCACAAGAAATTAGCAAGGCTTCTTGAGAAATGAGAATGAAGTCATAAGAAGTGGATGTGGCTTCATGAGTAATGGGCAAGGGTAGATGAGAAATGGGTATAGCTCCATGAAAAATAGGCAAGGCTTTTTTTTAGAAATGACCATAGCTTTGTATAAAATTGGGGTGGTCTTTATTGCATCATTGTGCTTCAAAATAGGCATTTTCTGATGAAAACTAATACAATGTACTTAGGAAGTATTAATGAAGTTAAACCAGTCAGAAGCATCATCAACCTTTGACACTTTGATAATTGCGTTTTGAGATTGTCTGGATTAACTTTGCACTATAATACTTTGCCAAAATCCTGACATATATAAAATAAGAAAATGGAGAGAAGGTTTCATGCAGACACCGTAATATGATGTAACAGTGAAATAAACTGCACTGCTTTTTAACAGCAGAGAACAATAGGGCAATCATCGGCCCATGGGGTATAAATTCCCTCTTCCACTATCTGATCTCCACATGAGACGTAGAACAACTTTCAATTTTCACTGAAAGTGACAGCGCCTTCCAAAGCAAAGGCTTATTGCTCCTTAATACAAGGTTGGCTGCTGAATATTGCTAAATGAAGTCATCCACTTCATGACCTGCAGCTTACATTTACACTCAAATGTGATGGTAAAAGGTCAAAGCTTTTACCAGGAGACACAGAGGAAAAGGCCACGGTAAGCACAAGAAGAGCAGCGGCTCCAGTAAAGAGCAGCGACAAGAAAAATGCACAGAGCATCAAGATAGAGGAGACATTTTTTTCAGTCATTCAATTCAAAAAGTGAAACTCATATTATATTGAGTCATTACAAAACTTTTTCAAGTTTTTATTTCTGTTAAAGTTGACGATTATGGATTATAAGGAAAACCCAAAAGCCATTGGGGCAGATTTATCAAGCAGTCTGAAAGTCAGAATATTTCCAGTTTCCCATGGCAACCAATCACAGCTCAGCTTTCATTTAACCAGTGCTCATGAATATTTTAAAGGGGAGCTGTGATTGGTTGCCATGGGCAATTGGAAATATTCAGACTTTCAGACACTTGATAAATCTGCCCCATTATCTCATAAAATTAGAATATTATATAAGACCAACTGAAAAAATTCTGAACACAGAAATGTTGGCCAAATGAAAAGTATGTACAGTAAATGCCCTCAATACTTGGCCGGGGCTCCTTTTGTATGAATGACTGCATCAGTGCAGCGTGGCATGGAGGTATCCACTGCAGAGGTGTTATGGCATGGAGGGATCACCTGATGGCACTGCAGAGGTGTTATGGCATGGAGGGATCAGCTGGTGGCACTGAAGAGGTGTTATGGCATGGAGGGATCAGCAGATGGCATTGCAGAGGCGTTATGGCATGGAGGGATTAGCTGATGGAGCTGCAAATGTTTAATCAGCTGTAAAAATAGGTTTTACAGAAAAAAGATATGTTATATTGTACCTTTCAATGCCATGCACTCTGTGACTAGGCACATGTCCCTTGGGAGAGGCTATAGAGGAGCAGTTTCCTCCCCAGCCTTGGGAAACCGCTCCTCCATGTGTCAAATACATGAAAACTCCCATCACTTGGCTTAGCGACGCCCCCTGCTCCTCTATAGCCACTCCCGAGTGATGGGAGTTATTCATATATTTGAAAAGGACACACAGAGGTGCGGTTTCCAATGGTTGGGGGAAGGGGGGTTGGGCGGCTCCTCTATAGCCACTCCCAGGGGACAAGTGCCTAGTCACAGACCACATGGATGGTACTATAAAACATATCTTTATTTCTATATTTTTTATATAAAAACTCTTTGGCAAGTTCTATGCTCTGTAGGGACTGGGGGAGTGCTAAAAATGGGTCTCCTGGTGACAGGTTCCCTTTAAAGTGATTACCAACCTTTTTTTTAAACTAGGGACCAGTACTTAAAATGTAAGTTCACAAGTCCCAGTCTTCTCCCCACAAGTAGAGAAGGAGAGGACTGCCACAGCAAAGAAGACAAGGGGAGTGGACTTCAATGGCAGAAATGGGGAGAGGATTGCCATGGCAGAGAAAAGAAGGGCAGTGGATTTCCATGATATAGAAGAGAAGAGGAGAGCACTGTCATGGCAGAGAAGGGGAGAGAAAAGAAGTGGATGGCGACAGCAGAGAAGGGAAGGGAGAGCTACCAAGGAGAAATGGAGATGGCTGCCACGGCAGAGAACAGAAGAAGAGAGTACTTCCATGGCAGAGAAGAAGAGAGTACTACCAAGTCAGAGAAGAGAAAAGAAGACTGCAACATCACATTATTGAAGAGTAGAGGACTGCCATGACAGAGAAGAGGAGAGGACCGCCACAGAAGAGAAAAGAAGGGTAGAGGACTTTTCACTGCAGAAAATACAAGAGGCAAGGATTTCCACAGCAGAGAACAGAAGAGGACTGCCACGGAAGAGGAAAGGAGAGGACTGCCACGTCAGAGAACATGAGAGGACTGCCACGTCAGAGAACATGAGAGGACTGCCACAACAGAGAAGAGGAGAGGACTACTATGTCAGAGAAGAGGAGAGGACTACTATGTCAGAGAAGAGGAGAGGACTACTATGTCAGAGAAGAGGAGAGGACTTCTATGTCAGAGAAGAGAAGGTGACTACTATGTCAGAGAAGAGGAGAGGACTACTATGTCAGAGAAGAGGAGAGGACTACTATGTCAGAGAAGAGGAGAGGACTACTATGTCAGAGAAGAGGAGAGGACTTCTATGTCAGAGAAGGTGACTACTATGTCAGAGAAGAGGAGAGG
This sequence comes from Engystomops pustulosus, assembly GCF_040894005.1. Classification (NCBI taxonomy): domain Eukaryota; kingdom Metazoa; phylum Chordata; class Amphibia; order Anura; family Leptodactylidae; genus Engystomops; species Engystomops pustulosus. Next base: position 256,886,887 of record NC_092411.1, read on the forward strand.
ACTACTATGTCAGAGAAGAGGAGAGGACTACTATGTCAGAGAAGAGAAGGTGACTACTATGTCAGAGAAGAGGAGAGGACTACTATGTCAGAGAAGAGGAGAGGACTACTATGTCAGAGAAGAGAAGGTGACTACTATGTCAGAGAAGAGAAGGTGACTACTATGTCAGAGAAGAGGAGAGGACTACTATGTCAGAGAAGAGGAGAGGACTACTATGTCAGAGAAGAGGAGAGGACTGCCACAACAAAGAAGAGGAAAGGACTATCATTTCAGAGAAGAGGAGAGGACTGCCACAACAGAGAAGATGAGAGGATTGCCACGTCAGAGAAGAGGAGAGGACTTCCACAGAAGAAAAGAGAAGGAGAGCTGACTACCAAGCCAGATAGGATAGGGGAGGACTTTTGTTCAGTTGAAGCCAGTGACCAGGTTTAACTGGTCTAAGCCATGGGCCATGGCATTGTGGGTGGTGACTTCTGGTTTATAATATTGGTCTTCTTATATGGGAAAAGACACATAATGGGACCCATGTTCTTGCCAAATCAGTCCCCGTCTCCAATGGGACTCACAATCTAATCAACCTACCAGAATGTTTTGTAGTGTGGGTGGAAACCAGAGGACCTGGAGGAAACCCACGCAAACACGGAGAGAACATACAAACTCTATAACTCTATAACCACACATAACAGCAATTCTAAGGTTCCTTACTCTTGCAAGTGTTTTCACCACACTTTAAAGGGATGCAGGCAGCTTTTTCTCCATATTTGCATAAAATAAGAATTTAAATTTAATATTTATTTAAGTTTAATCCTGTTTAATATAGATGTTCACAGTCTCTGCAGGAAAGAATTGTACAGTGTTTACCGTTGTGACCTCTTCCCATATGTATAACCGAAGGGCCTATTATGTGAATGGCCTTTGTTAGTTTGCCTACTCTTTTGTGTAGGCAGATGGTTGTACGTCTCTGTGCTATTAGTGGCTTCTACAGTATGAATCTTCAGATAAAAGACATTGAAGGCTATTATAAAGACAAGCCGCCGATATTATACACAATACATAGTCCTGTGCATTATTTCATTTTTCCATCTTATCGACTGATCCTTCATGTTCCACCACCATTGAGTTCATAGAGCAAACAGTGTAAACCAGTTTGACCACTACTACTAGGAGAGCATATGGATGGCTGATAAACCCATCACTCGTCTGTATTGGGAAGATCTCCACATGGCCCAATATGGGGTATAACAAGGGCCTGTTCAATGTAGACAAGTCCCTAACCAAAGGAGGAGCTCAAAGTAGAAATCTAGGTAAGGGCTTGGCACTTTTACACATGATGGTGAAGCACTGATCTTCTGTACTATGTAGTTGTGAGACTTACCATATATACTTGTGTATAAGCCAAGTTTTTCGGCAAAAAAATGTGCCAAAAACCCCCACTTCGGCTTATACACGAGAGCAGGGCCAGCACTGTGCATACGTGGGCAAGTGCCAGGGCCCTGAGCTCCTGGGGGGGGGGGGGCACATAAGCCTGTACATAAGGAATCCATGGGGGTTAGGGGGGCTTTATCTAATGAATCCCTAGTGGTTGAGGCTTATGGACATTTCATTACAACGGGAGGCTACTGGGTATTACATTACTAGGGAAGGCTGTGACCAATTAATTTCCCACCATAGGCTTATACTCGAGTCAATACAATTTCCCAGTTAACTGTGGTAAAATTATTGACCTCACTTATATATATATATATAAAATTATTCTTTATTTATATAGCGCACACAGATTACGCAGCGCTGCACAAACAATGTCAAATATCCCCATGGGGCTCACAATTTAAACAACCTAACAGTATGTTTTGGAGAGTGCTTATACTCGGATCGGCTTACACTCGAGTATATGAGTACATACAGTATTTAATCAAGTAGGTTCCATTATTCATTGACAGTCGTTCACAGTCTGATTCCTCTAACATTATGGTTTTGCAGTCCTGTAACTTACACTTTTTTTGCCTGTCTTCATATGCAGAACCAATTGTTAAAAATATTGAAAGCATAAGGAAGGGGGGGGGGGCAAACCTGTAGTACATGTCCTATTCTACACCAGACTAGTTATACCCCCATCCTTTTCACTTTATTAAATTCCATCTTAATTCCAATTAAAGGCAAGTCCTGACAGATGTGATTTATGAAGTTCCCCCCTCCCTTCCCTTTAATCTGAAGATGTGAACGCCACTGATCATGGATCATGAATAAATATTAAAATTACCATCAATAAATGTCCCAGAATGATATCTTCCATGTAATAAACCTTCATGTTACAACATGTACCAATGACATTAGGGGGGAACTATATAACTACAGAAGTGAGGAGACATGGAGCTTACAAGCACATTGAGAAGAAAAAACACATCTTATGAAAATACTCTTTAACCTGCCTTAAAGCTGTCTATTTATTATCTATCTATCTATCTCCTATCTATCTATAAATCTATCTATCTAAAAAGAGAAAAATTTGCAGCACAGTCCTTAGAAAAAATGTAATGGGTGTTATCCTACACTCTCCAAAGATATCCAAAAAATAGAAAAACGGCAGCACAATGTTGATGTATATATTGATGTAACCACATGCGATCATGTACTAAATTTGTATATATTTATCACTGTTATTTGTTTACCTTATATATGATGTCATCAAATTGTGACTATAAGTACTTCCATGTTTTGTGACACACATTGCTTGAAAAAGGCTGGGATACAGCTGAAACGTTGCAAGAGGTGAAATAAACACCACTTTATTTTCACTAATTGGAGTGCTGCCTTTTTTCTATTTTTTTTCTATCTATCTATCTATCTATCTAAACAAGGGAGAGTCTTGAGCAGCACAGCTGAAGCAGTGAGTGCAGTAGCCAGTGATTCCTTGGCGGAGAATCCCAAATATATCAAAGTGAAGAGGCAGCACTCCAAGTAGTGTTGAAAGCGGGTGAACCTTTATTCCGCGAAGTTTCGGTGTGAGTTTACACCTTTCTCAAGCATGACAAAGGTGTAAACGCACACAGAAACTTCGCGGTTCATGGAATAAAGGTTCACCCCCTTTCAACACTACTAGGAGTGCCGCCTCTTCACTTTGATATCTATCTATCTATTTATCTATCTATCTCATCTGGTATTGTGGGGAAGTTGGGGTGCATGGTCATGGGGAACAGGATGAATGGGGATATGTAGTTTGGGGGTTATTATAGTCCATGGTATCACATGTCTCTCAGTCTATGGCAGGCAGTGACATATTGTGCCGATATGGCCATTGTGGCCTTCTTTTCCCCCAACAGGATGGATCTTCTCTCCCTCCTCCATGTAGCTGGACCTGAAGCCCGGGGGGGAGATCTAAGAGTCTCCTGATGTGAGTGTCCCTCACTGCTGAGTATCTGGAGCAGTGTAGCAGGAAGTGGACCTCATCCCCGGTGGCCTCCTGGTTCTGGCACTGTTGGCACAGTTTGCAGTCTGCTCTCCCTGGACACATATGTCTGTGCCGCCCGGACACCATGGCCAGGTTGTGGGTGCTCAGTCTGTAGTGGCTCAGGATCTGACGGTCTCTGGGGTCCTGTAGTTTCTCCAGGTACTGGGCCAGTTTGTAGTCTCTCTGTAGACCCTGGTAGATGGTCAGCTTCTGGGATGGCTCTATGGTGGTCCTCCAGTCACTGACATGTTCCTCCTGGGCTTTGTTGATTTTGGCTGTGGTCAGCTGTGGTTGGTCCATGTTTGTGTCTGGCTGGGTTTGGGTTCCCAGGTTGCCAGGGACCCCTTGCTGCTTCCAGGCTTAATGGTGGATATCTATCTATCTATCTATCTATCTATCTATCTATCTATCTATCCTTTAAAAAGATGCACCAGAATTCTTATATTATGGAGAATCCACTTCTCCCTTGTTGGAAACAGCTTCAGCCAACTTTTTGCCCTTTTTCTGCCGCACTCACAAAGTTTGTGGTTCGGGTCTCAATGTAAAGAAACAACCAGGCAAACCTTCATGTTTAGATTTCATGATATCAGAATATAATTAACATACCTCTCCTAACCCAACCTATTATAACCTGCACAAAAGGTTGTGCATCTAGTCTTCCCTCTGCTTTATATCTGCCTATAAAACCTGTTCTATAGAAGAGAACTAAAGGTGCAGATACCATAAAGGCTGCCTGTGCAGTTGCTATAGAACCTTAATAGGGCGGTGTCAGACTGGCCCACCGGGGCATCAGAGAATCTGGTGGGACCAGTTTCTAACCCAATACTGAATTTCAGTGGTACAGCAGAAGAAAACCCACTTGGAGGCTACTAGGGTCCATTTCCTAGGGAGGATGGCATCTAGGAGGATTTTTATCTAGTGACCTCATGTAATTCCAATACCAGCCCTTTGTGGTCATAAATCCTTTCATTCTGTATAAATCTCCTCTTTCCAGAAGAACTGCGGTGTTAGAGAAGGATAGGAGATAACAAGAAGATCAATATGGCTTCACGATCTTGGAAACCCTCTAAACATGAGAACAGACTCCCACCAATCCATGAACCAGGTTCTCATTCTCACTAATGAGTGCCTTAGATAGCCAGGAGGCGTGGCAGAGTGCACGCTCATCCAGTTTCTCTATCAATTAGTGAGAATGGGAGGAGGAGTCAGACCCACACCAATCACCTTGTTATCCCCTCTGCTCTGGACAACCCCTTTAAAGTGAAACTTCACCCATAAAATAAAAAAAATTACTATACATAGAGTAGATATAATACAATTCTCTAATAAAGAAGCAACATTCATTGGTAATATTTATTTTTTTCAATCCTGGAGCCTAGCAGATGAGATTTATGGACGCATCGTGCAGCAGTGAATGACCTCTCACACCGGCCTCAGGACTGAGCACTTTATCTAATTCCGGGGCTTACAGAGTAACCTCTTCCACTGGAATTTCCACATGATCACATTACCAGGGCTTATGCAAATTAAAAGAAAAACACTCTGCAGGGCCATATGGAGTAAGCGAGTGCCATGGAGATATAGCATCTCTTTATTAAACATTCAGGCTAAAAATTCTAAAATTTGCCATTATGGAAAATAAACCTGCGTTTCACAGCTGCATCTCAATGCTTGTGCGGCATAACTTGAACTGAGCAGATTGTAGTTTCCTAAATGTAGGCAGCATGTTATAGAGCAAGAGGATTTAATCACATTGTACATAGGGGGACATGTATCAAACTTTTGGCTTTTCATGGTGCTTGTGCTTATTTGAGACTTTTTTGCGCCTAAGACAGTCTCCCTTCATCGTTCGGCATTGTTTCGTTTTCTGCAGTGTTCCCTGAGTGATCACCCGAATCCAGATGTGAAGCGTTTTTTTTTAAAGTTACAAAAAAGTCTCAAATTTTGTTGCAAATCTTCAGCTGCCCCTGACCAGGTGTAGAAATAAGCTTTGAACTGATTGTGACTTTTATTTTAAAAAGTCGCATATTCACTAAAGACCAAATGCCACATGTATCAATAAGAAAAAAACACTAAGATACCTCTGACCAGCAGAAAAGCCAAGAAAAGTCCCAAAAAACAGACGGGCAAAGCCAGACTTATGACACAGGTGCCCCATAGTGTGCTATATGTGGACAGCATGTTATAGAGCAGGAGGAATTAAGTAGATTGTACATAGTGTCCTATCTGCAGGCAGCATGTTATAGAGCTGGAGGAGCTGAAGAGATTGTACATAGGGTCCTATCTGCAGGCAGTTTGTTATAGAGCAGAAGGAGCTGTGCAGATTGTACATAGTGTCCTATCTGCCGACAGTGTGTTATAGAACAGGTAGAGCTGAGCATATTGTACATAGTGTCCTATCTGCAGGCAGCATGTTGTAGAGCAAGAGGGGCTGGGCAGAGTTACATATTGTCCTATCTGCAGACATGTTATAGAATTGGAGGAGTTAAGTAGATTGTACATAGTGTCCTATCTGCAAGACAACATGTTATAGAGCAGGTGGAGCTGAAAAGATTGTACATAGTGTCCTATCTGCAAGGCAACATGTTATAGAGCAGGAGGGGCTGAGAAGATTGTACATAGTGTCCTATCTGCAGGCAACATGTTATTGAACAGGAGGGGCTGAGAAGATTGTACATATTATCATATCTGCACGTAGTATGTTATAGAGCAGGGCAAGCTAGGCAGATTATCAACCCTCTCCCCTGCCAGCAGTGCCCTTCTTCAAGTCCCTCTGGCGAAGAGGTGGCGGAAAGGGGAAAATAATGGCAAGTGCCAGTGATACACCCATTATTTCTTGGCTTCTACACCACTTTAGGGGCATAGAAGTCCTGATAAATCCCCCCATGGTCCTGGTGTAATAGCCATGAGCCGCTGTATATGCAGAGATGCCAGTGATGTTTCTGTAATTCCATCGCCTTAGTGGTTGTCTACATAGTAACATCTCCTAAGAATCTCCCCTGTACACGGCTGTGGCCATCTGCTACAGGCAGTAAACTTGTACAATACATGGTGGTTACTTCCCTGTGATGTGTTGCTGAGGTAATGTATTACACACATACAACCTCGTTCCCCCACATTCTTAAAGGACTCAATACCTTATGTTATTTGTCATCATAGTGGAACAACTCCCAGAGGCGTTCTCTGGCTCCGGCAATTTACTGTCCATAAGACAAGCCTGTTTTTCCACCCATTAAAAGTAACAATACAGGCAAAGTGTATCTTACAATAACTATGTCATCCACCCAGATGGCCAATAAAAGATCTATTCTGAAACTGACCACAGCTCCAATACAATAAGTCCCCGTGTTGTAATGGTGGGTAGATTTCCTAAAAGAAAACGGTCCCATTATACAAGTGGTTCATGTTACAGAGCAGGAGCAGCTTAGTAGTCTGTATGTGTAATCATATCTGTAGGCAGCAGCATGTTATAGAGCATGAGGAGCTGAGCATATTGTAACTAGTTTCCTATCCACATGCAGCATGTTATAGAGCAGGAGGAGCTCCTACCTGCAAGCATCATGTTATATAGCATGGCTGCTAAGCATATAATACATAGTTTCCTGTCTGTAGCCAGAATGTTATAGAGCAGGAGTTGCTTACCAGATTGTACCTGGTGTCCTATCTGAAGGCAGCATATTATACCACAGGAAGATCTCAGCAGATTGTACCTATTGTCCTATCTGCAGGCAGCATGTTATAGAGCAGGATGAGCTGAGCAGATTGTACGTAGTGTCCTATCTGCAGGCAGCATGTTATAGAGCAGGAGGAGCTGAGGGTATTGTACATAGTGTCCTATCTGCAGGCAGTATGTTATAGAGCAGGAGGAGCTGAGCAGATTGTACGTAGTATCCTATCTGCAGGCAGCATGTTATAGAGCAGGAGGAGCTGAGGGTATTGTACATAGTGTCCTATCTGCAGGCAGTATGTTATAGAGCAGGAGGAGCTGAGCAGATTGTACGTAGTATCCTATCTGCAGGCAACATGTTATAGAGCAGGAGAAGCTGAGCAGATTGTACATGGTGTCCTATCTGCAGGCAGCATGTTATAGAGCAGGAGAAGCTGAGCAGATTGTACCTGGTGTCCTATATGCAGGCAGCATGTTATAGAGCAGGAGGAGCTGAGCAGAATGTATATAGTGTCCTATCTGCAGGCAGCATGTTATAGAGCAGGAGGAGCTCATCAGATTGTACATAGTGTTCTATATGCAGACAGCATGTTATAGAGCAGAAGGAGCTGAGGGTATTGTACATAGTGTCCTATCTGCAGGTAGCATGTTATAGAGCAGGGGGAGCTGCGCAGATTGTACATAGTGTCCTATATGCAGGCAGAATGCTATGAGTGATAGATATATAATTTTGTCTAATAAAGATCCAATATAACTTGTGTGAATAGTAATTAACAGGTAACTGTCAATCACTGAGTAGGACCACCCAGTGGACTCTTAAACACATAAGTAGCAGAGCTATTGATCATATTGCAAGTTGTGCTATTTTCCATCACAGTCACATCTCAATCTGCTTTGCTTCTCCTTCTACATAACACAATGCCTGGAGATGAGACAACACATCTAACATGACAGGTTCCCCCTACGCTTCATTTTCCTGATACAGATTATTCAACCTCTCTATCAGCTATAAGGAAACAGATCTTTAGAGAAGATAAACAACAAAACAGCACGAAAACACAATAATGGGGATGTTTCCTTAAATTGGAAAATATGATTATAGCTAATTCTCAGTGACGTTCCCATGTAAATTACTAGCATGTGACTTAAAGGGGATTTAAAGGGAAATTCCATTCATCACATAAAGATACAGTAAGAAATCCTGTGTCTAAAGGACATCTACCACCAGGATGAAGGATTGTAAACCAAGCACACTGACATACTGGTGTGTGCCCTGTTTTTTAAAGAAAATAAAGCTTAAAAAATTATGCAAATTAATTTGAGGGGTTCCAGGCTCCATCGATGTTAATGAAGCCTGGAACCCCTGAGTCTCATTTGCATAATCTTCAAAGCTCTGTGATGTAAATGAGGTGACAGTTGCAAATAAAGCTTCCACAGAATTAACAAGCGGCCAGTTTGAAAAATACGAGATTAAGTATTTTTTTCTAAATATAGACAGTGACATGGAAACATGTTTTTTTTAAATTATTAAATTAATTTTATACCTGTGTTCATGTCTCAAGCCTCATCTGTACCCCAATTTCCTGCCTGCCACCCTCCTTCTACCTGCTGCATCCACTCTCAGGTAATCCTCAGATCTTCCCTGCAGATAGGGCCATTCAGTCCTCTCAGCTGATTGGATAATAATACTTTATCCTGTATGTGACTTTTAGCAGTGGTTTTTCAGGTTGCACATGATAACGGTGGCTTAAAATCGTTCTGCAACGAAGCTGAATCTTGAAAGAACTGAAGACTGAAAACTGATCTCTTAAAGGGATTTTTCATGGTATTGATATTGATGACTTACGCAAGTGATTGATCCTAAATATTCGATCGGCGGCTCCAATACCGGTCACCCCCATTTAGTAGATGTCCTCTGCGAGAAGTAACACATATAATGGAGCCGGGATCAGGTGGCTCCATTCTTTGTGTAGTGGTCGAGCCAGGTAACTGCAGCTCAGCTTTCCTCTCCTCTCTGCAATAAGCTAATAATGGGGGTGCCACATGGGGGTCCCCATAAACATGATCTATCCTATCATAAAAAAAACAAGATCTCCCCTCTGCTGTCAGTGCCTCTTATTTTCATACATCTCAAGGAACAGCAGAATACATGGGGCCTGTGACAGGTGAGAAACTTCAGTTCATGACAGGGATCTTTCCACCTTAAAGAGGTTGGCCACTTTACCTCATGTTTTGTGTAATGTGTGTATAAGTGGGTCATGGGATCTCTATCTGTTCATGAACAATCGCCCTGCCAGGACCTTGATCTTGTATTCATAAATACTATCTTAAGGTCTTGGCAGGGAGATTGCTCATGGACGGATAGAGATCACATGACCCACTTACACACACATTACACAAAACATGAGGTAAAGTGGCCAACCCCTTTAAGGAGGAAAGTGTCATGAAGTGAAGTTTCTCCCCTGTCACAGGCCCAATGTATTCTGCTGTTACTTGAGACGGCACTCCATCTGCATCCATTTTATGAGCAGGGAAAAGACAGGAGGCTTCACTTTACATATCAAGAAAGCGGATCAGAACTATTAATTGATGTATATTGTTAAATTACTTAATATCCTGCCCCCCCACATTTACACACACATTACAGAAAAGGTGAAAAAAAGAGGTACAGTGGCCAGCCCCTTTAAATCCTATCATTAGCTGTAATAATAACACTGTTGCATGATGCATGTGTGTACAAGGCCATAGACTGCACATTCTGTACCCACTTGTGGTCTACACTGGTGTATGAGAAAACAATTCCCTGTAGAAGTACATTACATGACGTACCCGAAATAAGGGAAGGGCAATGTGTTTACGACAATAAGGTCCATATTTACCAGGTTTTCCTATAAAGAAGTCTTAGTGCACATTCACACTGAACAGATGAAGTGGCTTCACACTTAATAGATTTGCATGGGGGAAGCCAAGGACCCAAATAAGTAAAGATGAGTGTAACAGTGTTTATTCACTGATTTATGAAAGGAATAAAAATATGAAAGAATCCTGTGAAACATCAGAGGATGGGTCTGAATATTAAGCCAAAACATAACAGGATCTCTCCTGCACACTCCTAGACACTGATATTTGGAAGAGATACCCCAGCGCTGTGCTTGGCAAGTTTCAACACCCCTAATTGATTGGATGATAGGACACATGACAGACCTCCTGCTCGCTTGATTGGTCCATCCTTGGTTGCAAGCAGTCAGGCCCCCACTGGTCAGATTGTTATACCATGTAATGTAGATCCAGCAGGAAGGAGAAGTAAAAGTTTTTATTTTTCATTTCTTATAAATCCACTTTTGGTTTTATGTAAAATCTGGCACAAAGTGGGAATAAAAGATAAGCCTTACAAGGTTCAGCAGAAGACAAACATCACTATAGCGGATGTATCGCTATACAATAGTACGGACCCCTATAAATGTATTCTCTCTAATGGACCCCCAGTGGTTTCCACCAATAAAGATGCAGCAGTGGGGAATTTTTTAGTTATTTGATAAAACTTATGACTTTTTTTTTATGTATTTCAGGAAATTCTTGTACTACAATATTTCATTGAATTCTCAAGATGCATTAAATTTGTTGTTAAAGGGAATCTACTATCAAAATCCATCATGATAAACCAGGGACATTACTCATAGATCCAGGCCCCGGGACTGTGGTAATCTTCTTATATTTATTATCCATGGCCTCCTTCCTTCTAAAATCAACTTATTTGAGAAACAAATTGTGCTAATGAACTTGAAGGGCTGCTGGAGGCGTTACCAATGCCCCTCTGTGCTGCAGCTTAACAGGCTGTTACACGGTCTCACCCTCCCCCTGTTCCCTCAGCACTTCTCCCCTCCATCTGCCAGTCACTGCAGGAGAAGAAGTTTCAGTACACAGTTAAAGGGGGAAGTGCTTCTGCACAGTGTACTAGCCTGTGAAGCTACATCACAGAAGGGCTCTGGTGATACCCCCAGAGCCCTAAAGGCTTATTAGCATAATTGGCAAAGTTGATTTTAGAAGGAAGGAGGCCATGGATAACAAATATAAGAAGATTACCACAGTCACGGTGCCTGGATCTATGAGTAAGTGTCCCTGGTTTATCATGAAGGATTTTGATGGAAGATTTCATTCAAATAATAAATACATCATTTGTCTTTCTAGTAAAGAAACACAGCGTCAGATTTGGGGTTCCTTGGCTGACCCTTAGGATGACTCCAACGCGCTCCTCTAAATCATTTTTCTTGCACACACAGGACCATATCTAGTAGGATATCATGAACCCAAAAGATCGTGGCAGGTGATTTGCAGAAATTGGTGACAGCCATGGTGGATTCTGAGGGCTAATTTTACGTCAAACCGAAACCCTCCACGTCCTTATCCTCAAACTTATGTACAATTTTTGGAACAAGTTTTGGAGCGGGAGGGTTAATTTCTATAAATATACAGGCAGTCCCCGGGTTACCCACAAGATAAGTTCCATAGGTTTGTTCTTAAGTTGAATTTGTAAGTAAGTCGAAACTGTATATTTTATAATTGTAGTTCCAGGCAAAAATTTTTTTTGCCCCGGTGACAATCGGAGTTTCAAAATTTTTTGCCGCGGATTATCAATAAAACTTCATTACAGACACCTTACAGCTGATCATTGCGGCCTGGAACTATAGTAAAGCATCCAGAGAGCTTCACCAGAGGTCACATGGGGCAGATGGGTCCGTCTGTAACTAGGGGTCATCTGTAAGTTGGGTGTCTTTAAGTAGGGGAGAGCGCCTGTATATGTATAATTCATTAAAGTTACTAGTGGATCAGATTTCCTCTCCGATGCTACAGATGTAGCAGAGCTGAGTTTGTCGCTGACCATTCATGACAATTACAATCCATACAAAACTATATAAACTCCAGATATTTGGCGGATGACAACCTCAGCCCTACTACTGCACAATGTTTCTCTTGTTACTACGCCGGCTATGACTTGCTTTTATGTACAAAACAGGCTTGTGTTTGCCTCGGCTCACACTGTACGGCGACTTCTGTTCCTGTTACAGGCAGGTAAATATAACACATAACATTTACTACTCTACCTCCTGTGTAAGTAGCAGAGTAAACTCCTAGTAGTGAGAGCTACCATCACGGAGTAATAGAAATAGGTAACCAAGGGTATAAAAACACCGTATGGTCTCTGTAGTAAAATAAATGAAGTATAAAGGTTCGTTCATGCCCCTTAGGATAAAGATCCATCCCCAATCAGATCTGTAACGGATGTGATAATGTAATGATGTAGCAGAGCTCGGGATTTTTCTTTAGATTGTTGATTAACCTAAAACATTATCTAAACCAAGGAGTGACAGTGAATAAATGAGTAATAGGACACACTCAGCTCTGCTACATCTCTCTCCAGGTGTGACATGTAGTGTAGTAGTCCCCATAGAGCCGCTGTGTGTGTAGCAGGTGTGTCCGCTGGAGAACAGGTAAGCCCAGTATAAAGTATGAGGGTCTCTTACTTGTCTTGGTCCTGGGCTGGAGGGGTCTTCCTCTAGGCATGTCCCATACTCCTTATCCCGTCGCCTGGATATGAATGTGAATGGAGTCCTGACTCTCCGGAGCAGCCTGCAGTTTGCATGACCTCTCCTAATGAGGGACTGGAGCTGGTGACACTGAGAATTAAGGGATCACGTGACAAAGACATGGAAATAAATTCTTTCATACTTCCTAGACCTGCACCGTGTAAGGCTTCACCTGCAGGGCGAGCGAGGTTTAACCCTTGCCGGACTGGTTTACCTTTATGGCTTCTGTGTGAGGCTGCAGGTTGTGCCAGATGGCAGGAGAGATAAGAGCAGGAGTCCTGGGGAGTTTGTGTAAGGATTGGGAAATACAAGGCGGGACAGGTGAGAGGAGCAGAAGACAGCTCAGGTAATGACTGAGCCAAACTTACACAGAGATGGACTCCTAATACTGGAACCAGGACAAGCTACATGCAGAGGTGCCAACCACGCGTCTCTGGTTTTGTAGCTCATTGAAGCACAATCCTGATGAAATTAGAAAGATAAGTAACTTAGCTTTAATATGACACCAAAACAACAACAGAACTGAAGATAAGGGTGTTTTAAATTATACCTCCCTGCAGCCTCTAAACATGATTCATTTTAGGCAAAAAGTGACTCTTCTCAGCTCATTTACATATGACTGTGACAGAGATTAGGGATATTTGTATTTATGGGTATAAACGTTGCAGATTGTGCTTGATGGCAGGAGAGATTAGAGCAGGAGTCATTGGGAGTTCTTGAAAGGATTGGGAAATGCAAGACAAGAGAGGTGAGAGGAGCAGAAGACAACTCAGGTAATGACTTACCGCTGCTAGCCGAAGGCAAACCTACACAGAGATGGACGCCTAATACTGGAACAAGGACAAGCTACATGTGGACATACAGCACATACATAATCATAGATTAAAGAAGTGCCCATGTTGAGAACGGAGTATGCCAACCACTTGTCTCTGGTTTTGTAGCTCATTGAAGCACAATCCTGATGAAATTAGAAAGATAAGTAACTTAGCTTTAATATGACACCAAAACAACAACAGAACTGAAGATAAGGGTGTTTTAAGTGATACCTCCCTGCAGCCTCTAAGCATGATTCATTTCACGCAAAAAGTGACTCTTCTCAGCTCATTTACCTAAGACTGTGACAGAGATTGGGGATATTTGTATTTATGGGTATAAACGTTGCAGATTGTGCTTGATTGCAGAAGAGATTAGAGCAGGAGTCATTGGGTGTTTGTGTGGATTGGGAAATACAAGGCGAGAGAGATGAGAGGAGCAGAAGACAACTCAGGTAATGACTTACCGCTGCTAGCCGAAGGCAAACTTACACAGAGATGGACGCCTAATACTGGAACAAGGATAAGCTACATGCGGACATACAGCACATACATGATCATAGCTTAAAGATGTGCCCATGTTGGGAACGGAGGACGCCAACCACTTGTCTCTGATTCTGTAGCTCACAGAAGCACAAACCTGATGAAAGACATGTTACTCTCTTTAATATGACCCCAAAACCATGATACCGGGTTCTATAGAACTGAGTATAAGGGCGTTTGAAGTGACAACCCCCTGCAGCCTCTAAATGTGATTCTTTTCAGGCAAAAAGTGACTCAACTCATTTACCTATGGCTTTGACAGAGATTGGGTAAATTTATATTCCTAGGTAAACGAATAATCAGGGTTTGGTCAGTGACAAACTGACATTTTCCATCAGAGTTCAATCGATTTTTAGTCAGAGTTTGTTCAGTGTCTCAGTTTTTCACTCGCGTTTTCAATGCAATTTCAATGCGCTTTTCATGCACAGATAATGCGTGTGAAAAGGACTCAGGGCTGAGCTCTATCTTTTCTATGGGAATTGATCAGTAAAAAACGCATTGTACTTGCATTGCACTTGCATGTGTCTCACAGTGTTATGCGTTTTTGATGCATCTCCATAGACTTGTATGATGCGTTTTTCACACAAGAGACTTGCAATAGTAGAGCATGCTGAGATTTAAACACACGTTAAAAAAAAAATGTGCATGTGTGCGTGAAATGCAAGTCTGAAAAAGCCCATTGATTACAAGTTCTGCACGACCAAAGTATGCGCATAACACGTGCATGACAAACGCAAGTGTAGAAGGGGCCTTATCGTTTTAGTCGTCATATGTAATTTTCCAAACTTAGGTTGCAATGGGCCTTAAACTTTCATGGGTCACATTCTTGGGCTTTACACCTATACTGTACATACTGGGGGTCATTTACTAAGGGCCCGATTCGCGGTTTCCCGACGTGTTACCCGAATATTTCCGATTTGCGCAGATTTTCCCTGAATTGCCGAGGGATTTTGGCGCGCGCGATCGGATTTTGGGGCATCGGCGCCGCCATGCACGCAACGGAAATCGGGGGGCGTGGCCAAACGAAAACCCGACGGATTCGGAAAAACCGCCGCATTTAAAAAAAAAAATGTGTTGCGAAAATTGCACTTACCTTCACTAGGATTAGGCCGGTGAATTTCAGGGCATTCCAGCGGACTTCAGCGCAGTAGCGACACCTGGTGGACGGCGGAGGAACTGCCTTAATAAATTCCCGGCTGGACCCGAATCCACCGCACAGAATCGCGAATGGACCGGGTAAGTAAATCTGCCCCACTGACTTTAGTAAGCTTCTATCTACTATCAAAATCCATCATGATAAACCAATGACCATTACTCATAGACTGTGGTAATCTTCTTATATTTGTTATCCATGGTCTCCTTAATTCTAAAATCAACTTTTAAAACCATGCTACCAGAGCCCCTCTGGGAAATTGCTTCACAAGCTGTTACGCTGTCTCCCCCATTCCTGTCTGCTCCCTCAGCACCTCAGCCTATTTTAAAGGGATCCAGTCACCAACGATCTCCCCCACAAAGTGTAAACAATACCTATGATTAGAGTGTAAATTGTTGCAATGATGCCTTTATGTAAATTACTGCTACCACTATTTGGGAAAAATGACTTTTATTCCAGGTTATTTTATTCTAAAGACCCAGTCAAGGAGGCAGGGCAGCTCCGCCACACAGTCAAGTTGCCCCGCCTCCTCTTGGCCACTCACAACCCATACCCAGCTCACTGTCTGGTGACATCATCCTCCTCAGGGCTGGAGCCGGCCTACTACAAGGGTGCATTGTGCTTGCGCCACTTCAGTAAATCGTGGGAGCAACTCTCCTCACTCTGTCTAATATGGAGAGCAACTAAACGTCTTCAGAAGAGAGATCCACCGTCATCTCTACATTTTTGGGATAACTCATCCTCCAAGTAGAGCCCATTTTGTTTCGCTCCATATTTTGGTGTTATGTAAGGTCAGAGAAAAGTACCATAATCTAGTTCAGTGATGGTGAACCTTTTAGAGACGGAGTGCCCAAACTACAACCAAGACCCACTTATTTATCGCAAAGTGCCAACACAGAAATTTAATTTGTGATTGATACCAGCACCAGAGGACACCAATAAAGCAGAAAATAGAAGAAATTTGGATGATCATTGTAGCTTCCCTCCAGGGTCCCATAAACAGGAAGAATTGTCAGGGCCGGAGCAGGAGCTACAATGATAATCCAGACCTGTCCACACCTTCCCACTCCTCCTGTAGTCCCAGGTACAGTTGTCACTTTAAAATAGCTCTGTGCACAGCAAGTCCTGGGCTGTCTGGGACTGCAGGAAGCCTGGAGTCATCTCTGGTGATGGCCTGGGTTCCCACAGAAAGGGCTCTGAGTGCCACCTCTTGGCCATCACTGATCTAGTTACTTGAGAAAGGGCCATAAGAGGTTTGTTACTACTATTTGTAGTCCTCAGATATACCTTATTTATACTGAATTCATATGTTGATGTCTTATTTACAGTACTTCTATTTTATATATAACTTTTGATAATTTTGCATTGCAAATGGTTGGTGTGTGTTGCCAAGCCCAAGTGGCGTTCAATCATCGGCTGTAGACTTCACTTCCTCAATTCAATCAAAATAATAAATTGTTCAGTTGAGGGTCTCCTGAAAGAGGAAGCTCACACTAGAACAGCTCTTTGTGTGTTTCATTCCCTTCTTTCCAACTACAAGTGTAACGTTATTTTGAAGTCTTTCATTGATCTATAATATGGTAGACCTTGCCTAACATCCAAAAATTACTTTAACTCTAGATATGACCCATTCCCATAAATTTGTCTATTATACAGAATTTGACCAGTTCACCATATGTGACCTTTCCCTTGTCATGTGAAGTGATCTCTTCACATTCAGGCATAACATTTTGTGTTTACTTTCTTGGGAGATTACATTGTAGAGAAGCCACAATCTTGTTGCTCGAGATTGTCCAGTTTGATGAGATCACTGCAGACTTGAGCATCACCAACAACATCATTAAAGATGCATCAGATCTCAAGGCCGTGTCCATGTTGCACCAAACTGCTTATTTACATATAAATAACATTGTAGATTTTTTATATTGAGGACACATATTGCAGGAGAGAGTCCAGTTGGTGCACCAACCTTGAGGCAAGTTGAGCCTTTCACCTCAGACAGCACTACCTTCAGCAAAATGGGGGTCAGCAACAGGGGCACAGTCATCTACTACAAAGCTGGATCAGACTCATCATGGGTGTGAGACACTGCCTGAAGAATCCACTTCCTAAAAAATTGCTTGATATAATAATGGGGCAGAGGGAGCACCATTCTATAGCCCCCCTCAGGCAGCAGAGAGTTCAGGTTCACCCCTGCAGCTACATCAAGATCAGTGGAGATTAAGGTTCCCAATATTTTGGCTTTCCTACACGTTATGTTTCATGGTTCTCAAACTTGTGTCCCATCATTGTACATGATGCCTGTTTGCCTTTTAACAGCTTCCTTTTTGATGGTTCTCTATCTGTGCTGTCAGCTGGGAGATTTGGAGCTCTCCAAGGAAACCAAGATTCACTGGAAGCTGTGGCAGTAGATATCCTCAAGAGTCTTTGTTAGCAAATGGGTCAGGATGCAGCTGAAACCACCAAGTCCAATGGGATGGTGTTAGGTGTTTAGTACAAGCAAGAGAGAGAACTTGAGATGTGTGTAACTGGGTATTTAAACGGCCTTCAGGGAAGGATGGGGACAACGACGACCCCCGCGACTATGACAAAACTCTTCATTCTTTGAGTAGTAGCCTCTCTCTCTAGAATAGTAGCCTCTCTCTTAAGAGAGAGTAGCACCCACTTGTAACATGTCAATAGGCATGTCACCTAATTATCACTATAAATCTCCTTTATATCATGGTCCACTTCAAAAATTAAGGAAAACCCATCACATTCCAGAGACATGGTTTTGGAAAGAGATTGTCATTCGGAGAAGTCTACGTTGACCACCCACTATCTGACTCATCTGATCCCTATCTGATCCCTCTCGGTTGACCTCATTGACTGGTCTCTATACTTTATTTGCCGGAAGAGAGCTACCACTCATAGTATTATCTAACTCTACAACTGAGAGGGGACTTTGTGTGAGATAATAATGCTCTGAACCTATTAAGATATATTATGAAATTATGCTGGACTTTTAATCTGTGTCATGGGTTCATATGACGTCGGTGTAGGCTCTTATCAAGTTAAGTTGAGCCAAAATAATAAAAACAGATCTCATATAGCCCCAGACCCACATCTGGACATTAAACTGTAATTTTCAGCTACAGAACTGTCCTGTTCTTATTAAA
Organism: Engystomops pustulosus; assembly: GCF_040894005.1. Lineage (NCBI taxonomy): Eukaryota > Metazoa > Chordata > Amphibia > Anura > Leptodactylidae > Engystomops > Engystomops pustulosus. The sequence continues at coordinate 256,905,253 of NC_092411.1, forward strand.
ATTCTACCATTGTGTTTCATTTAGATTTTTTACTGTTTATTTTAAAGATACGTTTTTACCACCTCCACCTAGACCATCCCTTTAAATTGTATAATAGGTCGCTTCTCCCTTCCAGGGCAGTTGGATCCACACTAATTAGTGCTAATTAGCCTCTATATTCAGCAGGGAAGTCAAAGAATGCAAAGAGTGGGGGATGCTGGAAGAGTTCCCCTTTAACCTCTTAACTCACCAATACGTACCTGTACACCATGGTGTTGTTAAGGGTGAGTGGAGCGGCTTACTGGTTAAACCCTGTCTATTCAGACCAGGTGTCTGCTGTATTATACTGGAGGCAGGCTGCCAGAGACAGTTGTATTGCAGTATATTGTATGAGCCATCAGAGCCCAAAGGGGTAAGTACCTTAGAGGGCCTACAAAAGTAGTAGGCTTTCTGCACAGCATGTGGGGCACATTTACGAGGATTCGGGTCTGCCGCAATTCACTAAGATCGTGCGTCCAATATCCTGCAGGTGTCCCTGCTGCGCTGAGATCCACCGGAGTTCACCTTCTTCTTCCCGGTGCATGTGAGTGCTGATCTTGCGACACAATTTGCTTTTTAAATTCCGCGGTTTGTCCAAATCAGTCGGGTTGTCCAAAGTCCAGGCCCCCCGATTTGTGTGCGCCAAAAACCCGGGGCAATTCAGGGCAAAACGGAAAAAGATCGTGAAATCCGACCAAAATGCGGCATTCGGACCCTAAGTAAATGTGTCCCTGTGTCTAGGAAAGCATCTGTTTAGGACAAAGTGGTTGCAACTTCTTTTATTCAGAAATGTTGGGGACCCAGCTGCTAGACCCCCACCACACCACATGGCCTGTAACTGATATTAAAGGGACACAGTCACATTTTGCCTGAGATGAGCCAAGTTTAGAGGTTGCAATGGGAGTGCCACTTCAGACACCTCTGTCTTCAATTCTCTAGTACCTAGAAATAGGCTTTTCTCATACTAAAGATAAGAATTTCATCTTTCAGATCGCATCAAACATGTATATATACAGGAAGCATGACAAACCAAGGACACTTACTCATAGATCCAGATAAGTGACTGAATCTTATAATATTTATCCATGGGCTCTTTTTTTCTAACATCAACTCTGTGCTGCCGATTCACTGGCTGTCACACTGTGCAGAAGCACCTCCCCCTCCGAGTATGTGAAATTACAGCACTAAGGCCCGTTCCACACCTGCGAGTGTGATGCGATGAACTTGCATCACACTAGCAACGCATGCTGCCGGGAACGCACGGCCCGAACGCTGCAAACAGGAACTGAACTGACATGTTGAATTCAGTTCCGGTGTGCAGCATTTGGGCCTGGAGATCCCGGCAGCATGCGTTGCGAGTGTAATGCGAGTTCATCACATCACACTCACAAGTGTGGAACGGGCCTAAGAGGGATGAGGGAAGTAACGAGGGAGCAAAGAGAGGGGAAACAGTTTAACAACCTGCGAAAATACAGCATGAAGGGGCTCTGGTAACACCCTCAGAGCCCTTCTGGCTCATTAGTATAAAGTTGATTTTAGAAGGAAGGAGGCCATAAATAACAAATCTAAGAAGATTACCACAGACACGGTGCCTGGATCCATGAGTTAGTGTTTATCATACTTGATTTCTATCTTTTAAAAAATCCCTTTAAAGAGTAACAAACATTTCAGATTATTTTTGATATTGTGTGTGTGGGGGGGGGGGGGGGCGGTGTTGTGAACATTTTTCATTAACAAATTCTAGTTTAGTTTGTGAAGAAACAGGCTTCACAGTTCCCCTTAGTTACCATGTTACTTCTACATTGCTATTGGCAAATCTGTCTACATGAGTGAAGACGGGTGTAACGTCCGTGCCAAAACGTCCCTCTATCAGCAGTTGGCAGATTAGGGGGTGTTAATTCCTGTTTGTGTTTCCTGTGTGTGAACTGCGACTTAGCCTTGCGTTTGGATTAATTTAGCCACTCCCTGCTCTCTTCAGTTCAGCCCTGTCCAGCAAGGGTTACTAGCCTGACGGACAACTTCTGCTGGAGGCGGGTCCAGGATCTGCTGTATATGCCTGCTCAGTCCCATCAGACATTGCTGGTTATCATATCTTAGCTCCATACCATACTTTAACCTTCTATTGTATTCTATTGCTTCCTCTGGTTTTCTGATCTCAGCTTTGTTCTGAGGACTATCGCTCTAGGATTTCGATTCTGTACTGTACCTGATATCTCGTTGTGACTCGCATCCCTGACCCTGCTTTCTGCGTTAGTTTGTGACAGTGGGTAGGTAGGTGACAGCTTTGGGGGCTCAGCTTATGGCTCACTGTCCTGCCTGTCATTCTGCACCCTCCTGCCACCCTTGCTTACAACGGATCTCTCTGTATTCTTCTATTTGTTATACAGCTGTGAGTGTTAAACCTTTCTCCTCTCTCCCTCACTGTAGTATGCTATAAGCAGTATTTTTAAAGATCCAACTGAAAGTGAAGGGGTTAATCCTCCCAAAGCTGTTTAAAGGAAATTTACCATTTGATTTTATGCATTATGAACCAAAAATAACTTGAGAATGCTGTTGCTCCACTGATGCAGAAACATATCTTGTTTAATCCCTGAACTGAGTGGTTTTGCTGAAAAAAAACAATTATAAAATTATATTTATATATATCGCTCCTGTGGTTTCTCTGGCGTTTCTCCTCTTACTCTAATTATGCAGTGCTCCAGCCCTGTCCTGCCCAGCATAAGTCTAAGAGTACGTCATCACTGTGTTGTCTCTGACAGGAGGAAGTAATCAATCGCTGCACCATCCCTCAGTTGCTGTGTATGAGTCATCCAGCTCAAGTTGATTAGTCCTGTCTGGACAGTTCATGAAGCTCCGTGTAATTTGTTTATGTAGCCAGTTAGTCTGCACCCAGCTTTCCCAAGGTCCTGAAATGTATAATTTTTTTTTTTATAGCAAAACCACAGAATCTTTATGGGATGAAGTAGCTTGATATTTTTTACAAACTAAGCCAAATGTGTTAATAAGTATATTTGAAAAATGTGCACCATATCCTCTCTGCACATAATATTAAAAAATATCTCAAATGATGCTTATGCTTTAAAGTTGGAGCTCAGGTAACAGTCGGGGTCCCTGTAGTTGTAGAATGGAAAGACACCGTAGTCTGTCAATATAACATGGTTTATTCGTACAAACAAGGCATACACAAGACTGTATATTATTGAAGACTGCAATACAGTATTCATGTAATAACTCCGTAACAAAAGGTAACTAAGTTAAACATTTATGAAAATATAAATCTCTGCTTGGGTAAACTCTCCCAACAATATAAAGTTTACATAAAAACATTCATCTATCAATTGCAAACAAGATAGGAAAAAAATCATTCAAGTCACAGAATATACTAATATTGGCTTGTACACAGAACACAGATGGATCACACCGCTGGGCAATCTCATACTAGAAATCTATTCAGACAGAAATCTGACGCCCGACAAGCTGATATTTGATGTCAGTCCTTCTGTTAGAAAGCTGGGTAAGGACATGCCGTATTGCACATACAATATATTAGATGAAGGTAAATTCTTTAATAAGGATTCATATTACATACGGGATTGAAATACGGTTTGTAGAAAAGTTGTAGAACAGTCGGTAGCTGTATGGTGGACGTCCCATATAGCGCAAGAAGTACCAAAACTTCTCGAAATTCAAAATAATATAGAACCTTTGGATATCTTTTTGATATTATCGACTATGCTGACAATATGCAGGCATTATGTCAATCCCAGAGTATTGGATGTTCAATGTATCCGTGTGTAACACACAAAGTGATGGAAGTTTAAGGCAGATGTCAACATCACACCATGAGCTGGTCCAGATATGTCACGTTTTAGATGTTCAGGTCGACATTTGAGAATTAAAGGATAACTCCAGATGTAAATGTCATGTGGGAATTGATTTTGTCATTGAAACCTTCTATCTTCCAGTTTTGGATTCCCAGGGGATTCCCTGCTTAGATAGTTATGACATATCTACAAGATATCATGTATTTGTACTTATCTAATGAACAGAGCTCCGTTTACCCCCTTCCCGCAGCTGGAATAAAGGGAGAGCCTTCTGTGCATGCGCTGACACTCCCGATTCAGGAATATGGGAGCCCCCAAAATAGCAAAGTCTATACTCTCCGCTATTCTCGTTGCTCCCGTAGAAATGGATGGAGAGTGGCCCTGCACGAGTGGAAACCTCATGGTTTGGTAGAGCTGTGGAAAGGGGGTGTTCTCAAGATGTTGGGACCCATATGAAATTCCCAAACTGGAAAAAAAAACTTTTTATGTCATCTATTGGTTCTCTGTGCTGAACAGAATAACTGTTCATTATTACATGTGTAGACATGGTGGTCACCAATACAAGAAGTCATGGAAGAGGAGGAGGGCAGTGGCGTAACTTGAAGCTGATGGCCCCCAATGTAAAGTCTGCGCCCTGAATATAAAGAATGGTTTATCAAACTAGTCTTCTCATATGGTGACACCTTATCCCTAAGCCTCTTGGACCCGGTTGCGACCGCACCCTCAGCACCCCCTCAAGTTACAGACCTGGGAGAGGGGATAGCAGAAGATTCAGAGGGTTTGTGGTAAGTAGAATGTTTTAGTGTATTAAATCTTTAGAGCCTGGTTCTTATGTGACAAACATGCTGCCGGGTTTATGTGAAAACAACCACCCTAAAGCCCTGCAAAGCGGGCAAATCTGATCGAGGAACCTTACTGTACAGCTGCTGATAAAACCCTCTGTATGAGCTGACATTCCGCAAGTCAAGGCCTTACACACATAGATAAATATGGAGCATATGATGGCCATATCTCCTAGACTAAGCACCTGTTCCTACACATAATGGAACCGTAGTGATGGAGGAGAGTCCAAGTAACACTGATGATTATTAAGATGCTGGGAGGCCAGGGCTATGGTTGTTTTCAGTCCAGAAAACAGTGCCGTCCTAAAGTCTGTATTTTACGGACTTCCACGTGAACGTGACTTAAATCCTATCATTTTGTTCTGCTGGTTCACTTAAAGGAAATCTACCGTTTAAAAATGGTCATTCTGACCCAAACATACCTTTACATAGGGGTAGGTAAGCTGATGCTGGAAGCAGTCTTGTTTAGGTACAGAAATCAGCAGTTTCGTCCCAAAAAAGATTTTTACAATAGGCAAATGCCCCCTGTCACAGGGCGCTCGGGGCTTGGTCACTTGGTCGCATATCTATGCACGCGCCTTGCTTGCTTGAAAGTTCTCCAACCACCCTCCCTCCCTCGCTCCTGAGAGCCGGTGATGTCACCGAACTCTCGGGAGTAATGGCACATGTCCACTGTATCTTCATTTGGCACGGCGGCACTGCAAAGCGGACGACCATGGATAATGAAGACACAGTGCGAGGGTGGGGGGAGAACTTGCAAGCATGCGTACGTGCATAGTTATGCTAGTGACCAAGCGCAAAGCGCCCTGTTTCATGGGTAATTTGCCTATTGTATAAATTGATTTTTGGATGAAACTGCTGATTTCTGTGCCTAAACAAGACAACCTCAAGCATCAGCTTACCTACCCTTATGTTAATGGTATGTTTGGGTCACAATGACCATTTTCAAATGGTAGATTTCCTTTACTATCTGCGGATCCACCTTAAAAATGTAAAAAAACAACAACTCTAAGGGGTCTATTTTTTCACAGAAACAGTACTGGTGCTAGTTTATTGGCTGAGTCTGATATTAACTTCCAACCCCTTTCACCACTAGAATTGAAAAAAAAAGTGTCCCATGGTCTACGGTCATTTCATAAAAAATTATTAAAAGGACTTTTTGGCCGCTTATCAAATGGTCGGTACTTCTGACCTTTCTGCACGATAAGTCATCAACATCCAATTGGTTTTGTGATTGGATGAAATTCCCACAAGACACCGCACCAATGACTTGCAGCTTGACAAAAAGGTAGAGGAAACAGAGACACTGAGATAGGAGTTGAGTCCAAGAGCTGCCTCTATACAGTCTTTGGGGCCATTTGTGGTCATCCTTAATCCATTTACTACTGATTTACTTTTTATTCTAAAAATAGGCCTTAAGTATCAAAATAAATAAAAATAAATACATTTTAAAATAAAAATGGCAGAGCCAGTATCCTGGATAGCACAAGAACCTACCACCAATATTTAACACATGGAGTGACATGTGGACTTATTGGGGAGAATGGGGCATAACTTGAATTGGGATCAACTATATAGTATAGAGATGCATTTTTCTATTTTTTCTAGACCATTATGTAACTGGCTACAGTTTTTTTCCTTTGGACTGCCGATAGCAACCAGTATGATGTCACATTTTATATCTATATTAAAGGTTGAGAAAATGGAAAAGATAATAACCCCTTGTTGAATTGTAGAGAAATTCTGCATCTGTTCTACTATAAGAAACGTCAATGCACCAAGGATGAAAACAGTAATCTGATTCCAAGGAAAAAAAACCTTCATCTGATCATTATGTTTGTTTTTCTATTGTACCGGAGAAAATGGCGAGGGTGGTAAGTGTTCTTCTTTTATTCCTCGAATAGTTATATAGTGCATGCTGTAAAACAGACCAATAACTAAGTGCTGGGTAATTCTGCCATACTTTCGGTGACTTCTATCACAAGAAAAATGTAACATAATTTATCCACCAGAAAACACTGCATTTGTAAACATTTTTGAACATATCAATCATTTGGTGGCCTCAATTGTTAGCGGCAAAGCTCTGTCCCCTGCAGTCGATGGCAGAACACATTTTCTCATAGCAAAAGTTATGTTTTTTGGTAGGCGTTGACTCCGTTCCTTCACCCGGTTCGGAAACTGTGATGGGGCTATCTCTCGCAAAAACTTCGGTGGATTCCCTCCATAAGCAGTCAGGTGCCATTTTGAATATGTGGTTATTGCATTTTGGCCTATGAAAGTGTGTTTTGTTATTGAAAATTTGACGGCTGTTCGAAGTGGCAATTTTAATTTTTAAAGTTGCGTCCACCCGGTCCACCACAGTGTAAGTACCAATGCTTCCGTCGTCAAACCCTACTACAATATTGAGGTGCCTTTGTGAGAGTGCAAGAAAGGTTGGCGTTTTATATAACGTGCAAGCACCAATGCTTTTCCCATCTGCAAGTCTCATCACGATTAAACTTGAGACAGAATTATCTTCATCGTCTTCCCCGTTTTGGAAGCAAATGTAGACAAGATAACGTCCATCGCAAGACAATCTCTGCTTCCATATTATCCCTGATGCATGAATCACTCTGAGTTTTCCAGTGTGAAGATCCAAAACATTGAACTTTTCATCTCCGTGAGTTATAATCCCAAGCTTCCCATTAGGAGAGATTTCAAAATCATTAAGATTTCTTAAAAAGTTTAGTGGTAACTGGACTCTTCTGCAAATGGCTTCATCAGCAAGGCTCCAGATGCTCACCGTCTCAGTGGATGTCATGAACACAACAAACTCTGGACAGTCCGGTATCAACTGAAAATTGACAATGGTCGATCCATCGTCAATGCAGTATTTTTTTGTTATGCTTCCTGTCCATAGGCTCACGGCCAAAAGTTTGTTCTTGGTCATTCCAATCAAAAAAGTGTTTGCAGTTGTTATAAGGGCATTCTTTAAGGCAGCTAAGATATTACATACTTTATGGCCTGTGGCGAGCCTCCATACTCTGGATGCATTTTGCTCACATAAAGACACTATAAATTGATCATTGTGTGTAATTAACAGTTGAGATATTCGTTGACCACTTATCCGGAAGAGGTTTTCCCCAGTCCCGGTATGCCAGACATATTGATTACATTTGTCATCTGAGGTGACCAGCAGTTCTCCGGTGGCTGTGAGTACACCATTTTCTACAACACCTTCATGCTTAAAGGCTGATTCAATAAAGCCAGTATTAAAATTCCATTTTTGAACATATTCTGATCCATCAATTGAGTAAATGTAATCCCCTCTCCCGGACAATAAAACCGTGTTAACAGATCTTCCAGTCTTGTCAATATTGGACATTGCGGTTAAGATGTCAATGTCCCATATAGAAAGCACTCCACTGATGGACAGGGACAGAAGTAAGTTATGATGGCTCGACTTTACTAATTTCACTATACTCCCTGAGATCTCCTGTAAACTTGCCATGCACTGCCCAGTGTCTCTTCTCCACACAAATATAGATGAGGTATTTTCCATGGAAGCAATAATACAGTCACAGTTCCGAGAAAGTACAGCAGATATAAATCTCTCATTTGTTTTTGCCCTAAACTTCTCAGAAACTTTCCACATACGTGTGTCCAAAAGTTCAATGCTTAATGCTTTACAAATTAAAAGTGCACTTTGGTCTTCAGACAGTTCGGTGCTAATGACGTCACTGTCGCCTTTCGTACAATCAAATTCTTCCGTTACTTGGGGATTGGTTATTTCCTCTATATTCCAAACAGAGAGGCTGCCTTCATTGTCAATCATGACCACTTCTTGACTCGTATCAAGAACAAGAATATATTTCGCAAACCCACCAGAAAATTCCGAGGTTACAGTTGATAGCTTCTCGCCGGTGCCTAAGTGGAATATGGTGGTCGTATTGAGGTATTGGCCACAAAATGCATACTGACCATCTGAAGAACATTGGATGCAAGTTACTTCGTACCAGCAATGGAAATTATATAGTGGCCATCCATACAGTAAATCTATTACATTGACATTTTTACTTGCTTCCAGCCAGGCTAGTGCATGTGTATGGGACAACGTGAAGCCATTGATTAGGTTTGGCCCACCTCCTACACTTTTGGAACCTTTCACTTCTACTTCTGACAGAAGGCATGAATTTTGGTTGTCATAGATTAAGAGAGTATTTTTTGCTGTGGAGACAACCAGATATTTTTCATCTGCTGTTAGCTTCATTCCCATAATTACAAACTGAGTTGTGGTTATTTGCCTTAAAAGTTGCCTTGACTCTACGTCCCAGGTACTGATTGTGCCATTCTCAAGTGCAGAAATGATTATATTTGGGCTATAAGTAGGGAGGACCTCTGTAACATGCAACGAGCTGGTTGAAAGTGAAAGTCTTTCCGGGGTGTAGGTCACATCCATCGAAGAGTGCAATGGGACAATCGAACAGTATTTAGGTCCATCTTTGTCACATTCTACAAGAAGGTTTCTGAACTTAGGCAAGGAAATCACAACTGGAAGAAGTATTTGCTGCAGTTCAGCTGAAAGGGACCCTGGGTTTTTCAGAACTTTGTTTTTTATGCTTTGAAGTGTACTAGCGAGAAATTTCAGCTCTTTCTCTTGTGAATAATTATACGCTGTTTCAATGTCACTTAAAGCCCTATCAAATTGTCCAATTTTGATCATTGTGTAGAGCCAGCTAAAATTCATTGTAATCCCAGACATTATTTCATCTGTCATCCCGCTTCTTGTCAAATGATGTAGTAGTTCTGTCATTTTCCTGTGATTTACAAAAAAAATATCAGGCTGTAAAGGATTACACTGAAATGCCCATGGCTGCTCGGGGGCCTGCCTGTCAAACTCATTTTCATCATTGTAGTGTATATCATTGGCACGTAATCCCCTGTGTTCATTCGGAATGCAATTTTCAAAATAGTTATGATCATTGTAGAACGTTTTTTTCCTGCCTCCCGACCATGCACCGAGGAAATATTCCGCCATATTCATATGCATTTCCTGCAAGTCGTCATCATTGCTGAGATACAACTTCTGGGCGATGAGGTGAAGATGTCTATTAGACCAAACCAAAAGGTTACAATTCCTAATGTGTCGTTCAACTAAATATCCAGCAAGATCTTCTTTGATTTGTGCAATGATTGTATATGGTATTCTTAATGGATTCAATATTTTCCCATTTGTTACTAACTCATTCATGACGTTATTATCAAGTGCTAGAATGTCTTCTAGTTCCACCTCGCTGAGTCCGATTTTAGCCATTGTGATATAACCAAGTGCTCTTGAGATCAATCTCAGTCCACACTTATTTTCCAGAGAACAAAATAACTGCTCAATGTTCTCATGGACGGTGACACAGAGAGTTGATTCGTCAACATCCTTATGAGACCTCCAATTTCTGACCTCTCGAAATGTCAGATTTACAAACATTGGTAGGGTACACCTAGAAAATGCTTCGTTTACATAAATTTGTTGGCCCGATGTTACTTTCCTTTTAACTCTCAATAGCTGATGTTTAAGTATTTGGCTGCACATTTTCCTGTCTCGTGGAATAAGTTCTATGTAGTTGTCCTCGTTGTTTATAAGGCACCGTAGTTTTTGGAGGATTCCATGCTTGTTTGGCAGTGTTGACAATATGATACGAACTGTACGTGGAAGATGAATAGGGAGCCACCAAAGTTTCCTGGCATCATCACTATCTGCGAGTTGTTCAAGGCTGTCTAACACAAGGACCAAGGGTTTATGATAAGATGATTCATTCAGCAAGTTCAAAAAGAGCTCTCGCAGATCTACAATCTTTTTAGGAATGCTCTGCAGTAAACATCTGTAATTGACGGCTAGCTGTTCACATAGGCTTTGAAGCAGACCGCTTAATTCGGAGCTCATCTCGGTAGATCCAAGAAATCTTACAATGACGACAGGATCAGACTCCGGTCCCATTTCTTCTTGAAGCCATGAACAAACCTATAACACATAAAATTAAATAACGTAAAATTAAAATACGAAATGGTCAAATAAAGCTAAAAATTACATGAAAGTTAAGATTAATCTAAGACCATGTGATAGACATATTCTATTAGACTAAGTTCACATCTGCTTTGGAGGCTCAGTTACATTCCCATAAAAATTATGGAAGAAAAAAGTCCAGCGTGGAACACTTTTTTATCCAACTAAAATACTGGGTGACTGAATGGAAACCTTATACCAGTGATGGCAAACCTTTTAGAGGTCGAGTGCCCAAACTGCAACCCAAAACCTGCATATTTTTTGCAAAGTGCCAACAAAGCAAATCATACAGTAACTTATTACAATCTTCTTGCTCCGTGCTGTACGACAGCTTTCAATGGGCCTGAGGACACCAATACCTTTTTCAGAAGGAGAAGAAATTTGGATTGCCACTAGAGCTTCCCTTGACAGCCCCCTGAACAAGAAGATTCAGGGGTCACACAGAATGATAACCTGACCCTGTCCACACCTCCTCTCTCTTCCTGCAGTCTCAGGAAGACCAGGATGCTCCACATTAAAATAATGCTAAGCATGGAAAGTCCTGAAACTGCAGGAAGATCCCTGTCTGGCAAACTCTGCCATGGGGCAACAGCCTGAGTGCCCACTGAAAGGGCTCAGAGTGCCACCTCTGGCACCCGTGTTATAGGTTCGCCACTACTGCCTTATACTGTACAGGCCTATAATTCAACAATGTTTAATGCAATAAGGGATATTGATCTTGTTGGTATAGACCATCTAAATCATTAGGACCTAATATCTACACTACTATTAACTAAAAGTCCAAGAAACAAGCAGGTGTGAGGCAGGCTAGACTGCCAGGATTATTATAGTTAAAGTATAACTAAATGTTCACACGACTTTGCAAACAACACAGTATTGTGTGAATATGTGAATGGTAACACTTCAGAAACCTAAGCTTCTGCCCATTTTACTAGTAAGACTGAAGTCAGCAGAGATTTCAAAAAGAAAAGCAGATTAAGAAGGAGGGTGATAAGAACCAAAGCAAATGGAGAAAGGGGCACAGCTCTTAGATAAGATATACTAAGAACATTTCTTGTGATCACTTATATTATTTATTTAAGTTACTCCTCATTTAATCTTTAACCCTCAATATAGACTATCAAAGATACAAAAATGTGAATATATTATTCCTAATGAACTCAAATTGTAAATTCAATTACCGTAAATACTCGTGTATAAGCCGAGTTTTTCAGCACAAAAAATGCTTATACACGAGTCAAGTAAAAAAGAAAACTTAATACTCACCCTCCGGTGTCCGGATCGTTGGCGCAGGTCCCGATCTTCAACGCGAGGCTCCCGATCTTCGGCGCGGGTCCCGGCGACTCCTCTTCTCTCTTCTTTCTTCTCTCTTCTCTCGCCGGCAGAGTCACGTCCGGGAGCACATTATGATGTGGCGGTGTCGTGGCTGATGACGTCATCAGCAGCGACACTGCCGCATCATACTATGCGACCGCTGGCAGATCGCATGGACGCGATTTTGCCGGCGAGAGAAGAAAGAAGAGGGAAGAGATAAGAGGAGCCACCGGTACCCGCGCCAAAGATCAGGAGCCTCGCGCTGAATATCGAGACCCACGCCAACGATCTGGACACTGGAGGGTGAGTATTACGTTTTTAATTTTTTTTGGTAGGGGGCTGGCTGTATACTGCATGGAGGCTGGCTGTATACTACATGGAGGCTGGCTGTATATTATACGGTCTGGCTGTATACTACATGGGGGCTGGCTGTATACTACTCGGTGCTTGCTGTATACTACTTGGGGCTGGCTGTATACTACATGGGGGCAGGCTGTATACTACTTGGGGCTGGCTGCATACTACTTTGGGCTGGCTGTATACTACTTGGGGCTGGCTGTATATTACATGGGGCTGGCTGTATACTACTTGGGGCTGGCTGTATACTAAATGGGGTTGGCTGTATACTACTTGGGGCTGGCGGTATAGTACAGGGGGCTGGCTAACTGTATACTAAAGGGGGCTGGCTGACTGTATACTACATGGGGGCTAGCTGTATACTACACCCTCGGCTTAAACTTGAGTCAATAGGTTTTCCCAGTTTTTGGTGCTAAAATTAGGGGTCTCAGCTTATACTCGGGTCGCCTTATACTCGAGTATATACGGTATTTCCAATAACTGATGTAATAACAATGAGCCATAAAGATCCATTTGGCAAGGATACACTTACAACTTCCTGCTCCACAAATAACTTCTCTAAATTTTAACAAAATTATAACAAAATCTCTGTTTATCTCTCTATCTCTGACTTTCTATCTCTGTCTGTCTCAATCTGCCTGTTACTCTCTTTCTCTCTCTCTCTGCTAGTTTCTCTCTGTCTGTTTGTGATTGTCTGTCTGTCTCTCTCCATGTATTTCTCTTTCTGTCTGTCTGTCTGTCCATCAGTTTTTTTCATCAATGAGGCTGAAAGCCAGAGCTCATATTAATGACCTGTGGCAAAACAGAAGCTTAGCTTTGATTGGTTGTTAATAGAGATGAGCGAACACTAAAATGCTCGGGTACTCGTTATTCGAGACGAACTTTTCCCGATGCTCGAGTGCTCGTCTCGAATAACGAACCCCATTGAAGTCAATGGGAGACTCGAGCATTTTTCAAGGGGACCAAGGCTCTGCACAGGGAAGCTTGGCCAAACACCTGGGAACCTCAGAAAAGGATGGAAACACCACGGAAATGGACAGGAAACAGCAGGGGCAGCATGCATGGATGCCTCTGAGGCTGCTTAATCGCACCATTATGCCGAAATTATGGGCAACAGCATGGCCATGACAGAGTGACAGAATGAAGCTAGATAGCATGTAAAACATCCAATAATTGACCCTGACACTATAGGGGACGGCATGCAGAGGCAGAGGCAGCGGCAGCAGGCTAGAGAGTGGCATGGCGACATACCCTAATTGGACTCAGGCTTCAAACCAATGGGTGTCAGAGAGGAACCAAAGGAGGTGAGCAAGAAGCGCTCAAATAATATCGGTACATGATAAAAGTTTGCCAGTATATTTTGTGGATTACACAGCAGGGTGGCGACAAAGTTAACATGGAAGCCATGAAAACAACCCAAAATTCTGCCTGACACAGCTCGTTTGATAAGGGGACCATGTATGCTTACAGTTCATGCCAGTCGCTGCACTGGCTGCCAGTCTCCTTTCGAATACAGTTTAAAATAATAATAACCCTCATCCATAAAGCTCTGTATAATGCTGCACCCCCCTACCTCTCCTCTCTTATCTCAGTCTATCGCCCAACCCGTGCTCTTAGATCCGCCAGTGATCTTAGATTAACCTCTACCCTAGTGCGGACCTCCCACTCGCGTCTCCAAGACTTCTCTAGAGCTGCACCAATTCTATGGAATGCTCTGCCCTGGACTATCAGACTAATACCTAACCTCCAAAGTTTCAAACGTGCTCTTAAAACCCATTTCTTTAGGCAAGCCTATAACACTCATTAACTGCATGAAGTTTTAACTCTTCTACTAACCCGTCCTGTGTCGTCCTCCCATCTGTTATCCAGCAACCAACAGGCACCAGACTTCTCTGCAGTCCCATTCACCCTGGACCTGGTATATAAGATGACGGCTGAGTGGTTCAAGCGACAGCAATTCCATTTATTATATTTTGTTCTATTCCCTAAGAAGAATGGCTTGACCGTTAAATATTCTTTTACCTCGTGTTACCCCATCATCTTCATAAACCGTAAGCTCTGGCGAGCAGGGACCTCACTCCTGTTGTTCCATACAAATGTTGTGCTCTGTTACAATACATTTGTATTTGTTTCCTATGATTTGTAAAGCGCTACGGAATATGATGGCGCTATATAAATAAAGATTATTATTATTATTATTATGGAGGCAGTGAACTAGTAGTAGATTAAAGGTGCTGCAACTATGTTAGTTGGATCTTGGGATGGAGCTGGCGCTCTGCAGCCAGGCGAGCTTTTGCCAATCCAAGCCCCTGTCTCTAGGCTACTCCCCAAACAGCACTTCTAAGAACCTTTTGTATAAGATCAAGTGTAGTAGCGTTCTTATAAGTTTAGGATATGGCGGGTGAGGGGAATGTAAACAGATGCGCAAGAAGCGCTGAAATAATATCCCTAAATGGTAAAAGTTTGCAAGTATATTTTGTGGATTACACAGCAGGGTGGCGACAAAGTTAACAACTTTGATGTGGAATGCCCTGTAATAGCTCTTGGGCGGTGTGCCTTTTATCGCCTAGGCTCAGCAGTTTCAGCACCGCCTGCTGTCGCTTAGCGACGGCACTGCTGCTGTGCCTAGAGCTACCGACTGATGGCGCCATGCCCACGGATGGTAATTCGGAGGAGGAGGAGGTGGAGGAGGGGTGGGAGGAGGTATAGTAGGCCTTTGAGACCTGGACCGAGGTAGGCCCCGCAATTCTCTGCGTCGGCAGTATATGACCAGCCCCAGGGTCAGACTCGGTCCCAGCCTGCACCAAGTTAAGTGTAGTAGCGTTCTTATAAGTTTGGGATATGGCGGGTGAGGGGAATGTAAACAGATGCGCAAGAAGCGCATGATGCGCATGGAGCTGGCGCTCCGCTGCCAGGCGAGCTTTCGCCAATTCAAGCCCCTGTCTCTAGGCTACTCCCCAAACAGCACTTCTAAGAACCTTTTGTATAAGATCAAGTGTAGTAGCGTTCTTATAAGTTTAGGATATGCCGGGTGAGGGGAATGTAAACAGATGCGCAAGAAGCGCTGAAATAATATCCCTAAATGGTAAAAGTTTGCCAGTATATTTTGTGGATAACACAGCAGGGTGGCGACAAAGTTAACAACTTTGATGTGGAATCCATGAAAACAACCCAAATTTCTGCCTGACACACCTCGTTTGATAAAGGGACGATGTATGGAGGCAGCTATATGGACGACTTTTGGAGGTAGCAATGGAGACAACGTGTGGAGGCTGCTATGGAGACAATTTAATTTGGATAGTGCCTGTATGTGGCAGTCCCAAACATTTTTCAAACCAGAGGAGCAGGTAGGTGGCCCTCCAGTAAAATGGAATAGATTGAGTGCCTGTATGTGGCAGTCCCAAAAATGTTTCAAACCAGAGGAGCAGGTAGGTGGCCCTGCAGTAAAATGGAATAGATTGAGTGCCTGTATGTGGCAGTCCCAAAAATTTTTCAAACCAGAGGAGCAGGTAGGTGGCCCTCCAGTAAAATGGAATAGATTGAGTGCCTGTATGTGGCAGTCCCAAAAATGTTTCAAACCAGAGGAGCAGGTAGGTGGCCCTGCAGTAAAATGGAATAGATTGAGTGCCTGTATGTGGCAGTCCCAAAAATTTTTCAAACCAGAGGAGCAGGTAGGTGGCCCTCCAGTAAAATGGAATAGATTGAGTGCCTGTATGTGGCACTCACAAAAATTGTTTCAAACAGAGGACCGGGTAGGTGGCCCTCCAGAAAAATTAAATGCATGAAGTACTATAGCAAGAGCCAGTGGGCCCTGTCAAAAAATAGCCATTTTCCTCTGCTTTACTGTACAAAGAGGAGGAGAAGGAGGAAAATGAGGAGGAGGAGGAGTGGATCAATTATTCAGGTTGAGCTTCCTTCACCTGGTGGAGATTGGAAATTCTGAGAAATCCAGCCTTTATTCATTTTAATAAGCGTCAGCCTGTCAGCGCTGTCAGTCGACAGGCGTGTACGCTTATCGGTGATGATGCCACCAGCTGCACTGAAAACCCGCTCGGACAAGACGCTAGCGGCAGGGCAGGCAAGAACCTCCAAGGCGTACAGCGCCAGTTCGTGCCACATGTCCAGCTTTGAAACCCAGTAGTTGTAGGGAGCTGTGTGATCATTTAGGACGATGGTATGGTCAGCTACGTACTCCCTCACCATCTTTCTGTAAAGATCAGCCCTACTCTGCCGAGACTGGGGACAGGTGACAGTGTCTTGCTGGGGTGACATAAAGCTGGCAAAAGCCTTGTAAAGCGTACCCTTGCCAGTGCTGGACAAGCTGCCTGCTCGCCTACTCTCCCTCGCTACTTGTCCCGCAGAACTACGCACTCTGCCGCTAGCGCTGTCAGAAGGGAAATACTGTTTCAGCTTGTGCACCAGGGCCTGCTGGTATTCATGCATTCTCACACTCCTTTCCTCTGCAGGGATGAGAGTGGAAAGATTTTGCTTGTACCGTGGGTCCAGGAGAGTGAACACCCAGTAATCGGTGCTGGAATAAATTCTTTGAACGCGAGGGTCACGGGATAGGCAGCCTAGCATGAAATCTGCCATATGCGCCAGAGTACCAACGCGTAAGAATTCACTCCCCTCACTGGCCTGACTGTCCATTTCCTCCTCCTCCAACTCCTCCAACTCCTCTTCTTCTGCCCATACACGCTGAACAGTAAAGGACTCAACAATGGTCCCCTCTTGTGTCTCACCAACATTCTCCTCCTCTTCCTCCTCATCCTCCTCCACCTCCACCTCCTCCGATATGCGCTGAGAAACAGACCTGAGGGTGCTTTGGCTATCAACAAGGGAATATTCTTCCCCTGTCTCTTGTGACGAGCGCAAAGCTTCCGACTTCATGCTGACCAGAGAGTTTTTCAACAGGCCAAGCAGCGGGATGGTGAGGCTGATGATGGCGGCATCGCCACTGACCATCTGTGTTGACTCCTCAAAGTTACTCAGCACCTGACAGATATCAGACATCCACGTCCACTCCTCATTGTAGACTTGAGGAAGCTGACTGACCTGACTACCAGTTCTGGTGGAAGTTGACATCTGGCAGTCTACAATCGCTCTGCGCTGCTGGTAAACTCTGGATAACATGGTCAGTGTTGAATTCCACCTCGTGGGCACGTCGCACAACAGTCGGTGAGCGGGCAGTTGGAGGCGGCGCTGCGCTGCCCTGAGAGTGGCAGCATCTGGGCTGGACTTCCTGAAATGCGCACAGATGCGGCGCACCTTCGTGAGCAAATCAGACAGATTGGGGTATGTCTTGAGGAAACGCTGAACTATCAGATTTAACACATGGGCCAGGCATGGCACATGTGTCAGTCTGCCGAGTTGCAGAGCCGCCACCAGGTTACGGCCGTTGTCACACACAACCATTCCCGGCTTGAGGTTCAGCGGTGCCAGCCACAGATCAGTCTGCGCCGTGATGCCCTGTAATAGCTCTTGGGCGGTGTGCCTTTTGTCGCCTAGGCTCAGCAGTTTGAGCACCGCCTGCTGTCGCTTAGCGACGGCACTGCTGCTGTGCCTAGAGCTACCGACTGATGGCGCCGTGCCCACGGATGGTAGTTCGGAGGAGGAGGTGGAGGAGGGGTGGGAGGAGGAGGAGGCATAGTAGGCCTGAAACACCTGGACCGAGGTAGGCCCCGCAATCCTCGGCGTCGGCAGTATATGAGCAGCCCCAGTGTCAGACTCGGTCCCAGCCTCCACCAAGTTAACCCAATGTGCCGTCAGCGATATATAGTGGCCCTGCCCGGCAGCACTCGTCCACGTGTCCGTGGTCAGGTGGACCTTGTCAGAAACGGCGTTGGTCAGGGCACGGATGATGTTGTCTGACACGTGCTGGTGCAGGGCTGGGACGGCACATCGGGAAAAGTAGTGGCGGCTGGGGACCGAATACCGAGGGGCGGCCGCCGCCATGAGGTTGCGAAAGGCCTCGGTCTCTACTAGCCTATAGGGCAGCATCTCCAGGCTAAGCAATCTGGAGATGTGCACATTAAGGGCTTGGGCGTGCGGGTGGGTTGCACTATATTTGCGTTTCCGCTCCAGCGTCTGGGGTATGGAGAGCTGAACGCTGGTGGATGCTGTGGAGGATCGTGGAGGCGACGATGGGGTTTTTGTGGCAGGGTCCTGGGCAGGGGGCTGACTAGCAGCTGACACAGGGGAAGGAGCAGTGGTGTGCACGGCCGGAGGTGAACGGGCTTGTTGCCACTGAGTGGGGTGTTTAGCATTCATATGCCTGCGCATACTGGTGGTAGTGGTGGAACCCCTGCTGAGCCTGGTTTGGCAAATGTTGCACACCACAGTCCGTCGGTCATCCGGTGTTTCCTTAAAGAACCTCCAGACTTCTGAAGATCTAGCCCTCGCCGCAGGAGCCCTCGCCACGGGAGCTTCACTAGTTGACACATTTGGCGCTGATGCACCAGCTCTGGCCCTGCCTCTCCGTCTGGCCCCACCACTGCCTCTTCCAACCTGTTCTGGTCGAGGACTCTCCTCCGTCTCAGAAGCACTGTGTTCACCCGGCCTCTCAACCCAGCTTGGGTCTGTCACCTCATCATCCTCCGATCCCTCAGTCTGCTCCCCCCTCGGACTTCCTGCCCTGACAACAACTTCCCCACTGTCTGACAACCGTGTCTCCTCATCGTCGGACACCTCTTTACACACTTCCACTACGTCAAGAAGGTCATCATCACCCACAGACTGTGACTGTTGGAAAACCTGGGCATCGGAAAATTGCTCAGCAGCAACCGGACAAGTGGTTTGTGACTGTGGGAAGGGTCCAGAAAACAGTTCCTCAGAGTATGCCGGTTCAAATGCCAAATTTTCCTGGGAGGGGGCAGACTGGGGGGGAGGAGGCTGAGGTGCAGGAGCTGGAGGAGTGGCGATTTCGGTGACATGGGTGGACTGCGTGGAAGACTGACTGGTGGTGGACAAATTGCTCGAAGCATTGTCAGCAATCCACGATATCACCTGTTCGCACTGTTCTGGCCTCAACAGTGCTCTACCACGAGTCCCAGTAACTTCAGACATGAACCTAGGGAGTGTAGCTCTGCGGCGTTCCCCTGCTCCCTCATCAGCAGGTGGTGTCTCACCCCGCCCAGGACCACGGCCTCTGACCCCTGCAGTAGTTGGACGCCCACGTCCCCGCCCTCGTCCTCTACCCCTAGCCCTCGGGTTAAACATTTTTAAAATGAGAGTTATAACTTTATTTTTTTTTTTACTTTTTTTTGGGTTTTTTTGTGTTTTTTTTTTTTTTTTGTGTTTTTTGTTTTTTTTTGAGTTTTTAAAACCAAACAATGCTATCCTATTGCTATGGCTATTTTCTAGCCAAGTATCAAAGCACACTACTATGCCAGATGAGATGACACTGAGTTAGTGCCTAATTGAAATCCAACCCCTACTAAATTTTCCCACTTCGGTCTTTGCTATGGATATGTGCGTCACTAAGCGCAGAACACAGCGGTCGCAAGTCTCACTACAAATTGCTCAGAATTGGCTAGTACATGCACTGCAGAAAGTACAGCCACCAGCAGATCAACCAGAAATCAAATATATAGAACGCTACTGTATGCGTAAGTAAGCTCTTTGTATTCTCCTATGGCTATTTTCTAGCCAAGTATCAAAGCACACTACTATGCCAGATGAGATGACACTGAGTTAGTGCCTAATTGAAATCCAACCCCTACTAAATTTTCCCACTTCAGTCTTTGCTATGGATATGTGCGTCACTAAGCGCAGAACACAGCGGTCGCAAGTCTCACTACAAATTGCTCAGAATTGGCTAGTACATGCACTGCAGAAAGTACAGCCACCAGCAGATCAACCAGAAATCAAATATATAGAACGCTACTGTATGCGTAAGTAAGCTCTTTGTATTCTCCTATGGCTATTTTCTAGCCAAGTATCAAAGCACACTACTATGCCAGATGAGATGACACTGAGTTAGTGCCTAATTGAAATCCAACCCCTACTAAATTTTCCCACTTCGGTCTTTGCTATGGATATGTGCGTCACTAAGCGCAGAACACAGCGGTCGCAAGTCTCACTACAAATTGCTCAGAATTGGCTAGTACATGCACTGCAGAAAGTACAGCCACCAGCAGATCAACCAGAAATCAAATATATAGAACGCTACTGTATGCGTAAGTAAGCTCTTTGTATTCTCCTATGGCTATTTTCTAGCCAAGTATCAAAGCACACTACTATGCCAGATGAGATGACACTGAGTTAGTGCCTAATTGAAATCCAACCCCTACTAAATTTTCCCACTTCGGTCTTTGCTATGGATATGTGCGTCACTAAGCGCAGAACACAGCGGTCGCAAGTCTCACTACAAATTGCTCAGAATTGGCTAGTACATGCACTGCAGAAAGTACAGCCACCAGCAGATCAACCAGAAATCAAATATATAGAACGCTACTGTATGCGTAAGTAAGCTCTTTGTATTCTCCTATGGCTATTTTCTAGCCAAGTATCAAAGCACACTACTATGCCAGATGAGATGACACTGAGTTAGTGCCTAATTGAAATCCAACCCCTACTAAATTTTCCCACTTCGGTCTTTGCTATGGATATGTGCGTCACTAAGCGCAGAACACAGCGGTCGCAAGTCTCACTACAAATTGCTCAGAATTGGCTAGTACATGCACTGCAGAAAGTACAGCCACCAGCAGATCAACCAGAAATCAAATATATAGAACGCTACTGTATGCGTAAGTAAGCTGTTTGTATTCTCCTATGGCTATTTTCTAGCCAAGTATCAAAGCACACTACTATGCCAGATGAGATGACACTGAGTTAGTGCCTAATTGAAATCCAACCCCTACTAAATTTTCCCACTTCGGTCTTTGCTATGGATATGTGTGCCACTAAGAGCTAAACACAACGGTAGCAAGTCCCCCTGCTAATTCCTCACAAAATGGTACTAGATGCAAATTAAAATAAAAAAAGTAGAACGTTATTGTAGCCCTAAGAAGGGCTGTTGGGTTCTTTGAGAATCACTCCTGCCTAACAGTAAGCTAATAAAACACCCTAACGCTTTCCCTGACCAGCAGCAGCTCTCTCCCTAGCGGCATCCAGACACAGAATGATCCGAGCAGCGCGGGCAGCGGCTAGTCTATCCCAGGGTCACCTGATCTGGCCAGCCAACCACTGCTATCGACGTGTAAGGGTACCACGTCATGCTGGGTGGAGTGCAGAGTCTCCTGGCTTGTGATTGGCTCTGTTTCTGGCCGCCAAAAAGCAAAACGGCGGGAGCTGCCATTTTCTCGAGCGGGCGAAGTATTCGTCCGAGCAACGAGCAGTTTCGAGTACCCTAATGCTCGACCGAGCATCAAGCTCGGACGAGCATGTTCGCTCATCTCTAGTTGTTAACTGCCGCAGCAGCCAGCAGACAATGGCTCCTGTATATGGTGGTTTATTAGTGGATTTTGGAGAGTGCGGGATGAAAAATTCCACTCAATATTGAACCTCTATACATATGTTTCTGCATATTGGATATTAATGGGATCTATTTATGATCTTACAATGTAGGCAGTTCCAAAGTTAACCCTTACAGGACCCATTTTTGTTTTTGCGTTTCAAAAACTCATTCCAAAAGTGATAACTTTTTTATTTTTCTGTAAACAGAGATGTATATGGGCTTGTTATCTGTGAAACAAATTGTACTTTTTACTGGGGCAATTTAATATTCCATGCAATATACTGGAAAGCTGGAAAAATATTCCAAGTGTGGTGAAACTGCCAAAAAAACACATTTGCAGCATTTTCTTGGGGGAGCTGTTTTTATGACTTTGATTATGCGTCCCAAATGACACCTCCCCTTTTTTCTTTGGATTGGAAGGATCATAGGCATAGCAGATTTATATAGGTTTTAGTAGGTTTTAGTAGATTTTAAAAATCTACTAAATCTACTAAAAAAATTTTGTACAAAAGATTTTAATTTGCCATTTTGCCAATTTCCAAGGCCAATAACTTTATGGACCTATATAAGGTGTAATTTTTTGAGGTATACACTGACATTTTAATTTATATCAATTTGGGACCTATATGACTGATTGATCATTTTTTTATTCTAATGTTCATGGATGGAAAAATTGCGAAAAAGTGGCGAGTCGGATATTTGGGCTTTATTTTCCGTTATGGTGTTCACGGCCGGGAATAAACTTTTTTATATTTTTTATATAATGGGCATTTTGGGACGTGGTGATACCTAATATGTTTATTATTTTTACTATTTTTATATTTATTCTAAGGAAAGGGAGTGATTTAAACTTTTATTTATTTGTATTTGTATTTATTTATTTTTATTATTATTTCAGGCCCTCTGGGGTAATTTAACCCTGCAGGGTCTGACTGCTCCTTCTATATATGGCAATACTACTGTATTGCTGTATATAGTAATTTTACAGCTGTTCTCCATCAGCCTGCCATCGGCTGGACCCTACACCCCATTCACTTGAAGGTGAGAGCTTACAAGGAGTCAGGTAAAGTTTATTCTAATTTATTTCATTAACCATTTAAAAACACTATTACATTATTCTTTACTGTGTCTATGGGAACCTGGGCACAACTAAAAACAGCCCTCTGGTGACAGGTTTTCTTTAAGGACATCACAATAACTAAAATGTTGAGGTCTCCTACCTCACAGCAGTTTCTGGTTCATAAACCAATTTTCTGTAAGATTGTCTCTGATAAACAGATTGCGCACAGTAAACATAATCTGTCGAGGATAAAATGGGGAACATCTGCTAAAATGTGCTAAGTGTACTGAAATAGACCGTCCCATCTGTATATCAAGACCCAAAATATAACCTGCACAATGTTTTATATCCTTCTGAATATCACAATATAGTAATTGTTGAGATAAGATCTGAAGATTTCAGACAAGGACTTTGTAATGTTGTGGCTTGTGTTGTGTGTGATGGCATCTACCCTTCTCCGGCTGCACCCGATACTGAAGCACAGACCCACAGCTGCCCTTTACTTCCGCACAGGGCAATTTAAAGGGTAGGTGTGTAATCATGAAAGGTGCCTGAACAATAGGATTAACTTAACTGCTAGTTTCCTGCAAAGGCGTCTGCTATAGTTTTTCCATATTACCTGTGTTTTACCTCTATCAGTTTCACATGACAATGAGGGGAATTTATTAATGTGTTGCATGGTCCGATAGCACAGAACTTGACAACACTAGTCTTTTGCTGTGCCAGATTAATGGTTGTGATGATGAATTATGTCACAGTTTAACACTGTTGAACTAGGAGAGGCAGGGGCCATTAGCAGACTTCTAAATTCGTCCCCTTCCCCCTTAAAAAAAATCTACATATTATACACTCATAATAAATTAAAATACTTATATATACAGTATATAGACATACAGCATAAACATACATACAGTATACACACAGTACATATACATACATACAGTAACAAAAATACCAATGCAGCATATACACACATACATACAATACCATATACAGGCATAGAGCATATACACACACATAAATTATATATACACCACACACTCATATAGCATACACCTAATACACACCAAATACCCCTGGTGCTAGGGCCCCCTCACGCTGCGGGCCCTATTGTGGCTGCTATGGCTGCTACAACTGTAGATAGATCCCTGCTGTTGAGTTCTACTTTTAGACCTGCTTTTAGCTGGTCTAAACTGTGAGTGCACTTAATTTTTAATTTTAATTTAATTTTTTTAGTGCACTGACTTTTTCCGTCAAATCACGCCCCCTTTTTCCCGAGACAATGCCCTTTTTCCCCGCAACAGTGTGCCCTTTGTCAGATAAGTGGGAAAAGTGTAAAGAAATAGTCTGAAAGCCTTGATAAAAGTGACGCTAAGCACTTCAGACAATTTTCCAGAAGTTAATAAATTTCCCCTAATTAATCTGTGTCACCTCTCCTGACCTCTGCCTGATTACCATAAGATCTGCCCTGACTGATGACTGGATTACCATGAACTCTGTCTGCCCTGACCTCACCTTGTCCCCTGACCACATCTTGTAGTGCAACTCACTGGCATCTCTCATTGAACGGACACTACCTAAAAAAGAAACTAATGGTCTCCTGCAAGAAAACTCTTTTTTTTAGTAATGAGATATAAAGGGCATAAAATATGGAACCAACATCCATATGAGGGTCCCTAATCAATTACCTTTACTGCACAGTGGGTAGAAGAGGCTGCGTTAAATGTGTGAGATTTTTTTCAGTTTACAAGCTCTCAACATTTTATTGTTTAGATGATTTAGGTTATGGGGTTTTATATCCAGTACAGGCCCCTACTTAAGGACTTGCAGAAGACCCCTAGTTAAAGACGGACCCCTCTGCCCACTGTGACCTCTGGTGAAACTATAGTCCCAGGCTGCAATGCTCAGCTGTAAGGAGTCTGTAATAAGGATTACAGCAAAAAAATTGGAATCTCCAATTGTCATTGGGGCAAAAAAAATTTTTTCTGGATCTACAATTATAAAGTATACAGTTTCAACTTACGTACAAATTCAACTTAAAAATAAACCCATGGAACCTATCTTGTACATAACCCGGGGACTGGCTGTAATAGAAAAGTCAACATAAATCCAGTCTATCAATGTACAGGACTCACTGTTACCTTTTTTGCTACTTCTGCTAGGAGGAGTGTTTTTCCAGTGCAAGGTCCACCATATACTACTAGTGGGTTGATATGGCCTGATTTGGAAGGCTGTATGTATTTATGAACAAGGCTTAGAGCTTCACATCTGTATTCGTAAAAGGAAGAGTAGGTTCTACACAAAGACAAATGCTGCAAGATTTCGTCATAGAGCGGATCTGTTTCGGTTTCAAAGTTCTGTTGCACAGTTGCCTGGATTATATCAATCATGTCCTCGTAGAACTGCTTGCAGAGCCCTTCCACATAATGGTTCTCCACTTCTTGAGAGTAGCCCAGTTTCATGTCACAATGTGTCACTGAGGTGTAGACCCGTAGATTGGATGATGCAACAATCGTTGGAATAAATTCATCCCTGAGCTTGACCATCTTCTCGAGGGCCTCTGGGTCTCGGATGAGTTTGCCTTCTACGTTTATCACATCTGTATACTTGGACATTTCAGGTATTTTTACATGTTTTTCGATGTTGGAAATTTTCCGAATGTAACAAACACATTTCTTTAAAAACGCTGCTGTCTGTTTTCCTAAAGCGAAGTCGAACTCATCTTCCAAAGCTAAAGACAAGCAAAAACACTCAATTAAACAAAATCAAAACTGGTTAAACAAAGTAGTTAAAGAAATTATCACATCAGATAAATATGTTGTTAGTTAAAGTAGATTTTTCCCAGAAACCGCATTTATTACCTTTCCAAGGTAGAGAATCAGTGTCTGAACAATAGAGGTCCCACAGATGGAATCCATTTAAACCTAGAACTCTGAACCCCAAATATAGCGATCATAAGGGTTATTATTATTATTTATTATTATTGTGTATAGTTGATCATCAGACTTCACCTTAATTTATATAAATCATAAAAAATATAAAATTATATAGGGGGACATTGATATTTATTTAGACTGTTTTTGCAGGGTTTTTTTGCGCAATTTTTTGGTGCAGTTATTAAATTTGTCTCTAATCCGTTCTGCAGATGTTTGCACGGCATATATCACTATTTTGTGCCTAAAAAGTTGCAAAAATACACCTGCTCTGAGAGGCTGCACTTGAAAAACCTCCTTCTACATTACTGGAAACAAAGGTCAATGCTTCAAAAATTACCAATCAACTCTATGCAACATGAAATACTTCTGAACCGTTTTAGAAATGTTAAATTTTATCATCTTTCCATTAAAATGACCTCAAGTAACGACTTCATCGTTTTCTATAGAACGTCACATTTTACAGTGGGATTATTGTCAATCTTAGGCTGCATTCATAAGACCATTGGGGGGGACGTATATACGGCTGCAAGCTTGCGGCCGTATATATGTCCCCCATAGCTTGGTAATGGGTGCATGGAGCGATATGGTGCAGTACACGTGCGGCACCGTACCGATCCGTACACAGGGAAAAGATAGGACATGTTCTATCCCTAAGAAGTACAATTTGTTACGCAGAAAATAAGCCCTCATACAGCTCTGTACACGGAAAAATAGAAAAGTTATTGATTTTTGAAAGTGGGGAGCGATAAACAGAAAGTAAAATAGAATAAGCCCATCAGGGACAAGGGGTTTATATGACCCCTATACTACATGATAAAAAGTTTACAAATTCTCTGGGATAAAGTTTTGTGGTACCCGAGGCCACGTTCACACCTGGCATTTTAGTTGCATTTGGAAACGAAATGCAAAGGCTCCACTCGCGATCACATATTTTGGTAACATTGTGTTTCCAAGACGTTAACTGAACGTAAAAAAAAGCAGTCTTACCTCAAGGTGCGATCGCAGGTGGAGCCTTTGGATTGTGTTTCAAAACACAACCAAAATACCACATGTGAACGCGGCCTCAGGGGCTCTACATACATGGTACCTGAAAACCATCCTGCCCTACAAAGCTCAATAACTCCTTCCCTTCTGCGCTTCGCCATGTGCCCTGGCATGGGGTTACATCCACATATGAGGTGTTCTCTGACTCAGAAAAAACTGCCCAATATATTCCTAGATGCATTTTCTACATTTATTCAGTTAATGTGCGTAAATTTTAGGGCTAAATGAATGTATTAATGATAAACATTCGTGAATTTCAAATCAAACCTTCATTTTATTTGAAGTTCTGTAAAATACATAAAGGGTTAACAAGCTTCCTACCTGCTGTTTTTATTAGTTTGAGGGGTGAGGTTAAGGGCTTTCTATTGGGGGCTTTCTATTAACAGAAATTCTAAAACCCATGTAAATGGTCCCTAAAATAATTAATTCTAAAATGTTCTTAAAAATTTGAGACAATGCTGTTCGATCTTCATGATCTTTCAAGCGCTGTAATAAAACAAGAGGACATTTCTAAAATGACGCCAACACAAAGCCGAGATCTGGTAAATGTTAGTTAGTAACTAATTTGGGTAGCAAGACTATCAGTTTGAAAAACAGAACATTTTGAAGTTTGAAAATAGCTATTTTTTTTTAAAAAATGTTTACCAAATTAACCTTTGTTTCATAAATAAATTCAAAATATATCAACATTCCCACTATATCAAAATTTCCCACTAACTTGAAGCACAAAATGTAATGGAAAAACAAACTCAAAAACAATTGGGTAAGTTCAAGCCTTCTAAAGTTATAACCATATAAAGTGACATGTGCTGGTTTTGAAAAATAGGCCTTGGTCGTCAAGGCGCAAATCAGTTTGGTCACTAAGGGGTTAATCATCATTCAACATTCTTAGAATATTTCTACTTTGAAAAGTATTCTCTAAAAAGTCCCCCCCCCCTAAAAAAAGAAAAATTATAGATACCAGAGGATAAGTATCTTTTTGTTTGGCTGGATTTCATTTTTCCTTTCTCATTCAACAGCTTTACTGCAGTGTTGAAAATGTTCTTGATCTCCTCTACTACTGTTCTCCACTTCTCTTCAGTAGATCTTGTGGAAGAATCTCCCTATAAAAATAAAGAAAATAATAATCAGATAAAAGATATGATAAGGATTGTTCACTGGTAAAGGAGAAATGAAGCTGGAACCACAAGGCGTTCCCTATGATTTGTAAGGACTACGGAATATGATGGATCTATATAAATTAAGATTATTATTATTATTTTAGGGAAACATTCTGCACCATATACTCATACACCCAGGTGACCGATCCCCCCCCCCCAGACAACGGCCTCAGTAGTATCGTTGGCCTAAAAATCATGAAACTGCCAAAGCCAGTGATGGACCTAAACATTTCAGAGAAGTCTACAGAGAAAAGCCAAACAGCATGGACGACCAATAGTTCAAATAGTTCACAATTCCCTGTTTTCTATATTGCTAATTTCTATTTTTTCAACTCTAAAGCTACATTGTATATGTTTTGAACCACAAGGTGCTATGCTGGGTATTTCTTGGGATAGTAAAGTGGGCGTGGAAGTGGCTTGATAGGTGGTGGCTGAGTGGGCCGCTAAGGGGCGTTCCTGCCCTGCTCCTGCCCACTAGCTACAGCCTGTGCCGGTTCAGGTCGGACCTGGCATAGAAATGTCCCAATGCTGCAGTGCATTGGATTTATCAGTAGGCCTCCTGATAAATCCGGTTTAGTAGGGGGGGTTAGCGATCATATCATATGCCGGTGCTCCTCCCACCACCATATGATAAACGTGTCCCATTGAACCTATCTCGTACATACCATGGGAGGTACCTTTAAGAGTATTATCCCAATGGTCCAGACCTGATGTCCAGATGTATAGAGTGGACGTGGCAAATGAAAATCCATGTAAGTAAGAGGGGCAGAAATCATGCAGCTTAAGAAACTGTAAATAAATGCTATATGGTGTAAAGTAAAAAGTTAAATAAACATTTTGCTTATCTTTTGTTTACACCGGGGATATAACTTATGAATGTGCAGATATATTTTCCTTGTTGATTAGATACTTCATTGATGTATATTTAGTCCTGTGTGACACAGGTATTTTTCACCCCTTGTACATCATATAGCCAGACATAAAGGGAATTGAGAGTCTTATTCCACATAATTTTTATGTGTTTTTTTTTAAAGAAAATTTACCATCAAAATCCATCATTATAAACCAGGGACACTTACTCATAGATCCAGTCACCATGACTATGGTTATCTTATATTTGTTATCCATGGCTTCCTTCCTACAAAAATCTACTTTTCAAATTATGCTAATGAACCTAAAGTGCTCTGGGGGTGTTACCAGAGCCCCTCAGTGTAGCAAAATTGCCAGGCTGTTTCAATGAGCAGCACATGTCTCACCCAACCCAACATGTCTCCTTCCTCCTGTGTCTGTGTAATCTAGCAGCATCAGGAAGTACAGGAGGAGGGGAGAAACTATAACACGGAGGGGTTCTGGAAAAACTCGCCAGAGCCTTCCATGCTTATTAGCATAATTATATACGTTGATTTTAAAAGGAAGGAGGCCATGGATAGCAGATATAAGAAGATTACCACAGTCACGGTCCCTGGATCTATGAGTAAGTGTCCCTGGTTATCATGGACACATGATACATGGTCTAAAATCAACTTATATAATTATGCTAATGAGCATGACAGGCTCTGGTTACCATGATGGATTTTGATGGTAGATTTCCTTTAAATGTTTTGAATTATCAAAAGGAGATGAGGGCGGCACAGTGAAGTGGATTCAGATCCAGGTGGGTGCAAGCTCTATGGGCCCGACTCAAGGCGCCAGAAAGATCCAAATAAAACAGCAGGAGAGCAGCACTCCGTGGTGATTAGTATTTATTCATTCACCAGTGGCAAAAACATGCAACATTTCGGCTAGCTCCATGTAGCCATTTCACTGCTTGAAAATGGCTACATGGAGCTAGCTGAAACGTTGCATGTTTTTGCCACTAATACTAATCACCACGGAGTGCTGCTCTCCTGCTGTTTTGTTTTGAATTATTCATAAAGAATTAGTTTTTTATGCATTTATTTTTGTTTTCCATTCTGACCTCGGCTCCATGCACTTTGACAGTCTCTCTGTGTCTGTGTGTATGACCACTACAATTATATTGAATGCTTGTAATTTTCACCCAACAATAAAGAGATTCTGTTTTTCCTCTCAACAAGCTCTTCAGCCGACGCTAAATCTGAACATTCACATGAAGGTTTATCTTAAAATATGGCAGGGAATCCGAAGGAATTATGTGGCCTTACGGCAAAGCGTTCACAATTGGAAATGACATAATGTTTTACTGAAATAACCTGTAATTCCAAAAGGATTTGTAGGCTAACGATGTGTAATACAAGAGAAGCCGAGGCTTAGGATGTATAGATTCTATACACAGTGCATATGTAGTGTAACAATAGAAGACACAAGTTATTGTCTTAATGAAGGTTTTCTTTATGAGGCAACAGGAGTTGTAACAAACTTTAAACAAAATAACAGAACAAGTAAAATAACCATAAAAGAACCGAATGATACAACATTTGACAGAAGTTTCACCGCTTATCAGACTACTTAACCCCCCCCCCCCCCCCCTTATCTAAACTGGTCACTTACTCTGAGTTCACTGTGAAACAGCATTCTCAAAGACACACAATACAAAATGCAAAATGGTCTAAATCAATCCCATGATGCCTTATCTATTTGTTTATCTATCAATAGTTATAATAATAATAATATACAAGAGCTTACACACTATGAGGATGAGGGGTTGACACAAGAGCTTACAGTCTATGAGGAAGAATAGGGTGACACAAGAGCTTACAGTCTATGAGGATGAGGGGGGTGATACAAGAGCTTACAGTCTATGAGGATGAGGGGTGACACAAGAGCTTACAGTCTATGAGGATGAGGGTGTGACACAAGAGCTTACAGTCTATGAGGATGAGGGGGTGACACAAGAGCTTACAGTCTATGAGGATGAAGGGGGTGACACAAGAGCTTACAGTCTATGAGGATGAGGGGGTGACAAGAGCTTACAGTCTATAAGGAAGAATAGGGTGACACAAGAGCTTACAGTCTATGAGGATGAGGGGGTGACACAAGAGCTTACAGTCTATGAGGATGAGGAGGTGACACAAGAGCTTACAGTCTATGAGGATGAGGGGGTGACACAAGAGCTTACAGTTTATGAGGATGAGGGGGTGACACAAGAGTTTACAGTCTATGAGGATGAAGAGGGTTACACAAGAGCTTACAGTCTATGAGGATGAGGGGGTGACACAAGAGCTTACAGACTATGAGGATGAGGGGGTGACACAAGAGCTTACAGTCTATGAGGATGAGGGGGTGACACAAGAGCTTACAGTCTATGAGGATGAGGGGGTGACACAAGAGCTTACAGTCTATGAGGATGAAGAGGGTTACACAAGAGCTTACAGTCTATGAGGATGAGGGGGTGACACAAGAGCTTACAGACTATGAGGATGAGGGGGTGACACAAGAGCTTACAGTCTGTGAGGATGAGGGGGTGACACAAGAGCTTACAGTCTGTGAGGATGAGGGGGTGACACAAGAGCTTACAGTCTATGAAGATGAGGGGATGACACAAGAGCTTACAGTCTATGAGGATGAGGGGGTGACACAAGAGCTTACAGTCTATGAGGATGAGGAGGTGACACAAGAGCTTACAGTCTATGAGGATGAGGGGGTGACACAAGAGCTTACAGTCTATAAGGAAGAATAGGGTGACACAAGAGCTTACAGTCTATGAGGATGAGGGGGTGACACAAGAGCTTACAGGCTATGAGGATGAGGGGGTGACACAAGAACTTACAGTCTATGTGGATGAGGGGGTGACACAAGAGCTTACAGTCTATGAGGATGAGAGGGTGACACAAGAGCTTACAGTCTATGAGGATGAGGGGGTGACACAAGAGCTTACAGTCTATGAGGATGAGGGGGTGACACAAGAGCTTACAGTCTATGAGGATGAGGGGGTGACACAAGAGCTTACAGTCTATGAGGATGAAGGGGTGACATAGGAGCTTACAGTCTATGAGGATGAAGAGGGTTACACAAGAGCTTACAGTC
The DNA here is from genome assembly GCF_040894005.1 of Engystomops pustulosus. Taxonomy (NCBI): domain Eukaryota; kingdom Metazoa; phylum Chordata; class Amphibia; order Anura; family Leptodactylidae; genus Engystomops; species Engystomops pustulosus. Next base: position 256,937,286 of record NC_092411.1, read on the forward strand.
TATGAGGATGAGGGGGTGACACAAGAGCTTACAGACTATGAGGATGAGGGGGTGAACCAAGAGCTTACAGTCTGTGAGGATGAGGGGGTGACACAAGAGCTTACAGTCTGTGAGGATGAGGGGGTGACAGAAGAGCTTACAGTCTATGAAGATCAGGGGGGTGACACAAGAGCTTACAGTCTATGAGGATGAGGAGGTGACACAAGAGCTTACAGTCTATGAGGATGAGGGGGTGACACAAGAGCTTACAGTCTATGAGGATGAGGGGGTGACACAAGAGCTTACAGTCTATGAGGATGAAGAGGGTTACACAAGAGCTTACAGTCTATGAGGATGAGGGGGTGACACAAGAGCTTACAGACTATGAGGATGAGGGGGTGACACAAGAGCTTACAGTCTGTGAGGATGAGGGGGTGACACAAGAGCTTACAGTCTATGAGGATGAGGGGGTGACACAAGAGCTTACAGTCTATGAGGATGAGGGGGTGACACAAGAGCTTACAGTCTATGAGGATGAAGAGGGTTACACAAGAGCTTACAGTCTATGAGGATGAGGGGGTGACACAAGAGCTTACAGTCTAGGAGGATGAGGGGGTGACACAAGAGCTTACAGTCTATGAGGATGAGGGGGTGACACAAGAGCTTACAGTCTATGAGGATGAGGGGGTGACACAAGAGCTTACAGTCTATGAGGATGAAGGGGTGACATAGGAGCTTACAGTCTATGAGGATGAAGAGGGTTACACAAGAGCTTACAGTCTATGAGGATGAGGGGGTGACACAAGAGCTTACAGACTATGAGGATGAGGGGGTGACACAAGAGCTTACAGTCTGTGAGGATGAGGGGGTGACACAAGAGCTTACAGTCTGTGAGGATGAGGGGGTGACACAAGAGCTTACAGTCTATGAAGATGAGGGGGTGACACAAGAGCTTACAGTCTATGAGGATGAGGGGGTGACACAAGAGCTTACAGTCTATGAGGATGAGGAGGTGACACAAGAGCTTACAGTCTATGAGGATGAGGGGGTGACACAAGAGCTTACAGTCTATAAGGAAGAATAGGGTGACACAAGAGCTTGCAGTCTATGAGGATGAGGGGGTGACACAAGAGCTTACAGTCTATGAGGATGAGGGGGTGACACAAGAGCTTACAGTCTATGAGGATGAGGGGGTGACACAAGAGCTTACAGTCTATGAGGATGAAGGGGTGACATAGGAGCTTACAGTCTATGAGGATGAAGAGGGTTACACAAGAGCTTACAGTCTATGAGGATGAGGGGGTGACACAAGAGCTTACAGACTATGAGGATGAGGGGGTGAACCAAGAGCTTACAGTCTGTGAGGATGAGGGGGTGACACAAGAGCTTAAAGTCTGTGAGGATGAGGGGGTGACAGAAGAGCTTACAGTCTATGAAGATCAGGGGGGTGACACAAGAGCTTACAGTCCATGAGGATGAGGGGGTGACACAAGAGCTTACAGTCTATGAGGATGAGGGGGTGACACAAGAGCTTACAGTCTATGAGGATGAGGGGGTGACACAAGAGCTTACAGTCTATGAGGATGAGGGGGTGACACAAGAGCTTACAGTCTATGAGGATGAGCGGGTGACACAAGAGCTTACAGTCTATGAGGATGAGGGGGTGACACAAGAGCTTAAAGTCTATGAGGATGAGGGGGTGACATAGGAGCTTACAGTCTATGAGGATGAGGGGGTGACACAAGAGCTTACAGTCTATGAGGATGAGGGGATGATACAAGAGCTTACAGTCTATGAGGGTGAGGAGGTGACACAAGAGCTTACAGTCTATGAGGATGAGGGGGTGACACAAGAGCTTACAGTCTAGGAGGATGAGGGGGGGACACAAGAGCTTACAGTCTATGAGGATGAGGGGTTATACTAGAGCTTACAGTCTATGAGGATGAGGGGGTGACACAAGAGCTTACAGTCTATGAGGATGAGGGGTGACACAAGAGCTTACAGTCTATGAGAATGAGGGGGTGACACAAGAGCTTACAGTCTATGAGGATGAGGGGGTGACACAAGAGCTTACAGTCTATGAGGATGAGGGGGTGACACAAGAGCTTACAGTCTATGAGGATGAGGGCGGGACACAAGAGCTTACAGTCTATGAGGATGAGCGGGTGACACAAGAGCTTACAGTCTATGAGGATGAGGGGGTGACACAAGAGCTTACAGTCTGAGGATGAGGGGATGACACAAGAGCTTACAGTCTATGATGATGAGGAGGGGACACAAGAGCTTACAGTCTATGAGGATGAGGGGGTGACACAAGAGTTTACAGTCTATGAGGATGAGGGGGTGACACAAGAGTTTACAGTCTATGAGGATGAGGGGGTGACACAAGAGCTTACAGTCTATGATGATGCGGAGGTGACACAGGAGCTTACAGTCTATGAGGATGAGGGGGGTGACACAAGAGCTTACAGTCTATGAGGATGAGGGAGTGACACAAGAGCTTACAGTCTATGAGGATGAGGGGGTGACACAAGAGTTTACAGTCTATGAGGATGAGGGGGAGACACAAGAGCTTACAGTCTATGAGGATGAGGGGGTGACATAGGAGCTTACAGTCTATGAGGATGAGGGGGACACAAGAGCTTACAGTCTATGAGGATGAGGGGGTGACACAAGAGCTTACAGTCTATGAGGATGAGGGGGTGACACAAGAGCTTACAGTCTATGAGGATGAGCGGGTGACACAAGAGCTTACAGTCTATGAGGATGAGGGGGTGACACAAGAGCTTAAAGTCTATGAGGATGAGGGGGTGACATAGGAGCTTACAGTCTATGAGGATGAGGGGGTACAAGAGCTTACAGTCTATGAGGATGAGGGGGTGACACAAGAGCTTACAGTGTATGAGGATGAGGGGGTGACACAAGAGCTTACAGTCTATGAGGATGAGGGGGTGACACGAGAGCTTACAGTCTATGAGGATGAGGAGGTGACACAAGAGGTGTAAGAGCTTGTATAGTGGCCCAGCCATTCTTTTAAAAGGGAAAATAATTTAATAAATAAAAATGCTGTGTTATCTATAATTTATTTATTCACATTTTTAATTTTTTAATTTTCATTTCACTGGGTTACTACATAGCATGAAAAATTATATATAAAACAAACCCATGATGCTTCATCTCAGCACAACATGGATGCCAAGTCCTTGCTGCTTTACAGTTCACTGGTTTAAACTTTATCTTTCTGTGTGTCTGTCTATCTATCTCATACCAATCTATCTATGTATCCATCTATTAGATAGATATCTTCTTGGGGGGGTGGGGATTTATTACAGCTTGTGCAGCAGTTTTCTGGTGTACAAACCCTGTAATAGACACAGCTTGTGGTGTGCAGCCAGTAATTTCACCTATTTCCCTCTTAACGCCTCCATGTGAGAGGAGTGCACCTAACTGTAGCCTGTGACAGGAGCTAGTCAATGCAATTCTATGCTTGGCCAAACTTGGTGTAGAACTGAGGGGTGGTGTAACTACCCGCCAGATATATACAGAGGCTGGAGCTTCTTGATAGGTCCGGTGGGTGCCAGGCAGCGGGGTTCACCTCATATGCTGGTGCACCATATGCCAGTGTATGCTAAATGCCACCCTTGATTTTCCAAGATCTACAAAGAGAACATAACTGATAATACACATGAGATTTGAAATGTATTTTAAGGAATTGGGTTAAATTCTGCAAACCTCAGTGCTGGCATTTGCAGGTAAAACTAACTTTTCCTTGTACACTGTCATGATGTAACACTCATTAGATGTAAGGAGAGCGGTGAAAGGGGTGTTTTTCTCTACATATTTTCAAATGCACACGGCTTAATTATAATGTATCAACATCACACAAAGAAAACACGATCCATTGGGAACTCATTAAAATGCAGGCTACTTATTAAACAGGCAGACCCCCTGCAAGGTAATGTTACAGACATTTTAGTTAAATATTAGCACCGTAGAAGAAGAATGGGGAAATGATCTAAATATGAAACACAAGGTCAAAAGGAGAGGAGAAAACCTCACATAACATAACGCCGGCGCAGGTAATGTAATGCATTTAAAGGGAAACAACAGCTATTATTAGGTGACATATAGTCACTATCACAGGGCAACGGTGAGAGCTAATCTTTTCCTGTTTCACTAAAGTATATTGATTCTAAATTAATATTGAATCTATTAATGCATAAACTATATGAAGGTGAAAGGAAAGTAAAGAAGTGGAATACAATCTTTTGGATAACCCCGTGCCCCGTGCTTGGAATGTTTACTCATGTCTAAATGAAAATGGAGAATTGGTTTTATCAGCTATGGGAGAAAGGTGACTGATGGGGCCGAGCTAACTGCCGGATAAAAGGCATAAAATAATTGGACAAAAATATCTGGGAATTCCATATTTAATGGGGTCATGTATAAGAGGTGCATTGGACCTTGTGGGCTCGACAATGGTTGCAGCAAAATAGAATTAAAACTTTTTTCTGCATTCGGGCCATAGTTTTATTAACAAAGACATACCTATGGTGCAGACATACCGGGGGGATTTATTAAGTTTGTAGTATTGCACAACAGTCTTATTTATCCCCTGCCAACGTAGTGGCCGGTGGATATATTATTATATCTCGAAAAGCACCGCGCCAACTGAGTGAACTAGGCTTTTTCATAGTCTCATAGTTTATACAGTTGAAAAAAGACACATGTCTATCAAGTTCAACCAAGGAAGGGAAGGAGTGGTGCTACAGGTGGGGACCACAAACCACTTCTCAGTACCAATGGAGTACCAATGCTTTGATTTAGGTCAATTTTGAAAGTTGGTGATTTCAAACTTGTGGTAACATGAGACCGACCCTTCAACCCACACAAGTTTTTAATGTAATTGCAACAAAACACATACAAAATTACTCAATTTAAATCAAAAAGTGGTGTAATGTCAATAATACATGTAGGCCGAGGTCTTGAGAAATATCAACATAGCTTTCTCACACTATAAAAACTGTGTAAAAGGACAATGATGTTATCCTTCATGGTCCAAGTGCACGGAGCGTGTCATGGAGCAAATGTCTACAGGTGAATGATTTGTACTCACAGGATTGTGATGGTTCTTTAGTAGTTCTGTTTTTGGCCTGAGGTAATATGCCGGAGGCACAGCGTTCTCATCTCTGCAATACCATTCTTCCAGAGTCCTTGTATCCAGCTTGGCCTCGATGGCAGCATCCAGAATCATTTCAAACTCCGATGATTCCACTTCTCCAGGGATACGGATGTTTCCATATTTCTCTCCGAGCAGACCCTGTGCAATAGAATTAGTGCAGTTTATATCTGACATGTCGAGATCCCTATGGAATTTGGTTAATTAGGCTTAAAAACAGCAATGGAAATGAAAGAGTTCTGTGGCAGAGAATACAATGTGAAGCGATGTGAAGGGAGCTTACAGAGGATACATCAACGGCACAACCTGTGTATTTGTTTTAATGTTGTGTAGCGAGGCATACAAATATTCAGCCACAGGGGTTATCCTTCCCCGGAGATGAAGGTTACTTGTGTCTCAGGGATGGCTCAACACGACAAGATACAAAGACTTCACTGTGTAAGTACACCCAGTGTTCCCCATGAGAGTTACACTATACTTTATACATTCCCAAATTACAGCTGTCAGCATGCTGGGAGTTGTAGTTACTCAACAGATGGAAAGTAACAGTGTAAGGGACATTATTATGGAAGATAAATTTTCAGTTTTGCAAGATTCTTATATTTTTATTCTTAAGATTCTATTTTTCCATGAATAACTCGGATGGATTTTCTGCTTCCAGTTGTCAATAAAAAGTTTATTGGCTATTTCTGGGGGAAGTAAAGATACTTTTTGATACAAAATGCAAGTGTTAGGAGATGTAGTTTCATTGCTGATTCTCTGAGGGCTCGCTCCAACAAAATTTGTGAATTTAATCCATCTTAACCCAAAACAATTAAAATATCTTTGAAAACTGATATTATACAGCAGTACAACTATCCCTATATTGTTATTCCGCATGCCTGAAAAGATCCACAACCGCCATGTAAACTTGTCTCATTTATGGCATATATGCATATTTATGTTCTTCTAGCTCAGCCAAGCCTCCAGCTCAGTGGACTCTGATACATCATTTACACTTTGGCTGTGTGACTCAATGAAGAGAAATCAACTCCTCCCTCCCTCAGAATTTCTCTTCAGTAAGGAGAATGAGGGGAGGAGCGGCAGGAAGGACATGAATATACTGGACACCGCTCAGAGAAAATACAAAGTTCTGACTCACATGGGGTCATTTGCATAGATGGTGAGTCAACTTTACAAACAGATTGTGGAACTTTTCAGGCATGGAGAATAACAATATAGGGATAGTTGTACTGATGTATTCTAGCACTTTACAAAGATATGTTTATTTAGTATGGGTTAGTTTAAATAGGTTGTCCACTCTCAGCAAATATGATATGGATTGTGTAAGGAAAAGTTGTATAATTTTCCAATATACTTTCTGTATGAATACCTCACAGTTTTCTAGATCTCTGCTTGCTGCCCTTCTATAGAAAGCTACTATGATTACTTCCAGTTGAAATCTGTCCATGGTCTCCTGTTGGACATGCAGGTGCACGAGCTGTTAGTATAACACGGCTATGATTACTTTCTGTGATATTAATGGCTCATGTACCTGCATGTCCATCACAAGACCATGGACAGATTTCTATCCACTGGAAGCTTTCTTTAGACAAACAGCAAGCAGAGATCTAGAAAACAATGAGGAATTGATACAGAAAGTGTATTGGATACTTTTTTCTTAACCAAATCATATCAGTTATTTGCTGAAATTGGACAACCCCTTTAAGTGATTTGTTTCCTTTAAACAAATGTGTTTGAGAATGACATCCTTAAATTAAAATTACTTAATACAAAGGGTAGTGATTCATCATGATAAATGTGGCGGCATTAAACATCCAGTAACTTATGTCTTGTATGATGGAGCCTATGGAACTGGATATCTACAATGATACCATGCCACTGTGCAGACAGCATATAAAAGCAGCAAACACGACATCAAAAGAGTCCGGAGACCCATTATACAGTCAGAGAACAGTGAATGTATGGCTATTACTCTGATAACATAATACAGCAGCTATGGGATTTATGACATGTAGAGCCATAATGTTCATGTTTTTGGGCAACACATAATAAAAGCGGCTCCTCTTCCATATATCTTCATAATCAGTCTAGTTTCTTCTCTGGATGGAGACATATATTTACAGCCTTGCCTGTTCTGTTCTTTTATAACGCTCTCAGCCACAGGTAGCATAGATTTTCACTAAATGTGATAAAATAAAGCAATATTTCTAGAAAACGATCTAATGAAATGTTTGCTAATTCCTGCTTTATGGCGGCATGTTCACGGCTACACTCCAGTACAGTGATATCCCCTCATAGATCCGTTTCTGCGGAGCAGTAATCTCACTATTTTCTCTGCGTGACTCTGCATTAAGTGTCCAGTAATGCGATGAGCACAATATAGAGAGACCTTTATATCCTGCGGAGCACAATGCAGGCTTTGATGGCCGTATTATTTTATGTTATTCTTTTCCTTTTATATACATTGCTGTGTGCACATAAAACATCAAGAACTAAACGCTTTGGCCTTTATGGTATTGTAACTTCTCACAGGGTAAGTGGCTGTTCTGTCTCCGTTATTCTGAAGGGAGTAGCAGTTCACAGGTCCGATAACAGTTTCAATCAGGACCTTCTCTAGCGATCATAAAGGGTGGGGGTCCCAGTGTTCATATATTTATATAGTATATAGCATTTAAGACTATTTATGGGGTTGTCTAGTCATACATCATATATCTCTAATAAAATCAGCAAGTCTGAATCCTGACAGGCCAGCAGTAGTGGATCGTAATTTAGGCGATTTGGACGGTACCCCAGGACTCATGGTCACCCGTACCATACCCCAAATTTTACACTTAAAAGGATTTTCACCCATGAAATCCTCATACATTTGTCCCTACACTAAATACACACAAGCGCGGGTTTTAAAAATCAAATTGTGTTGCAAGACAATGGGAGTCATTTACTAAGGGACTGATTCGCGTTTTCCCGACGTGTTACCCGAATATTTCCGATTTGCGCCGATTTTTCCTGAATTGCCCCGGGTTCTTGGCGCACGTGGTTGGATTGTGGCTCATCGGCGCCGGCATGCATGCAACGGAAATCGGGGACGTGGCCGAAGGAAAACCCGACGGATTCTGACAAACCGCCAGATTTAAAAAAAAAAAAGGTGTCACTGGACACGCGCTTACCTTCACCCAGCAATGGATCGTGGACTCTGGCGGACCTCGGCGGACTTTAGCGCAGCAGCGACACCTGGTGGACGTCGGAGGAACTGCCTTAGTGAATCGCCAGAAGACCCAAATCCACCGCAGAGAACGCGCCGCTGGATCGCGAATGGACCGGGTAAGTAAATCTGCCCCAATGCACTCACATACACCAGGAAGAAGAAGAATCTCCCCCTGATAATCCGCAGGCTTTCAGACACTGGATACAGCAGCTTTTTTCTCCCAGAAGTGCATTGGTTGATAGTGACCCATAGGGGGCTCAATTACTAAGGGTCCGTCAGACGCACTTTCGTCGGGTTTCCCGACGACTTGTGTTTTGCGTCGAATTGCCCCAGGATTTTCCCCATGTGATCGGATTGTGGCGCACCGGCTTGCACGCTACAGAAATCGGGGGCAGGTTGGCCGACAACCCGATGGATTCGGAATTTAAAAACGCGATTGTGTCGCAAGGTCAAGCACTCACGGGAAGAAGCAGGTGAACTCCGGCGGACCTGAGCAGGGAAGTGACGGATGCAGGAACTCGGGCGCACGATCTTCATGAATCACGTCGGACTCAAATCCTCATCGGACAACACGCCGCGGGATTGCGACAGGACCGGGTAAGTAAATCTGTCCCAATGTGTTCACAGGGAAAAACAATTTCCTTAAACAACAAAACATGTTTGCATCCATCATTCTTGCTTAAGGAAAACCTACATTTACCCACAGCAACCCTTGCTACGGTTGCAAAGCTGAAAGCCGTATATGTAATTTTTACCTCAGAAGTCACTAGCACCCCCTGTTGTCAGCCTACAGACCTGCAGGGCATATCTATCCAAATTACTCATCTTTTGAAGTCAATAGTACTCAACCTTTAGCAAGCTAACATAACTATGTTAATTTGAGCATTTGTGGCTATGATGAATAGCCCAATAATAGGAGTCCTGGATGTCAGGCTCCCACCAAGCTTACTGTCCTATGAAAAGGGCATCAACATCCTTTGCCTAATGTAGATTACAATTTCAAAGATTTGTAACACAATGGGCAACATTGATCAAGGCTTTTATGTCTGAAATCTGGTGCACAAGCTCGGAAATAGGTGCAGTTTATAGCGCAAGGGCACAAATTGCTGCTATTTCCCTCATTGCCACACCTCTACACAAAGTGGGTGTGAAGAGTTGTGAAGGGGATGTGCCCGATGGATCACTAGACCTCCACGGGGCAGGAACACCCATTCAGACACAATCTATGGCACAATTCTATGCTATAGCTGCCCGGTGGTGGGGTTTATCAGGTGTCTGGAACCTCCTGATCTATCCGTCTGGTGCCAGGAGCAGGGGCACCATCATATGATGCCAAATGCGGTGCCAGCGTACGAAATGTGCCCCATAGAACCAATCTGTCTCATATGATCACCCTGCCTAGACTTAATATCCTCATTCGGATGGAACCCTACACTAACTCCAGACATATACAGAGAATATTATAGTGAGAGCAAACCTTTTAGAAACCAAGTGCCCGAAAACCAAAGTCCATGTAATTATGGCAAAGTGCCAGCACGGCTATTTAGCCTCACATTACCAGCAATACCGCTCTATAAGGGGGATAATACAGCCACATGTTGACCACCGCCAAACAGTCATGCTACTGCCATTATTACCGCCATACAGTGAGGATTAATAGCAACATACTATGAGGAATACCACCACTATACAGTGAGGAATATTAACCCCATACAGTGAGGAATACTACCCCCATACAGTGAGGAATATTAACCCCATACTGTGAGGAATACTACCCCCATACAGTGAGGAATATTAACCCCATACAGTGAGGAATACTACCCCCATACAGTGAGGAACACTACCGCCATACAGTGAGGAATACTACCCCCATACAGTGATGAACACTACCACCATACAGTGAGGAACACTACCCACATACAGTGAGGAATATTAACCCCATACAGTGAGGAATACTACCCCCATACAGTGAGGAACACTACCGCCATACAGTGAGGAATACTACCCCCATACAGTGAGGAACACTACCTCCATACAGTGAGGAACACTACCCACATACAGTGAGGAATATTAACCCCATACAGTGAGGAATACTACCCCCATACAGTGAGGAACACTACCCCCATACAGTGAGGAACACTACCGCCATACAGTGAGGAATACTACCCCCATACAGTGAGGAACACTACCACCATACAGTGAGGAACACTACCCACATACAGTGAGGAATATTAACCCCATACAGTGAGGAATACTACCCCCATACAGTGAGGAACACTACCACCATACAGTGAGGAACACTACCCACATACAGTGAGGAATATTAACCCCATACAGTGAGGAACACTACCCCCATACAGTGAGGAACACTACCTCCATACAGTGAGGAATACTACCGCCACACAGTGAGGAACACTACCCCCATACAGTGAGGAACACTACCGCCATACAGTGAGGAATACTACCTCCACACAGTGAGGAACACTACCCCCATACAGTGAGGGACACTACCCCCATACAGTGAGGAATACTACCCCCATACAGTGAGAAACACTATCCCCATACAGTGAGGAACACTACCGCCATACAGTGAGGAACACTACACCCATACAATAAGGAACACTACCGCCATACAGTGAGGGACACTACCCCCATACAGTGAGGAACACTACCCCCATACAGTGAGGAACACTACCGCCATACAGTGAGGAGCACTACCCCCATACAGTGAGGGACACTACCGCCATACAGTGAGGAACACTATCCTCATACAGTGAGGAACACTACCCACATACAGTGAGAAACACTATCCCCATACAATAAGGAACACTACCGCCACACAGTGAGGGACACTACCGCCATACAGTGAGGAACACTACCCCCATACAGTGAGGAACACTACCTCCATACAGTGAGGAACACTACCGCCATACAGTGAGGAACACTACCCCCATACAGTGAGGAACACTACCCCCATACAGTGAGGAACACTACCGCTATACAGTGAGGAACACTACCTCCATACAGTGAGGAACACTATCCCCATACAGTGAGGAACACTACCCCTATACAGTGAGGGACACTACCCCCATACAGTGAGGGACACTACCGCCATACAGTGAGGAACACTACCCCCATATAGTGAGGAATACTACCCCCATACAGTGAGAAACACTACCCCCATACAGTGAGAAACACTATCCCCATACAATAAGGAACACTACCGCCACACAGTGAGGGACACTACCGCCATACAGTGAGGAACACTACCCCCATACAGTGAGGAACACTACCCCCATACAGTGAGGAACACTACCGCTATACAGTGAGGAACACTACCCCCATACAGTGAGGAACACTACCCCCATACAGTGAGGGACACTACCGCCATACAGTGAGGAACACTACCCCCATACAGTGAGGGACACTACCCCCATACAGTGAGGGACACTACCGCCATACAGTGAGGGACACTACCGCCATACAGTGAGGAACACTACCGCCATACAGTGAGGATCACTACCACCACACAGTGAGGAACACTACCGCCATACAGTGAGGAATACTACCCCCATACAGTGAGGAACACTACCGCCATACAGTGAGGAACACTACCCCCATACAGTGAGGAATACTACCCCCATACAGAGAGGAACACTACCGCCATACAGTGAGGAACACTACCGCCATACAGTGAGGAATATTACCCCCATACAGTGAGGAACACTACCGCCATAAAGTGAAGAACACTACCACCATACAGTGAGGAACACTACTGCCATACAGTGAGGAACACTACCCCCATACAGTGAGGAACACTACTGCTATACAGTGAGGAACACTACCCCCATACAGTGAGGGACACTACCCCCATACAGTGAGGGACACTACCGCCATACAGTGAGGAACACTACCCCCATACAGTGAGGGACACTACCCCCATACAGTGAGGGACACTACCGCCATACAGTGAGGGACACTACCGCCATACAGTGAGGAATATTACCCGCATACAGTGAGAAATACTTCCTCCATACAGTGAGGAACACTACCTCCATACAGTGAGGGACACTACCGCCATACAGTGAGGAACACTACCCACATACAGTGAGGGACACTACCGCCATACAGTGAGGAATATTACCCGCATACAGTGAGAAATACTACCTCCATACAGTGAGGGACACTACCGCCATACAGTGAGGAACACTACCGCCCTACAGTGAGGAATACTACCGCCATACAGTGAGGAATATTACCCCCATACAGTGAGGAACACTACCGCCATAAAGTGAAGAACACTACCACCATACAGTGAGGAACACTACCGCCATACAGTGAGGAACACTACCGCCATACAGTGAAGAACACTACCGCCATACAGTGAGGAACACTACCCCCATACAGTGAGGAACACTACCGCCATAAAGTGAAGAACACTACCACCATACAGTGAGGAACACTACCACCATACAGTGAGGAACACTACCCCCTACAGTGAGGAACACTACAGCCATACAGTGAGGAACACTACCGCCATAAAGTGAAGAACACTACCGCCATAAAGTGAAGAACACTACCTCCATACAGTGAGGAACACTACCGCCATACAGTGAGGAACACTACCCCCATACAGTGAGGAACACTACCGCCATAAAGTGAAGAACACTACCGCCATAAAGTGAAGAACACTACCTCCATACAGTGAGAAACACTACCGCCATACAGTGAGGAATATTACCCCCATACAGTGAGGGACACTACCGCCATACAGTGAGGGACACTAACCCCATACAGTGAGGGACACTACCGCCATACAGTGAGGAATATTACCCGCATACAGCGAGAAATACTACCGTCATCCAGTGAGGAACACTACCCCCATACAGTGAGGAACACTACCGCCATACAGTGAGGAACACTACCCCCATCCAGTGAGGAACACTACCCCCATACAGTGAGGAACACTACCCCCACACAGTGAGGAATACTACCGCTATACAGTGAGGAACACTACCGCCATACAGTGAAGAACACTACCGCCATACAGTGAGGAATACTACCCCCATACAGTGAGGAATATTACCCCCATACAGTGAGGAACACTACCGCCATACAGTGAGGAACACTACCGCCATAAAGTGAAGAACACTACCTCCATACAGTGAGAAACACTACCGCCATACAGTGAGGAATATTACCCCCATACAGTGAGGGACACTACAGCCATACAGTGAGGGACACTAACCCCATACAGTGAGGGACACTACCGCCATACAGTGAGGAATATTACCCACATACAGCGAGAAATACTACCACCATCCAGTGAGGAACACTACCCCCATACAGTGAGGAACACTACCGCCATACAGTGAGGAACACTACCCCCATCCAGTGAGGAACACTACCCCCATACAGTGAGGAACACTACCCCCACACAGTGAGGAATACTACCCCCATACAGTGAGGAACACTACCTCCATACAGTGAGGAACACTACCCCCATACAGTGAGGGACACTACCCCCATACAGTGAGGAACACTACCTCCATACAGTGAGGAACACTACCCCCATACATTGAGGAACACTACCCCCATACAGTGAGGAACACTACCCCCATACAGTGAGGAACACTACCGCCATACAGTGAGGAACACTACCGCCATACAGTGAGGAACACTACCCCCATACAGTGAGGAACACCACCCCCATACAGTGAGGAACACTACCTCCATACAGTGAGGAACACTACCCCCATACAGTGAGGGACACTACCCCCATACAGTGAGGAACACTACCTCCATACAGTGAGGAACACTACCCCCATACAGTGAGGAACACTACCCCCATCCAGCGAGGAACACTACCTCCATACAGTGAGGGACACTACCCCCATACAGTGAGGAACACTACCCCCATACAGTGAGGAACACTACCCCCATACAGTGAGGAACACTACCGCCATACAGTGAGGAACACTACCGCCATACAGTGAAGAACACTACCTCCACACAGTGAGGAACACTACACCCGTACAATAAGGAACACTACCGCCATACAGTGAGGAACACTACCCCCATACAGTGAGGCACACTACCCCCATACAGTGTGGAACACTACCGCCATACAGTGAGGAACACTACAGCCATACAGTGAGGAACAATACCCCCATCCAGTGAGGAACACTACCCCCATACAGTGAGGAACACTACTGCCATACAGTGTTGAACACTACCGCCATACAGTGAGGAATACTACCGCCATACAGTGAGGAATATTACCCCCATACAGTGAGAAATACTACCGCCATACAGTGAGGAACACTACCGCCATACAGTGAGGAACACTACCGCCATACAGTGAGGAATACTACCCCCATACAGTGAGAAATATTACCCCCATACAGTGAGGAATATTACCAACATATAGTGAGGAATATTACCTGCATACAGTGAATAATTTTCAGCTATATCGTAATCATTACCTCCATACTGTGATTAATCTTATACACTTCTTATCTTATACAGTGACAGTCCTGGGAGGGAGGGCTGGTCGGGGTCAGACTATGGTGCTTAAGCTGCTCATGGACCAAATATTGCTGGTATCAGGGACAATATGAAGGATTGGCAAGGGGTGTATAGGGCAAAGTGTGTATTTTGGGGTGGGGGCACTGAACAGCAAAGTTACAAGGAACCAGGTAGGTGAATTTCAGATCAAATGACCACACATAACACATGTCTGTGGTTATATATATATATATATATATATATATATATATATATATATATATATATATATATATACAAAATGGAAAAATAGCAGCACAGTCCAAGTGAGTGAAAGGAAAATATGGGTGCTATCCTTAACTCTCACCAGTCGGAGTCCAATGATATACAGCAAAGAAAACGGCAGCACTCCAAGATTGTGAACAAATAAACTAGGTGTTTATTCCACCTCCCGCGACGTTTCGGCTGTGTTCAGCCTTTGTCAAGCTTGACAAAGGCTGAACACAGCCGAAACGTCGCGGGAGGTGGAATAAACACCAAGTTTATTTGTTCACAATCTTGGAGTGCTGCCGTTTTCTTTGCTGTATATATATATATATATATATATATATATATATATAGATACTGCCCTTGGTCCGGAGCTCTGGGCACCTGTGCCCTGCTGTCAGTGAGGGCAGTGTAGTGCACCCCAGCGTCACTGGCAGCATCGCACAACGGCAAGGGATCCGGACCAAGGGAAGTATATATGTGTCAATGGATAGCTGTCATACACAGCAATTTGGGACACTAAACAATAAGGATCTATAGTCTGCCTGGCAGGACCTCTTTAAGAATTTACCACTTTGGACACTGAACCGCTGCCTGTGAACTGTGCTCCGGCCCGTGCCTCACTCACCGGAGGAGACTGACCTGCTGCTGTTTCTCTAAGACATCACTAGTGATCACAGAGCAGGTCAGAGGCAGCCTACAGTGTGATAGATAACTGGATCTCTTGGCAAGCGGCAGCATTTCCTGCCTAGCCGGAGCTCCAGTGCTGAATGTAGAGAAGGCAGGGGAGATGGTACGTGTGCCATAGGTTTGCGACCACTGGTACAGGCTGTCCCCAGGTTGTGTATAGGATAGATTCTGTAGGTTTGTTCTTAAGTTCACAGTAAGTCAGAACAGGTATTTTTGGTTGACCTAGGAACAAGGATTAACAATAAATCTTCATTGTAGACATCTTATAGTGGATACTTGCAGCCTGGGACTAAAGTTAAGTAAATAACCAGCATTTAGGGAGCTTCGCCAGAGATTACATTGGGTAAAGAGGTCCGTCTGTAACTAGAGGTCATTTGTAAGTCGGAGACTGCCAGTACCTGCACATTTATGTCCCTTTGGTCGAGACAACATACTTTGGGGATACATATCCTACAGAAAGGAGGTCATTTCTTCACTGCCGTAAAAGACAGTGTAGTGATAAAATGGTAAATGTAAAGACTGATGAGCCAGAAACATAACAATTGATGTGGCTATACTAGAAATAGTGTCCGGCAGACATGAGTTATGGCTGCTGAGGAGACCTGGGAAATGACAGTCAGTCACAGACGCTGTAATTGCTGTCCGAGCCCGCAGACATATATAAAACACACAGAGGAATAAAGAGAGCGGCATCCAGATGGACATCCCTCACCGCACCAGATTTCTCCATGAATTAAATATGAATCCAGGCTCTTAAAAGGATGTTTAACACACGGACAAAAGGGGATTCTGAAATGTTATCTTTAATAAAAGAAAAGATAATGCCCTGTGATAAACGTCCTACCTGTCTCTCTTCCTTCAGATCTATCTATAATATATCTATCTTCAGATCTATCTAATTAGAAAAAAATCAACAGCACTCCCACGGATTTGTGGAAGAAATCAAGTGGATTTCTTCCAGTGGGCATGATTTTTCCTGACACCATTGGGAGCGCTGCTGATATTTCTCTACTTATGTGACATGGAGTTTAGCCTCACTGACAGCTGGTAAAGTAATTTTTTTAGTCTATAAATTGAAATTATGTAGAGCATTAGAGACCACACACTCTGTTTAAGTGGTGCTCATTGTCGGATTTTCAATCCAGAAATGTCCATATAGAAAAACATGGCACACACATAGAATAATGTATTTTCTTCTTTTATTTAGTGCAAAATTTTCACCATATATAAAGAGGTAGGTATAACAGATCAAATTTTACAATGTTTCGGTCACGCAGCCTTTGTCAAGTTAGATCAGGCTTTCTCTTGTGGCTGCTCTGGCTTGGTTCACTGGAACACTGTTACAATTGGACCCATAGAGCATTCTAGGGTACTCCTAAAATTAGAGATAACCTGGGACTGTCCTTGTGGAGTTCAGGGCGAGCGGAGTTTAGGGCATACTAGGGGCAGGGCCGTAACTTGAGAGGGTGCAGAGGTTGCGATCACACCTGGGCCCAAGAGGTTTAGGGGGCACTTATGGTGTCACTTTCCCATATGAGAAGACTATTACTATAAACCATACATTGTAGTCGGGGGCGCGGCACAGACTTTGCACTGGGCCCATCAGCTTCTAGTTACACCTAGGGGCTGTGCTTGTACCTTATTCCTGACCTAGATGTGCCGATAACCTGCCAGCAACAACCCTCTTCATCACAACTCGCAGGATGAGACCTGAACATTTTTTAATATGACTTACAGTATTAGTATTTAATATGACTTACAGTTCATCTATTTGGTGCTGTTTGTGTTTGCATAAGGACTCTGATGGTCACCGTGTCCTATTGAGATACCGACCACGATTTGGTGGTTAGTGTGATTTGTACGTGGTGTTTTTTTTTGTTGTATTTTAATATATTCATTAAAAGTTATGTTTTATATACCCTCACCTATATTAATGTATACTTAATTGGGTTGGTGAGCCATCTATTGTGCTTGTGGTAGTACATGATGTAAGGCTGCTAATTCATTGGGGCACATTTGCTAAGAGTCTGCGGACTGCATTTCCGTTGGTTTTCCCGTCTATTTCCGATTTGCGCCACATTTAACAGGAGTTTTTGGCGCACGCAATCGTATTTTTGGCGTCGACTTTCATGCGACACAAATCGGGGGTCGTGGCCATCAGACAACCTGACTGATTTGGACTAAGCGCGGGATTTAAAATTCAAATTATGTTGCAAGACATGCACTTACATGCACCAGGAAGAAGATGGTGAACTCCGGCGGACCTGAGCAGGGAGGCGTCACATGCAGGATATCGGGCGCACGATCTTGGTGGATCGCGCCTGACTTCATCCTCGGCAGAGAGTCCGGATCGGGGATCGCGACAGGACCGGGTAGGTAAATGTGCCCCATTGTATTTATTACACAGTTACACTTACATCAAACATATAAAAGGTTAAGGGGTATGGATTAGTGGGTTCAGAGGTACAAGTGACAACTATTGGGGGTCCAATTGCAGTTTATGGGGCCGAGGAGCTCTAGGGTTTCCATTGATATGTATGCAGTGTTAGATTTCATTAACCCGCACTTACTGTTCCTGCTCGCGATTATTAGACCATTTCTTATGGTTCATTTAGCAGATGTAATTAATTTGTTGTCATTCGGTGGAAACTGCGGCAGGAAAAGGCAGATTTTCCTGGACTTCACATGTTGTGTAAACAAACTTGCTGCAGGCGTGACATGATAAGAACACCCCTGAGGGCACCCGGCAGCCGCCGCAGCAAGACGGGAGTGTAAATACCAGATGTTTCAGGGGGAAACTGCTAGAGAAACAAAATTATTTCCAAATGACAGAAATTAGTTATTAACATCTTGTTAAAGATGTTAAAAAGGAATGAAGTCTTTTACTGTATAAAATCTCTCTCGGCATGAACACTGTTACTTCCCAGTGTGTAAGGACGCTCCAGGCTTGTGTCTTACTGAAGCTTTGAAGCTTCAGTTTGGTTAAAATATTTTTGGAATGTTTTAATTAATTGATTCTTTAGCGGCAAGAAAAATAACACCTGAAAGTTACAAGATAATCAAATTATTAAAACACTTAATTTTGGGGGCAGAAATAATCAAAGACAGCAATAAACATCCTCCTTATTTTTTTCTACTTACTGTATATACTCGAGTCCCCGGGTTACATCCAAGATAGGGTCTGTAGGTTTGTTCTTAAGTTGAATTTGTATGTAAGTCGGAACTGTATACTTTATCATTGTAACCCCAGCCAAATTTTTTTGGGTCTTGGTGACAATTGGATTTAAAAAATGTTAGGTTGTCATAAGAATCAGGATTAACAATAAAGCTTCATTACAGACACCGGTGATAACTGTTACAGCTGATCATTGTAGCCTAGGGCTAAAGTACAATAAATTACCAATATCCAGAGGTCCGTTTGTAACTAGGGGTCGTATGTAAGTCAGGTGTTCTTAAGTAGGGGACCGCCTGTATAAGCAAAGTTTTTCAGCACAAAAAATGTGCTGCGAAACCCTAAAGTGGCTTATACTCGAGTCAAGAAAAAAAACAAACCATGTACTCACCTTCCGAAGCCGCCTACCCCCCCCCCCCCGCAGGTCCTCTTTGATGCTCTAACATCGGCTTTGTGCTGTCCATCACAGGGATTGCGACAACATCGGCACACAGTATAATGTCAGAGAGCGGCTGACATCAAAATCCCTGTGATGGAACGGTGTGGGGACATGAAGAAGATACCGGAGCATCGATTGATTGAAGAGGACCTGCCAGGGGGCGGGGGCGTTGGAAGGTGAGTACACTGGCAGGCTATATACTAAGGGGGCTGGCAGGCTATATACTACAGGGGGCTGGCTGTATACTACAGAGGCTGGCAGGCTATATACAACAGGGGTTGGCAGGCTATATACTACAGGGGGCTGGCAGGCTATATACTACAGGGGGCTGGCTGGCTATATACTACAGGGGCTGGCAGGCTATATACTACGGGGGGCTGGCTGGTTATATACTGCAGGGGGCGCTGGCAGGCTATATACTACAGGGGCTGGCAGGCTATATACTACAGGGGCTGGCAGGCAATATACTACAGGGGGCTGGCTATATACTACAGGGGCTGGCAGGCTATATACTACAGGGGGGGGCTGGCTGGTTATATACTGCAGGGGGCGCTGGCAGGCTATATACTAAAGGGGCTGGCAGGCTATATACTACGGGGGGGCTGGCTGGTTATATACTGCAGGGGGCGCTGGCAGGCTATATACTACAGGGGCTGGCAGGCTATATACTACAGGGGGCTGGCAGGCTATATACTACAGGGGGCTGGCTATATACTACAGGGGGCTGGATGGCTATATAGTGGGAGGCTGTGACCAATGCATTTCTCACCCTCGTCTTATACTTGAGTCAATAGGTTTTCCCAGTTTTTTATGTCAAAATTAGGGGTCTCAGCTAATACTTGCGTTTTTTTTTTTTTTCATTTTTAAAAACATGTGTTTTATGCACATCCAGATATTACTGTAAAATAATTGCAGGGTAATTGACCATTGAGAGGGGGCAACTTTGTTGTGAACCAGGAATACAGTAACAGCTTCTGCCCACTTCACAGAGCACGGAGCCAAGAGTTTCTAGCTTCAGTGTTATGTCGACTGGTACAGCCAATTAGTTGGGAGCACGCTGTTGTCCACAGGTTCACTATGTAATCCTAACATACAGTAATTTATCCAAAAATTCTAACACATCATTTTATCCCCTGTGTCAACATTGAAGAATATTTTCTTCACTGTCTTAATTTAAATAGGACTAGATAACCTTAAAATGCTCTGAATGTACCCGAGTGGCTGTTGCCGGATGACAGTCTGGGTCAGTGTGGTCTACACTGCCCATTTGTTGACTTAGCTTAGGCCAGAAAAAGTACCTACATTTTGGAGGATTTTTTTGGAGCCCAAAGATTTATCCTAAAATGGAGTTTTTTAGAGAAGAGGGGAGGATCTGTGCTCTGAGATCTCACACAGGAGTGCACCAGGTCCAGCTACAATCCTAGAATTCCATTTTACCCAGTCCTGCTGCTACTAAAAACACACAAAGGTATACTACACGTATCTCCAGGGTCGATAACTAACACTGTCTGCAGCTTTGTATGGTCAATACTGCTGATAGGCTCCCTTTAGGTCATTCTTATTTCTAGCAAAACCATGTCCATTTAACAAAATAAATCCCATATGGTATAAAGGGAAATCTACCATCAAAATCCATCATGATAAACCAGGGACACTTACTCATAGATTCAGAAAACGTGACTGTGCTAAGCTTTTTAGATTTGTTATCCATGGCCTCATTCCTTCTCAAATCAACTTTTATAATTAAAGGAATCCTACCATTTGATTTGATGCATTATGAAGCAAACATACATTGAGAATGCTGTAGCTACACTGATGCAGGATCATATCTTGGATAATCCCTGTGCTGAGTGGTTTTGCTGAAAAAACAATTATAAAATTCAGGACCTTGGGAAAGCTGGATTGCATGATTGCACACGTTACACGGAGCTTGTAGTACACATGGGGCTTAGACCAGACAGGACTAATCAACTCATATACAGCAGCTGGGGGATGGTGCAGCAATTGATTATTCTACCTTCACGCACAACCCAGGGATTATATCATCCTGTGAAGCAGTGAATAACTAATGTGCTAGGAGAAGCACTGAGCCCAGCCACAGAAGCCACAGCGCTTCATTATCATAATTTTATAATTGTTTTATCAGCAAAACCACTCAGCTCAGGGATTAACCAAGATATGATGCTGCATCAGTGTAGCTACAGCATTCGCAAGGTATGTTTGCTTCATAATGCATCAAATCAAATGGCAGGTTTCCTTTAAGATAATGAGCAAGAAGAACTCTAGGAGTTGTAATCAGAGTCCCTCCATGCC
Organism: Engystomops pustulosus; assembly: GCF_040894005.1. Classification (NCBI taxonomy): domain Eukaryota; kingdom Metazoa; phylum Chordata; class Amphibia; order Anura; family Leptodactylidae; genus Engystomops; species Engystomops pustulosus. The sequence continues at coordinate 256,959,040 of NC_092411.1, forward strand.
GCCGCTTCATAGGCTGTTACACTGTCTCACTCTCCTCCTGCGCTTCTCCCCTCTCTCTGCCTGTTGTAATCTCACTGCAGAAGAGGACATTTCCTCACATGGTGGGAGGGGAAGTGCTACTGTGCAGTGTAAGCTACAGCCTGAGGGGGCTTTGGCAACACCCATCATTAGCATAATTATAAAAGTTGTGGATCTATGAGAAATTTCCCCGGGGTATATCACCATTTATTTTGATGGTAGTTTTACTTTAAGTAACTGTGCCCCTACAGCATAAAACTACTGTAGGTATTAGAGACATGGAAGAAAGGTACATTTTTCTAGACGAATATGACAATGACATTTCGCATCCACACTCCTATAATTTTAGAAGCATCTTATAAATGAAGACAACTATCTTGTGAAATGAAGCTAAGGTTAGCCTGACATTGCTATTATACTCTGCCTTGAATTGCTGTGTTTGCAGTTCTTATTAATAACACTGGTACAGCTACAAGTGCAGTAAAATGCTACAAGATAATGTGAAAACTTCAAGCTGATAAAGCCGCTCTACGGAAAGTCTGATAAGCTTCTGCATGAGCGCCGCGTGCCCTTGAGAAAGCAAAATGCTCTTACAATAACATGCAAGTCTAAACTCAGCCAAAATCATGCACTAGGATTTACAGACCCATCATTTGGTGACAAAGTAAACCTGAGAAAATACCACAAATCAAAGAGTAAAAAAAAACTAAATGTGAATAAATATTAAAAAAAAATAATAATAATTATAAAAAATGTGAAAATAAATGTAAAAAGAATTATGAATAAATGAGAATACTGAAGATGTGTGCTTGCTGCTTAGGTCAAAGGGGGTTTCCTCTTTTAGAGGTAATCCCTGACCCTGAAAAAACAAGTTATAATTACCCCAGAATTGACCCCGACATCAAATCCAATAAACATGTCTTGGGATGTGTTCATTCTTTAAAGGAAACCTGCCATTTGATTTGATGCATTATGAAGCAAACATACCTGGAGAATGCTGTAGCTGCACTGATGCAGGATCATATCTTGGTTAATCCCTGAGCTGAGTGGTTTTGTTGATAAAACAGATCTAACATTGTGATAATGAAGCTCTGTTGCTCCTATGGCTCCTTCAGTGCTTCTCCTAGCATGTGAGTTTTTCTCTGCAGGAGATGATGATGCAATCACTGTTCTCCCTGCCAGACAGAATAATCAATTGCTGCACCATCCCCCAGCAGCTGTGTTTTAAGTGATCCAGCTCATTGATTAGTCATGCTTGACTAACGTCCATTTGTAATTACAAGCTCATTGTTTAATGTGATGATCTAGGCAGCCAGCCTATCCCCAGTTTCCCAAGGTCCTGAATGTTATAATAGCTTTTTTCAGCAAAACCACTCAGCTCAGGGATTAACCAAGATATGATTCTGCATCAGTGTAGCTACAGCATTCTCAAGGTATGTTTGCTTCATAATGCATCAAATCAAATGGTAGATTTCCTTTAAATGCCACTGGGAGCAACAATCCTATCGAAAATAGTGATGGGATTTAAAGGGTAACAGTCCCATTCAATGCCAGCACCCATCACGAATGTTACTAGTGGGGATGAACATTCAGGTTTGAGGATCCGGACCAGACCAAACTTTGATGATGGTTTCGGCCATACTCAGGGAAACCAAAACTCAACCCCAAACATGGCATCATCATTGATGGATGTCAAAAGCAGAAGCACCACTGAACGGATGATCAATGCACCCAAGTGATCGGATGGTCCAGTGATGTCCTACAAGTGGTAAATATATATTTTTTGTTCAGGTCACTGCTCAGCGTTCAGACTGCCAAAACTTGTGTGTGTGTTTGTGCTCTAGTATTGGAGAGCTCAACATGGCGCTGTCATAGGATGCCACCTTATAACCCAAAAGAAGCGTTCCATGAATAAAACACAAGGAGGCTATGTACTTACATGCACCACAAAGAAGAAGGTGAACAGACCTGAGTGTGGAAGCAACAAATGCACGATATCTTAGTGAATGGCGGCGCTGTGCATTGGAGTCGGACAATGCAGTTTTGGTGAACTCCGGGGACGGAATAAGTAAATGTGCCCCAAGATGTAGAGTATACATACTTTATAGAACAAATTGAAACATTTGAGTTGAAAACAATTACAGAAAAGAATAACAGTTTCTACACACTAGAAATTATGGGGTGTGTATGTCACTTAGAAATATAATAAACGATAACAAATATTGGGGCACATTTACTTAGGGTCCGAACGCTGCATTTCCATCGGGCTTCACGATTTTTTTAAAAGTTGCGCTGAATTGTCCCGGGTTTTTGGCACACGCGATCGGATTGTGGCGCATAGGCGCCGGCTTGCATGCATCAGAAATGGGGGAGCGTGGCCGTCGGACAACCCGACTGATTCGGACAAACCGCGTAATTTAAAAACGATATTGCGGCGCAAGATCAAGCACTTGCATGCACCAGGAAGAAGAAGGTGAACTCTGGCGGACCTGAGCAGGGAAGCAACACATGCAGGAAATTGGACACAAGAACTTAGTGAATCGCGGCAGACCCGAATCCTCATCGGACAACACACAGCGGGGATCGTGACAGGACCGGGTAAGTAAATGTGCCCCATTATGTCATATGATGATTATGTAGGAGGATGTAGTGAACAGTTATATAAACCCTAACTCAATGTAACATCCCAGTGCATGTAATAGTTGGATCAGCACAAGTGGATAGAGGTCTGTGTGGGTATATAGTATGCACAGTATGTAGTGTGTGTACACTGACCTATCCCTCTGCTGTCATAACTGGGAGCAGCTCCACTACTTCCCTCCATGTCCATGTGACGACTTCTTGTCATCCCAATGGCGTTCAACAGTAAAACACAAATATTATGTTTCTTTTCTTGTGGTTCCTTAACTCAAACGAAGATGAGAAATCTGGTTAATCCAGTGCATGCAGCTCCTTCCCACACATTTGGTCATTATCTTTCATTAGAAGCCAAAAAAAACAAAAGCTAATAAACAATTACGTTAGGTTTAATGGCGGGACATTGTCAGCACACAATCGCCTCCATTAGCTCCTTCCATAATTACTAGACACTGTAATTTGGTGCCAATAACAACTAGTGATTTGCACATAGTCTTCCTCAGGCGTAGCAGGCAGTGTCTTACAACATCACTATGATAATGAGTAATAATTGGCGGCCTTACAATTACCTCCCCTGTGTAGATCCCGGGCCGTGTGAAGTACATCTGTAGTAGAACATGTTTGTTTATTCAAGTATCACAGGAAGTAAAGAGACCGCGCTGGATATATTGTCCCCGCACCGCTTCACGTTTAGGAAATGTATAGTTATTTCTATTAATCACAGAATCAATATGACACGCGGCAGTGGGAGTGGAAAATATGGAAGCGGTGATTTACTGCTACAGCCGAGACATGGCTTTATACTCCCAGTAAGTGCTTTCTATTGATCTCTGCATCTGGAATACACCACGTAAGCAATTCATTAGGATTCATGTTTGATATATAGTTCTTTGCATTTAATAAAAAATAGGCAAGTAGATTCCTTGAAGAAAATTTACCATCACAATCCATTATGATAAATCAGGGACACTTACTCATAGATCAAGGCACCGTGACTGGGGTAATCTTCTTATATTTTTTTTCCATGGTCTGCTTCCTTCTAAAATCAACTTTTAAAATTATGCTAATGGAAGAGAAGGGCTCCAGGGGTGTTGCCAGAGCTTCAAAACCTCCCACTCTGCTCCCTCAGTACTTCCCCCTCCCTCTGCCTGATGTAATCTCCTGGCAGCAGAGTAAGTTTCAGCACACAGTCAGCGAAGAGAAGTGCTCCTGCACAGTGTAATAACCTGTGAAGATTTAGCATGAAGCATGAACCATCTTGGTTCATAACTTAAAAAGTTGATTTTGGAAGGAAGGAGGCCATGGATAACAAATATAAGAAGATTGCCACAGTCACGGTGTCTGGATCCTTGAGGTAGTGTCCCTGGTTATCATGATGGATTCTGATGGTAGATTTCCTTTAAATGGGTTTCCCCATTTAAAAAAAGTAATGAAGTATCACAAGGTTCGGGGTATGACCTCTGAAGGCCTAGTATTCCTAAGAAGGAAAGAACAGCATCACTGATTTTACCTTGCTGAATCCAGCAGTCACAAAGTAACTGCATCTCTTAGAATTGGAAGAATGGGAGGCAAATGAACTACTTGGCGCTCATCGAATTATTCACGTCTCCTGTCACCAGGGACCTAATTTTCACTAAAGACAAGTTACAGGAGCCCATTACAGCTGTGTTGCAAATATGCCTTTCTGCTTTCTCTAAGCATTTGCATGACAATATAATTGAGTGTTAAAACATACCTTGCACCCTGACAGTATCCTCTGTGTAGTCCCAGGTGTTGGGCTTTGGTTTGGATGCATTTCAAAAAACAACATGTGACTTGTCTGTGCTGCTCACTCCTCAGAGCTCCCATCTTTGTGCTCCTGTACCGCTCCTCTGCTCCTTCACAGAGGGGGAGGAAGGAGCAGTACAGGAGCACAAATGTGGGGACTGAGAGCTGAGGTGTGAACAGCGCAGATAAGTCACATGTTGTATTTTGACATGCATCAAACCAAAGCCCAACCCCTGGGAGTACACAGAGGATTCTGTCAGGGTGTAAGGTAAGTTATCACACAATTATATGCTTAGAGTAGGCATGTTTGTACTACATGTGTGATGGGCTTTTGCAAAATGAGGTAAAAATGGGGTCCCTAGTGACAGGATCCCTTAAATTATTTTTTTTTCCTCTAGTTTTGTGGATTTTTAGCATTACTGAAGATAAGAACATGTTTCAGGATCAAACCATCAGCATGTACCTAAAAACTACCTGGGTGGTAGATTTCCTTTAAGAATTACAAAACCTTTAAAGGTTTTTTGTTACTCCCCGAAATGAATGGAGCAGCAGGATGCACATGTCCTGTTCTTCTCTATGGAGCGGGCAGAGATTGCCAAGCACCATACTCTGCAATCTCTGTCAGTTCCAGCCCAGACATGCGCATCCTGCTGCTCCGCTCTTCTCGATCAGTGACGAGGGGTCCCACTGGGGTACATCAGGCCCCATTGGAGCCTTGTACTCATGTTCTGAGGATAGGGTCTTACTTGTTTAGTGGGGAAAGCATCTTCTCATGCAGTTAGCAGTGTATCTGAAAGCACTGAGAGATCTGTCCACCTCTGGCATATCGTGGGTGTTACTGGTTGGGGTTGTGTTGTGGTACCTAAAACCGGACCTAAACAGGATTTTAAAATTCTTAACAAGTTTTAATGGAACACTACTCATGTGTCCAAACTTAACAAGACAAACTAAGACCCCTGGTTTCCTGCCTACTTTTTGCCTTCAATTGCTTTACTATATCTAGCGCACAGACAGCCCATGTGGTCTCCTGTGCCCGTATAAATTCAGAATGCTATTGTGTAGATGGGTATATTGCCAGCTACACCAAGGTCAATACATTTAGCTGTGAACGCAATTGATTTTTTGATGTAATCCATGTAGGTTTTATCACAATAACAAGTCTACCTCCGCTATGACAAATACTTACTCACCCCTTGGGGGAATTACAGTGTGCAACCAGGCATTTCTATGTATATAACAAAATGAATCCGGAGCCCTGGAGGATGCGATGTGCACTGGAGGTCACACAGACGGCTTACAGAAAGCAGTGTAATATGCTGCAGATACACATGGATTTACTTGAAAAAAGGCTTTCATCTAAAAACATAAAATAGTAAGCAGAGTCTGTCCAGGAAACATCTCTGAGTCAAAATAAAATACAGACCGATTCCTATACAGTTCGATTCCAGATTCAGGGTGACAGGATTAGACTTCACAACATACATACATGTATACACTCATATACACACTACTCAATCAAGTCATTTTATTAAAAACAACTCTTCATATTTTACAAAAAAGAAAAACATACACACATATCACAATATAAGACACATACAAAAGACAAAGATATCCCCCCACCCTACCAACCTAAGGCGAAGGGTGTCTCCTAACACAACAGTATTCAGGACCCTGGTGAGATTTAGACACTGTATGAGTGTCCCCCTACATGAGAGGAGACTACGTACCGTGTCACCACCTAAAGACACAGGGGCTTATTTACTAAGGGTCCTGGAACGCACTTTAGTTGGATTTTAGAAATTTTTGGGATTTGCGGTGCTGTGACAGCTTGTGTCGCAAGAGATCGGATTTTGGCGCAGCGCCGGCATTCATGTGACAGAAATTGGGGGGAGGGCCGTCGGACGATCCAACTGATTCAGACTGAGCGTGAGATTTAACATTTAAATTGTGTCACATCCAATGCACTTACATGCACCAGGAAGAAGAAGATGAACTCCGGCGGACCTGAGCGGGGAAGCGAAAGATGCAGGATATTGGGCGCGCGACAATGCACTTTCGGGGATGGCAACAGGACAGGTAAGTAAGAATAAGTGTTCAAGAATAAGTCTCCCCATCTCTACCTTGGAATAGTCCACTTTCAAGAGAGGGTAACTCCGAGGTCAATATCCTGGAGCACCACTGCCCCTCATCCTTCATAAGGGCATTGCATTTTGTGGTTGAGGGGCTTCTAGCTAATGGAAGGCCACTAATTTGTGAAGAATCTTGGTTTCCGAGAGTTTTTAAACTTCTGTTAATTGAAAAATCTGACACAATACACCTACTGGGGGAAGCCCTAATATTAGTGGTGAATAGTTTAATAAGCAGGTCAAATATTCAGCCACAGAAACCCTGTAACAGAGGACGGGTCCAGAACATGTATAGAAACACTGCTTGTTCGGTTGGACAGCGGGGACATTGCGTATCACAACGTAATTCCATTTTATGCCAAAGCGATAAACGCGATGGAGCAAGAACCGTTATGTCTCAGCAATATGTTCACACCACCTCAAACACGTCTTTCCATACCTCTTCCTTAATACCATCAATGTCACTGGCCCAATTATCCCAAAGTCCATCTAAAGAAAGGACCTGAAAGGAAAGGAAGTAAAGGACCTGATCATAATGAAAAATGTATCAAACCATTAGTGGGACCCACGAACTCCTTCATGTAAATTATTATTGAAGAATGTAACACCAGAGAGCAGACCCGCCTCGGAGCCTCCACAGTGTGTTGTAACTGCAAATATCTATAAAACTGTGATTGTGAAAGCTCAAACTCACATTATATCCATATTACTCTTCTGGGCCTCAATGTGAAAACTGTACTAGGCCATACTATAATGTACTGTCTATATTACGGGTCTTTACATATGTGAAAGAGGCTCCGCATGGGTCCCTATGGCTTTTGTGCCCAGCTATGACTACATCCTTTGCATGTGCCAGTACAGATCCACACACTAATTTTCTGTGGGCCACCTAAGGTCCCCACACACTCCCAACATTTAGGCCCCAGTATGAAGATTTTCTTGGAATCTAATGGAATCTCACTGTAGTGATAGGAGGTCATTGGGAGTATGACTTCATTCTATGTTCCATTCTTTAATGATTTGGCCACTTATAGAAATCTTTAAAATGGAAAGTATAAGACCATAAGAGGGCCACACATACTATACTTACCCTCATAAAGTTTCCGATTCCTCTCCAGAAACTGTAGGGATCACATGTATCTGCACTGATATGGGAAAGGTTATGAAGGTTATAATGTCTGCACGACCCTCTCCATTCACTGGAAGCTGGCAGGACGTGACAAGTCACAGGAAGTCCAGAGTCCTGCTGCCCCATGGTCACGTGACTGAGGGCTCCCAGCAGCAAGCGGGAAACTTTATCAGGTTGAGCATAACATGGGTGATATTATTAGGGTCTTATACTTAACCTGGTTAAGATTTCCAAATGGCCAACCCATTCTATTATAGACAAATAATCACAAGAATGGGGTCCATAATGGATCTAAAGCACCTAGGAGGCTTGATAACATGATACAATATCATTTGTAATTATTTCAGGGCTTCTATCCCAGTGTTCTGGGGCAAAAGCCTTGATAAATAGGCCCTCTAGTGTGAATGAAGAGGTAAGGTGCATGTCTGCTTCCAGCTCTATCCACTTCTAAAGGACCTCCAGGACGGCCATCTTTAGTCCCAGAGATATGAACAAACACAGACACTCAACCCATGGATTGCTGATTAAAATGAAGCCTACTGGGATCAAAATATCTCTAAACCAATAGCAGCAGCTGTCAAAGGTGTATTCGGACCCTAAATTGGTTTTCCCATGAACAATTGACAATTAGCACCTCCAACGATCATGAGAATGGGGTCCCTAAGTCCAATGTATGTACAGCTGTAGTGCACATGCATCACCACTGCTCCATTCATATTTCAAACCATTCAAACACGACCATTAAAATGAATGGAGTGGTGGTCAGAGCGCTTACCACTATTCCACGTTCTCTAGGACCCCCATTTTCATTATGGGTTACACCTCAGGGATTAGACAATGTAAGTACGATGTTCCCTTCACTCCCACATTAAAAAGCTTCTACCTTTTGGTTTCATGGCAAGTAGCTTATGTTATCAACTATGAGATCCCTCCAGCTACTAATGAATGAAATATATATAAGTGTATAATGGAAATCAAGTGTATACAAGTAGGTTTATTTTTCATAAACTGTGTAAAGTTGGTCAAAGCTCCTTGAATGAGCTTTATTTTGTCAATGATTGGGCAACTATTCACTAGAATTGCTCATGTTAATTAGTTAGAACAGATAAAATAACAATAACTATCCAGAATCTGGAATAAGGCGTCCATAATAACAGATGCGATATAGCTTAGTGTTAGAAGATTAGTTGATAATAGTAAAACTGCTGTTCACATCCCAATGGCCACTAGATGGCGATATGGCAGTTTGCGTATTTTTTTCTTCTTCCATATGTCATTACAGCAGCGTTAACGCTAAAATAAATTATCGCAGCAATTATCCTAAACTTCACACTTCCCACCATCGAATGTTTGATTCTTTTTTTGAAGGTGATAAATTCTCACTCATTAACACAGAAACAAAGGAGACAATATGAAGCGAAACATTCTAGCAATGCCAATGTTTTATTACAATAACGATAATTTTATTATAATCAATTATGCTGCGCACAATTATTTCAGGATGAGATTCTTTGGAAAAACTGATATTGAAAGAATAGATATAGTCACACTATTAAAAATTCTGATATCATTTAAAATGACTCATTTAAAGCCATAGAATATAATGTTACACAGATAAGTGTGAGTGTAAGGGATGGGAAATAGATAATGTTAATCTAGGCACAAGAAGAATCACCCAGGTGCAGTTTAAGACAGTCTAGGGTATCTTTAGGGCAGGGGTGTAAACTGATGGGGTACAGAGGGCACAGTCACTCCTGGACAAACATATCTATTCCTCATATGAGAAAACCAATACTATAAATATTAAAGTTGATGGTCTGGTAGTGATTTTGTATTGCGGTCTACAACTATTTACACCTATATTTCATATCCAGACTTACTGGGCGACAGCCCCGGGTGGAACCCATTGGAAAAAATGGGGGCCACCCAGTAAAAAAAATAACAAAGTAAGTACTCACCTTCCCGCCATCCCCGTGGCTCCTCTTCTTTATTCATGGCCCAGCTCCTACCTATTTACTGGGGCAGTGTGTTAGGTACCTATATACTTGGGTGGCGGACAGTGTGTTAGATACCAACAGGGCCAGCCCCAGGTCTCAGTAGGCCCCTGGGCAAAAGCGCCTCTGTGGGCCCCTTTGCAGCAAACTCAATTTATTATTCCCAAACATCCTTGTCAAAGTTATTTTATATACAGCCCCCTCAGTTTAACTATATGCAGCCCCCCCATTGCTTCATTAAACACAGAGCCCTCACCCCTAACCAGGTGCTGCCAGCCTGCTGGGGACTAAGATTCGACTGTGTGGGCCCCCCCAGTAGCTCTGGGCCCTGGTACTTGCCCATGTATGCCTGGTGCTGGTGCCATCCCTGGATACCAATATACTTGGGGGCAGTGAACTGGATACCTATTTGGGGAAGATTTTTATTATGTTTTTAAGCACCTGGTGAGGATTACAGCTCAATTCAATAGAGATGAATGGGTAGATATCACACACTACCCATTGTCAGGAGAGGAGTGGGGTTTTTTTTTGGAAGAAAGCAACCATGTTTTTCAACCTCCAGACAAACCCTTTAAGCAATTTTCACCTACACATTATACAACAACATCCATCCACTACTCCGATAAAACATATTATTATCTATGACCTTTTCATATGTATTTATAAAAGTCACAAAGTCTTGTTTCCTTCAAAGAATAATAAATCTTACAATACAATTTCCTTGTAATAATACAATAACATCCTGTAATTATTCACCTATGATTTCTTTTTAGCACTTGCCCCATTTAGCAGTCAGTGAATTCTTACTACATATTAATTCTAGTTAATCGTTTCGGGGCCATTGTGCCGCTGCCCATGAGGTCTGAAAGACCAATTGGCCGGTGACTGAGAAGGGAAGGAGGGTGAATAATGGGAGAGAATTGTGACTATTCCATACTGTGTACATTGTCTTACAGTCTTGGTCTATACAAGAATACAGCAATCCTGACATCTCGGGTAGTACGTATGTGCCGGAGAGATGATCCTCCACAACATCTGCCTCCATTTTTACCTGCACAGAGGACTTGTCACCTTGTCTTAATATACCAATTCTGATCTTTGTTGTAGAACGACTTCTCCTGAAGATATATGAATACCCTTATTGGACGACATAAGTACACACGACAAATGATGACACTCCGCTCTCAAATGACAATAAGGAGCATAGTCATAGACAAATGGCCTTGTATCTGAAGTATCTTGGATTAGCCTTTATTCAAGTGTACAGTATTTTCCGGTCTATAAGGTGCAGCGGATTATAAGGCGCACCATCAATAAATGCCTTCTAAAATGTCTAGGTTCATATATAAGGCGCACCGGATTATAAGGCGCACCTGATTGTAAGGATGAATGACCAGCCGGTGGCAGACCTGTGCACAGTTCAAGGCAGCTGTTGTCTGTAAGTAAGGTTCATATATAAGGCGCACTGGACTATAAGGCGCACCTTTGATTTCTGAGAAAATCAAAGGTTTTTTTGTACGTCCGAAAAATACGGTAAATGTCATCCCTTTTAATATTGTGGGAGTGTTGTAAACATTTTTCTTATATACTTTATTAAGGAATTCTGCCCAATTTGTAAAAAAAAGACCCCTTTCCCTTAGTTACAGCTTTTATCTCCCTGTAGAGATCTATATTCTAGACTGTAGAAAGTGAGTCTATGGAGCCTCAATCCTGTGTTTTCCTGTATGGCTCTGAACAGTTAGGATGAACCCTTTCTGCTCTCCCCCTGGCTACAATATTATATGAGCATATTTTCTAACAGGAGATTATATCACTCAATGAAAGTAAAAAAACAAAAAACGAGAAACAATTCTGCTAGAAAATACTGCTCCTGGAAGATTATAACAAATAACAAACTTCTCAGCGCTATGTAGAACAGCAGAAAGAGCAGAAGTCTAGCTGGAATACAGATCTTCCTTATAAGCAGAGATAAAAACTGTTACTAAGGGGCACTTTGCACCAGGCAGCTTTAAAAATTAATTATGTCTTAATAAGGTATATTAAAAAGAAATTCTACAACACTCCCTCTGACACAGTCTAAGAATATCTCAAAATAAAAGGTAACATTAAAGAAAATCTGTACACTGAATGTTCAATCTACCATTCTATGGTCTTACTATAGAGAGAATAGGCGATAACACTTTCCTTCCTGCTTCCTTCACATTAGTAACCACAGTTCTATATGTGGCATCTACGATCGATTGCCCGCATATCGGTGGATGCCAGCCACAACTGTGGCCATTATAGATTATGACAGCATTTGCCCCATAAAAGTGTAGGCTAGCAAGTAACCCTTTATATACTGGTTTTCAGGAACAAGGTCCTTCACAAGAGCGTGCCAAACATTCGTGCCTCCATAATAGTACATGACAGCCACATGGGCCCCAATAACAGTGTGTACCAGACACCATTTCCCACATAATTGTGTACCAGTCCCAGATGCCTCCATACAGGGCATGATACATGCTCCGCTGTGTGTTTTCCTCTCTAGTGTGTAAGCCAGTTCAGTTATGGACACCATAAGACTCCCCTTCCTCCAGACCCCATTGCAGAATATTGGGATCTGTCACAATAAGATCATAGGAAGAATTCCCTGACTGTGCTATTATTCAACCCAAATTTGATCTATGTCTATTGACTTCCAGAATAGACCATTATTGTGTTAATATTGTTATAAAATAACATTTTATTGGCTGGAATGTTTTTGTTACTACGTGTACTTTGCATTAAAAAGTTCAAAAACTCTGTTCTAGACCTGTTATGACCGTAGTTAACTCCAATATCTTTCCCATGTCACAATCCCTGGTGCATAGAAAGCTGAGAGATGAGTTATTTAGCGGGAAATATTTCTCCTTCAACTTTCCTAAAACTCTGGATACCTTGAGGGTGAATTTATCATCAGGCTTCCTGCACCAGCTTTTTGTATATAAAATAAATTTGTTGTATGAGTGTGATAAAAAATCAAGTAGAATAAAAAAGAGGCACATAGATCCAGACACTGTGACTCAGTAGGAATCATTGGAGGAGAAAAAAATATTTTTTTTTTATTAGAATTTTCACCAAAAAGTCACCAATCCAAAACAGATATTCAATTAAATCTACTGTCAAAATCCATGATGATAAACCGGGGGCACTTAGATTCAGGCACAGTGACTGTGACTGTGTTGCTCTTCTTGTATTTGTTATCCATTGCCTCCTTCCTTCTAATATCAACTTATAAAATTATGCCGATGAGCCATAAACGTTCTGGAGGTGTTACCAGATTCCCTCCATGCCTCAGATTCACAGGCTGTTAAAATGTCTCCCTCTGCTCCTGCAGGGAGCGGGACCACTGTTTTGCCCGTGGGCGACAGTCAGCAGGCCAGATGCAGGAACCCCTCTCATGTGAGGTGGCAGCTGAGGGGTTAACGCGGGCACCGTAGCGGCCCACGCAGAGGCTTCAAGATGGCGGGTCCCTCGAGTGGCGGTCTGCTTCTTAGGGTGATTGGCTAGCTCTAGGGTCACAGTGGCTAGCAGGTTAATCCCACCAATCTCTGCAGTCTGCTGGCTGATGTGGGGCTCACTGTAGCGTTGGAAGGGGGTGTGGATTGATGTAAACCCCGGGGCAAACACCCGGCTTATAATCTCCTGGTTTATAGGTGGTGAATCGGGGTGCCCTTGATGGTAAAATAAGAACCAGGAGGCAGGAGTGACGATCCAACAGGCCCAGCTCACGGCTCAGTTTACTTCAATGCTTACAAGGTCCATATAATGAAAGCAAATTTACACTTGTTCCAATACAGTTCTGTATCTTTAAGATCCAAGCCCCAAAACTGTCACTTTGCTGCACTCCTCTATTCCTGTGGCAGTGCTCTCTATCTTCACTGGACCCTTATATCTGGGCCTAAGCTCCTCTGGCTTCTCTCTGGTCTCCGTGTTGTAGGCCGTGGCCTGTATACTGGGACATTCATCCAGCTGCTCCTGGAGACTGGGTGACTTGGGGGACCTTAGTCTCTCACCTTGGTGATGGGGTGATATTTCTCCCTCTCTGTGAGCTGTATATGATGGTATTTTGCCTGTGGTCAGGCTCCTGCTGCTGTGTCAGGCTGACACTCTCCTCAGCACACACTCACTGACTGAGGACACACTCACTGAGCACATGTCTGTGGGGTGGTCCCTTCCTTATATACTCTGCTCTGACACTCAGAATATTAGGTAACTCCTACATATACAGGTTCTACCTCCCAACCTAGCAGGGCTTGAACCTTAAAGTGGTACAACCAATTTACATAGCATACATGGATAATGCAATGGGAACAGTGTTATCACATTATAAACAGTGCACTTCAGTACATAACATCACATTAATAAACATTAACCCTTTCACTGATGTGGAGGGGCCCAAAGGTGTACTTTGGGACACTACATATTTCCCCACTTGTTGACATAAGCCGTCCCGGCGACGTCTTCCTCTCTGGAACTCCTGTAAGAGAGAACAAAGGGACAACATGCACAGGAAAAATAGTATATATCATACTTGTTCAAGTGCAACCTGGAAACATTTCAAATGTGCGGTGGCAAATAATTCTTCTTTCATAAGAACAATATAAATGTCATTAAAGTCCTTCTCAAACAGTCTCTCAATAAGCATAAACTTTTAAGTCCATCAATGTCCTGGAAATAACAAAACAAATAACAGGTTTAGTCCCTCAGTCCTGATACCTGGCGGGCGTCCTACCCTTAGTGGCTCTTTCAGATCTCCTCAATGGCTCATCTGCGACTGTGGACTCTCCTGGTAATCCACTTCTTTCAGGAACAACAGCAGGCAGGTAGACTGGCAAACAAGGTGCATAAGGCCAGCTTCTTTTAGGCAGGGTTTCAAACGATTACGGTGGACAACTTGGGTACTTTTGCCTTCTCTGCCAATCTCATATATCTCAATACCAGGACGTGGGATGGTCTTGACAATGTAGGGATCTGTTTCCCACTTGCTATCAAGTTTACCGGTGCGGTGGTTATTTTTCAACCAAACTTTATCACCAACCTTCAATGGTTCAGCTTTAGCACGCTGGTTAAAGTCCTCTTGTTGTCTTCTTCTGGCACTTTCCGTACGACTTTCCACAATCTCGTTAGCTTCATTCAGGCGGCGCTGATGATCGGACACCCAATCTGTCTGTGGCAATGGATTGATTTCATCTGGTATCTGTACATCCATGACAATGTCAGATGGTAGCTTTCCCTGACGACCAAACATGAGGTAATAAGGAGTATACCCCGTAGAACAGTGATTAGTGTTATTATAGAGAAACACCAGCTCTGGCAATAGCTTTGGCCAGTCAGCTCTTTTATGAGATGGAACAGTTCTTAACATGTCAATCAGTGTTTGATTCATCTTTTCGCATAATCCATTTCCTTGTGGGTGGTATGATGTAGTTCTAAGCTTCTTACATCCATAAAGGTTGCACATCTCTTGAAATAACTGCGATTCAAATGCAGCACCTTTGTCTGTCAAGATCTGTTCTGGGTATCCATACGGTAACACAAAAGTCTTCCAGAAGATCTCTGCTGTAGTTCTCGCTGTCAAATCTTTTACAGGAATGGCCACTGTGAACTTCGTACAGGCGGTCCCCTACTTAAGGACACCCGACTTACAGACAACCCATAGTTACAGACGGACCCCTCTGCCCACTGTGACCTCTGGTGAAGCTCTCTGGATGCTTTACTATAGTCCCAGACTGCAATGATCAGCTGTAAGATGTCTGTAATGAAGCTTTATTGATAATTCTTGGTCCAATTACACCAAAAATTTTGAAACTCCAATTGTCACTGGGGCAAAAGAAAAAAAATTGTCTAGAACTTCCATTATAAAATATACAGTTTCGACTTACATACAAATTCAACTTAAGAACAAACCTCCAGACCCTATCTTGTATGTAACCCGGGGACTGCCTGTATAGTGGTCGATTATGGTCATGGCATATGCATAGCCTGTTCTGCTTGGCTCTAGCTTCACATGATCAATGGCGACTAGCTCCAGTGGTCTGTGACTCACAATAGAGTGCAGGGGAGCTCTCTGATCTTGCCTCTCACCTCTTTTGGTGGCACAGGAGGGACATTCACGACACCATCTTTCTATGTCATCTCTCATTCCAATCCAATAAAATCTTCTCCTGATTGTGGCTTCTGTTTTCTGGACACCGAAGTGACCTGATTTATCATGGTATGCTTCTAGCACAACTCCTGCATCACGTCGGGGGATTACTATCTGATGGATACGCTCACCAGTAATGGGATCTTGTGTTCTCCGTAGCAACAACCCCTTTTCTCTATAGAAGTATGCACGACTTCTCCATAGCTTGACTAATTCAGGGATGCTTTTCCCATGCTGTGTTTTCCAAGGCTCTTGACCTGAATCTAGGTGAGCTACAAGGTCTTGTAAAACTCTACTTTCTCTCTGGATGCGAATCCAATCAGTATGCAGTGAAGATGGTTCAGGCATGTTGGACTTTGGTGGGAACCTCTTCTGGTTCCTGGTCAAAACAGCTGCTTGGTGTGCAAACTTTACTTGCTGTTTTGGGTCATCCTCCCAAGGGGCAGTCCTTGGCCTTGGGGTATTCCCGTTTAACTGACGGCACTCTCTTTCAATATGGCCCTTTTTCCCACATCTTCTGCATATAGGCCTTCCACCAGCATCAAACTGATCTGACTGTCGTCTACCTGGAGGATAATAGCTTCCTCTGTTGAGCCTATCATTTGGCTGGTTCCTGTAGTACCAACTTCTCTCCTCGCGGGGGCGCTGTTGTTCTCGATGCTTGAACTCTTGGCATAACTCATTGAAACTCTTAGATAAGGCAGCTACTTGCTCTTTAAGTTCTTGTACAGGATCTGGCACTTGCATAGGGGAACACTGGGCCATTACTTCCCCTGGAGTAGTAGTCACTTCAGCTCCTGTCCTCATCTGCGTGGAGTACACAAGCTTTGTACTAGGATAATTTTCTGCAGGATACATTGTAGTTTGCACTTGGCAATTTCCAGACTCTTTTCCAAGGATACGGATGGCTGTTTCTTTAAAATCCAGGAAGGAGAAATTAGGGTGCTGCATGGATAACATCCTCAACTGTGTCTTTAAATTCTCTGTTTTAGCTCCCTCTATGAACTGATCTCGCAGGGTCTTATCTGCATCATTTGCCTCATTGGGGTCTTCCTGCTTTAAAGCATTAAAGGTTTCCTGCAAACTCAGGGCAAAATCACGTAAAGTCTCATCAGGCATTTGCTTCCTGCCAAAGAATCTCATTTTCAACTCAGATACAGTTCTTACATCAAATGTAGCTTGCAGTCTCTCAAGCACTTGTTCCACAGACCTCTTTTCTGTGCTGGGCCAGGATTTGACCTCTCTGAGGGCAGCGCCCTCTAACTGTCCAATTAATATCTCCAACTTTTGTTCAGCATTCACAGGAAACAAACGGAACATGGCTCGGATCTTTTCCTGAAAGTCCTTAAAGGTGCCTACATCTCCCTTGTAACGTGGGAGCCAGGGTGCTCCAAAATAGTAAGGCAAGGCAAATGGCATAGCATTCATAGCTGGGGATGATCCACTAGGGCTGGGCATCTCACGGTCCCCATCATTAGACATCTTCTATAATTTTAACTTGCTGGTTGCCCCTAGCAACAGTACAGTATTTTCACTCTGCAGCAGCTAAACTTGCCGGTATCACTATCTTCGGGTCCCCTACCCGGAACTTGCTCTGTTACACAGTCTCTATTTATTTCTTTAATTCCCTGTACCCTGTTTTCTGTCCAGTGGACACTCACCACAATCAATCTCAGGATGCAGCACGGCAGATGAACGGTTAAGTCCACTCTCCACAGCTTAGCTGGACACTTGTCTCTATGAAGCTCACTGGAATGCTCCTCAGCAACTTCAGCACTTGCTCCGCTAGGCTAGCGGTCCTTGCAGTACCTTCTCAAGATGGCGGCAACTTCCGGCCTTTTTCTCGCTCTTTTTCTTCCTTGGTTTACTCGCTGGTGTAGCTAACTTCTGGCTGTTAACTCTTTCACCACTGGTCATGCAGCTCCAACGTTGTCTGCGATGCTTTACAGTACACTCTATTCTCTTCCAACCTCTCAGGCGCAGAGGCGGTGATCCTGTTCGTGACGCCAAGCGGCGCTATGCAGGGAGTGGGACCACTGTTTTGCCCGTGGGCGACAGTCAGCAGGCCAGATGCAGGAACCCCTCTCATGTGAGGTGGCAGCTGAGGGGTTAACGCGGGCACCGTAGCGGCCCACGCAGAGGCTTCAAGATGGCGGGTCCCTCGAGTGGCGGTCTGCTTCTTAGGGTGATTGGCTAGCTCTAGGGTCACAGTGGCTAGCAGGTTAATCCCACCAATCTCTGCAGTCTGCTGGCTGATGTGGGGCTCACTGTAGCGTTGGAAGGGGGTGTGGATTGATGTAAACCCCGGGGCAAACACCCGGCTTATAATCTCCTGGTTTATAGGTGGTGAATCGGGGTGCCCTTGATGGTAAAATAAGAACCAGGAGGCAGGAGTGACGATCCAACAGGCCCAGCTCACGGCTCAGTTTACTTCAATGCTTACAAGGTCCATATAATGAAAGCAAATTTACACTTGTTCCAATACAGTTCTGTATCTTTAAGATCCAAGCCCCAAAACTGTCACTTTGCTGCACTCCTCTATTCCTGTGGCAGTGCTCTCTATCTTCACTGGACCCTTATATCTGGGCCTAAGCTCCTCTGGCTTCTCTCTGGTCTCCGTGTTGTAGGCCGTGGCCTGTATACTGGGACATTCATCCAGCTGCTCCTGGAGACTGGGTGACTTGGGGGACCTTAGTCTCTCACCTTGGTGATGGGGTGGTCTTTCTCCCTCTCTGTGAGCTGTATATGATGATATTTTGCCTGTGGTCAGGCTCCTGCTGCTGTGTCAGGCTGACACTCTCCTCAGCACACACTCACTGACTGAGGACACACTCACTGAGCACATGTCTGTGGGGTGGTCCCTTCCTTATATACTCTGCTCTGACACTCAGAATATTAGGTAACTCCTACATATACAGGTTCTACCTCCCAACCTAGCAGGGCTTGAACCTTAAAGTGGTACAACCAATTTACATAGCATACATGGATAATGCAATGGGAACAGTGTTATCACATTATAAACAGTGCACTTCAGTACATAACATCACATTAATAAACATTAACCCTTTCACTGATGTGGAGGGGCCCAAAGGTGTACTTTGGGACACTACACTCCCTCAGCACTTCCCCCTTCTCTCTGCCTGCTGTAATCTTAAACAGTGAGAGGTGGAAAGAGCTCCTGCACAGTGTAAAAGCCTGTGAAGACAGGGGCTCTGGTAACAACCCCAAAGCCTTTCTGGTTGAATAGCATGATTATAATAAGTTGATTTTAGAAGGAAGGAGGTCATAGATAACAAATACAAGAAGATTACCACAGTCACGGTGCCTGAATCTAAGTGCCCCTGGCCTATCATGATGGATTTTGATGGTAGATTTCATTGAATATCTGCATTGGATTTGTGACTTTTTGGTGAAAATTCTAATAAAAAATGAGATTTTTTTGCTCAACTGATTCCTAACCATTTCCTATGTCAGGAGAGGGCTGGAGAATATTTGCACCTAAATGTGTGGCTTTGTTTCACGAAAACCCTCAGTTTCTATCACTACCTGACCTCAAGCTCGGAGCACAAATTGCTCCTCCCAACATAATAATTTAAGTTTTGTTTAGACTCTAATTACCCTACTGACAAGGAACAAATTACAAAACTACCAGAAAGAAAGAGTGACAGAAAAGTCTGAGGTTTTATCTATTCGGCAATTAAATGAAATTGAGCATGATATATGATGTACTGTATGTCACAGCAGAAGAAACATAATCTAGAACAGCATTCAGGTGGGATGTAGTGTTGTGGGGGCTGCACCAAATTAGACTGCTGAACCATTTAATGTATTCATGAATGTACTGTAATTGCATCTAGGGGGAATATATATATATAATATTATACACATGCGCCTTTATGCTGTGCTGCTCTCAAATAAGGGAACCATAAAGTTAAAAAATTAACTTCTGAATCTTATTCTTCATGGTTTCCGCCACTCAACTTGGCTGTAACAGGGATGATGGCAATAGCCTGCAGCAGTCACTGACCATTGCGATTGAGGTAATTCTTTGTGCAAGTAAGTAGAACTCTGTTTCTTTTGGCCTATTCTAAGCCAATGCTGCTTTTTTCCCCTGAAGCCAGACCATAAGGGGTGCAGAATGATGACTGCTGGATTCAAGATGGTAGAACTGGACTCCACCTCCCTTACCCTGCTTACTAAGGCTCCATGCACATATCCGCAAATGGCGACCATAAGCTAGCCGCATATATGGCACAATGTGTGCATGGAGCCTAACAGTGTCTCCTGTTACTTATGTATCACTTACAGTAGAGCCAAACTATTCAGCAATCAGTATGTTCCACAGCAAGTAACAAGTAACTCACCAAAAACAAATGGAACAGGATGGTGATGGAATCAGAGAGCACAAACGGAAGATAGGGATAGTTGGCATATAATGGATGATGGGAAATTACTATGGAGGATATGGATGATAGACTGGGGCATAGTGTGTCAGCATATAATGCTGTCCCTAAATGCGCTGGATCTATCAGGAGACTCCGTCCTGCGGATAAGTGGGGGCTGCCGGAGCCGCTGGAGCCCTTCTATGCCAGGTCAGGCTAAAGGCAAGGCTAGGCTTTGGAGCGCCCACTGCAAGGTGCGGCACCTATTGGGCTTAGAGGGGGAAGATGGTTTTGATCTGATATACTTTGTCCATTACTTTTATTTCATTGTGTCTCCATTATAAATTAAAGGGGTATTCCAGAAATCAGCATAATTCATATACAAGTGGGCACTCAAAATATAAGCTAATGTGTAATTAGTTGTTATTTAAAATTTTGCTCCCCTTAGCAGAAAATGCTGGTGACATAGACTGTAATGAAGAATTAAATTGCTACTGGCCCTTTAATCAGTCCGTTAATTTCCTCCGCTTGGAGCAGACACAGGACAGAAGATGGCCGCTGGTCACATGTCCACATCACATGTCCTGCACCTGCCTGGGCAGGGTCATGTGATCACCACTACGTTTGGCTGTAGTCAGTTGGTTGCAGTGCATCCAGTATGGCCACTGTTATACCTCATTACTATGGTAACAGTGCAAGAAGACCTGTTACATCATCACTGGGAGCAGAGCATAAGTGGTAGGAGGAGTTACTGAGAACTAAAGGATCTTGGGTCTTGTAGTTTCCAGTGGCGGCCATCTTAGTGATAACTCCACCTACTTTAGAGAGGCCATAAATTTTGTAAATCATAAAATCAAACTATTTAAGTTCCGTTTTGTCACTAATGACATTGAGTATTGTTGTATTCATTTATTTTTATCATCATGGGTTTTTGTGTCAGACGTTCATATTCCCGGAATACCCCTTTAAGCTAAGCCTCATCTTGTATTATTTATGTTTGTCGCTGTCCAGCATTCTTTTCCATTGTATTTTATTAACTAGCGGTATATGTTTTTACAGCACATATAATAAATCTATAGTGTTTTACCATAGTTGTATTAGTTTGTATACTCTATTTTTTCTTTTTTTGATAATTGTACACATTGCATTTTCTCTATACATTCAGTGTACATTCCAGGAAAGCTCCCTGCATATATGCTGAGTGTATACATAGACATATACTGGCGATGTCTGCACGGCATACCTTGCATACCATGGGAAACACAAGATGAAAAAAGACGCAGCAAGCTATGCATTTCCATTATTCATTTCTATTCATTTACATACACAAAGCCTTTTAGAGTAGACCACACCATTACTCAGCTGTTTCTATCCCAGTAAAACCAGCCATCAGTAACCTATTGCACTTTGCATGAATAACTACATCCAGAGGATTCTGGTCCTGGGTGATAAAGACCTGCAATTACATCTATAAGGAAAAAGACAAGAACAGCTCTGAATTCGGTTTAGTGGCTTTTATTTGTCAATCAGGACAGTCAGGAGGAGCCTTGAAGGCTAAACAGATTACACTAAGTAATAAACGCCTGTGTGTACTGCCCTGCGCTTACATTACCATTTCCAGTGCTAGCACATGTCACATAATAACCGAGGAAACCCGAGAGGAGAACAACAAAACAAGTCCTGATACTCAGAATGACACTGGCTGACAGCCTTGTCACAGTAATAACATAACATATTTCTTTATATACTCTGCTGCTCATTTCTCCTGAGTAGCTTAATAAGCTTAATACATTTTTACCAATTTCCTCACTGACATTCACATACTACATTGCTAACCCCTTCATAGTATGTGCACGCTTAACAGTAAATCTATAATCAAAATCCATGATGATAAACCAGGGACACTTACTCATAGATCCAGGCACAGTGACTGTGGTAATCTTCTTATATGTGTTATCTTTGGTCTCCTAAAATCAACTGTTAAAATGATGCTAATAAGCCAGATGGCTCTGGTGGCCTACAAGAGCTCCATGCTGCAGCCTCACGGGCTGTCACACTGTCTCACCTTGCACCTCCCCCTCCCTCTGCCTGCTGTTATCTCATGGCAGCAGAGGAAGTTTCAGCACACAGTGGGAGGGGGAACACTGTAACAGCCTGTGAAGCTACAGCATAAAGAGGCAATGGTAACACTCTCAGAACCTTTCTTGTTCATTACCATAATTTTTAAAGTTGATTTTAGAAGCTAAGAAGCCATGCATAACAAATATAAGAAGATTACCATAGTAGCGGTGCCTGGATGTATGAATAAGTGTCCCTGGTTTATCATGATGGATTTAGATTTAATGGCACTAACAAACTATAAATGCATTCTAACTACTAGGCAGCAGGTTGTAAAGCAGGAGACTGAACAGACTGTACATTGTGTCCTATCTGCAGACAGCATCTCATAGCACTTGAGAGGTGCAACAGATTATGCAACATCCCGCCACCGCGGCCTTACCTATTGACTTGGGGGCAGTTGGATTCCCCTGGTACCTAAGTGGCTGAGTAGTGCTCTACTGGGTCACATTTACTTGGTACAGATTGTACAGGCCTCATCCACTCTGGCATGTGTCTGACAGGTGGGTTGCAAGAAAGATGGAGATGCCCGATGCATGTGTTTAGGAACTTTATCTGGGGGCGAAGAGTTCAGCCATCCAACCAGGGACCTTATTACAATTGGAATTAACAATCAAAAAACATTTGTAAAATATTGGTCAGTATGTAAACAGTTCCCTCCCAGGCAGATGTAATGCAGCAGCAATACCAGATATAAACAGAAGATGGCGCATGGAGGTGATCAGGTTCTATGGACATTTGCAATCCAATGTTCCAGGAGTGAAATTTGTCTAAAGGCAGGGCCATTACAATTATACTTAGTGTCCTATCTGCAGGCAGCATGTTATAAAGCAGGAGAAGTTGAGTTAACTACCCCACTAATTAACAATTAGCGTCAGCTAATGATAAATGTGCCCCTTTCTGAAGGCAACTTGTTGTAGTTGAGGAGGATCTGAGAAGATTGATACTTTTTATGAGATTTAGTTAAGAAATTATTATCCTTTTGAGCTTCTGCAGTTTCTGAGCTCAGTGGTTTGTGATCTATGGTGGTTCTACAGTCCTGAGTGGACCCACTTTGGTTCTGAAATGTACTGCTTACAAGGGACCAAGTAACGTAAAATAAGCAATTAAAAACCATTTACAACAGCAATTTTGAAATGAACATGCCATAGGCCAGTGGTGGCGAACCTATGGCACGCGTGCCAGAGAGGGCACGCCGAGCCCTCTCTGTGGGCACGCGGACCATCTCCCCTGCTGTCTATATATAAATCATTAGAACTCCCGGCAGGCAGGAAAAGCTGCCGATTGCCGAGAGCTCCAGTGATCTCTTTCACTGAAGGCTGCGTCTGACCTGCTCTGTGCTCATTAGTGCTGCCTAGAGACACAGCAGCAGGTCTGTGCCCGCCCCTCCACTCCCTCCCCTTCCCCCTTCAGCCCGGGAACATGAAGAGAGAGAGAGAGAGAACAGCGGGAGCACGCAGCAGCGCACAGTGAGTACAGAGGAGTGCAGCAGGAGGGCAGGAGATGCTCTGTGTGCATTACACAGGCAGCATTCAGGCAGCTTTGGGACACTGAACAACTGTAGGTGCTTATTGTTTAGTGTCCCAAACTGCCCTGTATGACACATGTCTGTGGCCACATGTATACTGCCCCTTATCCAGTTCTCCTGTCACTGTGCCATGCTGCCAGTGACCCTGGGGTGCACTATACCGCCCTCAGTGCCCAGAGCTCCAGACCAAGGGCAGTATATATATGTATATATGTATGTGTGTGTGGCCACAGACATCTGTCATGTGGTGATTTGATGGTAAATTCACCTGCCTGATTGCATGTAGATTTGCTGCTCAGTGCACCCACCCTCCACCCTACAACATACACATTACCCTACACACCCCCTGCCGAATTCAACAATCCTTCATATTCCCACTAGTGTTCCTCACTGGATGGAGGTAGTGTTCCTCACTGGATGGGGGTAGTGTTCCTCACTGGATGGGGGTAGTGTTCCTCACTGGATGGGGGTAGTGTTCCTCACTGGATGGGGGTAGTGTTCCTCACTGGATGGGGGTAGTGATCCTCACTGGATGGGGGTAGTGTCCCTCACTGTATGGCGGTAGTGTTCCTCACTGGATGGGGGTAGTGTTCCTCACTGGATGGGGGTAGTGTTCCTCACTGGATGGGGGTAGTGCTCCTCAATGGATGGGGGTAGTGTTCCTCACTGGATGGGGGTAGTGTTCCTCACTGGATGGGGGTAGTGCTCCTCACTGGATGGGGGTAGTGCTCCTCACTGGATGTGGGTAGTGTTCCTCACTGGATGGGGGTAGTGTTCCTCACTGGATGGGGGTAGTGCTCCTCACTGGATGTGGGTAGTGTTCCTCACTGGATGGGGGTAGTGTTCCTCACTGGATGGGGGTAGTGCTCCTCACTGGATGGGGGTAGTGCTCCTCACTGGATGTGGGTAGTGTTCCTCACTGTATGGTGGTAGTGATCCTCACTGGATGGGGGTAGTGATCCTCACTGGATGGGGGTAGTGTTCCTCACTGGATGTGGGTAGTGATCCTCCCTGGATGGGGGTAGTGTTCCTCACTGGATGGGGGTAGTGATCCTCACTGGATGGGGGTAGTGTTCCTCACTGGATGTGGGTAGTGATCCTCCCTGGATGGGGGTAGTGTTCCTCACTGTATGGGGGTAGTGTTCCTCACTGGATGGGGGTAGTGTTCCTCACTGGATGGGGGTAGTGCTCCTCACTGGATGGGGGTAGTGTTCCTCACTGGATGGGGGTAGTGCTTCTCACTGGATGTGGGTAGTGTTCCTCACTGGATGTGGGTAGTGTTCCTCACTGGATGGGGGTAGTGATCCTCACTGGATGGGGGTAGTGTTCCTCACTGGATGGGGGTAGTGTTCCTCACTGGATGGGGGTAGTGTTCCTCACTGTATGGGGGTAGTGTTTCTCACTCTACGGGGTAGTGTCCCTCACTGGATGGGGGTAGTGATTCTCAGTGGATGGGGGTAGTGTTCCCCGCTGTATTTGCTCCTGCTTTGTGATATAATTGGTGATGTTGGACTTTCTGTGGTCTGTTTATTATCAGTATGGTGGTATTTATCTTGTTGTACTGGTAATGGTCATCATGTAGCAGTGTTATATGTCTCTTATAGAGGGGTATGGTGTGATTTTAGGCTAAATAGACGTGTTGGCACTTTGCGATGATTACATGGACTTTGGTTTGGAGTTTGGGCACTCGGTCTCTAAAAGGTTCGCCATCACTGCCATAGGCTATTGGAACCTGCCTTCAGGTAAAAATGACCTCACTGATGACAGGTTCCCTTTAAATACGGTGTAAATAAAAAGTGTAGAACCTGCACACTTTCTTAAAGTCTGCTAACTTTTATAAGTGATTTATGGCAGCCCAAGGATATTGCCCAAATAAAGATGATAAAGATGTATCCTCATCTGATCTAAGAGCAAAGGTAGTTACAATACTTTTCTTCCTTGCAAACCTTAAATGTGACTATTTATCATAGTGTAGATCTCTGTGGAGGATACAATTTACACGAATGGCTAAATAAACAGACTACAGAAGAACAGTAAATTGCTAATAACTATATTCTAATGTAACACATTTTTCACAGAGATGAAAAAAAACATCAGAAAATATGTTTTTATATGACCAAAACGCAAACTAAGCCGAGCTATATTGACAACCTCCTCCCAGCTGCATCTGCCTATGCTATCAGCGCTGAGCAAATGGACATCTGGCTCATTAACCAGCTCCCTGCAGAACATATAGCAATGGATCCTCCCTGTCCTAGAAACCGATACATTATTCTTTCTGGAATATTTTGTTGTTTTAACAGAAAATATAATATTTGCCTCTTGCACCTCTGCAGGGGAATAGTGAGTTAATACCACGGATAGATGAGAGGAAACTCATAGGATATGTTACTGTTTGATGTGTGGGTAATAAGATGCAGGGATTACAATGATGACTTTAGGCCCAGTGTTGGATGACATCTATTTAATATTCAGTTATTATAATAAAAAGTAAGAGACAGATGCTAAGTTCTTTAGTTGTGAATCAAGTATTTTATGTAATTCTTTAATATTTGTATCACGCTCCCGTGTTCTTTCGATTCTGCTTCTAAACGGAATCAAAGGGGTATGACCACACCCTCAAAGTCACACGATCAGGGCTCCAAAAAAAGTGTGTAGAGCGGCACTGTGTACAGAGAAAAGTTCGGGTGCAGGTCGTCTCAAGGGTGTCCGACACTGATCCCAAAGTTCAATAGTAGACAAGCACGAAGCAGTACTCCGGAAATTCAAACGAAGAAAGTTTTAATTCCACCATAGTAGTGCCACGTTTCCCCAATTCAATCGAGGCTTTATCAAGCATGATCAGGGCTCCTGTGCTTGTATCCATTATGAGACTTTGGCCTCTTGAGGGATACGGGCACAAACTCCACCAGTTCCGACCTGTAGACCAGGTCTGAACTAGCAGAGTTTTTTGCTATAATCTCACCGGCTATAGTCAGACTATAGTAAATGGGGCGGGCCCAGCATTAATAATCCTGCCCACCCTCTGCCCGCCCTGCTCCCTTTCTGCCCAAAATTGTGTAAAATTCTAACAAAATGCAGTAGTAAACACATTACTAAATCTGCCCCTGTGGTTCTATGATACTTTGATAATATGTTCCAATGTGTCCACTGCACTGCTGGATGAGTTAAGTCCAGAGGTTTTCATTTAACTAATTTTTTTTATTGCATTTCCAATAAAGTGTGTGTGTGGAGGGTGATTTATCACATCTTGTACAACCGGAAAATAGTTGGGAGTTGTGGCTTCTTTGCCCACGACCGGTTGGGTTAGGAGGGAGCAGTGCTGGCCTGTGCATTGGGCCGGCATGTGCACACTGCCTATAGCTTGTGCCTGGTCAGTCTTGGTGTAGATGTGCCCCTACAGCACAGCGTATCTCTGCTCCTGATACATCCGGCGCGTGACAGCAATGGGGAGAACAGAGTCAGCTCCAGGTTTCAGAAGGCCCATGGGCGACAGAGCCTCAGTAGGCCCCTGGGTGACAGTGGGCCCCTTTACGTTGACCTCATGTGGGGGCATTAAAAATTAAAACAGTCTCCTGTTCCCTAAAATATTCCCTAGTTTATCATCCCAAATAGCCCCGTCATGGTTATTTTATTTAAAGCCCCCCTCACACCCTTTTGGTTCATTAGAAACATCACCGCTCACCCCCAGGGATTCCTTATGTACAGCCTTATGTGCCCCCCCCCAGGAGCCCGGGGCCCAGGCACTTGCCCAGGTATGCCCAGTTCTGATGCCGAGCCAGGGGGAGAACATCATACGGCGGCGCACATACGGTAAAAGCAGCCTATGATTAATGTGTCCCAGTGTCTTTAATTCAGTGATGAAGTCATATCCCCTAAAATGTGCTGATTTACATTTGATGTCTTTTATGGCCCTTTCTAACTAGAGCATCTTATGACCTCATTTAGAGACATCTCTCTCGGTGGCGGGTTCTCTTCAGATGACACTCTCAGGTGTGTTTTCATGCTGTCTTTTTATAGACTGTAGTGTTTAGGGTTCGGCTGTAACGCAGCTGCTCATAACCACAGTGGATTTCTTGTAGGCCAATTTGTCGTGTTCCACAAGGAATAACTGGTGACAATAGTTCTGCTCTGTCTCAGGCTGTATTATCGGATTAGTATACTGGAAGCAGGGTGGGTACACCATTATACGGCTTCATGGCCACTCACCCGGTGGAGCCAACCTAATAAATCTGCTCTTTATTTAGAAGCCTCTTAACAAATTACAGAACTTGGCCTTTTCTCTGTTTCTAAATACAACCCCATATCTTTGTATTGAAGTCTCCAGATTATTATAATCTCAATCTACAACCTTTGTTAAAAACTTTTCCTGCTATAAGCAAAACACAGGACATCATGGCCTCTACTTAAGAACACTCGACTTACAAACGACCCCTAGTTACAAACGGACCTCTGGATATTGGTAATTTATTGTACAGTAAACAGCTGTAATAGTTATCACAGGTGTCTGTAATGAAGCTTTAGTGTTAATATTGATTCTTATGACAACCCAACATTTTTAAAATCCAATTGTCACAGAGACCAAAAAAGTTCTGGCTGGGATTACAATGATAAAATATACAGTTCCGACTTACATACAAATTCAACTTAAGAACCTACAGACCCTATCTTGTATGTAACCCGGGGACTGCCTGTATATAAGATTCAGATCAGGGTTCACAGGGGGCAAATATACAAATTCATTGATTTTTAAAGGTTGTTTGATGGCCAGAAAACTTATATTACAGAATTTTATAAATAATATATCTGATAATATTGTAGAACATGTGGAAACGATGAATTAATTTTATTCAGCAGAATTTTCGGATAAAATTAAAACCTATGATACAATATGAGGCCCCTGGAACAAACAATATTTTTTTTTTCAATATTTTTTGGATAGGGGGATGTTGAGCTCTTGGTTTCTTGTTTAAATATGTGTTTTTCATTCTTTCTTTATTATTGACTGCTGTCACGTACTGTAGATGGAAAACGATCAGGCTGGTTATGATACAGGTTACTCTCTTAAAGGAAATGTACTATCAAAATCAAACCTGATAAACCAGGGACACTTACCCATAGATCCAGACACAGTGACTATGGTGATCTTCTTATATTTGTTATCCAGGCCATCCTTCCTTTTAAAATCAACTTGTAAAATTATCCTAATGAGCCTGAAAGGCTCTGGGGGCATTACCCCACTGTTACTCTTTGCAGGGGCAGTTCCCACTGTGTGCTGAACCTTCCTGTGCTGCAGGGGGATTACATCAGGCAGAGGGAGGGAGGAAGTGCTGAAGGAGCAGAAGGGGAGACAGTGTAACACCAGGCTCATTAGCATCATTTTAAAAGTTGATTTAGAAGAAAGGAGGCCATGGATAACAAATATAAGAAGATTACCACAGTCACAGTGTCTGGATGTATGAGTAAGCGTCCCTGGTTTATCATGATGGATTTTGAACCCCTCTTCTACGAAGATTTTGGTTTCCAAATAGAGTAAACAGCCTTGACTGTGTCGATCTATCTTAGTTATTGAATGGGTAACATTTGTAAGGCTACATGCAACCGTGTACAACGGGGAAAGATTGGGGATAAATCTCCATTAGGTTAGGCTTGCTTGGACTTGATTGGCATTCACAATCCGTACAACCCCAGTAAAAGTTTTAGATTAAACATAAAGAGGGACCTATCAGTTCTCTTCACTTGTCTCCCTGGATACTCACATTCCTTGTGAAGAGCCAATAAAGGATTATCTTTTCTCATCTTTGTTATCTTCTTTCCTAATTTTGTTTTAATTGACAACTAGGTATTAAAATTTACCCAAATGGTAACACCCAGCTGACAATTTATTCCAAGGTTCTAGTAGGATTAACAGATAAATAACCCAATAAGATCTAACAACAGATGTTCTAGAATTGTCATTTTATGGGGAAACAAGAATTTACTAAAACAGACAATCAGTAGAGGTTACAATGTAGAGAACGTGTCTAGTCTCTGATACAACAAATGTGAATTAACTGTATAGACTGGATTTGCAAGTAATTGGAGGAATAATTTAGTAACTAATATCAGACAATTGTGTTGTGACACCATTTGTTGCCATTTCCTTTTTCTCTAAATATGGAAAAAAAAGATCTAATCATATTCTAGGGTGAGAGAGAACCGGATGAATCAGCAATAAAACATATTCTCCAGGGGGGAAGCACTAGATTACTTAGTATTACATTACAGGTTTAGTGTAATTCAGGATGTGTTATCTTAAATTACCAAGTCTTGATCTACATTTGCTTCTCTCTTAAAGGGAACCTGTCATTGACATCTTACCCTAATGACCAATTCTAATAATATTTTTTAAAAAAAAGTCTCAACTTTTTTTTCTATATAACCTTTGTTAGTTCCATTCACTGGAAAAAGTAGATCTATAGTATACTTCATATGGGTCCTTGTGAACCCTCTGAATCATTGGGGGTCATTTACTAAGGGCCCGATTTGCGGTTTCCCGACGTGTTACCCGAATATTTCCGATTTGCGCCGATTTCCCCTCAATTGCCCCGGGATTTTGCCGCACGCGATCGGATTGTGGCGCATCGGCGCTGGCATGCACGCAACGGAAATCGAGGGGCGTGGCTGACCGAAAACCCGACGGATTCGGAAAAACCGCCGCATTTAAAACGAAAAATCTGTTGCGCAGCTTGCGCTTACCTTCACTCAGCCTGGCTCGGAGAACTCCAGCGCGCTCCGATGCTTTTCAGCACAGCCGCGCCACCTGGTGGACGGCGGAGGAACTACCTTAATGAATCCCGGCCGGACCTGAACCCAGCGCAGAGAACGTGCCGCTGGATCGCGAATGGACCGGGTAAGTAAATCTGCCCCATTAAGTCTTTTAGAATGCACCTCCCCGCTCTTCCTTATCTGCCTACATAACTAGAAGCAGGTCTCCAGCTTGCTCTGTCAGCTCCTGCTATCTGACTTTCTCATTGAGTTTTGAAGAGAAGTCGCATCATCTTCATTTGTGCATTGCTTTCTAGATTTGTAAAGTGAAACCTCCTGTCTTTTACCACACCAGCCAGACATTCCTGTCCATAAAATGGCCGCAGATGGAGGGTCATGTGATCTCTATCTGTCCATGAACAATCACCCTGCCAGGAAATTGATCTTATATTCATGAATACTATCATAAGGTCCTGGCAGGGCGATTGTTCATGGACAGATAGAGATCACATGACCCTCCATCTGTGGCCATTTTATGGTCAGGAATCTCTGCTTGATTAGGTAAAAGACCGGAGGCTTCACTTTACATTACAAGAAAGCAGAGCTATTAATAGATGTATATTGGTAAATTAGCTAATAACCCCCCTCCCACATTTACACTGAGATTACAAAAAACATGAGGTAAAGTGGCCAACCCCTTTTAAAATGCTAGGGGAACCTGTCATTAGGTTGAAATGTCAAAACCTGATGACAGGTTCCTTTTAAATATTGAGCTGCTTCAATAGTATAAAAATCACTTTTTGCCGGCCCCTTTAAGCCTACAAAGTCACAATCATCCAGCCCTGGAGAGGGCATACTAGCATTATCGAATTTCACATAAATATTCAACTATGTAACTAATACAGTATATAATAATATACATTTGCATTTATAGGATTTGCATTTACAGGATATATATAATATATGATATAATTTCTTTCAAGATGCAAATGCACTGACTTGTTTCTACCAACACAGATCCTTCCGCTACAATCACCATATTATAATATTTGCAAGTGTAAAACGTTACAGAACCAAACCACTTATCACGTCTAATATTAGATATGGAAATATGCACATTTCTCTCAGTACAGAAGCCATGCTATTATGTAGGAAACAAGTATACTGCTCACTTACAACAAAACATGGTCCAGCAGATGTCTTCAGACACTCCTCCAGCAGCCGCATACGCGTCCTCTGCAGCTCGGGGCTATCCCACTCTTCTTCTGGTATCCCCCAATACAAGTCTATAGCCTAGGATGTAATGTAACATATTAGTATCCCAAGACGGAACTATTAAAAACCTTCAATTTCACTCTCCTACATGACTCTATATTACTTGCATAAGATTTGTGTTTTATTTTGTAGTATCCTATAATTTATTAAGCTGCACTCACTCTATGACTAAGTTTTTGGAAATGCCGGCGGGTGTAATCACACACAACATTGTTACTGTGGCTTTTTACATTTAGAAATGTAGAGACTAGATTATTGTGTATTATATTTAGATGCAGAGATCATCCGTTTCTTAGTAATAAGCCAATTATATAGTAATTAAGTCTTATA
The DNA here is from genome assembly GCF_040894005.1 of Engystomops pustulosus. NCBI lineage: Eukaryota > Metazoa > Chordata > Amphibia > Anura > Leptodactylidae > Engystomops > Engystomops pustulosus. Next base: position 256,991,260 of record NC_092411.1, read on the forward strand.
ATCCAACATTTCATATAAGACTGTAGGTGGAATCAAAAATATGCAAATGTTAATGTGTACAACTTACTAATTTGCATACTGAAGTGGAATAAACACAACTGTCCACATACATATTGTAGTATACGGAAACTGTCCCCAGCGATTATCCCATTAAACTCCTATATCCATCAGGTAATGTATGAAATGTCTAGAATTGATAGATTTCTCCCAGTTAGGCTAAGTTCACTCTACCATCTGTATTTCCACTTATATAACTCCGTTACTAAAAGATAATGGATGCTAAATAAATGGTAATACAACTGAACATAACGAATGTCAGAATCCGGTAACACTTTAGTAAAAAACACTTTACTTTTACTTTGAAAACATTGATCTATGGGCCAGATGTATCGCTTTTATGTGCTCAAGTCTCATTGTTGCCCCTTAATTGTGGCGCATTGTTGCGTATCTTAAATTTGTTATAAAAAGCATGGTTTACAGAGCCATAGCTATGTCCAAGATATACGCATTTAAAGTGATGCCCCACTTCCAGCCTCTAAACATGACTCTTCTCAGCTCATTTTCACATGACTTGAAGGTGATTTTTTCATAGATGAAAGGCTGAGTTTTGACTTAACAGAAGGATTCTGGAAAGGACATTACGTTACCTACCTGAGGGGGCTGGTAGTTTAGTGATGTAAAAGCCGGTGACAGCTGAAAGATTATAATATGGAGTAGCTGATGTTTTAATCATCAAAAACACCACGGATCATGGATTATTGGTGAGAGGACAACAACAAACATTATACTCATGTCATACCTGGTTAAGAAGGTTTACCTTACATATCTGTACCATTACTTAGTAAATGATATACAAGCTAAGGCTAAGTTCACACCAACACTAGGATCCCCATTGTATGCAATAATGGACACCAATTGGGCAACAAATCCCTGCATTACTAAAACAGCCCATTCGGATGGAAACATACCCATAATCGATTAGGATGTGAGAACATAGACGGACTACACGTTGAAGCTGGACATTTTCATATAACACTTCATTGTACTTAGATTTCCACAGTGTGGAATGGAGGATATTGAGAAGTTGAGATTCAATAATAAGAATAACATCTAGCCAGTAGTGGATTCTAATACAGGCGGTTTGTGTGGTAGCCCAGGACCATGGCTTCCCAAACCAACCATGAAAGTCTAGTACATCTGCAACATCCCCCACCGGGGCCTAGCCTTTTCTTGGGGCCTGGAGGCAGCCGGGGCCCAGAATACCGGAGTGGCTGGCGGTTGCGGTCTAGGGCGCGCTGATGTCACGGTGCTTGGTATGGGGACCGGAGGGCTGTCCTACAGTTTGGCAGGTCTCCAGCAGGTGGTGTGTGCAAGAAATGATGTAGAGGCTTAGGTACTGGTTCTCCCTGGGGCAGCATTTGGAGTCTGTAGTGTGTGTCGCTGGTAGATGGATGGGGCACCCTTGATGGTGATACAGCCGTAGCAGGGACCAGACGGAGGCAATGTTGTGCAAAAATAACTTACAGTTCTTTATTCGAACCAACAGCGACAGCAGGCAATGTGCCCAATGATTCCTTACAGAGGTAGGATACTGGGAGTGCTCTTGGAGAGGGAACCACAGGAGTCTGTTCACCAGCCTGGATGCAGGGGCAGGCTGGGATGGAGCTGTGTCCAATGTAGGAAGCTTCAGCTTTAATCCTGGAATGGTTCAGTGTTAGCCCTAGAGGTGGACTGACACTCTATAGAGCTGCTGAGGCCTAGGGGCCTGTTGTCAGAGCACAAGCTCTGATGTGGTGCTTCTCAGTCAGAAGCTAGGCCTGAAGAGAACTGCTCTCTTCAGAAGTTTCTGGAACTTTCTCTCCTCCCCTGACTAAGGGTTTAGTTAATCCCTGGTCAGGTGGTCTCATCCTCCAATCACACTCCAGTTCACAATTAAGTGCATTGAGGCATACTATTGGATGACAACAACAAATAACATTTAACCCTTGCCTATCCAGGCAGAATCTCCTGCTGCACAATGACCTAATTATATGTGTAGTGTCCTGCAGAGGAGCTGATCAGACTCTCCATGAGGAGAACACACATATGAGGGGCTTATTCGCAACAACTCCTCTGCCTTGCGTTGGCAGGGATGTTGCACATCTGTTCCTGCTCTCAATAAATATCCACACAAGAACCATTTCAGGTCCACCAAGGGTCCTGAAACTGAAAATTGAAGGCAGGCAGAAGGTATGGATAGTCTCCCTATATCTATGTATATAGATAGATATAGATGACCACAAACACACATATATATGTATTTCAAAAGTTGCAAAAGTTCAGAAAATGAAAGTTCAGAAAGACTGTTTTCTTTGGAGCAAATCTGTCATTTTCTGGCATAGGAGAAACAATAAATATCCCCCCATTGTATTTTAGCATTTAAGAAAAGCATTCCTGAACAAACCCACTTTATTATTTGATATTTAGTAAAGTATTAAGTATATCTTTCTTTAGTAAGTTATCAGAAGTAAAACATTTCCTGGCTATGGGCATCTGTGCACAGAGATAAGCGTAAAGGGAAGGAACGATTATAAGGATTTGGACGCCTGTTATTTCTAGTTCCGTTTACTGAATACATTTACTCTATTAGAGGGAAACATTGATCTTTTGTAAGGATGTGGAAACAACCCAGATTCACTTATATTTCAAGTGTGGTTAATAGACACATTGATATGAAGTCACATAACTTGTCAGATCAAGAGGGAGTTCCTGTTCATACAATGGATATGGTAGTTTTCTTGCCCTGGACTGCATAAGGATGGCTCTAAAATGTTGCAACATACCATCAAAATTTTGTGACCGATATCAAAATGTGGCTGGAGCTTAGCTTGTTTAACCAGAATTACAGTGTTTCTCCAAAAATAAGACCTAATGTACCCCAAAAATTAGTTAAATTCTGTATTTGCATTTACAAATGGTCTATGAAGACATGGATGTGATACTATGATACATCGCTTCACCATCATCTGATGGAGACCTCATCAATTACACGTGCCCGATCATAGTATCATAGTATATAAGGCTGGAAAAAAACGTCCGATCAAGCCCAACTTTTAAGAAATAAACTATTGTTTCCCCCCCCATCACCTGTGATATTTCTGCAGAAATTCTCCAGAAAGGCATCCAGGTCTCTCAATAATGAAGATGATGTAACCATTAATAGCTACATAGGACACACATGTCAGAGGTGACACCCAGAGATGTTTTTGCTGATTGGAGAAAGCTAATGCCATCCAAAGACAGGGAAATCCCATACTGAGAGGGTAGTGGCATTCACTAATGGAGATAAGATAGCCTCTGTTTTCAGCACACCCTCAGCAGCAGAGTTGCCCCTCTCCAGGTGCTGACACTGTCTGATTTCTGCTCTAAGGATTGGGACAACTCTCCTGCTGAGCGTGCAGGGCCATCTTACCTTTGTTAGTGAAGGCAGTGAACTCAGAGCTCCCACTCACACTAAATCTATTGTGGCTTTGCACCCAGACAGCTGTGACACTAGAGCTGTGTCCCACGGTTCCCTGTCAGTGGCAGTGGACCACTGTGTCTATAGCGGGGATAGGAGAGACCTCACTAGACATCCAAAATCTCACCCTGTCGCCAATTTACCCATCACCGCCGTTTCCGATCAGCAATCCTGAAGTAAAATATTTTTTTTTAGTTATTAGAACTACAAATATCACAAAATTATGATTTTTTTTCTAGAAGTGACCCAGAAAGAAGTTTTTTTTTACGCATTTTGACAGACTGAGCTCAAATGGCTGTCCATCATTCTGCCATGTCTACATCAGATTCCCTATGTAATTATTTCCTATGTAATTCAGATTTCTGAAAAAAAATGACATTTAAAGGGAACCTGTCACCAGGGACCTCATTTTCACTAAAGACAGATTGTAATAGCTTACTCTTGCATCCTAACATCATCCTGGGGTAGTCACAGGAGCTGGTCTTTGGTTTGGATGCATTTCAAAAAACAACATGTGACCTGTCTGAGCTGCAGGCTGCCTCTATCTTGGTTCTCCTGTACAGCTCCTCCCTCCCCCACTGATGTCATCTCACCAGGCTGTGACCTCTGAGAAGGAGCAGGAGGTGGAGCTGTACAAGAGCACAAAGATCTGAGGAGTGAGTAACACAGACAAGTCACGTGTTGTTTTTTGAAATGCATCCAAACCAAAGTCCGGCCCCTGTGACTATCCCAGGATTTTGTCAGTGTGCAAGGTAAGTTATAACACACAATTATATTGTAATACAAATGCTTATAAAAGGCAGAAAGGTAGATTTGCACTGCAGGTGTGAAGGGCATCTACAACCTGTCTTTAGTGAAAATGAGGTCCCTGGTGACAAGTTCCCTTTAAGGGAACCCGTCAGCAGAATTTGACCTAATAAACCGTTGCCAGTAAGTTATCAAGCAAACCTTTAAGAGTATGTTTCTCTTATGGCTCCGTATGGTGGCATCAAGCTTGAAAGGAGATGTAAACTGGTTGTATAAAGTCAAGGAGGCGGAGAGATTAACGCTGAAGTCAAGCTCTCTTAGCCTCACGATGCCCCCTTCACTGTAATTGATTGCCCAGAGACATCACTAACCGGATCTTTCTAGAAGTCTGCTGCATGATGTCACTCATAGCAGAGGGGAGGTGCTGTGGAGTTACGAGCTTGACCTCTGTGCTGACCTCTCCACCTCGCTGCCTCCATACAATTTATATCTCACTTCAAAGTTGATTTTCTGGATGATGCCACCATATTGCACCATTAAAGACACATGATCTGAATGGTGTTAAGTTGCATGACAATATACTGCTAATAGTTTATTAGGCTGATTGCTGCTGACAGGTTCCCTTTAAGTGAGACACTAGATTACAAAAATGTAAAAAAAGTCTATAAAAACACGAAGCATCGCTTAACTTCCACTAATTGGTCGTGTTTGGTAGAAAAGCAGCTTATGTATCTACATCATCTATGATTGCCATTCATTAAGACCAGCTAGTTACCGAGTCTCCTGTGTATATAGAAAATCACATGTAAAAGTCGTGTAATTACGTGCCGCCGCGGCTTATCTCAAGGCTGTTTATTATACACGGTTACAGCTCTGATGTTGATACCGCGCAGAGATCAATAGAGCTCGGGATATAATTATCCATCTTACATTTTGTAACATAACTCAGGTTTTCTTTCTTTTCCGCTTTGCTCCAAATACAATCCAGAACAAAGGAAGTTACTGGTTTCAGAAATAAATGACTAAAATAACATAATTAGATATAGCAAAATTTAGGTGCGCTAAATATATTACCTGGAACTCCATGCCATAGGTTTCTCTGCAGAACTCTCTCAGCTTGGGGTACACCTGCTCTCTTAGGGCGCTCCTCTCCGCTTCTGTATCTGCACAATATACAGAGAGAACATCTTCATCAAAAATCATGAAATAATAAAAAATATACTTATTTATAAAATTTACCAAAAAACACAAAATTAAAAAAACTAAAGCTTTGATTTCAGATTGAGCCCACTTAAATAGATTCATTTCAGAGAATTAGTAGTCAATGGACAGTCCCACCCAAAATAGAGTTTTTTTTGTAGTTGGACAAAACTAATGTAAAGATTTGACCTTTATTGGTTGGTGTTAAAATCCACAGAGTTTAAAAGACATCTACCATCAGGATAAGAGATAATATGCAAATGAGGCTGAGGGGCTCCAGGCTCCATTAACACCTATGAAGCCTGGGGCCCCCCAGGCATACAGTTCTTTCATCCTGGTGTATGTTCATTTGCATACAGTTCTTCATCCTGGTGGTAGATGCCCTTTAAAACAATAGGATAAAAATAGGATAAAAGTATTGGTCTCAAACATTCAGGATCCGATCATTAATTAATCATGAATTAATAATTACTAGTTCAAACAAAACATATAGGGGAGATGTATTAACCCCTTACCGACCTGTGATGTAATAGTATGTCACACGTCGGGTGCAGGTGCATGGAGAGGACTCACGAGCTGTGCCGTCTCCATAGCCGGTAAGTCTTTGCACCGACCCTGTTCTAGCAACGACACCGGGTGTTAACCCCTCTATCGCTGCTAGCAAAGCTGTTGGTGCTGCTGGATTTGCATGGGCCCCGCCATCTTGGTGAAGATCGTTGCTCCCCATGACGTCATGGGTGGGCGGCGATCGGTTGCATTGACAGCCGCAGGTCTTCCGAAGACCCAAGGCTGTCTCGTTTTAACCTATTCATTTCAATGTGCGATTTACACAGTGCAAATGCGTTTTTTTTTTTCACCAATTTCACTGCATTTGTAATTTTTTTTCCCGCTTCCCAGTACACGGCATGGAATATTAAATACCATCACTATGAAATCATTTTTTTTGTTATGCAGAAAACACGCCATCACAGAGCTCTTTACATGGAAAAATAAAAAGTTATAGATTTTTCTAGAGAGTTAATACGGTTCACCTTCATTGCACTTTCAGGCAGATTTGGCGCATAAACACAAACAGATGACTGTCTCTGCTTTTCTTGATCATTTAATGACTCATATAATGCCTCCTATATAGCACTTGTATTATATGGGAGCCAATTTGGATCTGAAATGTTACCTTTAACATATAGAAAGTCAATTTCTGCTAGAAGGAAAAGTAAAATCCTCTTGGAGAGAGAAGTCTGTTTTGATACACGGAAGAAACGTTTCCCGCCAGCGCATTTTTATCTCATTTGAATAATCGCATGCCACAAAATGAAATCTTATTTTTTGCTCGTTGCTGTCGTGCAATTTGCTAAGCATTTACAGCGCATCCATATCTGCCCGAATGTTCAGCTACATCCTCAGTGCCATGAATGGAAAAATGACAAGTACAATGTCTGTGTCTACAATTATAAAGACATTAGGAGAATTTTTTTAATGCAACGTTCGGAAGAATCAGCAATATATGAAGGATGTTATGAGGAGAGATTAGTGTCATATCTTAAGGGGAAAAGTAATTGAATGTAAAAGCAAATGATATCCTGGCTGCTAAAAGATTTCATTTTATATATAATAGTGATATGTGAAATACAGAGAATCCTCTCACCCTGTAATAGTCATACAACTGTGTCTGCTATGGAGAACACATAGGGGCACATTTACTAAGGGTCCGCCGACCGCATTTCCGTCGGGTTTCACAACCATTTCCGATTTGTGCCGCATTTAACAGGGGTTTTCGCCGCATCGGCGACACAAATTGGGGGCATGGACTAAGCGCAGGATTTAAAATTCAAATTGTGTCACAAGACATGCACTCACATACACCGGGAAGAAGAAGGTGAACTCCGGCAGACCTCAGCGGAGAAGCGACAGATGGAGGATATCGGGCGCACGATCTTGGTGAATCGCGCCGGACTTCATCCTCGTTGGACAGTCCACATCGGGGATCGCGACAGGACCGGGCGAGTAAATGTGCCCCATTGTGTGTTTTTATGTCGATCGGTAGATACATAGAAATGTATGCAAATACAGTGAGTTGCAAAATTATTCACATCCCTTCAACATTTGCTTATGTTTAAATGTTACAGCCACAAACTTGTCTGCGTTGTCAGTTGGGGAGGAAAACCATATCTTGCCATACTCCTTGCATGCTCAGATGCTGGTTTGAGCAGTACTATGGGAGATGTTCACTGCTTGAGATATTAATTTGCCACAACTTTATGAGTTGTCTGTTATGTTCCTTGGTTTTCATGATGCTGTTTGTTCTCTAATGTTCTCTAACAAACCTCTGATGCCTTCACAAAACAGTTGCAGTTAATGTGATAATAAATGATATACAGATGTACTTTATTTACTATATTGGAGACCTCTGAAGGCAATTAGACACAATGGGGGATATTCATCCGGGCATCTGTGCCATGTCAGGGGCGTAGAAGCCCTGAAACAATTGCAAATGCTAGCTAACTGCTAGCACCGCCACCTTAATGTCAGGGGGACTTGGAGTGGTGTAAATGGCGCAGAGACAGCCGGGCCATGGGCGCAGCCGGCGTAGAGTGGGCCAGTGCAGGGCGTTCCTATCCCCTCATCTGCGCACTCAATACGGATGGCAAATTTTTACATATGGCGTTGAGATAAACACTGCGCAGGACCCCGCCGGATACATCCAGAGACCAATGAGCACCAGTGTTTGATAATAACCCCCATTGAATTGAGTACAGGGGGCTGAATACATCTGCCTCTGAAAGTTTGGGGTTTTTTACATTTTCAAATATGAGAAAAAGCAGGTATAATTATCTAAACACTTCACAAATACTTGATGCTTTGTGTTGTTCTTTCACATAAAATAGCAAAAACATACATTAGTTTGTGGCTGTAATGTTTAAGAAAAAGTCCAATATTGGGCATGAGAACTCTGTAACCCACTGTATGGACAGTAAACTGCGTTACTTATGTTGAACTTGAAGCCTGTATCAACATCCAGAGCTAAATTCATATTTCTGCAACTTCAGAATTAAAAACTTGTTAGGTAAGTGTCTATATAGCTTGTCCTAATGATAAGTGCTGAGTGGTGGTAATGCCTGCAATCGGTGCTGGCACTTATACCGGGCGTCAACACCTTAAATACCAATGGCAAGGCCACCAGCAACATTTAACACGATGGGGTACATTTACTTGCCCGGTCCGGAGGAGATTCCAAAAGTGCATTGTATGAAGACAATGCACTATGCCGCGATGCAAGAAGATTGTACGCCCGATATCCTGCATGTGTCGCTTTCCCGTTCAGATCCGCCGAGTTCACCTTCTTCTTCCCGGTGTATGTAAGTGCATAATTTTTAAGTTAAATACCGCACTCTGTCCGTAACCGTCTGATTGTCCGACGGCCCACCCCCCGATTTTTGTTGCATGAAAGCCGGCGACGATGTACCAAAATCCCTGTCCCAGTGGCGTAATCCCCGGAAACATCAGAAAACCCAAAGGTAATGCAGCACTGGACCCTCAGTGAATAAGCCCCAATGGATTACATGCATGTCATCATTTACATACTGGCGATGATGCCCTCCACAATTGTGGCTCCCTGATGATATCATGAGGAGCTCTGATCCTCCCCAAAATGGCGGTGGACACGGCAGCATCAACTTAATTGCCAATGGCGACTTAACAGTTAAAATCTGCAATTGTTGCTGGTGCACTGTGGGTGTGGTTTGAATCCAGGTTCGAACGGATTGTAGTATTGAACACTTCTGTATTTAGTGTATAAAGGTAACATAAGTCTTCCTGCTGCTTCTAATGAACGGTCAGTGTCCTTGATTTATATTCAGAGAGGGAAAATTTAAGACTACAAAAGTTTAGGGTAAGGAGAAGATTTTTTTTTTTTTTAAGGGGGGTCATAGCTCGCAGGCAATGCTACACATATCTTTCCATATTTCTATATCTTTTATAGGGACACATATGAATTACATATAGAATGTTACATAAAGGGCCATACTGTCTCCATCGCTCATATTCACTTCTATAGAATTTACAAAAACTGTAATGCATGCCTATGGTGCCAGAACTGCAGGCCTGCTGGCTGGGATGTACCAAGTTAAAGCCAACCTCATTCAAACTATCACAAAGGAGGAAGGGTTGTGAGCACTCAGCCAAATCCATAAGGTAATTCGGTAAAGTTAAAATCACATTTTATGCAATACTTTTAAAAAAACATTTGCAGTGACAAAATAAAGAAAAACTTAAAGCACACTACGATTAAGGAACCCTTAGATCTGAAACGCGTCAGTTTTTCTTTATTTTGTCATGGCAAATGTTTTTTGGTATGGAATAAAATGTGATTTTAACTTTACCGAATTACTGTACGGATTTGGTTGAATGCTGGACAACCCTTCTTCTTTTGTGATACCAAATACTGACTCCGATAGTTCGTGCACCGGTCTGGAGGGACATCAGAGAGGTAAGTTGAAAAGAAATTTTTGTTTTTTCTTGTAACTCATTCAAACTATGTATTTCTATGTGGTTTAAAATGTGCTAATATAAGTGACATGTCGAGACAACTACTGTCGTAACTTTAGTGCTGAGTCCAACAGAATGACAGAAGGTTTCGGCATGTTTCATTACTCATCTCCGGATATCTTCCACCAGAGAAGGACACACATCTGTTACAATCACTTAAACACAACCACATTTCTATGACATAGATGCATCTGCGTAAAATCGTGTTATGTAATATCATCCGGGAATAAGAACTTTTTTTTAATATTTTGTTCCCAATGGAGCATATAAAAGAGTTTGTCATCTGTGTGACAATCACATACTTTGTAAAAGTTTCTCATCTCCTATACCTCAGGCACCAGAGTTACATTGTAACTGGGACACTTGCTGCCTACAGATACTGGCTATATTAAGAACTTAATATTCTTCTGGCAAAATGTTCTACAAGGTTGGTGATGGTATTGTTTTATAGCACTAGTGTTTTTTTTTTTGCTTGCTTTTGTATATTGCAATAGGATGCAATAATTTAAGCCAAGAATTGAAGGCCATTTATGAAGACCACGGTTTAGCACATTTTTACCCGCAAGTGGTGGCCCATAATTTATAAAGCAGTGTCAGCACGGAGCTGACATTATTGTTACTGTGCCAAAAAATGATTTATGCCAAAGAATAAAAATGCCTTCCGACACATTAAGAAATGCTTTTAGACCAAATTTTGGCACTTTTTCCGACTATTCCGACAAAGGGAGCGTGACCTTGAGAAAGACCTGAGGTCTATGGAAAAAGGGGGCGTGGCAGAAAATTGGCTGCGTGCAAAAAAATTAAGGAGGGGGCGCTCAAGCAGATCTAAAAGTAGAACTCAACAGTCTTATACTCCAACAGATTCATCTTCGCACAGCTCTACACTGTGGGAGCCTGCAACACAGTAATAAATTTCCCCCAGTGAATTCATAGAGCTCAGGGACTTTATAAGTTCTCCGTTCTCACCAGGAGCCTATGGGAGATTTCTATGGCTGACAATTAATACTTTTATACTTTATGACAGCCTTCTGGGGATGGGCTTTTATAAAAGAGCTCTATATTCACAATAGCATGTCTCAGATCGCAGTGGCACCCGTGCTCCGCTGTGCCATGGCACGCGGGCTTATGCTCCTGCAATCAATGTTGCCGATCATGGGTGCACTCCGTCCCCGCACTCTGACTCACCTGTCCGCGAGCCTGCTTCCCGGTGCTTGCAGTCTCTAGGATGCGCACGTGCCGTCTCTTCGGGATTTAAAAGGTCAGCGCCCCCCTAATTGGCGCTGGCTAATCCGGCGCACCCTTATAATCCAGCACTTCCCTTCACTCTCTGCTGTATCTTCAAGTAAGTTCCCTGAAGTGAAAGCCCTCTTGTGTTTCCTAGTGTTCTAGTCTTCCCAGGTTTCATCCGTGTGTCTGTACTCCAGTGTTCCTCCGAGTTCCTGTATACCTGTGTTCCTGTGGCGTTCCTGTGTTCCTGTGGCGTTTCCGTGTTCTTGTGGCGTTCCTGTGTTCTTGTGGCGTTACCATACTCCTATGACAGTCCAGTATTCCTGTGGCAGTTCGGTATCCCAGTGGTCATCATGAGGTCCTGCCATCCAGCTGATATCCTGCCATCCAGCCGAGGTCCTGCCATCCAGCCGAGGTCCTGCCATCCAGCCGTGGTCCTGCCCTGTGTCCGGCTCCTGTGATCCTTCCAGCTGTTCCTACTCCGGTGATCCGTTCCTTTGATTCCTGTTTCCCGCTTCCCTACCTTGGCTGCCACCGTGGGCCTAGACGCACCCGTGGAATGACCTGGTGGCACCCTGCCGCAAGACCATCCCACTTAGACTCCGGTCCCGGGTTGCGGCTAGTACCATCATCCTCTGCGGTGGTCCAGGGAGTCCACAGACTCTTCCCACAGAGACTTACTGACGGTTCGCCCATCCGACCCATGACAGCATTACAGTATATAGTATAAGGAGTCAGACCCCTTAGGGTTCAAAAACCCCAGGGGCCCATTGCGTGTAGTAACTAAAAAATAAAAAATCTTTTAAAAATCTTTTAAAACATTTTAGAAAACTCAAATCGCCTTTCTTAGCTTAAAACACATAAAAATATATAGGCATAAAAAATCATGAACATGTTGCAGAAGCAAAATGCTATACAGGCGGTCCCCTACTTAAGGACACCCGACTTACAGACAACTCATAGTTACAGACAGACCACTCTGACCTCTGGTGACCTCTCTGAATGCTTTACTATAGTCCCAGATTGCAATAAACAGCTGTAAGGTGTCTGTAATGAAGCTTTATTGATAATCCTTGGTCCCATTACAGCAAAAAATGTTTAAATTGCAATTGGCACTGGGGCCAAATTTTTTTTTGTCTGGATCTACAATTATAAAATATACAGTTTCGACTTACATACAAATTCAACTTAAGAACAAACCTCCAGACCCTATCTTGTACGTAACCCGGGGGACTTTTTCACCATTTTGTGACCCATAAAAAAAAAATTCACAGTTTTCAAAATAGTATTTCTGAAAATGTTGTTTCATTCTGCAAAACAGTGACTTAAAAATTTCTTTTTTAGAGGTATTTAGAAATAATAGGGGGAATTAATAGAACCACTTTGGCCAAACTTCTTCTGCAATTTATGCCAAAAAACGCCTTCTGCTACATTTATGAAGGCTTTTTTCCCCTTTTCCCACTTGCATGAGAAAGGGAGTGCGGATGGGCTTAAATTAGTCCATGTGCCAAAAAATTAGGCAGGTGCACCATATTGGCGCAAAGATTAAACCAGCTAGAAGCAGGTCTGAAAGTAGAAATCAACAGTCTGAAATTGCAACAGATTCAACATCTCAATGATGACTTTGTTGCAGCAAAATAGTAGTGTTGTCGAGGTCTTTACTGTTCGACCATACGACACATCAATGATTTACTCCCAACAGCTAAATATAAATTTGGTATCCCCATGATCATGCTGACCTATATTATATAGGGTAGGTGTCATCTACACAGTCTAGTTACAGCTGTAATTGCAATGCACACTATAAAATGGTGCAACTTTTTTCTATCAATTCCACCATTTTTGGAAATTTTTCTAGCTTCCCAGGAGATTGCACAGGATATAGAAAGATTCCACTAGAAAGTAAGCCCCCACACATCTCTCTAAATGGAAAAATAAGAAAAAGCTAAGACTTTTGTAATACGGGAAGTTAAAAATGGAAATGTAAAATCTGAAAATGGCCTGTTTCTTAAAGAGAATCTGTAAAATAGCTGGTGACAGGTTCCATTAGCATATGCTATGCTGATTTTAAAAATGAATTTGTCAGCATTCTGAACCATTTCAGTAGTTTATATCTCCTCATACATTATTCCTCTACTCTACTCCACACCATCCCCTTCCCTACCCTGCCTGCTCAATGCACATGACAGGAAGTGGGGAGGAGTGAGCGAGCTGAATGAGTGAGGAGGGGAAGAGACTGATACAGGCACACACAGGCTGCAGCTGCACCCTTCAGGGGGATTCACCACATTGTGCTGCCATGGAACCAAGTAATGTGAATTCCCCTTTATAAAGTACTGAAATGATTCAGAATAATGACAAAGGTATAGCATAGGCTACTGGAACCTGTCACCAACTAAAATGACATTCCCAGTGACAGGTTCACTTTAAAGCGAACCCGTCATGCAAAAACCCCCTAATCTAATTATATTTTCATAAACTGCCATTAGAAAGCATTGCCTCTATCCCTTCATTGTCCCTCTACATGTCTGTAAACTTAAGCAATGAGGTCCGAAAGCTGCATGCAAATGACCTGTGAAATGTCCAATGAGTCATTAGCATATTCAAGCTGTCCAGCTTATTCATGAGTGGGAGGTACAGCCACACCCCCAGTTCTTGACTGACATCCTGTATAATGGTGTGAGGCTGTATAATGATGTGCTTCCTGGTGCTGGTGGCCACGCCCCCTGCAGCCTGTGTGTGCATGTGTGTGTGTATAGGAGAGATACAACAGCTCCAGGCAGCCATGTTACAGCAACCGGATCCTCCGGTTTCCACCCACACTCCAAAACATACTAGTAGGTTGATTAGATTATGAGAACAGGGACTGGTTTGGTAAGCTCTGTGTAGCGCTGCGTAATCTGGGTGCGCTATATAAATAAAGGAATTATTATTATTATTTCACATAAGTTAAATAATAGGCAACATGTTGTGCACATATTCTGCATCATTACATACTGTTGTCTATCTTTATTTAATTTCATTGTTCATTTGACACAATTTATTGCATATAAGGCTTGTTTTTGTTAAGCCTAGTCAATTTCCAGTTTAGACAGACCAAGATAAAATAGAAGAGAAATAGGTGCAGGCCTTGAACTCCGAAACCCACAACCTCTGTTCCTGCCTACTTGCCAGGCCCTACACAAACCCAGCTGGTTGACGTTCCCTGCTCTGAGTATGTGCTCAAAACAGACAACTAATGAACAGAGACAGACAGACAGATAGACACACCTGAGCAAAATCAGGCCAACTGGGTCAAAACCAAGATGGTTGTGAGGTACAGAATCATGAGGCAAACAGTAGTCAAAAACATTGCAAAGATTGAATTACCAGCAATGCCACAATTGAGAAGGTAGAACCAGAAGTATTAACATACCAGTTTAACCACCCAAGAATGAAGGGAGGAGGGAATCTAAATGGAGCTGTCTGTTAACACACGTGTGACATCCCCAGCTCAGAAACAAGATGAAACCAAACAGAACACAGAACACACATCCAACACAGCCAAGGGAATTAACTCTGCATGGTAAGCTATCACTCACAGCTCCAAGCAGAGCAGCCCTGAGTGCAGTTCACAAGCAGCAAAAACCAATTCAACAAGTTCAGGCATCTTGTTTAGTAAGATGTGACACACCTTGCTGATTATGGTAGAAAAAGCATCCAAAACACTCAAAAATATGGCATATGGGTCATTTATCGGGACCTGTGGAGCATGTACCCAATTTGTGGCAAAGCACTTACCTGGACATAAATTAGTCGCTTGCTCCTGTCAATCTCTGCCCCTGACTCACACCCATTTCTGCGTAAAGCCATTATAAATGTTTTAAAAAGTTTAAAAATATTTCATAAATCTATATAACCTTGTATGTTACAAAGTTTTACGGCATAATTTACACCAGAATTCTGACCATTTTGCTTAGTAGATCTTCCCCACAATCGGTGCTGAAAGCTCTATAACACCTGAACAAATCTATAGTAAATATAACAAAAAAACCCCCCAAAAACTTTAAACTATAAAACTCACTTTAAATGTATAAAACTTAAATATACTGGAAAATAATAACAAACTTTATATGTCACCGGAATTAGAAAATCTTGTACAATTACGTTCTCTTAAAGTGGCATCATTATCCGATGGTCTCCAGGGAAATTATTGCTGCAGGGCCTAGAATGTGACTCAGTTTATATTTGTGGTAATTTATAACGCTGCCATTAGTGGAATAGAGCTGCTGTAATTAGGGTGGATTGAAGTAATTAGGATCCATGATAGATAGTTTGGTTGATGAAATAAAATTGAACAGCAAGATGATTCCATTCCCGGAGAGTGGCTCCCTGCGCATTAGTGAAATCTTATTTATTTGGTGGCTCTTTAAATAATTTTGTCTTTGGTTTCAATTAAACATGCATAAAGCTATACCAAAGGGCATAAACAACTCACACTAAAGAGGTTTTATCACATTAAGCAAAAATTGATATTCCTTGTGTAATAAAAAAAAATGATCAACTGGAAGCTTCATTGTTCACTTCCTGTGGATACAATTGGTCCCTGGTCATGTGATGTCACACAGGTGCACGGCTACTCATAATAATAATTCTTTACGTATATAGCGCACACAGATTACGCAGCGCTGCACAAAGCATGTCCAATTGGTCCCTGTCCCCACGGGGCTCACAATCTAAACAACCTATCAGTATGTTTAAGAGTGTGGGAGGAAATCGGAGTACCCAGAGGAAACCCATGCAAACATGGAGAGAACATACAAACTCTTTGCAGATGTTGACCTGGGTGGGATTCGAACCCAGGACCCGAGTGCTGCAAGGCAGAAGCACAACTCACTCAGCCACCGAGGCGCCCTACTCATAATACACAGCTCTGATTACTCTCTGTTATACTAATGTGTTGCGCACCTGTGTGACATCACATGACCAGGGACCAATATATGGGAATCTGAGGTGAACAATTTTTAGCTAAAAGAAGGGCTCTATGGGAACCTGTCTGTAATTATTATCTGGTTCTGATTTCAGCTACAGATTTCTATGGTATAATATAGTAAATCAGTGGCGAGAAGAGTGCTATAGCCCGGAAAATTGATCATTTGGCCCCGTTGTTTCTAAAACAAAAAAATCTGGATTTTTATCCTGCCAAGTCATTAGCCAAATAGACTAACAAAAACAAAAAAGTCATAAAAAATCCTATAAAACATATAATGTACTGTACAAGGCTTTCTTTCAACCAACATCATCTAAATAGATCCATATTGAAACTGATTTGATCCCATAGACATTGATAATTGACTTAAACACATGTTCCATTCTTTTACACCTGTTTAAACACAAGGCGATTCTGTAAACCTTACTTTTACCATTGCAAATTGTTCCATGTTATTGTGATTACTGGGGATTGTCTCGCTCTCTACAGCAATTACCATACACGGTAACTGTGCCAATGAGGAAATTGACTCTTGTATATCAGATGGGAGATTTTATTTCATTACTGGTTATTCCAGCAGCTACAATACTGATTATGTTCATTCCAGTTTCAAGAGGCTTTACTTAATGAGCATTAACATAAGCAGCGGCCATTAGCTTTAGGCTTCAGAAATATAAATCCTTCTATCTACAATTAATTCCTGTATGAACCCTGTTGTATTGCCATCTGCTAATTAAAGGAACACAATGGTGCATTATGTACAACGTTCGGCACTAAGGTCTTTATGGTTTGTTGACCATGCCTTGTGTCCATTGTAACCTGAATGGTAAAATAACAATCTTCTCACTTAATGATTTATAAAATTCCAAGCTCTAATGTGGATCTTGGGTTATACAGTTTCAGATGTGAATGGAGGGAATTCAAGTACTACAACGATCTCTATAAATGGTATAACTCCTATAACCTGTTAGCTCCATGTAAATACATTCCTTAAAGGAAAGCTGCAATTTGTGTTCATGCATTGTGGACCAAACATACCTTGAGAATGCTATAGCTACATTGATGCAGAAACATATCTTGTTTAAACCCTGAACTGAATAGTTTTGCTGAAAAAGCAATTATAAAATTATGATAATGAGGCTCTATCACTCCTGTGGGTGCCCCAGAACTCTCCTCTTACCCTAATTATGCCCTGCTAAAGCTTTGTCCTGCCCAGCATAAGCTGATTCATCACTGTGTTGTCCCTGACAGGCAGAAGTAATCAATCGCTGCACCATCCCTCAGCTGCTGTGCATGAGTCATCCAACTCAGGTTGATTAGTCCTGTCTGGACAGTTGAGGCAGCTCCATGTAATGTGTTTATGAATGGCAGTCTGTATGCACCCAGCTTTCCCAAGGTCCTGAATTTTATAATTGTTTGTTGAGCAAAACCACTTGGTTCACGAATTAAACAAGACATGTTTCTGCATTAGTGTAGCTACAGCATTCTCAAGGTATGTTTGGTTCACAGTGCATAAAAACAAATGGTAGATTTCCTTTAAAGTCAGTGCAAGAGTGCAACATTTTACCAAAAAACTCCTGTCATTGTTGTTGTCATTGCAGATTCCTATTTTTGTGTTTATTTTTTTCTTTGACAGATACTTGGACTATTAAGAGACATCTGTTAATGGAGTTTTTTTTGGGAAGGGGTTAAAAAAATGTAAGAATTAAGAGTACTTACCCTGCTCCACCTCAATGTTTCCATTTTGAGTTTTGCAGGAGTTTTTTTTGTTGACACTGCTGGCTGGACCAGAAGTGTTAAAGGTGACAGGACCATTGCACCCAATAAGTCACCTCAACAGACCCCAATGATGTTGAAGTTGCCTGTCACTAATGATTACTCCTTTGTCCAGCAAGGTCACTGATTGGATGCTGATATCCTTTTGTCCACTCAGTAGTGTCAATTAATATTGTTTTTGCCCTGCCAACACCCAGGATTTTTTTTATAAGTAAATAGTATATGGTTTTACAATGACATTTTTTTTTATCTTGGTCTAATCATTGTGTGCCTCCTTCAAATTATATTGAAAAAAGAACAGAATGTGATAGATGCCAATAGTAAATAAGGCCAAGCCAAGAAAAAACAAGCCAAGAATTGTATAACCCAAAAATTTTATGACTTTTTGCTGTAAGGCAACAAAAAAACAAACAAATCCAAATACATATTTTGCAAACTAAGCCACATCCTTTAAGGGTTAAACTGAAACTGTCACCATGAACATCATTTTTAGCTGGTGTCAAATAGCTGATTTTAAAAATGTCGTTGTCAGCATTCTGAATCCTTTCAGTACTTTATATGAGTTTAATTCACATTACCCGTCTCCCTGCCAGCAGCATGTGGTGAGTCCCAATGGAGAGGGTAGCTGCATCCTGTGTCTCCTCATCCATTTTTCCTTTTCTCCCCACCATCCCTCTCTCTCCCTTGCCTGCTCAATGCACTAAGGGGGGTGGGTGAGTGTGGCAGAGAGAAGACTGACCCAGGAACAGGAAGACTGTAGCTGCCCCAGGGACTCACCACATTCTGCTGGCAGGGAGCTGGTAAGTATATAAACTTATGGAACCTATCACCAGCTAAAAATGCTGTTCCTAGCGACAGGTTTGCTTTAAAAGTAAGTACTATTATGTGGACACCATTTACTGTGTTCTATTAAATTGCACATATAATTGTAAAGTGAAGGTTTTCATAAAACATTCTGCAGAAGAAACCTTCCAGTCTATTGGTGACACTATGGTATATAAATCTATATTGTTAAGAAGAATGACATCCTCCTGCTCCTGGATGCTTCTGCTCTTTGTTGTAGTTTTGGCACTATTCACACTGTACGTCTTCCATTCTATTCATAAACTGGAGAGATCACAATGAACAATGCTATAGGTCTCTGCTAGACAAGAATATGTTTGTAACTGTGCAGCAGTGGTTTTCATCCGTGCACAGTGAGCTCTATCTGACAAGTACTGAACACGTCACCAATTTTCTATATATATATATATATTTCTAAAGGTGATATTGCCATGAAATTCCCCAAAGATGGAACAAACCGAGTAACTGAGTGTTAGTATTGTTATTGGCATCAATGGGTGGTACTTAGGTTCTCCTTAAATAATGAATGTAGCGATTGAAAGAATTATCCACACCAAAATGCATTTTTCATAATATCCATTTATCATATATTTCCAAAATCTCCACAAATATGGTAGGGACTTTAAGATGCCTTGTTGGCCAAGTTGCTGGTGGACAAGACATATAAAAAGCCCCAGTTCTGAAATTTTTGATTTTTTGACTGCTTGACGAGGTGGAGGTGGCAACGTTGGTGTGAATGCCCAAGCCTCCTATTTTATATGATAATCTTTGTCGGAAAACCAGCAACTACATCTAGTGATCTTACAAAATCCATTACATATGGAATCAAAGATAGACCATCCAACATTCACAAGCAAAGATGTCTCCACATGTCAGTAACAACCTCACCTTTCTACACTGTTGAAAAACTAAAACCAACCAGATGTCCAAACATTAATTAATGTGTATTAATGACAATTGACCACAGATGTTCCTTGGTTCTTGGACCACTTGGACAATCTTTTCACTCCTCTGTCTTAATTTTTTCTAGCTCTGGCCAGTTTATGGTGAAATAATGTTATTTAAACTTATTTTGTCCACAACTGTGCTCGTTGGAATCTTCAGTTGTTTGGAAATACTTCTGCAATCAATGTAACAATGAGGTTATAAAGGTCTTGAGATAGCTCACAGGTTTTTGTGGCACCTTGGTAATGAGACACCATCAATTGAATCAGATTTTATTATTTTAAGTGGCAAGATTGCTTTCTAATTACTGATAGATTTCAGCTAGTGTCATGACTTCCATGTATTTAATGCTATGTTATACATAGGCCATTTCTCATTAATACATATAACATAATATGTGAACATCTATGACTCAATTTCTTTGCCATTGTGGATTGGATGGGTTGATATCAGCTTCTAATGCTATTTTAAGTCAGTACAATCTTTAGAAAGATAAGCTGGAAGAGCTAGAATAGCTGATGGCGGGACAAAAAGAATAGCTAGGCAAGAACAACTGCCATAAGTTATGTATAAGCAATAATAAATCACTAACAGCCCAAGCTACAGACTCATATTCCTAGCAATATTGCTGATGAATTAATTTCATAGAAGAAACATTAGTTCACTTTATACCAGTGATGGCGAACCTTTTAGCCACGGAGTGCCCCAAACCCCTCTCATTTATCGCGAGGTGCCAACCAAAAATTAGAGCATTAACTTATTGCTCCATGTTCTTCAACAATGTTCAATCATACTGGCCTCCTGAGGACACCAACACAGTAGAAAGAAGGAGGGAAAATTTGCATCATTGTAGCTTCTTTCCAGTGTCCCTCTGTACACAGAGAATCATGGGGCCAGCAGAAGGTCCTCCAAAGATAATTTGGCCCTGTCTACACATTCTCCCTCTTCCTACAGTCCCAAGTAGCCAAGTAACTATCACTTTAAAATATCACTGTAAGCAGCATCTTTTAAGTTGCTTGGAACTGCAGGAAAATTCTTTGAGTCCTGTCTGGTGTGCTGGGGCGATGGCCCTGGTGCCCACAGAAAGAGCTTGGAGTGCCGCCTCTGGCACCCGTGCCATAGGTTCGCCACCACTGCTTTATACATTATATTCCTCCATTATTCTATGTCTATATTTAGAATATTGTATTTTCATATGTACTTAAAGATTTTTCCATGCACTTGTCAATTAATCATTGTATACACACAAGTGAGGAATCCAAAGTATGTTAATTAAAACACATAAATATTAAGGATAGATAGGTAGATAGATAGATAGATAGATAGATAGATAGATAGATAGATAGATAGATAGATCTAGTTAAGCAGATGCTTGCCATGTAACTGTATTATTGTTGTGCACCTAAAAATCTAGATTTTAAATATTTTGGAACATGAGATCAGGTTTTAATTTTTATAATACAAGAAGAAAAAGACTGTCCCACCAGCAGGAGGAAAACTTTAACAATGCAGTTACATGACAAGAATCGGCCTAACTGAACATGTGCTGAATATTAATAATCTTTAATAATAATAATCTTTATTTATATAGCGCCATCAAATTACGTAGCGCTTTACAAATCATAATTTTTGCAAGTTAAATTTATGTATGAGAAAGCCAAGACAATTGTCTATAAAATGGTCATCTCATGTTCAAAGCTGTAGAGGTTGGTGAAACATGGAGCCGGAAATTCAAAATTTCAAAACGTTGTAACGTATATAATGTGACTCCTATCTCCTCCTTCCCTCCCTATCTCTGCTGTAGTCTGCGTTGCTAGTATGTGTTTTCATCATACTTTCACCAGATGAGACATAAGGTGCACTAGCTGGTGATTACAACTTAGCGTGAGATAATAGCAGTAACTATTCATCTGACATGATAATTAAAAGGAAAAGAAGAAAACACTATACATTGCCCTGGCAAATAACTAACCTGGCGCAGAACTGAAGATTAGGTTTAATGCTAAAGAGTGTAAAAACATTACCTGCTGACAAGCTGAAGTACAATAAAGGAATAAAGTTAGGAAAAAAAAAAATTATTTATTTTTATGTTTTACTCGAAACATTACATTGTTAAGAATTTGGACTTTTATTGCCAAGTTTTAGCTCCTTGTTTTTGCCAACTTATCAACCATTTACCGTAATGTTTACTGACATTTCTTTATGCACTCAAGCAATTTAGTTTCTATACAAAGTGTTTGTAAGAATGTTTTCTGGTTTTCTTTCTTAACACATAGCTATGTTTATCAAAACAACCAACACAAAACATATCTTTCTATTATTTTTGTTGCAGAATTGATAATTTAATGGCTACTTAAAGGGAACTTGTCACTAGAAAACATTAAAATAAACCATGACCATTACCTTAAAGGGGACTTTAATTGTGGTGTAATGGTGCCTTTGTGTGTCCGATGTGTTGGTGCTTCTGCACAAAAAACACTTTTATTCTCCATCATTTTATTAGATATGCCTCCTCACAGCCTCTGTGGATAATAATACCAGTTCCTCCACATGCCCATGTCCCAGCCACATGTCACTAGAAGCTGTTTCAAAACTCTAGCGCATGCGCAGTGTGCCTGACATGTTGGTGTGGGTAGCTCATCTCTGGCTGGCTGCAGCAGTGCACTGCATAAGCACAGGTATCATGTGCGTGGTGCCGGCAAGAGAGCTACCACAGGGAACATGGAAGGGTGTATTTTACAAGCCACAGCGGCTGCGAGGGGCGAGAGAGCCTGACTGGGTGTAAGGGTTCTCCTGCTGTCTTGACTGCATCTAAGAAGATAATGATGGAGAAAAAAAGTGTTATTCGTGCCAAAACACATAGGACACACACAGATGCCATAAATTCTAATGCTAACGCACACTGCTTTAGTGCAGATTTAATGCCGTTTTATGTTAACCTCCTAAGTGGCTCCATGTTAGCTGAAGTTCCGGTTCAGTTGTTGTCTGCTGTTGTCGAGAGTAGGACACTACTACAGCCAATCAGTAATCTCACTGATGGCTTCCATATCCACCACACATGACTGACTGACCTCCCCAATATGATAAAGTATAAGCGAAAAAAGAGCTTGGGTAATTGGATTCCTGTGTCAAGTTCTGCCCTTGTTCACACAACCTCAGGTTCTCTAATGACTGATAACATTCGCAGTTTGAGCTCAGGAGAAATCAAACCAAAACAACGTATGGTATAAAATCTCAGTCTCTGCGAAATGATGCCATCAAAAGTAAGGCAGATGTGAGATGCTTTATTTGTGTCACAAAGTATTATACAGAAACCTGCAGTGGGGCAGAACCTAGGCTTCATTACTTAGGGATAGAGAGGTAATGTCCATAGTCCATTGGTTGGTAAATTATTACATGGGCATCGGAGACACTTCCCTGAAGTGGATATAGAATCGTAAATCCCTCTTGATAGATGCAAACATTGACTAAGAGAGATGCAAACAGCCGCTGTGGGGGGTCTTTCACTCCTTTGGTGGAGAGCAGGGGACTTTGATCAGCTTCAGCCATAGTCAAACATCTTAGTTTCAACACTCAGCAAGTATATGAAAAATAAAAACATTTTCATTATATATAAAGCAATACTTCACACCTGGATTCTTGTAATTACAGGAGTCCCCAGCAGTCAAACCCATAGGATATTTATTGCATATATTTTGGATATGGGATAAATCTTGATTTTGGGCAGTAATCTCTGTAGCAGGCAAACCATATCACCTGCATAATGGTAATATAAGTTACTCTATATACTGTATGAATACTCAGCCATGTGAAACAAGCATAGACTGTTTCCACCAAAATAGCTCTTTGGTCCACCACATAGGAAGTAGTAAAAATAGTTTTAAAAAGTTGGCTTTGGGTACCCAAACCAGAACACCCACCTGGTGTTCAGTACCGACACTGATTGCGGTTGTTAATCGTTTAAATGCTGTCGGTGGGGGTGAACCCTAATATGAACTTCAGGTTCAATTCCGGGTTCGGGTTCAGGGACCCTAAGCCCCAATATTTGGATCCGCTCAACCGTATAGGTGAGGATTTTATGCAGTCATAATAATAATAATTATATAAATATATAATTTTTTTAATTTTCAAAAAACCACCGAAGTAAACCTTGTATCCGTGCTCTATGTTCTCCTGTATACTGAGCATGTGTAGTCTGGTCATAAGTGGTTCGTCGTCAATCAGCTGAGTACCTATAGATATTATCCAGCACTTAACAATCAGACTGATGAACTCCTGATTGTTCCTCAATGACATCAGATTTAGATTCTATGCATATAGACGAGAGTGTTCTCTTTCCATATCTGTATCTCATTTTTAGGTTGATGGATTTGTATTCAGGATCTGCCTCCGGTAGCTCGTGTTCTGTATCTAGTTGTACCTGAAATCATCACGTTCTGCATTCTCATCACTCAGAAGAGTCATCTCGTTATTGAGAATGATTGTGGAGAGGGTCTGATGTAATCGCGCATAACTTCAGCTTAATTGTCCATCATCCAATGAGTCTGGAATGTGACTCCCTAACATATGTATGGCATCTGGAATGGTATTACATCACATATTTTATTTGTGGATAGAAATGTGCCATCATATATCATACAGAGCTACTTTAGGGTAAATGTAAGCAACCTATTCCATAAAAAAATATAAATACTATTAGTAAAATGGTTTGGCAGGACTAAAGGGGTTGTTCACTGTCAGCAAATTATAACAAAACAGTAGCAAAATAATAGTACTGTATATACTCGTGTATAAGCCGAGTTTTTCAGCACAAAAAATGTGCTGAAAAACCTCCCCTCGGCTTATACATGAGTCAATAAAAAATTTCCATACTGACCCTCCAGAGGGCCGATGGTCCGCGTGGCTCCCGATGTTCGGTGGGTCCTCTTCTGTCTTCCCCGCAGCTGGTCTTCGGTCTTCTCTCTTCTCTGTGTTGTATCAGCGGCAACACCGCCGCGTCATATTGCGTGCCAGCCGGCAGATGGCGTGGGCCCGTATCTGCCGGCTGATACAACACAGAGAAGACCAGAGACCGGCCGCGGGGAACAGAGCATCTGGGGGCCGCCTGTAGGTGGGTATGGATGTTACTATAGTGCCAGGCTGCAATGATCAGCTGTAAGGTGTCTGTAATGAAGCTTTATTGATAATCCTTGATCCCATCACAGCAAAGAATTTTGAAACCTCCAATTGTCACTGGGGCAAAAAAATTTTTGGTCTGAAACTACAATTATAAAATATACAGTTTCGACTTACATACAAATTCAACTTAAGAACAAACCAATGGAACCTATCTAGTACTTAACCCAGGGACTGTCTGTATATTATTTATTATGAAGAGATATACAAATTTCCAATATACTTTCTGTATCAATTCCTCACAGGTTTTCTAGATCTCTGCTTGCTGTCCTTCTATAGGAAGCCTCATTGTTTACTTGCTGTGGATAAAAAACTTTTATTACACAGCTATATTTACTCTCTGTGATACTAATGAGACGTGCCATGAGATGTGACATGAACAGGGATCTAATAGACCGTGCACTTGTGTGACATCACATGATCAGGAATATAATAGGCCGTACGCTTGAGCGACATCACATGACCACGGACTGTTTTTTATCCACAGGAAGTAGACTCTGAAGCTTCCTGTTGAATGACAGCAAGAAAAGATCTAAAATCAGTGCTGAATTTACAGAAAATATATCAGAAAATTGGATAAACTTTTACTACACGAACAATATAAATACTGTACTGAAAGTGGACAACCACTTGATCTTATTAAAAATAGTGACAACGTTGACTTCAATTGGGTTGCAAGATTCATTATTTATGACTTATCCTTTGACTCAGCGATCCATATCTGATCAGTGTGGGTTGAGCACCCCAAACATCAAGCACAAAACTGAGAATGCAGTGGGAAGCATAGCATCATTCTCTGTGTAGTGGTCATGCTGCGTTACTGCAGCCCAGTGAGGCCCTGGCTTGAATTTATGGGTGCTTCTAATATATAAGTTGTGCTGTTCCTCTGTTACAGAGCCAAAATAATTAAAAATAATTTGTCTCTTACCATTTGTTGGGTGTTACTATTGTTGGTGTGTTCCTATACAGTTGGCCATGAACAAGCCTGGGGAAAAAACACTGGAGCATGGGGGCGATTTTGGACAAAAGTTGGCTATCTAAGGCCCCTTTCACATATACTTATGCTATACCCGCACCTGAATAGGAATAGCTGGAGAGGAGGAGGGGTGAGCGCTCCTCACCCCTTCCCTCTCCATACGGAGCTATACAGCCAGGCTGTACGTATGGCAAAAGATCTTTGGAACATACTCTGTGAAACATCCTTCTGAGTTATTTCTATATTCCAGATGGATATTATAGGGCAGTGCTACTAATAATACTAACATAAGACATTTCTTCATTTAGGAGAGTTATACGTGGATCAACACACCCTTTTGCCAAGAGGGAATGGAAAGACCCAGTTGTGAACTTATTCATAATTTCTAGGAGGAACACTAGAGGGATATGACAGCACAGATGCTCCTGAGCGATCCGTTCATGAAGAATACACCAGAAGACGTGATAGTTTATAAAAAATGAAAAGGGATTTTTTCATCAAAGGACCCTGTTTTCTTAGCATCTACATATTCTTTGTGGCATTTTACTGACGTGTTACTGATGTGTTTTACTTTCTTTACACTCCTCTGTGAATCGTCTGCACCTTAGTTTCAAAGCTCTTCGATGCTTGAAATGTAGAAAACATAAAACTTTTCTTTAATAAAATATTTTTCCTCTTATTTTTCCTCCAATTACTGTGTATAAAAGAAATTTTTTCACTTATTGGGGCTTATTTACTAAGGGTCTGCAGATCGCATTTCAGTTGGATTTGCGCCACTGGGACAGCTATTCAACAGGGGATTGTGTCACACACGATCAGATTGTGGTGCAACTCCACTGGATTTCATGCAAAAGAAATCGGGGGCGTGCCTTCGGATGATCCGACGGATTCGGATTGAGCGCGGGATTTAACTTTAAAATTGTGTCGCAAGACAATGCACTTACATGCACCTTGAAGAAGAAGGTGAACCCCGGCGGACCTGAGCGGGGAAGCGACATATGCAGGATCTCAGGTGCACGATCTTAGTGAATTGCGGCACAGTGCATTATACACGGACAGTGCACTTTTGGTGAACTCCACGGCCGGGTAAGTAAATGAGCCCTATTGGGTTTAAAGTGGAAACTAATTCAGCCAATTTTATGGAACATTCTTCTTTCTTAGTTGGGCTGAGGATTTCTTCTGCACCAGTTCTGAAGCTCATGTATGTGACTTATCTTCTACCTGGTGGAACTTTTCACAACTTTTGTATGTTAGGAGACTCTGTGGGCACAACAATGTCAGCAGCAGAAGATTGTTGTACGGGAAATGTTTTGTGAGCGATGTACTAATTATCCTCCGTGCTCCATCTGATGTGGACAGTAAAACCGCCATGGGGGTTACTAACTACAAAAGTAGGCCAGCTAAAAAAAGAAGCACAGCATGAACATATTTTAGATCTATTTGGTTTTTGCTCTATTTGCTTTTGTTTTAGTGATGTGCAGCATGTGCACATGTCAGATCAAGAGACGACTTCTCCCCAAGTGGGATGAAACAAGGAATTATAAAATGACTCTCTCGATATATATTATGTATTTATATACTTCCATAGTCAATCCAATATTAATTTATTATGTATTATTATGTAATATTATTAATTTAATATTAATTGGATTTTAATAAGTAATAAAAGCCCCTGGAATTTGTTTACTTTGGTTTAGTAAGGAGTTGGTCATAACCATAAGCACAGTCATAGGCTAAACTCACTGCTGTGACAATTACATAGCTCTTGTGTATTTGATATTGATGATTCCAAATATAGATTTGACTACACAGGAGGAATTAATTAAGACATTTAGAACGCCAGTCTTAAACCCCCCGCTGAAGTCTCTCATGCACCCATATTCACGTGGGTCCGGCCTCTTAATGAATATTGGTCCGAGCTCCATTCGGTCCAACCTGTTGACCAGATCACAACTCATGGGGGGTTCATTTACTAAGGGTCGCGCGCACTCTTGTCAGACTGTGCAACGTTTTCTGGGGCTAAAACAGCTTGCACAGGTATTTAAGAAGTGTGTGCACTGGGATTCTGGAGCACACAACCCTTATGTGGTGCAGCTACGCTGGCTTCCATGTGACACAAAGTAGGGAGCGTGCCGTCTGATTCGGACTGAGCGCAGTATTTAACTTTCAAATTGTCTCGCAAACCCTAGCACTTACATGAACCACTAAAAAAATGGAGAACTCCGGCCGACCTGAGCAGGGAAGTGACACATCCGCACACAGCATTATAGTCGGACAATACACTTTCTGTGAACTCCGTTGAGCGGGTAAGTAAATGTGCCCCATGGAGTTTTCTACTATAGTACGAAGACCAGAGAAGACTATAGTAAACGTTCCTGTCCCAGCCTGCCCTCCGCCCTGCTCCATTCCCTCTCTCCGCTCCATGACGCCCACAGTGACGTGCAGATCAGAGATTTCCCTGGCAGAAAACTGGCAGAGAAGCCATAATAAATCTCCCCCAATGAGTCTGCAGGGTTTTCATTTTACCAGTGCACATGAATATTTTAAAGGGGAGCTGTGATTGGTTGCCATGGGCAACTAGGAATATTCTGACTTTCAGACAGCTTGGTAAATCTGCCCCAATAAATACAATAATAATAAATACAAGTGCAAGCTCCAAAGACAAAATCCTGACACAGACCCAATAACATATCTGGGCCAATAGGGCTCATTAACTAAGGGTCTGTTTTGCACCGAATTGTCCCGGGTTTTTGTCGCACGTGATCGGATTTTGGCACATTGGCGCCGGCTTGCACGCGACAGAAATCCGGGGGCGTGGCCGTCGGACAACCCGACGGATTCGGACAACGCGCAAGATTTAACATTTAGAATTGTGTCACAAGACACGCACTTACAAGCACCGGGAAGAAGAAGGTGAACTCCGGCGGACCTCGGCGGGGAAGCGACGGATGCAGGAACTCGGTCGCATAATCTTCATGAATCGCGCCGGACTTAATCCTTGTCGTACTGTCCGAATCGGGGATCGCGACAGGACCGGGTAAGTAAAATTGCCCCATTGTGTTTAAGAAAGAGAACAGTCATGACAATCACTGTGAGTCGATGCTTTCATGTGATTAGATAGCAGCATGTTATAGAGCAGGAGGAGCTGAGCAAAAACTGTTTATTAGTTAGTGGAAAAAGTTTCAGTATAAGGATGTACTAACAGTGTATCTGTTTAGCAGTTTTAATGCTGGATCCAGACACTGATAACATTTGGGTACAGCCACTCAGTGTCCCTTATCTCACAAGCAGTGACTACATCTGCAACGTCTTCTACCCTGGTAATTAAACCAAGAATACTAAGAGAATCTTACTAGACAATGTCTCTTTAAAATCAATGGAACTCGTTCTGCCATTATTTTTCCTTCTGTCTTCTGGTTACAAATAATAGATGGAAACATAGAGAAAAAGTGATAGATGTGGACAGAGCTTTACTGTAAGGAACATGAGTACAACTAAACAGGGCAGGGGATCAATACATGTCCAGATACAGGCATCTATCTGACTGCTAATCCATATGCTTTCCAGACACCATACATAAGTTCCAATATCACTCTGATATTGGCTAGAAGCTTGATGTTTATGAGCATAACTGAAAAGAAAACTGCAATTCAGGGCATTATTTTTGTGTTTTGTGTTTTGTGTTTTAATCATCTCATAGACATAACTTTTTCACTTTTCAATGAATACAGCTGTTTAAGAAAGAACATTTTGGTAAAATTTAGGGATAAAAATACATTTTTGTATGTTGTGCTGTATTGCTCCTCCAATATACTCCAGGACTACTGTATTGCCATTTTATCATTGATCTGTGTCAATCTGTCACAAACAGACTGTAACAGATCTGTCTAATTAATAGGCCGTCAAGTCTCACAGAGACTCCAGACTGTCATGGTGATGGTTCCCTGATGACATCATGGGGGCAATAATCCAATTTAAAATGGCGTCAAATGAATTTAAATGTTTAACACCTGCAAGTGACCCTGAGTGTAAGTGGTGGGTGTTTGCTGATACAAGATGGTAGACATGAAGGTCATCATTAAAGTGGTTGTGCCGCCATATGAAGTTTTCAATAACAACCTGCTGATCGGTGGAGGTCCCAGTGTTGGGAACCCAATGGATTTAAATCATATCAAAATTCAAAGCATGAACACCATCAGTTTTTCTGCTTTGAGGATAAAAAGCATCCTCATATGGTATATAGGCGCCTGGGAAAAAAGTAAGCGGAAGTCACCTTATGACATTTTGGGGAGTTACCTTATGACATTTTGGGGAGATTTATCATTGTGTTGCACATTAGACCAGGGAAGAGTCTTCTGTTGCACCAGATTTATCACTTTGTCTTATACTTGATGAAAAATCTGTGGTAATCTAAGGCCCCATTCACACTGCCGTTGTGCATGCCTGCAGCCGTATATACGTTGTATAGACGACAGTAGTACAGTGCCACACACGTGGGAAAAGATCTTTCTCTATTTGGATGGTGTGGGCAGTGCATCCCAGTGGAGAGGGGAGTTGTGCGCAGCACACTCAGTTTAATGGGCGTTTGCCACAATTATGTTGGACGGCTGGTGGGAATCGGCAAGAGAACGCCCTTTTAGTTGTATTGTGTCGTGGGTCCATAGTGCAGCTACAATGCAATACTGGTGCAAAAACTTCATAAATACATCTATTTATGTGCAATCTACGCTAGAATGCTGGCGCAGATTGCTAAATGAATGTGGACCTATGTGTTCTATATCATATGTGTCCATTTACTTTGCACCCTTAAAGGGAACCTACCACCACAAATCTACCTATAAAGGTAGATCGGGTGGTAGGTGGATGTAAGGGACGTGAGGATAGCTCTTTTTAGAGCTAATCCTCACGTCCCCGCTAACTTTATGTAGACTTTATTCCCCTATTATGTAAAAGTCTACATAAAGTTAGCGGGGACGTGAGGATTAGCTCTAAAAAGAGCTATCCTCACGTCCCTTACATCCACCTACCACCCGATCTACCTTTATAGGTAGATTCGTGGTGGTAGGTTCTCTTTAAATATATACAGGCTTCTTACATAATACTAGAGGGCCTCGTAGTTTCATTCAGCCACCACAATATTAAGAAAATGCCACCCTCACCATGACATTGGAGACTGGGAATACCACACGTCCAGATCCCCCAAGCGTATGATGACCCAGACAAGTTCATGAATGCGGACATCCTGACCCGAGGGCACAGCGAGGGACAGCACCCTCTGTAAGATAACAAAAACATGTCACCCAATTCCAAATCATTCTATCTATTAATATGGGCACAACAGAAAGGAAGATGAAGAATAAAAGGAATAAATGCCAAAATAAAACATAATATTAGTTGGTCTAGTTCACCAACTTTATTTATCGGCGCACCAACTTCCTGACGTGAAGCCTTGCTCCCTTTTCAAAAGGCATATTTTCAGTTTTTTTTGGGCACAAATTACTCCTGGATTCTGTCGAATTTCCCTCATTCATTCCTAGGAAACAGCTTCAGTGACTATTTATATTGAATCTGATCTGGATTGCAGCAAGGTCACAAGCCGCTCTATCATATTATGTATGTATGTTATAAATACAACCCACTGCAGCTTGTAAAGAGTCAAGAATTTCTGAACCACATTGATGCTACACAAAGCTTTTTATCCCCGAATGTTTTATTTCCAAATACCTATTATCGTCTATACATAGAACAGTTATTTCAGGTATTTCTGAAAACATCAGTTCTACAATCGGCAATGGAAGTCAGTATGTCAGTCTGTCTCTATTAAACAATTCTAAGCTTGTGTACTATGAATCCGGTCTCGGCTCCTCGCACTACCATAACATATTGCATTAGCCGGGTTATAACGTGAATGTTTCCTTCTGTAAAGCCCGAAGTAAAGGAAGAGTTCAGAGGAGGTATCAGCACTCCCATCACTCTTGCCGGCATTCCCATCTACTCTAAAAGCCGCTCCGGCCTCTGTATTATTTATGGATGGCAGGTAGCGGGCGCAGCCTCCATTAAGGCATAAATGTTTAACTTTGTTCATTACTAGAAAATTATTCAATCAAGGTATATAGCGTATGACTGGCTACAAACCAGTAAAACCATGCGGTGAAATATAGCACATCGCCGGACTATCCGTAATTACACGGGTCATGCATTACCCCATTGGTGACGGTGTGGTGACAAGGTAAAATGGGAACCTAGATCATTTTAGCGCTAGGATACAACACCATAATTTTAGTAGTGGGGGATTAGGATCCCTAATTTTTAGATGCTATAAGCCGCAATTTTACAGACACCATGATGTGCTATCATCTTATAAAGAATGAAGACTACTTGTGGTAGAGGTGGTCTCACTGTGACAACTCATTTTGAGTTTCCCTACTTGGGGTACCATATATAGGATTCCTAATTTTACCACCTCAACCCCTTTTCAATACAACTTATTATGGGTCCCATTCTTAGGATCACATCTCACGGTGAGAACTCCTTTCAATAGAAACTTTAAGGGTTCCCCTTCTCAGGATCTTTACCCAGTACGCCCTTGCATTACTTGGATTGTCATTCATTTGTGGTTGGACTTGGGACTTGTAATAGATTAAGGAAAGTCCACTGATAATCAGGTATCGTAAATCTGTTGAAAACACAAATATAAAAGACCAAGTTTACTTCTCCCGGACATGTGGCTGCCAAGTAGGTGGCCGCCAAGTAGCCGCGGCAGCTGCATGGTCTTAGCAAACCAATGTCGCTCGGCAGTATAGCTCTGGAGGTTATAGTCGCCCTCTATTACTGGAATTAAAATGTCAGCTCATGCTACAGAAAAATTGCCATGAAAATAAAAGCTTATTCATATACCCCACAAAGGTCTTTAGACATTACAGAAGCCACAATTTGTCAAAATAATGAATAAAAAAAATAATTTTTAGAATATAGATAAATATTTATGCAACGTGCTGTGCAATTAAAACAAAAACATAGTCATATGAAAATAAAACCTTGTGTGAATTATTTTTAATTTTTGAATGAACCAAATTATAGATTTCAAAAGCATATATGTAGTAAAAAAACATGAAAAAAAAAATTCAAAATGTGCCTAAATTCCACACTAGAGACAAAACCTTACAATTGTAGGGTTAGCCTCGAAGGTCACTGGTAAATATTCAGTGGCAGATAATCTGGGCTTTACTGTATATATCTATTTGTATAAAATACTCTAGTTGATGTCATTATTTATCCCGCCAATGCCATAAACCAAATACCAAAACCGCATAATCCTAATCAGTAATCAGCGACTTTCTCCTCCTTTATTTTATTTTTGTCAAATTCACCTAAATTTAGAGCAATGACATAACATTAGAAATGATATTTAAAGGTCAAATCAGAACTGATGTTTTTTTTCTAATGTTGATTACGGCTGTTGTATCAGATTTCACTGCCACTTCTATGTCAATTACTGGCTGCTGAATTATTGATAGAAACATGATAAGAAAAAGCTAATATCACTACAAAATGATATATTCTCTACATACTGTAGATACAGTCACAGGAAAAAGAAAAAAACAAGAAAAATAATTCTACGGTTTTTACATGTCAGGATTAGAAAAAACTAATCTAGCTCTTGGAAGGTATAACAACTAGGTAAATACAACCTCAGAAAAATAACAAATGCAACAGATTGCAGCAAATAATTTTACCCTTACTGCTTCCTGGAAGGAAATAAGAGAGTGAGTAGCAGAAAGGCTCTGACATTCAAAATCCTTTATTATCGTATATACTCAGTATACGACGACCCAATTATAAGCCAAGGTTCCTAATTTTAACACAAAAAACTGTGAAAACCTATTTACTCGAGCATAAGCCTAGGGTGGGAAATGCATTGGTCTCAACCTCCAGTCAGTATAAAGCAGACCAGCCCATATACCTCAGTATATAGCCTGCCCGCCCCAGTATATAGTCTACAAGCCCCTGCAGCATATAGCTAGCCAGCCCCCCAGTATATAGTATGCCAGCCCCTGCCCCCAGCATATAGCCTGCCAGCTCTGCCCCCCATTATAGAGCATGACAGCCCTTGCATTCTATAGCCAGCCTCTGCCTCCCCTGTAGTATATAGCCTGCCACCCCCTGTCCCCTGTAGTTTATAGCCTGCAAACTCCTGCCCCCCAGTGTATAGCCTGCCAGGCCCTGTAATATATAGCCTGTCAGCCCCTGTAGTATATAGCTTTTCAGCCCCAAAGTATATAGCCAACCCGGCCCTGTAATATGTAGCCAGCCAGCCCCTGTAGTATATAGCCTGCTCATCCCCCCAGTATATAGCCAGCCCATGCCCCTCAGTATGGCAAGCCTGTAAGTTCCTCTTCAGGTCCTTCCGCTCCTATTCAGGTTGCTTGGCTCCCCTTCAGGTCCCTGAACATGGCCGGCACGCAGAATGATGTCAGCCGCTTGCCAACGTCGTGGTTTGTGATTCCCTGGCATTGCAAGTGTACCCGAAAAGGAGCCAAACGACCCGTAAAGGAGCAAAAGGACCCAAAGAGGCACTGGAGCATCGGAAATAAGAAGAGGACCGGAAAGGGGGCGTCGGAAAGGTGAGTACTGTGTTAATTTTTTTTAATAAGCCGAGTTAGGTTTTATCAACACAATTTTTGTGCTGAAAAACTTGGCTTATACTCGAGTATATATGGTAATTGATTATAAAAAATGTGACCATCTCTATTTAAACAGAAGCTTTGACAGCTTCCATCTGGAACAATCAGGGTTGTATTAACATAGTACCAAGTAGAAAAGACTGCATTTATTGTGGAGAAGTAAGAGAACTCTTACTTCACGACCCTAGTCACAAGCCTCTCACTCAACCAAACCAGTTCCCTACGCTGTTCTGAGGAGACCCAATCAGGTCAAAACAGAGCTGTCTACTGTTGGGAGTCTGTTCCTTCTGAAATAGATATACTGGTTTGGTTTTAATTCCGCATCAGTTAATAAGGCCTCTTGTAGGTCATGCTTGATGTCAAGGGAGCTGCCTTACAAGGTAGCTAAAAGAGGCGTGGTTTTCCTTATCCCATCCTGGAAAACATTGCATATTTTCCCATTGTCTTGAAGAAACAATTGTTGAAGACAGTAAGCTAAAAGAATAAGAGATCATTCACAAGTGGAAAATATTTAAGTCAGTTTACAATATTCTCAGAAGGGGACATCCCAGGACCCCACTGCTCTACAGAAACAAAAAAAACACTAAAAAAACTAAATTTTGGTTGTAATGCATAGTGCCACTTCTCATGTAGACCAAACCAGAATATGGGCAAAAACACCTCATATCATCTATCAAACTTTGGTTGAGTGGTAATAATTTGGGCCTAACTTTGAGCTGCAGGACCTGGGCACCTAGCTGTGATAGTGCTGACCATGAGTTACTTTGAACAACAATGTATTTTAAAGTCACATGTGAGCCTCTCTATCCAACAGCTAAAACTTGAAGGGGACTAAATCATGGCATAGGATGTAAAACCAAGCACACCAGCAAATCTATAACACAATGGATAAAAAAGAAAAGATTCAAAGGGATACAATTTCTCAGTCAACCTCAACCCCAGCATTGGACTCGCCTACCAGAAAATCCTTCAGTGGACCTTGACACTAAGTGGTCATGTGACCAGTTGAAAGATATACCTTAACCTTTCACCCCTTCATCAAATGTTCATCAGCAATCAGTAGATCAGTATGTGCACTGTACATGAGGGGTAACAACGACTGTAAATATAGTTTTCCTGGAACTTTCCACTTTTGCAGTTTTTTAGTTTATTTCCATTCATCTCAAAGAAGAAGGGACCTAACTGCCCAAATCCTCAATCGTGCTTCTAGGGCCACTAGAGCCACAATTTCTCCACCGCTATCTGAGAGACAAAGAAACAATTACGTTTTTGCTTTTTGTCTCTAGTGATAGAGAACTCTTCGGCAACACAACTCAGTCGATACACAACAAATGAAGCTGATATCAATGTTATCCATGCGTGGCAAAAGGAAATTAAGAAATACCTATCAATGTTGCCAAAATTTATTTTGCAGTGTTTTCTATATCCCCGTCAATAAAAATATTAAGAAGCTGTCATTATTTTCATCCAAATAAAACACTTTAACAATATTTTTTGTATACGTTTGGTATTGATTTTCTACATTTTCCGAAGCTTAGATTTCCATTTTGACTTTCACTGTTTTGAGATAG
Source organism: Engystomops pustulosus (assembly GCF_040894005.1). Classification (NCBI taxonomy): domain Eukaryota; kingdom Metazoa; phylum Chordata; class Amphibia; order Anura; family Leptodactylidae; genus Engystomops; species Engystomops pustulosus. The sequence goes on from NC_092411.1 coordinate 257,027,417, forward strand.
GAAAAGTAGGATGAGTTTGGCTGTGGACCAAAATTTGAACTTAATTTATCTGCTGTACAGCAAAATCTGAGGCAAAAATATACTTTTCCAGACACAAGGAACACCTCTAACTGTTTCCAGAAGGACATGTGATGACAGCTAATTATCCACCAATTTGTCTAAAGGCTAATCACCGAAGATATCTGGCAGGTCGGACAGCTCTGGGACCACCATAATTCCCTTTGTGTTGTCAAATAACAAGTTATTATTTAAGCAGAAGATATAAGCCAGGTACAACTTATCTATAACTCCATTTACACAGGCACTACCAAGATATAATTTATGTAGCTCTAATAGTAAAAATAACTCTTAAAGGACATCTACCACCAGGATTGTAAACCAAGCACACTGACAGACTGGTGTGCTTCCCCTCTGGCAGGATTTGTTCTTCTCTTAGCTTCTTATACCTTTATTTCTGGGCGCTAAATTTTGGCGGCACTTGTGAATCCACCATTTTTCTAGCGCTTCTATTTTTTCGACACGTTTAGTTACTTTTTGTGGTGCAAAATTAGAGCAGCTAAAAGTCCATGCACCAATTCATTAATCACACTTAATCAGACAAACTTACATCCCACTGAAAAATATAGCACGGTTCTAGTGCCACACTGTGCCAAAATCAATAAATGCCCCTCGTTATTCCTGCTTCTCAGTGACCTTTTATTTTAGAGATAAACTCAGTAATTATGGTCTATGGTGTATGGGGGACCAAGTTTGGTGGTGCATCAAAACACCACCCCTACTGAGCACAGGGTTCTCTGTTGTACCATAATGGGGGAGATTTATTTATCTGTCTACAATACAATTCTGTTGTAGTTTGCACTAAAAGACCCTCATTTATAAAGGGTTTTTTGGCTCTCCTACGACTAGCCACAAATGTCTGTGCGCCAAAAATACTGCTGATTTGCCACAATTTTGTCTTCATTTCTGGTGTAAAGTAAGCCAACTAATGGGAGTTGCAGAGTATGAAAGTGCACCAGATTTATCACCCAGAACCAGGCTTTTATATGAATCTAGTGCAGATTCTGTTTAGTCTAACCTTTGGGGCACTTTTTATAAATCTGTCCCTATGGGGGGGATTTAACAATGTGTCCCAATTTGATGATGAATTCTGGTGCGTATAGGACTGTCAGTTCCCACTTTAGACCTACTTTTAGTTGGTCTAAACGGTGCACCAGAATTTTGAGTGGATGGATGATTTCCCCGCAAGCCACGCCCAGTTCTCACGACACCACACCCATCTCATAAAGGCCACGCCCCTTAATTGGACAAGTCAGGAAAAAAATGGTCTAAAAGCTTTGATAACTGTGGTGCAAGGCATTTTAGACACTGTTTTTGGCACAAAACCACCAAAATTGTGGCACAAGTGTGTTTATAAATCCCCCCCTAATGAGTGTTATCACTAGATGTTACAAGTATCTGCTTCCAGTTGAATGGATATCCTCGTATAGACTCTCTCATTGCAGTCAGTGATGACAGTGCCTAAAATACCTTGCAACAGATTTATGAAGATTTAGACCATTTTTTGGTACTTTTCCTTCTTGGTTGAGAAAGGTCATGGCCACGAGAAAGGGGTGGGGTCACTAGAAAAGGGGACGTGGTTTAGGCCAGAAATAGTGGGTCAGATTTATCAAGCTGTCTGAAAGTCAGAATATTTCCAGTTGCCCATGGCAACCAATCCCAGCTCAGCTTTCATTTCACCAGTGCTCATGAATATTTTAAACGGGAGCTGTGATTGGTTGCCATGGGCAACTAGAAATATTCTGACTTTCAGACAGCTTGATAAATCTGCCCCAGTAAGTTCTCCCAAATACAAGCAGGGTGCGCCACAAAGCTAAATGCAGATCTTAATGTAGGACTCGACAGTCTTAAATTACGATAGATTCATCATCACAATGACAAATCTGTGGCAGCACTAGACTAGCGTTGTTGAGCTCGGCGCTGATCAGAGCAGGTGGCACATTAATGAATTCCCTTCATCTTCAAATTTTCAAAAGATACTACCCCACTTTCTGGAGTGAATTGCAACCTTTAGAGCTTTTAAAATGTCTCTGTAAATAAATGTGGCTAATTATATACCACCTCATTTCAGTTTTTTTTTATAGTTAACCTGCTATGATGGACAGAATCCTTATCCTATCAGCGTTAGAATCAGGATTCCAACATCACATAAAAGATCCTGGGAACCAGGATTGTTATAGTGCACACTTGACTAAGCTTACATGTATTCTGTCTGCGTATACTTGGTATCTTCTGACCCCTTGGCTTGTCTTCCTGGTTTTCCCTTTTCTCTATCGATTTGGTACTTCGCTGTCCTCTAGGTTTTTGGCTACTTTTCTTTTTCATTTCTCTTGCTCTCGTCTGTTGTTATCACTTAGAATTAAGCAGGTACTGTCGCCCAGTTACTGGCCACCACTAGGGTGGTTTTGGGCAAGTAGGTAGAGAAAGTCTGCTAGGTTCAGGGCTCACATTCCTATATATTTTATGTATTATTTTTAATGGTAATACTTTTTCTATGTATAAAAACATTTCACCACTTTGGAGGTCCTTGTAATGGTTGGATGCATGATTACCAGCCTATCTACTGCACAGCACATAGACTTACAATAGCCTTAGAGTAGTTCTCACTCTGACAGTAAAACCATTTTCGTAGGAATTATTGAATAGCGCTTTTTTTTCTTATCACAAAGCCTAAAGCATATAATATTGTCTTACATCTTGAAAGTAATAATCCACTAGACCTCACCGGGGAAGGTTATTGTTTCGAGAAAAGCCATAATATAGAGTCATACAGAGAGTCTTCCTTCCCTGGGTATGGAGGGAGTTAAATAAAACAGGTGAATAATGCCAGGCTTCACGCTCTTACTGTTCCTTGCACCCGGCAGCTGAACGGAAAAAGATGTATAGAATCCAATATATCTAATAAGAGCCTCAGCCACAATCGGCCCGAGGAGAAGCTTTGCTTTTACAAAGAAAATAGTTAAGAGTTTAAATAGTTGAGTCTTGAAGCTGACAGAAGCCATTCGATAGATAAGTGAAAACTAAATGAACAACATCCAATATATATGCGGCTGCCCTTTTAACTGGGATACACACATAGCCGTGAAAATGTCAAGGAATTGATAGGATGGGATCATCTGTCACATGTCGCTGCTAGTTCAATGGAACATATAGATAAAGCTGGAAGTGAAATAACCAATTCTTCACATTGCAATGACAAATATTAACACCTTAGACAACATGTTGGGAAGTATTGATCTGAATGTGTTCTGTAACATTGTGCATCAGCGCTTGGAAATTGGTTATTACAGAATGTATAGAAATTTTCTGGTAAAAATAATCCCATGATGTCAGGAAGATAATGTAATCGGTCAGCAGTTTGCTATTTTACCTTTGCATTTTCTAGTCTTTTTTCTGCTAACAACAAATCTATATTCCAGGATTGTACCTGGACTTGGAGCTCACTCTTCACTGAACACAGCATACCTCAAGCTCTCTGCTATGATTCATTGCTCCATCAGGAGTATAAAGCACAGGCAAATGCGCCTTAGGCTCATCAGAGGTGTGTTAATTCATCCCCTTGATTTATAGGTACAAGTCCAAAAAAATGTAAAAAGTATTTATATGTAATACAGTTATACACTAGGCATATATACATCAACAGGACCAATGTTATCAATAATATCTCTATACACTACATGGTGTTTCCCATGAGGTAACGGTACCCTCAGAAGCTCATACTTCCCTCTTAAAGTCTCCCTCACTAATGAGGAGCAACCCCCTCCATTATTATGTGCCTCACATAATAGTAGATCCTAAAAGAGGCTTACCTATCGACTGGGGGGCTAGTGCTGTGGCTGCCTATCTACTGGGGGGGCATGTGCTGTGGCTACCTATCTACTGGAGGACATGTGCTGTGGCTACCTATCTATCTACTGGGGGCGTGTGCTGTGGCTACCTATCTACTGGGGGACATGTGCTGTGGCTACGTACCTATCTACTGGGGGACATGTGCTGTGGCTACGTACCTATCTACTGGGGGCATGTGCTGTGGCTAGCAATTTACTGGGGGTCATATACTGTGGCTACCTACCTATCTACTGGGGGGAATGTGCTGTGGCTACCTATCTATCTACTGGGGGAATGTGCTGTGGCTACCTACCTATCTACTGGGGGAATGTGCTGTGGCTACCTACCTATCTACTGGGGAACATGTGCTGTGACTATCTAACAAGGGGCATGTGCTGTGGCTACCTATCCACTTGGAATGTGCTGTGACTACCTACCTATCAACTGGGGCATGTGATGTGGCTAACTACTTATCAGCCGGGCGGCATATGCTCTGGCTACCGACCTATCTACTGGGGAGAAATGTGCTGTGGCCATCTACCTACCAGGGGGTATGTGCTGTGGCTACCTATCTACTTGGGGACATGTGCCTTGGCTACCTATCAATCTACTGGGGGGCATGTGCTGTGGCTACCTACCTAACTACTGATGGGAATGTGCTGTGGCTACCTACCCATCAACTGGGGGAATGTGCTGTGACTACCTACCTATCTACTGGGGTGCATGTGCTGTGGCTACCTATCTACCAGGGGGTATGTGCTGTGGCTACCTATCTACTTGGGGACATGTGCCTTGGCTACCTATCAATCTACTGGGGGGCATGTGCTGTGGCTACCTACCTAACTACTGATGGGAATGTGCTGTGGCTACCTACCCATCAACTGGGGGCATGTGCTGTGGCTACCTATCTACTGGGTGGGGCATGTGCATATTGTATATCACAAAATTACATGTTTAAATATGTGGCGTTCATGGTTCTCACAGCCAAAAAGGTTCCCTACCGCTGCACTAGGATATATTTGGCTCAGTAGGCTACAAGAAACAAGTGAACCAGTATAAAGTAAGAATGTCTCTTCAGCTTCTATGCTTTTAGAGTATAAAGAAAAAAGAGCCTTTTCACATGCAGCAGATAAAAATGATACCATTTAGCTGCAGGAGAGATTGTGCTGGGACTTCCTGCTAGGGTAGAGAGAGAGAGATTCTTACTTAACAATTAAAGTAAATCTTCCTTTATCCATAGGATAAATGTGTGACCCACTGCGATCTGCAGAATGGGGGAACACCTGTTACCATGAGCTGCCGTATGCTTCCAACATACAACTCCATTCCCATATAAATGAATAGGAGCTATGCTGCCATGTCACTGTTCAACCACTACACAGAGAACGGCGCTATCTAAGAACAAAACCTTAAAACAGCTGCACATACAGCACAATACAGTACAACTATATTGCCTTAAAAGCCGCTCATCCCATCCATCACGCACATACAATGTTCAACCAAGGAAAACCAAGAAAAAGTCACATCAAATATATCAGTCCTAATGAATTCCCCGAATCTACGTCCTTATATTATAACTTACATCCCTAGACATTTGGTATTGGAGAAACAAATGATGCGTTATATACACTAACTGGAAATCGATGGTAACAATTGATTCTTTGACAAATTACAGTAACATTACTGAAATGCGACCAAATAATACAGAGACGAGCTTAATTGTTCCTTACATTTAGAATCTGTAATTTTTGTTCTGGAAATAGTGCAGATAATAACCTATAATATAGAGGCGGTCCCCTACTTAAGAACACTCGACTTACATACGACCCCTAGTTACAAACGGACCACTGGATATTGGTAATTTATTGTACTTAATCCCTAGGCTACAATATACAGCTGTAACAGTTATCACAGGTGTCTGTAATGAAGCTTTAGTGTTAATCCTGGTTCTTATGACAACCCAACATTTTTGAAATCCAATTGTCACAGAGACCAAAAAAGTTCTGGCTGGGATTACAATGATAAAATATACAGTTCCGACTTACATACAAATTCAACTTAAGAACAAACCTACAGACCCTATTGTGTATGTAACCGGGGACTGTCTGTATATGTTACCAGTATATTCCCCATACAGTACATGCCTCCCCCTAATTCCATGTTCTATCCTCCCAATCATATCAGCGATATCTTGCTATCTCAGCAATACACGGGCTTGGTATTCCTTAAATAGAAGCTTTTTTTTTTTTTAGCTGCCGTTTTTCCATAAAATGTAATTTGATTGACGCGATACAGAATGTAATTGGCATAATAGAGAATTTGTGCGGCTGCTTCACACTTTTACCATCCTCACAACTTTACACAAATGATTCATTATGCTTCATCACACATGGGGACAACAAGGACAGTGTACAACAACAGAAGAGAAATGTTAAAGTTTTTTTATGAATAAAAATCCATAAATAGGGATTCCAGGCAGTCCCCGGGTTATGTACATGTTAGGTTCTTTAGGTTTGTTCTTAAATTGAATTTGTATGTAAGTTGGAACAGGTTTAGGTAGTAAGTGTAACTCCAGAAAAAAAAATTTTTGTCCCAGGGACAATGGGATTTTCAAAATTTTTTGCTGTAATGGGATCAATGATTATTAATAAAACTTTATTACAGACACCTTACAGCTGATCATTGCAGTCTGGGACTATAGTAACATCCAGAGACTTCATCAGAGGTCACAGGGGGCAGAGGGGTCCGTCTGTAACTAGGGGTTGTCTGTAAGTCGGGTGTTCTTAAGTCTGGGTCTATGCATTAAAATATCACTAAAACAAGTGACAGCAAAACATTCAGATATAACATGTCTTAGTGATTGTGAAGGCCCATTATGATCATTACCATTGGTTGCAGTATGTATACAACTATCACTCAGTCCCATGGATGGATGTCATCGCTTTGTTTGGATTTGTAAAGTTCTCATAATGTACCATACAGCGTACCCTAATAAGAATGTAATATCATTCCAACATGGGAATACCCCTTTTATTCACCTTTAATCCATGTTTTGTAAGTTAAAAGTTAAAATGTGTTTATTAGTCCCCGTCTTAAAGGGGTTAGCTACTACTTCACGTAAGTTGCTTGTCTGCCTATACTGCCTTGTAGACAATCCCTGTAATTTCATGCAGTGATTAAGCTGTCCTGCTACTTACTCTTATATTGTGTGCAGACCTTCTGTGCTTCTTTCTTTACACATGTGAGCTCTGCTAAATAGGAGGAGCTGCAGCAGCTTAGTTTGAGTCATCCTGCTCCCTCTGTCTCCCTCTCCCTGCCTATATCAGTATGGGTGGACTGTGAGAAGAGAGAAAAATAGAGGGTGACATCACACGGACGTCCTGGAGCTGAGACAGAGATTGCAGCTATGTGTGTGTATAAGCACAGGGCATGGAGAGGCTGCAGCTTGTAAAGACGTGGGTACATATACATATTGGGGGATATTTATCATACGCTGGCGCTCGCGCTTCCACCTCTTGATGTATCGGGCTGCCAGCAGAGCAGCGTTTATCCTACGCCAGGCAGGACCTGGCGTAAAAAAAGAAGCAGCCGGTGACTTTTCATGTATGATAGTAACTTTTCACGGGGACAGTAACGCCCGCGCTGGCCCACTCCTGGCCGGCCGCGCCCTCCACTCAGCCGGCCGCGCCCCCCCCTTCACGCCCCACTGGGGTGAAGGTGGCAGAGCAGGGCAAATAATAGCAAAAGCTAGCAATAAGCTAGCATTTACGATTATTTCAGGGCCTCTGCGCCACTGACGTTTTCCTGATAAATATGCCCCATTGAGACATGTCTAATAGAAGAGATTTACTATAAAAGGGGCAACCTTCTCTGTGTCCTTATGATTCACTATGAATCTACAAGTCACAGGACCCTGTTTTAGAGCTGCATCTCTTACTTTTCACGGTAACAGATTCCATAAAACCCTGTTATGCCCCTTTTTATAGGTGTGTGCTCCCCTGCCACTGACTGACAGTCTTCTCCGTATAGTGTGCAGTGTGACAAGTGACATATCGAGGTAATAAGAGATAGGGCTACATACTTTAACCCCCAATGACAGATTCCCTACAAAAAGCAGATGTAATTGTATTATCCAATATTTTTTAATATTTTTAGAAATAAAAGCTCTTCCCAAACCTTGGCACACCATGGAGAAGACATACTGTGGAGGGATATGTGCTGTATTCTTGCTCATGTGACCATGTGTATATACTGCCTGCACTCCTTTAGAGCCCTTTGAACTGTATTTTGGAGGTATTTTTTGACAGGTTCCACAACTCTCAGCTGAATTACAGGGCATCTCTCTGTGACAGCTGAGAGAAGTTCACACTATGGCAGCCTTCAGACATCTATGTAGTTATCATCTCATTGCCCGTCCTGTAACACTACATCTCCTTCACATCATCTTCTGCAGAGGAAATGTCAGAGCTGCTTGTCTGTTATGCAACAACCTCTTAGATTTTATACTGCCTTCACGTGTATTCGGGTAAATGGATAGAGAATTTTTAGTTTAACCCTTACCACATAAGCAGTAGCAGGTATATGTTTTTTATATGTTCCCCAGTTTAGGAGACAATGACATTTACCTTCTACAATTGAAATTTCTGGAATTGTGTCGGTCATGACATTGGGGAACATTTACTAAGGGTTTCCCCACTATTTCCGATTTGCGCCACATTTAAGTGGGGTTTTTTGGCACACGCGATCGGATTTTGGCGCAATCGCGGCGACTTGCATGAGACAAAAATGGGGGGGGCATTGCCGACGGACAACCCGACTGATTTGGACTAAGCACGGGATTTACAATTCAAATTGTGTTGCAAGACAATGCACTCACATACACCGGGAAGAAGAAGGTGAACTCCGGCGGACTTCGGCGGGGGAGTGACAGATGAAGGAAAATGGACGCACGATCTTGAAGAATCGCACCAGACTTCATCCTCATCGGAGAACGCACGGGATTGCGACAGTATCGGGTAAGTAAATCTGCCCCATTGTGTAAGAAAGAGAAATCTCCCCAACCTTGCACACCCGGCTGCGCCATTTGGAGCAATTATTACCAATTTTAAAGCGTTAAAGCACCGTTGGAAGAACCGTTATGTCTTCTTATCAGCTCTTTTCTCTGGTAATTTCTTTGTACATTTAAATCTTTTCAATTAAAGCTTCTTAATTTCCCGTCAATAAATTTCCTAAATTGAGCGCCGTGGGTGTCTAGCGATGTTTGCATTGCAATATATCACTGTATCTTTGACAGGCAGCACATATTGTTCTTGCCGTAAGATTCTCAAATTAAATGGACCTGATATAACTCTAGAAAACAGGATAATACATTAAAATGCGGATACAAAAAAAGAATAGATCTTTATATAGATCAGCAGTGACCCCACAGATAAAATTTGAGAAAACCTTCACAACCCACCCAACCGCTAACTTGTTAATATCTATTTAATAGAGGGGGGGGGGGGCGATGGCTTTCCAACAAGCATTTACCCATTTTTGGGATTTACTCACATCTCATCTATAAAACGGCACAAATTTCATTCTTTCATTTAAGCCCCACCCACATTGTGCCTCATTTCGGAAGACAGTTGTGTCATTCACTTATGAGCTGATTTTTTTCTAATTTTCCTGCTCTTCTCCAGGGGAGATGGCACCAAGTGAGCCGAAAGTTATCACCCTTTCGTAAAGAAGGGCTAAAGAGCCGGAGAGTGCTTCGGGGATGTGTAGGAAGGCTTCGGAGACTACAGGGGCGTGGAGTAGCCTCAGCTCCCAGCCATTCTAATCCATGCCCCATTACCCCTGAAGTTAATTTACCTAGAGGACATATAAAGTTTTTATTTAGTTAGATAGGGCGAAAAATATTTGGTAGTGTAGGGCTTTGAACAAGAAAAAGGAATCTACCATCAGTGTATTCCTGGTGGTAGGTTCCTCTAATGACCTACTATCTAAATAATATGATAGGTGACCTAAAAGCAATCATAGCATGTTCCTGTCCAGTGGGACAGCATTTCCTTAAAGTGAACCAGTTACAAGGAATGGCATTTTTAGCTTGTGACAGGTTCCAATAGCCTATGCTGTGCTGATTTAAAAAAATCTTTTGTCATCATTCTGAATAATTTCAATACATTATACAAGTTTAATTCTCATTACCTAGCTCCCAGCCAGCCTGTGTGTGTCTGTATCAGTCTCCTCTCCTCCCCACTCACGCATGTCCCTCCCCCTCCCCACTTTCTGTCATGTGCATTAGTGCTGTGACCCATTACTTTAGTACTCGATGTGGCCACAATGGGGTTCTGGATTACTAAACAATTAGTTAATTAAATAATAAATTGTACAAGTGCCTTTAAGACACTGATACAATTGATTATCCAAGCAGCACAGAAGAGTCTTCCCTCTGCTTGTAATAACTATAATTCATGATGGAGGCATCAGACATATACACGGTAATAATTTTTTATACCAGGCAATATTTACATAATAATTATAATGTGGCCATATATATAACATTCATCAGGGACTGATATGAAGAATGCAGGTCATTACATGTGTTATAGTTGATTAAGGGATATTTATATAAAATTATTAATAAGGGACATTGCTTAAATTATAATTGCCAGAGATAATTGCCAGAGATAATTGCTTAAATTATAATTGCCAGAGATACAATATACACTCACCGGCCACTTTATTAGGTACAACATGCTAGTAACGGGTTGGACCCCTTTTGCCTTCAGAACTGCCTCAATTCTTCGTGGCATATATTCAACAAGGTGCTGGAAGCATTCCTCAGAGATTTTGGTCCATATTGACATGATGGCATCACACAGTTGCCGCAGATTTGTCGGCTGCACATCCATGATGCGAATCTCCCGTTCCACCACATCCCAAAGATGCTCTATTGGATTGAGATCTGGTGACTGTGGAGGCCATTTGAGTACAGTGACCTCATTGTCATGTTCAAGAAACCAGTGTGAGATGATTCCAGCTTTATGACATGGCGCATTATCCTGCTGAAAGTAGCCATCAGATGTTGGGTACATTGTGGTCGTAAAGGGATGGACATGGTCAGCAACAATACTCAGGTAGCCTGTGGCGTTGCAACGATGCTTAATTGGTACCGAGGGGCCCAAAGAGTGCCAAGAAAATATTCCCCACATGATGAGACCACCACCACCAGCCTGAACCGCTGATACAAGGCAGGATGGATCCATGCTTTCATGTTGTTGACGCCAAATTCTGACCCTACCATCCGAATGTCGCAGCAGAAATAGAGACTCATCAGACCAGGCAACGTTTTTCCAATCTTCTACTGTCCAATTTCGATGAGCTTGTGCAAATTGTAGCCTCAGTTTCCTGTTCTTAGCTGAAAGGAGTGGCACCCGGTGTGGTCTTCTGCTGCTGTAGCCCATCTGCCTCAAAGTTCGAGGTACTGTGCGTTCAGAGATGCTCTTCTGCCTACCTTGGTTGTAACAGGTGGCGATTTGACTCACTGTTGCCTTTCTATCAGCTCGAACCAGTCTGCCCATTCTCCTCTGAACTCTGACATCAACAAGGCATTTCCGCCCACAGAACTGCCGCTCACTGGATGTTTTTTCTTTTTCGGACCATTCTCTGTAAACCCTAGAGATGGTTGTGCGTGAAAATCCCAGTAGATCAGCAGTTTCTGAAATACGCAGACCAGCCCTTCTCGCACCAACAACCATGCCACGTTCAAAGGCACTCAAATCACCTTTCTTCCCCATACTGATGCTCGGTTTGAACTGCAGGAGATTGTCTTGACCATGTCTACATGCCTAAATGCACCATCAGCCGCCATGTGATTGGCTGATTAGAAATTAAATGTTAACGAGCAGTTGGACAGGTGTACCTAATAAAGTGGCCGGTGAGTGTATATTTACTAGCAGGGAACAAGCACTCCTTGTAATATAATTACTTCAGGGGTGCAGCGAGTACATTATTAGGGGTACATTAAACTTAATGGGGGTCATTTACTAAGGGCCCGATTCGCGTTTTGCCGACGTGTTACCCGAATATTTCCGATTTGCGCCGATTTCCCCTGAATTGCCCCGGGATTTTGGCGCACGCGATCGGATTGTGGCGCATTGGCGCTGGCATGCACGCGACGGAAATTGGGGGGCGTGGCCGAATGAAAACCCGGCGGATCCGGAAAAAACGCTGCATTTAAAACAAAAAAAAAGTGTTGCGGAGCTTGCACTTACCTTCACTAGGTATAGGCAGGTGAACTTCAGCGCGTTCCGATGCTCTTCAGCGCAGCAGCGCCACCTGGTGGACGTCGGAGGAACTACCTTAATGAATCCCGGCCGGACCCGAATCCACCGCAAAGAACGCGCCGCTGGATCGCGAATGGACCGGGTAAGTAAATCTGCCCCAATGTAATTAAGGGTTTATATATATTTTAATGAATTATTGAAGGTGTTCTGTATTTATACTTATTAATTTTATTTAGAGAGGAATATATAATTTATTAAAGGGACATAATATTTATCATCATTAATACATGCAAGGATCACAGCTGTGTTGTGATGAGTATATTTGATACATGCAGGGGCAAACAAGGGTCAATTGTGGTCTGACTACAGTTTTGTAGTGACTGTGGTATTTTTAGAGGCGCAGTGTGAAGATTTAATGCAAGGAACTGAAAACAACTGTGGGCAACAATGCAGCAATGAAAGAGAAATGATGATCAGAAGACGTTATGAAGTTGTGGACCTGAAAGGGCCCATCTTTAGATTGCTACTTCTATCTAGAACTGTGTGGCAAACCTTTTAAGGTATGGGCCTGTGATATGTTCTGTGTTATGGTATAGCATAGTAAACTGTAAAGTGCACTAGGATGGGAAGCCTGTAAATTATTCCTGAATGGGGCCCTGAAATTCTTGATGGCAACCCTGTGTAGAGAGTCATCATTTATCAAATAAGTACTACCTATTAGACTTAAAAACAAGTAGGAACAGAAATTATAATTTTGACAGCCAAACTATACATACATCTGTTCAGCCACACTTGCTCTATACCATGCCTTGCCTTGCCCATCCTTAGTGTGTCAATACAATGTATGAGGACATAATTTGCTTGGGCATCATATACACCAAATCTACTCCTGCAGATTGGGCAGATTGCCTTCTGCTCTGACCCACTAGTGGTGACTGCTTGTAGGTACAGGACATCATTGCCCCCCTAGGGGGGTCATCGCTGTTTGCTCTGCTCATTCTGATAACAGAAGTAGATGGTAATTATGTAATAGACATAATAGAAGGGAGAAAGGCAGAATACATAGTGACATTGGCTTTCTACATAAACATATACTCAGCAGTGAGTGACCCTGATGAAAACGCATGAAGTCCAGGCCTGATCATATATCCTCAGGTTATAGGAAATGATTTATCAGCAAATATTACATGACATACTGATAGTTTTAGCAGCTTCCAGCTTTTTCTTAGTGTAGGCTGGAAGTACACAGTGCACATATTGTGAGCCATAATGTAGAGATCTGGTTACAGCTACAGACCCTGGAAAGCTCAGGTTATCTACAGAAGCTGGAGAATGGCTGGGCATCTCATATCCAAGCAAGGTCAAATATATAAGCAAGATCATGTGTGATCATGTCAGGCCCCATCCTTCTCCTTAGCAAAAAGTCTTCACATCCCCAGTTCAGATGGCAGTGATGTCAACGCTTTTTGTAGACGATGATGTCACCAGTGCACAACCTCAAAACTTACTGCTATGCAGTCACAGTCTCCTGGTAGGATGATATCATTGAGGAGGAGACGCAAATCATACAACTGCCATAGGACAGTATATAGAATATTTTATACATCGGTCCTATGTAATATCGCAAGCTATAGTGCAAAAGAAGATGCAATAATAATAATAATAATAATAATAATAATAATAATAATAATAATAAAATAATAATAATTCCTTTATGCAATATATAGAATATTTTATAGATCGGTCCTATGTAATATCGCAAGCTATGGCGCAAAAGAAGATGCAATAATAATAATAATAAAATAATAATAATAATTCCTTTATGCAATATATAGAATATTTTATAGATCGGTCCTATGTAATATCGCAAGCTATGGCGCAAAAGAAGATGCAATAATAATAATAACAATAATAATTCCTTTATGCAATATATAGAATATCTGAATGTATATATATATATATATATATATATATATATATATCCACCATGTAGCTTCTTGTTGTAATAACTTCCTTCCTGATACAAATGTAGCAAACTTTACATTGACACCAAACGCATCACATACGCCTAAAATTATACTGTATAGGTTTCATATCATATGTTAGAACTAGGTGAAAATTGTAATACAATTTCCTATGACAAACTCAGCACCGCTGCACCTGTTGTACTGTATATATCAGATCCGTATACTGTACTGTACATTGTTCTGTATATACACATGTTATCATTTCCATCTAGACATAGTCCACATAGAGAACTGTCACTCTACCGGGCTCATCCGTCTCTTGGTCTGGTCCCTTCGGAGATAACTACTGTACTTTCTGCTCTGCTTACTATATCAGTAACATCTTCTTCTGCTAAATCTGGGGCACCTACTTTTTTTTTGCTGTCTCTGTGATGGGTGCTGTGAGCACATGCCAGTCATCTGTTATGCAGGGTTCACACATCCTTGGTGTCTGACATCTGAGCACATTGTAGAGAGATCAGAAATACATTAGAGGAAGTGTAGACAACAGGCTAATATGTGATGGATCTTCTGTAACCCTGGCATTCATCTCCGGCTCAATGAGCCGTGTAGGCTTACTATAAATACACTTAATGATGAGGACATGCTCACACACTCTGTAGTGTATTCCCCAACTATTAGGGATAGGGGGCTTCTCCTGGAGAGAGGGGGTTAATAACCACACACATAAATCTGCATCCATGACACCGGATCTATATGATCGTATACTGGTATCTGATACACCATACATAGATATAATATCCCTTAGCCTTACATATAATATATATACATAATACTTACATCATAATACAATATCCTTAACATGGGATACATAGCAAAAAGGACATATATTGGGTAAAAAAAATCCAAATAATAAGCAAACAGATGTCACTACCCCATAAAACATCTATATAGATATGTTTTAGAAAGACCTGTATATAAGAACACACATTATATTGGAATAATATACATGTATAGTGCATGTAGCAGTCTCATCCCATAGACAACTGTTACTATTGTCACTATCCAAGAGGTTCTGCAGCAGCATATGAGTGTAATAAAGTATGACTTACCTTCAGGGTTGGCACTGATGAAGACTCTGACGCTTTTCCCAGTTGGCACGAGGTGAGGGGGCATGGCAGAGAGGTTCCCAGAGAAAGCTGCCCTCCTGATAGCAGAGTCCCGGGGGCATGGTGCCCTACTGCTCGCTCCAGACGGCCACATGTCATCTGCTTCACAGGGACATGCCAGGGACAAGAAGTGAAGTAGGCAAGTCACTGCTGGGCAACTTCTTAGCCACTGCCACCCACATCTAAATGGTTAATCACCTGCAGACAGAGAGGGACCATGCCAACTACTGCAAGGAGACAGCACAGTGAAGGGGTAGGTCCAGGATGAGTGGCATCACAGGGAGCATGTAGTGTGAGTGCCAGGCTGGCTTGTTCTCTTGCAGTCAGGCAGCTCCAGCTAGTGCAGCTACTGCTGGGAGCATGTGACTGGGAGAATCCTCAGCCCTCCTCTCCCTGCCCAGCTACAAGGAGGGGCACCAGGGCTGCACACACCACCTGCACACCGGGCACAGCAGGCACCCCCAGTGCCCATCCTCACAGTGCATATATAAGAATTGCATCTAGATACAGACTGTATACTATAGTGCATGCAGGTGGAAGCAGAATATTACCTAACACAGAGAATAGTATCCAAAATCACACCCAGCATCCTTTATACTTACCTATACTTTTATTATCAGATGACTTATACTTATGTTTCTCCTTTATTCTCCTTTAAATAGAAAAGTGCCTTATAATACGCATATTATTCATTTGTTGCAATTATTATTAATAATTTATCTTTACCATTATCATGATTAATGATATTATCATTTGTACCATTATTTTTATTATTATTATTAGTAATAGTATTAAATTCATATATGTATCTTAAGTTGTTTAATTCATTAAAAAAATTATTGTTGGTATTATTCTTTTCTTAAGCAGCTTAATTCATTCATTAATGAATTACATTATTATTATTATTGATGGTATTATTATATTTATATATGTATCTTAAGTTGTTTAAGTAATTAAATAATTTTTATTATTATCATCATATAATCAAATAATATAGTTAGTATACTAATTATATTAGTATCATATAATTATAGTGTTATTATTATTATTATTATTATTATTATTATTATCATCATCATCATCCCTGATAATTAATGTTATTAATAAACTTAAAATATTTTCTTAACCAGTTTAATTAATTCATAATTATTAGATTATTATTAGATTATTCAATGATTTCATTATTAATACGGTAGATTAGTGTTGTTGTTCAGATTATTATTATATTTATATATTTATCCTGAGTTGATAGATTCATTAAGATTATTATTATTTATTTATTTATTGTTACACATTTAAGCATTATCAAATAGCTACACAATTAAAGGTACTGCCATCCAGGTCTATTGGTAGAGCTTCTACTTCAACAATAGGAGGCACCAGTGTTGGACTGGTCTGCTCCGTCCCACCTGATAACATTTTAATGGGGGGGCCACAATTCATCATCCACTAGAAAATAAAACCTACTATTCTACATATTGGGTTGTCTACTGCTTGAACATCATTGGGTTAGAGCCTGGGCACACCGGAGGATCCAGTCCAAGGCGGGAGGCGCTATACTGGATAAATGCCCCACTTTTTAGATCCAAAATCTCTTCTTTATATAAAAGTAACCTCATAGCCAACAACATCACAGAGCAGGGGAAATAGATCTTACTTAGTAGTAAGACAATAACAAAACATTCATTAATTATTACTGACTGTAGGGTCCACTATGTGATGAAGATACAATGTAAGCACTTTATATATGCATAGTTATAAGTCACATCATACAGGACTCTCATAATCAATACAAGTGACTCTGCGGATTTCTATTTACATTAAAGTGGCCCAACACAGAGACGCCTGTGTCTCTTACTGGAGCTTCACCACCTACTTGCTACATGAACCTGAGCATCAGAGATTTAAATGTAAAAACCTGCACCAGGCTCCATCACTAAGACGTATTGCTTATACTGTATTGGTTTCTCCCAGGCCTGGATCCACCTTCTGAATTACATTTAGGCATTCTGCACAACATTTCAGGACCAATCTACCTTTTTCTAAAGCCACACCCCTTGTGGGATGTAGAAAGCCCCTTTTTTGACAGGGGCATAGAAAATGTAAGCCACGCCCACGCCCCTTTACAGCATGTGAAGTAAAGTACCTATATCACATATCAAATGCCTTATGCAATAACATTTCACAAGGCTCAGGAGATTCTGGAGATATTGGACTTCTGGGACCTGCATTTTTTGGCAGAGGGGATTTGACCCTGTGGATGTACTAGCAAATCTACAAACCTTAATCTGTCTTTATTTATCACTAACTCTCAGTAGTGTGAATACGGGTATATCCATATAAGCAGCTTTGCTCCAGTACTCTATGTATTAAATTTTCTTTTATCTTAATTCAAATGGAGCACAAGGGCTTCAGGAGGCGTCACAGGACCCTTCATGCACCTGGGCTCTGGCTCTTGCACCGCCCCCCCTCCCACTTTCTCCCTGCTCTCTCAGTGCCTCCTCCCTACGGCTCTCTGCTGCCACGAGATTTCGGCACTTGCTGGCACAAGGTTTCCGGCACAGAGGGGATGACTTATTACCTCTGAAGTTGGCTGAAGTCGGCATACTTTAGCAGTGCTATGTACTTTTCCATAGTAGCCGTTTTGATGTATGTCTTTCTTTTCTTTGATTCGCGGGTTTTCAATTAATTTTTTTACTCTTTTGGTGCATGTATGAAAGGAAGTATGGGTCTGTTGTACTTCGATTTGCGAATAATACGTCACTGTTTTGCTCAAAAATAAGTTGCACATCAAATAAAACACCTGTCTTGCAAAGATACTTCAGGAACGCTGCGACAGTCACACTCACCAGCGAACTTCATAACACCCGGGCATAGGCTAAAAAAAAAAGACGCAAATATTTTAAAAAAGTCACAAGAATACAAAATGTACAAAAAGAGAAGAAAAAAGTCAAAATAAAGATACATTTCTAGGTTTCTTTAACTACTTATTTGTCCAAGTTGACATTTATTTGTCCCTTATTTGTTCCAGTCTTCAAGGGGTTGTCCGAGTTTTGAAAAAAAACTATAGGTGGCCGGGAGCGGGCTGCTTAAAACAATAAAGATGTACTTACCTTCCGGTGCCCTCCGCTATCCAGTGCTGCTGTCGCTCCAGTCCGGGCGCCATGGCCGCCGGAGCAGCACTGGACTCAGCTTCCGGCTGGCCGTGGCCGGGTACGCCTATCCGTCCCTATACACAACATTGTGTATGGGGGCCAGAAGGTTGTCGGGTACGGCCGGAAGCTGAATGCAGCGCTGGTCCGGCGGCAATGTTTGTTTACATGGCGCCCGGACCAGAGCGACAGCAGCGCTGGATACCGGAGGGCATCGGGAGGTAAGTACATCTTCATTGTTTTAGGCAGCCCGCTCCTGGCCACATATAGTTTTTTTTTCAAAACTCGGACAACCCCTTTAATGAAGACAAAAAATTCGGAAAAAGTGATAAAGGAAAACAGATGAAATATCATCCCCAAAGTTTCATGAATAAGTGACCTGTAATGGTAACATTGAGGAGCCCAATGGGCTTCTGTCTACGTCTATTAATGGTTTTATTGCTCTAAATTATTGGTATTGGGGCCATTTCCCTTTCATTTACATTTTATTAGTAAGTAATAAATACATTGTGGATCCCTTTAATTTAGATGCATTCTGTAACTAACGCTACGTCTCTCGCTCTCTATAAATATGCATGTATATAGTAAATATAGTATCATCGCTGTGATTTATGGTGGATCTTGCAGTATATTGATTGCTTACGCCGCACCCCTACGTCCTACAGATGGCATAGTATATGCTACGTCTGTGTTCTATAAATGCCATAGCAGTGCCAAGTGCCATTTCTAGTGCTCTTAAAATATGCAAGGGTGATCCATTATCTACAGTGTATAATGCTTCTGCTGCCTAATGATTCAAAACATAAATAAATAATTGTACTTACTCTGTGCTGCTCGCTTGCCCAGTGTGCGGTGGGGCATCCTGGTGAATATGGCCCAAATAAAAAATTTAGTAGCTCCCTGGGTGCCTGGCAGTGCTTCCTTTATAATTATGATCCGTAAATCTCTCTCTCTGTGCGTTTCAAGAATTGGAGAAAAAGGCGTAGTACAAAGATCAGGCTAAAAGGCTGCACCCTGTAGACAAAACACTTTCTTTTATTTTACTGCCAAGAGAGGAAGAAGTGTCTGTGGTCACAGCTAGAGGCGACATTAATGTGAGCCGTGGACCTTTACAGTCTGTGCATTATATATAAACCTCCCAGAGAGAGCGGCTTAGAATGGGCAGGAAATGTAAGTCCCCGGGAGGAAGCAAAGCCTTCAAAGCACTAAGGATACAAGATCAGGTATTTTTATTTATGAGGATTCAGTTTAATTTGACCAAACCAGAAAATATTAGGAATATGTATGGTTTAAAGGAAACTTGACCCTTCTATATAGTCAATGGTTCCATAGCATCAACCAGTTCTGGTTGGACATGGACTGCAAAGTTATTCAGTGATAATACTGACCACAGGTTCCTATGCATTAATGACTATTTAACTTCTATCTATACTTATCAGTATATGGAATAATTGCATGTCCACTCTTAACATAGTAGTGGATAATATGTGGGTGAGGGCGGTAGCCCGGGGCGCAAGCCTTCTAGGGACCCAGAGCCACCAAAACCATTCCCTAAATTACTTTACCTATGAAATGCTCATACAGCTGTTTCTGCTCTCAATATACATGTACACAAGAGACAAGCAGGCAGAAGGAAGTAAAAAAAAACCCCAATAAGATATAGCACATTAAGGGGGACTGTTAAAAGTGTAAGGGCTTAGCCCAAAATGAGGTTCTCCAATAATTCCATTTACAATTAAATTTACCGCAAGTATTTTGGCTGTGTGTAAATATGTACTCATACATAGTGAGGAGCAGACCGGTCAAACGTCAGACCCTAATTTCAAAACCCTTTTTAGATCCACCCACCCCCCTCCCCACTAGTGACACCCGTGATCGGTGCCAACACCAGTCAAAGACATTGGGGCAGATTTCTCAAGATGTATGAATGTCAGAATATTTCTAGCTCCCCATGGCAACCAATCACAGCTCCCCCTTAAAATATTCATGAGGACTGGTAAAATGAAAGCTGGGCTGTCATTGGTTGCCATGGGCAACTAGAAATATTCTGACTTTCAGATAGCTTGAGAAATCTGCCCCATTAACTGTTTAAAAAGTTGTCAGCAGAATTAAAATTACTGCGGCAGGCACGCACCGCCATTTTGAGGAGGATCGACTCTCCCGATGACATCATCAGGGAGTGACGATCCTTTAGGGACATCATTGGGCCTCTGCAATGCTAGTGCCAGCAACACACAGTTAAGCCATTCAAATGCCAGCAGCATTTAAAGAGTTAAAGGGGTTTTCTCGTAAATGTTGCCATGTTGTCCCTTAGAAACGAGATAGCTTCCTCGGATACGACCACCTCACATTTTGGCAGCAGTGGCCAGACATGTGCTATAGAGTCCTGCCTGACCTCCTGGATTCAGGGTTCATTACCACAGGATGGCTGTGCGACATGTAGTGACTCCTGGACATTTCATGTACAAAAACCTTTTGTTTCTTTGTGCAATCCCTCCAGCAGAGGTGGTCGTATCCAAGGACCCAGTCTTGTTTCTAAGGGACCATATGACTACATTTATGAAAAAATTTTCTTCACCCAGGTAAATTTTTTTAATAACATCTAATTGAAGAAATGTTTACATATATATATATAGAAAAAAGAAAGTTCAAGGCAGCACAACCTACTAGTCTGGGTGCATAAATCTGTATATCAGTGGCAAGGATCCAATAGTATATTCAGGAAAGGCAGCAGCACTCCAGTTTGTGTATTAATGCAGGGTGATCTTTATTTCAGATGCGACATTTCGGTGTATCCACCTTTTTCTTGTTAATGGAGTGGGGTGTAGACATATAATTACTATTGACGTTTAAAATAGTTTCTTTGGATGTCGGTCATCTGCATATTTTCCATATTTCAAGCAATAGAACAACTAATATGACATTGCACAAACCTGTGTTGGGGTGTAACAAATGTTTTCTAAGCCTGATTTAAGAAGGTAAAAACCAAGTAAAGATTTTCAAATATATAATTGATCAGTTGGTACAGGCAAGACCAAAAGATAACTAGCCTTTGGCATTCCCAAAATACGTGTAATAGGGTAACCCATCATGATATTACAGTCTATATCCTTTGACCTTGAAGCTGAAGCAGTTCCTATGGCGAGCCCTGTTATGATAACAAAAATTGTGTCTCCTCTCCCTCCATTCCCAGGACCCAGCCATAAAACATTTTTTTTCATGGCAAATCAATATTTTCATTATAATGTCCCCACCAGCAGACTGCGCTCCCGATATTATACATTAATTACATTTATACAAGCCGGAATAAAGATGCATCTGGGAATGAGCTCATGGCTGTATCTCTGAGGCCCAGGACAGTGACATCATGACTTGACACTACCGGAAGAATGGATTTTATGATTTTTTTTTTCTTCCCTTGACATATTACAGGACATCACTTGCTTTTTCTCTGGGTAAATGCCACAGCACTGTTCTCCAAATGACTGTCTCTGAGTTAAGGTTTAATTATCAAATGGAGCAGAATTGATTGAATTGGAGTGGCTGGGTGGAAGTGAATGCAGATGAATCAAAGACTCGGTTTGATGCCAATTAATCCCTCGGGGTAAGGACATTAGTTACAAAGCAGACCTTCATTTTGCCGTTTCTCGGATGTATTTATTGCGCAGGAAGAGGAATGTCAATATCTTTTGTCAGAAACGCCATTTAACAAGGTAAAACTGACTGTGCTAATAATCAGGATTTGTGGACTCAGTATTTTTGTAAATCAGGGTTCTTAAGAAGCGGAATAAAGTCATGTATGCTAATAGTCAGTAAATGGGATTGCTGTACAGTTTCTGTTAATTAGCTTTTTTTACAATGTGGAAGAACTAAGAACTTTACGGGGATTTCTTTGTTACTCTTCCTGCGGTGGACTGGGGACCTCCATATAACTTCTTCTGTATTGGTGCAATATGCGGATATTCTGTACATTCTGGAATTCACGAAAAATAATTATTTCAGCAGTAAACAATTGGAGCATTTCCTTAAAATAAGATTGGTGGAAATTTAAAATTAAAACGCATTAGGCCCTGTATGTGTGACTGAAGGCTGCAATGCACAGTATCTCACTGTATGGGAATCCAGGCTAATTATTCATAGCCAACCTATAGTTGATCATTGGGGGCCAATAACCGGACCCTGCATCCGTCAGCTGTTTTGCAACAGGTCTCTGTAAAAAGCTATAACTACAGGAAGCTGTAAATTCATTTTCAGTGCTGTGATGATGGCATCCAGCCAATGCAGCTCCATGTACTCTGTCCTTAGTATGAGACTGTCTAGTTGTACTCTGCACCTCCTAAGCCAACCTACTTTACACCAGAAGGTTAGGACACAATTCTGTCAGGTAAGCAGCATTTCTGGCGCACTGGATCTTTTTGGTGCAAGGCCACGCCCCATTTTATTAGGCCACGCCCCAAAACAGTCTAAAATCCTATATAAATGTGGTGCGGGCAGTTTTTCAGTGCAAACTACAACATAATTATATTGTGGACAAATTAATAAATCTTCCCTATGTCTTTTTCAGAGCTATGACTCTACACATGATGGCGGTGACTTGTTTCCCGACTTTCTCCATCTTGCTCTGCTGATGAACAGTGCATTTGGATCTCTGGGATAGACCATCCACAAAAGATCATTGACAACCCAAATCTAGATACCACTCGTGCTAATTTGAACACTTTTTTTTGGAGCCTACTGAAGCATGTTCCTGTACCTCCTTGAAATTCCATAAGACAACCAGGAAATACTAGAGCAACCTGGAATCCTGGACCCGAAGAAGTCCTTGTTCTCTTTTTGTCATTCCTGCCTCATTCTCCACAAGTTTTTTCAACATACTTGGAAAAACTGTTCAAATTTCTTTGTATAGAACTACAATATAGATTGAATACCTGCTATGCTCATGGGTGTACTTGCTATTTCGGGGATTTAAGCAAATTTATGTCTTTTACTACCGCCCTAAAATACAGTTCTTCTCTGAATAGTACAGCAGAGAATTTGTCATAGCTTTAAACTGCATCCTATGATAGACAGAACACAGGGAGACCAGGACACATCCCACTTATTCTAACAATCCGGTGTAGGAGAACTGACTGGATTCCAACACTGTGTAGGACCTCCTAATCTCAAGCTATTGATTGGGTTGTATCCAGTGCTAACCATTTACTGTGGATTATAGTTTTTATCACATACCAACCAGTATGTACACCCTGTCCTGTCCATACTCCAAGGTGCAAGTGTCAATGGTCATATTGGAGTTCCCCTTTCGCAATTTAGCTGTGGCTTTATCACTATGTACTCTATTTTCAATTGGCACATTTATTAAGGTGCAGTTTGCCTATGTATAGTGCAGGGTGCGCCTGATTCATGAATTGTGGCACCCGTTCTTCATGAACCTGGTGCTCTCTGCACTGCCCCAACAGAGTGCACCAACTTTTTTTTTTACAAAGGGCATGCAACACATTTCTGTCGGACACTGCTTAATAAATGTGGTGCACGATCCGACTGTGCACCAGACTGCCGCTTTCAATGCAGAAATGTGTTTAGCTTTGGGAATAGTGCAGCCATGACCCACATGTGACACTTCTTAATTAAACGTGCAAGCAGTTTGCACGAAAAAGAACGTGCAAAGTTCGACATAAACCTGGCGCAGGGGCTTCAATAAATCTTGGCCACTATGTGCTAAATTTTCTTCTTCTGTACAAATTTTCACTCTTTTTGCAAGCGCTCATACAGTCCCCCGTAGGGAGCCATATAGGTGGTGGGCTTACAGACATACAGGTCACACATATGGTACTGTATCCCTGCACTTAACTACAAAGCTAAGTTCCAGAAAAAGATTTTTTTATTGATCCCCTTGGATCTAGACCCATGGGACATTTTAAAAACCTGTAACGATTTCTAATTCCTTTAAAAAACACAATAATGCCCTCTTTATATATAAAAAAGAACAAAACATGGAATTCCATCAAAGTCATGGAGACAAAAAGCTGATGTTTTACCGTCCTTCCATTCAGACACTTTGACAGAAGAGGATAAACAGTTGCACAATAAAGAAGAAAGGAAAATATCTCGGCTTCATGTTTATAAAAAGTTACAAAAAAGAATCAATGTTTTCCTTTCATTGTTTGGTGAGACATGCAGCAATCTTGTTTCTGCTGCTCCAGTTTTCTCCGTACCACAGGCTCTTCTAAATGATGTTTTTCCTTTTAGTCTGGAAAATCACTTATTCACAGGCATTTACGGAATCAAAGAAAACAACATCAAAATCAGTGTAGAGAAAACACGGGAAGAATGCAAAATGGACAAGACTGTAAACAAACAATCCAGTGTTGCTTCCTTCACATACTGTATCAGATATGGCCGACACTGACCACTAATTATCTTCATGCAAGGACAGTATAATAGCCCCGGGATTAGTATAACAGGTATTATACTGCTGATTACTGGTGGTTTAGTGAGGATTAGCAGTTAAAACCTAAAGTTATTAGTGGTCTAATAGGAATAAGTTGTGCATTATACATGGCGGTTATGGGTGAAATCCCATGAGATCTATAGATCTTTAGTGGTTAAAGTGGTCATCCAGTAAATGAAACAATCTCACGGGTAGCTGTAAAATAAGTAAATGTTACCAGCTGCTCCCCAGTCTACTTTGGTGCCGCCGGTTAGTTTTCCAGCTGCAATTCACGTTAAAAGTGGCCACTCTCCCAGTGATTGGCCGAGGTGACATTGGGGGTCATTTACTAAGGGGCCGAATCGCGTTTTTCCGTCAGGTTTCCTGAATATTTGCGCCGCTTTTCCCTGAATTGCACTGGGTTTTTGGTGCACGCAATCGGATTGTGGCGCATCGGCGCCGGCATGCATGCAACGTAAATCGAGGGGCGTGGCCGTCAGAAAACCCAATGGATTCGAAAAAACTGCCGTATTTTTTTTTTTAAATGTGTCGCTTGACATGCGCTTATCTGCACCCAGCATAGGTTGGTGAACTCCGGCGGACTCCAGCGGACTTCAGCGCAGCAACGACATCTGGTGGACATCGGGCGCACTACCTTAGTAAATCGCCGGAAAACCCGAATCCTCGATGGAGAACGTGCTGCTGGATCTCGACAGGACCGGGTAAGTAAATCTGCCCCATTGTGTCTTGAATGTAACTGCCGTGATTGGTGCAGTACTGATGCGAGAGATAATGACAGGTTTGTACATTGTATGGAACCCCTCCATACAGGCTTATCTGCACTACAATGTAAATTTGAGTCATTGGGGAAAATTTACTTACCCGGTTTGGTCGCGATCCCCGATCCGGAAGGTCTGACGAAGATGAAACGCGGCGCAATGAGATTGACGTAACTCGTGCGCCAAATTTCCTGCATCTGTTGCTTCCCTGCTGAAGTCCGCTGGAGTTCACCTTCTTCTTCCCGGTGCTTGTAAGTGGGTGTCTTGCGACACAATTTTAATTTTAAATCCAGTGCGTAGTCCGACAGCCATGCCCCCAAATTGCGACGCATGAAAATCAACACGATTGCGCCAAAATCCGATTCCATGCCCCAAAACACCCTGTTAAAAAAAAAACCCTGGAAATCGTTGTGAAACCCGACGAAAATGCGGTCCGCGTACCCTTAGTAAATGAGCCCCATTGTTATAGAATCAGGCTTCTTGAGGAATGGATGATGTGTCCCTTCTAATGCTTCTTAACGTTAGGAGGACCTTTAAAGGTGCTTAAATGGCTCTTGAGAACAAGTGTATTGAGAGCAGGAACAGATGTATGAGGATTTCCTGGGTGAAGTCCTTTTGAGTGTAAAATTTGGAGGGTGGTTTCGGTGACCATGGGCCCCCAAGGAGGCTTGGGCCTTGGGCCACCGCCCGAACCGCCTATGTTGTAATCCACTACCGGCTGAAAGGGGTTCATTTTTCCACCTGGGAAAGCATTGACCAGAAGTAAGCAATGGCTTATTATTTTCCTGTAAGAACTATTAAAAACTATTATTTTACAGTAACAACTGGAGTTGTGTAAAAAAATGGAAAATAGGTAAGGTCTGTATCGGTAAACTCGTTCTGTGTGCCAAATTATTTCCAAGATTTTCTTAAGGCTGTAAAGGGCAAAAGAGATGCAATTCTTTTGGGACTTGATTCCTCATAAATCACTATGACTAGTTCAGATGCAAAAAATGGACCACATTTTCTGATTGTTCATGGTGGCCTGAATTGGCCATTATATAGATGTATACAAAGCCTACTTTAAATATGTTTTCCTGGATAACAAAATTAGCCTATTTCTGAGTAACCAGTTCCTCTTAATGGATTGAGTCTGGTAAGGAAGCTCAGCCACATTCAAGTAATTTAATCCAAACTGTAATACCAGATACACCAAGGTCAAGGTGATCAACCACAGTTCATTACTTTTAGGAAACCTCTTACAGTGTAGAACACAAAAAAATTGTTGTTCATGGTCCTGGGTTCTGGAATTGACTAAATTGAAAATATGGATGACTACTTCTTCACCTGGTAATATATAACTCCATCAGAATAGAAATGATTCTCCATTAGGGTTGAGCTGTCCTACCTTAGGATCCTCCTGGGGGTTGAGGTGGAAAAATTTGAATATGAATGGAACAATCACTTGAAAGAAGGGGCTATTGGGAGACTGTTGTTGAAAGGTCTCTTGGTCTTGTTCAGGATACCTACCATGTGTATATGCAAGGGTTGATTAAAAATTGAATGTGTGGACCCTTTAACTTGTAAATGGTGATATTTTAAAGCGATCCTATCACCAGGAATGTGGCGAGTCAGCAGAGAGGGGAATCATCAGTCTGTGTGTGCCTGTATCATTGTTCTCTCCTCCCCACTCATCCTGCTCCCTCCCCTCTCCTCAATGCATTGAGCCGGCAGGGGAGGGGGATGTTGTGAAGTAGAGGAAGAAGGTATGAGGTAACAAAGGCACACACAGGCTGCAGCTCTCCCTACCTGGAGACTCACTACATGCTGCTGGCAGGGAGCTAGGTAATATGAATTAAACTTATATATAACTACTGAAATAATTCAGAATGCTGACTAAGGTATAATTAAAATTAGCATAGCATAGGCTACTGGAACCTGTCCCCAGCTAAAAGAAAATCACATTTCTGGTGACAGGGTCACTTTAAGTTTTAAAAATAATAGTGATCCTAAAAGATGTGTAAAAACACCCTCAGTTATGATAATAATATATGGCATGTTTATTATGGGGAAAACATCTTGATTTTCCGCTTTGCTGAGCATAGCCTTTGAAGTAAAAGCCAAGTGGCAGTCATTATAGAATCAGGGTGTCCTCTGTGCAAAAAATTTTCTCTGACTAGTTCACTCTTGGTGACCTTCAGATAAAAGTCAGTATGTGTTCGGGAGCAAGAATTTATTTTAAGGATGAGAAATTGCTACATATACCTGCTACTCATACTCAGATATTCAACGTGATACAGTCTGTGGTAGGCTGTGACTTTGTGACGCATCCTGTAAAGATACAATTCCAGGCATGATGGATGGGCATGATTTACACATGCAACTATTCTCTGAGAAATACAGGCAGTCCCCGATTTAAGGACACCCGACTTACAGATGACCCCTAGCTACAAACGGACCTCTCTGCCAACTGTGACCTCTTGTGAAGCTCTCTGCATACTTCACTTTAGCCCGAGGCTGCAATGATCAGATTTAAGGTGTCTGTAGTGATATGGGTTTTTTTTGGAGCAGCCCCAGGAAATGGGCCATAATGACCTTCAAATTAGGTTGTCTTCTTCTGCAGCTCTTTGGCCTTTACTTGCATATGGTTTGCCAGCCTGAACCTACATGTACAGTACATATGGGAAATAAGATGGTAATGGATTGAGAGTGGTTTGCGTTAAAGGGACCCTACCACCACGATTCTACCTCGTAGCTGCGTGCACTTGTCCAAGAAGCCGGCCCGCATCTCTGAGGCCACTGCTCCAAAGCCGGAGCTACTGCGCATGTGCAGAACTCCGGCTTCTTGGACGAAGGCGCCCCAGTAGCCGCTCTAGAAAATTTACATATTAGGGTATTAAATATTTTAAAAAGATAGCGGGGACGTGAGGATTAGCTCTAAAAAGGGCTATCCTCACTTTCAGTACAGCCACCTACCACCCATTCTACCTTTATAGGTAGAATCGTGGTGGTAGGTTCCCTTTAATGTACTCTATCTACAAACATCCTCCAGCTGTCATTGAGAAGAAGTGCCCTATATATCTCACTACAACCATCAGACTCCAGCCTTTGTTTTCTAAACTGGACCAAATACAATAAAGCTGATATGTGTGAATGCTTGTCATCATCCACTAACAAAAGAATCACAGATGACAAGACAGTCAAGGTCTGAACTTGGTTTTATTATTTTGTGAACACAAGTCATATAACATATAGAATGGTTACCAGCCCAGTTATTATATAGCGAGCATGCTCTTTGCTATTGATGTTTTGTCCCTGAAGTTGTTCTGGCTAAATCCTGCAATAAAATCACATGCAAATAGAGATGAGCGAACATACTCGTCCGAGCTTGATGCTCGATCGAGCATTAGCGTACTCGTAACTGCTCGTTGCTCGGACGAGTATTTCGCCCGCTCGAGAAAATGGCAGCTCCCGCCGTTTTGCTTTTTGGCGGCCAGAAACAGAGCCAATCACAAGCCAGGAGACTCTGCACTCCACCCAGCATGACGTGGTACCCTTACACGTAGATAGCAGTGGTTGGCTGGCCAGATCAGGTGACCCTGGGATAGACTAGCCGCTGCCCGCGCTGCTCGGATCATTCTCTGTCTGGATGCCGCTAGGGAGAGAGCTGCTGCTGCTCAGGGAAAGCGTTAGGGTGTTCTATTAGCTTACTGTTAGGCAGGAGTGATTCTAAAAGAACCCAACAGCCCTTCTTAGGGCTACAATAACGTTATAATTTTTTTTTTTTTTTATTTGCAGCTAGTACCATATTGTGAGGAATTAGCAGGGGGACTTGCTACCGTTGTGTTTAGCTCTTAGTGACACACATATCCACCTCAAACGCCAAAGTGGGAAAATTTATTAGGGGTTTGAGTAGAATTAGGCACAGTCTGCCAGTTTCTTTTTATTTTACGTTTATTTTTTTCATAACTCAGCGTCATCTCATCTGGCATAGTAGTGTGCTGTAATACTTGGCTAGAAAATAGCCATAGGAGAATACAAACGTCTTAATTACGCCTACAGTAGCGTTATATATATTTGATTTCTGGTTGATCTGCTGGTGGCTGTACTTGCTGCAGTGCATCTACTATCAAATTGGGAGCAATTTGGAGTCAGACTTGCGACCACTGTGTTTTAGTGACGCACATATCCATCGCAAAGACCGAAGTGGGAAAATTTATTAGGGCCCGGGGTTGTATTTCAATTAGGCACAGTCTGCCAGTTTCTTTTTATTTTACGTTTATTTTTTTCATAACTCAGCGTCATCTCATCTGGCATAGTAGTGTGCTGTAATACTTGGCTAGAAAATAGCCATAGGAGAATACAAACGGCTTAATTACGCCTACAGTAGCGTTATATATATTTGATTTCTGGTTGATCTGCTGGTGGCTGTACTTGCTGCAGTGCATCTACTATCAAATTGGGAGCAATTTGGAGTCAGACTTGCGACCACTGTGTTTTAGTGACGCACATATCCATCGCAAAGACCGAAGTGGGAAAATTTATTAGGGCCCGGGGTTGTATTTCAATTAGGCACAGTCTGCCAGTTTCTTTTTATTTTACGTTTATTTTTTTCATAACTCAGCGTCATCTCATCTGGCATAGTAGTGTGCTGTAATACTTGGCTAGAAAATAGCCATAGGAGAATACAAACGGCTTAATTACGCCTACAGTAGCGTTATATATATTTGATTTCTGGTTGATCTGCTGGTGGCTGTACTTGCTGCAGTGCATCTACTATCAAATTGGGAGCAATTTGGAGTCAGACTTGCGACCACTGTGTTTTAGTGACGCACATATCCATCGCAAAGACCGAAGTGGGAAAATTTTTTAGGGCCCGGGGTTGTATTTCAATTAGGCACAGTCTGCCAGTTTCTTTTTATTTTACGTTTATTTTTTTCATAACTCAGCGTCATCTCATCTGGCATAGTAGTGTGCTGTAATACTTGGCTAGAAAATAGCCATAGGAGAATACAAACGTCTTAATTACGCCTACAGTAGCGTTATATATATTTGATTTCTGGTTGATCTGCTGGTGGCTGTACTTGCTGCAGTGCATCTACTATCAAATTGGGAGCAATTTGGAGTCAGACTTGCGACCACTGTGTTTTAGTGACGCACATATCCATCGCAAAGACCGAAGTGGGAAAATTTATTAGGGCCCGGGGTTGTATTTCATTTAGGCACAGTCTGCCAGTTTCTTTTTATTTTACGTTTATTTTTTTCATAACTCAGCGTCATCTCATCTGGCATAGTAGTGTGCTGTAATACTTGGCTAGAAAATAGCCATAGGAGAATACAAACGGCTTAATTACGCCTACAGTAGCGTTATATATATTTGATTTCTGGTTGATCTGCTGGTGGCTGTACTTGCTGCAGTGCATCTACTATCAAATTGGGAGCAATTTGGAGTCAGACTTGCGACCACTGTGTTTTAGTGACGCACATATCCATCGCAAAGACCGAAGTGGGAAAATTTATTAGGGCCCGGGGTTGTATTTCAATTAGGCACAGTCTGCCAGTTTCTTTTTATTTTACGTTTATTTTTTTCATAACTCAGCGTCATCTCATCTGGCATAGTAGTGTGCTGTAATACTTGGCTAGAAAATAGCCATAGGAGAATACAAACGGCTTAATTACGCCTACAGTAGCGTTATATATATTTGATTTCTGGTTGATCTGCTGGTGGCTGTACTTGCTGCAGTGCATCTACTATCAAATTGGGAGCAATTTGGAGTCAGACTTGCGACCACTGTGTTTTAGTGACGCACATATCCATCGCAAAGACCGAAGTGGGAAAATTTATTAGGGCCCGGGGTTGTATTTCAACTAGGCACAGTCTGCCATTTCCTTTTTTATTTTACGTTTATTTTTTTCATAACTCAGCGTAATCTCATCTGGCATAGTAGTGTGCTGTAATACTTGGCTAGAAAATAGCCATAGCAATAGGATAGCATCGTTTGGTTTCAAAAACTAAAAAACACAAAAAAAAAACAAAAAAAAAAAAAAAAGTTAAAAAAAAAATACAAGTTATAACTCTCATTTTCAAAATGTTTAACCCGAGGGCTAGGGGTAGAGGACGAGGGCGGGGACGTGGGCGTCCAACTACTGCAGGGGTCAGAGGCCGTGGTCCTGGGCGGGGTGAGACACCACCTGCTTATGAGGGAGCAGGGGAACGCCGCAGAGCTACACTCCCTAGGTTCATGTCTGAAGTTACTGGGAATCGTGGTAGAGCACTGTTGAGGCCAGAACAGTGCGAACAGGTGATGTCGTGGATTGCCGACAATGCTTCGAGCAATTTGTCCACCAGTCAGTCTTCCACGCAGTCCACCCATGTCACCGAAATCGGCACTCCTCCAGCTCCTGCACCTCAGCCTCCTCCCCCCCAGTCTGCCCCCTCCCAGCAAAATTTGCCATTTGAACCGGCATACTCTGAGGAACTGTTTTCTGGACCCTTCCCACAGTCACAAACCACTTGTCCGGTTGCTGATGAGCAATTTTCCGATGCCCAGGTTTTCCACCAGTCGCAGTCTGTGGGTGATGATGACCTTGTTGACGTAGTGGAAGAAGTGTGTAAAGAGGTGTCCGACGATGAGGAGACACGGTTGTCAGACAGTGGGGAAGTTGTTGTCAGGGCAGGAAGTCCGAGGGGGGAGCAGACTGAGGGATCGGAGGATGATGAGGTGACAGACCCAAGCTGGGTTGAGAGACCGGGTGAACACAGTGCTTCTGAGACGGAGGAGAGTCCTCGACCAGAACAGGTTGGAAGAGGCAGTGGTGGGGCCAGACGGAGAGGCAGGGCCAGAGCTGGTGCATCAGCGCCAAATGTGTCAACTAGTGAAGCTCCCGTGGCGAGGGCTCCTGCGGCGAGGGCTAGATTTTCAGAAGTCTGGAGGTTCTTTAAGGAAACACCGGATGACCGACGGACTGTGGTGTGCCACATTTGCCAAACCAGGATCAGCAGGGGTTCCACCACTACTAGCTTAACTACCACCAGTATGCGCAGGCATATGAATGCTAAACACCCCACTCAGTGGCAACAAGCGCGTTCACCTCCGGCCGTGCACACCACTGCTCCTTCCCCTGTGTCAGCTGATAGTCAGCCCCCTGCCCAGGACCCTGCCACAAAAACCCCATCGTCACCTCCACGATCCTCCACAGCATCCACCAGCGTTCAGCTCTCCATACCCCAGACGCTGGAGCGGAAACGCAAATATAGTGCAACCCACCCGCACGCCCAAGCCCTTAATGTGCACATCTCCAGATTGCTAAGCCTGGAGATGCTGCCCTATAGGCTAGTAGAGACCGAGGCCTTTCGCAGCCTCATGGCGGCGGCCGCCCCTCGGTATTCGGTCCCCAGCCGCCACTACTTTTCCCGATGTGCCGTCCCAGCCCTGCACCAGCACGTGTCAGACAACATAATCCGTGCCCTGACCAACGCCGTTTCTGACAAGGTCCACCTGACCACGGACACGTGGACGAGTGCTGCCGGGCAGGGCCACTATATATCTCTGACGGCACATTGGGTTAACTTGGTGGAGGCTGGGACCGAGTGTGACCCTGCGGCTGGTCATATACTGCCGACGCCGAGGATTGCGGCGCAATTTGGAGTCAGACTTGCGACCACTGTGTTTTAGTGACGCACATATCCATCTCAAAGACCGAAGTGGGAAAATTTATTAGGGCCCGGGGTTGTATTTCAATTAGGCACAGTCTGCCAGTTTCTTTTTATTTTACGTTTATTTTTTTCATAACTCAGCGTCATCTCATCTGGCATAGTAGTGTGCTGTAATACTTGGCTAGAAAATAGCCATAGGAGAATACAAACGGCTTAATTACGCCTACAGTAGCGTTATATATATTTGATTTCTGGTTGATCTGCTGGTGGCTGTACTTGCTGCAGTGCATCTACTATCAAATTGGGAGCAATTTGGAGTCAGACTTGCGACCACTGTGTTTTAGTGACGCACATATCCATCGCAAAGACCGAAGTGGGAAAATTTATTAGGGCCCGGGGTTGTATTTCAACTAGGCACAGTCTGCCATTTCCTTTTTTATTTTACGTTTATTTTTTTCATAACTCAGCGTCATCTCATCTGGCATAGTAGTGTGCTGTAATACTTGGCTAGAAAATAGCCATAGCAATAGGATAGCATCGTTTGGTTTCAAAAACTAAAAAACACAAAAAAAAAACAAAAAAAAAAAAAAAAGTTAAAAAAAAAATACAAGTTATAACTCTCATTTTCAAAATGTTTAACCCGAGGGCTAGGGGTAGAGGACGAGGGCGGGGACGTGGGCGTCCAACTACTGCAGGGGTCAGAGGCCGTGGTCCTGGGCGGGGTGAGACACTACCTGCTTATGAGGGAGCAGGGGAACGCCGCAGAGCTACACTCCCTAGGTTCATGTCTGAAGTTACTGGGAATCGTGGTAGAGCACTGTTGAGGCCAGAACAGTGCGAACAGGTGATGTCGTGGATTGCCGACAATGCTTCGAGCAATTTGTCCACCAGTCAGTCTTCCACGCAGTCCACCCATGTCACCGAAATCGGCACTCCTCCAGCTCCTGCACCTCAGCCTCCTCCCCCCCAGTCTGCCCCCTCCCAGCAAAATTTGCCATTTGAACCGGCATACTCTGAGGAACTGTTTTCTGGACCCTTCCCACAGTCACAAACCACTTGTCCGGTTGCTGATGAGCAATTTTCCGATGCCCAGGTTTTCCACCAGTCGCAGTCTGTGGGTGATGATGACCTTGTTGACGTAGTGGAAGAAGTGTGTAAAGAGGTGTCCGACGATGAGGAGACACGGTTGTCAGACAGTGGGGAAGTTGTTGTCAGGGCAGGAAGTCCGAGGGGGGAGCAGACTGAGGGATCGGAGGATGATGAGGTGACAGACCCAAGCTGGGTTGAGAGACCGGGTGAACACAGTGCTTCTGAGACGGAGGAGAGTCCTCGACCAGAACAGGTTGGAAGAGGCAGTGGTGGGGCCAGACGGAGAGGCAGGGCCAGAGCTGGTGCATCAGCGCCAAATGTGTCAACTAGTGAAGCTCCCGTGGCGAGGGCTCCTGCGGCGAGGGCTAGATTTTCAGAAGTCTGGAGGTTCTTTAAGGAAACACCGGATGACCGACGGACTGTGGTGTGCCACATTTGCCAAACCAGGATCAGCAGGGGTTCCACCACTACTAGCTTAACTACCACCAGTATGCGCAGGCATATGAATGCTAAACACCCCACTCAGTGGCAACAAGCGCGTTCACCTCCGGCCGTGCACACCACTGCTCCTTCCCCTGTGTCAGCTGATAGTCAGCCCCCTGCCCAGGACCCTGCCACAAAAACCCCATCATCACCTCCACGATCCTCCACAGCATCCACCAGCGTTCAGCTCTCCATACCCCAGACGCTGGAGCGGAAACGCAAATATAGTGCAACCCACCCGCACGCCCAAGCCCTTAATGTGCACATCTCCAGATTGCTAAGCCTGGAGATGCTGCCCTATAGGCTAGTAGAGACCGAGGCCTTTCGCAGCCTCATGGCGGCGGCCGCCCCTCGGTATTCGGTCCCCAGCCGCCACTACTTTTCCCGATGTGCCGTCCCAGCCCTGCACCAGCACGTGTCAGACAACATAATCCGTGCCCTGACCAACGCCGTTTCTGACAAGGTCCACCTGACCACGGACACGTGGACGAGTGCTGCCGGGCAGGGCCACTATATATCTCTGACGGCACATTGGGTTAACTTGGTGGAGGCTGGGACCGAGTGTGACCCTGCGGCTGGTCATATACTGCCGACGCCGAGGATTGCGGCGCAATTTGGAGTCAGACTTGCGACCACTGTGTTTTAGTGACGCACATATCCATCGCAAAGACCGAAGTGGGAAAATTTATTAGGGCCCGGGGTTGTATTTCAATTAGGCACAGTCTGCCAGTTTCTTTTTATTTTACGTTTATTTTTTTCATAACTCAGCGTCATCTCATCTGGCATAGTAGTGTGCTGTAATACTTGGCTAGAAAATAGCCATAGGAGAATACAAACGTCTTAATAACGCCTACAGTAGCGTTATATATATTTGATTTCTGGTTGATCTGCTGGTGGCTGTACTTGCTGCAGTGCATCTACTATCAAATTGGGAGCAATTTGGAGTCAGACTTGCGACCACTGTGTTTTAGTGACGCACATATCCATCGCAAAGACCGAAGTGGGAAAATTTATTAGGGCCCGGGGTTGTATTTCAATTAGGCACAGTCTGCCAGTTTCTTTTTATTTTACGTTTATTTTTTTCATAACTCAGCGTCATCTCATCTGGCATAGTAGTGTGCTGTAATACTTGGCTAGAAAATAGCCATAGGAGAATACAAACGTCTTAATTACGCCTACAGTAGCGTTATATATATTTGATTTCTGGTTGATCTGCTGGTGGCTGTACTTGCTGCAGTGCATCTACTATCAAATTGGGAGCAATTTGGAGTCAGACTTGCGACCACTGTGTTTTAGTGACGCACATATCCATCGCAAAGACCGAAGTGGGAAAATTTATTAGGGCCCGGGGTTGTATTTCAATTAGGCACAGTCTGCCAGTTTCTTTTTATTTTACGTTTATTTTTTTCATAACTCAGCGTCATCTCATCTGGCATAGTAGTGTGCTGTAATACTTGGCTAGAAAATAGCCACAGGAGAATACAAACGGCTTAATTACGCCTACAGTAGCGTTATATATATTTGATTTCTGGTTGATCTGCTGGTGGCTGTACTTGCTGCAGTGCATCTACTATCAAATTGGGAGCAATTTGGAGTCAGACTTGCGACCACTGTGTTTTAGTGACGCACATATCCATCGCAAAGACCGAAGTGGGAAAATTTATTAGGGCCCGGGGTTGTATTTCAATTAGGCACAGTCTGCCAGTTTCTTTTTATTTTACGTTTATTTTTTTCATAACTCAGCGTCATCTCATCTGGCATAGTAGTGTGCTGTAATACTTGGCTAGAAAATAGCCATAGGAGAATACAAACGTCTTAATTACGCCTACAGTAGCGTTATATATATTTGATTTTTGGTTGATCTGCTGGTGGCTGTACTTGCTGCAGTGCATCTACTATCAAATTGGGAGCAATTTGGAGTCAGACTTGCGACCACTGTGTTTTAGTGACGCACATATCCATCGCAAAGACCGAAGTGGGAAAATTTATTAGGGCCCGGGGTTGTATTTCAATTAGGCACAGTCTGCCAGTTTCTTTTTATTTTACGTTTATTTTTTTCATAACTCAGCGTCATCTCATCTGGCATAGTAGTGTGCTGTAATACTTGGCTAGAAAATAGCCATAGGAGAATACAAACGTCTTAATTACGCCTACAGTAGCGTTATATATATTTGATTTCTGGTTGATCTGCTGGTGGCTGTACTTGCGGCAGTGCATCTACTATCAAATTGGGAGCAATTTGGAGTCAGACTTGCGACCACTGTGTTTTAGTGATGCACATATCAATCGCAAAGACCGAAGTGGGAAAATTTATTAGGGCCCGGGGTTGTATTTCAATTAGGCACAGTCTGCCAGTTTCTTTTTATTTTACGTTTATTTTTTTCATAACTCAGCGTCATCTCATCTGGCATAGTAGTGTGCTGTAATACTTGGCTAGAAAATAGCCATAGCAATAGGATAGCATCGTTTGGTTTTAAAAACTAAAAAACACAAAAAAAAAACAAAAAAAAAAAAAAAAGTTAAAAAAAAAATACAAGTTATAACTCTCATTTTCAAAATGTTTAACCCGAGGGCTAGGGGTAGAGGACGAGGGCGGGGACGTGGGCGTCCAACTACTGCAGGGGTCAGAGGCCGTGGTCCTGGGCGGGGTGAGACACCACCTGCTTATGAGGGAGCAGGGGAACGCCGCAGAGCTACACTCCCTAGGTTCATGTCTGAAGTTACTGGGAATCGTGGTAGAGCACTGTTGAGGCCAGAACAGTGCGAACAGGTGATGTCGTGGATTGCCGACAATGCTTCGAGCAATTTGTCCACCAGTCAGTCTTCCACGCAGTCCACCCATGTCACCGAAATCGGCACTCCTCCAGCTCCTGCACCTCAGCCTCCTCCCCCCCAGTCTGCCCCCTCCCAGCAAAATTTGCCATTTGAACCGGCATACTCTGAGGAACTGTTTTCTGGACCCTTCCCACAGTCACAAACCACTTGTCCGGTTGCTGATGAGCAATTTTCCGATGCCCAGGTTTTCCACCAGTCGCAGTCTGTGGGTGATGATGACCTTGTTGACGTAGTGGAAGAAGTGTGTAAAGAGGTGTCCGACGATGAGGAGACACGGTTGTCAGACAGTGGGGAAGTTGTTGTCAGGGCAGGAAGTCCGAGGGGGGAGCAGACTGAGGGATCGGAGGATGATGAGGTGACAGACCCAAGCTGGGTTGAGAGGCCGGGTGAGCACAGTGCTTCTGAGACGGAGGAGAGTCCTCGACCAGAACAGGTTGGAAGAGGCAGTGGTGGGGCCAGACGGAGAGGCAGGGCCAGAGCTGGTGCATCAGCGCCAAATGTGTCAACTAGTGAAGCTCCCGTGGCGAGGGCTCCTGCGGCGAGGGCTAGATTTTCAGAAGTCTGGAGGTTCTTTAAGGAAACACCGGATGACCGACGGACTGTGGTGTGCCACATTTGCCAAACCAGGATCAGCAGGGGTTCCACCACTACTAGCTTAACTACCACCAGTATGCGCAGGCATATGAATGCTAAACACCCCACTCAGTGGCAACAAGCGCGTTCACCTCCGGCCGTGCACACCACTGCTCCTTCCCCTGTGTCAGCTGATAGTCAGCCCCCTGCCCAGGACCCTGCCACAAAAAACCCATCGTCACCTCCACGATCCTCCACAGCATCCACCAGCGTTCAGCTCTCCATACCCCAGACGCTGGAGCGGAAACGCAAATATAGTGCAACCCACCCGCACGCCCAAGCCCTTAATGTGCACATCTCCAGATTGCTAAGCCTGGAGATGCTGCCCTATAGGCTAGTAGAGACCGAGGCCTTTCGCAGCCTCATGGCGGCGGCCGCCCCTCGGTATTCGGTCCCCAGCCGCCACTACTTTTCCCGATGTGCCGTCCCAGCCCTGCACCAGCACGTGTCAGACAACATAATCCGTGCCCTGACCAACGCCGTTTCTGACAAGGTCCACCTGACCACGGACACGTGGACGAGTGCTGCCGGGCAGGGCCACTATATATCTCTGATGGCACATTGGGTTAACTTGGTGGAGGCTGGGACCGAGTGTGACCCTGCGGCTGGTCATATACTGCCGACGCCGAGGATTGCGGGGCCTACCTCGGTCCAGGTGTTTGAGGCCTACTATGCCTCCTCCTCCTCCCACCCCTCCTCCACCTCCTCCTCCGAACGACCATCCGTGGGCATGGCGCCATCAGTCTCTAGCTCTAGGCACAGCAGCAGTGCCGTCGCTAAGCGACAGCAGGCGGTGCTCAAACTGCTGAGCCTAGGCGATAAAAGGCACACCGCCCAAGAACTATTACAGGGCATCACGGCGCAGACTGATCTGTGGCTGGCATCGCTGAACCTGAAGCCAGGCATGGTTGTGTGTGACAACGGCCGTAACCTGGTGGCGGCTCTGCAACTCGGCAGACTGACACATGTGCCATGCCTGGCCCATGTGTTAAATCTGATAGTTCAGCGTTTCCTCAAGACATACCCCAATCTGTCTGATTTGCTCACGAAGGTGCGCCGCATCTGTGCGCATTTCAGGAAGTCCAGCACAGATGCTGCCACTCTCAGGGCAGCGCAGCGCCGCCTCCAACTGCCCGCTCACCGACTGTTGTGCGACGTGCCCACGAGGTGGAATTCAACACTGACCATGTTATCCAGAGTTTACCAGCAGCGCCGAGCGATTGTAGACTGCCAGATGTCAACTTCCACCAGAACTGGTAGTCAGGTCAGTCAGCTTCCTCAAGTCTACAATGAGGAGTGGACGTGGATGTCTGATATCTGTCAGGTGCTGAGTAACTTTGAGGAGTCAACACAGATGGTCAGTGGCGATGCCGCCATCATCAGCCTCACCATCCCGCTGCTTGGCCTGTTGAAAAACTCTCTGGTCAGCATGAAGTCGGAAGCTTTGCGCTCCTCACAAGAGACAGGGGAAGAAGATTCCCTTGTTGATAGCCAAAGCACCCTTAGGTCTGTTTCTCAGCGCATATCGGAGGAGGTGGAGGTGGAGGAGGATGAGGAGGAAGAGGAGGAGAATGTTGGCGAGACACAAGAGGGGACCATTGTTGAGTCCTACACTGTTGAGCGTGTATGGGCAGAAGAAGAGGAGTTGGAGGAGTTGGAGGAGGAGGAAATGGACAGTCAGGCCAGTGAGGGGAGTGAATTCTTACGCGTTGGTACTCTGGCGCATATGGCAGATTTCATGCTAGGCTGCCTATCCCGTGACCCTCGCGTTCAAAGAATTTATTCCAGCACCGATTACTGGGTGTTCACTCTCCTGGACCCACGGTACAAGCAAAATCTTTCCACTCTCATCCCTGGAGAGGAAAGGAGTGTGAGAATGCATGAATACCAGCAGGCCCTGGTGCACAAGCTGAAACAGTATTTCCCTTCTGACAGCGCTAGCGGCAGAGTGCGTAGTTCTGCGGGACAAGTAGCGAGGGAGAGTAGGCGAGTCCGCTGCTGCCGCTGCCTCTGCATGCCGTCCCCTATAGTGTCAGGGTCAATTATTGGATGTTTTAGATGCTATCTAGCTTCATTCTGTCACTCTGTCATTGCCATGCTGTTGCCCATAATTTTGGCATAATGGTGCATTTAAGCAGCCTCAGAGGCATCCATGCATGCTGCCCCTGCTGTTTCCTGTCCATTTCCGTGGTGTTTCCATCCTTTTCTGAGGTTCCCAGGTGTTTGGCCAAGCTTCCCTGTGCAGAGCCTTGGTCCCCTTGAAAAATGCTCGAGTCTCCCATTGACTTCAATGGGGCTCGTTACTCGAAACGAGCACTCGAGCATCGGGAGCATTTTAGTGCTCGCTCATCTCTACATGCAAATGAAATCATCACTCATTCAATTCCTGTATTTTATGGTCCAATATCAGTTTTCAGAACCTGCAAATAGTTTGTTATGATCAAAATTCTGACCATAGAACATCTTTATAAAACATCAGAAAAAAAGATTCTAGAGGTTGCCAAATCTGGTTTATTGAGGGGGTCCTAAGCAAGTACTACCCTTTATGAGGTACATATGTGACATCATAGGACAAAATAAACCATGGTAATTATGGAAACCCCTATTAAAGCCTGTTTAAAATAAGAAATAATAAATTTCAGTTTTGTACGATATTCCCACGTTAATTTTCCAACTAACCTGCACAGTAACATTTGGCACATTCATCCAGGTGAAACATGTTATATCTGGAAACATTTTTGACCAAATTAATTATATTCGCTGCAACAGAACTGATTAATTGGGATCCTGCATACACCCGAGGGATAAAGTAGGGACTGTATTGTTCCCAGGGTCCGGTTCCAGTCGGGGGCATACCCAGTTAGGGTGTTGCTCCGAGTTGAGGTCTAAGGGTTTATTAGGACCACAGTTCATCAAGGGTCACAATAGGGTGAGACATTGCGATCCCACGGTGACCCTTTATGACCAATAATATAATTATTTTTACCGACCAGTCATACATACTCCATATGTATGATACCTACACCTCTGCTTCATCATTTTTTAATGTATGGTGTATCTTGTCATGGGCCATTTATTCAATTTTATTTGTACATCTTGGATCTATTTTTAAGTTTATATCATTAAATTTTAAGTTTAAGGTTTTTTTGGACTTCCATATACAGGCGGTCCCCTACTTAAGAACACCCGACTTACAGACGACCCATAGTTACAAACGGACCTCTGGATGTTGGTAATTTACTGTACTTTAGTCCCAGGCTACAATAAACAGCTATAACAGTTATAAATGATGTCTGCAATGAAGCTTTAGTGTTAATCCTGGTTCTTATGACAATCCAACATTTTTAAAAATACAGTTGTTAGAGAGACCAAGAAAATTTTGTCTGGGTTTACAATTATAAAGTATACAGTTCCGACTTACATGCAAATTCAACTTAAGAACAAACCTACAGACCCTATCTTGCATGTAACCCGGGGGACTCACAAACAAGAATAAAATAGCGTTTTGTATAAAATCGGTCCAAACAATAGCCAGAGGACATGACTGCCCGACCCTGGGTTCCATCCTGAGGCTTCTTCTAGGGCATCAGATGGGGCAAATCAATTCTAACCCATAATCTCATAGGGGTTATCCAAAGGTACAAAAAAACCCTGTAAGGTTTATGCCATTTTGCCCATAGTGGGATAAAAGAAAGGAGACAGTTGTTCTAATAATTTTTATATGGACATGTGTTTAATGTCTCTATCTACAGTAGGTAGCAGTATTTTGCTAGAGCCCAAAATAGGGTCTTCAATAGAGATGAGCGAGCACTAAAATGCTCGGGTACTTGTTATACGGTACAAACTTTTCCCGATGCTCGGGTGCTTGTACCGAATAACGAAACCCATTAAAGTCAATGGGAGACCCGAGCATTTTTTTAATAAAATAGAACATTAAAAGAACAGTGCATAATAAAATATTCCACATGTTTCCAGATGTTTTAATTGCTAGAATACATTGAAAAAACACTATTCTTCACTTTGCAGGTGTTAGCAAGTGTCTCCCGCTAAGTTAGGAGATGTGCGCCGAACATCTGGAATGTGAAGAATAGTGTTCTTTCAATGTGTTCTGCACTTAAATGCTCCTGTGTTCACTGTTTTAACTGTTTTTATTCTATTCTTCACTTTGCAGATGTTAGCGCGTGTCTTCCGATAATGTCGGAGATGTGCGCGCACATCAGCAATGTGAAGAATAGTGTTATTTGAATGTGTTCTGCACTACGTTCATGTTTTCACTGTTTTTAATGTTTTTATTCTATTCTTCACATTGCTGATGTGCGCGCACATCTCCGACTTTATCGGAAGACACGCGCGAACACCTGCAATGTGAAGAATAGAATAAAAACAGTGAAAACAGTGAACACAGGAGCATTTAACACATTGAAAGAACACTATTCTTCACATTCCAGATGTTCCGAACATCTCCGAACTTAGCGGGAGACACGCGCCTGGAACACCTGGGAAGTGAAGAATTGTGTTTTTTCAATGTATTCTAACAATTAAAACATCTGGAAACATGTGGAATATTTTATTTTGCAATAAAAATACTTTTCTTCACTTTATTGTATTAATTTAATGCTCGATTCCGAGCAGCCGAGATACTCGTCCGAGTAACGAGCCGGTCCGAGTATGCACGCTCATCTCTAGTCTTCAATATTAAGATCATTCTGTTTACCTGTATTAAGCCCTTCCTGCAACTTGCCATTAACGTATGGCACAGAGATGACACAGGCTGCTCTGTTATCTGTGAGAGTCAGCTGTAATGTAATGATAACATCCCATATAAAGACCAGATGTGAGATAAGTATGATCATTTTGCTTAAACAATGGAAATGTAAGACAATGGTGGTTATTTATCTTTAGTCAGGACATTTGTGTTTGTCTGTTTGTGGTTATTCCGGTTTTCGGACTTGTTTCAGTTATCTAAGAGGTTGATAAATCAGGCAGCTGAATCTGTAGGGTTTTTGTGACTTTTTATTAAAAGGTTGCACAAAAGTAGCAAAATTCTTCTGAAACCCCTTCTAAAGTTTTTCCTATGCCTGGCCGGGACTGGTATTATTTTCCACTTTTTAATCATGATTTAGTCCAAAATTGTGACTTTTTCATATGTACATCAGATGCAATACTAAAAAATTCTTACGCGGCTAAAACTTTTTTATACATTTTATCTGCAGGTACTGTATAGTTCCTCCTGTGAGAGTTTGCTACATTAACATCCTTCACTATATAACAAATCTTTTCACAATAAACCGATCATCAAGGGCTTTTATTGTAGGATTACAATAGGTCATCCTTGAAATTCACAAATTAGCCATATCAGGGCTGTAAAGAAAGCTTTTGGGCTCCAAACCAAAGTCTGGTCTATCACGTTTTAGGTGTCATTTTTCAACAGTGGGTCTTTGAGTCCATGAAAACACCATAGGGGGAGATTTATCAAGATACCTAAAAGTAAGAATATGCTTAGTTGCCCATTGCAACCAATTACAGCTCCCCTTTAAAATATTC
Source organism: Engystomops pustulosus (assembly GCF_040894005.1). NCBI lineage: Eukaryota > Metazoa > Chordata > Amphibia > Anura > Leptodactylidae > Engystomops > Engystomops pustulosus. The sequence continues at coordinate 257,071,289 of NC_092411.1, forward strand.
ATGAGCACTGGTAAAATGAAAGCTGAGCTGTAATTGGTTGCCATGGGCAACCTCCCCATATGGTTTCACATACTGCACTCATCATAGCCAGACCCATGTATGTACCATATATGCTGTTTCTTTTTTTCTAGGAGAACACTGGGTCACATCTATCAAAACTGGTGCACTCTGTACAATGGGGCACATTTATTTACCCGTACCGTTGACGCCACCGATCCGGAATGTCCGACGAAGATTTGGAGCTGCCGCAATTCACTAACATCGTGCGTCCAATCTCCTGCATGTGACGCTTCCCCCGCTGAGGTCCGCCGGAGTCCACCTTCTTCTTCCCGGTGCATGTGAGTTGCAGCCACGACACAAAATGCACTTTATAAATACATGTGCAAGAAGTTTGCACGTTCTTTTCAGTCCTTTTATGAATGTGAGCCTGTATTTTTTAGCTGATTTTATTGATCTTTGTCACATAATTTAGAAACTGCGTTCTCCTACTCCTTTCTATTTTTCCGAGAGCTAATAAGGCACAGAAGGTGTTGAGGTTCTCAATGAAATGTGTAGTGTGATTAGCAAGTATCAGATCGAAAGAGGGGGAAAGGTGTGAGCAGCCTTGTCATCATGTTAACACATAGAGGATATCCCATGTTTTTCAGTTTCCCAAAAATGTCTTAGCAATTGTCTTTTCCATATAATTCCTTTACAGTATACTTTCAGAATAAGATATGGCTAATAAAACTATGTTGTATATTGTTCATGGATAGTTTTATTTGGGAAATTCCTACTGTGGTTTTGTTTAAATGTCCTACAGAAAAACTTGCAGGGGATACCCCCACACTGTTGGGTGCCAATGTGCCATAATTTTAGATGGTCAGCTAAATTTCTATGAGTAAGGTTACAGGCACACAAGCAAGAGACGCATGTTTGTGGCCCGTTTGTCATCAGTGTGAGGTCCGACGTATGTGCTCAGTGGAGGCAATGGACGGCTTTGGGGACCGAATGCAGCTTATTGCATCCCTATTCACAGCTCCGCCGAGCGCATACTTCGCGAGGCAGGAGGGAGGACCCGGTAATATCACTGTCCATATAAGGAAAGTGACATCACTGGGGGAACAATCCTTCATTGGCAGCAGCCAATCGGCAGTTGCTGCAGATGTACACGCCCATGTGTCATGTGTTTGTGAGGCCAACAAGTATTGAACCTGCTCGGAGTTGAGCCCCAAGGGCATTTGGCCAATTGCCTTGGCCATAAAAATCACGACTGTGTGCATGAGGCCAGAACTGCTGGTAATTCTTGCCCTTTATCATCTATTTATACAAATGTGGGAGATTAAGTAAAATGCTCTAGAATTTTAGGATCTTTTCACCCCTCAAAAAAGTCTTAAATGTTTTCATGAACTTTTTGGACATTTTTAGGGGCATTGTTTATCAAAATAGTTGGAAAGAGTGTGATAGTTGTGACTCTTCCCATCATAGCTTCCAGCATCCCACAATGTAATCTTTTATTGAAGAAATTATCCGGTCTTACAGTCTGTAAAGTCAGATCACAGAGGGGCTTTGGTAGCCCATCAGGTTCAATGGCATAATAGCAAATGCTGAGTTTATAACTTATCAAAAAGAAATAGGACTAATTGGACATAATGGGGCTTATTTCCTAAGGTCCCGCGGCCGCATTTCCGCCGGGTTTTCCGACGTTTTCGGGGATCGTGCCGGGAATTGCATCGCATGCGATCGGATTGTGTCACAATCGCGCCGGCTTTCGCGCGACACAAAACAGGGGGCGGGCGATCCAACGCGCAGGATTTAACATTTTAAATTGTGTCAGAAGCCAAGCACTCACATGCAACTGGAGGAAGAAGGTGATCTCCGGCAGACCTGAGCAGAGAAGCGACACATTCAGGACACCGGGCACACGCTCGTAGTAAATCGTGGCAGACTTCATCCTCGTCGGACATTCCAGATCGGGGATTGCCCAGGGACTGGGTAAGTAAATGTGCCCCAATGTTTTTAGTCCACACATCAAGTAATAGCATTCAACAAGAAAGAAAAAAAGGCAGACTTCTATCCACATTATATCGGTAATGTAACCCCACTATTGCTGCTATAATTTTGCAATGTTTATGGACTATATGTTTGATTTCAGGCATTTCTAAGCTCAATAATAACAATTTTGCTTTTGTTCTGTATATTGGTTATTATATATACCTTTACTTTGGAGTTATCTGGTTACATTGGCTTCTATAGACTTATATTGAACAAAGCTTGGGAGTGGATTTTGTACATTTGTCCAGCTTGTCTGGCTGTTTTAAGTGTTTTTAATTGTAGCATTTTTTACTGATAAAAATCTTTTTGTCCTATATACACATCATCCTTTTTTCTTTCTTGTTGAAAGCAAAAGTTGATTTTAGAAGGAAGTATACAAAATAAACAAATATACCACACTTGTAGTGCCGGTGTACATGTAAAAGCATTAGGAAGTGCTCCTGGTTTTGATAATTGATATTGATGGTAAATTTCTTTTAACTAGCTCCTCTTGCAATAACACTTGACCCCTTTTTCGTACCTTTCCCCCCATGGAGATGACATTTGATCTCCGTTCCATCCATTCCACAAGGGCCTGTTTCTCCTTCCATAACCAATGTCTAGTTTATGATCGTTGGCTCCATTCCTGGCAATGTGACTGTTTATTTAGTCCATAACCTCTTTCAGTGGGAGAAAGGTACAGAAGGTGGTGATTTCATGAAATCTGCACCCAAGTTTAGACTAATTGGGGGAAAATTATTATACTCATGTCCATTGTGTGCCGGCGTATGAGGCCCAGCCCCCACCATACATACATCTATACCAGATACGCAATTCTGGTGTAGTATTGCGCTATAGCCTGTGCCCCTGGTCACTTGCTGCGAAGGTGTCATAAAGGGGCAAAATAATCCCAATTCCTGCCGGTTCACAAGGAATTACAATTATTTCAGGGTTTGAAACGCCACAAAATACTAGACTACAAGCCCTGATAAATCTCCCCCATTTTGCCCACTTTTCTGGTGACATAAATTATATTTTATATGTTTTATATAATATACTCCTGGATTTTTTGGGACTCTTATTAGATAACTACAGAAAGAAATTTAGCAAGGCTAAAGGACTTCCTTAAGAATCAAAGTATCTACAGCTTTTACTCATTTACCCAACGCAGAGCCAAACGTACACACATACACACACATGTCATTGCATCTAAACGGGAAGTTATCTCCAGTCTGTGCCCTCTGCTCTGTGGCAGCTGATGTCTGCTGGGGGAGGGGAGGATAACCGATACACACAGAAACAGTTGACAGTTTTTCTCCATTTACACAGAACCCTGGAAAAAGAAATGTCAGTCACTCATGTTTCAACCCAAGAAAAAGAGATAGAATCAATTATTTCTTTAACCTCTTTAGGGGTTAAGGTCGTATGTTCTGTTCCTAGAATAAAAATTTATCTGGCAATTTATTAAGCCCTACATGTCAGAATTTCGGAGTAAAATTATTCGATCACAAAAGAATACATAAGACACTTACTCATAGATCCAGGCAGTGTAACCGCGGTAATCTTGTTATATTTATTATCCATGGCCTCATAGTGAACCAGAAGGGCTCTGGGGTTAATTGCAGGTAATTGCAGAGCCCCTATGTGCTGTGCTGTTGCTTCACAGGTTGTTACACTTTTTACCCCCCCGCTCCCTAGGTAATTCCTCCTCTTTCTGCAATCTCACACAATGGGAGGGGGAAATGCCCTGGCAGGTAACCATAGAGCTTTATGAACTAAATGCCATTCTTATTTTAGCTTAACATAGTTTCCCTTACATCGACATAAAATCAACTTTTTTATCTTATCTGGCAAACAGATCATCAGATCTATCAGGAGCCAGAGGGGGCGTATCCAGCTCGGACCTGTCCAGTTGCTCCTCCCCATTCAGTACTGCATGTCATGTGACCAGAGTGATGTCATCAAAGGTCCTTTACCCACTATCATTTGAAAAATCTTCATGTATGTATCTGATAACATGAAATCCCAGGAGGCCTCCAAAGAGTTTTTATCGTAAAGCTATCTTTTTCCAAAAAAAAGATAAGTGAGATAAAAGTTTACCTTTCTGTATGCAGAGCTGTGCCCTCTGGGAGTGGGCAGTGAGGAGGGGGCAGACATATATGACATCCTGAAGGGGGGGGGGGGGCGATGGGAATGGGAATGGGGGACATGGGAGTTTTTTTAATTTGAAATTGATGCATGATGGAGCGGTTTCTCAACGGTGTGAAGGGTGGGCACTCCTCACTGCCTACTCCGAGGGGACTAGGGACACAGCTCTGCATACATAAACTTTGATCTAACTTATCCTTGTTTCAAAAAAAAAAAGCCAGTTTTACTATAAATACTCTTTGTCAATGTGTTCACTATTCTCTATAGTGCCTGATGACAGGTTCCCTTTAAGTAGCAGCCCTAGACATCTGTGTAACCATACCATTGTGCATTGTTAGTAGTAGAATTGCAGCTGAACTTGAAATAGATTGCATTACAGTTCTTCCCAGACGCCCCCTCTGGGTTACAGCTGTGATATTCAACCAGTACTTTGCTACAATATTTTCTCAGGGAGGAGGGGCTACGAAGCAGAGATTGTACAGCACTCCCACACTGTACCAAGTCCAGCTACAACTCTAGAAAATGAATACAATGTTATGGCTACACAGATCTCTGGAGTAGCTAACTTACTCTATTTAACGCTTTGTATGGCCATAACTGCTGGTAAAATCCCTTTTAACTCTCAAATAATTTTGACACAGTGGCCCATTATCCAGTATTGGAGTAGTTTTCCTAAGAAGTGGACAATATGTGCTCCATTGAACTCCCTTTTACACACTGCTTGACACTTAGATAGGGGTCCACAGGATAGGGGGTGGCAGTATGATCAGTGTGGGCTATCTTTTCTATACCCACAATCATGAGAATGGACCTTGTAAATCATGAGAATGGGGATCTAATGGTAACTCATTGAATGACCATGAGTCTTATTCACTGTCCATGAAAATGATGAGATTGTCAAGGTCTGTGTTCTGCTATTTCTAACCCTCCCATAGTATTGAACGCAATGGCTTGATTCGTGCTCTGCCTTATGCTTCCTTCAATTAGTCAGGACCTCTGTTCTTAGAAGATAACAGATAGAAGATAGCAATCGATCTTGGTACCTCTTATACCTTCTAGAAATGTGACAACAACAGTGGATTAAACTGTTGCCTCAGTTTTGCTATTTGGTTCTGGCGTTTCCTCAGCAGTTGGACCGCCATTGATCCATTTTACCATCGAGGTTTGAATGTGTCTGGACATGTAAATTATACTTCTATATAAAACGCCACTAAATATCCAAATCAATACAATTCAATACAAAGGTATGGAAGTGCGTGGTGACAGATGGCTAGCTTGTACGTCTAAAGGCTAAACAATACATACATGGTCTATTTGTCACGGACTTGGGTCTTTTAAGACAATACTATTTTTCAGAACCTGTCAGTACAGATATTAGACGCCCATAAGGCGATTAAGCTATTACCAAGACGAATGTGACATGCAGCAATTTGCACCGCACTCTTAAAACATGACAAGTCATTTGCTTAAAGCCTAGAATTATACTTCATATTATACAACACCGTGTACTTTAAAATAGAAATTATTGTTTAAAAGTCGCATGCAGGCAGCAATCTCCAATAAATGAACATTTTCTGGTAGCAGGAATCCTGCCATGGAGTGTGAAATAACAGTGCACAGGGCGGCAGTCATTATACGCTATGCTAGGCTTTATAAACAATGGTTGTGCTTGTACACCGGACCAACTGCAGAGCTCCATTATGTTTCAAGTACTGACCGCCACCTTCACACGGCTGACTTGGGTCATGGTTTGCTGCAAATTTAGAACAAAGTGTAATATTACAATATGAGCTGTACTGACAAAGCTGTCTCTCCTCACCCCAACTTCATCAGGTGTTCACCAGCCACACAAAAATGAATGATGTATATGGCAATCAAATTGAATATTAACCCCTTAACAACTTGGCCTTTTTTTAGTTTTTTCACTTCCATTTTTCCCTCACCAACTTCAAAAATCTATAACTTTTTTATTTTTCCACATATAGAGCTCTGTTATGGCTTATTATCTGCGTAACAAATTGCACTTCATAGCGACGGTATTTAATATTCCATGGCATGTACTGGGAAGCGGGAAAAAAATTCCAAATGCAGTGGAAATGGTGAAAAACCACATTTGCGACGTTTTCTTGTGGGCTTGGATTTTACAGCTTTCACTCGGCATCCCAAATGACATGTCTACTTTATTCTTTGGGTCGGTACGATCACGTGGATAGCAAATTTGTGTAGGTTTTATAATGTTTTCATACATTTAAAAAAATGAAAACCTCCTGTACAAAATATTTTTTTTTTATTTTGCCATCTTCTGGCGCCAATAACTTTTTCATACTTTGGTGTATGGAGCTGTGGATAAATTTGGAGCTGTGGATATTTTCCTAGTTATTTATTGTATTAAATTATTTTTTTTTCAACCTAGTAATAAAATGTTAGTTTTTTGGGTAGCAGGACAAGACTTTTTATTTACAGTTGGTTGATCCATCATAAATAAGTTATTTTTTGATAAGTAACTCCTTTTCGGTTTTATGGGTCTACAATATTTTTGTGAAACCCAACCATCACTGGTACTTTGGGTTTGACTCTCTGGATCCTAGAGAGCAACATGATGCAATTCACTTTACAGATTGATGAGTATTCCAGAGTCCTTCATTTTGCTTCTAATAGCTCAGTTTTTGAGAAAAATGTCTTTTAAAATTATACAAATGCAACCTAAGGGGGCTCCTGTCCACATCACAGGAGCCTCTGCTGGCTCTGTTGTCTATACTATTCGTACCTTTATTTGGCTGTTTCTGCCTCCTCCTCCACAGCTTGAGAGCCCTTGACTCAAATGATTGGCAGATGACATAGGCAGAAGGGACTCCTGTGTTGTAGACTTGAGCCCTGATGCTAATTTGCATAAATTGAAAGTAATTTTAAATAAGAAAAATCAAGTTATAAGAAACAAAGAGAAAAACAGATCCCAATTCAGGAGATACACCCCAGCGTGGAAGTGTACTTGATTAAGAAGTCAAAACAAAGAAATTAAATTTTCCGCTCACCGTCTTCTGTCCATTCACTGTGCTGGCTGCTGCTCTGGGACCACGAAAGTTGAGTCGGAGCTTGACGGAGAAGAATCGCATGCCGCACCAGGTATGGATAAAACCATGAAACTTTTATTCCAAAACTTCTTAAAATCACATGAAGGGTATAGGTGAAACATAGTGAAGCATCTTGGTTGACAGAGAGTAAATATGCTGACAGATGGCCTACGCGTTTCGGGCGTGCAAGCCGCCCTTACTCATGGCTCAGCCATGCACGCCCGAAATGCGTAGGCCATCTGTCAGCATATTTACTCTCTGTCAACCAGAGAGTTGGAATAAAAGTTTCATGGTTTTATCCATACCTGGTGTGGCATGCGATTCTTCTCCGCCAAACTTGATTAAGAAGCACTGCCTCCGTGTGCTAGATTTCTCTTTAAAAGGTGGACTTTTTTTGTGTGTTGGTATCTTTTTCTAATATATTTTTACAGACTTTAATGTTTTGTATAAAACTTTATTTTTTAGGTATTTACTTACAGTACAATACAATGCTTTGTCCCACCAAGAGAACTTTAGCATGAAATCATTTGATCTGTGGTATAATACACTGCACTACTCATGCAGTACAGTGTATTATTGTCAGGAACCCGGGGCAGTGTACCCACTGGACCACCATGGACGACGATGGAACGGAGTCTAAGTGGCATTTGGTTTTCACGAGATGTCTGGTTTTTACGTGGTACCATCAGGTTGCTCCACAGGCGCGACTTTGGTGACGGCCAAGATGTAGTACAGAGTCGTAAGGCAAAAGCGTGGTCGGGGACAGGCAGGATGTCGAGACAGGCAGCACAGGATCAGAGTAGCGGTAGGTCAGCACAAGCAGCACAGGAGCGAAGTCAGGAACGGAATCGAGGTTACAATGGGAAATCATTATAATCGCAAAGGGCAAAGAATGCAGCTTTCCTGAAGCACAAAGGTCAGGCAGGTGGACTTATGAAATGGCTGGAAATTTAACAGAATTGGCAGCCGGTCAGCTCCAATTATGGGCGCGCTGGCCCTTTAAATCTCGTGAAGCCGGCATGCGTTCCTGACTCCTAGGGTGGATCACTGAAGCCAGTGCTGGATCAAAGCAAGACAGTGGGGGTCCTAAGGAGTGGAGAGGGGCACAGCTGCGCCTGCGACCCAGGGCATGGGTCGCAGGAGCACCCGTGACTATTATATTGTAGTTACTGACGTGCGATCTGTTAGGCCATACCTCTGGCATGGCCTAATTGAACAACACTACAGGTAAACCCTTGCAACCAATTTGACATTCGTCTAAGGAGCACAACACCCGGGATCTGAGCTCTTCCATTCACTAGGTATTAGTGATAGTTCAGGACTGTAATAAAACAGACATCATGGGCTCCTTCAGGGAGCCATGTTCTACATAGTTCTTTTGCTGCAGAGCTGTATAGGACATTGCATCAGTAGTGGTTAAAAGTTTCATTTGCTTCCCTATAGAAATCTATTTGATAACTTTTTTCAATTCTTTTTTGGCACAAAACCCTGTGACATGTTAAACATTTTGAAACAGACTGTCCTCGTCTTTATCAGAAAAATCACTTTACCTCATGTTCACTTACTTGAAGACATTGATTTATTTTTAGCCTGACAAAGCTGTCAAAATATCTACTTTTGGAATAACTTCTACACAGAAAAACTTTATAATTGCATTTAGCTCTAAACTAAATAAAAAGCACGGATAGCTGAAAAAGACTAAATCATATGTTTTTTGGGGAATCTTGCAAAATAAGTTAAGACAAAATAATGTTGTGCCTTACATTACAGAGACATTTGCACAGCAATTTGGAGCTGTTGGCGCTTGGTGTGCCGCCATATGGTGCCTCTATTAATTATACTCTTGCAACAAGTAGATCTGAAGGTGTTGCCAAAAATGTTGCTTACAAACCTTGCATAAAAATTTTCCGAAAAGTCAGAGTGGAACGCATCTTACAGAATAAGTATCTTCACTATTTTTAACCATAGCTAACTTATAGGGTAAAAGTGCAGCAAAATTGTCTTCTGCACAGACAGGTTTTCAGTATTCAGTATTCAAGTTCACGCAGAGAAGCCACAGGAGAGAATTAAACATCTTGACAGACCATAGTGACGTCTCATGAATGAGAATGATCATCCGAAAACAGAAATGATAAAGTTTCATTTTTTTGTACTTTTTATGGAGTGGTTTTCCGACAAAAATGGAAAAAAAACTTTTAAAACAATTGTCCTGCTCATACATGAAAAAAAAAATGTTTCAAATCAGATGTATTATAAGTATCAAAATAAATGTATCCTCCCCCTGATAGGCAGATCACCAATCAGTGACCTCTATACTCATGGTACATGATTTGCCGAGGCCAGGGATTGGCTACAGCAGTGACCTGCACCCCAATTGGCATTTCACCGGAGAACACAAGCTCAGGAGTCACAGGGCATATAAAATATATAAGCTGCCATTACGGTGTATCATGGATGTGTTGCTTCCCCTCTCAGACCCCACAGAGTTCACCATATTTTTTGTGATGCATCTTAAACATAGGGCGTGCGACACAATTTAAAAGTTAAATCCCACGCTCAGTCCGAATCAGTCGGATAGTCCGACGGCACACCCCCTACTTTGTGTTGCATGGAAGCAGCGCGGCTGAGCCACAAAAGGATTGCATGCGCCACAATCCCACATTTCTTAAATACCTGTGCAAGCCGTTTTAGTCCTGAAAAAGGTGCATAGTCCGGAAAATGCCTAATGAATAGCAGTCAAATAAGATTTTGATGGGTTTGATCAGCTATCTTACACGCATGCCGTCTCCTTACTCTCATACAAATATATAGGGCACAAGTATGGAGAGATAAAGTTGGAATTTGACTTTCCAATCCTTTTATTCTGGGAAGATAAGCTGCAGACACAGGAGTCTGGCAGTGGCGTCCTTCTTTTATTACACTCCTTTATTCTTTTTATTACACTTTCAGACCAGCAGATCCCGTTGTTGTACAGTGAGTTGGGTCAGATAGCTGTTAGCTGAACAAACAATGCCCAACAGCAATATTAGGTGAATGGGATACTTAAAGGGGTTGTCACAATGTTTAAAAAAATATATAGGTGGCTTTAAAAAAACCCAAACTTATACTTACCTTTTCCAGCACTGCTGTTGTCCTGTGCCACTGGCCGTTGGTGCCGGGCCCGTGTTTGTTTACAGAGACAGGCACACTCCACTCTGACAACTTTCACCCATCTGGCACGGCCACCTGTCCCCTGTCCCTGAGCCTGATACAGAATTAGTTTCAATGAGAATCAGGCAGCAGGGGACAGGTGGGCATGCTAGGCGATCGGAAGTTGTCGGAGCTTAGCATGCTGCCACTGTCAACACAGACAGATGGCAAGACGACAGGAGTGCTTGGAAAGGTAAGTATTAGTTTACATTTTTTTTACTGCCCACCCCCAGGACATGTATTTTTTCAGAATCTCTGATAACCCCTTTTACAGTGTTCGCACCAAATTTAATTGTTACAAAAATCACAAGAACAAGCACACACGTCATTCACAAAAAAGGAGAAGAAGTATGTAATTGGAAAGGGGATTTGGTTCTCAGTAATTGAAGTGGCAGAGTATGTCCTGGAGCTCCACTGAATTCTATTGGAGTAGACGGAAACTTCTGTGCACAGGGTTCTCTCCAGTACTCTCTCTGATAGTAAATGGTAGTTCTGCAGAGAGCCAAGCCTCATGGTCAGCATTTCTAATTGAATGGGAAGGACACATGATTGACCTGCTATTTCATTCAGTTCCTGAGAACAGGACCCCTATTCTATTGAACTGTGGGGGGTCCATTCTTGTGATCCATGGAGGTTCCATCCAGGGTCGGCTTCAGGATTCAGAAACCCCTTGGCAACAGAGCCTCAGTAGGCCCCTTTGCAGTGAACTCACATGGTAGCATTAAAAAATTCTGAAATAAAAACAGTCTTCTGTTCCCTAGTTTATCATACCAAACAGACCCCCTTATCGTTATTTTATATACAGCCCCTTTTGGTTAATTTATATAAGCCCCACTCACACCCCATGGATTCATTAGATACAGCCCCTTCACCCCCATGGAATCCTTATGTACATTTTTATGTAGGCCCCCCAGCAGCTCTGGGCCCCGGCACATGTCCAGGTACTCCCAGTGCTGTCGCCGACCCTGGTTCCATCAGTCAGACCCTCCCTGATCAGCTTGTTATTCCCTATCCTATAAATAGTATATAACAATAATACTTTGTATAACCTTATTAAGGTCTTGTTATATTCCGGTTTATCAGTCCCTCCTTCATGTAAAATTAATATCATTGTCAAAACAAGAATATCTTTGCAGAAATCCCAGAAGATTTATAGATTTAATATATACATTACCGTTCATAGACTTCAATGGATATAGCCCTTGTAGATTATAAGAGACTTCCTGTATAAATTTGCACATGCAAATAACAAAGCAGCCCCCACCTTCTCCCTGTAGTCTTCGAAGATCAGCGCTTGAGACTATCACACCTGCTCCAACATATGAGCCATATTTATCTCAAACCACGGCATCCCTTTAACTCTTTCATTCTGAATTGCCATTTGAAAGTCAATTTTGTATTTTATTTTAAGTCTGGAATGATAAAGCCTTTTAACTTGATTCATTGAAGAAATGAATTGCACTTCAAGGCGAATATCCTGTTTGGTTCATGCCAGCTGGCATTAGAGAGGAGAGTGTCGATGACACCATACTGCAGCTTAAAGGAAGATGCTGTATCACATCTGCAAATGCAGGAGCCTCGACACTGAATATTAAGAGATGGCATGAAAATCTTACATGTATGCAGAAGCAATTATGACCCAACACGTAAGTTTCATACGATTGTGTGCAGCAAGATCCATTCTGTTCCGGATATAATGCACATTTCATGGCTGTTATAGCACATCCTATTCAATTACCTTATTCCCTGTAACATTTTAGAAGGAATAATTCAATTACCACAATGATGACCTGTTTTAGTAACAGTTATCCAGGAAGTGGGGGTCTATCTGGAGGTTGAAGAAAAGACCTACCCTTGGCACATCTCTAAGATTGACTTACGTATCGGAGGTAGCTCCCATGATGAATAAATACATTGAATACCTTAGCACTAGTAAAATGTAATACGAGTGGTTAGCATGTGCCATTAGCACTGCAGGGATATGTAACTTTACATAAATCATGAATAATATTATTATGCCGACTAAATGGTAATGTCTTTGGTCAAAGAAATCTTAGCATCTAGACCCAAAGCAATCAAGTGATGATCTGGAAGGTCGGGCCATGAAAGGGGTTAAATTAAATATGGTATTCCATGCCTCAATGAGGTCAGATCTATCAAAAGTATCTAAAAGTTATATATACATTCTTAAAAGGGGTTTTCCATGGGTGCCAATAAAAAAGTGTGTACTTGCTCCGCTCTGGCTGGCAGGTCCTGCATCGTGATGGTCTTCGTCGGAAAGTGGCACGGGTCAAGGAACCCACTTTAACCAATCAGTGGCCTCCTCGGATCACAAGACGTTATTGGTCCTAGGATGTCACTGATTGGCCAAAGCTGGTCCTGACCTGGAACTCCCAGGCAAAATCTGGAGAAGGATCTGGAGAAGGGTAAGAACGTTGTTTATTGAGCTCCAAGAACCCTGCTCCGATTGGGTTTTTCCATGATTCCTAAGAGGCTGGACTGTAAAACAAACTCCACATACAGCTAAATTATTCTTATTACTCATAGTGTGGAAATCAATGATTAATATGTTAGTGTATATTCACTATGGGCAATCCCATTTAGAAGCGGATGACTCAAAGGAAATCTACCACCACGATAAAGTATTGGAAACAAAGCACATTTACATGCTGGTGTGTGCCCCCTCTCCCTGAAGAATCTGCTCTTTTAGCTTCTTATGTCCTGGTTTGTACAAAAAAAAGGCTTTTAAAATCATGCAAATAAGCCTGAGGAGTTCCAGACTCATTTGCATAATTTTTACAACTTTTTTTCTTAAAAACAAGGGCATAGTAAGCTTAAATAAGCGCGGATCCTGCCACAGGGGGCACAAACCAGCATGTCAGTGGGCTTGGTTTACAATACTTCATCCTGGTGGTAGATGTCCTTTAATATTAGGCAAAATGTATAGCACCACTACAGGAGAAATAAAGCAATAAATTGTGAACATTGATATAAAATGGCAGCAAAGTTCCAAAACCTCCAGACTGAGAACCCCTGGCTTATATTTGGGGGCACTTAATGCCTATTAACTTAGAAAAGCTTGATTTAGCAAAACACTTAACAGCAGATTCACCCCTTTGATATAAACCTGTAGAGTGTCCTCTAAGGGGTTGTCAGATTTTTAAAGATTTCAGCAACCAGTAACCTCTCTGTGTTTTGACAGTCTGCTGCCTATGAACCATGCATCCTCTCCTCTTCCCTCGGCCACATTAATCCCTGCAGTAAATTATTGTAATTTTCTGTATATATTAACCCCCATCTGTTCTTGTAAGTAAATCATGCAAAGAATTTCCATATCACACGGTCTTCTTGTGTGTTGTTTTTCTCTAATTATCTATTATACTGTCATATCAGGTTTATCCTGATTCTGTTCAGTATACATAACGTTACTAATGCTGCACGGTGCATACGTTTTAGGAAGGTGTGAAAAAACGCTGTAAAGTAAGAATGTTTTCAGGGATAGAAGTGTGGTCACAAGTGTTAATAGTTTATTTTTATCATTTTACAAAATGCAAAGTTAATGAGCAGAAAAGAAATCAAATCAGTATTTGGTGTGACCATCTTTCACCTTTTTTAGATCCACTTGCACGGTCCCTAGTAGATAGGTTGTTCTGAAAATATTGAAAAACTAACTACAGATCTCAAAAGGTTTTGAACCTTAGGCTTTCACGCTCCATATTGTACCATTCATTACAGTTTAGAATGAAACACCACCATTCATGCTGATTATCTGGCACGAAAAGATCCAAACTACATTATGTGAGTATCAAGAGAGTTGGAAGAATGAAGTCCATCGATTCTAAACCCAAAATGGGGACATCCGGGTAAATTATCAGAGAGAACAAGTTGACTCATCCCAAGTTCATTGGGAAAAACAGCAGCGGAAGTGGCTTGTAAAAGGGAGGTCAGAGATGTCCATGAAAGATCAGAGCTGGAGAGGTGGCCCAAAAAAGTTAAAGCCTCAACTTGTTTTGAGTTTTCAAAAAGGTCTGAAAAGATAACAGTAGAGGATTGGATATTAGTGATTGGGAGGCATGAGACAAATAATGGTTTAACCTGGATGGAGGAGCAGCTGTGGAAATTGTGTTCTTGGACTTTGCAAAGGCATTTGACACTGTCCCTCATAGACGCCTGATTGGTAAAATTAGGGCTATTGGTTTGGCAGAAATCATTTGCAATTGGATTGAAAACTGGCTGAAGGATCGTATCCAGAGAGTTGTGGTCAATGATTCCTACTCGAAATGGTCACCAGTTATGAGTGGTGTACCTCAGGGTTCTGTGCTTGGCCCACTACTATTTAATAAATTTATTAATGATGTAGAGGTAGGAATTAATACCACTGTGTCTATTTTTGCAGATGACACCAAACTGTGTAGTGTAGTACAGTCTATGGAGGATGTTCATAGGCTGCAGGGTGACTTGGACAAACTGAATGTTTGGTCATCCACTTGGCAAATGAAGTTTAATGTGGATAAATGTAAGGTTATACACCTGAGGGCTAATAATCCAAAGGCAAAATATGTCCTTGGGGGAGTAAATCTGGGAGAGTCCTTGTTGAGAAGGACCTGGGGGTACTAGTAGATCATACATTGAATAACAGCATGCAATGTCAAGCAGCTGCCTCTAAAGCTAGTAGGATCTTGTCATGTATCAAAAGTGGTATGGACTTTCATGATAGGGATGTAATATTACCACTGTACAAGGCATTTGTTCAGCCTCACCTGGGATATGCTGTCCAGTTCTGGGCACCGGTCCATAAAAAGGATGCCCTGGAGCTGGAGAGGGTTCAACATAGAGCCACAAAAATGATAAGGGGTATGGAGGGTCTCAGTTATGAGGAAAGATTAAAACAACTAGATTTATTTAGTCTGGAAAAGAGACGACTGAGAGGGGACATGATTAATTTATTTAAATATATGAATGGTCCGTACAAAAAATATGGTGGTAAGTTGTTTCAGATTAAATCAAATGAAAAGACGAGGGGGCACTGTCTCCGTTTGGAGAAATCAAGGTTTAATCACCGGAGGCGACAGGGCTTTTTTACTGTGAGAAGTGTCAATCTGTGGAATAGCAGTGCTCTGGCGCTGGTCACAGCAGGGACAGCAGAGAGCTTCAAGAAGGGTCTAGATGCCTTTTTACACCTAAATAACATTGATGGTTATGTTATATAGAATTGTTTTCCCTAAATCCCTTCCTCATCCAATCCCTTCCCTTCCTTGGTTGAACTTGATGGACAAGTGTCTTTTTTCAACCGTATAAACTATGAAACCTCCTCAAGACCAAGTTTTTTAAAAATGTTTAGCATTTCCTCTCCTTCCACAAGCCATAACTTTTTGATTTTTTCCATCGGCAAACTATATGTTGGCTTGTTATGTGCGAGAAAAATGTTATTTTCTAGTGGCACCATTTAATATTCTGTGCCATGTATTGAGAAACTGATAAAAAAATTCCAAAGGTGGTGGAATTGGCAAAAAAAGAAAAAAAAAAGCGCCATATTCTGTTGGGCTTTATTCATAGGGCTTTCATTGTGTGGTCGAGATGACAAATTTATACTGTATAGTTATATTATGTCTCAATACCTTTAAAAAAAAGTTTGAAAACAGTACAAACTTTTTATAAAAATTTTTATTAGAAGCAAAATGGCAAAAAAGTGACAGTTTGGACATTTAGGAACCATTTTCTCTATGTGGGTTCATCGACATTTTGGCAATGCAACGATACCTATCATGTTATATATAATTACAAATGACAGCTATGGGACACTTTAATAGACTGTTAGTTGACAACGTCATGGAGGGCACAGACTGCCATTATAGGCGCCCTGCAGCATGCCTCTTATGTGCCGTGGTCGGATTTGACTGTGGCACCAGACAGATGCTAGCACCAATTATTGCAGTTCCTGGCAGGTGTCAGCTGTGTAATCCAGCTGACACCCACCGCTTATGGAGACGGCTCTGTTCATGAGCCCTCTCCATACTCCCTTTCACAACTTCGCGTCATATATTTATGATGGATGGTCGTGAAGGATTTTATAGTTTTAATAGGCTTTAATGGTTGCAAAATCCGGGAGAATCAAGAGAAAAGGAGTCTAACGGATTGATAAAATGATGGAACTGTCAGGTCCGGTGGAAGAAGCATGTGCTGCGGCCTCTATATGGTTGTTTTATCACTGGGTGTGAAAGCGTTTAGCACAGCTCAGCCCAAAACGTTTGCCCCCAAAAGGGGGGTATTTCTCCCTGTAACTTGGAGAACAATGCCATATCAACTCCAAGAGGATTCCAATTACAAGCACAAATGAGCCATCACATAGCTCCATGAACAAAAAAGTAAAAATTCTATTTTTCATGTGATTTTACTTTGAATGCATTTTTTACTGAAAAATTATTAAACTATAAAAAATGGGATATCACTGTAATTGTACTGACCCACCGAAGTATGCCAGGGAACTGGTTTGCAAGCCACAATTCATTTTGCATGGCCAGTAATTGTGCCTATTTTCCACCTCACACCTGGGGTGTAAAGGGGGTCATGCATTGCGGTGAAAGGGGGGTCCGCGCACTGCCTTTAGCCTTCACCTGGAACTGCATCGGACCTGGCATAGAACTGCTCTTTGGCACAACGGCTGCTGGATATATCAGAAGGTCCAAACTTCCTGATCCATCACATTATACAATGCGCCAACATATGATACATCCTCCATCTGTTTAAAAAGCATTCCCAAGGTTATTGAGGGATGATATGAGGCAAAAAAGAGCTTGGTCACTAAGGGGTCAAAGCTTCTTCAGGACTCGTCATGAAGGAGTTAAAGTGGTCTTTACTTGATCTTTCAGGTTTGAACCAATTTAGGATCCAGCAATTTAAATTTAACCACATTTTAAGCTCCTGGGGCTCATTTACTAAGGTCATATTGTGCCCTTGTTTGTGGATGCCTTGTGGTGATGGCCTCAGCTATCACGGAGAAGCTTAAAGTTTCTACAAATTGAAAGCTAACTGAATTAGGTTTTCCACCGCTTAGTACATTATTTTGTAATTACAACCTCCTTACTATGTAATTGCTATATTAGTATTTGGTTATCTGAGATGTACAACTTGAGAAAACATGTGATTGTTGCTGATTGTTAACTTCAATATGTCTACTGTCATGGTTACTTGTTTGGCCATTATACACTGATGTTGGCTCTTGGTTTTCGTTTTTGTCTAGTACCTAGAGTTGCATTCATGAACGCTTTAGTGCCAGCTGAGCCCCAGAATTTTTGACATGCTTGATATTCTTTGTGCTCTTAATCGAGGTAAGATCAATATTTTTTTTAATACTTTTGACCCTTAAGTGGTGTGCATGCGTTTTAGCAATCAATGGGCAAGTTGTACGATGAGGTTTCTACTAGCAGTTCTGTCACTACATTTGATGAGGATTTAATTATAATTGAAGAATAATGATAGAATAATGACTAGTGATGGGCGGACCAGGACTGTAAAGTTCAGGTTCGTACCCAACTTCATTATAAGTTCTGGACCTGTTGCGGGTTCATTCAAACCCCCTGCCAATAATGACCACTCCACCAACACGGATAGCAGAATTCAATGGCGGAAACATAGTGGCCAGAAGCATTTAAATAGCTAAACCCCCTGCACCAGCATTAAAATGTGGGTGGCACAGAGTACCACCATTCTGGAGAGGATCATCGCTCTCTGATGATGTTATCGGGAGCGACAATCCTCCACAGAATGGTGACACGCAAGGCTGCCAACATGCCAGTGCCGGCACATTCGGCCGGAGTAGTTTCAATGCCGCCCATGATTTTAAACAGGTAACTGTCCTCGGTGTGGTATTCAGACCCAAACATGGTTTTAAAGTTTGGTCTCGGACAAACCCGAATGTTGACTTATCACTAAATATAACACATATTCTGCCATCCCATTATTTCAATGGCAAGAACATTATTAAAAATTATCTTACCAAACACTCTCTGATATATTGAGCTCAGTTCTGTATCCATACTGATAGATCACATACACAGGATTTGTAGTAAGAAAAAATCTCTTGTGTACAATCAGTCTAAATATATACTATTAGTACATCTTAGGCTACATTCACACCTGCGTTCCGCAGGTGCCATTCCCCTTTCCCTTATCAAATAGCAAAAAAATATTGCAAGTGTATCCATCCTTACATTAAATTCAAAGGGTGATGCTAATGAGGGTGAAAGGCTATGGGTGTGTTACAGAAGCCCTCTTTGCTCTTGCTTCACAAGCTCTTGTTACACTGAAGCAGCAGGTCTCCGTTTCACCCTCCTCCCCCTGCACATCCTGTAATCTAAGGCTATAGTAACACACCTATATTCTTTTGCATAATTTTAAAAGTTGATTTTAGAAGAAAGTCACAGTGCCTGGATCTAGTGCCCCTGGTTTATCATGCTTGATTTTAAAGGGAACCTGTCACCAGGAGACCCATTTTTAGCACTCCACTTGTCCCAACAGAGCATAGTACATACACTGCCAAAGTGTTTTTGTATTAAAAATTGGTTACAGAAAAAAAGATATGTTATATTGTACCTTTCATTAGCATCTGCTGTGTGACTAGGCAGTTGCCAAATGGGAGGGGCTGGAAAGGAGCAGTCCCCCCCCCACCCTTGGGGAACAGTTTCTCCATGACCTTTTCCAATATATGAAAACACCCATCACTGGGCTTAGCGACGCCCCCTGCTGCTCTACAGCCAATCCCAAGTGTGGGGAGTTATTCATATATTTGAAAAGGTCACATGTTTCCCAAGGGTGGGGGGGGGGGACTGCTCCTTTCCAGACCCTCCCATTTGGCAACTGCCTAGTCACACAGCAGATGCTAATGACAGGTACAATATAACATATCTTTTCTTCTGTAAAACCTATTTTTTATACAAAAACACTTTGGCAGTGTATGCACTATGCTCTGTGGGGACTGGTGACAGGTTCCTGGTGACAGGTTCCCTTTTATAGATTTTCTTAACTTTTCATTATTAAAGGGGTAAATGGTACAATAGGACTCATTTCATCTACTGTATATTTCCATGTGATTGAATTTGAACAGGAGAGTCTCCAGCATCTCTTTTCTGTTTTTCTGTAAAATTCTAGCTAAACACTGAACATTTCTCCTCGTAGTTAAATTAACAGTCAATTTCAATTTTTCCCCAGAAAATTATTGTAAGGATTAAACTCAGCAAGACCATGTTCCCTGCATAAATGAGTTATAGAAAGTCACTCACAACAATTCATTATCAAGAAATAAAAATCCTGCAGGAAATAAATAGCAAGACACATTAACAATATAAAAGAACTTCAGCTTTGTAAAGTATTGATGGATTCTGGAGCATATTCCATTGTCAGAAAGAATAATGCTGACAGGTGGGCAGTGTATTAGTCTGGACAGGTAGGCATTAGTTACATACTGGGGGAAACTCTCTTTGGACAGCTGAACATTAAAGATCTCAGATTTTCTAGATTTTATCCTTAAAAAATGCATATCTCAGTTGGCACACACAGATACGTGTAGGGCAGTGACTATAGAGTACTGTATTGTAATGGCATGACATGGACAAGGACAGTGAGCTCTAAGACCGAGCTCCCCAAACTGCCCCTGCCTACTAACTGGGTCCAATCTAAACAGTGGTCAGTAACTGGGTGATGTTTCTTCCATGTGCCATAAGTTAAGACACAACACAGGACTAAAACAAAGAAGAAAAGTGAATATATGATGAGCGGATTGAAGAGCAATGTTCAGGTTCATACCAAACATTGCAAGTTTGGGTCTGCAGAATCGATCATGAGAGTTTGTATTTGGGTCCAGGTCCACGAACCTGGACTTTTGGTCTGGGTCTGGCCAAACTCATCAGACCCAAATACTGATGGGTCCGCTCATCACTAATAGTAAACATTCCAGATCACAGCAGAGATAGCGATGCAGTACAGAGTCGAAGATACAGAAGAATAGTCAAAAACAGAAGCCGTCATCAATACCAGGGATAGAGATAAAAGTCTCACTCGCAGGATATGCAGAAGGTGAAGATGAGCTTTAATGGGCACCAGACAAGCCGTGAACAGGATATTTATGTGCAAGCACAACCTCTGCCCCAAGTGATTGGTGTAAAGCTCTGCCAATGTCAGGAGGTTAACCTTTTCTGTTCCAGAGTGGAGCTGCAGAAGAGACAAGCGTGGTGTAACATCCCAGCAAATAAAACCATGTGCACACAAGAAGAAAGAGTGAGACACAGAGAACATCAGCTTCTCCTTGCACAGATGTAACACCTTAATGAAATCTTGTTGCTTTTAGAAAAGCAGTTTAAAGTGAGTCTATGAAAAAATTGTGAAGGGCACTTTATAAGCTTTCAAGACATACTTTATTGCTTTTCAATTTTAGAGAAAGTACCTTTCTCATCTTTAGGAATAGGCTTCTGTGTGTTCTGGGTGCGGGTCTGTGCCTCTTGGTGTACATGTTATTTTTTTTCCATTATGGAATTAATAGAGCCAGAGGGTGTGTTTCCACAATACATTTTTGACATTTCTTTGAACGCAGTCAAAATGCAAGTGGGAAGAGTTTGGCCAAAGTACGCCAAGTGGGTGTGGTACCCAACTAGGAAATATCAAACTACTGACTGGACTCAACCCCTGCAGCTGATTGGTGCAACGCTCCGGCACCATCATAGGACCATATGCACACACATGCCCAGATGAGAGAGGCTACTGACCCATCAATCATACAGCCCTCTGCAGAGCATGAACCTGGGTGTGGTACTGAGAAAACTTAAACTGATGTACTAGATCCTGCAGGAGTTCTTCAGCTTCTAATGAAAAATCTGTGTTTTAGAAAACAAGAGGTGGTTCTATACCAATTTTCAGGAGAATTGGAGCAACATCTTTTCGAACTGATTTGTTCTGAACCTAATCTTTTAAAGAATTGGGGAGATTTTGGCAAATTTTGCATATGCAGTTTGATGATTAAAGGGGTTTTCCCACAAATTCAAGTTAGGTCCTGTCCACAGGATAGGGCCTAACTTGCTGATCGGTGGGGCTCTCAGTGATGAGACCCCCACAGATCACAAAATGAAGGGGTCCAATGTTGTCCCACGTAGTGCAATCGAACCCCTCGTCGCTCCATGAGAGTAATGTAGCATACGGCCATGCTTGACCGTTCTATTCCATACATCTCAATGGAGCTGAAGGAAATTGCCAATCACCGTACTCGGCGATCTCCGTCAGCTCCATAGACCCCCACCGATCAGCAAGTTAACTTGAATTTGTGGGTAAACCCCTTTAAATATTATTACTATTCAGGCAATGTAAGGTTTATCAAAATGAGTGAGAACATCTGAGTGATTAACCTTTTGTGTGTGTAATTAGATCTCTATAGATATTACAATGGGAATTAAGGTAATCAAGTGATACATTTTCCTTAACAATATCTCTACAGTTAATTAAAATGTGCTTCTTCAGTAAACATCAGCAGATAAAGGGGCGCGTTTCATCTGAGCTATGAAATGATTGAAGATAGACTATAAAGACCGGAAGAAAAGTGTTGGATGATTTTGGCGCATGCAGGATAAAATCTTCCTTTGTCTGACTCTCTTATTATTACTGCAGCTGAGCTTGGGGATAAAGTGCTCTCACCCTGTTCTCAATCCAGAACAAATCACTTAATCTTTAAGACAGCACCTCAAGCAATATCAGAATTCACTGCATTCATTTAGCTGCATGCGTGTTGCGGCAGAGGCGATGGTGCAGTAAATGTGAACCTTCTGAGGTTTCGATAGATTCAGTTAATTGAAGACTGAAGAAATATTTTGTTCAGTCATGTTCTTACTTATGTTTCCATCAATAAATCCACATATTCTCCGGCGTGACTATGACGACCTTGGGAACATTTGTAACATGGGTACACAGAAAATTGCTGGAATACTGAGAAGCTCAAATTTATTTATGCCTTACAAATTTATGACAAGCGACAGTAAAGAGATGTTCTTTTTCATAAAAACAGCTTTGCATGCTGGATATTAGAATTTATCTGCAAAATCAAATTTAAATTAAAGGCTAAAACAAGTTTTCCTGCCATATTTCCATATATCTACAGGGTTCATCGGAAGTTTGCCATTGAATTATATGGGCCCATATTTATTAAAGTGTTTGCACCAGTTTTCTGTCTGACTTTGCACTGAAAAGAAGGTGAAAACTGCTTGCACATTAATTAATGAAGTGTCCTGTTTTGGATTGCGGCTGTACTGTGTCCAACAAGGAGAGCTGGGACAAGGTGTAGGCAAGGCTAGGCGACTGTGTAAGGCGCCACCTTCGCCTTCCACCCTGTGACGCTGCCCTGATTCCTGGGCCCTCCATATGTGTCTAAGATGCACACAGTACTGATCACTTGATGCAGACAGCAATTTTACCGCTGCCTGCACCCTCTGTGTGACTAGGGCTCACCAATGACCTTGTTGCTCAGGCAATGGTGCCTGGGTCATGGAGAGAAATGGATGCACATCCACTACTCTTTACTGAAATGAAGACAAGTGTGGTATTGAGGAGAAAGCAGCGGCTGCAGAGAGCATGGGTAGGTGAGTATAATTTTTTTTTTATTTTTCTGTGCAACTCACAAACTGGAGGGCGGGTGGTGGGCACACATATCTACTGGGGGGCAAGTTAGGGACTAACTGTATACTGTATATTGGAGGCATGTGTGGGAAAACCTGTATACTGGGGACATATGTGGGAGTACCTGTATACTGGGGACATGTGTGGGAGTACCTGTATACTGGGTGCATATGTGTGAGTTATTGTATACTGGCGTATGTGTTTGGACGAACTGTATACTCAATGCATATGTGGGAACTAACTGTATACTGGGGGGCATGTGTGAGGATGAACTGTATGCTGGGAGGATGTGTTGGGACTAACTGTATACTGAAGGCATGTCTGTGAGTACCTGTATACTGGGTGCATGTTTGGGAATACCTGTATACTGGGGCAAAGTTTAGGACTACCTGTAAACTGGGGGCATGTATGGGGGAGGTGTTGTCACTGATTTTATGTTGCAGCTGCACTGTGCCCGACAAGCAGGGCCATGACTAGGTGCTTGCTTAGGTTGCCACCTTCGCCTACCACCCTTGGGTGGCATCCCAATTCCCAGCCCTCAATTTGCGATCAGTACTATATGTGTCTAAGATGCACATAGCGCTGATTACTGGATGCAGGCAGCGTTACCGACTGCGGCATTTGTGCGACTTGGGCGTCACCACCAACCTTGTGACTCAGGCATAAATTTTGAATTATTTTGTTTTATATTTTTAATATCATGTTATTATTTTAAGTACATTTTGTAGCCCATTTTATCAGGCAACTGCTCTGTTATTTACACAATTTTTCAGCTAGGTACCCAATAGTACCTCCATTTACCAGTCCGGGTCCGTGAACCAAATTATTTCACAATGTTTAGACAAACTCGATGAACCCGAATTTCGACCATCCCGATCATCAATATTCACTAGTAGTTTAGTGATGTAAAAGCTGGTGACACAATCCTTTTAACTCCATTCCTCAGTTATGACAGGCAGTGGATTTGGAAATGTTCAAAGGTTGATTCACTGTTACAATGATATCATAACCAAATAATGACAGGTACATTCAGCCATCACATTAATTATATCTTTACTGTTATCAGAAGACAACATAGCGCCATGGCTCTGAGGCAAAGACTCCTGGTGAGCTCCTGCGCCTCCATTATGTGCCTGCTGCATACTAATACTGCACATTCATAATTTCATCTTCTATCATCTAAGAATGAATCAGAGAAACCATATGGAAAGGAAATGAATATACAGCAGCAAAGCAATTAATTGTTCTAACAGAGCCCTGAGCTCCTCTAAAGCCTCGAAACTTCCTTTTCTGCTTTCTCTGGCAACAGTCACCACAGGAATTTATAAAATTAGACATTTTTTTCCCCTTACAAAATTAGTTACAGTCCTTTAACGGGAGAGGGTATGATTCAGCAAATCTGTGACTCACTCTGTGGAAGGCATGAAACACTTTTTGTGACTTATTGGCATAATAAAACACTTCTTTGATTGCATTACTAGTGGCGGTATGCTTTTAGCAAATTGTTTGATAATGTGCTGAGCACAGTGGCGGTACAGAAGTGCTACAATATCTCCTATGGCTCTTTTCCTTTCTCTAGGGAGCCCCCAGGTTAAACTGGTCCACGGTATTGACAACCATACAATTAGTTTCCTTGGTAAAATGTCTGAAGTTAACTTTAAACATTTGGCTACCCATTAAACCACTCATTTACCCCAGTGGCATCTGTCACTCACAGCTAATTGCAGACCTATAAAACTGTACAATGGGACAATTGTAAAAGTTCATGTACACTAGGAGGATAATAGATTGGAACATGGAAAAAAAACTTTGGCATGAAAAGTATTTCAAGTAGAAAAGTATTAGAAACCTTAAAAGGGTATTTGCACAAAGAAAAGTTTCTTAAATGTACCCAGGATAACAAAATAACACATTCTCTAATTCACTGTTATTAACAATATACAATTCCATCCTGTCCCCATCAGTCCTTGTGTGCACAATTCCAGTTGCCCCTGGTTTTCGACCCTTGATCTTTTGACTTTAGGGTCGGCAGACATCTTGTCTAACGCTGCAGAGCTGAGGTCTTCTCTGATCTCTGCCTCCAGCCCCTCCCCCTGCATTCCAGGACGAGCTCACACACATTCACTTCCTGCCAGCAAACCACACATCACATCATGAGGAGAGCTACATGCCTCCAGTTTTCTGTACAGGCTGTAAAATAATCGAAATACATGGCCTGTAAGGCACCACCACATCAAGTTGGTGAAGATTGGTGTGAAGGGGATGCGACTGGTGGGCTGGTCTTGTTCAGGGCCGTGCCAGTGTGGTAGGTATCATCATACACCGCTTCACGTAGTGCTAGCAAATGATAAATTTCCCCCAAGGATTCAGTCTGAACCCAGAAGCGGGCAGAGATATGTGGCAGAGGCTTGGAAGGAGGCAAGGCTACATAATAGAAGAGGTTAAGGGTCCATTCCATGCGGGCATACCGCCGTGTGCTGGAGAGGAGGAGGAGGCGACCCCTCCTCCCTACATAGAGAATAGCGGCGCACGACCGCACACACGCCAAAAGATAGAGCATGCTCTATTTTTTTGTGGTGTGCAGGCTGCATCGGTGCCACACATGTGTGGCACCGTATCTGCGCCGCGCCGCTATTGCCGTCTATGGGGACGTACGCGGATGGCCATGTGAATAAGCCCTAAGCTACAGGACTGCCCAGGAGTCCAGGAGGAGGTAAAATTATATGAAAAAGAGACTTGCCAGATTCTGGAAGTAAAAATATTAACACATTAATAATGATATAACAGGACACTTTCTGTAAATTTAGTGTCTATAGGCTTACTAATTGTGTATTAAGAGTTTATAGTAGTCAAGTGATTTGATCAATCAACTGTGATCAGAATGGAAATTCTACAGCACCTCCTATAGTATGGATCCAAGTATAAGCTTATTACTATATAGGTATTACTATAGATAGAAATTCTTCCCCTCAATCTGTGCAAGTGACTATGTTGAAGTCTATCCGTTTGTCAAAATATCTTTACTTCTTTACGTTAATATTCTGAATTTAAATTGTCCTCTCAACAAAAAAATTGGGATTGAGCAGAGGCTCTCCGGAGCAGGAGAAATAATCAATGTGATGCTGGAGTGTCTGGAAGAATGCCAGTCATCCATATTCACAAAGCCATCGAGACAGAAATTCTGTCTACCTTTCACTGCCAACACATCGGAAAGTTATTATATGTGTGTGTTTACTCTCAGCTAAGCAAATAGCATAGGATTGACTTTTCTGTTGTAGCTTCGGAACCGTTCTCGTGCATGAATAAATATTCTATTAACATTATAATAACATTAGATGATGAAAACAACATGTAATGCCAAGTTCTTACACTGAGTCCATTAAAAACAGTTCCCAGTCTTATTCTGAGAATTTCATGCTCATGTGGGAGTTACGTAAGTAGTAAAGACATATCTTTCATATAGCAACAACTAGCAGATGTACTAAAGTGGTATTCTCGTCTGAGCATTCACATTTGTTTTAATTATTCTTCCATAAAAATACATTTTTTAAACTACATGTTGTTAAAAAAATTGCAACTGTGTGAAGATAATTTCCTATAAATGGCACTATGTTGTCTTTTAGAAACAAGATAGCTGCCCTTGGATACGACCATCCCCGCACCCTGGCAGCGGTGGCCAGATATGCCCTATTGAGCTCTGTCTGACCACCTGGATACAGCGGTCAATTAGCAGAGGACGGCTGTGGGACATGCAGTAACCCCCAGACATTTCATATGCAAAAACAACATGTTTCTTTGAGCAATATATCTGGCAACAATCTTGTTTCAAAGGGACAACATGGCTACATTTATGGGAAATTATCTTCACCCAGGTACATTTTTTTTTAATAACATCCAATTGACGACATGTTTTTGTATGGCAAATTGCCCAGATGAGAATACCCCTTTAACTCCTTAACGCCGAAGCCACTTTTCACCTTCCTGGCATGGACCATTTTTTCAAATCTGCCCCGTGTCACTATAAATGGTTATAACTTTGAAACGCTTTAACATATCCAAGTGATTTTAAAATTGTTTTCTCGTGACACTTTATACTTCATGTTAGTTGAAAAATTTTGGTGGTATGTTTTGCATTGATTTATGAGAAAATCAGATATTTGGAAAAATTCTCGATTTTCGAACTTCAAAATGTTCTACTTTTTCCATACATAGTTATAACCACAAAAAAACTTAATGACTAACATTCACCGAATGTCTACTTTATGGGGACATGGTTTTTATGCACACTCTTATTTTTGTAGGATGTTATGGGTCTTTGAACGTTAGGTGCGATTTTTCACATTTTCATAAAAAATGCAAAATCCTGCTATTGAGGGACCTGCTCAGGTTTCAAGTCACTTCGAGAGGCCTAAATAAAAGTAAAACCCCATAAATTACCCCATTATAGAAACTATACCCCACGTACATAAAACAACTTTTATAGAAGAGTGAACACTGATACAAGTTATAGGGGGCATGAACAAAATGTACCCCCACTAGATTAAATAGATTGTTCCTAAAAATCAAATAAGACTACAAAAAAAGGAAACAAAAAGCAGAAATGTAGAAAGTATAAAATAACACTTTATTAGATCAAATAAAACAAATGCATTTAAAAAGACAACATACACAGAAAAAGTCCACCAATGGTCAAATAACTTATTTTCCACCATAATTTGCAAATACATGTTCTAAAAATCAGACCATGTGATTTTCTGGATTTTTTTTTTACATTTTGGGGCAAACTTACTTAGGGTCCATTGAACGCATTTCCGGGTTTCCTGAAGTTTTTTGTTTTGCGCTGAATTGCCCCGTGTTTTTGGCGCACGGGATCGGATTGTGGTGCATTGGCGCTGGCTTGCATGCGACACAAATCGGGGGGGCATGGACGTCAGACAACCCAGCTGATTCGGACAAACCGCGGAATTTAAAGATGAAATTGTGTCACAAGATCAGCACTTACATGCACCGGGAAGAAGGTGAACTCCGGCGGACCTCAGCGGGGGGAAGAGACACATGCAGGAAATTGGACGCACGATATTAGTGAATCGCGGCAGCTCCGAATCCTCGTTGGACAGTCCGGATCGGTGGCGTCAATGGGACGGGTAAGTAAATGTGCCCCTTTGTCTCTTCTAGTTGAATAACCGGTGGGACAACTTTCACAATTTGTGGCTGACTGAATACGTCATTTTCTCACTGTACCAAAGTAGCCTTTGATTTCCCTGGTGACAACAGTTGCCTGTAAATCTACTCATGCTTTTTTGGATACACATGCAAATGTGGCCACATTTATCATTCCACAAATTATGATACCG
Source organism: Engystomops pustulosus (assembly GCF_040894005.1). Classification (NCBI taxonomy): domain Eukaryota; kingdom Metazoa; phylum Chordata; class Amphibia; order Anura; family Leptodactylidae; genus Engystomops; species Engystomops pustulosus. Next base: position 257,099,715 of record NC_092411.1, read on the forward strand.
AAATTTTCTTGCCACAAATTCAATACATTCTTATGAACATACATGTAGCATAAAAAAGCCAGAGTGACCCAAAAATTTGGTCCTTAATAGCGAATCATCTCATGTCCTTTATCTCAAGATACCTCAAGCCATAAGAAAGGTCACATCTTGTACTGTGGATTAATTTTTCCGAAAAACTTAGAAGACACAATCGTAGAATACAAAGCCTTTATTGCTTTACAAAATGAACACCGTAACACAATTGGAGTACATAAAGTTTTAACATTATTAACTCCTGGAATTCTATTATGTGTAATATGTAAAAAATAATGGGGCAGATTTACCAAGCTGTCTAAAAGTCAGAATATTCTTAGTTGCCCACGGCAACCAATTACAGCTCAGCTTTCATTTTACCAGTATTCATAAAATTTTTAAAGGGGGGTTGTGATTGGTTGCCATGGGCAACTAAGAATATTCTGACTTTTAGACAGCTTGATAAAACTTCCCCAATATCTTAAGTATTGTCAGTGAGGAATCTCTATACACAAAAGCATTAAAGGGGTTATCCGGGTTTAAAAAATTTCTTATGGCCGGGCTGGGGAGGGCAAGTTAAACATAATAAACATGGACTTACCTCCTCCAGCGCCGCTGATGTCCCGCGCTCCGGTCCCTTTGATCCGTGCCCCTGTTTGTTTACAGGGGCACGGAAGCCGCGCACAGGGAGCTTCCGGTCCGCGATGTGGACGGCTCCTCCCATCCGTCCCTATCTCTCAGCGTTGTAAGCGCTGGGAGATGGTGCGCATGGGAGCTTCCGGCCGGCCGGAAGCTCCCTGTGCGCACTTGTAATGAAACCGGCGCACAGTGAAGACCGGCCGCGGCGCGGGACATCGGCAGCACCGGAGGAGGTAAGTACATGTTTATTGTGTTTAAATAGCCCTCCTCAGCCCGGACATAAGAAATTTTTTAAACCCGGATAACCCCTTTAACATAAAACTATAGTGAGTTGGGATGGGACGGACATCTAAACCCTGCATGTGAGGACCTTAGCTCCACAAGTGATGTTTCTAGGATTTGCTTCCTTGTTACTACCTAATATCCGCTTGACTGCTTCACAATTTTATTGTTCATTGTTCAACTTTGAATAAAAATGTTCTTATCAAGTCAGGTTTAAGCTTGTAATTTAGATCCTTGATGTATTCATCTGGCATTCCAGTAGCTTCTCCAAAGAATTGATTGCTCCTTTGTTTGCCTGAAATTATATATGCAAAAGGCGAAGTCTCCTGGTGATCTTTGTAATATCTAAATTCTAAAATATAAATAGTTTCCCACCTGCTGGCGGCTCGACACTTTCACCAGCATAATAAACCCTCTTTATTTCATTAGCATCTAGAAATTTACAGTAGTGAAGTTTTTCAGCATTGTGCAATCATGGTGACCATTGTGCCTAGTGTTAGTGTATATTCAGATACTGATTATATCTTGCCAGCTTAACTGGGGTATTCTTACTATATGTATTTATGCTTCAGAACATTGTAACAGAATATATTTTATAGATCTTGCGTGAAGTACCTGCTTCATATGGATAAACTGGGTCCCCCCAACTCCCATCTTGTGGCCAGACTGTCACAGATGCACCCACTATCCTTACTGCGGCACAACCATGCCCCTCTATGTGTCGCAATCCCCGCTGCCGCTGTCCCGCACCCCGGCCTAGCTCACCTCTCCACCCTCCTGGCTGTACTCCTGCTAGGCAGCACGCTCCCACTGCTAGGGCAAGCACGACGGCTCTTTAAGACTTAAAGGGCCAACGTCCTCCGGATTGGCTCTTGCTTTATAATTATTGAATTGGTGCCAAAGATGAGAATACCCTTTTAACCCTATGATATACATTTAGGTCCTCATTAGTGGACAGATTGTGCCCCAGGATGAAAATACACATAGGCAGCAGGAAGGTGAATGTAACACACTGCCTGGTTCCTGTTGCATCTCTCCTGAAAAACATTGAAATAAAAAGCAATCAAAAAGTCATATGTAGCCAAATAGGCGCCAAAATTTTTTTTCTAAATCTTATCCTAGAAAATGAATGTGTTGGGTTCACTCATCCTTATGTATAAATACAAGTAAACTAAAGGTGATGTGTATTGTGTGTATTTATTTAGTAATTTTATTGTAGGTGTTATAGGAGAACACTGTTCCTAACTTTACACTTTACGCTATTACTATATAAATTACATACAGGGTAAAGGTAAATGGATATAGTATACACTTATAGCAGTCACTGATATTCTGTAGTGAGATGTCAGTGTGTACTGAGGCCATTTGGTCATTAGTATCACAGAGACCTTCAGCAGGAAGAAGCCATCACGAGCCAGGAGATTCTCTCCCTGTATACAGTGGGGTCTATCCTGAGGGGTCTTAGGGTGGAGTAATGAGGTGGGCAGGGGTTTTCCAGAGAGGTATTTAGACTGGTGAAACTAAAAAATCTTTCTCTTTTTCTTTCAGAACCCTCTGGACAAGCAGCACAAACTTCAGAGAGCCAGGTTATATTGTGTTTGCTTTCTGTCTATGTATATGACTTTATAACAGTAATCATAATATAGTAGACCTTATACGTGTACCTATAGATGTTCTAGGTGTTCTGTGTTTTACCATATATACATAACTGCAGTGAATGTGTATATATTACACATGTACAATCTGTAGCCATATCTCATTCACACGTGGATCTGTGTCCTGCACATGTATTGGAGGAGTAGATATATAGACGCTATTGTGCATGAGTCTCTATATGTACATGTATATGGCCAGGTACTGCATGTGACTCCTGCTATCAGAATATATGTAGTGTTAGAATATATTGTATATACATACACATTACTGGGAGTCCATGAGGGGGCAGGAAAGGAGGCATCTGTGTGTAGTTGTGTTCTCTATGCATTTTGTATTGTAATTTATGTAGTTACTTTGTCCCATGTCTTTTTATACATAAGTATCCGCGAGGGTTGTATGTTACTCCTGTGATGTATGAAGGACTGGAGTGGGTACTTAGGATAAATAGCACAGACTAGTGGGTTGGATAGAACTAAGGGAACCCCTAGAACTAAGGGAACCAAACCCCATTTCCCTTCATCAGTAGGGATGAACACAGCAGGATAACTATTCTTTAGTAGAATTAGTAAATTAATTTGTCTTAAGCAAAACCTCATTTATAATTTTCACATTTTAAAAATGTTTTAAACATGAAAAAGCTTTATTTATATTTTAAATTCGGAAATGCCCATAACACAGAAAAAAAATACTCATCTTTATGTTTTACCATCTATAAAGCAGAAAACACTTGCGATCTCTGTGTGTACAAAGGGCACAACAGTAAAAATCCTACTTTCTGTTATTATTTTACAAAATGAATCTTGCACCGGAAAAGTCTTAAAAGCCGCCTGTTAGCTCCCAAAATAGAATAGCCCTTTAAAGATTAAAGCTCATTACAAAGGATTATATATTTATTACTTTCAGCACCATGGACAGTTCACCGCGCACAAAGACAGCTTCATCACAGTCGTGACTTCAGAATTTTAGAATTTTCTTTAGCAATTTTCTACATAATTGCTACTAAAAATATACTACAAACTTTTTCATAATTATGTTTTTAAAACCTGGCTAGATACATATACCATATACACTAGGGGGGAATTTCTAAGTATAGACACTAAGGGGTAATTTATAAAGAGTTGGCACATTGTGCACTCACTCTTGATGTTCTACACACCCAGAATGTTGTGCTGGATACACAGCCTTAAAGGGGTATTCCTCCCACAAAGACAGGTTTCTTAAATATACCAAGGATAACAAAATAACACTTTCTCTAATTCACTGTTATTAACCCCTTAATGCCGAAGCCACTTTTCACCTTCCTGACACGGCCCATTTTTTCAAATCTGCCCTGTGTCACTGTAAGTGGTTATAACTTCGGAACATATCAAAGTGATTTTGAAATTGTTTTCTCGTGACACTTTGTACTTTATTTAATTCTTTTAATTAAAAAGTGTTTTTATCAAGTGTTTTTAACTTTTGATTCTTTACTTTTACAGGTTGGCTCCAACAAGTGATGCTCTTGTTAAAGCTCTTCTTCACCTAACACAGTGTTATACAGTGTAAAACAGATGCATTACACTGTGTTATGTAACACACTGAGCATGCTGGGGGGGAATGTAACGATTCACGCACGGGACCCTTGCGTGTAAGGGGGATAATACCTGCAATTGGTGGAAACTCCGATTGCGGGTGCTAGAGATGGGTGTCAGCTGCTTCTGGTACCGGCTCCGTTCAGGTGCTGGTGCCAAAATCATGACGTAATAATACTGCAAAATGCAAGAACGCACCTCCCGCCATGCAGTATTATTATTACATCAAATGTGAGGAAGGTGTTAACAAAAATACAGCATTTCAAAGATATAATTCCAACCTGTCCTGGTGTACACAATTTCAGCTGCCCCTGGTTTCTGACCTGAATCTTCTGAATTTAGGGTCGGCAGACATCTTGTCTGATGCAATGGAGCTGAGCTCTTCTCTGCTCTCTGCCTCTATCCCTCTTCCCCTGCATTTCAAGACGAGCTCACACACACTCACTCCCTGCCACTACACATCACAGTGTGAGGAGAGTAAATCTACAAGCTACAGGGAGATAAGTACTTTTTCCAGGGGAGGGAGAAAGAAGGGGAAAAGAAGCACATTAGATCTGATGGTGTATTGTGGCAGAGCAGAGATGTAAAATGGCTGACTGTGTCATTGTGTGTTATATGCATCTCATGGATCTCATCATCTCATCTCTGTCTCATCTCTGATTCCATGTGTCAGATACTAGTACAATGTTCAGAAGCTTAATAAATGTGTATATAAACCTGGTCCCTGATAATCTAAGCACATTGTAAGCACACAGCATCTCGCAGCACTAGAGGGATCATGAAATGTCTGCTTAGAGAGTCCCTGCCCACACTAAAACAGCAATAAAACTGAGTAAAATTGTAAATTAAAGGCTTAAAAAATATCTTTATTGTGTAAACATCACTAGGGGATTAACATTTGAGACTTTTATTTAGTGGGTAAACTCTTTTAATTCTATGATAGATTAATTCTACACCAGTCCTTACATGAAATTGATTTACATGGCATTGGAGTATAACCTGAGCAGGGACTGGTATAGACACCGTGCAGGTTTGGTTCTTCCCTGCCCAAGCCCAACCCAATGAGCACCAGCTTGGTCCACTCTATTAACTGATCCAGGCAACTTAGATGGCACGAAGGGAAGAAATATCTAATTTTCATGGCCATGATAAATGCCACAAGTAATATGATATTGCTATGACCCGTAAGTTGTCATATTCAGGTTTACAATATCTATTGAAAAGATACGATCTGCTATATGATTATTTTATGTCCACCAAACCCCCCTTAACTCTAGCATTTTGTAACCATAAACCAGCACAGACACATTATTCAGTCACTAGTTTTAATCGTAAACTCCACGCTCTAAAAAACTATCATATCTGCTCTTCTCCCTCAATCTAATGGTTGTGCTGATGATAGCACCCATGCTTCTCCACAAGTTTGTCACATTTACAGTTTACAGACTTCTGCTATTTCCTCATTATATTTTGTACTTTACACTCTGCTGAATTATGAATAATTTATCTTCTTTCTTATGCTTCCAGAACCTACAAGAAGGCAAATAGCTCATAAAAGGGATAGTATATGTTTAAAAACCATTAATAAAATTTTGTACATATGGATAGATCTATATATATATCAGAGATCATTTTGGGAATAACATGAAAATAAGGGGTCATTCAGAGAGAATGGAAATGGAGAGATGTGAGCACATAACCGACGCTGTTCCTCTCTAGTCTTGGAATGCTGGGATCACCTAGAAAACAAACTTAGCAGCACAAGAGCGTAGGGACAAGATGTCTAGTATTCCGTGCTGCTAATTTTACACGCCTTCGTACCTCCTCCCCCATGCTGGGAGCATGGGAGAGCAAGGTGATGTCACTTGAGAAGCTGAATTCACGCCTCTCGTGTTATGTCACCTTCCTCTCCCATACTCCCAGCATGGGAGAAGGAGTTGTGCATAATTAGCAAACCCACAGTGCCAGACAAAGTTTGTTTTCTAGGTGATCCCAGGGTGTCAATACTAGAGACAGACAGAGACGGGATCAAGATAAAGTGGACCGGAGGTGGGTACTTATACCCTTTTTTTGTTTTTTAGGTGGTTCATTTTCATCACTCTTATATTTAAGGACGCTATCACAAGGCACTGGAAGGTAAATGGACAGTAAGAGATCACGTGAACCTCCATCTGCAGCCATAAAATACAGGACATCTACTGACCTGCCCCCGCACTTATACACACATTAAAAACAATGGGGCACATTTACTAACGCGGCCCTGTCACGATCCCCGTTGTGCGTTGTCCAACGATCATGGACTCCAGCGTGATTCACTAAGATTGTGCGCCTGATTTCCTGCATGTGTCACTTCCCCGCTCAGGGCCGACAGAGTTCATCTGCTTCTTCCTGGTGCATGTAAGTGTATGTCTTGCGACACAATTTAAATGTTAAAAACCTGCGCTCAGTCCGAATCCGTTGGATCGTCTGACGGTCCGTCCCCCAATTTCTGTCCCACGAAATCCGGCACCAAAATCCGATCGCGTGCGACACAATCCCCAGGTAAATGCCTGACCCAGCGGCGCAATCCCTGAAAATGATGGAAAACCCAACAGAAATGCGACAGCGGGACTCTTAGTAAATAAGCCCCAATAAGAATAAAGTAATGGTATCTTGATGAAGCTGTGACAAAGCAGTCATTAAGCTAAATTGTAACTAAATAGAGGAAATACATTTTTTTTTAAAATGTAAATGCAAAAATTTCTGAAATTTCAAAAAAGAGGTTACTGTGCAAAATTTTGAACATTTAAAGCATGTGTAATCACTTCAATTTGCATGTTAAAGGGAACCTACCACCACAATTCTACCTATAAAGGTAGAACGGGTGGTAGGTGGATGTAAGGGACGTGAGGATAGCTCTTTTTAGAGCTAATCCTCACCGCCCCGCTAACTTTTGGTAAACTTTATTGAACTAATATGTAAATTTAGTTATGCGGCTACTGGGGCATAGAGTAGAGTACTGGGGCATAGAGTAGAGCACGAGGCTACATATCGCGGCTACTCCACGCCCCAGTATCCACGTTACTCCTCCTACCCTGTTGTGGGCGGCGCACAGCTCCTCGTAGCTGCGCGCCCTCGTCCGTCATGATGGCATTCTGCTCATGCGCAGAAGGCAGGCCCGAGGCTGAGCAGCCCCAGCTCCGAGGCCGGAGCCACTGTGCATGCGCAGTAGCCAGCTTGTCAGACGAGGGCGCGCAGCTACGAAGAGCTGCGCGCCGCACACAACACGCACATAACATGTTTATGATTTTTACTGTTTATTGTTTACTGTTTATTTATTTTTAAATCACCTTTAAGGAAAAGGGGGTGATTTGCAATAATTTATTTATTTAAACTTCAAAAAAAAAATATTTTTTCTAATTTTTCAGACCCCCTAGAGTAGTTTAAAGAGAACCCGTCATGCAAAATAACACCCCTAAACTAAATATATTTTCATAAACTGCCATTAGAGAGCATTGCCTCTATCCCTTCATTGTCCCTCTACATGTCTAAAAACCTAAGCAATGAGGTCCTAAAGCTGTATGCAAATGACCTGTGAAATGTCCAATGAGTCATTAGCATATTCAAGCTGTCCAGCTTATTCATGAGTGGGCGGCACAGCCACATCCCCAGTGCTTGACTGAGAGCCGCTCCATGTAATTGCTGCTCCATGTGCTTGCTGGTGTCACGCCTCCTGCAGCCTGTGTGTGCATGTGTGTGTGTGTATAGGAGAGATACAGCAGCTCCAGGCAGCCATGTTATAGCAGCACATGTCAGGTACTTGTGTAGCTGATGTCTGTGTCTCTGTGTATTAGGAGGATGCAGCATGTCAGCAGATACACTAACTATGCTTTACTATACATTACACACAGACATGAGCAGGGGGAGGGGTAACAGGGGTGACATCACTGCCTCTGACCATGTGACCAGGCTCATTTACATAATAAAGAATAGTTGATTTTACAATGATTAATGTATGAAATAACTAGATAAAGCCTGGGATGGGATCGTTGTGAGCTGCTCCAACAGGTAGTAGTGACAGGACAAGTGACAGTGACCTTATGACAGGTGTCCTTTAACCTTGGGTTGTCTGTTTGATACTACAGTATGGCAGTATTGGGGGATTTTCCACATCATCTATTACAATGTGCAGATCACACATTGTAATAGATCGGCTAAAACAAGAAAGACCTTAAGCTGTTATGGTAACAGAACGTTGCTCCACGATGACGTCACAGGGAACGAGAAGATCCAAGCCAATATGGGGGCTCTGCTTTGACCAATGTCAGCTTTTTACCATAGTCGAATGAAGGGTTAATACACACGATTGGTGCTAGCCCCCAATCACCTCACAAGGGGGCAGCGATCAAATTCAAGATAGCGGCGTCCAGGATTTAAATTCCACCAGTAGCTTTGTTGGAGGCATTTACAGGGTTATCACCCACAATCGGTGCCAGCACTGACTGTGGGTGTTACTGGTGGGTGTTTGCTGCAACATTCAGCAAACGCCCACCTTATATGGAGAGGGCTTACCGGCGTGTGACGTAATAATACCACACACGTTGTTAAGGGGTTAAATTCGGCCATTGTCAAGAATTGTCTAAAAAACTTACATCCTTCTCAGAAGCAGTATGAAAGTGCTGGAAATAAAGGAAGAGGAAGTATTTCCCCACTGTGTGCTTGTGATTCATTTGTTTTCTTGTAAAATCATGAACACTGTGTGGACCCTCCTGTATAGTGCGTTAAAATTGAGACCAAAAAAATTTTGAGTCTTAGTAAAGCTTTTTGTGGCGTTGACAAAAAAGAAATATGTTGCACAAGGCACAGTTTTAAAAAGGAGGGATGGGCATGCCAATAGGAAGTGAAACATTATAAATCCCCCCCCCCTTGAGTCTTCGAAAAATGAACTGACTATTTTATTGTCTATTTTACCATTGTAACTGTCAGTGAGTTTTCTATTACATACCATAACTACTTGGAAGGGATCTTGCAGTGACTAATGATAAACAGTCTAAACACGTATAACGATATATATACAGGATACATTTGGGACGTCCTTCTACCATTGCAGAAATAACATAATAAAAAAGGATGTGTTTTATTGGACAGTCCCATTGCTATTTCACCTTGAATACCTCGCTACCACAAATGAGGTAATAAATAACAATGAGATTGGAAGCTCACATTTTAGGAACATCCAAGAAGGCCACGCAGTCCTGTGAGTATTCACTATGTCATTCCGAAGGAAAATGAAATTTGACATTTTGGGTTGTTGAATTGATGCCAACAGGAATAGCAACATCGCTGTGCTGAAGCAAAAGGTCTGAATAAAGAGTAGGTGCACAGTAGTATCTGGCTTGTGCTTAAAGGAAACCTACCATGAGGAGTCTACTATCAGAAGGAGATGTGATGGTAGATTCCTCTGCCCTAATCTGTAATTTAATAATCCTGCAACCTAACTTGTTAAAAACTTTATCTTAGTAATATGTAAATTAACTACAGGGTCTGTGGGGGGGCGTGGAGTAGCATTAGCTCCCGGGCCAGGCTAGTACACACCTCAGTAGGCACTGCAGTTAATTTACATATTACTAAAATAAAGTTTTTAATAAGTTACGTTAGGTTCCAGGATAATTAACCCCTTAACAACGTGCGCTATGATAGTACGACGCGCGTCGGGTGCGGGTACATGGAGAGGGCTCACAGGCTGACCCCTATCCATAGCCGGTAAGTCTTTGTTGCATATTGTGTATGGGTGCCGCCATCTTGGTAACCCTAAGGTTAAGGGGGATTAACCTATTGCAATATATGGGTATTTTCCTCCTAATTCATTACAATGTGCAAATCGCACACTGTAATGAAATGGTTAAAATGAGACAGCCTTGGGTCTTCAGAAGACTCGAGGCTGTCATGGTGACCGATCGGCGCTCCCTGATGAAGTCATGGGGAGCACCGATCGGTCGCCATGACAGCCTCGAGTCTTCTGAAGACCCAAGGCTGTCTCATTTTAACCATTTCATTACACTGTGCGATTTGCACATTGTAATGAATTAGGAGGAAAATACCCATATATTGCAATAGGTTAATCCCCCTTAACCTTAGGGTAGTGAGGTATAGATCATTGTCTTTAGGAAGAATACGACTCTGAAAGAGTAACCTCTTTTATAAAAGTTTTCTCCATTATATGGGAAATCATATATTTAGTTTTATGAAGCCCATATCTATAACCCATTGCTGGCCTGGAGAAGTTCCAGTTTGTTCTGGCTCGAGGGTGACTGATAAGAGGTCCTGCATAGTCAGGAGCAAATGGAGATATGAGATGGTCACCTAGTGGGTTTATTCATAGGGTCAAAGGAGGTCAGAAGGGAAATGAAACACAATAAAGCAGATTTATGGGAATCTGGATCGAGCTGTTCTAAGCACCTGGAGAGACAAACAAATACAGGGTTCTTGTGTTCTGCTCAGTCTTATAGGCAGTCCAATGGGCAAAACTAAAGTTTTCTTTTAGCTTGAATTTTATATTTACATATATGTATAGTTTATAACACATTAATAGAGAAAGTTTTCAGTGCAAGCCTAAAACAAAGGTCAACAACAAGTGTTAGTATGTTAGCCTTACAACAGGAAATTAAAGGAAACAATTATCACAACAAATCTCATCACTAGTCTGAGGAATAAGAGCTTGTTCATGCCATCAAGGAACTATCACCTGGTAGAGACCTACATATCTATGACCAAAAGAGAAAGGCAAAAAATTATCTTATCAAAAACACCAGGTCACGCCGTCAGATAATTTATCCATTGAGGAACATACCACCTTACAAAATCTTCTGAATAATGAACTACTTATAATTAAATTAGTGGATAAAAATTATTATGTACAAAGCTGCCTGCCTCAAAGAAATCCAATCCAAACAATGAGAAGTCACCACTTACCAACAAGTAGGTAAGAGCATCTTACTTGGCCAAGCTATGGCCATCTTTTTGGCCCAAAAGACCCTATTACACCTATGGACCCACTGGGTAGACCCATGGTAGCATAGTCAATCCTATATCCATTGGAAATTATTATCAATCAATTTATAAACATTGGGTATGCAAGATGATCTTGGACATTTTTTAGCTTGATATTTCTGACTTTTTGATACCTGACTCTGCTTAGGCTCCCAGCTACTGCTTTTAGCTGGTACTTTTAGTCTTTGCTGCTGCCCCTGATGAAAGTGCAGAGGTCACTGGAACTGATTCAGGCAACTTATGTTCTCCTTGGAACTCTTCCTCTCACATGTGACATTGGGGCATGGTCAAAAGAGGCCAATAATTGGCCAAAGTAAATTCCACGATCCCCTAGATCAGTGATAGTGAACCTTTTAGAGATCGAGTGCCCAAAATGAGACCCAAAACACACTAGCTTTTCCCAAAGTGCCAACGCGGCAATTTAGTCAGTAACAAACCTATTGCTACCAGAATTTTGGAGCTCCAATCCGACCCTGTCCACACCTTTTCACTTTTTGGACAGGACCAAGCAGCACAGGATGGGTCACTTTAAAATAGCAGGGCACTACTTGGACTACCTGAGACTGCAGGAAGGTGCCATGTCTGGCAAACTCTGTGTTGGAGTGAAGGCCTGGGTGCCCACAGAGAGGGCTCCGAGTGCCACCTCTGGCACCCGTGCCAAAGGTTCGCCACCACTGCCCTAGATCTTCAGCAGGGATCCAGAAGTGAAGGCTAAAAGTACTAATGCAAATGGAGGAACTGGGATCAACCCCCTTCCTTACCCAAACAGTTTGTCCAGGATTTCTGGTAACTTACTTAGATGTAAATCCAATCCCATGAAAATGCAGTAATTATTTTACTATAAGTTCTACAGGGAAAATCATTATGCTCATTGTTTTTCAGTGGGACTAGAAATCTAAATAAGTAGCATGCCATCTATTCTTATATTGAATCTTTGCTTATTAACCCCTTAAGGACGCAGCCATTTTACAGCTTAAGGCTCAGTCCCATTTTTTGGATTCTGACCTGCGTCTCTTTATATGGTTATAACTTTTGAACACTTTTACTTATCAAAGCGATACTGAGATTGTTTTTTCCCCACATGTTGTACTTCATTTTTGTGGTAAATTTTGGCTGATAAGTTTTGCGTTTATTTACAAAAAAAAGAAAAAAATGATGAATTTTTAGAAAAATTTGCCATTTTCGGAATTCAAAATCACTGCGTTTTCAGGCAGATCGATTTACCACCTAAATAACTTGCCGAATAGCATTTCCCATTTGTGTACTTTTTGAAATGTTTGGATAATTTATTTTGACGTCACGCGGCCTACAAATCGAATAGCGATTTTCCGTATTTTCAGAATTGAATATTTTGGGGATAAATACTGTTTGAAATAAAATTTTACATATTTAGCATCAAAAACCCTTTATATATCCAACCCATTTTCAAATCTGCACCCCACAAACTATCAGAAACAGCATTTACAAAGATTGTTAACCCCTTGAGATCTTCATAGTAATTGAATCAAAATGGCGGTGAAATTTAGAATGGTCAAATTTTGTCGGTTATACGTTCATTTAGCCCTAAAATTTACACATTTCCAAAAGATAAATAGAGAAAACCCACCATACAATTTGTTCTACAATTTCTCCTGAGTGCAGCGACCCCCCACATGTGGACATTACTTGTGTTATGGGGGCACAGCCAGGCGCAGAAGGGAAGGAGCACCCTGCAGCTGCCAGGATTTTAGTTTTCTCGTTGCCCCCTTTTGAAGGCTATAACATTTTCGCTTTTCTGTTATTTGGGCCATGTGATGGCATTTTTTTTGCGCGTTGAGATGCTTTTTCCAGTGTTACCATTTTGGGGTTGGTATCACCTATTGTTGAAAATTTAGGAACTTTTTTTGAGGTCATGAGTAGAAAAGTATCAATTCTGTACTGGATTTTTTACTTTTTTTTTTTTTTGTGTTCACCGTATATCCTAATAATCCTGTTATCTTTATTCTATGGGTCGATACGATTACGGAGATACCAGACATGAATATTTTTTCTTATGTTTTACTAAATTTGCCAAATAAAACCCTAATGTGGGGAAAAATCTATCATTTTTGCATCGCCGTCTTCCAAGTGGCATAACATTGTTACGTTTTTGGCTACAGAGCTGGTTGATGGCTTGTTTTTTGCGGGATATGTTGTTCTTTGCAACAGTATCATTCTGGAGTAGATATGTTTTGTTGATCACTTTTTATTGCATTTTTAGTGGGATATAATAGGTAAAAATCATAATTTTTGGCGGGTTTTTAACGTTTTTTTTTACGGTGTTCATCATGTGAGTTCAATAGTTATTTAGTTTTATTCTATGGATTGTTACGGACGCGGTGATACTATAAATGTGGGGTTTGTGTTATGATTTAGACTTTTTTGAGCGTTATATGTCTCTTTATATGTTTTGGGGCTTATGGGCATTTTTAGTGATTTATAAAGTTATTTTTTATTGAAAAACATTTTTTTTTACATTTTTTACTTGATCCACCATGGGATATGAACAAGCAATCATTTGATTGCTTGTTCATGATAATACTCTGCAATACTGATGTATTGCAGGGTATTAGCAGTGCCAGCCTATGCAGATGCATAGGCTGACACTTTACCTTTAAGATGACGTCACAGACGCCATCTTAAAGGCACTGCCTTAGGTGCCATAGCAGCGATCGCCCCCCCCCCCCCGAAAACGGCGCGTGGGGTAAAGACCCCCGGAAGGCATGTTAAATGCCGCGGTTGCGTCGACCATGGCATTCAACGGGTTAAACGCCCGCGATCGGAGCCCACTCCGACCGCGGGTGTTAGCCGGGGATGTCAGCGGTAGATTACCGTTGAAATCCCACGGCTAACGATGCCGGTTCGGCTGCTATGCAGCGCTGAACCGGCATCGTCTCTGTGCAGTAGCTGTACTGCGCTGAGCGCTATTCGCGGGACTCAGCGCAGTACAGCTACGGCGCAGAGCGCTAAGGGGTTAAGGGACATCTACCACTAAAACCAAGGATTGTAAACCAAGCACACTAACATACTGGATGGATCTGCTCTTCTTTAAGCCTCTTATGGCCTGTTTTTTTAAAGGCTTTTAAAATTATGCAAATGAGCCTGAGGATCTCCAGACTGCATAGGTGTTAATAGAGCCTGGAGCCCAATTATGCTCATTTGCATAATTCTGAAGCCTTTTTTTTCTTAAAAACCAGGACATAAGAGGCTTAAAGAAGAGCAGATCCTGCCATAGGGAACACTCACCAGTATGTCAGTGTGCTTGGTTTACAATCCTTCATCCTGGTGGTAGATGTCCTTTGAAGAAAAAGATAATAATTCTTTGTATATGAAATAGATTTATTAACCTAATTCCTGTGTGCAGAACGCTGATTGTTTTTAGTTCTGACATGGATTTGATGTGGACCATTAGTCAGCTACTCCTGTATATCATGTCCAGTGACATTTGTGTATACGAATGGATTGAGCATTGTTTGAATCCTTACCCTGATATATTCAAGATGAAAGTTACGTAAAAAAGACAATAACCTTGACCTTTTGTTGAAACAACTTCATGTGTTAGAAAGCTTCAGGCTTTCTCACTTATTTTTTTCCCAAAATTTCTGTTGACCTTTTCAAGAGATAGTAGAAAATCCCCGCTGAGCACCACTGGCAAATGTTATATCCCAGTTTCTTCTTTTAAAATATAATTGTATGCAAAATGTACATTTTAATAAAAGATCAGCATTACGCATGTTAATACTTTCATAATGAAACAGCAGTATGTAAGCGAGAAATTGCATAAAAACTTTCCATTTCCATGTAATAGAACTTAAGTTTTAAGAGCATGCATCTCTTTTCCTAAAATCGTTGTTTCTTTACAAAGTTGTGTCTCTAAAAAAACTTTCTGTTCAGATTTTTTAATAACTAGTATTGTTTTTAAAAAGATTTTTTTTAAAAATTCTTTATTTAAATTTTTCAAAAAGAACACATTTTTGTAACATATGCTTCAATAAGACAAAAATACAATCCATATGTAAATAACATACCCAACCCCCCCAAATCCCAAGGGTTAACAACCCAATACCCTATCACTTTCTATATGTCTAGATGTGTCTATTCTTCCCCCCCAACCATCTCTAAAATCGGACTCCAGTAGTATCCTAGGGTAAAGTAGCAGAGAATGGTAAGGAGAAGAAATATTAAGCAGACCTACAAAAAAAAAAAAGGGGGCGGGGGGGAATTAAATTATAAAATTATACTCCCCCCTCACATTTCTCCATCCCCAGCCCCCACTGGTGTTCTCCTTGTTATTTCTAGTCGAAATGATTGAATATTTTGACTATAATACATCAGTGGAGTATTTTCAATGGAGGCAAGTCGAATAGCTGCTATGAGGTCCTAGATCATGAGGACACATTGGTCTGTAAACTCCGCCCCATCCCATGCCAGCAGTTGCTTTCAATTCCCAAATCTTTCTGTTCTGTCTAGATATCTTCTTCTGCAAAGAAACATCTTCCTCTGCATAGAATCTAAGTTTAAAAAGCATCCATCTCTTTTCCGAAAATCATTTGTATTGTGTAATGATACTGTCCAGCAACCGTGCAGCCACAACCAGGCTTGGCGCTAGCTGCCTAAAACAGATAAAACTCCCTGGCAAGGGTGAACCCAGTATGAGGAACCCAACTAACGGTCCCTGAGTGCCCCTAGAAGGAAACAGGAAAATATACTTCATCTGGCGGCTGCTGGATGGGGGAGCGGGCAGATAAAGACCGGTGTTCACACTGGTACACAGAAAATCTACACACGTCTGAAAAAGGGAAAGCGGGTCATACTGGGAGATACACAATACTATGGGACAAACAACAGATACAGACAGACAATCAGAGTCAGACAAAACCGGGTCAAAACCAAGATGGTGGCAAAGGTACAGAATCGAATAGCAAAAGAATGGTCCGAAGACGTAGCAAAAGTCAATAGCAAAAAACAATAGCACTAGATAACACAGATGACTAAATAGCAGCAAGGTCTGATGGGAACTAGGCAGGTGGCTCAAAAAATTCAAACACAGGAGAAACCTAAGCCACAGTTCACACACAAGAAACACATATTAACGCCACCTATTCTGCAAACTGCTGATACAGAGACATCACGGCATGGACATTACATGTTGCCTCTAAAAAAACTTGTTCTGTTCATATTTTTTATAACAGGTTTTGTGTTGTTCCTCTTGTTATTTCTAGTATAATTGCTCACCTCTGTATTAGGTCTTCAGTTATTTATTTCAGTTATTGTGCGCCAAAACCAAGTTCATGTTCAAGTCTTTCCGTTTCACCTTAACTCTGTAGAGTCCTAGACACTGAGGGCATCTCTTCTATGTGTTCGACAACTCCTGGTTTGGGCTCACATAATAATATGAAGATCCAACAAGGATGTGAACTCTAATGTAGCCTCACTTTAAGGGGTGTTCTAGTTTCAATTTGATGGGGGAGACAGGTACAGAGGCTGAAGTTGGAAAAGTAATTACTGTACCTTCCACAGACATTTTCTGCAGTGAAGCTTAATTTACAATTTTGACATGTCAAGAAATGAAAATGTTCTTGTGACCACTGTGGCTAATCAGAGGTCTCAATTTTCACTCTGATTGCCCACAGTGGTCATGGATCCACCAACAGTTCCAGCCCAGCCAAAGGCATAAATGGTGAGCCATGAGTTGCAGGAAGGTAAGTAATCATCATTTTCTCACCGCCATCCCTGGTTCTTCACCCCTTGGGGCTATCCATTGTATCTAGAAAAGCCTTCTTAGTGTTGGGGCAGAAGAAGATGGGGACAGAACAGAAGGTCTGAGAAAATGACTTGTATCTGCAGGAGCTATATGGGGTATGAACAGCCAAAGGACCTCCTAGCAGTTAAATGGTCTGCCTCCATTAGAAAAACACTATAATGAGATATAAAGGCAGTGAGCATTTGCTTATTCTACATGCTGTTCCCATAGTTCATTCTTACAAGTGCAGTGTGCCCCTAAATACAAATCACTGATTTGTATACCTGATTTATTGTTTTAATGCACCAGCGAATAAAGAGTTGAAAAGTCTAATCTCCATTATAAAAAATGCAAAGCGAAACACAACAGCACTCATGGATTATAGTCTGTAAGCTCTGCCAGAACACAGACGATGATCAGCAGTTTCATATAGATCTCTGGAGGGCATCCAAGCCATTTATCCGTCTTGCCAAAGGAGAGGAGAGTCAAATATGGCCTCATACCTACAAGAGATGATGTATTTGTATTATGTTACAGTTTCTTGTACATGTGGGATTCAATGTACTGTACCATTCAGAGAATCATTTAATATAATAGCAAAAAGGATATTATTATAGATTTGTATTTGGTGTAATTTTCTATGTTGCGCTATTATAAATAGTAGTATTTATATATAAAGGTGCAGTATAGACTGATTCTCTGCCTAAAGCCACTGTTCACACCAGGTCTCTGCTGGTACAGTCAATATTTCAAGAAGAGGATGTATGAAGCTCCACAGAACAAGGGGGCAGTGCTTGCAGTTGATGGTCAATGGAGTAACTAGAAGCTGATGGGCCCCAGTGCAATGTCTGCGCCAGGCACCGACTACAATGTATGGTTTTTAGTAATAATCTTCTCATATGGGAAAGTGACACCATAAGGGCCCCCGAAACCTCTTGGGCCCAGGTGCAATCGCACAGTCTGCACCCCCCTATAGTTACGCCCCTGGGAGGGATCTGAGTGGCTACAGTTATAACCTGGGAGCTAAACCACACCTCATGCATAAAGATGCTAAGTGAGCATATTTCCTAAAAGAAGTAGGGTTTTAGGTTAGAAAACGACAACCTTATGAGATAGTGGTTCCTCTTGAAGCAACAATAGTAGATGATGTTCTATGATCTTTAGACAGTTATTATAATCACTACTATATGTAATACTAAAAGGGACACACATATTTGTGTGCCAGTCTTTTTGGTGGTATTGTGTACTAGGCCATGGAGAGCAGGGTGGGCCAGGGCAGTAAAGCTATCGCTTGTGCCAATATCCTGGTGTGTAATTAATCAAGGTGTATGAATTTAATACTATAAGGTTCTGTCTCGACTACACAACACTATGGGACAAACAACAGATACAGACAGACAATCAGAGTCAGACAAAACCGGGTCAAAACCAAGATGGCGGCAAAGGTACAGAATCGAATAGCAAAAGAATGGACCAAAGGAGTAGCAAAAGTCAATAACAAAAAACAATAGCACTAGATAACACAGATGACTAAATAGCAGCAAGGTCTGATGGGAACTAGGCAGGTGCCTCAATAAATTCAAACACAGGAGAAACGTAAGCCACAGTTCACACACAAGAAACACATATTAACGCCACCTATTCTGCAAACTGCTGATACAGAGACATCACGGCATGGACATTACATGCTGCCTCTAAAAAAACTTGTTCTGTTCATATTTTTTATAACAGGTTTTGTGTTGTTCCTCTTGTTATTTCTAGTATAATTGTTCACCTCTGTATTAGGTCTTCAGTTATTTATTTCAGTTATTGTGAGCCAAAACCAAGTACATGTTCAAGATGTCACCGGCAGACTCTGTAAACAAACAGGGACCGGCATTGATGGACTGTGCCTCGGGTGAACAGGAGCAACAGAAAAGGTGAATATATGAGGTTTATTTTTTATATAGCCCACAGCCCCCCCCCCCCCCCCCCCGCCATCGATACATACTTTTTTTTCAATCTCAGACCCTTTAAGCAAGTTTTGAAACAGCTCATTCCCAAAATACAGAAAACAGTCAGGTATGTTTTCATTCACTGCCTCAGCTCTCCTTTGTCAGCCTAGAGCGCTACTAAGTGGATAACTTTTTTTTTAGCCAAGAATAATGTAAGTTTTGACGTGTGATTGTTTTGCTTGACATCTGTCAAGATATAGCTGAGAAAAATCGGAGCCGGCATGGCGTTTAATTGCATGGAATGTAAATGGCCCATCAATCCAAGTCCTTTCTATACAGGAATTTTGTTCTCTAAGTTGAGGCTGCAATTGTTAAGTTATTCATTATCACAAATATGAAAAAAATTATAATTACAACTTTAAAAAATTTTTTTTTTCCTTTTCCAGCTTTTGTTTTGACAAGGTTCACTTTTTCATGACGTGGGTAAAGATAGCAAAATCCAAATAGGACTGGAAATGATATTGTTCTTTTCAATTGCAACCAAGACTCATTATTGTCACACAACCATTGTAATAACATTGTGAAAGGACAAAAAAAAATTATTTTAATATATTTATGCAACATTATTTCAAGCCTCGGTGTCTTTCTCCAGTTTTCATTTTATTGCCATAAAAATGAATAATCCTCGAGCCATTTCATATGACGCAGAATGATATAAGAGGCAAAATATAGGTAAGAAAATAAAACCTGAAAGTGTCACCTTGGTTGAAGGGATTGGGCCAAAATTTAGGTAACCCCGCATATTTGATTGATGTCTGCTATCTCCTATGCACTTAACAGAAATCTACTACTCATAGATCCAGGCACTGTGACGGTAGTAATCTTCTTATATTTCTTATCAATGGCCTCTTTACTTCTAAAATCAACTTTTATAATTATGATTACCTTATATACTCGAGTATAAGCCTAGTTTTTCAGCACAAAATTTGTGCTCAAAAACCCTAACTCGGCTTATACTCGAGTCAACTAAAAACATAAAGACAAAACTCACCTTTCTGACGTCACCCATAGGTCCTCTTCTGTCTGAGACAGAAGAGGACCTATGGGGGACGTCGGAAAGATGAGTACAGTGTTATTTTTTTTCCTACTACAGGGGCTGGGCAGGCTGTATGCTACAGGGGCTGGGCAGGCTGTGTGCTACAGGGGCTGGCAGACTATATACTGGGAGGCTGTAACCAATGCATTTCCCACCTGCGGCTTATACTCGAGTCAATAGGTTTTCCCAGTTTTTTGTGTTGAAATTAGGGGTCTCGGCTTATACTCAGGTCGGCTTATACTCGAGTATATACGGTATGTACCAAAAGGGCTCTGGTGGGCGCTTCCAGAGCGCTGCAGTACTTCACAAGCTGTTACAAGGAGTAGAACAGGGAGGAGGGAGACAGCAAGGGTTGTTCTGCTCCTAGTAAAAGTCTGTGAATCTTCAGCACTGAGGAACTTCAGGCTAATTAGTGTAATTAGTAGATTTTAGAAGGGAGGAGGCCATGAATAACAATTGTAAGAAGATTACTGCAGTCACGGTGCCTAGATGAATGTCCCTGGTTTATGATGCTTGATTTTATTTGTAGATTTTCTTTAACCCCTTAATGCCGAGGCGTTTTCATTTTTCCCTCCCCACCGTCAAAAATCTATAACTTTTTTATTTTTCCATATAAAGATCTGTGTGATGGCTTGTGTTCTGCGTAACAAATTGCACTTCATAGTGATGGTATTTAATATTCTATGCCGTGTACTGGGAAGGGGGAAAAAAATTCCAAATGTAGTGAAATTGGTGAAAAAACGTATTTGCGCCCCAAATTTCATGTCTAGTTTATTCTTTGGGTCGGTATGAAAGTGGGATATCAAATTTGTATAGGTTTTATAATGTTTTTATACATTTATAAGAATTAATACCTCCTGTTTAAAAATGTTTTTAATTTAATTTGCCATCTTCTGGCTAATAACTATTTCATACTTCGGTGTACGGTGCTGAGGATAGGGTCTTTTTTGTGACTTTTGATGATGTTTTCAATGCTTCTACTTTTAGGACTGTACAGCCTTTTTATCACTTTTTATTGAATTTTTTTATATTTTTCAAAAAGGCAAAAAAGTGCACCTTTTTACTTTGGGCGCTATTTTTGTTACTGGGTTAAACACAGTGAAAAAACATTATTATATTTTGATAGATCGGGAATTTTTGGATGCAGAAACTTGTTTATGATTTTTACTGTTTATTTATATTTATATGACTTTTAGGGAAAGGGGGGTGATTTAATTTTTTTTTTTAAATATAATTTTTTTCTAACATTTTTTTTTACATTTTTTACTATTTTTCAGACCCCCTAGGGTACTTAAATTCTAGGTTGTCTGATTAATCATACCATATATTGCAATACTACAGTATTAGAAATTTAATTGACATTTTGGTTTAAAAATAAATCCTTTGCCTCTGTGCAGATAACAGATCACAGACGACCCCGTTATTTAATTGTATTTTTTATATATATATTTTTTACTTACTTGAAATGAATAAAATGAAAAATAAGTTTTATTTTTTGTAACATAATAGTAATAAAAATGTTCAATGGGCGATAAAATATCCCATGGCCATACTGTTTGCTAGTACAATGTAATTGCAGTCAAGATAGGGGGACATCTATTGAAAGCATATTCTAAACAGTGGAAGACCGTAGACCCATGGAGTAGAAAATAAAAGAGCAAACAACAGATGTCGAGAGTTAAGGTGATAAATGTTTGCCAGGTAATGCTGGAATTTCACAAATAAGTTGTTTGGAATCTTAGAGGTGAGAAAACACTTGTTTAAAGGGGTTTTCCCACAATTCAAAGTTAGGTCCTATCCACAGGATAGGGTATAACTTGCTAATCGGGGGGGATCTCAGTGAAGTCAGATCATGAAAACAAGAGTTCCTATGGGATGTGGTTACCTCAGTCGGACCCCTTGTTATTTTGGGAGAGTAGTGGATCAGCCGGTCATGATTGTTCTGCTCCATACATCTCAACGAAGCAAACGGAAATTGCCGAGCGCCGGTGATCTCCATCAGCTCCATAGAGATGAATGGAGCAGAACGGTCATGCGCGGTCACTTACCAAGCTCCACAGGCTGAAGAAAAAAAAAAGTTCTGTGCATATTGTGATTCACAGAATTTTTTATCAGGTGTCTTGGGTATAATGGATAAAAGAACAGATGATAGAACTTCATAATGCTCCAAGCTGAATAAACTTCCAATATCTATTGCACTGTATATAGTAACTTCTACTAAATACAGCTGCCATTAAAGAACATCTACCACCAGGATGAAGGATTGTAAACCAAGCACACTAACATGCTGGTGTGTGCCCTCTGTGCCAGGATCCACTCTTCTTTGAGCTTCTTATGCCCTTATTTTTAAGAAAAATAGGTTTTAAAAATTATGCAAATTAGCCTGCAGGGCTCCAGGCTCCAATAACTCCTATAGAGCTCAGGGGCCCCTTAGGTTAATTTGCATAATTTTGAAACGACTTCTTTTAAAACTAGGCTAAAAGAAGAGCAGAACCTGCCAGAGTGGGCACACACCAGTACGCCAGTGTTCTTGATTTACAATCCGTCATCCTGGTGGTAGAAGTTCTTTAAGTATAATATGGAATGAAAAATGTTCACCTGCATATAGTGGCACTGTTATTGCTACCGGCGGATGCTTTTTTAATGCTGTTCTTACTTTTTTTTAGTTTTAACAATTTAAAGTCAGCAGTTTAGGTCATGTACATGAGGAAGTAGAGCAGCTTCTGCATATAATGTGACTAGTAATGTATTTTTCTCTGCCGCTTTCCTCTCTGCAGTCTGTTTCTGTAATTTGCAGTGCTCTCAGAGTTGAGACCTAGCTGTTGTGACTCCCTGCTCCCCTTCCCTTCTGCATAGACTTCCATGTAACCTGACACCGCAGTCAGATTCTGTCCATTTTCTTACAGAAGCGGACAAATCCGATTTTTCAGAGTGAGAAGCAAATTTGGAGGTAGGATGAGAAGAGCAAATGTAAATGTAGAAAGAAGCTCTTTCCTCAGTTAACATATAATACAAAGTTTCTTGTTGTTATATCCGTATGCAACAAGAATAAGGTTCAAAAGAATCTAACAGCTCACTGCTCTACTTGTAATGTCATGGGGTGGCTTTACTGGTAAGTATGCTACAAAAGGAAGGAATTCTGAGCACTCTCGACTTTCTCGATAAGTATTGGAAGGTTATCAAAAAGTGGAGGGTGCTGGGAATTCCTTTTTTTTTGTTGCACAGATTTATGCAAAGTTGAAAAGTTAAGGACAATTATTTTTGAGCTGCTGATTCTGAAAATATCTTCCATTTCTCTCTGGCATCTTTAGTTTATATGATGTTGATGCAATGAATACCATGTTCTTATGGCTATGGCTCTTAGTGTTCTTATGGCTGATTACTGTTGGAGCATCCAGCTCGAATGTCCTAGAACCCCTCATCATAGGAAATCACAGAAACACGGTTTTAGCGAAAATATGTAGTCTACAGCCATAAAATATGACATTGGTTTTAAAAAAAAATTGCACAATATTGAGTGACTACTAGTTTGAGCAGCAATATGACATTTATCATTTAGTTGACATTAATTTAAGAATTTCTTTAGTACAACATTGGGGGGATTTAACAATGTGTCTCAGGTTCTGCCGGTTTCTAGCTGGAAAACACTTGTCTTTTGCTGCGCCAGATTTCTCACTGTATTGATGAATTCTGGTGCAGTAGAAGTATTATTTCCTACTTTAGACCAACTTTTAGTTGTGCGCCAGAATTTTGGGCGCACAGACAATTTTCCGCAAGCCACGGCCCTTTCTCGTGAGGCCATGCCCATTTTCTCTGAAGGTCACGCCCCTTAATCAGACAAGTCGGGGAAGTGCCAAAAAAAGGTCAGAAAGCCTTGATAACTGCGGTGCAAGGCATTTTCGACAGTGTTTTTGGTGCAAAACCACCAGAACTGTGGCACAAGTGTGTTTATAACCCCCCCCCCCCATTGAGTGACCACTGGTTTTAGCAGTGTCTACATTGTAAGGTGGCAATAGCAGATCTCGAAAAATAGATTTGATAGGGGAAAACTGGTGTCATTTACAGTATCAGGGCTCCAAACATACAGTTACAACTTTTAAGGCACCAAAATAAATATTCCAAACTGTAAAAAGAAAATTTTTTTTTCCCCCCTTAATAATTGCTTCCACTCTTCTCTTGAGTCTAGTCATTATATTGACTTTGGATATTTTTATACCCAATTATTCTCTGTTCTATATCTTCTTTGCTATCTATGAAGCAGAGTAGTTATTCAATAAACTAATTACAGACCACAAATTACTGCGCATAGATTAAAATGGTTCTTTAGGGTGAGTTCTCTTGTTTATTCTCTACAGGCTAAAGTTAACAAACCGAAGTCGTCCCTGTAGCCTACCGCTTCACCAAATATTCATTTACTTCTATGTCTCTACATATGATCGTACTAATATAATCATTATTTAATAACGTGAATATGTATAGTGAAAGTAGATTTGTCTTGCAGCTTTGGTGATAGAGTACGGCTCATTATGCTGTAGCTGATAGCGATGTAATAATGTATGCCGCATATGAAAAAGCTAATCTTGCATCTTAATGAAGTACTTTGAGTAAATAACTGTGGGGCCCTTGGTGTGGTTCTTATAAGATTAACCATATCATTGGCCAGGGAGAACTGGCCTACTTTCCCAGAAAGAAATAGTTTTAGTATATACCTACCATTTTATCTCATAACTTGCAAAAATTCCAACCAGTTCTGAATTCAAATAAGTCCTTGACCAATAAAAACCCCTTTAATTACGGGGATAATAAGATTGCTTTCAGAAGTAAACCTGTTGGGTCTTGTGCTGAGTTCAGAAATGGCAGAATGCAGAATGAGCATGCAGAAAATGAATTCCAGCGCAGAACTCCAAGCGGTCTTAAATAATTCTTTATTTGTGCATCAGTTCTGTGCTGGAATCCATTTTCTGCATTGTGTTTGATCCGTGTCTAGGACGCTCCGAGAACGTGACCCAGCGGCCAGAAGTATAGGAGTGAGTATAGCCGACAAAGACTTTTTACTAATAATGAGCATGCTGTAAGTAAAATAATGGGACTCATTTACTAAGCGTCGCACACTCACTTTTGTCGGATTGTGCACCATTTTCGGAGCTAAAATAGTTTGCACAGGAGTTTAATAAGTGTCTGCTCTGGGATTTTGGCGAAAGCAACCCTTTTTGTGGCGCAGCTGCACTGGCTTCTATGCAACACAATTTAGGGGATGTGCCGTCAGACTGATTTGAACTCAGCGCGGGATTTAACTTTCAAATTGTGTCGCGAGCCAAAGCACTTAGATGCACCACTAAAAAGATGGTGAACTCTGTCGGACCTGAGCGGGGGAAGTGACACTTGTAGGAAATCGGGCGCACGATCATAGTAAATCACGGCACAGTGTATTATGGTCGGACAATGCACTGTAAACTCCAGTGACCGGGTATGCAAATGTGCCCCAATGTGTGCCTTTTAATACCACATCACAGGTAACGTTTATTATGTGATATCTAAAGGGATGACCGCTCCGGCCATGTTCGGCCACACCGGAAGCTAAAAATCCTGTCCAGGTCTGAAGCTTAAACTGTAACACCCGTGAGTGGCGCCTGTTATAAAAATAAATGGCATCTAAAATAATGTGGGGTTGGAGCGCCATGTCCTAGCAGTCACAGGCAAGCATTGTGATAGGGGAGCACTGATCCTCATCAAAATAGCAGCCTGCATTATCCCCCCATATTAATTTAATTGCCGCTACAGGCTTTGCCAGTGGTATCTAAATAGATAACACAATAGCGATGGTTTGAGATGGACCAGGACACAAACTGGCTGAAGTTCATGTCCAGGATTGGGGCTCGTACTCGCAAAACTCAGTACCAACTCTAAATTTACGGTTCTGACCCGCTTAACAGAATTAACAGTAAAGTTAAATAAAGGGTTTTCTTTTACATAAGAAATGCTTCTCTCTTTGGACTGTGTCTGGTATTAGAATCCAATTTAACTGGGTTGTAGCACCAATATTTATCCTCTATCCAACTTGAACATAATCCCCTAAATATTAATTTCCAAAAATCCTTTCTTAATACAGATCTTGTCACAGATGCCCCCGATCCATGTCTCAGATCACGGGCACATCCGTGTCCTCCGATGTGGTGCCACCCCCCCCCCCCTCGGGCCCATACTCACCTCTCCTCCTGGCTCCGGATTCTGCAGTAGTCCTGTCCAGGTCCCACGCCAGCTATCTCTGTAGGCCCCGGTCCTGCTGCTTGCCGAGGCCGTGTGCTCCCGCTGCTAGGACGCACGCGCGCTGACTCTCCAGGAACTTGAAGGGCCAGCATCCTCCTAATTGGCACTGGCATTCCCGGCTCTGCTACATATTTCGGCGGCTCCCAACATCCCCTTCTGGATCTTCTAGTCATTCTACTGAAGTGAAAGCCTCCTGAGCATTTCCAGACGCCTCCGTGTTTCCTCTGCGTTTCCAGACCCCTCCGTGTTTCCCCTGTAGTATTCCCATGGTCCTGTGTTCCTGTGGCGTTCTTGTGTTTCTGTGGCAGTCCTGTGTTCCTGTGGCAGTCATGTGTTCCTCTTGCGGTCCTGTGTTCCTGTGGCGTCCTGTGTTTCTGTGGCAGTCCTGTATTCCTGTGGCGGTCCTGTGTTCCTGTGCCGGTCCTGTATTTTGGTGGCCGTCCCGAGGTCCTGCCACCCTGAGGTCCGGCCATCCCAAGGTCCTGCCATCATGAGGTCCTGCCATCCCAAGGTCCTGCCTTCCCTGTCTCCACCGCAGGCCTAGTCGCACCTGTGGAGCAACCTGGTGGCTCCCCACCACAGCAAGACCATCCAGCTTTGTGGCGGCTCTGGCGAAAACCAGGAGTCCACTTAGACTCCACTCCCGGGTTGCGGCTAGTGCCATCATCCCCCGCGGTGGTCCAGGGAGTCCACTGACTTCAGTCTCTCCCACACTCTCGTGTGTGACAGATCTCAAGCCAGACCACCTTTATACAGACACGTTGACTCCTAGTCAATGCCCCGCATGTGGCACTAGAACACTAAGAGGCTCCAAGTGGGAAAAAGTGGGCCAGGAATTGTATATTTTTCATGTTAAATGCCCTCTGTAGAGTTATATCTAGGTAAAGGCTACGAAGTATACAGACTTCAGATCTGACCACTGCATACATATAGCCACCAGACAGGACTCTATGGGGGTCATTTACTAAGGGCCCGATTTGCGTTTTTCCCGACGTGTTACCCGAATATTTCCGATTTGCGCCGATTTTCCCTGAATTGCCCCGGGTTTTTGGCGTACGTGATCGGATTGTGGCGCATCGCCGCCGGCATGCACGCGAGGGAAAAGGATCGGGAACTCCGGCGGACCTCGGTGAACACCTGGTGGACGTCGGAGGAACTGCCTTAGTGAATCGCCGGAAGACCCGAATCCTCCGCAGAGAACGCGCCGCTGGATCGCGAATGGACCGGGTAAGTAAATCTGCCAATATATTTCTCTATATCTATACAGACCCTAGAGTTGCACCTACAAGGATCCAAATAAACACCAGGGGAGAGAGGGGGTAACCCTTTCCAAAAATGTTATCAGTAAGTTATAGGGACTTTCCCCAAATGGACACCATCAAAACATACTGTACTGCAAAAAATAAGGTTAACCAGCAACATTGATAAAAATGAGGCTCAGTTCACTTCTGTTTCAGTTATTTCCTTCATTATTTCTAAAACCAAGATTAATGGAACACACAGAAAAGGTACAAAAATTTCCAATATATCTTACCTCTGTATAGTCACTGGAAAGACCTGTAATCTGTGTTTTCCATGACTCCCATAACTTCAGGGGTTGTAAATTGGCCCTTTCATTTCTAAATTAGTTCTCCAAAAGCACAACTCTGGTTCATTGGGGGAGGTCTATCAAGATTTGTATGCCAGTTTTTTGGCACATATAAGCCCTGAACCAATCACATTGGCTAGCGATCACATTATGCCACCTCCACACAAAGTGGGCGTGCAGGGTTGTGAATGAAGGCGCAAAGGTGACAGAGGAACGTTCCCTGCCCCAGCCTTTGGTAATTGCTATTACCAACGACCATTCAAGCCTGAATGGTTGCTGGTAATAGCGCAACTCTACACCCGACAGGGCCTGGCATATAATTGTAAACCAGCACAGGCAGATACATCAGTAGGTCGGAACCTCTTTATGTGTCCAGTGGCACCGGAGGGGAGTGGCTTACATCTGACATTACGCACATAGCGCCAGTGTATGATACATTTTCTCCATCTAATGTTTTACATTTGCTCACACTATCCATTAATTATTCTTAAAAAAAAAAAAAGATTTATTACCAATGGAACGAGTTGTCCATTAGGTGTTCCCACTAGGTGTATTGAGATATTACACTGATACTAAAAAGCAAATAACAATGAATCAATAGCAATTGCATATAATCTATTTTAAACATAAAAAACACAGAAATAGCCAGAATTAAAAGCGGAATTATTGCTTAATAGTATCCTCATTTTCTTCAGTTCTTTTCTGTGTCAGATTTTAGAATAATCAATGTAATTCTGCTTGGCAACTTGCAATTGCCGGAGCTCTGGAACAGTGGGAGCTGGCATCATTAAGAAAGTTGAGGAAGTGCCTTGAAATCCTAGCAATGATTTATCTGCATTCTTAATTTTAATTGGATCAGTGATGGCTTCTATTATGATCTTAATTAGAAGAGAAATCGGGATCCGTCCCTTATATCATCAAGCTTTGTGCGTCCCACCACATATAAGAACACAACAGCTTTTACGGCTTAAGAAATGAAACGCAGCAGACCTTGACGTTGACTTTGAAGTATAATGCAGATAAAATGTGTCCGCGCTATGAATAGATTATAATGCATTTAGAAACTGGTGATTGCATATAAGAGAAAATACTGGCATAAGAAACAAATGAATGAATAGCATCAAAACAGAAAAATTTGTAGTTTATGGGTCCCCATTTACCATTTTCCTTAACATGTACTCTACTCTTCGAGCTCCAAAACCATATAAACATCAAGCAAAAAAAGTTAGAATGTTATGCCACTTGGAAGACGCAATGCAAAAATGATCGATTTTTCCCACATTAGGGTTTTATTTGACAAATTTATTAAAACGTAAGAAAAAATATTCATGTATGGTATCCCCGTAATCATATCGACCTATAAAATAAAGATAACATGATTATTAGGCTTTACGGTGAACACAGAAAAAAATAAAGTAAAAAATCCTGCCCTCAAAAAAAAGATCTTAAATTTTCAACAATTGGGGATACCAACCCCAAAATGGTAATACTGGAAAAAGCATCTCATCCCGAAAAAAAAAAATGCCATCACATGGCCCCAATAACGCAAAAGTGAAAATTTTATAGCCTACAAAAGGGGCCAATGAAGAAACTAAAATCCTGGCAGCTGCAGGGTGCTCCTTCCCTTCTGCGCCTCGCTGTGCGCCCATAAAACAAGTAACGGCCACATGTGGGGGGTCTCTGCACTCGGGAGAAATTGTAGAACAAATTTTATGGTGGGTTTTCTCTTTTTTCTATCTTTTGGAAATGTGTAAATTTTAGGGCTAAATGAACATATAGCCGTCAAAATTTGACCAGTCTAAATTTCATCTCCATTTTGATTCAATAACTATGAAGATCTCAAGGGGTTAACAATCTTCCTAAAAGCTGTTTCTGATAGCTTGAGGAGCGCAGATGTGAAAATGGGTTGGTTAAATAGGGGTTTTGATGCTAAATATGTAAAATTTCATTCAAAACTGTATTTATCCCCAAAATAGTCAATTCTGAAAATCCAGAAAAATCGCTATTCGATTTGTAAGCCGCAAAATAAATTATCCAGACATTTCAAAAATGATGAAAATGTAAAGTAGACATATGGGAAATGTTATTCAGCAACTTATTTAGGTGGTTAATCTATGTGCCTGAAAATGCAGTGATTTCAAATTTCGAAAATGGTAACATTTTAAAAAAATTCATTATTTTTTCTTTTTTTTTGTAAATAAATGCAAAACTTATCAGCCAAAATTTACCATTAAAATGAAGTACAACATGTGGGGAAAAACAATCTCAGAATCGCTTTGATAAGTAACAGTGTTCAAAAGTTATAACCATATAAAGCGACGCATGTAAGAATCCAAAAAATCGGGCTGAGCCTTAAGCTGTAAAATGGCTGCATTCTTAAGGGGTTAATGTATTGCTGTTTTAAAATGTATATGCTGAATTTATGGCAAGTATATAAATGTGATGGGTGGTATTGCACCCAATTTATGTCTATATATATCCACTCCGTTCACTGACTGGCTTGAAAAAGGCTCATTACGAGCCGAAACGTCGTTACTGCTATTCATAGAATAAAGTAGACCATGACTTTGTTTACACTTAACTACTGGAGTGCTGGTCATTTTTTTCCATTTTTATCTATCTCAATATCTATTTATCTTAACTATTATCTTATCCATCCATTATCTATCCATCTATCTCACTATCTCTCTCTCTCTCTTTCTGTCTGTCTGTCTCTGTCTTTCTTTGTCTCTCTCTTTCTGTCTCTCTCAATGTATCACTCTCTGTCTCTCTCTGTGTTTCTGTTTCTCTGTCTCTCTCTATCTCTGTCTCTCTCTGTCTATTTCCTATTGTAACCAATAAAGGCTCATATTAATGACCTATGCCAAAATAGAATTTGAGCTATGAGACAATTCCTCCTGTATATGGTGGTTAATAAGTGTATTTTGGGAAGCGCAGAGTAAAAATTTTGATACAAAACCTGGTCTATGACGGTCCCTGCAAAATTTGGTTACTTCAAATGCCACGGTGCAGATTCCTTTAGCGAAATTTATATATTAGATAAACAGTATAGATATATAATATATAAATCTAAGTGTATGTACATATGTGTATATATATATATATATATATATATATATACACACTAAAATACTCTGATATGTGATAATATTCCCCCAGGGTCAGTATGATTATACCGCTGATTTATATGTAAAAAGCAATGTAGTATTTTGCTTTCCATAATATGTGCTGAAATTATGAAAAGGTCAAGATTAGAGCTGGGTTTCAAAACACAGATGTATTTATTATGCAGTGTGTGCAATTTAATGACCTTTAAATTCAATGTGATTTTTTGTTCTCTGGATTTTAAGAGATATTTTATTTTAAAAAAAAGTAACATGGTATGAGTATGATAACTACATTTGATTCTTAATATAAATGCCACAAAACATTGACAAAATGGAGGAGCAGAGTGGTTCCTACCATATACCACACACAGTACCTTTAAGATTTCTTTCTACATGTTCCACTGATGCCTCTACCCATTGGATTAGAGACTTTTATTGATGTCCTCTGCTCCAGTTATCGAGGCAGAGTGGGGGAGTTGCAGTATACAGTCAAGCTACCCCACCTCCTCACTGATTCTGACACTGCTAACCCCCTTCTAAAGAGAGTCCCTGTATGGGAAGGGGGGGGGGGATTCTCTAACATCCCCTTAAAAATATAGCAAAGCCAAGTCACACAAAGTTACTGCCCCTCTTACCTCCTCCCTTGGGAATTCTCTTCAGCCGATTTAGCAGTGTCAGCGTCAGTGAGGAGGGTGGGATACGCTGACTGTATGCTGCAGTTCTCCCGACACAATGACTGCAATGGAGGACATCATCTTTTTTTTAGAAGAATACTGGCTCAGTGCAATACGTTTAAAGACATATAAAAGGTACAGTGTGCGTGTATGTGGGAAGGTTCCTGGTGACCGATCTTTAAGTACTTTTCCTAGCCCTTTATTCTTAGGGAAACTTTCCTGTAATTACTATCATTTTTCAGAAGTTTTTCTGCTTCTTCGGCCAATTGTCCACAAGCTGAAAAAATGCTCCAATCACTGGTGGGATTTCTCCAACTGAACCCGTTGTCACTGGATTGAACTGACTTGCTGAGTTCAGTCCAATGATATGAGGTTCGGTCCAGGAAATCGCCCCAGCACACAGAGCATCTTTCTCAGTCCAAACTCGTTCAAGGGTAACTAGCCTTATAACGCACACAAAAGTATGATCTCCCAGGCCAATGCCGGCCACTGCAAAACCCAAACAAATGGATTTATTAGGTCTTTAAAAAAAACTATTTTATTGAATACAAATTTAAAAATCATATGTAGCATAAAATATATAAAAATGGTTGAATGCAGGACTCCAAAAGATGTTGTATTTCTATTGGACCTGTGACATATGGAAGAGTTCACCTATACAGTTATATGAAGTTATTAAAAAGGGCAGTGACCACAAGGAGAGAACATGGACTATAATCATATGGTTAACGGACAAGTGTCCATACATAACTGGTAACTAATGTATCCCTGTGATGTATCATATACAAATACCCATTAGGACTCCTTTACAAGGCAGCAACAGGTCACCCCAACGTGGGTTTTGTGCTCCAACCACTTCCTCAGGGGGCTAGCCTAGCACTGTCTTTATTTTTATTAGGCAAAAACTGTTGACAAATTCCCTTTTAACAATTTTTTTTGTAGGGTTTGCCTTTTGCCAATTATAAATGTGATTAATCACATCATATGGTACTTTCTATAGGAAATACATTTGTGCGTTTCACACAATTATTTATAGACTAATCTATAATTGAAATAAATGTTCCTCTAAAA
Source organism: Engystomops pustulosus (assembly GCF_040894005.1). NCBI lineage: Eukaryota > Metazoa > Chordata > Amphibia > Anura > Leptodactylidae > Engystomops > Engystomops pustulosus. Next base: position 257,132,402 of record NC_092411.1, read on the forward strand.
TCAGCCACTCTACAATGACGAGTCCTAACAAACAATACACGTAATTCAGCGCGCTCTTACACATGATTTTCCCATTACCATTCACATCCCTAATTATTTCTAAAGCTTTAGAGAATTGTGTTCTATCTGATAAATAATTCACGCTGCAATAATCCAATACTTGAATTTATTTATTTTATCTCTATTTCTATTCTTTTTTTTTTGGATTACATTTTTTTTTTTGGCCCTCGAAGTTACTCAACGAATACTAATCTGGATTTATGTATTTCCGCATTTTTCCTTTTCCTTTTAAATAGAGTCATTTCGTTTGTACAGTTGTCAGATGTGCTAAATGACTTTGCCTTTTACCGCAGGTATGCCATTTTTCACTTTGTCTGAATGAAATGATTTTTATCAAGTCGTTCTCTTCGTCTCTGGAGACCAATTTCCTACGATCAGATAATAGTCGGCAATTACATTTATTACAATCCAAGTCATCGTGTGTCACAGAATTCATGACAGGCAAATTAAACCTGGAAACCTCTCCTTTCTGTAGTCAAACAGCTGTCTATATTTCAATCTTCATAAGATAAAACAGGTCTAAATATTTGCATTACAATAGGCTCTTAACCCCTTCCCGACATTTGACGTAATAGTACTGCATGGCGGGAGGTGCGTTCCCGCAAAATGCAGTATTATTACGTCAAGCTTCTGGCACCGGCTCCTGAACGGAGCCGGCGTCAGAATCTGCGGGTGTCGGCTATATATTATAGCCGACACCTGCCTCTAACACCCGCGATCGGAGATTTCTCCGATCGCGGGTGTTAACCCCTAACACGCTGCGGTTGCGCTGACCGCGGCGTGTCAGAGGCATTTAAATCTAATAGAAGTTGAATCGGACCCCCCCGCGGCGCTTACCGGGGGGGGTCCGCTGCTCCGATCGCAGCCCCGGGACTGCCGGTGCCCGGGGCTGCGAGATCTTCCTCCGGAAGCCGGGTCCGTGCCTTCTGGCAGGACCCGGCTGTAAGACACTGGGTATGCGCAGCATGCTCAGTGTCTTACATTACACAGTGCAATACATCTGTATTGCACTGTGTAACCTGTAAAAAAGCTTGAACAAGTGATCAGAAGATCACTTGTTCAAGCTTAGATGTCATTACCTGTAAAAAAAGTAAAAATAAATAAATAAACGTTTTTTACAATAAAAATAAATAATAAAAGAAACTGAAAGTCCCCCCAAACACCACATTTCCCTTTACACAAGTAATAAAGTATAAAAAACACTAAATCACGAAAAAAAACCCCACTTATTTGGTATCGCTGCGTCCGTAACAATCTGTACAATAAATCCTAATCATAATTGGACCCGCTCGGTGAACGTGGTAAAAAAAAAAACCAAAAACTTGCCAAAAATTAAAACTTTTTATCAAATTGCTTTACAAAAAATGTTCTAAAAAGTGATCCGAAAAAGTTACAAGCACCAAAATGATACCACTGAAAAGAACAACTTGTCACGCAAAAAATAAGCTTACAACCAGCTCCGTCAACTAAAAAATACTATAATTATGCTGCTATAAAAATGGCAATACTAAAACAAATGCAATTTTTTCTATTCTAGTTTTCCTTCAATAAAATTGGACAAATATGAAATAAAACTATATAAATGAGGTATCACCGTAATCGTAGTGATCCGTAGAATAAAGATAATATATTATTGTTATGCTACAGTGAACACCCCCCCAAAAAATGCTAAAAATCCAAAACAAGAATTGATGATTTTATTTTCCTCCACACGTAAAAAGTTAATAAAATTGCTTCAATAAGCTAAAAACCCACTAAAATTAATTTTTTTTTACAGTGCATCTCGTCTCGCAAAAAATAAGCCCTTATTTGTCTAAATTGCTTAAAAAATAAATAAAGATTGTATAGCCTATTCCCGACGCGCGTTGTCATAGAACGGTGCAGCGGGTAGTGACTTTCCAACACCGGTCAGGGTAAGACGGCGGCTGTTCACTGATCGGGGTAAGACAGCGGCTGTTCCTGACAGCCATCCATCCTGCCCCATGGACCAGAAGGGTTACGTCCCCCCCACACACCCCCAGTTTATTATCGCTGCTATTGGCTCATCAATTCAGACAAGCCAATAGCAGCGAATTTACTTATGACGTCTGTAATACCGGTCACCATGTCTGTAGACACGGTGATCGGGGCAGAGTGGCGGCTGTTCCTGACAGCCACCAATTTTGCCTTGCGGTCCAGAGGGGTTTTGTTGCCCCCCTCTGTCCATGTTTGTCGCTATTGGCTGGTCGATTTGGTCCAGCCAAAAGCAGCAATATTCGTCACAATGGGCATCGCTAAGGTGAATAAGAGCAACACTTGGCGATAATTTCCCTACTAAAACGAAGATATGGTACAAAAGCGCTGGCCGTGCACATTGTACAGATTACGCTGTACAACTCTTACGAGCTGTTCCAATGTGCACGTCCTGCCGTATCATTTCTCCGTTTTCAAGAGGAAGATATTAGGAAACTAATATTGGGACAAGAAGGACGCAGCCCCAGTATCTCTGGTTTAGATGTTCCTGTGTTTTGCTAGGACAGCATTTTCCCGGTGAATTCTGCTGCTTCTAATGGTAGGACTCAATAAAGAGTCTGTTCCAAAAGAGGAGTTAGGATGGACACTACATACTACTAAGAGACCTGCGACAACTCCAAGTGTGACAAAAGTTTAGTTGGTCCCCTGGTATATTCTACCTCCTTATACGCAACACATTCACAATTCACGCCCAAGCTGTTGTGAATTAATTTTGGTAAAATGAATAATTGTAGCAACTGTTAGGTCCCTTTGCTCCCTATACCCCTCCATTATTTCATAAGGGGCGCCACATAACGGGCACTGAACTTTCCAGAAATAATTGCAATTTCCATCTTGGACTCCATTGCACATCATATTTGGAAACCACCTATATGTTCAAAATGCTCATTTCACCATGTGTATTACACTACACCACATATTACACCTTGCTAAATTCCCCAAGGGGTGTACATTCAACAATTAGGGTCACTTTTCGGGTTTTCTAAATGCATCAAAGGAAAGGATGTCTGTCAAATTTGGCTTCTAAAAGGCCAACGCCCCTCTTTCCCTTCTGAGCTTCACTGCGTACCCATACAACATTTTATTTGCATGTGTGGGGCAATTTTATACTTGGGAGAAATGCTAGTACACATTTTTTGGGGTTGTTTCATCTTTAATGCCTTATGGGATACAAAACTTAGCCGTAAAAGTGACTTTTTTGGGAAAATGTTCACCTTTTTCCTTTTAGGGACCTAATTGAAGCAAACACCTGTAGGGGAAAATACACGTATTACACCTTGCTGAATTCTCCAAAGGGTGCACTTTCCAAAATGGTGACACTTGTTGGGGTTCCCCTCTGTTTTGGTACCACTAGGGCTCTCCAAATGCATCCTGACACATGTAAAGGATGATTGTCAAATCTGGCTTCTAAAAGGGCCTCATTCCCTTCTGAGCCCTACTGTGTACCCATACAACACTTTATATGCAAAAGTGGTGCAGTTCTGTGCTTAGGAGAAATAGTTTTACACATTTATGGGGTTGTTTCATCTTTTATCCCTTGTGTCTTACAAAAATTTGGGGTAAAAGTGACTTTTTTGAGAAAATTTTCACCTTTTTTCCCTTTTGGGGCCTAATTGAATCAAACACCTGTTGGGGAAAATACACAAATTACACGTTGCTAAACTCTCCAAGGGGTGTACTTTCCAAAATGGTGTCTCATGTTGGGGCTTTCCTCTGTTTTGGTACCATTATGGCTTTCCAAATGCATCCTGACACATGAAAACTTTTTCAGCCATATTTGCCCTGCAAAAACGAAACAACGCTCTTTCCATTCCAAGTGCCCCCCTGTGCCCGTACAGCAGGGTACAGTGACAAAATGGGTAATGGCATGCTCAGGAGGAATTGCCCTAAACATTGTAAAATGCATTTTCCTTTTTAACCCATTGTGAAGGTGCAAATTTTAGTGTTCAATGAATCTATAGTAAGATAAAATTACATTTCTCTAATTTCACTTTCATTTATCTTTCACCCTCATGAAACACTAATAGGGTTAACAAAATTCCCAAAGGTTGTTTTGAATATTTTGAGGGGTGTAGTTTCTAAAATGGTGTCATTTGTGGGGGTTTTCTGTCATGTAGGCCTTATAAAATCACTTCTAACTAAATTGACCCTCCAAAAGTAGGTTTTGATGATTTTCGTGAAAATCTGAAAAATTGCACCTAAAGTTATAAGCCTCCTAACATCCTAAATAAAGGAAAAGATGTTTGAAAAATGATGCCAAGTTAAAGCAGACATATGGAAAATGTTAGTTACCAAGTTATTTTAGTGATATGACCAACTTTCCAAAAAGTAGAAAATTTTGAATTTGGAAAACATTGTTTTTTTCAAAATTTTTGCCAAATTTCCATTTATTTCATAAATAAATACTAAATATATTGATTACATTTCTCAACCAGCATGAAGTACAATGTGTCACGAAAAAACAATCTCAAAATCAACTGGATATGTTAAAGCGTTCCAAAGTTATAACCACTTAAATAGGCACAAGTCAGATTTTAAAAAATGGGCCGTGTCAGGAAGGTGAAAAGTGGCTTCAGCGTTAAGGGGTTAAGAGCTGATTCATAGTTTTCACAGTCTTCCGGAATTCCTATGTGATGTGATTACAAGAACAAATCAATCATTTTCTATTTTTGCTATAATAAAGAGTAATTCAGCTCATCTATTCTCTTTGACCTTGAATATCAGGAAAGTACACAGTACAGTAAAAAGCTCCATAGTAGAAGAGATCTGGTTAACACATTTTGTTAGCTGTGAGCTGACTGTCTCTAGGAGTGATGCCAGCTAGGCCAGCAGCTAGGCTAACACCACCATCACTGTGCCAGCTAGGCCAGCAGCCAGGCTAACATCACTGCAACTGTACCAGCTAGGCCAGCAGCTAGGCTAACATCACTGCCACTGTGCCAGCTAGGCGAGCAGCTAGACTAATACAACTGCCACTGTACCAGCTAGGCCAGCAGCTAGACTAACTCCACTGCCACTGTGCCAGCTAGGCCTTCAGCTAGACTAACGCAACTGCCACTGTGCCAGCTAGGCCAGCAGCTAGACTAATACTACTGCCATTGTGCCAGCTAGGCCAGCTGCTAGGCTAACACAACTGCCACTGTGCCAGCTAGGCCTTTAGCTAGGATAACACAGCTGCCACTGTGCCAGCTAGACCAGCAGCTAGACTAACACCACTGCCATTGTGCCAGCTAGGCCAGCTGCTAGGCTAACACAATTGCCACTGTGCCAGCTAGGCCAGCAGCTAGACTAACACCAATGCCACTGTGCCAGCTAGGCCAGCGGCTAGGCTAACACCACTGCCGCTGTGCCAGCTAGGCATTCAGCTAGGTTAACACCACTGCCACTGTACCAGCTAGGCCAGCAGCTAGGCTAACACCACTGCCACTGTACCAGCTAGGCCAGCAGCTAGACTAACACCACTGCCATTGTGCCAGCTAGGCCAGCTGCTAGGCTAACACAATTGCCACTGTGCCAGCTAGGCCAGCAGCTAGATTAACACCAATGCCACTGTGCCAGCTAGGCCAGCAGCTAGGCTAACACCACTGCTGCTGTGCCAGCTAGGCCAGCAGCTAGGCTAACACCACTGCTGCTGTGCCAGCTAGGCCTTCAGCTAGGTTAACACCACTGCCACTGTACCAGCTAGGCCAGCAGCTAGGCTATCACCACTGCCACTGTACCAGCTAGGCCAGCAGCTAGACTAACACCACTTCCATTGTGCCAGCTAGGCCATCTGCTAGGCTAACACAATTGCCACTGTGCCAGCTAGGCCAGCAGCTAGACTAACACCAATGCCACTGTGCCAGCTAGGCCAGCAGCTAGGCTAACACCACTGCCACTGTACCAGCTAGGCCAGCAGCTAGACTAACACCACTGCCACTGTGCCAGCTAGGCCAGCAGCTAGACTAACACCACTGCCATTGTGCCAGCTAGGCCAGCTGCTAGGCTAACACAATTGCCACTGTGCCAGCTAGGCCAGCAGCTAGACTAACACCAATGCCACTGTGCCAGCTAGGCCAGCAGCTAGGCTAACACCACTGCTGCTGTGCCAGCTAAGCCTTCAGCTAGGTTAACACCACTGCCACTGTACCAGCTAGGCCAGCAGCTAGGCTAACACCACTGCCACTGTACCAGCTAGGCCAGCAACTAGACTAACACCACTGCCACTGTGCCAGCTAGGCCAGCAGCTAGACTAACACCACTGCCACTGTGCCAGCTAGGCCTTCAGCTAGTCTAACACCACTGCCACTGTGCCAGCTAGACCAGCAGCTAGGATAGCACGACTGCCACTGTGCCAGCTTGGCCAGCAGCCAGGCTAACACCACTGCCACTGTGCCAGCTAGTCCTTCAGCCAGGCTAACACCACTGTCAATCTGCCAGCTAAGCCAGCAGCTAGGATAACACTACTGCCACTGTGCCAGCTAAGCCAGCAGCCAGGCTAACACCACTGCCACTGTGCCAGCCAGGCCAGCAGCCAGGCTAACACCACTGCTGCTGTGCCAGCTAGGCCAGCAGCCAGACTAACACCACTGCCATTGTGCCAGCTAGGCCAGCAGGCCTTCAGCTAGTCTAACACCACTGCCACTGTGCCAGCTAGGCCTTCAGCCAGGCTAACACAACTGCCACTGTGCCAGCTAGACCAGCAGCTAGGATAACACCACTGCCACTGTGCCATCTAGGCCAGCAGCCAGGCTAACACCACTGCCACTGTGCCAGCTAGGCCAGCAGCTAGGCTAACACCACTGCTGCTGTGCCAGCAAAGCCTTCAGCTAGGTTAACACCACTGCCACTGTACCAGCTAGGCCAGCAGCTAGACTAACACCACTGCCACTGTGCCAGCTAGGCCTTCAGCCTGGCTAACACCACTGCTAGTATGCCAGCCAGGCCAGCAGGTAGGCTAACATGCAAGTATGAGAAACTTGTAAATATTAATGATAATTTAGAATAGTAATGTACACCACTATCTGGTCTACATTTAGTGGGGGCCCCATCAGATTTTGCACCCAGCAACCCCCACCTACCTTAATCCAGCCTTGTATGCATGTGTCACAAGTTTGTTAATCTAATCTGACCCTTTCAGAGGAAAATGCATTGATATGATCCTAGTCTAGTGTAAAATTTACCCATTGAAGTCAATGTAAGTAGCTGAAAGCTGTAAAAGTCTGATACAATGATTACTTATATCAAATTCATATGATGTGGGTCAGTAAAAATCATTCAAGTTTGATCAGTGTATTTGCAACTCCAAGGCAATGAATAGATTTTGCTCTGAGTTTTCTACATACAGACTCATGAAAAACATGCTCATGTGTATAGGTCTTTAGAAATGAATGTATCAGTGTGCCATTAGTTAAAAAAAATTGAATAGCACATAGACGAAAAAACGCTTGTGTGCATGTAGGTTCCCGCACCGCACACAACCTTTATATTTGGCCACAATACACCCTATGGTACCAACCTCATTCGTTGTTCTCATGTTCATGAGGATGAGCCGACTGCCAGAGCTGCAAAAGTTAATGCAGTTCCTATTCCTGGCCAAGTTTGCATCTTGGAGAGGCTTTTTCTATTGCCATCAGTACATGAGCAGAACTCAAAGTTGTTTTCGAGAAGAAAAAATAAGAACAGGAAAAACTGCACAACTTCAAAAGCCAAAAATGTTCTTCATACCAATAGAAACGATAATAATCAACATCACCAAATGTTCTTGACATTTTAAATTGGGCTTTCACTTGGGAGGATTGTGTGGCTGCTAATATTGTCTAATGATATGTTGTTCTCCGATTTCCCTCACTTCATTAAAGTAAATTCAGATGGAAAGATCACTCGACGGAGTCAATTTCTGTATACAGCATGGTGGAGACATTTACTAGCGTAAGAGGTGAGTCAATTACCTGCTAAGCCTCAACAACACTGAGCAGAAGTTTCAGACCACGGAGTGAAATCTGCATTATTCGAAATTAAAGTTTACTGCCTTAACCGGTGGTGAGACGGATAGATTTGACTCGTCATTGATCATGTTTTTGACATTTGTTCTTCACTTCTTCACTTTGCAAAGTGCGCAAACTGTTCTATTCTTCACTACCTTATTACTCCTTGTGACACCAAGTACAAAAAGTGTGGGTATAGATAATGAAACACAGAAGCTGGACCTTGTTCATTCTCTCTTTTATCCAAATTTCAAAAATTATGCCATTTTTGCTGAGAAGATTATTGAAAAAAATCAGTATGGCATAGTTTAATACTGTGTTTTAGCTTTCCCTTTTCTACCAGTCAGTCACACTTTAGTCATTACACTAAGCATTGCGGCACTTCCTAATTGTTTTTCTTGGATCCCACTGTTTAGGCTTTATAGCATATTTTCACCTCTTATCCTGTAATCGAACTATAATCCAATCCCAGTGACAGCATAAAGCATCACACACAGCCCTATCACTCTACATGACACCTAGTACAAAGTATTTCGCGTCCTGATAATGAAACACTCTACTCCAGCCTTTATAATTGTTCCCTCACATTCTACTTCTTCATAGTAGTTTTATAGGGTACAAGTAAAATAAAGTCATATCCCCCGTCAGATACTTTGAGCTCTGTGTTGTGTTTCTATGTTCCTCTACATGACACCTGACCAGGTCCAGTATTACATTTAGAAAGTGGGGGGACTTAAATAGAATTTTTAGGTAATACATTTCAATGGTCTAGCCATAGGATAGTTCATAAATATTGGTGGCAACATCTGATGCCCCCAGATACCATACAGAACATTTCACTTGTAACATTTTACCACTCTACAACCTTTTGATCAATGTCGTCAGTTCAATTTTATTTTTAAACTGAGTTTATTACATCTCATACAAAAAAACTGGTACACAAAGCAAATCAACTAACACCGTAAGAACATATCAATGTACCAACAGGTAAAAGGTCTTGGAATTTCTTGTCAAAATAACATAGCATTAATAGACAGAATATAATAGAGGGAGAGATCCAGCCAATACGCAAATTAACGTCCCTACTATCCATAGCCGTGATTTGTCAGAGGGTGGGTGAATCACACGATACACCCCAGACTTTGGCATGAAATGTATTGGGTCATTTTGATGATTAAAAAAACAAGGCTAGGATCAAGTTGACCTGACCTTTCCATGTGTTTGGGGCGTTTCCATATGTTTGGGGTGTACCATCTAGGGGTTATGGTTTCACGAGCAAGAAACAGTGGGACACATTTACTAAGGGCTCCGTGGCCGCACTTTCGTTGGGGTTCTCGACTCTTTCCGTTTTGCGCCGAATTCCGCTGGGATTTTGGCGCGCGTGATTGGATTTCAGCGCAATCGCACCGGCTTTCACGCAACAGAAATGGGGGGGGCGTGGCCGTCGTAAAACCTGACAGATTTTAAAAATTCGGAATTTAAAAATACGAATTGTGTCGCAAAATCAATCACTCACATGCACCAGGAATAGGTTGGTGAACTCTGGCGGACCTCGGCGGACCTCTGCGCAGCAGCGACACCTGGTGGATATCAGGTGCACGACCTTAGTGAATCGCCGGAAGACCCGAATCCTCATCGGAGTGCTGGATCACGACAGGACCGGGTAAGTAAATGAGCCCCAGTGTCTCATGCAATAATATCCTAACGTGGCGCTCCCAGTCCTCTAAGGATAGATTGCCGAGCAGACACACCTCTGAGATATGTGGCAATGTCAGGGGCAAAAATTATGATAAAAAGAAGACCATTTATGCACAGAAAACTGATGTAGGTGGGCAATTCTAAATTATGTACCAGAAGTCTGCAATCGGGTCCTGACAACATGGGAAGTCAGATGAGTGTCCCCCCCCCCACATCTGGGGATTGAGATATGCCTGGTGCATTATACACAGTTAGTTATTAATGGACGGGGGCACTTATATGTGTGACTGTAATAAATCTGGAATCAATTCATCATCCAGTATTGGGGTCATGGCACCAGTAAAATTAAGTCTGCCAATCAGCATTTTGGACTTTGTACTAGGTGAGAGGTGATCTTTAAGTCCTAAATTCCAAATGGTCCGAAAGTCCCAAAGTGGGAAAAGTGGGAAAAGTCCCAAAGTGGCTTTTGTCACCTGACTTGACTTGTTTCCTATTAGGAAATGTGTATGGTGTCATGGAAATGTTTCTATATTGTTAATATGTTTATTTTGTAGAATGTTTAGTTTAGAATTTACTGTCTTTGTGGTTTTGTTTATTTTCTTCAAATTGATTATCACCAAATGAGTTTCAATTAAACAACCGCTTTTATCCTGAAATGTGCTTCAGAAATTTAAGTTAATTGTTCACTGATTGCTCCAATTTGCTACAAATTAGCACCTGGTGTTTATATTATTGAAATAAATAAATAAATAAATAAAAACTTCACATAAAACGTAGTATGTCAGGTCCAAAATGCCTTTGAAAGCAATCATAGTGTCATATAGAGGCTATTACCCATAAAGCAATAAAAAGACAATCACCTGCTTGTGCAAATCAGCCTGACAAAGGCAGTGGGGCACATTTACTTACCCGGTTCCTTAAGTTCACTGAAAGTGCATTGTCCGTCTATAATGCACCATGCGGCAATTCACTAAGATCATTCGCCTGAAAGAATTAATGTGTTGCTTCCCTGCTCAGGCCTGACGGTGTACCCCATCTTTTTTGTTGTGCACCTTTAACATAGGGTATGCAACCCAATTTAAATACGGCGCTTGGTCTGAATCAGTCGGACCGTCCGACAGCACAGCCTCTAATTTGTGTCGCATGGAAGTCAGTGCAGCTGTGCTACAAAAGGGTTGTGTGTGCCACGTTCCCAGCGCACACACTTCTTTAATACCTGTGCAAGCTGTTTAGCCACGAAGAACGTGCACAGTCCGACAAAAATGCAGCACGCGACCCTTAGTAAATGAACCCCATTGTTTTGATTGGGTGTTTTCACATTGAGGCACATTTACTAAGGGGCTTTGCACATTCTTTTTAGTGCAAACTGTTGCACAAGTATTTAAGAAGTGGCCGTGAAACATTTGTGTCGCACGTGACTGTTTTGTGTCACTTCTGCAATATTCTTCATGCAACACAAATTTCTGCACTGAAAGGGGTGTTCCAGTGCCAGTGCTCAGTTGGAACGTGTGCAAGATTTAACATGCAAAGACCGACCAAAGTGTATTGCGTGCCCGATGTTAAAGATGCACAAAAAAAAAAGTGCTGCACTCTGTCAGGGCAGTGCAGGGAGTGCCAGATTGGTGAAAAACGTGCAAAACAAAGACAAAGTACACAGACAAACTACACATAGTACACACTGCACTGTTCTTAGTAAATGTGCTCCATTGTCTTATCATTTCACTGATCCTTTGTCCGTGAAAAAAATTAATTCCAGTATTATTTTTGTCACAGATGCCGATCACGGAAGTCCGTAGAAGTTGATGGGTCCCCAAAACAACTGATGAACGTACATTTTTTTTTTCACTAATGTGGCTGAGAAACCAGATGTGATGTTTTCAAAGCAATTTTAAACCTTCATGTTTTTCATACAGACATGGAGACAAAACGGAAACAAAGTGAAGATGCAATGTGGCATTCATGCCAATGTGAAACTACCCTAACGCTGTGGAATCGATTTGGATTTTCCCCTGGAAAATCTGCATCAAAATTTGGATGTTATTTTCCAATACAGATTATTTAATGAAAAGTTCTATGTTGTTGAAAAATCATAGCATATACCTCACAGCAAACAGGACATGTCCATAGAACTGGCAATCCCTTTGGGAATCCCGGTGTAAAATCTGTGCCAAAATATTCAGTGTGAACTGAACGTTAAAGGACAGATTAACTGATGGCAGATGATTAGTACTCACCTCCCTGTCCCATCCCTGTTTGAAGTTATCTTATTATGTTATACCTTCGAACAACCGCATTTTGGGAAATTTTAAAAGCATTTTTTTCTCAAAAATGTGAGTTTTGCAAGATATAAGGAAATAAGATTACTGCAACCTGGGATGGAGCGGGGAGGTGAGTACTTACTCTTCCATCAGAGAATTCGATGGTAGATGTGGAGAAAGTTCCAAAAGAGAGCTGAGGCACATGAAGCTATCCATATCCAAATATAGCAAATTTGCCCAAACTCTTTTACACTTGTAGACTGATTTCCCTATCCACATACAGAATAGAAGAAATTTTTTAGTTAAATAGTTTCATAATTTATCAGATAAATAATCAGACTAATATGAACCCTAAAGTTCAAATCCATTAAATATGTATAAAACAGCTGGTTGAAAAATAGCTGTGTTGATGCATCAATACTTCTTGATTTTAGAGCACTTATGTTGGCTACAGATTATCTCATCTCCGCTTGTGAAGAGGATGGTTGATCTAGTGTACCACATTACTGCTAAATCTCTTATTCCTTGGCAAAGGGCATGACAAGCATTTACACTCTCCATATTCAAGTGCCTGGTACAGGTGGTCGGGGACCAATAGTTACATAAAAATTCAAGGAGCACTTCATAATTTTTTTACTGCCTTCTAATAATTGCTCAGATTCACAATTAGCTGAGTTATGTTAATTTTCAGGCTTCGTGTTGTCATTTATAATTATGTACATTTTGTTGTATAACTTGTAAATACATTCTTTGAGGTTTTCATATGTACCTTAATGGTTATTATTATTATCTATTAATAGAGCACCATTGATTCCATGGTGATGTAAAATCATTCAGGGGTTCACATTCTTTACATTGTGAAATTCTGGCTAGAAGAGATGTGATTTCTGGCTGAGAGAAGTCCATCTATGAGGAATTTACTTACCCCATCACCGGAGTTCACAGAAAGTGCATTGTCTGACTCGAATGCTCTAAGATCGGGCAACCGATATCCTGCATGTGTCACTTCCCCGCTCAGGACCTACAGAGTTCACCATCTTTTTAGTGTTGCATGTTAGGGCTAGGGCTTGCAACACGATTTGTAAGTTAAATCCCGCACTTAGTCCGAATCTGTCAGATCGTCCTACTGCAGCCCCCCCCCCCCCCCTGATTTGTGTAGCATGGAAGCTAGCACAGCTGTGGCAAAAAAAAGGGTCGCAATGCACTGGCTACTTAAATACCGGTTTAAATACCGTTTTTTCCCATTTAAGATGGAAGATAGGGCACAGTCGGAAAAAAGTGTGTTACAAAGCCTAAGTAAATGTGCCCCTTTGTGTTGTATGCATAGCAGTGGTATTGAAAACTGAAGGACAGTTAGCTTTCCTGTGCCAGTTCTGTAGATGGAGAAGAGTAGAGGTCCGAGTATAGAACCAACAGAGAAGGGGGTAGGTGAAGAAGTGGCGTGATAGGGTATCTATCATCTATGGAGAGAAAATTGAAGTGTTTTGACTAATTTTAACTTTATACATTCATCATATGAATGCTGTGTATTTAGTAGACACAAGTATGTATAATTCATAAACTTTCAAAGTAAATAATGCTACAATATTGAATATTGTACTACAAAATGATCACATTCAAGCATATAAAGAATCACAGGCACAAAACCTGTTGGAATCCAGGCATCTCCAGCCATTTAACCCCTTAAGGACCAGGCCCTTTTTCGTTTTTGCGTCTTTATTTTTCACTCCCCACCTTCAAAAATCTATAACTTTTTTATTTTTCCATGTAGAGAGCTGTGTGATGGCTTGTTTTCTGCGTAACAAATTGCACTTCATAGTGATTGCATTTAATTGTCTATGCCATACACTGGGAAGCGGGAAAAAAATTCTGAATGCAGTGAAAATGGTGAAAAAACGCATTTGCGCCGTTTTCTTGTGGGCGTGGATTTTAAGTCTTTCACTGTGCGCTCCAAATGACATGTCTAATTTATTAATTGGGTCAATACGATCACATGGATACCAAATTTGTATAGGTTTTATAATGTTTTCATACATTTACAAAAATTAAAACCTCCTGTACAAAAAAAAAATTCTTCATTTTGCCGTCTTCTTGCGCTAATAACTTTTTCATACTTTGGTGTATGGAGCTGTGGGTGGTGTCATTTTTTGCGACTTTTGATGATGTTTTCAATGCTTTTGTTTTTAAAATTGTACGACCTTTTGATCACTTTTTATTGAATTGTTTATATTTTTCAAAACGGCAAAAAAATGCCATTTGCGACTTTGAGCACTATTGTCCGTTACGGGGTTAAACGCAGTAAAAAAACATTCTTATATTTTGATAGATCGGGCATTTTCAGACGCGGCGATACCTAATGTGTTTATGATTTTTACTGTTTATTTATATTTATATCAGTTCTAGGGAAAGGGGGGTGATTAGAATTTTTAGGTTTTTTTAATATAATTTTTTATTATTATTTTTTTTTAATTAAAATTTTTTACTATTTTTCAGACTCCCTAGGGTACTTTAACCCTAGGTTGTCTGATTGATCCTACCATATACTGCCATACTACAGTATGGCAGTATATGGGGATTTTGCACACCATCTATTTCAATGTGCAGATCGCACATTGTAATAGATGGCCTAAAACATGATAGCCTCGGATCATTGTGTGATCCGAGGCTGTCATGGCAACGGATCGCCGCTCCCCGATGACGTCACGGGGAGCTGGCGATCGGAGCCAAGATGGCGGTGCCCACGCGCCGCCGGCTCGTTAATGCCGCCGGCAGCTTTGCCGGCGGCGATGAAAGGGTTAACGCCCGTGATCGGTACAAGCACCGATCGCGGGTGTTAGCGACGGGTGCTTGCTTCATTGTGAAGCAAGCACCCGGCGTGTATGAAGAGGGCTCAGCCCGTGAACCCTCTTCATACTACCCCATGCGTAATAAAACGTACAGGTACGTCTTATTGCGCTATGGGGTTAATTCTTAGATGAACAAGGGCCACCTTAAATTGGCTCTCAGCATCGGTCAGTCACACTTCAGTTGGACCCACTTATCTCCAGGTTTAGAAGAGATGTAGGGTCCATGCAAAATAAAATAAAACAAAGGCTTTCCACCATTTTTGTTTGTCTTTATTTTATTGTGCATTTTATATGCTAAAATTACAAACTTACACTATTCTATTATGATTTATTACAGAATATCAAACATATAATTGTTTTTGGTGCCATACTCAAAACACTATGAAATTGTACATTCTTGTCTACTTGAAGGACTTGAAGAATTCTAGAAATACATTACTCAGCTGCAGTTATAAAGCACTGCCTTCTTTGAGCATTTTCACAGACCATAGAGCATACTGATTAGTGTGGAGGAAAAGCTCCAAACTCTACCTTTGAAGTTGCTAAATGGTTAACAAAACACCTGGTAAATACATAGCAACTCTGAACCACATTAAAGTTTGCAAAATGTTCAGGATAAACCATTTTCCTTCTGAAGAAACAATCCCATTCTGAAAAACAAAGATTTCCGGGAATGAAAAACTCACAAAACATTAAGAAGAAAATGCTAACAACATAAATATTGCAAATTGCGAATTTACCAATTTGTGCCGAGAAGATGAGAAAAACACTCAAGCTTCACAATGGGACTCTGGTTAACAGTTTCTATAATGATCATGTTATAAGCAAACAAATTATGGCGCTGTAGAAAATGGTTTCCATCTAGAGTAAAAGTGGCTTTGAAAGTATGTATTTATTGCTGATTTCCCTCTAAAGTATTTATTTGCTACAACCAAAGGCAACAACCTTACTAAACTGTATTCATGTAGTAAAAGTAAAGAGTGCTCACTCCTTATATTCTGAATTACAGGAATTTTTCAGCAAAACTCTTGGGAGCCAGGAGTTCTGCTACATCTCCATGTTCCTGTGTCATGCCAGTGTCACAGCCGCACCCGTGATCCTCAGTACAGTTGCGGGTAAACCAGTGCCCTTCACTGTGGCGTGGTTACCCTCCAGCCTGGACTTACCTCTCCAATGCTCCTGCTTCCCAATTAGGCCGCGATCCAGCTGTCTGACTAGGCCACGTGCATTCCCGCTTACTAGGGTGTGCGCGCAAGCCGGCTCTTCAGGATTTAAAGAGCCAGCGTCCTCCTGATTGGCGCTGGCTAATCCAGCTCGCCCTTATAATCCGGCACCTCCCTTCCTTCCTCTAGGGCAGTGATGGCGAACCTTTTTTTTTTTTATAAAGGAGGTTCTTTATTCAGTATTTAGCAGTGTTTAACATATTATATAAAACAACCGTACATTACATCTTGAGTTGGCTATTAACCCAATACTTATACAGAGATGTTAATCATACAAACACTTTGCATTACTCCCCTATGTTTTTACCTATGTTATAAATCAAAAAACACTTAAACCGGCGTAGTCCCCAAGTTATCAATAGCTAAGGGCCTTGCCTTGTGCAGCAGCGGAGTGTAATAGAGTCTATGGACCGCGCTAAACTGTATCACCCTAAAATTCCAATTAAGTGAGCATCCCTTCATGTTCTTATAAATCCTCCCCCATTCAATGCTGTCGAGTGCCCCAATCTCCTCCTGCCATTTTACCTTTGACCCGTGCACAAACTTATTTGAGTGCTCCTTCACAACGTGTCTATAAATTTTAGATACAATTTTGGTAGTGCTCGTGGCTGTTCTAATCAGCTCCAAACATTCATGTGATACTTTTTTTAATTTAATCAAATGTTTACCCCTTTTCAGTGCGTGAACCAATTGCATATACATAAATATATGATTCCCTTGCAGCCCGTGTTTAGTTTTTAATTGCTCAAACGAAATGACCTTATCTTCAATTACTACTTGTGATATGTACTTCACACCTCTTTTAACCCAGAACCCCTTGCTCAGTAGGGATTTTAGATCTGGCAACTTATCATTTAGCCATAGTGGTGACTCTTCTAGAAAACCTTGAATGCCTAGCATCTCCTTTAGTGCTACCCAGGACCTATGAAAAGAGCTACATAAATCCCATTTAGAAAACGGTGCTTCCAGTAACAGAGAGGATTCTAGTAGCTCAAAAATGCTACCAACTTTACCCTCCGTCAGGTCTACCAGATTCGCCAGGATTGAATTCATCTCCCAATTGACGAAATTGCCTAACTGGGCTGACAAATAATATCCCTTAAAAAACGGGAGGCCTAAACCCCCTTCTCCTATTGCATTATATAGATAACACATCTTTATCCTAACTCTCTTTCGGCCCCATAACAGGTCGTTCAGTATAGCCTCCAGTAACTTAAAGAAACTGTCATCTATCCAAATTGGACAGGCGGATAGTGTAAACAAAATCTTAGGGAGTAGGATCATTTTAATTAAACCTATCTTGTCAGCCTTTGTGAGTGGCATTTTACTCCAGGTCCCTACCTTGCGCCTTACCTCCTGTAGCAACGGTTTTAAATTAGTGCTCTCAAAATCACTTATTCTTCTAGTGACCATCGTGCCCAAATATTTAAACTGGTCCATACATAGTAACAAGTTCATATTCATGAAATATTCCTGTACCTCTGGACATAGTGGCATAAGTATCGACTTCTGCCAGTTGATATCCAACCCTGAATATCTTCCAAATTCTCTAATTAACTGAAATGCTCTCGGGACAGATTGCAAAGAGTCACTAAGATACATTACCATATCGTCTGCATATAGACAAATCTTGTCCTTTGTGCCACAAGCCCCTCCCCCCTTAATCCCGGGATCTTCCCTAATCATTATTGCCAGGGGTTCTATATACAAAGCAAACAGGAGTGGGGATAGCAGGCACCCCTGACGGGTGCCCCTAGATAATGAAAAGAAATCAGAAAAGAGATCCCCTACTTTTATTTTAGCTACTGGGCAACAGTACATGCTTTTAACAAAACCAATAAATCTATCCCCTATGCCAAACCTAGCCAACACCTTCCAGAGGAAGCTCCACTCCACCCTGTCAAACGCCTTAACCGCGTCTAAGGACAGGATGGAGCGGAGATCCCCCCGGCCCATCTCTATCGCTGCGTGAATCCTGAGCATACATTCACTGATCTTTCGTTTAGGGATAAACCCTTTCTGGTCCGTGTGTACAATGTCCTGAACTACCTTCTGTAGTCTACATGCCAAGGCCTTCGCCAGTATTTTTAGGTCAGTATTTAGTAATGATATTGGGCGAAACGACCCCACTTCTAGCTCGTCTTTACCCTTCTTGGGGATTAGTATAATATTGGCCTCCGCCATCGTCCCTGATACTGAACCAGAGAGAAACCCTGCCTTGAATGTTTCCAGCAGACGTGGGAGCAGTGTTTTCTCATGTTTCCTATAAAAGCTAAAGGGAAACCCGTCAGGGCCTGGGGTGGAGTCTCTAATGCACAAGTTTAATGCCTCAGAGATCTCCTCCAACAGTAGCTCAGAATCCAAATAATCCCGTTGGACATGAGACACCGTAGGAAATGGCACCTTCTCCAAAAAATTATCGATTTCTATCCCTTGTACTACTGTCTGTGTCCTATATAAATTAGAAAAAAAACTCCTAAACACCTGTGCAATCTGTCCCGGGGCATTCTTTATGGTACCGTCCTGATCCCTAATAGCCACAATAGTTCTGCCACCAGCCCCAGAGGACCGTACCATATTTGCCAATAATTTGCCGGATCTACTACCCTCCACAAAATATTTTTGGCCCTGAAAGAAAACTTTATGTTGGGGTTTTTTGGTCCAAAAACTCCTGTAACTGGGCCCTTGCCTCATTGACCTTTAATCTATTCACTTCCCCGGGTATACAAATGACCGCTTGTTCTGCCGCCTCCAAAGCTTCCTTCAATCTTTTCTCCTTAACCTCAAAGGTCTTTCTAGCGTGACTGATCTTATTCCTATATATTCCCCTTATAAATGCTTTGAAAGCATCCCATAGTATTCTACTGTCCTGCTCTTGAGAATTCCTGGACCAGAATTCCTGGGTGATATTCTCCATATCTATCTGCGGTTCCAAAATCGAAATCCAGTACGGATTTAACCTAAAGCTACGTACTTTGTTTCCTTCATGTGTCTTAACAGAAATCATAACGGGGCTGTGATCCGATATCGGGCAGGTTTCGTAGGACATTTTCAAGATCTTCTTGTAAAAACCTGAATTGGCTAGGTAAAGGTCAATACGGGATAAGGTGCCATAGGAGCGGCTCATACAGGAGAAAACTCTACGATTCCCATACAGACTGCGCCAAACATCTATCCATTCCACCTCATCACAAAACCGCGCCAGTGGCGCCTTCCCCTCGCCCCCAATTGTTAGCTTACTGTCTAGTGATATCCTATCTCGACCTTTATCCATGATGGCGTTAAAATCGCCCATGATCATTAGGGCACAGTTACCCTTATCTTCCATAAATCCGAGTAGGTCTTTAAGTACATTAAAAGAAAAAGGGGGCGGAATATAAATAAATGCCAATGTAACCATACCGCCATAAAGTCTCCCAAACAAAAAAATATATCTCCCCTCTTTATCCACTTTTTGCTGATATATATCAAAATCAATGTCTGCATGGATCAAGACTGTAACCCCTCTGGAATAGATACTACCAAAAGAATGAAATTCACGGATTGCCCATTTCTTCTTGAATCTGTACGAGTATTTTTCGATTAAATGTGTTTCTAATAGACAAATAATAGCTGGCAAGTGTTTATTCACAGTATCAAATATTTGACATATTTTAACCCTGTCACTAGCTCCCCGGATATTCCACGTCACTATTCTGAGGATGTCAGCCATTCAAGCACAAAACAAAAAAAACAAAAAAAAAAACACCCCGTCCCTCTCCTGCTGCGGAAGTCCCCCCGCCACCCCTTTTCCCATATCCCCCACCATGACCCATCGAACGTCTTCTCAATGGGTAACTCTACACCTCAACGCCATCCCCCCGCACCCTTCCAGCCTCCCAACATGGTGATACCTCCTTAACCACGAATGCCTTGTCTGTCTAGCCATTCAGATGCTTCCTCTGGATTCGTAAAGAACCAGGTTCGCTCCTTAAAAATAACTTTTAATTTGGAGGGAAACAAAAGGGCATATTGTATTCGCCCTTGCCTTTTGAGTCTCTCTGGAAAAATCAGGATAAATGTAAACTTTCTGACCATTGACAGTTATTTCCTGTTTTTCCCTACTTTTTTTCATAATCAGGTCTCGGTCTTGAGAGCTAATTAGCTTAGCCAATATGGCTCTAGGAGGAGAGCCTGGAGCCAGTTTTTTAAAAGGAATCCTGTGTGCCCTTTCAACACCGAAAACTGAAGAAAAATCACCTTTCCCGAAGGTGTCTTCCAACCATTTTTGTATAGTTTTGGATAGGTCCCTAGGCTCTTCTCCCTCCGGGAAGCCCACTATTCTGACATTCGACCTCCTTGACCTGTCCTCCAAATCTGTTAATTTTAGCTGTAGACCTGTGTTTTCCTTCTTCACTATGTCCAAGTCGGCCTTAAGGTCTTTAACCTGTACCTCCAATTTCTTGTAGCTATAAACCATATCTTTGCTCTTTTCCTTTATTTTATTGATTTCTTCGCGAATCAGTTTAATATCTACATTTAGACCGCTGATCTGTTCATTAACACTTTCTATTGCAGCCTTTGACTCCTCCACTGAGCTTTTGGTATCTCTGACTGCTGTCAGTATTTCGGTCAGCAGAGAGTTTAATTCCTGAGGGAAGCCTTCCCTTTGCATGGTCTCTAAACTGAGACCCCCCTCCCCCCCTGTCGCCGCATCTTTAACTGTATCTTTAGCACCTTGCTTGGTTTTAGGGGGGGTGATTTCCATATTTTTTCCAAGCTCCCCCCGGATTTCCTCACATTAGCTTTAGGAGGCATTGCACACCCTTAATATAACACTGGCATAGCAATAAACAATAGAAACCAACAGGGTTCAAGGGACGAAAATTTCAAACAGTTTGTTATCAACAGTAATCCTAGGGAAAAAGAAAACAGTGATAATAACATTAAGCTATTTTACAAGCCAAACAGGTTAAGTTGTTAGTCCAATATAAAGTGGTTAAGTATATATATTAGGCTGACGTAAACTGTTAAACTGACGTAATGGTGGACAGAGCCATCAGTTCTCAGAAAGCGGCACCTCAAAAGATAAAACTGCTTCAGAGTGTGGCGCCACTTCAACCTTAAATGTTAGCGCAGATTAGTCTTGGTTAAGCAGAATGTGGAAAAAATACATATTAGTCCCGACTGAAGACAAGCCAGAAAGCCAGCGACAGATTGCGTCCGTAATAAGAGCCGCTATATGCCGTTCCGGGGCCTCCGAGAGCAACACTGCGGAGGGTAGAGTCACTATAATGCGTAAGCCCTGTCCTGCCCTAAATATTAGTGCATGTTAGTAACGGATAAGCAGGATAAAAAGGCATGCTTGTTAGTACGGATTAAAGGATGGCCACTGAGCCAGCGGCAGTTGTGACCACAGCAGAAGCAAGCCAGGCATTTAGTATTTAGCTTATTCCTTAGCCACTTATACTCTAGAAGACACCACCTGCCATTAATAGCAATAAAGACAGTGTGTACTCCTAGAAAAGGAGGTATTATCCACAGAGGCAGTAAAGCACACAAGTCCTCCTTGCCCAAAAAAAAAAAAAAAAAAACCTCCTCTTCTGCCAGCCACGGTCAATAACAGGTGGGCTACAGGAACCAAATCGCAAGTTCAAAAAGGCGACAAGTAGCAAAATTAGATTAAAGTCTCACCAGGCTCTTCCCCCACCGGGTCTTCAGAGCCTCCAAGCGTTGATGCCGCAGGCCATCATTAGCAACTATTGCCAGTACTCAGACTTGCTGTTCAGTCCATCACGGCTTAGCGTTGCTGATCCAAATAGCCCTGTCCGTTCCAACTGTTGTCTGCAGCGTCCGGGACCTTTTTAGTTGACTTGCATACCAGCCCACTACATGTCGTCAGCCTCAGCAGGAAGAGCTGCCCGCAACACCGGCAACCGCAGCCATCGGCGCACGTAGGTATTTTCAATTCCGGGCGCCCGTGGACGCCACTCGGATCGCTGCTGTGTCGAGCGAGCACCCGGAGGCCGGAAGGGGCGGGGCGTGCGGCAGTGACAAGCACCTCACGTCATGCCGTCCAGCGTCCAGATGGCGAACCTTTTAGAGGCCGAGTGCCCAAAATGCAACCCAAACCCTTCTGACTTGAAGCGAAGTGCCACCACAAAAATGTAACTAGAATAACAAGGTTTTAATTAAGAAAACATAGCTCAAACGTTACAATCTTTTGTATTACAATAAAAACACTATCAACAGTGTACCGCTTTGTAGTATAAAATGCATACAACTTGTCGCCATGTAGTATAAAATGCATACAACTTGTCGCCATGTAGTATAAAATGCATACAGATTGTCGCCATGTGGTATAAAATGCATACAGCGTGTCGCCATGTAGTATAACATGCATACAGCGTGTCGCCATCTAGTATAAAATGCATACAGCATATCGCCATGTAGTATAAAATGCATACAGCGTGTCGCCATGTAGTATAAAATGCATACAGCTTATCGCCATGTAGTATAAAATGCATATAGCTTATCACCATGTAGTATAAAATACATACAGAATATATATATGTATATATATATATGTATATATATATATGTGTGTGTATATATATGTATACACATATAAACACCTATATATACACATCACATACATATACACCTACATATACACATCACATACATATACACATCACATACATATACACCCACATATGCACATCACATACATATACACATTACATACACATAGACATAACATACACACATTACATACATATACACATTACATACAGAGCGGAGGAGAGGGGGGAGCGGAGCGGAACGGGACAGAGGGAGCAGAGCAGTGCGGAGCGGACCAGGACAGAGCAGAGCGGACAGGGAGGGAGCAGAGCAGTGCGAAGCAGACCGGGAGGGAGCAGAGCGGAGCGGACCAGAGCGGACCGGGAGGGAGCAGAGCAGAGCGGGAAAGAGGATTTGCCAGCCGGCATGCATGGGGTGTCAGCCATGGTGGCGGCACAGGCTGGCCGGCAGGCGGGCGCACGTAGTACGGGGGGGGATTTCTGGCGTCAGCATAGGTGGACTGGCGGGAGGCAGCATGGACGGCGGGCGCAGGTGCGCCCCTGGTTCTAAGGGAGCGGAAATTCAGTCAGCGCTCCCTGTCAGTCAGCAATAAATACTGCGCATGCGCGAAAACTCTGCAGTTCTGTCTATGGAGCGGCGCGTAGTTCCGCCGCTCACATAGACAAATTTTTACGGGCAGCGGGCAGAGGCTTACCGGCGACGGTACGTGTGCCAACAGAAACGGCTTTGCGTGACGTCTGTGGCACGCGTGCCATAGGTTCGCCATCGCTGCTCTAGGGATTTTCCAGGTTTCCATAGCTTCCATAGCTGCTCCTTTTGAAGAGAAAGTCTTTCAGCGTTTTGAGACACTCCTGTCTCCAGCGTTCCCAGACGTTCCTGTCTCCAGCGTTCCCAGATGCTCCTGTCTCCGGCATTCTACAAGGAACTTCCAAGATTTCCACACCACGCTTCTCACAGCGGTTCACACCGAGGAGAAAGCCCATTAGCGTTCCCAGACGCTTTCCTGTCCTCCAGCATTTCCAGGCGCCTCCGTATTTTCCTGTGTGTCTCTTGGCCCTGGCACTTCTGGCTACGTTCAGGAGCAGAAGGCCTGAATTATTGAATCAAGACCAGAGAGCAGAAGCAAGGTAAGTATGCCTTTGCTACCACCTGCAGACCCCCTGTCATTATGATCACAGAAGAAAAATATTATCAAATTTTTCTAAAAGTTTTTTGAATTGAAATTCACCATGGATATTTAGTTTAAAAATATAGAAGTACTTTTCTTGTTACCATCTTCTAGAATCCTCTTCTGCATCAATAATTCCAATGCCATAAATAGCCTAGTAATTACTAGATGTGGATAGTTACAGTAAATTAAAGAAAAATATGCAAAGATATTAACTCTTAGACAGATATACTATACTTATCAGCTATGCAGATGTAATAATACTACTCTGAAGTTAAGTAAGCCATACTATCTGTGTAGCAATAACGGCTAAATAAAAGGAAATATGTTATGGCACAAAGTATAAAATATTTATTTCAGACAATTCTGC
The DNA here is from genome assembly GCF_040894005.1 of Engystomops pustulosus. Classification (NCBI taxonomy): domain Eukaryota; kingdom Metazoa; phylum Chordata; class Amphibia; order Anura; family Leptodactylidae; genus Engystomops; species Engystomops pustulosus. The sequence goes on from NC_092411.1 coordinate 257,156,568, forward strand.
CCAAGCTACAAGCGGCAAATAATTAAATTTAAAGAGGCCACCAGCTTTCAATTAACCAGCAGGTAGATTATGTCAGTAAATCCACATGAAAAAATTATAATGCAGAAGGTCATAAATATGAGGGCTATGTGCCAAGGAATTGCATCATATAAACACCTGATCAAAAGAGGTGATAAAACTTTTAGTAGGATTAAACTCTTCCTGCTGTAAATCTGTACCCTAGATGGCAGTGGTAGTGCATCTACATTTCTTATTGTAAAGGCACTGCTTAGGGGAAACAGGGGGTATAAATGTAACACCCTATACTCACCTCTCTCCGGTGCTCCAGTGCAGCTAGTTGCCTCCCGTCACCACTAGTCTATGTTTGTGTATGGAGACTTAGTGGGGTTGTGATGTTGACAGCCCACACCCACTACAGCCTCTGGCTACAACATGTAGCATCTATTGATGTTATGCTTATAAATGTCCTTAAATAATATAAATATACCGGAGAGAGGTTATTACAGCTTGATTGTAATTTTTATACCACCTGGTGCCGATATTAAACATAAACTTAATCCTAGACAACCCGGACAATCAGGCTCATCCTGTGTAAACCGGACTCCCCTAAAGTGCAGGGAGAAGCATTTTTTTGTAAAAGAAATAAAATACAGCGTTCGAGGTGAAAAAACTGTTAACGGGTACCTGTCACGAGAAATTTGCCTAATAAACCAATAGGAGTATGTTGTCAAACAGTTGAGCAGCCTCTAGATCAGTGGTTCTCAACCTGTGGGTCGCGTCCCCGGCGGGGGTCGAACGACCAAAACACAGGGGTCACCAAAAGCCATCGGAGCCACGATTCTATTGCATTTTTTGGCACCAATACAATATTTTTGTACATGGTTTGGAGTCACTGCAACATGAGGAACTGTATTGTGGAGTCACAGCATTAGAAAGGTTGAGAACCACTGCTCTAGATGATGTTTCACACGATGGAGAGAAGTATGAAGGGAAAACATGATCTATTTCCTCCCAGCAACTAAGTCAACCAATGGGTAGCAACAATGTTTACCTAAAAAACCTAACTACTGAGCTTTATTTAAAAGTAAAAGAGAACATTAAAAGAGCAGTGCATAATAAAATATCCCAGATGTTTACTGATTTTTTGCTTATAAGAACACATTGAAATAAGACTATTCTTCACTTTGCAGGTGTTCGCGCGTGTCTCCCGCTAAGTTAGGAGATGTTCGGAACATCTGGAATGTGAAGAATATTGTTCTTTCAATGTGTTCTGCACTTAAATGGTCCTGTATTCACTGTTTTTAATGTTTTAATTCTATTCTTCACTTTGCAGAGGTGCGCGCGTGTCTTCCGATAATGTCGGAGATACATTGAAAGAACACTATTCTTCACATTACAGATGTTCCGAACATCTCCTAACTTAGCAGGAGACACGCGCGAACAACTGCAAAGTGAAGAATAGTCTTATTTCAATGTGTTCTTACAAGCAAAACATCAGGAAACATCTGGGATATTTTATTATGTAATAAAAATACTGTTCTTCACTTAATTTAATGCTCGATCTCGAGCCGGCGAGATACTCGTCCGAGAAACGAGCCGGTCCGAGTATGCTAATACTCGACCGAGCAGTATACTCGGACGAGTATACTCGCTCATCTCTAGTGATAAAACTATGCTTAATAGAAACCAATAAAAGATGCTAAGCTCATGAGCGTGGTGGAAAGAGAATCAAATAATGTAACTGCTCATTTAGTGACTGAGTGGCCAGGGGCAACCAAGGTCATTTGGCATCACTGCAGGAGAGTATAGTAAGTACTTTACAAAGCACTCTACCCTAAGAACAAACCATAAACTACCAAAACAGAGCCTACTGCAGTCTCCCTCTTTTCGGTTAGTGATGGTTAACCCATAGATTTCCCCTGCCTTAGACTCCCCCTCTTACAGGGTCACAGGGATATTAGGTGACCTCATCAGATGTGGGCACATCTGCAGTAATCTCTGGTAACCTATGATGGACCCCAAGTAAATTTAGTAATGCCACTGTTGGGGCAACATTAGCAGCCCCTCACAGCGGAACTGTGTCAATGAGACACATCCTACAATATAAGAGAATGCTTATACATACATCATAGCGGCTTCAGATGGGTGTGCCATTTTACTTCTGCAAAGAGCACATCTCCTTTTGTTGAGTCAGTCTTGTGTCTGTCTTCCTAATACTTAATTAATGGGTTGTTACTAGGGTCAGACAGTAGGTGTTCTCCTTAAAGAGAGATTGCCAATTAAGGCCACCTTAAAGGCATGTGGAGACTTAAAGCCATAGATGCTCCTCTAGGGAATTCTGGGAAGAATGCAAATATGTTTGCCAAGGTGTTGAATTGAAAACAATGCCTCATTTTGCTACCTTGAAAGGTAGCCTTAACACCGAGTGTGACCTACAAGAAGTCTAAAAACATGATGTGGGATTAAGCCAAACCAGTATATCTATTCCAGGAGGAACAGACTCCCAACTGTAGACAGCACTGTTTCGCCCTGGTTGGGTCTCCTCAGTACAGTGTAGGGAACTGGTTTGGCTGTGTGAGAGGCTATTGACTAGGGTCACACAGTAGGTGCTCTCCTTAAGTAGAGATTGCTAATTAAGACCACCTTAAAGAAACCTTAGTCATGAGCGAACAAGTTCACATTTATAAAACCCCTTTGGGGTCTGGCACCTATTGTGGGTGTTAAACTGTTAAAATGATACTGGCAAAGTCACCAGTGCAAGTAGAGTCACTATGGGCATACGCGCACCAGTAGTGGCATGTAACACCATTTTAGGGGCTTTGTCGCTCCCTATGATGTCATTGTGAACCGCCGATCCTCCTAAAAATGGTGCCGCTTGGGGGACTTGAACTGCAAACAGGAAGAACCCGAATACTAGTTGTTGCCATCATCTATTGAGAATTTGTGGGCAATAGCTCATTTAGAAGTAGATTTTTGTAGATTTTTGTAAAATATTGGTGGCCAACACTTCTTTCACCTGCTGTATATATACTTGGAAACGTTAATGGAAAAAAAGCAATTTGACATGTACAAAACATTTTCATTCAGTCATATTAAGGAAAGAATTCTTTGGCCATGAAGCTCCTGGCTTGGCCAGTAAGGGGTTACAGGCATATTGTACTTGTAAACAGGATGTTTTTATACTAAAAACAGAATAAGTCATCGTCTCTGAGGAAAGAGCACAACATCAATCACTGCCGATTGCGCCCATGTACTGTATAGCTCATTTGTAAATTGTTTTCCTTTTCCGCTTCGCTGTGTTGTGATCTTTATTTTTGGCTGCAGCACATTTGGTTTTTTTGGTCTTGCTATTTTCAGCAATTATTTTGGAGTTTATTCCTATATATATTTATTGTGGGTTACAAGTTTTACATCAAAAAGGACTTTTCACAATTTTGTTTTATCTCCAATTCTATACATTTTTGTACACCTTTTTTTTATTTAGCCCCCAACCCCCACATTCCTCTATTGTTACTTTTGGAAATCAATATGCAAATTATGCTACTATCAGGTGGGCAGTCCTGGGATGGAACAGACACTCCGGCACCACCCACCAGACAATATGTAGCTTAATTATCATGTTGTGTTTCAAAACTGAGTGTACTGATGGCTTGGAAACACGTCTGATTCTGAAACTATCAAAACCATAATGGCCTGCGGTTTAGGTTTGTAGGAGGAATGGAAATTCATCAAGGTCGCTGAAATAATCCTCAGAATTTTTTCTTTGTAATATGATTTCTCTTTGATAAAACTTTACAAAATACTCAGAATGGATGTAAGCAAATAAAAATGAATCCAAAACAAAGCACTTTGCATTTGTACCAAGCGTTTCATCTGGTTCTCTAAAGCTAAGATAACTAGCACCATAAACCTTTTTGTGGTTTTATGGCAAAACTTTATTTAAAAAAAATCAATGTATGTCTTAAAGGGAACCTTTCACCAGATTTTCTACAGCTTGTGACTAATTCCTACTAGTTCCCCGGCATAAACACCCTTCTTTTAGCTAACAATTATTTCGCTAACATCCCTATAAATCAACTTTATTTTACACTAGCTATAGCTCCCGGCGTTGCCCAGACTATAACAAAATAGAATGGGTTAACAAAAAGTATTTTATCTTTATCTATCTCTCTGTCTGATTGTCTCTCTCTCTCTCTCTCTCACTGTCTCTATGTCTCTGACTCTCTTTGTGTCTCTGTCTTTCTCTGACTGTCTCTATCTGTCTCTGTGACCATTTCTGTCACTGTCTATCAATCTCTGACTATCCCTGTCTCTGATTTTCTCCAACTGTCTCTCTCTCTGACCGTCTCTGTCAGTGATGGACTCTGGCTTTGACTGGCTCCAACCATGTCTGTCTGTCTATGATTGTTTCAGTCTTTCAGCGTCTGTGATGGTGTCTGTGTATCTCTGACCATTTTTTTCTCAGAGTGTCTCTAACTATCTCAGGAGAATATTACTACCTGGAGGCTGCAGGATTTGTGATGATGTCATGATCACATGACCTGTTGGTGAAAGCAGTGCACAGAGCTGGGGACATTACTGGTGTGCTGTGTGGGGGACATTACTTATGGGGCTGTGTGGGCACATTACTGGGGGACTGTGGGCACATTACTGGTGGTAACTTTGTGTTGATCATTACTGGGGTGATGTGTGGGGGACGTTACTGAGGGGGATGTGTGGGGCACATTAGTGGGGGGCTGTATGGGAGACATTACTGTCGGGTTGTGTGGGAAACATTACAGGGGGTATGTGGGGGATATCACCAGGTTCTGCGTGATGACATTTTTTGGGATGTGTTCACAGATGGCACTAGGACGGGCCTTGGTTTTGATTCCAGTGAAACGCATGCCATCGTTAAAGAACACCTGGTGTCTTGTATTGTTTAAATGCAAGGCAAACGTGTGAATGCAGCTCTAGGGTGCAGTGACTAGGGGGTTATGTACAGGAGTGGGTATTACTGAAAGCGTGATACACATGCATTGGGGCCCGTGATCCAGATCAGGGCAATGCATTGAACACTGCATATACCAGACACCATTACTATCACTGAACTGAGGTGAGTTGCATAAAAGTTTACAAACTGATTTTTTTTAACATTGCAGCCATGGAAAGGAACCATTTAGGGATAAGGGCAATGATTATTTTGGGTGGGTTACTTTAAAGGAAACCTACCACTTGTAGTGGCAGGTTTCTGATGGAAATACCGGGCACCAGCTCAGGGTGAGCTGGTGCCGGAGCTTATTTTCGTTAGTGTTTTAAACCGCGGTATCGAGGTTTAAGACACTTTTTAAACTTTATAGCCGGCGCAGGCAGGTACGCGCTCGGCGCTTACCGTGCGCGCGGCTACATAGGAAGTGAATGAGAGCCGCGCGCATGGTAAGCGATACCGCGATACCGTGGTTTAAAACACTAACGAAAATAAGCTCCGGCACCAGCTCACCCTGAGCTGGTGCCCGGTATTTCCATCAGAAACCTGCCACTACAAGTGGTAGGTTTCCTTTAAATAGTAGGTTGTTCTTAAGAAGAGTATAGTGAACTCTCACTATATAGAGTACTACAGTATGTGAGTAAGATGAATATTGAGGAGATTGACATGACAAGAGATATATACAGTATTGTGATTGATGGCTAAATCTACACAAAAAGTTCATACAAATTAATAGGGGTCTCGGAGAAAGGGTATTCAATTTACATTTGTAATGAGGATGTGGTAGTAGGCAGCTTGATGGTAACATCACATCAATTAAAAAGATTGTCAATAAGAATTAGGCACATCTGTGCAATGCCGTATGACTCTGCTCTGTTAAAGGAACAGAACAATGAAAGCAAGTGAAGTAAAAGTGACACAAACAAAACCCAAAAGATCACATTGGCTACACCTTGTATTTAAGTGTTTGTTACTTTAGCCTTTTAGCCTTCTTACATTTTTTTTCCTCTTTTCCTCTTAAACTCTTTCTTTCTTTAAACATTATGGTGCTTATTTACTAAGGGTCCACGGCCGCACTTTCGTCAGACTTTCCGTCATTTTAGGTTTTGCACAGCTGTTACGGGTATTTAACAGTGGATTGAGTAGCATGCGATCAGATTTTGGCAAAGCTGCACTGGCTGTCATGCGACAGAATACGACTGATTCGGACTGAGTGCGGGATTTAACTTTCAAATTGTGTCCCAGGATAAAACACTTACATGCACCAGGAAGAAGAAGGTGAACTCTGTCGGACCTGAGCGGGGAAGCGACACATGCAGGATATCTGGCGCACCATCTTAGGGAATCGCAGCACAGCGCATGATCGTCGCACAATGCACTTCTGTGAACTCCTCCGGACGGATAAGTAAGTGTGCCCGAATTTGTTTTAGAATAATTATAGACCAGAAATCAGAAACTTGATCCAGTCATGTTGTATTTTATTTTTTATTTCTTCTGCATTTTATTCTACTTATCTACAAAAAGTGGGGGTCTATGAAAATATTACATATATTTATTATATTGACACAGTTGGTTTGGCCCAACTGGGAACCTGCATATTATCCAGTGGGTGCAATAAAAAGGTGCGTCCCAAAGACCAAGCAAATTTTTTTTCAGTATTTACATAGATGCAAACAGGCACCAAACAGGTATGTCAAATTTTTATGGTATTTTAATCCATTCCACACTGGCAAAGAAATCACCCTGTATATGTCCATAAATTAAATTATATGCAATAATGAGCAATGTCACAGGGGGAAAATATGTAGTTCCCTGGATCAGGGGAGTGCTGAAATTTGGACATCAGCACTTCTTACTTTATTTAACATCAAGGGTTAGCTTTCATTAATCTATAGTGTTTTTATATACATTCTGTTTATTACAACATCTGTCTAAAGTAGCAGAAAAGGAGACATTTCTGACTGTGTATCTATATTTCTCAGAAGTGAGTACCGTATTTTTCAGACTATAAGGCGCACAAAAAATCCTTTGATTTTCTCAGAAATCAAAGGTGCGCCTTATAGTCCAGTGAGCCTTGTATATGAACCTTACTTATAGACAACAGCTGCCTTGAACTGTGCACAGGTCTGCCACCTGCTGCGCCTTATATATGAACCTAGATGTTTTAGCAGGCATTTATTGATGGTGCGCCTTATAGTCAAAAAAAATAAGGTAATTTTCCGCAGATTGCTTTGCAAAAGAAAAACAGACTTGTTTACCAGACAAGCAGACAACCTGACCTTTAGAATGACAGGTGCTGTCTGGAGAAGTTGTTTACACTTTAGAAACTCTGCCATAGAATATAATGGGGACTTGATGGAAGTCTATGGGAAAATGATTTGTCATTGTGCTTGTGCTAAAATGTAACCACTCCTCCCCTGGTAAAAAGTATATAAGGAGAATAGTCCCAGTCCATAGTGTCTTGCAGTTAGGTAACAGAGCTTGGAGGAGAAGACTGCCAGTCTTCTCTGAGCAACCAGAAGAAGAAGCTGAGACGGGGATACTCTGCCATAGACCCTGGGCTCCTAGATTGTGACCAGAGTACCAGCCCATTGTGACCAGAGAGACAGCCCAGGCCTTTCCTTCTTCTCCCAGGAAGGAGATTGGAGAAGTCAGCCCTGTGATTTGCTGGTATTGCTTTGCACCTGAAATTCTCCAGTAAAGAAGGAAACTGTTTGGGATCATTGTCTTGGTGAAATGCCTTGATGTTCTCCTGAACACTTCCTTTTGGTATGGCTTTTTGGACTAATATGGAGAGCCTTTGGCCTTCAAACATGAGGTGTGCACTTTAGCATCCAAATAGTTCCATATTGGTCTATCCAGTCTTCCCACAGGAATTTATCCTAATTTTTTTGCAGGTTTGTCTAAATGCTATGGAGAAAACCTGATATGTTTGCTCCATGAACATGTTTTTGTTTAGAACTAGAGGTTTAATTGTGAGCGTGTATATAGAGCATGTTGCTTGGCTCTTTGGCAACTCTACTCTTTTTACTCCTCCCTCAGAAATCTGCATGTTTTCTTATAGTCAGGTTAAAAAGGTCTTGAGGCAGCTCTAAGGTTTTACCCATCATGAGACGTTTTTTATTTGGCACCTATGTAGGGAGACACCTTTTTTTAGGCCATCAGTTGAGCTAACTGAAATCATTTTTAACTAAGATTGCATTTTAATTACTGTATGATTTTCCCTGGTGTCATGACTTTTTGCTTCTCTCTCACTCTCACATTTTATTCCTGTGACATTTCTTATTTTTTACAAATGTACTTTCTAATACATTTTTAACTTTATTTTATGGACATCTATGGTTTGAATTCTTTGCCAGGATTGAATTGATACAAAAATATATCCATTGTCTTATCTTGTCTTGTGAAGCCTACCTTTTCTGTATGTTAGGATCCAGCACTACGGTGGAGGAGCGAATTTGTTGCTTTATATGCTCCCCCACCAATACACTTCTTTTATATTGTATGCAACATTGCATAGGTTTTCACAATCAATTCCTTCTATGACAGATGACATTAGTAAAAATCAATAATATATTAATACACTTAGGACTTTTCCATAAAGTTAATGTTGCATATAGTAATATCTATCTATCTACCTACTATATATATATATATATATATATATATATATATATATATATATATAAAATGATAGTAATGATACGTTTGCAGAGCATATCCAAAATATCTGGATTGAGCAGCAAAATCTTACTACGCAATTATTTTATGTCCCTTTAAAAATGATCCAAAGTGCTGTCTCAGCTGCTTTTAATCAATATGAGATCTAATTAAGTAGAATGTCATGCAGGTTTCCCATTAAGTGAAGTGCCTTGGCTGGAACATACCATGTGAATAGGTGGTAAGGTTTTTTTTGCTGATGGTATGGCTTTGCTAAACTGGTGCAGTCCATTTGTAGGTAGGAACCTTATAAATAGAGAAGGAGTAATCCTCCTGTTAGACAGGCAAAGCATGCCAAACAGTATCGCTGGAATTAGCTATATAATTTATACCCACTATAACATGAACATCTTGAAGGCGGAGGCAGCATAATAGGATTTTTCAACCTAATAATGATAATGGAATCCAGGAGCTTAGTAGAGGCAAAGAAAAAATGGGAATAGACCATTACTTACCTTAATGATCCAGCACAAGAATATAACAGATATTATGAAATATAGAAATGAGAAATACATTCTATCTATATATCTATCTTTTTATCTAGAAATAGATATATTTCTTTTTTATCATAATAGGTACTCAGACCTACCTAATATTTATTCTAAGGTAACAATTGGATTTTCACTATGTTATATTGCAATATAATTATGGCGACTGCAACAGAGGACGAGGTAACTGCACCAAAGTCTATTTCTAAGCCATGGACATTCTGCTTGGACATAATCAATCATATGGAATCTTGAAAATAGTTGTCCATTTTCAGCAAATAAGTGATATTGTCATACAATTTTCCAGTATATTTTCTGTATCAATTCCTGATGGTGTTCTAGATAGAAACCTGTCCATGGTCTTGTGATGAACACATAGGGGCTTATTTACTAAGGTCCCGCAGCCGCATTTCCGTCGAGTTTTCAGACGTTTTCAGGGATCACGCCTGGGATTGCGTTGCATGTGATTGTTTTGTGTCACAATTGTGCTGGCTTTCATGCAACACAAATCGGGGGGAGGGCCGTCAGACAATCTGACGGATTCAGACTACCCGTGGGATTTAACAAATCAATTTGTGTCGCAAGCCAAGCACTTACATGCACCAGCATATGTGTGCCTGTGTCAATCTCCTCACCTCTACACTCATCCAGCTCCCAAACCCCTCTGCCCTTCCTGTCATGTGCATTGAGGAGACAGGGGAAGAAGAGGGACAGTGTGAGGAGAGGAAAAATGTATGAGGAGACTGAGACGTAGATACACACTAACTGCAGCTATTGGAACCTATCACCAGCCAAAAATTACATTCCTGGTGATTGATTCACTTTAAATTATTTCCTTCTATTTGGGACAGTAGGTTTGATAGCCGCTTTATTGGGATTATTACTGTTAAATTCAAATGTTCAAATGTTCAAGAGTCAAATGAATAGATTTTTGCCAGAGTGGTTTCTCGTTAGGACATACACTTATTGTTAGCTGGCCATACACTTCAGATACTTGCCAGCTGGCAACTATTCCATTCCTAGTGGCTGATTATGCATGTGTCTTAGTATCATAGTATCATAGTATTATAGTATATAAGGCTGGAAAAAGACGCAAGTCCATCAAGTACAACCTTTAAGAATTAAATAAATGTTTTATCCCCATAACCCGTGATATTTTTTCTCTCCAGAAAGTCATCCAGGCCTCTCTAGTACATGTACATAGAGTCCACCATAGCAACCTCCTGCGGCAGAGAGTTCCATAGTCTCACTGCTCTTACAGTAAAGAACCTTTGTCTATGGTGATGGTAGAATCGCCTCTCCTCTAGGCGTAGAGGATGCGTAGAGGATGCCCCCTTGTCCTGGTCACAGGCCTAGGTACAAAAAGATCTTTGGAGAGATCCTTGTACTGTCCGTTCAGGTATTTGTACACTGTAATGAGGTCTCCCCTCAGTCGTCTTTTTTCTAAACTGAATAATCCCAAATTTTGTAATCTGTCAGTGTATTCTAATCCCCCCATTCCCCTAATAATCCTGGTTGCTCTCCTCTGCACCCATTCCAGCTCTACTATATCCTTTTTATACACTGGTGCCCAAAACTGTACCCAATATTCCATGTGTGGTCTGACCAGGGATTTGTATAAGGGCAAAACTATGTCTTTATCATGAGAATCTATTCCTCTCTTGATACATCCCATAATTTTATGTGCTTTAGCAGCAGCCGCCTGGCTCTGGTCACTAAAATTAAGTTTACCATCCACCAATACACCAAGTCCTTTTCAGCTCCAGTTTTACTAAGTAATTGACCGTTTAGAACATAATTATACTTTTTGTTTCCATGGCCCAAATGCATAACTTTACATTTATCTACATTAAACCTCATCAACCATTTCTCTGCCCACTCCTCAAGCTTCCACAAATCCCTCTGTAATGCTAAACTATCGACCTCAGTATTTATTACTTTACACAGCTTAGTATCATCTGCAAATATTGAAACTTGACTATGTAAACCCACTACAAGGTCATTAATAAAAATATTAAAAAGAAGTGGCCCCAATACTGACCCCTGTGGCACTCCACTGGTAACATCAACCCAATCTGAGAATGTGCCATTAATGACCACCCTCTGTTTTCTATCACTAAGCCAATTACTTACCCAAATACACAGATTTTCTCCTATTCCCAGCAGTCTCGTTTTATATACCAACCTTTTACGTGGCACGGTGTCAAATGCCTTTGAAAAGTCCAGAAATACAACATCCACAGCGTCCCCCAGATCCAGTCTTGAACTTACCTCCTCGTAGAAGCAAATCTGATTAGTCTGACAGGACCGATCTCTCATAAACCCATGCTGACGCTGGGTTATAAGGTTGTGCACAGTGAGATACTCCAGGATAGCATCTCTAACAAACCCCTCAAATATTTTCCCCACCACAGCAGTTAGACTCACGGGTCTCTAGTTTCCAGGATAGCTATTTGATCCTTTTTTGTATATTGGTACCACATTTGCTATGCGCCAGTCCTGTGGAACATAACCAGTCCTCAGTGAATCTTCAAATATTAAAAATAACGGTCTGTCTATCACGGTACATAGTTCATGCAGAACCCGGGGGTGTATGCCATCTGGCCCCGGTGATTTATCTATCTTAGTGGTTGCGAGGCAGCGCTGTACCTCTTCCTGGGTTAAACTGTTGACATTCCAAAAAGAATTTACATTATTCCTCATTGTGTCTTCCACCATGGGATTTTCCTGGGTAAAGACAGTTGAGAAGGCGACATTCAGTAGATTGGCCCTTCCTCCTTCCACCATGACCCCCATGTTATTTCTAAGGGGACACACACTCTGATTTTAGTTTCTTATCATTTATATACTTGAAAAATAATTTGGGATTATTTTTGCTCTCCCTGGCAATATTTCTCTCAGTCTCTATTTTTGTGGCTTTTATCTGCTTTTTTTCAGGATTTATTTTTCTCTTTATAATCCTGTAATGCCTCATCGCTACCTTCACGTTTTAGCACCTTAAACGCCTTATCTTTCTCGCTTATTGCTTTCCTTACAAGACTAGTTAGCCACATAGGCTTTTTCTTGTTCCTCTTATGCTTTTTCCCATAAGGTATGTGTTTCTCACAGGACTTTTTCAGAATATATGAGAAAAAGTCCCATTTTTGGGGGGGGGGGGGCTTTTGTCTTTGAGAACATTATCCCAGTCCATGCCTTTAAGGTCTTCCCTTAGTTGCAGAAAATTTGCCCTCCTGAAGTTTAGAGTGTTGGTGGCCCCTTCCCTAACGCTCTTATTAAAGCGTAATACAAAATCAATGATATTATGATCACTATTCCCCAGGTTCCCCCAACCTGTAGTTTTGATACCCTATCAGATCTGTTGATTAGGATAAGGTCCAGCAGTGCCCCACCTCTTGTTGGCTCCAGGACTAGCTGCGACAGGTAATTGTCTTTTGTTGTTGACAAAAACCTGCTACCTTTGAAGGACCTGCAGGTTTCTGCCCCCCAGTCAATATCTGGGTAATTGAAGTCCCCCATGATAAGTATTTTACCATGCTTTGAAGCCGCATCCATTTCACTTATCAGCATTTCCTCTGCTGCCTCCATTATATTTGGAGCCTTATAACAAACCCCTAGTAATATTTTATTATTCTTTTTCCCTCCTCTTATCTCCACCCATAGGGACTCCACATTTGCGTTACTGATGTCATCTCGCAAGACGGGCTTGAGGCAAGAATTCACATATAAACAAACCCCTCCCCCTTTTTTATTTATACGATCCTTTCTAAAAAGACTATAACCATCTATAGTAACAGCCCAGTCATAGCTACTGTCCAGCCATGTCTCGCTGATACCCACTATATCAGATTTCCGCTCCAACATCAAGAGTTCCAGTTCCTCCATTTTGTTTGTGAGGCTTCTGGCATTTGTGTACATACACTTTATTTGGTTTTCCCTGTCCGTATTCCTTTTGTTCTTATTCCCCAATCTCATTCCAGCCCCCCTTCCTCCCCCATGGACTATGACTCTTCCCAGCTCTCTATCTACACTGTCTATTTGCCCTGCACAAGTGTAGTTGCCCTCCCCCCTGGTCTTTAGTTTAAACACTCCTTCAACCTTCTAGCCATTTTTTCCCCCAAAACAGCTGCACCCTCCCCATTGAGGTGCAGCCTATCCCTACTGTAGAGCCTGTAGCCGACAGAAAAGTCAGCCCAGTTCTCCATGAACCCAAAACCCTCCTTCCTACACCAACTTTTGAGCCACTTATTTACCTCCCTGATCTCCCGCTGCCTTTCTGGTATGGTACATGGTACAGGCAGTATTTTGGAGAAAACTACCTTTGAAGTCCTTGCCCTGAGCTTATGGCCTAAATCCCTGAAATCATTTTTAAGGATCTTTCACCAACCTCTTACTTTGTCATTAGTGCCAATGTGGACCATGACCGCTGGTTCCTCACCAACCCCTCCCAGTAATCTGTCAACCCGATCCGCAACATTCCGAACCCGCGCACCCGGCAAACAACACACTGTTCGGTATGCACGGTCTTTGTGACAGATCGCCCTGTGTGTTCCCCTTATAATCGAATCTCCCACTACCAGCACCTGTCTGACCTTGCCTGTGCTCCCATTACCCTTCTTACTGGAGCAGACAGTCCCCTGGTTGCTAGAGGCCATGTCTTTCTGCAGCATTGCTACCCCAGAGCTGATATCCCCCTCATCCGCCAGCCTGGCAAACTTATTGGGGTGCACCAGATCAGGACTAGACTCCCTACAACTCTTCCCTCTACCCCGCCTTCTACATGTTACCCAACAAGCTGCCCCCTCACTCTGCACCTTCATACTTCCATCCCTACACCCATCTTCCCCAGAGAGCAGCGAACTTCACTCCATATTGTCAATTGCCCGCAGCCTTGAAACTTGCTCATTTAGATCCAGAATCTGGGCTTCCAGATGAGCAATTTTCACACATCCCACACAGCAGTATTCCCCCTCAAATGGCTGTTCAAGGAAAGCATACATGGCACAGGATGTACACTGTGTAGCAATGCCACTTATGGAGTCCATTGTTCTAAAGGGGATTACAATAAGACACTGCACACACTTCAGATCAATGCACACTCGCCACCAAGCTCCCGCACTCGCTTTTCTGATGCTTTTTTAAAGGTTATCTGCCACTAAAATCTGCAGAGCTCACTGCAACAAGATCTGGCTGCAAACCACCCACGTCTTAGATTCAGTAGGTTTGATGAACATTGATCTAATGGGGCAGATTTATCAAGTGTCTGAAAGTCAGAATATTTCCAGTTGCCCATGGCAACCAGCTCAGCTTTCATTTTACCAGTGCTCATGAATATTTTAAAGGGGAGCTGTGATTGGTTGCCATGGGCAACTGGAAATATTCTGACTTTCAGACAGCTTGATAAATCTGCCCCAATGTGTGTAAGATTGTGCTGGACAGATAAGATCACTCTGTAGCTCCCTTCAGAAGGTTGTGGCAAGAATTTTACCCACTTTTCCAAATAAATTTTGGGAGTAATTCTGGGTTATTTGGTTATTTGACAAGATTTTACAACAATCTAGTTGTAAAAGTCAGTAGTTCTTTCAAAAGGGCCCTTTACACATATAAATTGACCAATTTTGGCTGGTTATGTTGAATATCTAATGTGTATGAGACCTCTTTACTCTTCCGAAGTATTCGTAGAAGGCAGGTGTTGGACAGTTAAAGGGGCTGGCCACTTTACTTAAAGGGGTATTTCAGGAATCAGCATAATTCATATACAAATGGGTATTCAAAATAGAAGCTAATGTGTAATTAGTTGTTATTTAAAATTTTGCTCCCATTAGCAGAAAATGCTGGTGACATAGACTGTAATGGAGAATTAAAATGCTACTGGCCCTGTAATCAGTCCGTTAATTTCCTCCGCGCGGTTCATTGCGGAGAAGACACAGGACAGAAGATGGCCACTGGTCACATGTCCACATCACATGTCCTGCACCTGTCTGGGCAGGTCATGTGATCACCACGTTTGGCTGTGGTCAGTTGGTTGCAGTGCATCCAGTATGGCCAGTGTTGTGGTGATGGCAGTTACACATCATTACTATGGTAACAGAGCAGCAGAGTCTGTTATATCATCACTGGGAGCAGAGCATAAGAGGGAGGAGGAGTTACTGAGAACTAAAGGATCTTGGGACTTGTAGTTTCCAGTGGCGGCCATCTTAGTGTTAACTCCACCTACTTTAGAGAGGCCATTCATTTTGTAATTCATAAAATCAAACTATATAAGCTCCGTTTGATGACTAATGACATTTAGTATAGTTATATACATTTATTTATATCATCATGGGTTTTTGTGTCAGACGTTCATATTCCCGGAATACCCCTTTATTGTTTTTTGGAATGTGTAGGGGGGCAGGGTATTACAGGGTATTATTTACTAATATACATCTTTTAAAAGTTCTGCAAAGTCAGACAGAAAACTGGCACAAATGCTTTACTACATGTGGGCCTAAGTCTGCTGAATACAGTCTGGGTATTAGATTACAGGTGGATGTTCATAGATCATCTTCTCACCTGGCTCTTAATACAGTATCTGTACCTTCAGGTACACACTAAAGTTTGAAACACAAAGAGGGGATTATCAAGGCTTCTAATGGCTTACAAGCCTAGATAAAGTCACAGATTCTGGCAATTCCGCCTCACACACAAGCTTGATTGATAAATTCATCTTCTAGGTTCCTATGTAGGCCGTAACCGTCACCCCTCATTGGTCAGTTACTGATTTTGTAGGGACATGCCCCCCTTCACTATTAAGAACCTGTTGTCAATTAATTTATATATTTCTAGTAGGAATTACACAATAACAATGTCGAAATTCTATGAAGGGATGTTCCATAATGTTTTATGTGGAAAATTTTCTGTCAAATGCAGTGTGATGATACAGAATGACTTTAAAAGGATTTTCTTTTCATTCCCTTATTGATTCATGTTAATAACCCTTTAACCTCATTAACCTCCACATACAGAAGCCATTGTCTACTGCTGTTGTGGCAGTTGGAAGCTGAGCCGTGATTGGTTGCTATTCTGCTACAGGTCATTAATATGAGCTCTGCGCTGTAATTGGTTACTATAGGCAATGAATATAAGATGCTTATGTGTGAGATAAGATGGATAGGGGGAGATTTATCAGAAGTGTCTGAGAGCAGAACTGTTTTAGTTGCCCATTGCAACCAATCAGAGCTCAGCTTTCATTTTCCCACAGCTCTGATTGGTTTCCATGGGCAACTAGAACAGTTTAACCTCAGACATTTATGATAAATCTGATCTGTGCTCATCCTTGAAGCTCTGGAGCCCAGTGTTCAATGTGTTTATTTATCAACTGTATACAAGTGGTCCCCGACTTGAGAACACCCGACTTACAGACAACCCATAGACCTCTGGATATGTTGGTAATTTACTGTACTTTAGTCCCAGGCTACAATGATCAGCTATAAGAGTAATGTAAGGTGTCTGAAATTAAGATTGATTGTTAATCCAGGTTCTTATGACAACCCAAAGGTTTTAAAATTTAATTGTCACAGAGACCAAAAATATTTTGTCTGGAGTTACAATTAAAAAATGTACAGTTCCGACTTACATACAAATTCAACTTAAGAACAAACTTAAAGAACCTATCTTGTACGTAACCCGGGGTCTGCCTGTATTTAATTCATTCTGATTCAATTAAGCATGATCAAATCAAGGAGGGTTAGCATTTAATATAGGGAGGTATTAAGATTTTGAATATCACATTTCCCCAAACTCCCACATACACATCATCGCTGTGACTGAACATCGATGCTTTTTCAATGGAAAGAAGAGAGTGAGCATGTCTGTCTGTCTTAACCAACTCAGTAAAGCCCTGGAAGTCACTCCAATCCTGTTTTTTGACCTTGTGGAGAGCAGTATACAAAATTTTAAAAATGTATTAACATAAAATACAAATAATGAATGAAAAACTAAATGATCACACTACACTAAAACATTACAATAGGCACCAGACTTCTCCATAAAGGTACAACAGTTATCTCTATAGAGACAACCAAAACACAATAAGGAAACCAGTTTTAACACAATTTTTTACAAATTTTTTTTCAATTAACTTTGATTGAGATGTAAAATGGTTAGAGAGGTGAAGAGGTCAGCACTGAAGTCAAGCTCTCCCTGCCTCAGAATGTCCCTTTTCTGTGATTGTTTTAACACACCAGACTTAGGGTGGATTCACATTGGAATTGTCAGAAATTTGTCTCTGTTTTTCTTTTGTTTTGTCTCCACTTTGCCAAAAAAAAATTAAGGCTTAACATTGATTAGGAAACACTTGGCTCCCCAGTCTCATCAGTGGAAAAAGCTGATCTGTCTTTTCCACAGACTTCTTGGCCATTCATGATTGGCCTCAGTGGAAAACAACGGACAGGTTTCAAATTTTTTTAAAAAATGTGAAAATTCCATTTTAAATCAATGGCTCAGCACGGCATCCGTAAAAATCGCTAAGCCATAGATGTTAAAAACAAGGTTAAAGAGCCCTTAAGGAGAGTTAGTAATCACCGTGGACATAATGGGGGTCATTTACTAAGGGCCCGAATCGCTTTCTTTCGTCGGGTTTCCCGAATTTTTCCGATTTGCGCCGAATTGGCCCGGGTTTTTGGCGCACGCGATCAGATTGTGGCGCTTCGGCGCCGTCGTGCATGCGACGGAAATTGGGGGTGTGGCCACGCACTTACCTGCACCAAGAAATAGAAGGAGAACACCGACAAACTCCAGTGGACCACGGCGCAGCAGTGACTCCTAGTGGATATCGGTGCACAGACCTTAGTAAATCCCGTCCGGACCCGAATTAGCGTCGGAGAACCCGCCGCTAGATCGCTACTGGACCGGGAAAGTAAATCTGCTCCAATGTAATCAAATGCAGCAAAAGAAACATTGAGACAGGGAGAGCTTGACTTTAGTTCTAAACTCTTCACATCAATGACTTTATAACCATTTTACATCTCAATCAAAATAGATTTTTTGAATGATCCTACCAGACTGGGCCATGAAAGAAATAGGATCTGGAAGGTGTTCAACTGCCTGGTAACATTCCAGTAGTTTATTAGATCAACTTCCTCTGATAGGTTCCCTTTAAACTATCCTTCTGAAATTCCTTAGTGAAGAACCACTTAGCTGCTAGAGACTGATCTAATTAAAAAAGACCACACCATGGCAAGGGGTGTCACCTGAACCAACCTAGGTTCCTAGAGATGCTCGGTTACATGTCATAAAAGCAGTCTTCTTCATAATATAAAATGTCGGATTTTCAGAACGACCCTCTTAACCTTGGCCATAAGCGATCATGATCTATTGTTTGGAAAATTCTTGATGCTGTCCGCTTGAAAGCTAAATGCTCTGTGTTGTGTACTCTGCTGTGACTCACATTTATTCCTAAAAACACAGTAATTGGGGATTTGAATTGAATCAAGACCAATGCCATTTCGACATAAAAAAAACTACATGTCAAAATAAACCCTTGTATATCATGAAAAAAAAGCAATTACGTGAGGAAATTGCTGGTAATTGGAGGATAATCATTTTGTGTTTCTTGATATTTATCCAACAGAGCTGGTACTTTCTCCTTAATTATTCATGTTGTCTCTTGGGTTTCGAGACCTCATCTTCCATTTGTTTACTCTTCTCTCAGAGAACAAACATGATATAAAGCAAGCCGACTCTTCGTCAATAACAGATGTCTGTCTGTCCGACCAAATTACATCCAAACATTTTTGGTATTTCCAAGCCAATCCTCTAAGCCGTGCTGATAAACAGCTAAAAAATGTATCAAATGTAAAGTAAATAGAATATCTTGTCACACGACACAGACTACAAATTGCAACCACGCAGTAATAGATCATTTAGATAGTTCCAGTTCAAAATTCATATTGCTATTTTTATCGTAATCATTTTTTATGCCAGCTAATATATTACTGTGTTAAATTGTAGATGTTATACTGGCCCGATTTTCAATCTTCGTAGTAAAATTTATTAAAGGCAAAGTCTATAATAAATATTTGTTATATTTACTCATCTTAGATATTAAAGATATACAGTATCCTTATGCACTTCTGTGACCCATCTCAAGAATGGAGGTCCTGGACCCCTGCCTAATGGCCAAGAAGCATCCTAATCTCTAACTCCGGATTCAAGTTTATGGAATCCCCCAAAATAGCGAAGCTTAAATGGAGAGCAGCGATGAGCAGAAATGATACAGGGTTTAGGGGACCACAGGGGTTAAGATTGCTGGGATTATCGAAGGTAAGGTGAGAACTTCATCTCTCTTATATTTACAACATGAATGTTACAAATATTTGAGATAATAAAATCCTTTTAAAGGGGTTGTCCGAGAGTAATGAAAAAAAGACTAAAGGTGGCTGGAGGGGGCTGCTTAAGAAAATAAAGATCTACTTACCTCCCTTCGGTGTCCCGTGCTGCTGTCGCTCCGGTCCGGTCCGAGCGCCATGCAAACAAGGACTCAGCTTCCGGCCGGACCCGACAACCTTCGGCCCATATTCCCTGTGAATAGGGACGGGTAGGCGTGGCTGGAGGGCACCGGAAGGTAAGTAGATCTTTATTTTTTTTAAGCAGCCCCCTCCGGCCACCTTTAGTTTTTTTTTTCATTGCTCTCGGACAACCCCTTTTAGAAATAAGTCTTGAAAAGCAAGTTTAATCAAATATATAAAGCTGAGTGTATGTATGTATGTATGTGTGAATTTCCTCTAAAGGAATGTGTACCATCGCATTTACAATCACCAAATTTTGAACAGCCGCTCTCTGTGACTCAGGGAACGTCACAGACCAGGTTTTGAGCCAGAATTTTCATCCAACACTTTCCAAAATCCACTTATTAACCTCCACATACAGAAGCCATTGTCTACTGCTGTTGTGGCAGTTGGAAGCTCAGCCGTGATTGGTTGCTATTCTGCTACAGGTCATTAATATGAGCTCTGCGCTGTAATTGGTTACTATAGGCAATGAATATAAGATGCTTATGTGTGAGGTAAGATGGATAGGGGGAGATTTATCAGAAATGTAAAAAAAAAATATGAGATAAAACTGTTCCAGTTGCCCATGGAAACCAATCACAGATCAGATGTAATTTTATAAACTACTGTGGGAAAATAAACTTGAGCTCTGATTGTTTGCCATGGGCAACTAGAACAGTTCTGCTTTCAGAGACTTCTGATAAATCTCCCCATAGAAAAAGTGACAGTCAGAGACAGAGGCAGTCAATTGAATGAGCATGTCAGTGACAGTCACTCGAATGAGAGTGTCAGGAACAGTCACTCGAATGAGAGTGTCAGAGAGAGTCACTCGTATAAGAGTGTCAGAGACAGTTATTTGAATGGGAGTGTCAGAGACAGTCACTAGATTAAGTGTCAGAGACAGTCACTCGAATGAGAGTGTCAGAGACACTTAAATGAGACTGTCAGAGACAGTAACTGAATGAGAATGTCAACGCCGGGAGCTACAGCTAGTAATATAGGATGATTCTTGTTTTTATATGGAGAGTATTGAAGTAGGAAAGTCAGTGGCTGCCATGTAGGTGGTCATATCCTAAAGGTTATTTGGGAAAAATGTAGACCTCAGCTAATCTTTCGGTATATCTTTGAAATGTAATAGAAAAATTGGAGTACAAGCAAGAAACCCATTCCAACTCAAGGAGCACAGACAATTTCATGAAGATGAGGTGAAAACAGGATCATGGTGATATATTGCTACAAGGCCAACTACCAGGCTACAATTCTTAGTACCGTAAGCCAGAAAAATATGAGCTCTCGAAAAAAAGTAATCTTCTGGGAGATAATACAACTCTTGTAGTGGATTATCACTCTGAAGAACAAAGTAACGTTTTGGAGTTCTTAGGTTAGAAAAAGATTTGAGTCCATACATTTTGAATGTTTTACAACTTAAAGAGGACTTGTCAGCTCAATAACACAATATAGCTACACATACCAAAGAAAGAATCTCCCTAGCCCTCCCCAAATAATCACACTGTTTAATTTCTACCTTTATGGGAATATAACGAAAAGCTGTGAAACACTGAGGTACATAGCAGTCTAATCAATGGACCTAGCTTCCAGAGGTCCAGCATATTCACGAGGGAGCGGTCGTAGGCACTCCCCTCTCTCCCAGACCGCCACTCCAACACCAGATGTCCACAGTGACTGCCAGTCTTGATCCTGTAGTCGACACCTCCTCAGACGGCCTCAGACTGCTCCCTTAATAAATACCCCAGACCGCTTGAAGTTAGGTCCATCAATCGGACAGCTATGTACCTCAGTGTTACACAGGTTTTCGATATGTTCCGATAGAGCTAGAAATCTAACGATTTCCGCGATAACTGGGGGAGGGCTAGGAAGATTCTTCCTTTAGTATGTGCAGCTAGATTTTTTTTATTGAGCTGACAGGTCCTCTTTAATAAGTTTAAGGGGAGCATGGTGGCTCAGTGATTCGCACTACAGCCTTGCAGTGCTGGGGCCTGGGTTCAAGTCCCACCAAGGTCAATATCTGCAAAGAGTTTATATGTTCTCTCTGTGTTTGAGTGGGTGTCCTCTGCTGTCTCCAAAACATACTGGTAGGATGATTAGATTGTGAGCCCCATGGAGACAAGGACCACTTTGGCAAACTCTGTGCAGCACTGCATAATCTGTAGGTGCTATATAAATAAAGAATTTTTATTATTTAAGTAAGTCTAAATCAGACAAAAAAATGTTAATGACTAAGACGTATTTAACTATTAAGTGAAAAAATTGTCTCCTTACACTCCCTTCCTTCAACATCTGTAGAGTTATCCCGGAGAAGTGCTGAAGGGAGATTGTCAGCGCCGCGTGGATCCCCAATAACTACTAAGCAGTAGTAATGATGAAATCTTGAGTTTTATTAAAAGACTTAAGTTAAAATAGCAACGCGTTTCGGCCCTGAACAAGGGCCTTCGTCAGGCATATTTGTGGTGTGGTATACACTTTCTTTATATAGAGATGGAAATGAATAAGCCCGGGAAGGGCTGAACCAATGGGAAGCAATGTGGGTACACAGTATACAAGATGGACAATTTTACATAAAAGGAACAATAAAATCATAAAAAGTACGGCAACATAGAGTGTCGCGTTATTAAAATGAACAAATAATACTATATGGTAAAAAACATTATTTAGTGTGAACTATTGAATAAAAGTAACCGGATGTTTACCGGTGGAAAGGGGAGGGGAACAGCTCGTTCCGTGTATTGTGTGGTGTCCGTCGTCATGGAGATCCTGATGGGAGCGTGACGGAGAAGCGTGGAGAAAGGTTACTAGGAGACCAAGGGACTACGGAAGCCTGGTGAGGACAAAAAGATCAGCGTCGGAGGAATAGACAAACCTACTTCTTGAGATGAAATAGCAGTGAATTGTCAGAGGGAGTGATGTGATGGTATCAGGTATTTAGATGGATTCTATTATGGCATTTAATCCGTTTGGGTATAAAGTACCCAGTTTATAGATCCAATAGGATTCACGTCTATTTAGGGTTTTAATTCTATTTTTGTTAGTTTCTTCTATTTGTTCAATAGGTGTTAATGTGAGATTTTCAAATAGGCAGTCCTTTTCCATCGTAAGGTGCTTGGAGAGGCTTTGTTTAAGGTATCCTGCCTTGGCTTTGTGTCTGTGGCCGTTCATTCTTACACGTAGCGTTTGTACTGTGCGGCCCACATATTGTAAGCCGCAAGAGCAGTTGATGACATATATAACGAAATCAGATCCACATGATAGTTCCTGTTTGATTTGAAAAGTTTCACCGGTATGTAGTGATTTTACTGTATTCGTCCCCGAGTTAAGCATTTGGCAACATAGGCATTTTTTATGCCCGCATTTTCTTACCCCTTTTTTGGGATCTGCGATGTTTTTCGGATTCTTGGTAGATCTGAGTTTGCTCGGGGCTAGTATATTTTTCAGCGTGGTATTTTTTCGAAAAATGATTCTGGGTTTATTGGGGATGAGATCCTTAAGGTAAGGGTCCTTGAGGAGAATTTCCCAATGTTTATTTAAAATTCTACGGATTTCTTTATTTCCATTATCAAAGGTAGTGATGAAACTGAGGCTGAAGGGTTTTTTGGGGGGGTTATCGGGTATCTGCTTTTCTTTTGATCTTAGGCAGTCTTTCTGATCGCGTTTCAGGTTCCTGGTATATGCTTCTTTTATTAGAGCTTTAGGGTAGTTTTTGTCTCGAAACCGTTGATTTAATATGCATGATTGTTTCTTATAGTCATCGGTGGTGGTGCAATTTTTTCTTATGCGATGGTATTGACTGAAGGGGATATTTTTTAACCACTTCGGATAGTGGGCGCTGCCGTATTCCAAAAAACTATTTGTGTCTACGGACTTAAAATGTGTTTTGGTTTTGATCTTATTCTGATCGTCATGTGACAAGGAGAGGTCCAGAAACACAATTTCATTGTTATCCATATTCATGGTGAATTCAACACCCCATTCATTTTTATTGAGATAATCCACAAAATTAAAAGCGTCTTGTTCTTCTCCCCCCCATATAAGGAAGAGGTCGTCTATGTACCTTTTATAGTACAGAATTTGTGAGGACCATTCATGTTGTTTATAGATGAAGAGGGACTCGAACCTCCCCATAAACAGGTTAGCATAGCTTGGGGCGGCTCGAGTCCCCATAGCCGTACCTTTCTTTTGAATAAAGAAGGAATTTTCAAAGGTGAACATATTATGTTCAAGGATGAACTTAAGACCATTAATTAAAAAAGATATTTGTTTTTCTGGGAAAGATGTATGATTTTTAAGGTACCACAATGTGGCCTCTACACCCAGGTTATGTTGAATGTTTGAGTATAGGGAGGTGATATCTAGGGTGAGGAAACGGTAGTTTTCTTTCCATTTGAAATCTTGCAGGTCTTTGATTAGAGATGCCGAGTCACGTAGGTAAGATGGTAATTCCGTGACCAGAGGTTGAAGGTACAGGTCAAGAAAATGGGATAAATTACAGGTGAGTGAATCAATTCCAGATATGATTGGGCGACCGGGTGGGTCTGTGAGCCTCTTATGGATTTTTGGTAGGTGGTAGAAGATCGGTATGGCCGGATGCTCTATAGTGAGAAATTTTCTTTCTTTCTTATTCAATATTTCGTTGTTGTATGCCTCCTTGATGAGCTTATTGTAGGCGTCAAGGTGAGATTTAATAGGGTTATTTATTAGTTTGGTGTAGTATTCGTTGTCTCCTAGCATTTTATATGCCTCTTTTAGGTAGTCTGTACGTTCCTGGATTACAATCCCTCCCCCTTTGTCTGCTGCTCTGATTACTAAGGAATAGTTTTCCTTTAGAGCTTTCAGTGCTAATAGTTCAGTTTTGTCGAGATTTTTGTGTGCACTCTGAGACGATTTAATATTGAGGAGATCATTGGTAACCATAGCTTGGAAAGTCTCGAGATGGTGACCCTTAAAGTTAATAGGGTTGAAGGTGGATTTGGGTTGTATATTTTGGTGAGTAACTGGATCAGCCTGAGGGGTTGGAGTTGCAGTGGAACTCTCGGTTTTAGCGGCTTTATTCTTAGTGATGTTGAAATACCTTTGCTGTGTGAGTTTTTTTGTGAATAGAAAATTTTCTATTCACAAAAAACCTCACACAGCAAAGGTATTTCAACATCACTAAGAATAAAGCCGCTAAAACCGAGAGTTCCACTGCAACTCCAACCCCTCAGGCTGATCCAGTTACTCACCAAAATATACAACCCAAATCCACCTTCAACCCTATTAACTTTAAGGGTCACCATCTCGAGACTTTCCAAGCTATGGTTACCAATGATCTCCTCAATATTAAATCGTCTCAGAGTGCACACAAAAATCTCGACAAAACCGAACTATTAGCACTGAAAGCTCTAAAGGAAAACTATTCCTTAGTAATCAGAGCAGCAGACAAAGGGGGAGGGATTGTAATCCAGGAACGTACAGACTACCTAAAAGAGGCATATAAAATACTAGGAGACAACGAATACTACACCAAACTAATAAATAACCCTATTAAATCTAACCTTGACGCCTACAATAAGCTCATCAAGGAGGCATACAACAACGAAATATTGAATAAGAAAGAAAGAAAATTTCTCACTATAGAGCATCCGGCCATACCGATCTTCTACCACCTACCAAAAATCCATAAGAGGCTCACAGACCCACCCGGTCGCCCAATCATATCTGGAATTGATTCACTCACCTGTAATTTATCCCATTTTCTTGACCTGTACCTTCAACCTCTGGTCACGGAATTACCATCTTACCTACGTGACTCGGCATCTCTAATCAAAGACCTGCAAGATTTCAAATGGAAAGAAAACTACCGTTTCCTCACCCTAGATATCACCTCCCTATACTCAAACATTCAACATAACCTGGGTGTAGAGGCCACATTGTGGTACCTTAAAAATCATACATCTTTCCCAGAAAAACAAATATCTTTTTTAATTAATGGTCTTAAGTTCATCCTTGAACATAATATGTTCACCTTTGAAAATTCCTTCTTTATTCAAAAGAAAGGTACGGCTATGGGGACTCGAGCCGCCCCAAGCTATGCTAACCTGTTTATGGGGAGGTTCGAGTCCCTCTTCATCTATAAACAACATGAATGGTCCTCACAAATTCTGTACTATAAAAGGTACATAGACGACCTCTTCCTTATATGGGGGGGAGAAGAACAAGACGCTTTTAATTTTGTGGATTATCTCAATAAAAATGAATGGGGTGTTGAATTCACCATGAATATGGATAACAATGAAATTGTGTTTCTGGACCTCTCCTTGTCACATGACGATCAGAATAAGATCAAAACCAAAACACATTTTAAGTCCGTAGACACAAATAGTTTTTTGGAATACGGCAGCGCCCACTATCCGAAGTGGTTAAAAAATATCCCCTTCAGTCAATACCATCGCATAAGAAAAAATTGCACCACCACCGATGACTATAAGAAACAATCATGCATATTAAATCAACGGTTTCGAGACAAAAACTACCCTAAAGCTCTAATAAAAGAAGCATATACCAGGAACCTGAAACGCGATCAGAAAGACTGCCTAAGATCAAAAGAAAAGCAGATACCCGATAACCCCCCCAAAAAACCCTTCAGCCTCAGTTTCATCACTACCTTTGATAATGGAAATAAAGAAATCCGTAGAATTTTAAATAAACATTGGGAAATTCTCCTCAAGGACCCTTACCTTAAGGATCTCATCCCCAATAAACCCAGAATCATTTTTCGAAAAAATACCACGCTGAAAAATATACTAGCCCCGAGCAAACTCAGATCTACCAAGAATCCGAAAAACATCGCAGATCCCAAAAAAGGGGTAAGAAAATGCGGGCATAAAAAATGCCTATGTTGCCAAATGCTTAACTCGGGGACGAATACAGTAAAATCACTACATACCGGTGAAACTTTTCAAATCAAACAGGAACTATCATGTGGATCTGATTTCGTTATATATGTCATCAACTGCTCTTGCGGCTTACAATATGTGGGCCGCACAGTACAAACGCTACGTGTAAGAATGAACGGCCACAGACACAAAGCCAAGGCAGGATACCTTAAACAAAGCCTCTCCAAGCACCTTACGATGGAAAAGGACTGCCTATTTGAAAATCTCACATTAACACCTATTGAACAAATAGAAGAAACTAACAAAAATAGAATTAAAACCCTAAATAGACGTGAATCCTATTGGATCTATAAACTGGGTACTTTATACCCAAACGGATTAAATGCCATAATAGAATCCATCTAAATACCTGATACCATCACATCACTCCCTCTGACAATTCACTGCTATTTCATCTCAAGAAGTAGGTTTGTCTATTCCTCCGACGCTGATCTTTTTGTCCTCACCAGGCTTCCGTAGTCCCTTGGTCTCCTAGTAACCTTTCTCCACGCTTCTCCGTCACGCTCCCATCAGGATCTCCATGACGACGGACACCACACAATACACGGAACGAGCTGTTCCCCTCCCCTTTCCACCGGTAAACATCCGGTTACTTTTATTCAATAGTTCACACTAAATAATGTTTTTTACCATATAGTATTATTTGTTCATTTTAATAACGCGACACTCTATGTTGCCGTACTTTTTATGATTTTATTGTTCCTTTTATGTAAAATTGTCCATCTTGTATACTGTGTACCCACATTGCTTCCCATTGGTTCAGCCCTTCCCGGGCTTATTCATTTCCATCTCTATATAAAGAAAGTGTATACCACACCACAAATATGCCTGACGAAGGCCCTTGTTCAGGGCCGAAACGCGTTGCTATTTTAACTTAAGTCTTTTAATAAAACTCAAGATTTCATCATTACTACTGCTTAGTAGTTATTGGGGATCCACGCGGCGCTGACAATCTCCCTTCAGCACTTCTCCGGGATAACTCTACAGTATCATTCTGCCATTCCGCCTACTGGAACGGACACTGCAGACCAGAAGGGACTACTAGCTGCCGATGCATGGTATCCTCCAAAGCGCATTATCTGATGCCCCCAGGTGAGCGGCCATTTTCTCACTGCATGTAATTAACCCATTCACGACTACTTCACGAGGTCAGCGCACCTCTCTTCCTCTTCTCTCCAGTATCAGTCCGACTTCCTTCAACATCTGACATCGGACAATGGAAAGACCTCAGGATACCACCACATTAGATGGTCTGCCAGTCCTACCAAACTTAAAGGGTTCGCTGACATTCATCTACTATCTATGGTCACTTTTAGTTTTGTACAGGATTTGAATTCAGTAATAGATCTGCTTTTATGTTTTATTTTACTTAGTAAAACCTAAGAAACCCAAGAACAGTCATCACATGCTGCATTAGAACCCATTCTAATATGGATCAAAACAGTTCTCTGAAATGTAAGCCGTGATTCCAATCTTTACTTGGAGAGTCATGTAGAGTAGTATTATATTAAACAGCTGACAAACATTGAGTTAAAAGCCTAGGTTTTCATCACAGCGCATGTTTTTTCTGCCAGTATGTTTGTTCTGAAAGTAATTTGATTACCATCAGTCTGCAAGGTACAATTATTTATGCCTACAATGAGATTAGACAGGGCCTCTTATCAAAAACAGAGAATACAGTATCAGTTATGATTTAAGCACCAAAGAGACAGCTAGAGTATCAAGAACATGAAGAATGGAAGAATGGAAAATGGAAAAGATGGGCAAAGGCTAAAGCTGGAACATTTCAAAAGCCGGAACATGTTCTACATGGGGGACCATGAATTTATTCCCTATAGTGTAAACCTCTACCTTTACCACACTTTGGATCTTCTATAAAATATTTAAATTGAAAAAGATGTAAGAATGGAACCAAAATCATCAGCCATCTAAGTCCCAGATTCCAAAATACCTCAAGTGTTAAAGAAAAACCTTAAAATCAGGTGCCAATCAGGGGACAGGTGTCAATGTTAGCCACATTTCGTAATGTGGCTTAGTAGTAAATCTGGGCCTTTGAAACAATTGTAATACAAAAATAGCAGTGTAGAATTTTTCATTAAAAAAAATATGTCCTTTTACTAATCGTATTATCTTTCTTACATGTGCCTGGCTTGTGCCCACGTAAGGTCACACGTTCATCAGAAGTTGCCCCATTCAGTAGGCAGCACCCTCAGGTAGGGTATTAAATATCCATTCTCGAATTTCCTATTTTACCTTCAAAGTCAAATGCATATGAGCTGTGAAGAGCTGAAGAAAACCTGAGACGAGTCCCACTGAGAGGCTGAAGAGGGAGCATCATCTCAGGTGCCCATTAGAGATGAGTGAGCACTAAAATGCTCGGGTGCTCGTTATTCGAGACTTTTCCTGATGCTCGAGTGCTCGTCTCTCCGTGCCTGCCGCTGCCCTGGTGTCTCCGTGCCTGCCGCTGCCCCGCTGTATCCGTGCCTGCCGCTGCCCCGATGTCTCCGTGCCTGCCGCTGCCCCGGTGTCTCCGTGCCTGCCGCTGCCCCGGTGTCTCCGTGCCTGCCACTGCCCCGGTGTATCCGTGCCTGCCGCTGCCCCGGTGTCTCCGTGCCTGCCGCTGCCCCGGTGTCTCCGTGCCTGCCGCTGCCCCGGTGTCTCCGTGCCTGCCGCTGCCCGGGTGTCTCCGTGCCTGCCGCTGCCCTGGTGTCTCCGTGCCTGCCGCTGCCCCGGTGTCTCCGTGCCTGCCGCTGCCCCGCTGTCTCCGTGCATGCCGCTGCCCCGCTGTCTCCGTGCCTGCTGCTGTCTCCATGCCTGCCGCTCCCCCTCTGTCTCCGTGCCTGCCGCTCCCCCGCTGTCTCCGTGCCTGCCGCTGCCCCGGTGTCTCCGTGCCTGCCGCTGCCCCGGTGTCTCCGTGCCTGCCGCTGCCCATGATGTCTCCGTGCCTGTCGCTACCCCGGTGTCTCCGTGCCCGCCGCTGCCCCGGTGTCTCCGTGCCCGCCGCTGCCCCGGTGTCTCCGTGCCCGCCGCTGCCCCGGTGTCTCCGTGCCCGCCGCTGCCCCGCTGTATCCGTGCCTGCCGCTGCCCCGATGTCTCCGTGCCTGCCGCTGCCCCGGTGTCTCCGTGCCTGCCGCTGCCCCGGTGTCTCCGTGCCTGCCGCTGCCCCGGTGTCTCCGTGCCTGCCGCTGCCCCGGTGTCTCCGTGCCTGCCGCTGCCCCGGTGTCTCCGTGCCTGCCGCTGCCCGGGTGTCTCCGTGCCTGCCGCTGCCCCGGTGTCTCCGTGCCTGCCGCTGCCCCGGTGTCTCCGTGCCTGCCGCTGCCCCGGTGTCTCCGTGCATGCCGCTGCCCCGCTGTCTCCGTGCCTGCTGCTGTCTCCATGCCTGCCGCTCCCCCTCTGTCTCCGTGCCTGCCGCTCCCCCGCTGTCTCCGTGCCTGCCGCTGCCCCGGTGTCTCCGTGCCTGCCGCTGCCCCGGTGTCTCCGTGCCTGCCGCTGCCCATGATGTCTCCGTGCCTGTCGCTACCCCGGTGTCTCCGTGCCCGCCGCTGCCCCGGTGTCTCCGTGCCCGCCGCTGCCCCGGTGTCTCCGTGCCCGCCGCTGCCCCGGTGTCTCCGTGCCCGCCGCTGCCCCGGTGTCTCCGTGTCTGTCGCTGCCCCGGTGTCTCCTTGCCTGCCGCTGCCCCGGTGTCTCCGTGCCTGCCGCTGCCCACGATGTCTCCGTGTCTGCCGCTGCCCACGATGTCTGCGTGCCCGCCGCTGCCCACGATGTCTCCGTGCCCGCCGCTGCCCCGGTGTCTCCGTGCCCGCCGCTGCCCCGGTGTCTCCGTGCCCGCCGCTGCCCCGGTGTCTCCGTGCCCGCCGCTGCCCTGGTACTATTTTGTTCGCACCGTTCCGCCGTATCTTCCGACAAGTAAGCAGATGTGCCGAACATCTGTAATCTATTCTTCACTGTGTTTTTCACTGTGTTTTTCACTTAAATGATCCTGTGTTCACTGTTTTTATTCTATTCTTCAATGTTCTTCACTGTGTTTTTTTTATTAAATGCTCGATCTCGAGCAGGGGAAATACTCGTCCGAGCAACGAGCCGTTTCGAGTACCTTAATACTCGAACGAGCATCAAGCTCGGACGAGTATACTCACTCATCTCTAGTGCCCATACCTTGAACTGTATTTTTACACGCAACTTACTATGCAACCATTATTATTCCTGCCTGTATCTCTCGAACTTGTAGATCTCAATAGCTCAATGATGGGAATTAAAAGGCGAGATACTTATCTTAAAAATAATATCCAAATGATGTATCTAATTACTATATTCTATATAGAGTCTAAACTTAACTTATCTCTGGCAAATTTGACTCTTCACGATTTAAAATTTGGAGGTGATTTTTTTTTATGGGTCCAAGGGTGAATTCTAGAAAGTATATTTCACATCTGTGGGGAGTAGTAGTTTAGTGGTGTAAAAACTGCCAGAAAATACCTCTGTAAGTATTATATTTTCTGTCTAGTATTCCCTATACACACCTGGGTCAAACATCTTCAAGCACTGTCAGGATAAGAAAAGTCAATTTCCTTAATGTATTTTAATTGTTAGATATATTTTTGATGGGATTTAATATCCAACTATTTATTTTTATACAGGCGGTCCCCTACTTAAGAACACTCAACCTACAGACGACCCCTAGTTACAAACGGACCTCTGGATGTTGCTAATTTACTGTACTTTAGCCCTAAACTACAATTAACAGCTATAACAGTTATTAAAGGTGTCTGCAATTAAGCTTTATTGTTATTCCTGATTCTTATGAGAATCCAACATTTTTAAAATCCAATTTAAAAAAAAAAATTTGGTTGGGGTTACAATGATAAAGTATACAGTTCCGACTTACATACAAATTTAAGTTAAGAACAAACCTACGGAACCTATCTTGTACATAACCCGGGGACTGCCTGTATATATATTCCTCTATATTTAGACATGGAACAGGTTGAAACTCATTCACTCCCGCTGTCTGCCGGCACAAAGCAGAAGTCTTCTCTTATTATATTAGAATGTAATTGTGTGTTTTGGGTCCATACTGTGTAGTCTGAGATTTTGCCGTTTCTTCGGTTGCTTACGAAGAGCTATTCATAGACACCATTGTCAGTCATGCGACCAGAAAATGAAATTCAAAATGACAAACAGCGAGCGCAAAATGCAAAGTCCAATAGATTCAGCCTCGATTAACTTGCGGATCCTATTAGAGGAGGATATTTGTGAGGGGCGAATGAATCTTACTTAGAATTAAAAATGGAAAATAATGACAGACTCGGGTAATCTGCAGCGCTTTGTGCTCACCTGTCTGCACACTGTGCTGAATGATGATGTACTGCTCATATTATTACAATGATAAGGGGTAACAGGAAAGCACAATTTTAAGAACTTCCAAAAAATCTATTATTTTAATAAAAACGGATTACAGGGATACTGAATCAATCCATGTTTACATTAGGTGACATTAGGTGACACAAAGATCATGCAAGATACAGCATGAGTCTGACTTATGGCGATACAAAACCCTCAATATCGGTCATCTGGTAAGGATAACCACAATTTTCAAGTCCATGCTAAACATTGCAAGTTCAGATCCCCGAACCCAGACTCAACCCAGTAAAAGCAGGTTGATGGGCTGCCTTAATGGCACGGATCTATATGTCATGGTTCCATTAAAGGGGTATTCCCATTCTTATATGTACTCAGGATAACAAAACAACACATTCTCTAATTTGCAGTTTTTAACAAAAATACAGCATTTCCAAAAAATCCATATCCTCTGTGTCCAAGAAACACATTTCAAAACGGAACATACCCCTCTACACACTAACCGATACTACCCCATAGCTGTCCACAGCACAAACTCTCAGGGTAAATCCAAAGGGGTCTCCATCTACATTCATAAATCTGCCCCATGTAAAATTGTCGAGACCCTCGTCGACCCAGAGGCTAGGTTCCTATTTCTCAAATGTGAAATCC
This sequence comes from Engystomops pustulosus, assembly GCF_040894005.1. Lineage (NCBI taxonomy): Eukaryota > Metazoa > Chordata > Amphibia > Anura > Leptodactylidae > Engystomops > Engystomops pustulosus. The sequence goes on from NC_092411.1 coordinate 257,189,224, forward strand.
AAGGTGCTCTATACACTGTGGCAAACATATATGCCCCGAACACAAACTAAACATCATTTATTCTGAGGGTGTTGGATGATCTTTGTGAGTTCTCCAGAGGCTCATTAATTCTATGTGGAGATCTCAATTTAACCCTCAATCCGCTAATTGACTCTTCCACGACTAGATCTTTCATCTCATTCAGACAAATAAACAAAGTTAGGAAAGCACTTCGTGATATGCAATTGTGCGATGTATGGAGATTGCAACATCCGGACACAAAAGACTACTCCTTCTTCTCCTCAGTGCACGGATCCTACAGCAGATTAGATTATATCCTTCTGCAACAAAACCTCCTCTCGGTAACTCATGTGTCATCTATAGGCTCCATGTATCAGTCTGACCATGCTCCTGTCTCCTGCTCCCTGTCTCTCTTCAGACCACACAAGAAACAATTCAGTTGGAGACTCAATGAGTCCTTGCTGAAAGACGCCCTCTGTTTAACGGATATGAAGCAGGAGACACGAGACTTCCTTAACTCTCAAGGTCTACACTCTACGACCCCACCACTCAAATGGGAGGCCTTAAAAAACCTACTTAGAGGAGTATTAATCAAACATGGAGCTAGGATTAAAAGAGAAGCAGGTGCCAAACTGTCCACTCTCTTCTCTACTCTTAGCACGCTGGAATTACAACATAAACGTACGCTCCAATTGACGACCCTAAGAGAACTGACGGTAGTTAGACACGAAATTAACTCTATTCTAGAGGCCAAACAACAAAGGATCCGTCAGTTGTGCTTGCGCTCATTTTACGAGTGGAGCAACAAACCAGGCAGACTGCTAGCTAGGGCCCTTAAGGACAAAAAGGCATCAACATACATAGCAGCAATCAAAAATTCAACGGGAAAGCAGGTACATACCACAGAAGACATTGCTGATGCCTTCACCTCATACTACCAGTCTCTCTACAATCTACCTTCTCCTTCAGACTCATTCCCAGCCCCGGTCCCCGCACAGTCACTATCCGAATATATTAAAGCGACTGCCCTACCATCACTATCTCCGACGGACAGTTCCGCCCTGGAGACTCCCTTTACCACTGAAGAGCTGGCTCAGGTCATTAAACACCTCCCCCCCGGCAAAAGTCCAGGCCCGGATGGCTATACCGCACCATTCTATAAAACTCTGCAAGAAACCATCTCGCCATGCCTTCTTAAAGCGTTTAACTCAATTTCTGGCACTGTCTCTTTCCCTCCTCCCCTACTTAGAGCCCATATTACAGTCATACCCAAAGAAGGGAAGGACCCACAGCTATGCCCCAGCTATAGGCCCATATCACTCATCAATGTAGATGCAAAGATATATGCCAAGCTAATAGCAAATAGACTGGCTCCACTCTTGGGATCCTTAGTCCACCCGGATCAGGTGGGATTTGTCCCCTCCAGAGAGGCCAGAGATAACACTCTGAAGACCTTCTCCATCATAAGCTACGCTAACAGGACCAGTTCCCCCGCGTTATTGCTCTCCCTTGACGCGGAGAAGGCTTTTGATTGGGTGGACTGGGGATTCCTTGAGGCTACCTTGTCACAACTGGGACTGGGCCCCCTGATGCTGACTCGCATCAAAGCTCTGTACGATCATCCACAGGCCCAAGTTAGAGTTAATGGGACTCTATCCCCACATTTCACCATCAATAATGGGACAAGGCAAGGATGCCCCCTCTCCCCGCTTCTATACGCATTAGTAATCGAACACCTCCTTATTGCAATCAGGTCCAACCCAGGCATAGAAGGTATCCGAATTGGGGACAGACAACATAAATGCTCGGCTTTCGCAGACGACGTCCTTCTATACGTTACGAACCCGTCCGTCTCCATCCCCCACATTATGACCTCGCTTTCAACCTTCGGACACTTTAGTAACCATAAAATAAACATGTCAAAGTCGGTAGCAATGAGCATAGGATTACAGCCGATCCTAATTAAATCACTCAAAGATCATTTTCCCTTCACTTGGCGGACTAATGCCATTACATACCTAGGCATTGCCATTCCTGCAGACTTCGATTATATCTACCCACTGAACTATGGTAAATTCCTACGCAATCTCCAGACAGACCTATCAAAATGGAAATCCAAAAGGATCTCCTGGATAGGTAGGCTGAATTGTTTAAAGATGACGATCCTCCCCAGGCTGCTATACCTTTTTCAATCTATCCCACTGGCATTAAAGTCACCCTTTTTCAATAACCTATCTGGCATCCTGAGTCGCTTCCTATGGTCCTCCTCTCCCCCGAGAATAGCCAAGACCACGCTATACCGCCGGAAATTACAGGGCGGCCTAGGCCTACCCGATTGTAAGGGATACTACTATGCAGCAGTCTGCGCTCGTATCCTTGACCTATGCCACCATAAAAAAGACAAACTATGGATAGGAATAGAAGCAACCCAAACACCCGCCCCGCTTCAAATCCTTCCCTGGACACACACATACAACGCCCACGAACACCACCTTACGAAACTACCATTCGTCACGGAACAGATCTTAAGAACACTTAGCAAGGCCCCCAAAGACTATCGTCTCTTCGACTGTAATGGCCCCCTCACACCAATCACTGAAAATCCGGACTTCCCCCCGGGGGAATCTACCGCATTCCTGGACCTCTTAAGATCGGAAAACCCGCTCATTTTTAAGAATATATTACAGGATACAGGCATTTCCCCTTTTAAAGACCTAGTCCCACAACAACAACTGACCAATCGCTCCCAATGGGAATATACCCAAGTACAACATTTCTACCGGACCATCAAAAACACCAAACAACTCCATAGGGAGATTACTCCCTTTGAACAGTTGTGCATTTCTTCATCCCCCACCTTAAGACCAATCTCCACTCTATACGCTCTATACTTAGACAAGTGGGCAAACAACGCACTACCATTCGTAGAAGCATGGCACAGGGAACTAAATACGACCTTTAACATAGAGGAATGGGAGAAAGCCTTCGAACTATGCCACAAACTCTCCATCTCTAGCAAGGCCCAAGAGACTAACTATAAAATCATCTCTAGATGGTATTGGGTCCCGACCCGACTCCACAAGATCCACCAATCCTGCCCGGCCGAATGCTGGAGATGTAGACAAGCACCTGGGACCATGACGCACATTTGGTGGGAATGTCCGACCATTCAACCATTCTGGCAGATGGTTATCAGACTTATACACAAGGTTACAGGTGTCAGGCTTCACAATGACCCATCCCACCTCCTTTTCTCCATGATCCCCGCCATAACCAGTGCCACTAAACGACCCCTACTGGGGTTCTTCCTCATTGCAGCAAGAGCCCTGGTACCCAGGCTTTGGAAAACTAGGCGGACTCCTTCAGCAACCGATCTCCTACAGGAGATATTGTCCATACAGAGGATGGAAGAGCTTACGGCGGATTCCCACTCCACAGTTGAAAAGTACCTCAAGACTTGGGGTCCTTGGCTTGAATTTCACCGCTCCCCCGACTTCACCACTTTTCAATGAAAAGTAGTCAAAATCCCCAAAAAGACTGCCCTATGGGCCCTCACCCAAAGCTGTCCTGCACTCCCTTCCCAACTTCCCTACCCTTTACGCCTTCCCTCCATACCCTGCAATGTCTATATCACCTCTACCCCTTGTGTTCATTCCCATTTTTCTTGTTAGATATTACTGATTGCAGTATAAATTGTAACGCTGTGTATCTGTGTAAACAAAGACATTTCTCATCTCCTCAAAGAAACCTCTGTGTAAGAGGAGAAGAGATACCCCCCTTTTTTTTTTCTTCTTCATCGTACTACAGCAAATTATGGACACTCAGTTTCTGAATGTACACGCTTCTACGCTTGACACCATTTCTTTGTCATGGTTTTCTGCTGTTGTAAAACTTCTCAATAAAAATCGTTTAATGGTAAAAAAAAAAAATACAGCATTTCACATATATAATTCCAACCTGCCTCTATCAATCCTGGTGTACACAATTTCAGTTGCTCCTAGACACGACCCTGGAATTTCTGACTTAGGGTCGGGGCTGCAATTTTGGATTTCTGTGTGATGCTGTGCAGCTGAGATTTCTGCCTATCTCTGCTCCCTGCACTCTAGCCTCGCCCCCTGCACTCCATGATGGAGCTCACAGACACTCACTTCCTGCCAGCAAACAACACATTGTGAGGAGAAAGAAGCTGCAAGCTACAGGCAGATATGTTCTTTGTCTAGGGAGGGAGACCAGCTATGTTGCAGAGCTGGCAGAGTGGAAAAGGCAGCTCATGGATCTCATCATCTCTGATCTGTCTCTTTCTTTGAGTCAGATACTGGTACAATGTTCAGAAGCCAGATGAAAGTGTATATAGACCTGTACCCTGATAATCTAAGCCCATTGTCAGCACACAGCTTCTCACAGCACAGAGGAATCATGAAGTGTCTGCTTAGAGAGTTCACACTGGAATCTTAAACTGACCACCTAGGGAGTGATAGGAGCTAATACAGCAATAAAACTGAGTAAAATTGTAAAGAAAGGGTTAAAAATAAGATTGCAAATAATAATATAAAGTGCCTACAGATTACGCAGTACTGTTCAGAGCTTGCCAAATCCAATCAACCTACCAGTATGTTTTAGAGTGTGGGAGGAAAGCAGAGGACCCAGAGGAAACAAATGCAAACATGGAGAGAACATACAAACTCTTTGCAGATGTTGACCCTGGGCCTTGAACCTAGGTCCCCAGTGCTGCAAGGCTGTAGTGCTAACCACTAAGCCACCATGCTGTCCCGTATTAAGAAAGCCTGATGCATTCATCTTGTATCCTTCCATGCAGTCACCATTTTAGTTACAAAAGATATAAAAGAATTATACATGTTTGTCTTTTGGCAAATGTTTTGACAGAAGGGCAAAGTTTGAACATGTTAATCATCAAATTCTTATACGTGTAGCTATTAACCAATTGATATTTCATAATGATTCAATATTTTTAATAACAAAAAGGTTAAATAAGGCGTAACATTTTAGAAGTTTAATGTAGGTTCCTTCTCTGTGGGAGGGTTATTCCCTTGCCTACATGTTGCCACTCTTTATTATATTTGCATTGATCCATATTTCGCAGTTTACACCAATGATTTTGTCTCTAGCATCTTTCACTAATAATGGTCTGACTGAGTGATTCAGATACTATTATTATTTTCCAGCCTCATTAACCCGGTAATTAGGATTCAGTTATATTCCTGATTATTTCCAGATAACATGACGGGTCAATTCATCCTGTGAACTTGTCAGCGGAGTGATAGAAAAAATAATTAGTAGGAGGCAGCTGCTTAAGTAAATTAATTTGTCTGAATGCATCAAAGCACATTGGGTTTTATTGATCGCTACAATTTTTAATTTATTTTTGATGAAATTACAATTTCATAATAATTATTGATTTTAAAATGTCCTTATCGAACAGATCTTAATCCCAGGTATTCTACCTTAGTCCTCAGCTAATAATAGAAATTTTGAACACCGATTGTGGTAAATGAATGTGGATAAATGTAAAAATATCTGTGCTAAATTGTTAGTATTTTGAAAAACCTTCCGTAACTATTTCCACCATTGTTTAATGAGCCAACTTCCTTTCAAATAGAATGAACGCTCATCTCCATAGGTTGGGTTTTACTAACCACCACCCATCACAAGACGAGATGTTTCACCTGCCATGACCATTGTACTGGTAGCCATGCAGTATGAATATATGGATGATCCAGAGGTGCAGATAGCATTTAAATAGGTCATATACAAATAAGGGATTCTTATCTTTTCGTAGATGTTATAGTTAATCACAGCAGTGATAACATCCTTCTTCAGGTTTTTACAGTACAATGTGATCTGCCTACACATGAAAAATTATTAAGGAAGTGGTATTGAAAAGTGACCACAACAGTTTTTACCCTTTGTACCCAGTACAGGAACGTGCACTTTAAACCCACAAGGTGACCATATCATTCGCTAATGAATTTGTTTCAATATAGGTTATAGCTAACCTAAGCAGGTCAAGAACAAAGCACTGTGCTTAGTCGAGAAAGTATTCTGGAGAAAGTCCAGGTCAGTCAATAAAGTATTCTGGAGCAATATGTCCTTAAAGGACTCAAACATACCTGTACTTAGGGGTAGATTAGCTGATGCTGGACGTGGTCTTGATATGGCACAGAATTCCTTAGTTTTGTCCAAAAATCGATTTATACACTAGCCAAATGAACCCATACGGCGCTCCTGGGTACCTGACACAGTTTGCTTGGCGCTTGATCACTTGTATAACAATGCACTTGCCTTGATTGCTTGTAAGGTCTCCCCCCACAATTCCTCTGTGTTCCCGAGAGCCAGTGACTTTATTACGCATGGCTGCACTTCAAAGTGGACGGCCATGTGTAATGAACATACAGTGCGTATGCATCATTGCTCTCGTGAGCTCCATGATGTCACCAGCTCTCGGGACCGACAGAGGGAGGGTGGTGGTGCTCGTGTTATGAATTTCTTGTTGTGACCCGGTTCGTCCCTGCCAGCTTTGACCATCCGCTACGTCCCCCACTCTGAACCCGTGCTGCCTATCCTGACCTTCTGCCTGTCACCGACTACGATTCTGCTCAACTACTCTGGACTTCGCCTTGGCCTCCAGCGTGGACAAAGTTGTGCCTGCGAGCGACCTGGTGGTACCATGCTCCCACGCTGCAACAAGTCCAACCTGCTTTGCACCAGGCTCTGCTGAAAACTGGGTACCTCTTAGACTCCGCTTATAGGTGTCGGCTTACGTCATCACCCACGGTGCTACAGAGGATTCACTACCGCTGAGCCTGAAAGCAAGAAAGGGGCCATGATCACGGGGGCGGGCGGGGGGGATGTTCGACTGGGAACCTTTTGTAGTGATGTTACACATAGCTGCCAAGTAATTTCCCCGCCTTGTACCCATGGCAGGATGGATTGTAAGAGAAGTTAAAAAGCAACCAACAAAACACCCTCTAAAGATTGAATGCCCCTCTCCCCCTTTTTATTTGATACTTTATTTACATGGTTTGGTCACCTACTCTACTGGAGTCTTGAGCTTTAATCCATCCAGGGGAAGTCATTGTAAAGAGTGTGTATTGGTTTCTTCTGGACGCTCTGGTTTCTTCCTACCTTATAAAAAAATACTAATGTGTTAAGCCCATGTCATGAAATTGGTCCCATTGTGTGTAAATTTATTTTGGTGCCTCTCTGGAGACCAAGACTGAAGAGAGTAGTTACTTGGGAATGGCCAATTAAAGGTCACATTAACATTCCTCAAATCTTTTTTATTATTATTTTTTATTTTGCAGCTCCACAACCCAATTTCCTGTAATATCTATACATTAATTTCTATAAGACTAAAACATCTATTTATCTTCCTGGATTTTCACCCATCTTGATGCTTTTTCTTATGTTATTAATCAGCTTACCATAGGTGACTATGTATTCTCTCAGCTGTGCCCGGCTTATGTCTCACAGCAGCATGGAGGCAGGGATTTGACAAGTCTGCACACCTTTTGTTGCCATGGATATTTTTTCAGTATAATTTAGATTAATGAAAGTAAGTCTTATTGATTGCTATGGGTGACTGCGGCTCAGTACTATTTCAGTAAATCAATGAAAAGTCACAGATAATGTGTATTCAATATTAACATTAATGATAAGACAATTGTTATGTATTTATTTTTTATATTACAATGTACATGTAGGTACATTATGGGAATCATCCAAGTCATTTGTGGAATTCTCATTGTTTTCTACCTTAAAATTACTTGAAATCCAGATTTAGGATTTGATAATCCCTGGCTCAATTTGGTTTGATAACTATAATTATGAAATGCATCTACCACTAGGATGAAGGATTGTAAACCTAGCACACTGACATACTGGTGTGCGCCCCTCTGACAGGATCTGCTTTTCTTTAGTTCATTTCATTTAAGTGACCAGAGTAGCATCACCTCAGGTCTTTTAGCCTCCCAACATTAGCAAACTGTACCCCATGTATTTATCTGATCACAAGAAATCACAGCTGCCTCCAAGGACTTCTAACCCTCCATGAAGGCTGCTGTGATTTCATGCGATCACATGCATTGGGTACAGTTTCTTAATGATCAAAGGCTAAAGGACCTCAGATAATGTCACTCTGGCCACATGACATGAATGTAACACAAGGCATTGTGTAAAAAATTGACACAAAATTTCCTAAAAGTTAATAGAGCTTTATATTTCTGTCTGTAAAATATTAGCAGACGGTCCCTAAGTACAAGAAAGCAGAGCAGTGATTTAAAGAGACACAGAAAAATGGGGTGTGGTTCACAGCCAGTCAGGAAGAGAGAAGAGTCAAAGCCACTAGACATGAGTCAGAAAAGGTAATTTAGATATCAGAAAAATGGCTTTAATTAAGATAGAGTCTCACTCTGGCAGTTAATTTTAGGCGATATGGGAAGGACTTGCATTTCTTTATCAGCAGGCATTGCTAATCAGGGTGGCAAAATTCTGGTGACAGGTCTTCTTTAAGTTGTGGCTCCGCAGGCTTGTATGGAGCCCTTTAATGGGTTGTTGTCAGAACCCGCAAATTGTTCTGATGGGATCTGGTTTCAGGTTTCTTGTATGCAGCTGCGGTTTGAGTGATGGACGGCTGAGCCAGTCAGTGCTGGAGGTTATCTGTCCGCTCCACCATTTAGCAGCTATCAGACGAAGTAAGTCTTTCCTATCGTCTTGTAGGGTCACTCAAGGACCATCAGTTCGGTTCCTGATAGTGGGTTCGCCCTTGCCAGGGTGGTTTATCTGCCTTAGGCAGAACCTTAGCCCGCAGGGACGTCGCAGGGTGAGTTTGCCACCACTTACCTAGTCTGACAGCTAGCGTCAAGCCTGGTTGTGGTTGTGCGGTTGCTGGACAGGCGTTGACAGTTGTATTAGGAATTTAACTTTGTGTTTGATTGATTGGGGTCTGACCAGAGATCGTGAGTATAAATTGGTGAGGCACGTTAAGCCACTTGCCTCAGGCTGCACCATCTGCAGAAAGATGGTGCAGCATCAGGGGCATGCTCACCTGCTGCAAAGTAGAACCTAACACTTAAAAATAGTAACTTTTCACATCTGATATTGATATTGACCCCTGTGAGCATATGTACCAGAACTACCTCCATTTGAGTGGTGCACCACTAGGGAACATTCTCTCATGGATGATTTATGACAAGAAGTTGAATGGAGCAGTAATTTACATGTGTGAACTTACATTCCATTCCGTTTAAGCAGGGGGACAAAAGACACTCATCTGCATAACCAGTTGCATGGTTTGGAACCCCTCAATTTAGTCACCATAAAGAAAAATGTAACTGGATGCTTAACACAATATTTAATTGAAGCAATAAACTCATTTTAGCATTAATCTTCTAAAATTTGATAAACACAACAACTAAGTGGATCTAATGAAAGGTCATATAAACATTACTTTTCGGAAATGATCGTACAATATTCCAAATTATAGCTTAAGTGAAATATGTCAAACTATATGTGAGTAACTGAGGAAAGAACATATTTTCCTAGTTATTTGTCAGTAAGATAAAAGGCTGTTTTCTCATTTAACATAATTGTTTTTGAATATTTTCTTCACCAGCAAATTGTGTTATTTTGCTTGGAGCCATGAAGGCATTAATAAAACATCCCAATTGATGTTGGAAGTGCCTCGCTGAAGAGCGGTAGTGGCAATCACGGTCGCCAGCTCGCAGTGATTGGCATTTCCTGGCAGTGACAGTAGCAGATATATTTCAGTAATAGCAGCTATTTTAGGTTTCAGTAGTTAGAAATTCTAATAAATCATCATTATAAATATTGAACTTTTTTTTTTAAATGCACTATCCAAAAATTTGATACATTTTTAAATAAAGTTTGAAAAAAAGTGTTAATAGTAGTCTATATTACAATAAATTGGTTCCTTACCTTAATGCCTTAAAAGTAGCCCAACAAGATCACAGGCATTGGACCAAACTTAGGTATTGTCAGCACTGAAGGAGTAGATGGCTCTGACCTCAGGTTGAGACCAAAACTCACTGTTTTGGAAGACACCATATTATAAATAGCGCATTGTAGGAAGGATCCATCTTATAGATATCACAATGGGGCCCAAGACTTTATCTACACCTCTGAGACCAAGCCAGAAAAAAGAATATGCATTGTCATAGATCTGAAATCATGATGTACTCCTAAAGAAAATATGCAAAAATGTTTTCCCTAAGGAAAAGATTCTCCAAGCTACTTTGTGAGGCAGACCCCCTTTACAAAGATAAACTTTGTGGAAGCCTAATGACATGATGTGTGACACCTACTCTACATGAGCAGATACCTCATCTTTACTCTAAAAAGGTTGTTTGTTGAGAAGAGCCTTTTCGGGTCTATTTAGGGTGCACACAGGGCTTCATCTATCATGAGCCTCTGGCAGCAGATGTCCAAGCCCTGAGGGGGGCGACAGTTTAAGGGCAATGTAATGTGGTTGATTTGGGCACCCATTGCCACCCGAATTGCCAGCCAGAATATTCATTTCACCTGTCTGTTTAAAACACAGACACAATTAAAATACAGAGCTCAGGTATCATGGGATGACGTGTCTCGCCTGTGTTCCTGCACAGAGCATCTAGCAGGAGAAGAGTGGGGAGAAGATGGAGATGGAGGCCAGGGTGTGGGATTGTGACCGGAGGAAGGTAACTGATTTATTATTTTTATTTCTGGGCACAAACGTTATATACTATTAAAAAGTAGGGTGACTAAGGGAAGGTTATAAACAAGGGGGCTGCATATCAGGGGGCAGGGAATATGTATATGGATTTATATGGATAATATAACTGGCAAGCTGTATACTAAATAATCAAAGGGGTTGTATATAATGTATATGATTGTATGGATAATATAACTGGGGGCAGTATATAATGTATGTGGTTGTATGGGTAATATGACAGGGAGTGGACTTTACATAACATAATCAAAGGGAGCTGTATGTAATATAATGCATATGAATATATGGATAATATAATGAGGGGGCAGTATATAATGTATATGGATGTATGGGTAATATGTGATGTATAGATAATGTCACGGGAGCCCCCGCAATCCACATTCCGCCATCCTGCTCTTCTCTCGGCTAGGCCATGCGTGCGTCCCCACTCTCTAGGGCGTGCGCTTGCAGGCACTTGAAGAGTAAAAGGGTCAGCGCAACGCTGATTGGCGCTGGCACTTCCGGGTTTCCTTAAAGGCCGGCTGTTCCCAGGATTCCCTGCCGGATTTTTGTGCTCATTGCCATTGAGAAAGCTTCCCTGCGTTCCTTGCTGTGTTCCCTAAGTTGTTCCTGCTCCCTGCTCTGCTGAATTCCTGTTGTGACCTCGGACCTGATCTCTGACCTTGGCATCTCTGCCGCCTGCCCTGACTGTCTGCCTGTTCCTGACCTGATCCTGGATTCCGATTCTGTACCTCTAGTACCATCTCCGGCGGTGGTCCAGGGGATCCACTGACCCCGAACCCTGACATAATATAAAAATTTGGGATGCTGTACGTACTATACATATACGTATAATATACGTACTGAAATTTGTAAATTCAGTCGGCCAAATATAGCCGGGGACTGGGTTACCTAATGGGGAATGGAGGGCAACATTTAATTTTTTGCCTCAGGAAGCAGAAAGGTTAGAATTGGCCCTGGTCGCACCAATCATCCGAGAGTATTATATGCAAGCAACCCCATACAGTTCAAAAACCCTGCTCCCTCTTGGCTCGTGAGCTCCATTTCATTTAAGCTGTAAAAGTGAAGATATTAGATGTTTATTAGCTCATTGTTGTTGTCTCACTTATCAGACTGTACTGCCAAATATTGACCCATCCTAAGGAGTTTACATTAAATCTCAAGCTAGAAGAAACCCTTTTAAAAAGCTTCAATATGGGTCTGGAATTCAGGATGTGTTTCTTCAGTGTTCAAATATTGCAGCTCCCAAATTTCAGGAGAGAGCCCCTTGAAATTCAGAGTATATTTTATATAACTATCTGTGTTGGAACCCAGAACCCAACCAGCAACACCCGCTATTGGTGCTGGTATTGGCGGGTGTTAACTGTTTGAATGTTAACAGCAAAGTTGGTAGAACCTGTATTTAAACCTGTATCTTTTCGAAAACTTTAATCCAGGGATATGTCAATTTTTTTAAGCGGTTACTGGGGCGTGGAGTAGCCGGACATGAGGCTACAAGTCGCAGCTACTCCACGCCCCAGTAGCCTCTTTACTCCGCCTACCATTTAATCTTTGGCGCGCAGCTATGAGGATTGCAAAACCACAGGAAGCCCTCGTCCGAGTCCCCGGAATCTGCGGCGTACTGCGCATACGCAATAGCTCTGGCCCCGGAGCTGCGGCCGTGCAGCCGAATGCGCAGAACGCCGGGGACTCAGACAAGTACACGCAGCTACGAGGAGCTGCACACCGAAGATTAAATGGTAGGCGGAGTAAAGAGGCTACTGGGGCGTGGAGTAGCCGCGACTTGTAGCCTCATGTCCGGCTACTCCACGCCCCAGTAGCCGCTTAAAAAAATGTACATATCCCAGGATTAAAGTTTTCTAAAAGATAGCTGGGACGTGAGGATTAGCCCAAAAAATCTACCACGGTAGAATTGTGATGGTAGGTTCCCTTTAAAGAGCTTACACATACGATCGTTCAGCCAAACCTGGCCCCAAACTTCTAACATAGTCAGGAGTAAGGTCTGGGAAACCCAAACCCGCAAAGTGCAAACTTTGCGGTCCGGGTCCACTCAACACTTTTATGAATCCTAAAATCAAATGGGAATTGTTTCTCTTGAGCTTATACCATTCCTTGGGTAGAACAGTTTAGAAAAAATGGATGGACATATGTCTTTTTTTAATCTTTACAGATTATGTACCTATTTTTGCAAGGGATATATGTGTTTTGGGGTTACTGTATATGGCACTTTATGTTCTATACTGCATATGTCAGTATATGCTTGTACAGTAACATGCGTCAGAGACATCAATCGGGGGTTTACATTGGATTAATGAGAGCCTCAAAGTGTGTTGTTTTACATATTCCTCTGACAATTTCCACAAAGTAAGGATTGTTATAATGTAATGAAGTCTGATTTAATATGTGACATTCCTGACATTTCATTAGACACTTTAATAAACATGTCGTTCTGTATCATTCGTTTTTGGAATACGCATGTCGTTAGCGAAATTACAAGGACTGAATCTATCCCACCCATACTTGTCATACCTTATCCATATCATTTCAGGAAATACATGTTGTAGTGTAGGTGATTACACAGGACAGCGGACACATTACATGTACATCTATATCCCGCCTTCATCTAAGAACAAGCCCCCCTTGAAGATTCTAGATATAATAGGCTTAAATGATGCTTTTGTGTTTTCTCTAATAAAAAGGATTTTGAGAGATAAAGCTCAATTCAAGCGTTTCCCGCTGTGACATGAGCTTTGCTTCCTGTGGTTTTGCAATCCTGAAAACGATGTATTAGAGTATTTATTTTTATCGTAAAAATAATAAAAACGGTTTCCTGTGGCCGATATAAAACAGCCTTTAACTGTTTGTTTCTGCAGCTGCATATTCCATAACCTTTTACAGTGTGTTCATTTGTAATGCAGATCAGTACGGATATAGAAGATCAGGTTCTTTGTACATCATTAAATAAGCATTAATTTAAAAAAAAACTTTTCAAACTCATATATATATATAGAGAGAGAGACACCATATCCTTGCTTCGTGCATTGCGACACATGCCATGCTGGGGATGCTATTCACAACTCAGGGAAGAGGTTAGGATAAAGACTAAAGGCTTCTGCTAGTCCTCCCCTCCCTTGATCCCTAAGGATCTACACATCTTGTAAGGTATTGATGGTGGATTTGAAGGATACATCGAGCAGGCAATTTCCCTTTAAGGGAAATATTGGAATAACTGTTCCTCACTTTTGAAAGGTGATTGCAAATTATCTTTGGACAGAGTTATCACACAAAGTAAAGCAAACCTGACACCAGGAATGCCATTTTTAGCTAATGACAGATTCCAAAAGCCTATGCTATGATGATTTTAAAAATTCCTTCCTTTAGCATCATGAATATTGCCACTACTTTATAAAACTTTATTTCACATGGTGGAAGACACAATGAGGAATAATATAAATTCTCTATGAAATGTCAACAGTTGACATTTACAAGAGATATGGGGCCGCCTCACAACCACTAAGACAAATCACCGGGCCTAGATGACATACACCCCTGGGTTTTGCATGAACTATGTACTGTGATAGACAGACCATTATTTTTAATATTTGATGTTTCCCTGAGGAATGTTTTGGTTCTGTTCCACAGAACTGGCGCATAGCAAATGTGGTACCAATATACAAAAAAAGATCAGAAAGCAATCCTGGAAACTACAGACCTGTGAGTCTAACTTCTGTTGAGGGTAAAATATTTGAGGGGTTTGTTAGAGATGCTATCCTGGAGTATCTCACTCTACATAACCTTATAACCCAGCGTCAGCATGGGTTTATGAGAAGTCAGTCCTGCCAGACTAATCTGATTGGCTTCTATGTTCCTCCTGGATCTGGGGGACACTGTGGATGTTGTATATCTGCATTTTTCAAAGGCATTTGACACCGTGCCACATAAAAGGTTGGTATATAAAATGAGACTGCTGGGACTAGGGGAAAATCTGTGTATTTGGGTAATTGGCATAGTGATAGAAAACAGAGGGTCATCATTAATGGAACATTCTCAGAGTGGGTTGACGTTACCAGTGGAGTGCCACAGGGGTCAGTATTGGGGCCATTTCTTTGTAATATTTTTTATTAATGACCTTGTAGTGGGTTTACACAGTCTAGTTTCTATATTTGCAGATGATACTAAGCTGTGTTAAGTAATTAATACTCAGATAGCTTAGCATTACAGAGATATTTTTGTAAGCTTGAGGAGTGGGCAGAGAAATGATTGATGAGGTTTAATGTAGATAAATGTAAAGTTATGCACTTGGGCTGTGGAAACAAAAAGTATAATTATGTTCTAAATAGTCAACTATAAAACTGGAAAAAGGATTTGGGGTATTGGTAGATGGTAAACTCAATTTTAGTGACCAGAGCCAGGCGGCTGCTGCTAAAGCAAATAAAATTATGGGATCTATCAGGAGAGAAATAGATTCTCATGATAAAGACATAGATTTGCCCTATGGTCAGGCCACACGGGTGCAGAGGAGAGCAACCACGATTATTAGGAGAATGGGGGGACTATAATACAATGACAGATTACATAATTTTGGATTATTCAGTTTAGAAAAAAGACGACTGAGAGGAGACCTCATTAAAATGTACAAATACCTGAACGGACAGTACAAGGATCTCTCCAAAGATCTTTTTATACCTAGGACTGTGACCAGGACAAGAGGGCATCCTCTACACCTAGAGGAGAGGCGATTTTACCATCAACATAGACAAAGGTTCTTTACTGTAAGAGCAGTGAGACTATGGAATGACTTTCTAGAGAGAAAAAATATCACAGGTTATGGGGAAAAAACATTTGTTTAATGATTTAAGTTTGAACTTGATGGACTTGCATCTTTTTTCAGCCTAAACTATGATACATTACCTGGCTCCCAGTAGTGGCAGATATTCAGAGTGCTGACAAAGGCATTTTTTAAAATCAACATAGCTGAAGTCAGAAGTCAGCATACAACAGGAAACAAACGGCGGAATAGAATGCTATCAACAGTTAAAAGCCCCCCCTACTCTGCAATTTTGAGCACAACTGTGCATTGGGGTGCCCTCAGACAGCTTCACTTGGAGGGGAGCTCCAAATAATCTTTACAAAATTATATATAAATCATTGAGCAACTACAATATATGATAATCTAGAGGGCTGTTCCCAACTGGACAATTAATTTCATTTAAATTCCATGAAATACATACCTTCAACTAGATGTTATTTAATAAAAAAATAGTTCCTGTCTGAAGATTATTTCCCATTTATGAAGCCATGTTGTCCCTTAGAAAGAAGATTGCTGTCCTTGGATAAAACCACAACTGCACAAAGAAACAAATAGTTTTTCGTGTATGAAATAGCCGGGAATTACTGCATGTCCCACATCCGTCTTGTGATAATGAATCCAGGTTTTCGGGTCGCTAAATAGAGCATTTGTGACTACTGCTCCCAAAATACAGGGGTGGTCATATCCAAGAGTAACTATCTAGTTTATAAGGGACAACATGACTGCATTTATGGTTATTTTCTTCATATAGGTAATTTTTTTTAACAACACGCAATTGAAGAAATTAATTTATATGACAAATGAAGCAAATGAAATGTGTATGGCCAACTGGGGCTATCCCTTCAAGGAACTGCTCATGAACAATATCAGCTTGGGAGATAAACTGAGCATAATGCCTTAAAACCGTCTCATAACTGGTGTGAAATATGTATGGTTTTTAAATTTTTGGCTTCTACTGTAGAAAAAGGATTTGCCCTACAGGAGAGGGGCATGGCCAAAATAATGCACCAAAATGTTGGGACAATTTTAGGTGTTAAAATCTTTCAACTATTAGGAGGTATAAAATTAGACAGGATAACAGATATAGCACAGTTTCCAATAAATATTTCCCCAAAGGGACCCGTCACCAGAATTTCAGATTTTGACATGATGACTGGATCTATAGACTTTTTAATACTAATTACCATTCTTCTTTTATAATAAATATTCTAAGTTCCATTCAGTTTTAAAAGTATACTTTGCTCCCTGCCAGCAAAGAGAATGGAGGCATGGAGGTGTCTGTTTTAGTCTTCATCACAGCTCTGCCAGATCCCGTTCCCTCTACCTCCAGCTCCCCCCTCCCTCATGCAGCCAAGAGCTCAGCCCATGCTGTAAGCAAATATTTGTAAACTCACATCTAAATGAGGGAAGGGGGAGGAGGAAGTAGTAAGGGGGAGGGCTAGCAGAGCTGTGATGACACAGGATTAAAACAGACACCTCCATGACTAGATCCTCTTTGCAGGCAGGGAGCCAGGTATACTTTTTTTTTATAATTTTAAAACCCAATGAAAGAAAAAAAATGTTAATTGTGAATTGTAGTAAATGATTAGTATTAAAAAGTCCACTAATGGAAATCTACCACCAGGATGAAAGATTGTAACCAAGTACACTTACATACTGTTGTGTGACCCTTCTGGTTTTAAAATTTATGCAAATGAACCTGAGGGGCTTTGGACTCCATAGCTGTTATTTGAACCCAGAGGCCTTTTTGTCAAATCAAGGGCATAGGAAGCAAAAAGAAGAGCAGAGCCTGCCAGAGGGGCGAGGAGCAGACTTGCATGTAAGTGTGCATGGTTTACAACACTTGATCCTGGTGGTAGATTTGCTTTAAATATTACTGTACCTGGTCATTGAAATTTTTTTTTTAAGAAACTCTCAACTAAGAATTAGATTTTAGTACCAAGAACAAATCAAATATGTTACAGAATTTAAATAAATCAATTGAAAGATTCATTTTTGCATTTCAAAGGCTTGAGAACTAAAATTGAGTTAACCTTAAAAAGTGAGATGAGTCAGGGCCAATTTGTCATTGCCACACGTTACCCTTTCTTTTTGTTCTTTAAGTCTTTATTTTCATTACTAGGATGATCCATCAATCATCTGCAGGGGATCAAAATGTGCCCATTAATAATAAAACACATGTTTAAATGATGGAGTTTGACGGATCTTAATTTTGATTCATTCATTGTACTATCTAAGTGAATCAGGCTGAGGCGCAGTCAGCAGGCATCTGTTTCAATAACGCTGAACCAAATACATAACAATTTCAATAAATTAAAGTAGAAAGTCATGAATCTTTGTGAGATACATAAATGCAACCATATCCAAGAGGAAAGCTGTATCATGACATAACCAGGCCATAGGATACAAGAATTAGTATACGATCTTCAGAACATCATGACATCATCATGACAATGTAAAACAGGCAGTCCCCGGGTTACGTACAAGATAGGTTAAGTCGAAACTGTATATTTTATAATTGTAGATCTAGACAAATTATTTTTATGCCCCACTGACAATAGTAGTTTGAAAATGTTTTTTAGCTGTAATTTGACCAGGGATTATCAATAAAGCTTCATTACAGACACCTTACAGCTGATCATTGCAGTCTGGGACTATAGTAAAGCTTCCAGAGAGCTTCACAAGAGGTCACAGTGGGCAGAGGGGTCCGTCTTAAACTAGGGTTGTCTGTAAGTCGGGTGTTCTCAAGTAGGGGTAGTAGTTGTCATAGTATCATAGTCTATAAGGCTCGAAAAAGATGCAAGTCCAGCCTTTAAGTAATAAACAAATGTTTTTTCCCCATATCCCGTGATATTTTTTCTCTCCAGAAAGTCATCCAGGCCTCTCTTCAACATGTACATAGAGTCAGCCATAACAACCTCCTGCGGCAGAGAGTTCCATAGTCTCACTGCTCTTAAAGAATAGATGGGGTCTTTGGTGATGGTAGAACCTCCTCTCCTCTAGGCACAGAGGATGCCCCCTTATCCCGGTCACAGACCTAGGTATAAAAAGATCTTTGGAGAGATCCTTGTACTGTCCGTTCAGGTATTTGTACATTGTAATGAGGTCACCACCTTAGACTGAATAATCCCAAATCGCAAACTGAATAATCCCAAATTTTGGAATTTGTCTTTGTGTTCTAGGCCCCCCACTTCCTAACAATCTTGGTTGCTCTTCTCTGCATCCGTTTCATTTCTACTATGTCCTTTTTATACACTGGTGCCCAAAACTGCACATATTGGGGCACATATACTCACCTGTCCGACGAAGTTCACCCCAACTGCATTGTCCGACGATAATGCACTCTGCCACGATTCACTAAAATCGTGCGCCCAATATCCAGAATGTGTTGCTTCCCTGCTTTTGTTTCCTTGGCCCAAGTGCATAACTTTACATTTATCTACATTAAACCTCATCAACCATTTCTTCGCCCATTCCTCCAGCCTCCACAAATCCCTTCAGCTTCCACAAATCCAATACTGACCCCTGTGGCACTCCACTGGTAATGACTTTACTTTTTCTACTCTCTCTCTAAGGTCTCTACTTTCCAGGATCGCTTTTTTGTACATTGGCACAACATTTGCTATGTGCCAGTCCTGTGAAACAGAACCAGTCTTCAAGGAAACTACAAATATTAACAGTACTAATCATAATATTTTATATAAAATAGATCCAGATTAAATACATATAACTTTGGTCCTGCTTTCTTTTGTTTATAGTACCTCCTAGAAATTGACCAATAAGATGTAGAACTTAACATCGAGGGAAATAGAAGACTAAATAACTTACAGTTAGAGATGAGTAGACCCAACGTCCCATTACAGCGTTCGGCCACCCAAACCGAGCCTATTGCTAGATGGGGAATTCCCAAACTCTCTAATTCAGGAACTCCGCCAGGCCAATCCTAACCATGACCAGTAGTTAGGGGCGTTCATTTCCCAGATGTTTTTCCGCCACTCCGGCAATCGGATGGCCGACTTACAATGAAGATGGTTTAAATGAGAAAATATAAAATTCATAGGAAAAATAATCATAGCTCATTCACTAATCAAGTGAGTATGGATGGAAAAAAAACATGCAATTTTGGGTCCCATACATTTTCTAAATTTTATTAGAACTTTAAAAAGTTTAAATAACAAACAATCACATATGGAGGGTTGTGAGTTTTTTTATAGTATTAATACTCTAATAAACTTTTGAAATTTAATGGGTACCGAAGTTGCTGGAGCACCTTTATTTTATCCTTCCGGTGTAAAGTAAGACTAGACAGTCATGACCCAGATTTAACATCTAGCCTTAGTTTAGGACAGTCAAAGCTACAGTAGACATTATCAAGCCACCACAGTGTCTATAGGACAATGTTAGAAGCTGGGACAATTTTATTGAAATGAAACTGGGACCAGAAATTGGAGAAACAGCAACTACCGATTGAATGATTGAAAATGAGGGTACTATTTTTTGGTTGTTTTATAAATTTGTGATTTCATACATATTTTATAGTTTTATATAATATAGGTTTTATTATATGCATTTAACTGTTTCATTTCATTAGCATTTCCCCACAATATCAATAAGGTGCTGTATTTGTCTAGTCTTTAATGAGATTGGTCTCAGATGCTTTTTAGGTAAAAGTAATTTTCTCCTATTTCTTGTATTCTGTGGATCGTGAACTAAACAGAAACATGAATGCACATGAGTCCGCCTAATAAGTAATGAGTTGGTGCCCTGTGACACAGATCAATTTGAAAGAATCATTTTGCCGCTGATGTATTGAAGCATATTTTATATTTCTGTATTAAGGTCTCATTAGTGGACTAGGTTCACACATGGGCAATAGTGACACAGATGAGAATTACAATCAACCTGCTTTGCAACAAATCTTATAACAAACTTTGTAGGAGTAATAAATTCAGCACCTTGTCTGGTTTCTTTTACTATGTTTTGAGACCTTTTGTCTCAGTTGAGACAAATAAGTCTCAAAACAAAGTAAAAGAAACCAGGCAACAGAGTGATAAATCATCCCAGTGTATCTACATGGGGAGTAACACTGTTTATTTATTTTTTTTAATCAACTTTTTGTTTATTATTTGGTTTTCGCATATATATCAGCCCTAGCAAGGGCGAAAAGGAAGCCCATGTAAGGGCATCTGATCTTGCTCACACTGTTTCTTTTAACCTTCAATTTTTAGCAGTTCTTCTTACTTAAAGGGACCCTATTTTCAGGTTTTACATCACTAAACTACAAGTCCCCTCAGGTAAGGTATGTGTCATGTCTAGAATATCCTCAGTTGAGTAAAATCTCAAACATTTAGCTATAAAAAAATCTTTCCCAAAGTCAGGCAAATATGACTCACCTCATTTTTACATGAAATAAGTCCAGATTAGAGGTGGCAGGGTTAATGTAATTTCAGAAGCTCCTAACGTCTGTTCTATAGAACCTAGAAACAAGCTTATCATATTTAAGATAATAATCATATTGTTGGCTCTAGCTGTCAGACTGGGTAAGTGGTGGCGAACTCACCCTGCGACGTTACTGTGGGTTATGGCCCTGCTTACATCAGATAAGCTGCTCTGACAAGGGCAAACCCACTATGAGGAACCTAACTAAGGGTCCATGAATGACGCTACAAGGTGAGAGGGAAGACTTACTCCTTCTGGCAGCTGCTGGATGGTGGAGCCGACTGGTAACAGGAATTTGGATATTGACCAGGGTTCACACTGGTACACAGAAAACCAACAGAAGTCTGAGACAGGGAAAGCACACTTGGAGATATATACGACACTGGGAGACAAAGAACAGATACAGACAGACAAACGGAATCAGACAAAACGGTGTCAAAACCAAAGGTATGGAATCGTATAGCAATAGCATGCTCAGTAAGCATAGCAGAGGTCAAATACACAGAATAACAGTCAAGACAATAGCTAGATAGCAAGATAAGACTGAATAACCAGTATCCTCTGAAGCAACTGTGCATAACATAAAGAGAGAACAAGCTCAAACTCATCCCCCCCCCCAGCTTTAGTAAGAAAAGATTCTGAGAAGGAGCTGCCAATCACAGGCAGCTTTGCGTGTGGTTATGTAACATCTCCTACCACCTTTCTTTGGTGGTTGTAGACAACTGGGCCCTAAAATACTAAAGTGGCTGGTTTATGCGGCCTTGGGCACGCTATAGTCACGGTGCTGGTTATTGGGACCAGAGGACGGGCCTACAGCCTGGCAGGTCTCCTGCAGGTGCTGTGTTCAAGAATAATGGTAGATGGAGCCGGGTCCGGACAGCGGTCCTCTGCTCTGGAGCTTAGTCTCCTGACTGTCCAAGGTGTCATTTAGGTTCTCTGACTGGGGCTTGCAGTTTCTCCAGTGTTTGGTCCAAAATCTGGCATATTTTCTGCCACAAACTAAACCAACTATTAGATAAAGTTTAACTAGTCAGTCTGTGTAAGACTATGTGAGATCTATTATTCAGAATCAGACAGCGTGATAAATCTGGTGCAGCAGACTGCCATTAGAAATGTCTGAGATAAAAACTGTTCTAGTTGCTCATGGCAACCAATCAGAGCTCAGATTTAGTTTCATTACCTGCTTTGGGAAAATGAAAGCTGACCTCTGATTGGTTGCCATGTGCAAATAGAACATTTCTGCTCTCAGATTCTTCTAAAAAATCTGCTCCAACATGTTCAATACTGTACAATGTTATCTGCATGTTTTATACTTCCATTAGGAGTAGTTTGGAATTCTTTCTAGTAAAAAGATAGGGTGGGCCCCAAAAATGATTTCCTCTGGTGGGCCCAAGGTACTCCAGTATGACCCTGGTAAAGGGAGTTGTCACACACAGAATATTTATCACTTATGCAAACACAGTCCCATGGTTTTTTTTGTCACCTTTTGTCAATGGTCAACAGGTTAACTGCCTTGATCATTGCCACCACCGGCCAATGCAGTTAACAGCAGGTGTTAGGTGTATAATGCAGCTGACACCAGCCACGTATGAAGAGAGCTCAGCCCATGTACCCACTCCTTACAGCCTTTACTGCTGTATCACACAAATAGTTGTTTAGCAATAAGGAATTGTTGTAAAAAATAATAATAATAATAACAACAATAATATTAATAATAATTGCTTTGAAAATTGGAATAAACTGCTATTAGATGTTCATTTTGACTATATCCTAACTCTTAAATCTATGAACAGGTTACTGGATTGAGGCACAAATGAGGAACAACAGAAAAATGTGATTGATATTATGGAGCTATTGACACTCTGGGGCACATTTACTTACCCGTCCCGTTGATGTCGCCGATCCGGAATGTCCAACGAGGATTCAGAGCTGCCACGATTCACTAAGATTGTGCGTCCAATTTCCTGCATGTGTCGCTTCCCCCGCTGAGGTCCGCCGGAGTTCACCTTCTTCTTCCCGGTGCATGTGAGTGCTGATCTTGTGACACAATTTTGAAAGTTAAATTCCTCAGTTTGTCCGAAACAGTCGGATTGTCCGACGGCCACGCCGGCGCTGATACGCCACAATCTGATCGTGTGCGCCAAAAACCCGGGGGAATTCAGCGCAAATCAGAAATAGTCGGGAAACCTGACGGAAATGCGTCCAACTGACCCTTAGTAAATGTGCCCCCTCTGTTTTTTCCCTCAAAAACATGTACAAGTTTTAAAAAATATATTTTTATTTTTTTTAAAAACACTGTGGTAAGTATTACTAATAATTAAAAGGAATGTATTAGGTAAGCCCATTCCCCCAGAGACCTGTAGCTTCCTGATGAAGGCACTGAAATGTTTTGTCAGAAATTAATCATAAAAGAAACAGTTTTCCCATCACTTCATCTTCATTTATATATGAAGAACTTCAGTAGAGTAAATGCCATTGTCTTATGAATAACTGAAGGTGCCATCATTTGTAGCTGTCACTGTAATAATGTATGACAGGTGACATCCAAATCAAATGTCTCTATAGACTCATTCCGTTATAATTGTCAAATGTTTATTATTAAATCTACTTTCAGAATTGCCTCCCGCTTCTTCCAGCTGTAGAAGTAATAGGAGTATGGTCGTATTATACGTGTTATATGCAGGGTAACTATGAGATAAGGAGGGTGATTGTTCATGGGGGTTGGGCATTTTACCTCATGTTTTTGTAATGCGTGTGTAAGTGTGGGGGGGGGGGGGGCAGGATATTAGATAATTTACCAATACACATCTATGAATAGTTCTGCTCTGCTTTCTTGATATGTAAAGTGAAGCCTCCGGTCTTTTACCTCATCAGCCAGAGATTCCTGTCCATAAAATGACCGCAGATGGAGGGTCATGTGATCCTATCCCCGGTCCCCGGTCAGCATCTTGATCTTATATTCATAAATACTATCATAAGGATCTGGAAGATAGATGGTCATGGACAGTTAGCGATAATTATCAATTATTATTATTATTATCACATGACCCTCCATCTGCAGCCATTTTATGGATTGTAATCTCTGGCATTCACTTTACATATCAAGAAAGTGCCACTGAACTATTAATAGATGTATATTGGTAAATTACCTAATATATTGCCCCCCCACACTTACACATTACAAAAACATGAGGTAAAGTGGACAGCCCCTTTAACATATAATCCTTTCCATATAGAAGTGCTTTGGTAAAAATGCCTTCTGATAAATCCGATGGATCAGTTCTATGCCAGCTCCAGCCTGGTGTAGAATGGTGCCATATCCTGCACTTGAACTCCATTGCCCGCCGTGCCCCCTCCACGCTCACTTGTCCTCCTGGCATGAGCCTGCTTTAAGACTTGTATGCCAGATTTCAGCCATGCAAGCCCTGATAAATCAGGCCAAAAATCTTTTACTGCAATTCTGTAAAATGAAGTTGATCATTAGGTGACAGGTTGCAGTAGTTGCGATAGAAGTGTAGCATGCAGTCATAGCAAGCTAGGAAAACAGTTCAAGACTGGTCCCCCCAAACTATCAGATCAATAGAAGTTGCCAAAAATATTTATTTTTCCCAATTCATTCCCAAACATTAACCTATGATTTAAAAAAGGAGACTCCTTTTGGGGTCTTCCACATTGGTGGTATTGTTTATATCCGTAGTTCAGTGATTTCTATGGGATGCCTCACAAAGCCATTGATTTCTATGGGTGTTTTCCCATTGGCTTGTATTTTCACTGATCTGTTGGCCTTTGAAAAAATTATGAAACGTGTCCTATTTTTTCACTGATGCGGATCGCGGAAGGCACTAGAAGTGTGTGGGTCTGCAAAAAACGGATGCAACATCTTTTTTTTTTTCACTGATGAGGCTGAAAAACCTGGTGTGATGTTAAACCTTCAGGTTTTTTTGCACAGAGACCCAACAGGTGCATCGCAGAGACAAATCAGAAGAAAATCGGAGACACAACGGAGACAAAATGGAGTGGATGCTAAACAATCATTTTTCCACATCAGTGCTTTCTCACTGAACTCATTTGGGCTTATGGACACATACAGATTGGTTTGTGAAGAAAACAGAAGTGTGAAAAAGTCCATTGAAAAGAATGGCTCAGTAAGGCATCAGTGAGAAATCATTGTATGTGTCCATAGGCCAAAATGGATCCAGTGAAAAATCACTGATTTAAAAAAAAAACACCAATGTGAAACCACACTTAGAAGCTGCAGGTGGAAGGCCACAGACAGCTTCTTCTGTTCTATAGCACCTATAAATGTGTTTTTGGTGTCATATTAAAGATAATAATTCCATCTTTTATATCTGTAGCTCACAGAGCCACAAGTGTGATGTGATCGGAAAGTTGAGATTCTTATCCTTAATAAGGAGTGTCTGAAGTGACTCTCCCCCTTCAGCCTCTTAAAGAAACTCATCTCAGGCAAAATATAACTCTTCTCTGCTCATTTTCACTTGACTTAAAAGGAAATTTTTCTTTAAGGTAAATGGCCAAGATATTCCATAAATGCAGGAATTCTAGAAAGGAGATTTCATCCCTTAACTGAGGAGGATGCTAGTCCAATGGGGTAAAATCTGGTGATAGAGACCCTTTAAGCATGATATTTTTAATGAATCCTCATATTGTGTGAGCTGCATGCATATGGATGCGGATCCTTAATGAAAAAACTTCATGGTTAACCTAATTCTGCCTTGCACATTTCCATAAGGCTGCGTCTATCTTTGTAATGTTTACAGCTGCACGCACAGATAAGCATCCTGGCATGACCTCAATGCAATCTGTAATCTCTGTAAAATGCACAAGCATGAATGCATCAAAGTCTTGTAATTGGTGCTGTAAGGTTTAGCGGCCACATGTCAGCTCCCTGCTCCATAGATGTTACAGTCATCCAACTGTACAGTACTGCAAAGCACATCCGATATAGTCCAACATACGCTGTAGCTGTGTACAGGGAAGACATGATGCTACTGTGAGTAAACCTGATGTTTGGAGTTTTTTTCCCCCGGATTTGTCTGGGATTAAACATATTTTATGTGCGGTTTCAGGGTGGTAAGAAAATGATAAAGAGTTTATACTCACCTCCTCCAGGGCTACTCTTCACCAGCAGTGCCACCCATCACCGGTGGGTTCTGTTTGTATACAGAAGCTGGCATTGACGCACAGTTGACAGCCACACACTTACTATAGCAGGAGTTTCAGGCAGTAGGAGGGGTGCAGATGAACAGGAGCACCAGAGAATGTGAGTATAAGGGTTGTTGTCCTCCAAAAAATATTTGTGGAAATCCAAAGACTTTGGTTGTCCCAAATTTCATTCTTAATAATCTGATTAGTAGAGTTCTGACTGCTATGGACCCAAAAATAGACTCCCCCCAGTTAATAAGAATGGGGGTCCAGTTTTCATTAAATTAATGAAGCGGCAGGTTAAGCATGTTTTTGCTGCTCATTTTTATACTGAAGGATCATCGGATAATGCAGACCTCAGCAAGTCAGTTCTCATGATCAGCGGAGGTCCCAGCAGTTGGACCCGAAAAAATTGTTTTGTTAACCCCAATCCTGTCCCGGCTTTTGGGAAGTCTTGCGCATGTGTGGCCCAGGTCTCAGCTAACAAGCCGGCTAGCACAAGACTTCCCAAAAGCCAGGTGACATCAGGGGAAGAGGCGTGAGATGGTACAATATTGCACGCTGTAGGCATGTGTAATCAGGAAACAAAGAAGCACCTAGCCACCTGTGTGATGTCCACAAGAGCGCCCAATGCTGATTAGCATATTCTATAAAGTCATTTGTTTACAGGTGTTTCAGGAACACTAAAAAGAAGTTTCAGAACACTGAGGAAAAGGCCCACGTGTAAGTGTTCATGGTTCACACCCGGTGTTCATGGTTCATGGTACACTCTTAATAATCCCTGCATATTCATCAAGTGATTCAGCAGTCCTGCTACTTACTTTTGTGATGTCTTAGCTCTGACGAATAGAGGGGCCTGCAGTATGAGTTCCCTCTTCTGTCAGAGAGATGGATTGTGAGAGAGACACACATGGAGGATAAACGGGGGACATAAGAGAGAAGAAGCTGTTTATATGTAGATAGCAGGGTGATGAGAACAGGGAAAGGCTCTCAAAGCAGGCAAACACACAGGTACATATACATGCAGAGACATGTCTAATGGAAGAGGTTGATTGAAAAGTGACCAACCCCTTTAAATCATAAATCAAAGCCTTGTAGTAATAAATATAAATCATTGTCGATACATTCTGTGGCCAAACCGCATCAACTGATCTTTAAATCTTTACCATGAAAATTTTGGCACACAACATTCTAACCTCAAACTAAATTTTGTGTATAATTTGTCAAACATTACGGTACCTGAAGGGGTAGAGCATCTATCAGATTCAATTTGAGCTGGCACTTTTCTATGGAAAGGTCTTGTACTTCATAATGGATTATGTAATACTTCAATCATCCATAATACCGTAGAAGGGGCACATTACTATTAAAACATGGATAGATTCATGATTTCTTTTTAACACATTCTCCTTAACACATTCTCCTCCTCTATAATGTACGGCAAAAGCTGATACATCATCTGTAGGGAATAATAATATAAAGCATAATTCACTTGTCATTGCTAAACATGGTGTCCAATGTGTCCTGTTACTAGAGGCAGTATGTGTCAACTAGTAAAGTGTGAGACGATCCCCTTCCAGAGATGTTATTGTGGATAACTCAATATCATTCCCCTGGGATAACAAATTCAGCACATAAATGAAAGAAACTAAGCATTGCTGTTTCCTATCTATATATCATAAGGGTGGCATAACCAAGCACAGACACTCCCCTCTGTTGCAGAAGGCTTCTGTTTGAATAGTACAGCATGGGAGAAGGGCTGTGTTGTGCTCAGAGAACAGATCTCCCACACTAGTGCACCCGAGTGCTCCAAGTACAGCTACAATCCTGGAACATAAATGACAGTCATGCTGCTGCTGTTACTGCTGCTACAAACAATAACACGCAAAGATATAGTATGTCAGATCACTTGGGCTACTACCAAGCACCATCTGCATTTTTTCATGGACAAAAATGATGATGGTTTCCCTTTAACTCATTCATTCCCAGATCGGGGGAAATAGACATACCGGGGGTTATTTATCATTAGGAGAGCTTCCCTGCCTGTGAGAATCATTAAAGTGGCGTTGGCCCTTTAATAAATGTTCTTATGCTCTACTTGTTGTCTGGGGTTTTTGCAAAAAATGCATAAAAAGCCCTGGCAAATACACTGCCAGTTTCTGGAACCATCAAAGCACAGTTACTTCCTCAGGGGATTAAAAGAGAAGTAAACCTGCATAGGTGACTGCCGTATGACATATAACACTTGTGACTGAGCACAGATAGTGTACAGAAAAGTTATACTCCCAGACAAAATTGTATAAGGTGCATATGACCTCTTGGTGGGAGGTGCAGAGTTTGGATCCCATGGTGCCCATGGATGATGCCAATAGATTCAATCTAGTGAAAGATAATGACTTATCAATTTGTAATAAATATAATAATAATTCTTTATTTACATAGCTCACACAGATTACGCAGCGCTGCAAAGAACTTGCCAAATCAGTCCCTGTCCCCAATGGGGCTCACAATCTAATCAGCCTACCAGTATTAGTAAATAAAAATGGCATAAATTCCATAAACATAATGACAAAAAAATAAGTCATCCTTTGGGCATTCCAACAGACCTTTAACCCCTTAACGCCAAGGCCCTTTTTCGTTTTTTGCATTTTCATTTTTCACTCCCAACCTTCAAAAATCTATAAATTATTTTTCCATGTAAAGAGCTCTGCAACGGCTCTGGGAAGTGGGAAAAAAATCCAAATGCTATGAAATTTTCTTTATGACATATGAAATATGTATTTCACTGTGCTCCCCAAATGACATGTCTAGTTTATTCTTTGGGTCGGTGCAATTACGGAGATAGCAAATTTGTATAGGTTTTATAATGTTTTCATACATTTACAAGAATTAAAACCTCCTGTACAAATATTTTGGCGCTAATAACTTTTTCATACTCTGGTGTACGGAGCTGTGGGTGGTGTCATTTTTTGTGACTTTCAATGATGTTTCAAAGCTTTTAATTTTAGGACAGTACTGCCTTTTTATCAATTTTTATAGATTTTTTTTTATTTTTCAAAATGGCAAAAAAGTACCATTTTTTTACTTTGGGCGCTATTTTACGTTACGGGGTTAAAAACTGTGAAAAAACATTGGGGCTCATTTACTAAGGGTCCTGAATATATTCCATTTTGCACCGAATTGCCCAGGGATTTTGGCGCATGTGATCGGAGTGTGGTGCATCGGCACCGGCTTTCACGTGACAGAAATCAGGGGGGGGGGTGTGGCCGTCGGAAACCCGACGGATTCGGAAAAACCACGGAATTTGAAAAGCGATTTGTGTCGCAAGATCAAGCACTCCCATGCACCGGGAAGAAGAAGGTGAACTCCGGTGGACCTCGGCGCAGCACAACACCTGCTGGATATCAGGCACATGATCTTAGTGAATCCTGGCAGACCCGAATCCTCGTCGGACAACGCGCCGCGGGATCGCGACTGGACCGGTTAAGTAAATGTGCCCCATTATCTTTTGATAGATTTGGCATTTTGGGATGCGGCGATACCGAACTTGTTCCTGATTATTACTGTTAATTTATATTGATTTGTCTTCTAGGGAAGGGGAATTTAATTTTTAGGTTTTAAATATACATTTTTTTTTACTTTTTGAAATGTCTTTTTTTACTATTTTTCAGACTCCCTAGGGTACTTTAACCCTAGGTTTTCTGATTGATCCTACCATATACTGCCAAACTACAGCATGGCTGTATATGGGGATTTTCCTCCTCAGTCATTAGAATACGTGAATCGCACATTTTAATGAATGTGTTAAAACAAGACAGTCTCGGGTCTTCCAAACGACCGATGATGTCACTGGGAGCGACAATCTTCACCAAGATGGCTTTTTAAAGCCGCCGGCAACTTTGTCGGCAGCAATGGATGGGTTAGCACCTGGGATCGGTGTGTTACTGGTATGTGTTTGCTGCATTATGCAGCATAGACTTACCGGCTATGGAGAGGGCTTATCCTGTGAGCCCTCTCCATTCACCCGCAGCCCACCTGTGACATAGTACTACGTCATGTGTCGGTATGGGGTTAAGCTACAGTACATGCCTGTGACAATTGGTTGAGTAGTACATACAAGATAGGTTCCATAGGTTTGTTCTTAAGTTTAATTTGTATGTAAGTTGAAACTGTATATTTTATAATTGTAGTTCCAGACCAATTTTTTTTTTTTCCAGTGACAAAATTTAGAATTTTATTGCTGTAATTGGACCGGGGGTTATAAATAAAGCTTAATTATAGACATTTTACAGATGATCATTGCAGCTTGGGACTATGGTAAAACATTCAGAGAGCTTCACCAGAGGTCACAGTGGGCAGAGGGGTCCGTCTGTAAGTTGGGGTCGTCTGTAAGCTGTCCTCCTTAAGTAGGGGACCACCTGTACAAGATGAGAATCTCACATATTCCAAAAAACAAACTTTTAAAATTAAACCCTCAGACAAAGGAATAAATATTGTAATTATGGATATTGACATCTGCAAAGCAATGTGTGAGACTCTAATCTGTAGGAATGATTTCTATCAGGAATTGAACTCAAAACCCTCTAGAAGATTTCTAGATTTTTCAGTGAACTGGATCTGATCCGTAAAGCCGAATATAAGTTGATTTGTCCCAAAACTCCTGTGACTGCCACTTTTTATCCATACATAAAAATATGTAGACCAAGGGTAGACCAATTGTTTCTGGGATGGGTAGTCTAATATGCTGGCATCTATTTGGATCAGATACTGAGGCAATTTGTAATCTCTCTACTCTCTTATAGGAGGTACACTCTTGATCTGTTGCAGAAAATTGATGACATCCCTTTTGGAATCAGATTGGTTCTTGGCAAGTGTAGATGTAGAAGCCCTTTATTTGCCAATACCACACAAATATTTCTGGAGATTGAGAGGACGCCAATATCGTGGAGAGGACTTTCTCCTAAATCTCCTTCGTTTTTCACTGATGCACGATTTTTTCTCTTTAAGGGGAGGATCTACAACCAGCTCATGGGCACGGCCGGTGTGTGACGTAACCCATCAGATATTGGTAAGGGGTTAAATATTCTGTTTATACAATTTACTAATTAAGTCATTGGTTCTTTTCTTTGCCTCTTCCATTATCTTTCAATTTTCTATGAATGGATTTTATATTTGATATTATTTTTATATTTATATTTATGTGTTTATATATTTTATCAGCTTTCCTATATTCACTACTGTATTTTTAGACAATCTGATATTTTGCCTCTTGAAATACATTTTCCAGCCTCCCAAAAGAAAATTAGGTTGTTTTTATAAATATCATTTGCTGGGTCAGTCTTGTATTCTGACCACCATTTTAAAAATTGTTCTGCAAAACAATGGGACAGATTTATAAAAAGTATCCTAAGGTTAGACAGTGGAGAGTTAAACTAGACAGTCTTATTCTGCACCAGATTCATAAGTGTCTGGTGCAGGGTGATAAATCTGGTGCAGTATAAGACAGTCTAGTCGTACTCTGCACCCTGTCACGGGTGCCCCCGCGATCCATGTCTTGGATCGCTAGCACACCCGTGCCCCTCCGTGGCGCTGCCCCCGGCCCTCAGCATCAAACTCACCTCTCCACGCTCCAGCTCACGTCTGGCCTGGTCCGTGTGCGCGTCCCCGCTCGCTGGCACTCCTGGGTTTCCTTAAGAGGCCGGCTGTTCCCAGGATTCCCTGACAGATCTTTGAGCTCTTTTGCCATTGAGAAAGCTTCCTGTTACCTGCGTTGTTCCCTATTCTGTTCTGCCTGAATTCCTGTTGGGACCTGATCTTTGACCTCTGCATCTCTGCCGCCTGCCCTGACTCTGTGCCAATTCCTGACCTTGAGCCTGGACTCTGATTTTGTTCCACAACCTCGGCTGCCACGGCGGGCTGGTCACACCTGTGGAACGTCCTAGTGGCACCCTGCCACAGCAAGACCAACCCGCTTTGCGTCGGCTCTGGTGAAAACCAGGTGCCACTTAGATTGTTGTCTAGTACCATCTCTGGCGGTGGTCCAGGGGGTACACGGACCATTTTGATGTGAGCCCAGGCCCCTTCCATAGGCCATGCCCCTTTTATTGAATTAGTCATAGGAGAGACAGAAGACTGTATAAAACCTTTTATAAATGTGGTGTAGACAGTTTTTTAGTGCAAACTATGACAGAAATCTGTCATAGACAGATTAATAAATATCTCCACTTATGTTTGGCTAAGCATCTCGGGAAACACCATAAACATCTATTTTGGTTTCTTTTCCTAACTTCTAGTAGTACTGATACAGGGGCAAGGTCTGATATTATTATATCATGAATCAGAGATTTCCTAAGGGATAGGAACAAATCCAGTCAAGACATACACCAGTCAGCGTAAAGTTTTTGAAGAAAATCTATAGTACATCATGTGCTAACATGTGAAATCAGGAGAAAAACTATAACTATAAACTATATTGAGGTGCAATATAGGACTATGTGGGAAAAATTTGAAATAGTCTTTAAAAAATCTTCTTGGATAAGAAAAACAAAAGCAGGAAAAAAAAGAAACAATAAATTCCCCCTAGATGTGATTTGGTACATACTTTTATATCAGGATCATACTTTATACTCTGTGCTATATACTGTATGCCTATGCAGTGGCAGAGGTCAGAGCTTACTGTACTGTATATGTCAACCATCTCTCCTGATGTCAGCTTCTAGTGACAGTCTTAAAGGCAATGTGAATGGGACCTTAATTGGTTCCTCAGGAAATCACCGCTTGTATGTATATGCCTGCGATAGAGAAATCAGATTGAGAGCTCCAAGGGAGATGGGCAGTAAAATGCAGGTACACATTATACATTACTGCAGGATAAATCAGAATAGTAAAAATAACAGTTACTAAATAAATCAGAAAAACATAAAACTAAACACAGCACTGGGAGACATCATCTTAAGCAGCAGCTAATAAACATAAAACATAACGCTGTGTTTTTCAGAACTGTTACCAAGAGAAACATTAAAGGGCATGGCATTTCCTGGGCTGAAATGTGTATTAAAACCTCAATATTTGACAGAATGATGTGATGTTGTAATAAATAAGCCCTTTGGAACCATATAAAATGCAGTTATTTGACATCTGACAGTCTTTTCACAGAAACCATCAAAGTCGGACTCTTTTAGCTCGGCTTATAGAACAAATACTGAATTTTAAATTTAGAGCTCCCAGAATTGCATGTAAAAAAAAAAAACTAAAAAATGTAAATTGATTCATTTCATGGCAGCATATAAAAGCTCTTACTGGAAATAGCTGCCCTGGGTCATTACAATATAAAATCACAATTTTCTGCTGCTTCTTGGATGAATTTCATCTCTGTTAGTTCTGTGAAATATATTTATCCTTCGTTGTGAGTCTTAAAAATACATATGATAATATATTTTATTGTTTAAAATACTCACTGATGTTTATGACAAGATGATGAATCCAGAATTTATGGCCACTTTCAGCCATATCTCTGTCTATAAAGCACAGTCTGTGACACAATACAAACTATTCCTTAAAATGAACTCATGAACTGGCTACGTTTTATTAGGGTCAGACAATAGTTGAAAAAGGAATATTAGTAGGCATTAGAGATGAGCGAGCACTAAAATGCTCGAGTGCTCGTTATTCGAGACAAACTTTTCCCGATGCGCGAGTGCTCGTCTCGAATAACGAGCCCCATTGAAGTCAATGGGAGACCCGAGCATTTTTCAAAGGGACCATGGTTCGGGAATAAAATGTGTTATTTAATTGAAAAAGAATGTCTTCTCATAAGTTAGCAGATGTATGCAAACATCTGCAATCTATTCTTCACTGTTCCCCGTGTATATTATCTCCCGACAAGTTAGCAGATGTGAAGAACAGTGAAGAATAGAATAAAAACAGTGACCACAGGATCATTTAAGTGAAAAACGCAGTGAAAAACACAGTGAAGAATAGATTACAGATGTTCGGCACATCTGCTTACTTGTCGGGGTGATACGCTGTCCCGGGATCCGCTCCTCTTCTTCCACTGAAGTCTCCCCGTGCTGCCCGATGTCTCCCCCGTGCTGCCCGATGTCTCCCCGTGCTGCCCGATGTCTCCCCCGTGCTGCCCGATGTCTCCCCGTGCTGCCCGATGTCTCCCCCGTGCTGCCCGATGTCTCCCCCGTGCTGCCCGCTGTCTCCCCGTGCTGCCCGATGTCTCCCCCGTGCTGCCCGATGTCTCCCCCGTGCTGCCCGATGTCTCCCCGCGCTGCCCAATGTCTCCCCCGTGCTGCCCGATGTCTCCCCGCGCTGCCCGATGTCTCCCCCGCGCTGCCCGATGTCTCCCCCGCGCTGCCCGATGTCTCCCCCGCGCTGCCCGATGTCTCCCCCGCGCTGCTTGATGTCTCCCCCGTGCTGCTTGATGTCTCCCCCGTGCTGCTTGATGTCTCCACCGTGCTGCTTGATGTCTCCCTGTTGATGCTGCAGTCCAAATGGCAGATCAGAAGTCCTTGTATTTTATTATGATATTGTGCAAGGACCTCTGTCCTCTGCAAGGTGTGCAGTCCGATATACAGTATGTTTTCCATGATCTGCACATAATCGTGTGCACCAGGTTTATACCCCAAAACTCCAGCAACCCGACAGCCCTGCCTGCTTGCCTCAGCATATCTTAGGTGATACGGGGAACAACCACGAAGATGGTCCATCCCTGTGTGGACACGTGACAAACAAAACCAAATAAAGCAAAATTTGACAAACCGGTTCACAACAGAGATAGATAATCAAGTAGCTTAAGAGTCACAGATACAAGAATAGGGTATGAGAGGCAAATATCGTAAACTAGAAATACAGAAGTAGCGAAAAAGCTGTACAGATGATAGAGGTAGCAAAGAACCTTTAACCAGCAAAGAGGATAGCACACACCGGGTATTTATCAGAGTGGGACATCTTCTCCAGGTGAGAGGGGTAGAGCTCTGAGAGTGTGAGCATGTTAACTGCTTGATGGTTCAGATAAATGTTTGCAGAGAGGCGGGCAAGGTACCCTATATACTCGAGTATAAGCTGACCTGCGTATAAGCTGAGGTATCTTATTTTACCACCAAAAACTGGGAAAACCTATTGACATGAGTATAAGCCTAGGATGGAGAATGCATTGGTCACAGCCTCCCAGTATATAGCCAGCCAGCCTCTAGTAGTATACAGCCAGCCCCCAGTACTATATAGCTTGCCAGGCCTTTGGAGTATATAGCCAGCCAGCCCCTGTAGTATATAGCCTGCCAGCCCCTGTAGTATATAACCTGCCAGCCCCTTGTATTTATAGCCTGCCAGCCCCCTGTAGGATATAGCCTGCCAGCCCCCTGTAGTATATAGAAATCAGCCTTCTATAGTATATAGCCACCAGCCCCTTATATTTATAGCCTGCCAGCCCCTTGTATTTATAGCCTGCCATCTCCCTTTAGTATATAACCTGGTATACCCTTGTAGTATATAGCCACCAGCCCCCTTTAGAATATAGCCTGTCAGCCCCCCTTAGTGTATATCGCCTGCCAGCTCCCTCTAGTGTGTAGCATTTCTGTAAAAAAAATACACTGAGTACTCACTATTTCAATGCACCGGGCAGCTCCTCTTCTATTTTCATGTGCGCGGGTGCAGGCTCCAGGCCCATGACAGCAACGTGGGCAGCGCTTATTTTTCTTCATGTGCTTAGTGTCAGGGAAATATCCCTTTATCTCGATGTAATGTGTGGTTCCAAATCATTGTATAGTACGAGCTGCTCGGTGAATCACTCAGACCTTCACATGTTTGAGAGAATTCCAATTTATTTAGGTTGCAGACAGTTTTTATAGGTTCTTGAGACAAATGAGCCTACTGACCATACCCACATTCCAATAGCCTACAGGATGTAACTGAAAGATGATCTGTGTACGCGGGGGATGGTGCATAGGGGTCTTTTCTATCAATAGAGCCAAAGATCTTTGTATATATACATGATAGAAGAACAGATTCAAAAATGGATTAGATTCCCTCACATCAGCGTGCACAACCAGACCGGCGCACAACTGTAATGTCAGCAGCATTTGACATCACAGTTGTGCACCTGCCGAGCCTGTCACGGACCTGCAACCGACACCTGCGCACATGAAGAAGGTAGAAGCGCTGAGCACAGAGCTGTCGCGAATCTGGAGCCAGCACCCACGTAAATGATGATAGAAGAGGAGCTGCCTCGGAATGGCGTCAGAAAGCCATTTTATATACTCAAGTATAAGTCGAGTGGGGAATTTTCTGCACAAAAATTGGGCTGAAAAACTCGGCTTATACTCGAGTATATACAGTAATTTCAATCATGTTTAGACTGATGACTGAAATGAACCAGATTAAATTTAGTGTCTTCTCAGCCGATAGTATGAACTTTGGGACCTTGACACAGGTGTAAGCACTTCGTTCCAGACATGGGGGCCCTAGAGAGCCTACATGCAAAATCACAAAAGATAAATCTCATCCTCATACAATCCTCTGTATACTAAGGTTTTCCCAAGCGAGAATACAAAGTCTTTATAGACAGCAAATCTGCTCTAAAATATACAATCACATAGAATATCACATGAATTGTTTAAGTACATCCTTGGCTTTTTTTCTGAAAAACAAAATGACAAATATCTTTATAAATATAACAAATCCCAGAAAACCCTTAAATGAAAATCTTATTCAGTGTATGGTAAACAGCTCCGGAACAAGCCGGAACCATCCTGACACACAGCATAATGCTCATTGCTGCATATAACATCTGCTGTACAGTAATTCCTCATTAAATCCACTTCAGGTCATTGCTGGCAACAGTTTAAAGGATGTCTATTTTGTGTTTTTCCTGCTAGAAGACGAATCACAGAAGCTTTAATAAGAGGAAATATTACTGCAAGATACATCCGAAAAGAGCTGAAATGAATGGAGATTTTATTATTTATAGAATATGTTTAACTAGGTAAAAAATGGAAATCGTTCCATAAGTAGCTGCTCTATTATTGCTAACATTTAAGTGTACAATATAATATAAGCATATTGCATAAATTCCCGAAAATTAGAACAGATTTAATTATTAGAGGGCTAATAAGTTAGGATTGACTTGCACAGAGTCTGAAAAAGTATCCAGCAAAAGCAATGCCTTTCGAGCCAAACCAGTTACCTACAAAGTACTAAAGAAATATAGTGTTATCAGAACAGGACTGTCACAGTTGGATGTCCATTACTTTTGGAAGGTTTGGCTATTATGCCAAGTTATTTCACAAGGCTTCTTGAAAGTCAGACATTGGCCCATTTTATCAAAAACAGTGCAAACTGTACCAGGTGCTGTTTGCCTTTGTATAGTGCAGGGTGCTCTAGATTCATGAATTGTTGCGCCCCTTCTTCATGAATCTGGTGCCCCCTGCACTGCTCCGTCAGAGAGAAACAACCTTTTTAATTCAGACATTGCATGATAAATGTGGCGCCTGGTGCACTGAAACGCTCCTTTAAGTGTATAAATTTGAGTTGCGTTGGGTATAGTGCAGCGGTGACACATTAGTGTTGCAGACACTTTATAAATACATGCACAAGCAGTTTGCACTGAAAAGGGGCTTTAATAAATGTGGGTGAATGAGCGTATATGACTGACGGCACTCAGAATAGAAGGTGGACCTGATAACTGACTTATCTTTATCACCCTACGAGCACTTTCACATTGGCGCTGGTGCTCAGCTTCAGTTTCGCATCTGTTGCATTTTGTCTCCGTTCCTCTCTCGTTTTGTCTCCGTGTCTGCAAAGAAATTGAAGGTTTAACATTGCTCTGAAAACATCACACCTGGTTTTTCAGCCTCATCAGCGATGTCATCCGTTTTTTTTTTTTTAGCGGACCCATAGACTTCTTTTGCCTTGTGATCCGCATCTTTAAAAAAATATGACATGTTTAATAATTTTTCCCAGGAACCAGAGATCAGTGAAAATACAAGCCATTGTGAAAAGACACATAGAAATCAATTGTTTTCTGAGGCATCCATTGAAAACACTGAGCCTTAATTTTATGAAAAATCTCCTGCAGCCCTTACCAGCATGACCTGGAACTTTGTCCCATTGTGATAGTATTGTATTTCTAAACAATGGAGGGGTAGGACAGCAATCCTTCTCTAATGAGGAACAGTTTCTGATGCCGGAAACCAGGAAACCAGGAAACCAGGAAACTCCTTCAAGTATTGTATTTCTGCCACGACTAAGAGGCTGTATCAACCCTCATAGAACACTGAATTAGCCTGGGGTAACGGGACATCCCTCTCAAGATCCCAGAGAATTGACAACGTGATTTGTATTTCTGGATTTGTATGACGTCTAGCTCTGGGCAATTCTGCCAAGAATGGGGAGAAGTACCAGGCAATTCCAGAAACAGCTCCAGGGTTTTGGTCACAGCTAGGCATGAGATGACTCTTTAAGGTTTGGCTTCCCCAAATTCGGCCAAACCTGACCTGTAACATTGACATGAGGCAATGGGGCGATTCTGCATTGACCATGAAATGACTGGGAGGTCGTGGAAGCCCTATCCAATCTCCTGGAGCCATTTCTGTATTTGTATGACGTCTAGTTCTGGGCAAGAAGTTCTGGGAAGAAGTACCAGGCAATTGCAGAAATGTTCCAGGGTTTTGGTCACAGCTAGGCATGAGATGATTGTGTAAGGTTTGGGTTCCCCAAATTCGTCCAAACCCGACCTGAAAATTCAGTCTGGGTTCAGAATGCTCATCCCTGGGATTGCTGCTAGCAATGGTGTTGCGCACAGCTTTGCCGGCGGCATTAAAAGGGTTCAGAGGATGTCAAGTAGCACCAATTGTGAGTGTCACCGAAAGGTGGGTGAGCAATGCCAAACCTGGACTACTGGCTGAAGTTCGGGTTTGGGCAACTGAATGTGACAAGGTTCCAAAAGGACACAAACATTGCATTTATGGTCTGCTCCTCCCTAGTCACTGCTTCTACTATCTACTGGTTTTTGAGACATTTGTTCATCTCAAAGAAAAATGGAATATAGAGTAATAATGCAGGATGAAGAGTCCTACAGCATCTCAGGTTCTATCCTTCACATCACATCCAACAGTATAAAGGAATCATTCTTGATAAATGAAGCCTCGGACAGCAGTACAGGAGCATTGCCAGCGCTCATTGATTAAACATCGTGGAGATGAAGGTCTAACCTTCCCAATGCAGCATATGTCTACACATATGTTTCCCTGGAGAGCACAGCACAACTCGGCATGAGATCCTCTGAACCAGATCTATCAAGATGCTCAAATAATTCTTCATGTTGACAAAATACTTAAATAAAGCGAGAAGAGTAATATGTAGGGAAAGTGATGATGTAATGGCCACCACTGCCTGTACATTACTCATACAGCATATGTGTGTGCAATATGGAAGGAACTGTGTATTATGTACAAACATATAGGGGCAGATTTACTTACCCGATCCATTCGCGATCCAGCGGCGCATTCTCTGTGGAGGATTCGGGTCTTCTGGCGATTCATTAAGGTAGTTCTCCCGATGTCCACTAGGTGTTGCAGCTGTGCTGAATTCCGTCGGAGTGCATTGAAGTTCACCAAGCCAGGCCGGATGCAGGTAAGCGCGTGTCCAGCAACACATTTTTTTAAAAAAATACAGCGTTTTCTCCAAATCCGATGGGTTTAACGATGGCCATGTCCCACGATTTCTGCTGCGTGCATGCCGGCGCCAAGGCGCCACAATCCGATCGCGTGCGCCAAAATCCCGGGGCAATTCAGGGAAAATCGGCGCAAAACGGTAAAATTCAGGCAGCATGAAAAACGTGATTCGGGCCCTTAGTAAATGACCCCCATAATATATACTGTGAACCTGAAGAGGTTGTCTGGTTTATAAAACACAGGTACAAATGCCGTGTTGTGGAATCAAACTCTAGGCTTTGCATGAATTTATATTATCAATGGTAGAAATAATTTTGACCAATTTTAGTCCATATGGACCAAAAATGGCAATTCACATGCATTTCTCTCCTCAAAGACATGTTATTTACTGGTATCTTGTTAAAAGGCCCCTATATCCTAGACGCAGTAATATTGTATATTCTTAAAGGGAACCTTTCACCAGAATATTTATTATATAAATATTATTTCTAGAATGCCATCTTTTATTTGAAATCTCACATGTTTGTCTACAAGAAAATCTCCTCCAATATCATGTGAAAATGAGCAGAGAAGAGTCATATTTTTCCTGAGATTAGTCACTTTTAGAATCTAAAGGCTGAGCATCAATTCAAAAGCCCCCCATCTAAGTCTCTATAGTATATAGGACCCAGGGGCGTAACAAGGGGAGGAAAAGTGACATAGCAGACTTTGGAATGGGGCCTTCCTATACTCAAACATCAATGCACTAATATGTACACATTTATGAACTGATGTGGATGATGTGCACTGTTATAAGCATATTATGGTGTACAATGTACAGCATAATATGAATACAAGAGTGTACATACTCCATTCTTTGGTATGTCAGCTCAAATGCTAGGGCCCCCTGATACTTTGGGCCCCATAGCAGTTGCTGTGGCTGCTACTGCTGTAGTTACGTCCCTGATAGAACCTTGTGGTGCCTGACTATGCATAATAATAATAATAATAATAATAATGCTTACTATGTTTGTACTCTGTAATGTCTTATTTTATTTGTCTATGCCCCCTCTGATTTGTAAAGTGCTACAAAATTTGATGGCCCTATGTAAATAAAGAGTATTTTTTTATTGTAGGTAGAAACAAGATCTTCATCCGCAGCTAACATTTACAACCGAGACGAAACTGCCTGTATCTCCAGTTCCATAGATCACAGAACTAAAAGTCTGATGAGATCTTATCGTTAATATGACTCAAAAGTTTCTGTGTATTATAGAACCAAGGAAAGGGGGTGTCTAAAGTGACGCTTCACCTGCAGCCTCTAATAGAGACTCATCTGCGACAAAATATCACTATTCTCTATTTATTTGCAAATGACTTTGGAAGAAATTTTTTATAGGTTTCATATAAAATATGGGAATCTGTAATGGATATTTTATGCTGGGGCTGGCATTTGATTGGAGTAAAAGCTGGTGGTAGTGTAGATGTTAAATTCTACACCCTTTGTTCTCAATAGTTACGCTCAGTCCGAATCAGTCGGCTTGTCCAATGGCATGCCCCCCAATTTGTGTTGCATGGAAGCTGGCACAGCTACGCCAAAAAATGATTGTGTGCGGCACAATCCCAGCTCATTAAATACCTGCCCGAGCTGTGAAATCCCCCCAAAAAAGTGCAAAGTCCGACAAAAGTGTGATCCGCGACCCTTAGTAAATGAGCCCCAAAGAATTTGAATTCAGGCAAGATCTATACAAGACTCTGAAGTGCCATCTAGTGTTAGAAATTGTAAGTGCAGCAACAATTTGCTGAGCTGTTTTAATAATAAGGAAAAACTATGCTTGGACTAATTTTTTGGGGAAAATTAAGCCATTTTAAGGTTTCAAGGGCAATAAAATTCTCAAGTGAAAATATCCCTTTTATCTGACAAAGAGGTCAAGGCAGTGTATATAATCGGCACACTAAACAAAGTCTACATGTCTTGATGGTGGGTTTATTCTCTGCACCTGGTTATCTCCCTCAACAATAAAGGGAAGCACATTTTACATACGATAAATATTTAAGTACCATTTAGTCCACAAGGCCAGCTCAGTAAATTTCCTGTAAAGTGAAGAAGCAAATGACAGAATTTCAAGTATTTATCTGCTCCAACAGCTATCATGGAAACCATCTGCTGGGCTGAATATATCGCTGCTATAGAATAAACAAGATTGACATTTTCTCCGGTTCTTGCATTAATTGCAAAATACATTCTGGCAATGTGTCAAAGTGATTCTCCAACAGCATTGATGCAAAAATCAGGACGTTAATTAGCATCAATATTTAAAGATACATTTCTAATTTCGCTCCGCGCTCCACAAGATGCCGTTCACTGTCAGGAGCAGAGGATTAGTCGACAGGAGATTTAATAGGATGTGTACGTTTATGCATTCTCCGTCCGGTTCATTCTAATTCTGTCAGTCTGATTATAAAATATAAGCACAGCTGTCACAATGATCCACGGAGAATCTGATGAGCTTCTCGGTTATTCCCATTTCAGTGGTACATCACATCGACTTGTCCACCACATCAATACTGATGGGGGTGACGCTTCCGATACATAATTGGTGGAAAAAGCCACTGGGTCAGGATGCCACATGATCATTTCAGGGTTTGGAAGGCAAATACTTGGCCTCTTAAAAGGGACGGCATAAAGATTTGTGCATGGAGCCACTCAGGTTACTCTCTATGGTAGTAATTGTTGAAGGATCAGTAATTTTTCAATATTTATTTTTCATGAATTAAAGGGCATCTACCACCAGGATGAAGGACTGTATGCAAAGGAGCCTGACAGGCTCCAGGTTCCATTAGCACCTACAGAGCATGGAGCCCCTCAGACTCATTTGCATACAGTCCTTCAACCTGGTGATAGATGTCCTTTAACCCCTTAAGGACGGAGGGTTTTTCGGCTCATTTCTCGCTCTCCAACTTCAAAAATCCATAACTTTTTCATTTTTACGTGTACAGACCTGTGTGAGGGCTTATTTTGTGTATAACAAATTTTACTTTCCCGTAATGTTATTTATTTTAACATGCCGTGTACAGTGAAGCTGAAAAAAAATTCCAAATGTGGAAAAATTGAAAAAAAACGCCACGTTCTTGTGGGCTCAGTATTTACGACTTTCACTCTTTTTTTTTTTTTTTTTTTTTTTTTTTTTTTAAATAATTTTTTATTATTATTAATTAAAACATACAATATAGGAACAATGCAGTACATGGGACAATTGTATATCACATATTATAGTCATATAGTTCCATTTTATGCATATCAAGGGTTGTACATTGTTTTGCATAAAGTCAAAAAAAAAACCTTACATATTCAGGATGCAACTAACTGTAGCCTATATCTGCGTTAAAGTTATGACTTCCATAGTCCTCATTCCCAAGGACATTAGTATTTATATATGTCCTTTTTTGCTGCAAAACAGGTAAGTATAACTAGGGTGCAACTGTGCCACCCATTAACTTTGAACTTATGGTATGTGGCTCAATGTAGGCAATTATGTTTCTATTCAGTCTAAAGCAGAAGGGGTTATTGGTCTCTTGTTGAGCACAGAGAGTTGTTCAGCCATACATTCCAGTTAGATAGGTATTTATTATGTGTATTGGTTTGTAGGGATAAAATTTTTTCGTGGGTGCATGTGGAATTCATGATGTTTATAATCTCATTAAAATTTGGTGGATTCGTCTCTTTCCAATGCCTGGTTATCACTAGTTTCGTGGCCATTAACAGATGGGCTATAACTGTGCGGTGAGAAGGTTTAATCTTATCATAGTCTAATAAAAGTAGTGCCAATTGTGGGGTATTCTGTAGGTTCCCTTGAAGCATAGAATTTATCAGACTAAATGTGGACTTCCAGAGTGGTTTGATAATCGGGCAGCTCCAGAGTATGTGTAATGTGGTACCCTTGTTCCCACAACCTCTCCAACATACTGGGGAGGAACTAGGAAAAATAGTAGCTAGTCTAGCTGGAGAAAAGTACCACCTATATATCGTCTTGATTATTGCTTCTTGGTAGCTGGTACATCTGAAGGTGGAATGGATGAAGGAAAAAGTTTTATACCATTTTGCAATATCATAGCATTTCCCCAGTTCACCTTCCCATTTCCCAATGTGTGTAGCTTTAGGATGCAGATTATCAGAGTTTAACAAGTTGTATATGCAAGTGATACCTTTTTTGATCTTGTTGTGATCCTCCCATAGTTTTAATAAGGGCTGGGTTATTCTGGGTCGTCTACCATGAGTATAGGAGAAGAAGCTCCTAATTTTCATATATGCGAAGATATCTTTGCTTGATAGAGCTAATTTTTCTTTTAATGCAGGAAAGGGCTGCAACACTGATAGCTCTAACAGGTCTTGTAAGGTGTTTCTCCCCGATTCACCTTTCCAAGTTGTAAGGTTTGATTCTGGGATTTGGTATTCTAGGAATGATATTGGTATTTGAGAATATGGTAAAAGAACCAGATCTTTTTTAAGTGTGCTCATTAATTGTTTTAATGCCCAGTCTGAAATGTTAATTGATGAGTAAAAAGTTGGAGGAGGGGGAAGTTCCCACATTGTTGCTATCATTCTGT
Organism: Engystomops pustulosus; assembly: GCF_040894005.1. NCBI lineage: Eukaryota > Metazoa > Chordata > Amphibia > Anura > Leptodactylidae > Engystomops > Engystomops pustulosus. The sequence goes on from NC_092411.1 coordinate 257,233,643, forward strand.
ATTTTAGTTCTACATTTTTATTTAGAGCAGTTTCTAAGCCCACCCAGGCCTTGTCAGTGGAATTTCGCCACCAATACATCAATTGGTCAGCCACTGCTGATAAATGGTAGTCTTGCAGGCTGGGAATACCTAAACCACCATTATGTCTGGTTTTAGTGAGTGTGTTCAATGCCACCCTAGGGTGTTTGTTCTGCCATATAAATTTTCTAAGTTGGGCATTGGCAGCAGAGAAAAAGGTTTTGGGGATATGAATTGGTATTGTTCTGAAAAGATATAAAAATTTCGGTAGGATACACATTTTGTATGTGGCAATTCGGCCGAACCAGGACAATATGCTTTTAGAGAAATTTGTAAGTTCTTTGTCTATACTTTTCAATAAAGGAGTGAAATTAGTTTCATATAATCTGTGTGTGGGTGATGTTAATTGTATTCCTAAATATGCTATGGAGGAGGTTTGCCAGTCCAGAGGGAAACGTTTTTTGAGAAATGTCAGTTGTTTTGGGGGTATTGCTATCGGAAGAACTTGAGACTTAGCTGTGTTGACTTTATAATAGGATATTTCCCCAAATTCTTGGATAATCTTGAATATAAAAGGGAGGGATTGGGTAGGGTTTGTGGAGGTCAGTATGATGTCATCAGCAAAAAGTGCTATTTTGTGTTCTGTAGAACCTACTTTGATACCTGAACACTTGGATTCTACTCTTATCATTTCTGCCAAGGGTTCTATTGAGAGAATGAAAAAAATTGGGGATAAGGGACAACCTTGTCGTGTACCATTTGTTAGATTAAATTCTTTAGATAGTAGTCCATTAGTATATACTTGCGCTGTAGGGTGTGAGTATAATGACCTAATTGCTGTGTGTATGGCCCCCTCTAATCCATACCTTTTAAGTGCAGAGAAAGCATAATTCCAATTAACACGATCAAACGCTTTCTCTGCGTCTATTGCCACAAAAGTTGTGGCTATATTGTGACGTTCGCAATATTGTAATAAGGTGATAAGTTTGCGTGTATTGTCAGGTGCTTGACGTCCCAGGGTGAACCCCACCTGATCATTCTTGACAAGGTCCGGGACAATGGTTTGTAGCCTTCTTGCTAGAATTTTCGCATAAATCTTGATATCACAGTTGAGGAGTGATATAGGCCTGAAATTAGCAGGGGTGGTGGGTGGTTTCCCTGGTTTGGGAATAGTGACTATATGTGCAGTAAGCATATCTTTGGGGAATGTTCCAGAGGAGAAGGCTTTATCAAAGGTGGATTTCATATGGGGCAATATAATGTCTGTGAATCTTTTAAAGTATTCCGCAGGCAGGCCGTCTGGACCAGGGGCTTTGCCAGAGGGGATGGTTTTAATAGTAGATGTGATTTCCTCTATTGTGATTGGACGATTAAGTTTGTTCAATTGGTCTGGGCTCACCTTGGGGAGGTTAATCTTATTTAAAAAAGTGTCTATCATTTCTTGAGTAGGTTGTGTTATGGAGTTATCTTTTTTTATGTTATATAGGTCCTCGTAATAGGCTTTGAAGGCCTCAATGATGCCCCTAGGGGATAATATTTTTTCTCCAGTGGTGGGGTGTATAATAAATGGGATTTTGCTTTTTTCAGTTTTTTGTTTGAGGCCACGAGCTAGTAGAGCCCCTGCCTTCTGACCCTGCGAATAAAATTTTGTCTGTAATAGTCTATGTTTATGGGCATGTTTCTGTAGTAACATGTTCCTTAATTTTTCCCTCTCTTGGGCAAGTCGTTCAGTTAACATTTGAGACGGGTTATTTTTATTGAGTTGTTCTAGGGCGTGTATGTTTTTGTGTACTGCTGTTATTTCTCTTTCTCTCTCTTTGCTAGCTATTATCTGAAGTTTCCTCAATTCTCCTCCAATATAAGCCTTATGCGCTATCCAAACTGAAAAGGGACTTAGACCCTCCTTTGTATTAAATTGGAAGTATTCATTTAGAGCTCTTATTATTCTCGGTGTGTATTTGGAGTGATTAATAATTGATGTGTTAGCTCTCCAAACGTAGTCACTGTGTGAGGATAAGTTGTCAGAGATTGTAAGTGAGATAGGTGCGTGATCTGACCACCTAATATCCCCTATGCAAGTGTCTTCCGTTCTGTCCAGTAAAGATCTATCTATAAGAATATAATCAATACGTGAATAACTACTATGTCTATGTGATAGAAAGGTATAGTCTCTTTCGCAACTGTGTTGGAGTCTCCATATATCATATATGCCATAAGACCACAGTAGTTGTTTAATAGTGAACGATCTATATGTTGAGGTTGCCCTTGAGGCAGTGGTGTCGAGAGAGGGGTCAGAGACGGCATTGAAGTCGCCAGCCATAATTAAGGAACCTCTTTTTTCCTTGGCTACCAATTTAAGGAGTTTCTTTGTGAATGAACTTTGTTTTTTATTTGGTGCGTAGACGTTCACTATTGTATATTGGAGATTATTAATGGTACACACTAGAATAATATACCGACTTTCTGGATCAACAATTTGCTTTTCTATGGTGACTGCTAGTGATGACCTAAACGCCGTCAAGACCCCCCTCTTCTTAGTGGAGAAAGAAGAGTACAGCATTTTTGTAAATTGATGGTGAGATATTTTGGGTGTATTTCTGCTTGAAAAATGAGTCTCCTGTACACAGAGGATGTCTGCTTTTTGAAGAGAAGCTTCTTTCCAAAGCAGAGACCTTTTGAAGGGACTATTTAATCCCTTAGCGTTGATGGAGACAATTTTAATACCCATTTTTGTATCGGGTATAAATGATTGTTCTTATTACTATTATGTTATCTCTTTCAAGGGACCATCTACCTAGTAATCTTGTGTTACTGTTTGAAAATACATCAGAGCATTTGCATTTAGCCAACATTACCAAAACACTTGTTAAACATAATAACACATTCATAACTATTGGCACTTCAGTTGTGCCATATAACAAATTAAATTGTACACCATTTGTGTAATTCACCAAAGGTGTTTTTTCAAGTGGGGAAAAGTGTTCCATGGGTACTCATGGAGAGGAAGCGTAGGACAGTCTCGTCTCCACTTAAAAAACAATGGGGCAAATTTACTTACCCGGTCCATTCGCGTTCCAGCGGCGGCTTCTCCGCTCTGGATTCGGGTCCGGCCGGGATTTAATAAGGTAGTTCTTCCGCCGTCCACCAGGTGGCGCTGCTGCGCTGAAAGTAAACTCATCGCGCCGGAATGCACCGAGCTGGACCAGGTGAAGGTAAGCGGTCCTTATGCGACACATTTTCGGGTTTTAAATGCGGCGGTTTTTCCGAATACGTCGGGTTTTCGTTCGGCCACGCCCCCCGATTTCCGTCGCGCGCATGCCAGCGCCGATGCGCCACAATCCGATCGCGTGCGCCAAAATCCCGGGGCAATTTAAGTACAAGCGGCGCAAAACGGAAATATTCGGGTAACACGTCGGGAAAACGCGAATCGGGCCCTTAATAAATGACCCCCAATGTGTGAGTACTTTACCCATTGAAGAAATTCCTTATGGATCTCCCACCATCTGCCATTCTCGATTCAGACGTTGAGGGGGGGTTTTCCCAGTATATTCAGTTGGAAGTTCCAGTTGAATCTTCCAAGCTTCAAGGAGGATCCGGCCCTCATCTACTGATTTGACAACGTGGATTGTGTTATCTCTACGGATAAGGATCTTCGTAGGAAAACCCCACCTATAGGGAATCTCATTCTTCCTCAATGTGGAGGTTATCGGTTGTAAAGCCTTCCTAGCCTGCAATGTTGCCGTAGATAAGTCTACAAAAAGTCTGATGTCCTCATATGGCGATGGCAGATTCTGCAGCCGGCGTGATTGAGATAATAGTTGGTCTTTAACATGGAAAAATGAATATCTCGCCAGTACATCTCTTGGTATGGCATCCGGGAGGTTAGCAGGCTTCGGGACTCTATGAGCCCTATCAATGCAGAGTTCGTAATCTGACAGCTCTGGCAGGAGTGTCTTGGTAAGCTTTTGTACATACGCTCTCAACATATGCCCGGGAATAGTTTCAGGGATACCCCTTAGTTTAATATTATTTCTCCTATCCCGGTCTTCAGTGTCAATTAATTTGGCTTGGATTGCATTCATTTTCTCCTCAAGAATGTTATGAGAATCAACCAAGCTGTTGTGGGCTATTGTGACTTTTTCCATCCTTGCTTCATTGTGTGACACTCTCTCCCCTATTTCTGTCACTGCTTTCTGGATAGGGTTAATCAGGCATGAAAAATCTCTATGTAATGAAGAACGGAAAGCTTCTAGCATTTCTTTAAGTTTGATCTCTGAAACCGTTTTTTCTGATGTCTGAAACTTAGCAAAGGCATCTGGTGTTACAGGTTGATTAACAAGTATGCATTCAGAATGAGAATCGTTATCTACCATCCTCTGCCTTTGTTTAGCTGGGCTTGCGGATGGTGAGGATTCAGAGGGGTTAAGGCTTATTTGAGAGCATGAGTTCTCTTGTAACTGCAGCGCTAATGGCGGCATACTGTACTCCTCTTGCAAGAGGGGAGGAGAGGGCGCCATGTTGCCAGATCTTAATGGCGGTGATATGCCCCAGTTCTCTGGTACCTGGAATGGGGAAGCCTCCCCTGCGTTCCTTGGACCTTGTCTCCGGGGTCCATCCGCGGTCGGGAGCTTGAGCGGCTTGCTGTTTTGCTCCTTTGCTGTGTTCCCGCTATGCACACGAGGAGATGTGGAGCCGCGGCCATCTTGCTGCCTCGTGGAGTCGCAGGTAAAGAAAGTTTTAATCGGCTTAGTGCCGGGTCCGGTGCCGTTCCTCTTCCTCCCTCCTTGTTGTGCCGTTATTGTGGGCATTTTGGTGGGTAATTTCCCGCTGGTTTCGTGGGGTAATCTGCTGGTGTTATAGCTGTGGAGACGGAGCTCCTCTCTCATGCGGCCATTCCAGTCAGCGGCCAAGCCACGCCCCCCACGACTTTCACTCTTCACTCCAAATAACACACCTACTTTATTCTTTGGTCCGGTGCGATCGCAGTGATACCATATTTATACAGGTTTTATTGTGTTTTAATACATTTTCAAAAATTAAAAGAATGTGTACAAAAAAGAAAAAACATTTTTTCCCATCTTCTGACGCTAATAACTTTTTCATACTTTGGTGCACGGAAATGTGTGAGGGGTCATTTTTTGCGAAATGAGGCAACGTTTACATTGCTACCATTTTGAGGTCTGTGCGACATTTTGATCATTTTTTATTTCATTTTTTATGTTATGTAAAAAGGTGTAAAAGTTGCATTTCGGACATTTGGGCACCATTTCCCGTCTCGGAGGTCACCGCCGGCCGTTTTTATATTTTGATAGATCGGGAATTTTGGGACACGACGATACCTAATGTGTCTGTGATTTTTACTGTTTAATATGTTTTATATCAGTTCTAGGGAAAGGGGGGTGATTTGAAGTTTTAATATTTTATTATTTTTTTTTCTTTTTTAAACTTTTTTTTTCTTTTTTTTTTCACTATTTCTTAGACCATCTAGGGTACATTAACCCTAGATGGTCAGATCGCTGCTACCATATACTGCAATACTTCTGTATTGCAATATATGGCATTTTTGCAGCACATTCATTACAATGAGCCACTGGCTCATTGTAACGAATCTGCAGATGCCATGTAGCCTCATGTCAAAAGAAGACCCGAGGCTACCATGGCAACCGATCGCCGCCCCCCGATGACGTTCGGGGGCGCGGCGATCGAAAAAAAATGCCGTCTTTTTAATGCCGCCGGCAACTTTGCAAGCACCGACCGCGGTTATTAGTGGTGGGGGTTTTATGCAATATGCAAAAACCCCCACCTTTGTTTGAAGAGGACTCAGCCCGTGAGCCCTCTTCATACACTCCTTATACCTCTGCGCCGTAGAGCTACGGCGCAGAGCGTTAAGGGGTTAAAGGACATCTACCACTACGATGAAGAATTGTAAACCAAGCACGCTGATATACTGGTGTGTTCCCCCTCTGTCTGGATCTGCTCTTCTTTTAGCTTCTTATGCCCTGTTTTTTATTAAAAAAAGGGCTTCTGAAATTATGCAAATGAGCCTGTGGGGTTCTGGGCTTCATAACTGAGATTTCTGGTAGGCTTCTGATAAAGTGGGCTACACTGTTTATTCTTGTCCTGACCCGTAAATCAGTTACACAGTTTCACATATGCTGCTGCAGATTATATCTTGTACCGTATTGTTTGGACTATAAGATGCACTTCTTATGAGATGCTAATAAGTGCCTGCGTCTTATAGACCAGAGGTCAGGAGGATCCAGCACTGCGAGACCCTCCTGACAACTGGAATGGAGATCGGGGGATGCCCTGATATAGAGCTTCACCGGATCTCCCAGAGAGGAGAGCCACCACACTGCTCTCTCCTCTCCTGGGTGTCCTACAGGACCTGCGTTGATGTCAGCATCATGTGACTGATCACATGCTTCTTGCATCACCACAGGACCTGATACTGGGAGAATGGGACATGCTGGGCTGGGACAGTGTAAGAAGAAGGGTGGAAGTGTGTGTGTGGGGGGAGGGGTTCTGTGTGTATAGGTGTGCTTTGTGTGTATCTGTATGAATGAAGCTGAGCTGTGTGTGTATATGTATGAGTTATGCTGAGCTGCGTGTGTAAATGTATGGATGATGCTGAACTGTGTGTGTAACTGTATGAATGAAGTAGAGCTGTGTGTGTAAATGTATGGATGATGCAGCGCTCTGTATGTAACTGTATGGATGATGCAGAGCTGTGTGTGTATCTGTATGGATGATGCAGAGCTGTGTGTGCAACTGTATAGATGATGCAGAGCTGTGTGTGTAACTGTATGGATGATGTAGAGCTGTGTTTGTATCTGTATGGATGATGCAGAGCTGTGTGTGTAACTGTATGGATGACACAGAGCTGTGTGTGTATTTGTATGGATGATGCAGTGCTGTGTGTGTAACTGTTGGATGATACAGAGCTGTGTATGCTCTGCTTTAGTGCGACCAACAGGGATATTTTAACTGGTGTAAAATATATTTTTCCTTTTTTTGGAAGCCTAAATCTGGGGTGTTGCGTTCTATAGTAAGAAGCGTTTTATAGTCACAAAAATATGGTACTTCTCTTCTGCTGATTCTAGATAAACTTAACCAGGCATCAAGTAAAGTCTGCATCTGCATAGTGTAAATAAATCGCTGTGCACTGTATATACGTCAAGGTGAATGCACATGTAGTGTGATGGTGCTGTGAATGACATATAGCTATAGCTTTGTAAATATTTTCTGTAAAGAAATTGACCTGTGTATTGAAATTATGATAAATACATAGCAAGTAAAACTGCTCCAAATTTTCTCTGAAGATGTTTTTATCGAAAAGAGCTTTATTCGCAATATCCACACAGAGCTTATAGACAGTGTATGTCATAACACAGCATTGTCTTTGTACAAATCACACAATAAATTAAGAATGACTCCTAGCATTGCAGACACAAAGTACAGATTAACACCCTAACTCTATGTCAGAATGTAATGCTACTGTAGCAAACAAGCTCAATAAAACCAAAAATTGGGAAGAAGGGAGAGCGAGGGCTGGAAAATAAGGGGGAGCCTAAGTAAGCCTATATGCAACAAGCACCATCAGAATGCAGCATATAATAACAGGATGGGAATCCTTTCCCCCGTGTTATTTTTGTACCTTTTTCAGTCAAGTCTAAATCTGGAGCATAATATTAGTATTATGCTCCAGGTAACACAATCGGATTTTGGCACAGCTACGTTTGTTTTAATGCAACGGAAATTAGTGGGTGTGCCGTAGGATGATCCGACTGATTCGGACTGAGCGCGGGATTTAACTCTCAAATTGTGTCGCAAGATCAAGCACTAACATGCACCAGGAAGAAGAAGGTGAACTCTGTCGGACCTGAGCAGGGAAGCGACACATGCAGGATATCGGGTGCACATTCTGAGTGAATCTCGGCACAGGGCATTATACACGGACAATACACTTTTGGTGAACTCCTCGGACAGGTAAGTAAATGTGCCCCAATGTGTTTTCTTTTACATCATAATAGTAATAATAGTACTTTCCCTCTAAATTGCTCTCTGCTGCCATCTAGTGCCTTTGTCCACTCTCACAACTGTTTTAATATTGTCTATATGCCATATTTCAGTTTATATGGATTTACTAAAAAAAAATTGTAAATTCGAAATATTGGTGAATTGTGTATTAAGCTGTTACATTAGAAATATTTCTTAGTTTTTCAATTTTTTTCTCTTGCTACACATGCTGGTACTACTTGTTGCATACAGTTTTACAATATTGTATGTAAGGTTTGCTTTTTAGCCCAATCCCGTGTAGAAGTTGAGGAGTTGAATAATCAGTTGCCGCTGGAGCCTAGTAGAATCCTCTGAATGGAAGCTGGCTGTTGAGTTTAGAGCTTGTGAACCACACTCAGGGCTGCCTTGCTGGGTGGGAGCTGATTGACAGTAGCCTTGCAGTATCTGAGCTCTGGAATGGTTGGATGGTTCCATTCTGGAACATTGGACTCCAGCTGTGGGTTAAATGATGCAGGGGTTAGCCAGTCAACCGCTGAGGGTGTCATCCAGGGGCTGGATAAATTCCCAGGGATCAGTTCACTCAGTGCTGGTTATACTTTCTCCTGTGATCTGTAGTACTGATGTTTGTTTATGCTTTGCTGGACCTGAAACTCTGAACTTGGAACTGAGCCAGTATCCAACTTGAGCCGGTGCCCTGAACCCCAGTCTAAACGGGAACCTGTATCTGAGCCAGATACAGGCTCAGCGAGCGAGTCCGCACATCCTGTAATCTGACCTGATCTGGAACCCTGCCTGTTCTAGAGCCCCATATCTTGAACCTGTATCTTTAACCTTTAATCCTGAACCATGTATATTGAACCCTGTAATCTGATGAACTTGTACATTGTACAGTATATTGCCTGAACAGGAACTCTGAACCTTGAACTTGCACTCTGAACCCTGTTTCAGAGCCTTTACCCTGTTCTTTAGCATGTACCCCAATACGGTGCCTGTTCCCGGATACTATTATTTAGCTGCCCTGACAGAATAGCTATGTATCTGAAACTATGAAATCAATAAATTGAATTGAGAGTTGTGAAGCAGATTCTACTTTATATTTTGTGTGAAGGATCTATGCAACTCCAACAAGTCTTGTCTCCAACAAGTCAAATAATGGCCAGAAATAGTGCTACCAGGTGGTCTTCAAAGGTCTTGCAGGTAACAGAAAGAGAATTAGATGGCCTGAACAATCTTGCCACATGTAAAGGGATGACATTGATTCTGCAACATCCCCCACCGGGGCCTAGCCTTTTCTTGGGGCCTGGAGGCAGCCGGTGCCCAGAATACCGGAGTTGCTGGATAGTGCTTGGTATGGGGACCGGAGGGCTCCAGCAGGTGGCATGTGCAAGAAATATGGAGGGAGAGGCTGATGTACTAGTTCTCTCTAGGGCAACCCCTTAGTGTCTGTAGTATATGTCCCTGGGTAATGGATGGGGAGCCTGTGATGGTGATTCAGCCGTATCCAGGGAACAGTCGGAGGCAATATTGTGCAAAATAACTCACTATTCTTTATTAGAGCAACTGCAGGCAATGGGCCAAAACAATCTTGAAACAGATGCTGGATTACTGGAGAGATTCTGGATTACTGGAATGGTCATGGAGAGTGTCCTCAGGGATAGATGCACCAACCTGGAAGTAAATGCAGGCTGAGATGAGGCTGTGTCCAGATGTGGATGCTGCAGCTTGTCCTGGGATTAGCTGTGTGTCTGTGCCAGTGGTGCACAGACACTGTCTCTGGTCACTCGGTGTGTTCTAGAAGGTGTAGTAGGTGTGCTCCCGTGGGAAAGCTTGGGCCTAAGAGCTCATGAGGTCTGTCCTAAGAGTAGACCTGTGGTAAAAGACATGTGCTCAGGAGCAATGCTCGGGCCTAAGACCTTTTGCTCCTCGCTGTCCAGGGGTTTTGTTAACTCCTGGTCAGTTGATGACATATCACACATCTCTTAACCCTTGCCTGTACAGGCAGTATCTACAGCTGCTGATGCCTAACAATGACTGCATTATTGCTAAGGTGAGTTGCGCAGGCTCACCTGCTGGGGAGATACAGATAAAAGGCCTCATTCGCAAACACTCCTCTGCCCATGCTTTGGCAGGGGTGTTGCAATTCCAAACACAATAGTTGCTGTATCAGCTGAATCAACTTTTTTGTAATGATGTGGGCAAACACTATGCCAGTCTCTAGATGCGGTATTACATTCTCCACTGGTTAGAGCCTCGCCATTTACAAAACCAGTGTAGAGCTGTCCTCTCTATACAGTCTACCAGTGGCTTTTGTCTTGCTTGGGGACCTTTATCACCCTGCATTGCCTCATTGAGTGCACCTTGACTAAACCTCTGGTCACTTGGCACCTTCTCTGTTCACTAAGCAGGCACCAGAAGAAGTGGGTGTCAGCTGTATATAACAGCGCAAGTATTAACCCCTTACTTGCCGCAGTCAAGCATGACCATGGCGTGTAAGAGGCTTCCTTCTAGGGATACGATCCCCTGTGCCAGGATCTGATCCTCTTCAGGGCAACCCAAAGTCTGTAAAATGTATATTTTAGTCTATGTGATGATTTAAAAATGCAATAAATACAATGACACAGCATTGTCCCCTATATCCATGTATAATCCATTTCCCAAACTGATATATTTTATGTGTTTTGCACCTTGACATCTCTACAGTAAAAGCAAAGTCTTTGAGCGCCATCTTGTGGAACATGGGATAATGCAGTTGCGTAAGATGATAAAGAAGCTCAAATACATTTTGTGCAATATCTTTTCATCTTAGGGCAAAGAAAAATCCTTCATCAATCAGGCTTTGTGATTGATCTTCTAGCTATCAATGGACTTTAATGGTTTATAGATATGTTCATGTACAGGTTCGGTGAGGTTAAGCTATAATGTCTTATTACATTAGTTTTTATATCTACATTGTATATATAGTCTGTACTCCTTTATGACATCACAGTAGTATTTGATAGCATGTATAGCTGTGCTTTGTTATGATTTCACAGTTGATTGGATACATTGTATTGTGATTATATTGTGATGATGTCACTAGTGGGTCTTTACAGGTAGGTATAAAGTGAATATATTTTCTTATCAGGATAGCAAAATTATAGCCAAAGTATTAATGTCCAAGTAGTTTATGGTTTATACATTTGCTAAATATTCAGATGCTACTGTGATGGAAACTGTGATGTTTCGGACCCCTGAAGGTTACACAAGATCCTGTGAGGAGCAGGAAGTGATTTAAAGTTGTCCACACAACTTCCGGATATGGTACAACAATAAATCTCATCCCTGAATGGCTTAAAGAACCTTTCTCTAGTCTCAGTAAAACAGAACCTTATCAAACCAAATAAGCTGCCACCAATTCTCCTTTAATATAAGCCCGGTGTGTAATGGGATTATATAGTGTGAGGAACCAACCCAGTAGCATGTATACAACCGAGACACAGACGGGGGTTCGTGTATCGAGATAAAAGAGTAACACTGGTTAAATTTTATATTTAATCGCCTTAAGGGCACACTAAACAAACAGTACACACTATATATATATATATATATATATATATATGTATATATATATATATATATATATATATATATACAGCTAAACATTGTACAAAATACAAGGTTAGAACTACAAGTATCAGCAATTTGTATGTCAGTTACCTTGTGTATGGGCCTAAAGGAAACTCATAGGCCGCACTTAAGGATCCTTCCTGCACTTGGTGATGGTAACAGGTTTTCCAAGAAAGACAAAAGGATCAGGGGGGCTCTGATTATATTAGGTGCAGACACACCCCTTCACACCCCCAGGAGGGCTCATAGGACCCTCCTACCTGGTATTACGTCCAGAACCATGGAGAAGGTATAGCTTCTCAAGGGGAAGTCGTAGGGTCAGGGTTCTAATATCATTGGATCCATGGGAATCCCTGGAGTGCATTGATACCAAGTCTGACCCATTTTATATGATACCCTGGCGATACAGGTTCCAAAAATGTATTTGCCTTTGGGCTGAGATGGAAAATAACTCCGGAACTGCCCCTAACCAAAATATTGGTCTAAGAGTTTTTTATGACTCATTGTTTAAGAAAAGGAGGGAAGCCTTTGAGAGTCACTGCGGGTGGGGAAGTGCTTTGAAGCTTGGCCCACTATAGGTAACACTGTAGCTAGCTCCATTAGGCTAATTACGATGAGGCTGGGGTTAGGTAAGGGATATGGATGACTTAATGAACAGAACAATATAAGGAAAGTGAATCTCCCTCATCACAGCTACAATATATTATTAATCGCAAAGCCCTTAGTAAATTTGCCCCAATGACACAGTCAGCCCTGCTACATCTCTGCTCTCATACTAACTGATCTGCTGTGCCTTCTTCCCCCTCCATGGATATAAAACTTATCTGCCTGTAGCTTGTAGCTCTCCTCTTGCTGCTGCTATTGGGGCTGGAACACAGTGTGAATCAGTGTGAGGTTGTCCTCGGATGCAGGGGGAGAGGCTGCTGCAGAAAGCAGAAGTAAAGAGAAGCTCAGCTCCATAGTGTAAGGCAATATGGCTGCCTACCCTAAAGTCGGAAGATACAAGGTCGGGAACCAGGGACAACTGAAATTGTGCACAGTAGGACTGATAGAAAAAGGTTGGACTTTTATCTGTGAATAAGAGAATGTGTTATTTTGTTAATCTGAGTATATTTAAGAAACTTGTCTTTGTGGGAATAACGCTTTACAGGAAACCTACCACTTTCCAATGGTACTTCTAAGCAGCAAATACCGTGCACCAGCTCAGGGTGAGCTGGTGCCGGAGCATATCTTCGTTATGTTCATAAACCGCTGTAATGCTTTTAAACACTTTAGTAATCTTTATATCAGAAGCAGCTTCGGCGCACACTGGTACATGCTCGGCACATACCACATAGGTAAATTGATCACAAAACACAACATTTATTAACATTGGCTGGAGAATCAAACTAAAAAGCTGTCTTTTTTTTATATAACTTTTTATTTTCTCTTACTTCATTTACATATGCTAACATGCTAAAAATTTTCTGTAGTTCAGTATGGCAACAAAGACACCAATTATGTTTATTTTTTTAATTTTTTACATTTCGCAAATTTTTGGACAAAACACAGTTTTCTACGGAAAAAAATCTATTATTTCCTATTTGGAGAGCTAGCATTTTATTGAATGAGATTTCATTTTTGTGTGCTTGTTTCATTTCTTTTTCTTTAAGTTTCACTGATAGTAGATGTCCAGCACTTACATGCCTGTACTTTATGCACTAAGTGGAATTTTTTTTAGTGTGTAAAGTAGTGGCAAATTTCACGAAAAAGACTTCTACAAAAATTTGTAAATTAGCCAGAGGTCAGCTAAGGGCATCTCGGCATTGCCGGGTTTTAATTTATTTACACACCCCCAATGTAATTGTACCTCTTGCACCAGCCCGAGGAGCTAGGACACAGCAGGTGATGTCAAAAGAGGCGGGGTTTCGAGAGGGGGGTGTTAGCTCTCTTCTAACTCCTCAGACAGAAGCAGGAGGTACAATTGCATTTCGGGGAATGCATAAATTAAAAGCCGGCAATGCCGAGAGCCACTCAGGTGACGAGTGCCACCGGCTAATTAACATAATATTTAAAAGTATTTTTCTTTGTAAGTGTGCTGTTTCTTTATGCACTAAAAACTGTTCCACTTGGTACATAAAGAAACTGGCACATTACTGCTAGAAATCTACCATTGGTAAAATGTAAAGTCAAGAAATTTCATATTTGGAGGGTTTTTTTAATTCTATATAATTCTCTCTGTACAGGTAAAATAATAGCATATCATTTTAGTCTGAATTGTTACCAAGTTCGTGATACCCATTCAGTGAGGCTTTTTAAATTTAATTTTTCTATTTTTTAATTGAATCAATACATTAATAAGGGAAATTGTTTTATTTTTTTATTTTTTAGAAAAATTTGTTTAACACTTTTTATGTCCCACTTGGGTGATACCATGACCATTCAAATAATAAGCTGCAATATTTTTGTACCACTGGCTGGGTCTAATAGGCTTAAATGGTGGACACTGAGGCCATTATCATGCATCCAGTTGCCATTCCAACCTAGTTCACCCCACTGTCTAACTCCGTAGATGCCACTATCATCATTGACCACAAAGTTGAAGGGAGTAAACTGCCATGGAAGTTTACTCCATTAACAAAGTTTATGTTACTTAATAAACTGGGACCGAAGCTGGTTAAAGAAAATATTGTATGTATGTATATGTGTTTGTATAGCAACTTATTATTAGGACCTGGTGCAAATTTGACATTGACATCATGAATGCAGCTACAATATTTTGTTCTGTACTCAGTCATACAATGGACTTTATGATGCAGGTTATGATGCAACTAAAATACAAATTGTTAGTATCCTCTGTATGGACTCTGGTTGCACCCTTTAGCTGCCCTTCAGTATCCCTGGAAAGCAGGGTGGTTCATATGTATCACCTGTGGGGTGAGATATGCAGGGCTTGACAGTCAGCTGCTGGGGGCGGCATTCTGGGGCTTCATATATGGCTGCTGATCAGGTGACTCCATGTGTGGTACACTTTCTGTGAATCTCTGCCGAACCTTGGACTGCTGACACTCATGGTACACCTATATGTTTCTGAATCTCTGTACCTATGCCTGAATTGGTATTGTTCAGTCTTGTGGTACGCCTGCCGGTTACCCATGACTGACTATGAGCCTTGCCCTGATACGACAACCCAGTAACCCTGAGTGAACTGTAGCCTGTGTTCTGACTAGAGATGAATGGGATTCTGTCATGATTCTGCTGTTTTTGTATTCTATCTCCCTCTGGTGGCAAGTATGCATATTGCTTGCTATCATGATTCTAGATTCTGACTCCCACTGGTGGCGAATATGCAGATTTTTCCCTGCTCTGCACTGCAGCCATATCCTCTAAATTTCTCTTGAGGTCACGGAATCTACTCTGTGGGATGGGCTATAAATGTGTTTCCTTAGTCTTTGCTCAAGTATGAGGTCTTTACCGCATGCTCCAGCCGTCTGTCTGCTCCATTAGCTCTGTGCACTTGTGTGTTCCAGACCACTGCTCCGCAACATGTTCCTGCCTCTGAGTCATGCTCTGCCATTTGCTTGTCCTCAGCCCAGACCTTGTACCAGTCACCATTAGTCGAGTTTTCACCATCTGCTGCTTCCCTACTGGTTAAGTGTCCTTTAAAACCCATCCCGCTTTGCAGCAGGCTCTGGTGAAGACTGGGGGGCTTGCAGGAAAGCATGTCCTTTCCTTTCGTGCTTAGGAAAGCTGGCGAAGCAGCCAAATTAGTGACTCCAGTTCTCCCGACCTGGACATATTGCCGGATTGGTGGCTGTGCAACCAATCTGGAAAATGTATGCCCTTACTTACTAGCCATGGCTGTGATTGGTTGGGGGTAGAGATGAGCGAACATACTCGTCTGAGCTCGATGCTCGTTCGAACATTAGCGTACTCGAAACTGCTCGTTGCTCGGACGAGTATTTCGCCCGCTCGAGAAAATTGCATCTCCCGCCGTTTCGATTTTTGGCGGCCAGAAACAGAGCCAATCACAAGCCAGGAGACTCTGCACTCCACCCAGCATGACGTGGTACCCTTACACGTCGATAGCAGTGGTTGGCTGGCCAGATCAGGTGACCCTGGGATAGACTAGCCCCTGCCCGCGCTGCTCGGATCATTCTGGATGCCGCTAGGGAGAGAGCTGCTGCTGGTCAGGGAAAGCGTTAGGGTTCTATTAGAATAGTGTTCTATTAGAATAGTGTTAGGCAGGAGTGATTCTACAAGAACCCAACAGCCCTTGGGTTGCATTATTTTATTTTTTTGCTGGTGGCTGGCACTAGTAGTGCAGCTACTACCATATTGTGACGAATTTGCAGGAAGACTTGCAAACGTTATTTTTGGCTCTTAGTGACACACATATCCATTTCAAACAGCTAAGTGGGACAATTTATTGGGGGTTTGCTTGAATTAGGCACAGGCTGACGAATTTTTTTTTTTTTTTAAAGTGAAAGTGAAAGTCACAGCACAAAACCTTTTGTGTGCTGTCAGTGGTGCAAATGCAATTTCATCTAGCTGAGTCTCCCTACTACTGTGTAGCAAGCTAGTCTCCAGAAATCCCAATCCACATTCTCTCTGCCGGTGAAGCGTACTGTACGTCACGTGTGGCGTAATCTAATACGTTTTTTTGTTCACATTAGTGTCATCGCCATGCTGTTGCCCATAATTTTGGCATAATGTTGTGATTAAGCAGCCTCAGAGGCATCCATGCATGCTGCCCCTGCTGTTTCCTGTCCATTTCCGTGGTGTTTCCATCCTTTTCTGAGGTTCCCAGGTGTTTGGCCAAGCTTCCCTGTGCAGAGCCTTGGTCCCCTTGAAAAATACTTGAGTCTCCCATTGACTTCAATGGGGTTCGTTCATCCGGAAAAGTTTGACTCGAATAACGAGCATCCGAGCATTTAAGTGCTCACTCATCTCTAGTTGGGGGTGTTCCCCTGGCCAATTACAGCCATGGCTAGTTGGTAGGGGATGCAGCTGAACCCCGGCCCGGACCCAAACTTAATTCTCATCTCTAGTCCTGATCTGGAACGCATGATCTGGTGATCTAGGGATGACTGTGCCCTGTATCTATCCCTGGGTATTCCCAGCTAGAGCCTGAGACCTGTGTACCACTAGCCTGAGTCCGGCATGTCTACGTGTACCGGTTTATCTGCCTTGAAAAAATAAATGTGGTTTTGAAACCATTATATATATATTCTTGTAAGGTGTTGTGTGCTTTACCACTGAGATGAGATTTTTAGAGAAGTCGTAAGCTATATGTCTTAAGCTATATACTATGTATATAACTTTACATTTCTTATGGTACTTACTCATAAACAGTTAAAGACATTTTTTTATTATTAATTAACTATTAACACAATGTAATTAGAAAAAATATACAGAATTATTTTGTTACTGCTGGTGATAAATACTGTACATATCAAGTATTGGATAGTTTCTTAAAGGGAATCTGTCAGCAGGGTGACTATACAAAGCTTCAGACTGTGTTAAGTAAGAGCCCTGGACATTTGTGTAACCATAACTTTGTGTGTTTGTTAGTAGCTGCAGGACTGTGAAAAAAAATTATTTATGTTCCAGGACCCAAGATTGTTTCGGAGCACTGGTATGAGAGATCTTATCACTGAAGAGAAACTTGCTGCAGGAGTGACTCAGGGCAGGGGGAAAAGGTTTTGCTGTGTTCAGTGAAGACAGGTCACATACCCCTACACCAAAGATGGAAGTCCAGCAACATAGAAAAATAGCAAAGTTCTCCAGCAAGACCAAGATAAAAAACATAGAAGATTTATTCCAGTATGATTAAAATAGAAAAACATTGTGCAGAAGAAAAGGAGTTGACACATTTCGGACCGAACACCATGTTACTACCAAGGAGAGGTTTCCGTCTACATGGAACTACCAAGTGCTTTTTTCTTCCTCCGTGCCTCTGACCTCGCCACTCCTCAGTCCTTGTGTAATCTTCTGAATGGTGAACTGAATCGGTATCTCTTTTTTTGGAAATCCAGCCTCATAAAAATACATTTTTCACAGACCTACTTCTAGTAACAACACACACAAAGGTATAGTTACACAGCTCTCCAGGACTTCTACTCAGCACTGTTTGCAGGTTTGCATGTTCAGAACTGCTGACAGGTTCCCTGTAATAAAGACGGGAAGATTTACAGAGTTGCTATTCCCCGCATGTTTGGGGCCCATTTCACTTTCATCTGTTCCACTAGATCACTTCTCCCACTCTTATGCAGATGTCGCGCTAGAAGTCGGAACTTATCTGTTGAGGTGGGGAGCCTTTTCTTCCAAAGACTCAGTAATTCATAGACCTGATTAGTCAAGTTATCGGGGCTTTTCAGTCTCACCAGCTGGATTGTACTGCGATGGATGGGAAGAGAAAGTAACAGCTCTGAGACATCTTCTTCTGAAAGTTCATGAGACACCCATTTTAGAACACTGTCCCACAACATATCTGTAAAGAAATACGGAGAAAATAAAAATGAATGAATAGAAATCAACATTTGATGTGAGTCCGAGTCCCTGATTTTAATATCATCAAATATATGTGAAACAACAAGAAGAGACAGAAGAATTTGAACTAGCTCACATCCTCACACCATCTGTTATTAGTTTTCCAAGATGTCTGAAACAACGTCCCTGCCGGGTTACCCAGAATTTCAGATTTCTTTGAAGGAAAAGAGTGATCAAGATTTTTTATTTTTTTTTTCATTTCTGTTTGTTTATACACTTTGCATTTTGTTCATTCATTAAGATATCAAGTATTAACACTTCTATTTTTAAAATCTTTGTTGCTTGTTACTAATTTCAAACTGAATCCACAACCATTTATAAGGGCAGTATAAAATCATAATGCAAGAGACAGTTAATAAGAGTCAGGAATACAGAAACCAAACAGAGTGAACGACAGACATATAACCAAATATCTGGCAGTGTATGCCAGTCTCAAGAAGGCTTTATAGTTAGTTAAAGAGTTGTCTGAGAAGCTATTCAAAGCTTTAACCTTTGTCTTCCTCTCGACTCAGCACCACTAACAGAAGACATCACAAATACGAGTACAAAAAAGACAGGAGATATGTCAGATCTTTTTTTTTTTATCAAAACAACTTACCTCCAGGACCTACTGATAACAGTTTTGTACTTGATGGCCGGCTGATATTTTTCTCCACCTGACATTACAAGATAAAGAGTAGAGTTTAAAACAAATCCTCATGGTTTCTTATGACAAAGGATTCCAATGATTGCAACAACAACAATAAAGAAGCAGTATGTAAAGAAGTAAGTACACTCTTACTGCTTTGATAAGAATCGGGAGGTATTGTGCTGCTTATCAAATCACCTTGTGTAGTTGATCACAAGCAAGTGTAACCAGCTCTATAAAAGCAAATGTTTTGTCACTTTGCTGGTTTGGATGTTTAAGTGTGTGTAAACGCAATACCAAGGAAGAGCAATCAACGCTGTGCAATATTATAGAAAGGATTAAAGAACATTTTCAGAAAATTTGCTGGTTGTAAAGAAAGTTTTATAAGTGGAAAACATTCAAGACAGTTGATAATCTTCCCATGAGAGGACATAGGATGGTTTTAGTGAATGACAGTACATTAAGGAAAAGAATGAACATATATGATATGTTTGGAAACTTTGACAGAAGAAAGCCTATTCTTTCTAAAAAAAAAAACATGTCTGCACGTCTTGATTTTTCAAAGTTACATCTAAATAAACCTGAAGTCCTCTAGAACAATGGTCTATGGACAGACAATACAGAAGTTGTTTAGTATAGTTACAGTATTTAGCAATAACAATCACAGCCTATCACCTCATACCAGCCAGTGGTGATTTAGGCTTGTAGCAATAAGTAAGAAAAAAATATTTAGGTGTTGCAATGTACCCGCCCCAACCTCAACCCAATAGAAGTGCTCCTTAAGTTTCCCAAAACAGTGACAAGTATCAAGTATTTCTAGGGTTAGACCTTATCTTCTGAATTTGGTGATAACCCAATATCAATATCATGGAAGCTCTGCATAATGAATGTCCACAAATTGGCAAGAAATGTTACAAAGAGGAGTGGGCCAATATTCATCAAGAACCATGTAAATATTAAAAAACATAAAGGGTTTTATCATGGTTTGTTTGCCAGTTTTCTGGTGTTCAAGCCGCTTAAAAGTCATAAGAGACAGAAATTGCTAAATCTTTCCTCCCTACACAAAATGGACGTGGAATGGAAGCCTCCAGACCTGGCGTAGAATCAGACGCCTCGCGTAGATGCATTATGTACCGGCTATGGGAGTATCACTACCGGTGGCGGTAACATATGTGGTTCATGCCCTACACTGTGTGATACCCTGATGTCCACGACTTTCTCATACTGCTGCCTGCTAACCATTCATCTCTGCTCCCAACCACCAGCTCTTGCATCCTAGGACACGAACCTATGCCAACTCTTCAGAGTGAAAATACAATACAATTCCGATACAATACCTTGCCAAATATTATGTAGTCCATGTTATTTCAACAAAACAGGAAACTGATACCTTTGGAAGAGTTATCGACAGCTTGCATACTGGAGGTCTCTGCTGTATAAAGTTCTCTGTCGACAGTCCTGATGTATAACTTCCCATGACTTCGTCTTTAGATATTTTATAGAAGGCGACAGTCCCTTTATAATGTGGAGAACTGTAGTTTCCAAACTCATCCACAACACTGATGTCTAAGTACTTTTTCTGCATTTTTTGTGAATGAAATGTGAGTTTGAATGTCTTCCCACACTCTGTACTATCTAAAGGTGAGAAAACAATAAGAAAATTGATGTAGGGACCTTCAGTTATACAAACCGACCTCTCTGCCAACTGTGACCTCTTTGAATGCCAAAAATTTACTGTACTTTAGTCCCAGGGTGCATTTATCAACTGTACAGTTTTGGCAATGAAGCTTTAATATTAATCCTTATTCATTGTCAACCCAAAATATTTTTAATTTTTATTGCAGAGATCAAAAATTATTTGGCTGGAATGAAACTTAGGAAATATACCTGTTCCAACTTACATACAAATTCAGCTTAAGAACATACCTATAGAGCCTTGTACATAACCTGGGGACCGCGGGTAATAGATGGTGCCTATGAAACCATTAAGGGACCTTAGCATTCACAGAACCATCATAATATCTACTTATGGGTCCTAGAGTTTGAGCTCCACTGATAAAGCATTTTTGGCCTATTCTAATCCTGGTCAGTTGGTGAAACTGTAAAGCAGTGTTGATACTTATTTAGGAGCATGTATACTATCAGGAATTGGGATGGGTCAACTACAAGGCCCTGCCAGCGCTTCCCTGTGTCTGGGTAAAATTATGAACCATTACAATGAAGAGAGCGTTTTAAAGCTCTAATTCCGCCTTTATACATCTATGATCACTCCGAAATCACAAAACACATGTCCCAAAATAAAAACAGTTTACTCTCAACAGATCATTTACATATTAATATATTGTAGAAATGTATTTTACCTGATGCTGTGATGTTTCCACCAAATTTAAAATGAATTTGATCTCCTTCTTGAAGAACAATGGGCTCAGATGGTTCGGGGGGGCCAGTGTATCCTGCCTCAAGGAGGGAAGGGATTTCCCAGTTTAACTCTTTGGATGGAACCAGTTCAACAATCACTTTGTTACAGTTATCGTTCCTTCTATACAACACAACATTGACCAGTGAGCTGTAAATAGCATATTCCAGGCTCTGAATAAAACTGACCAGGTGACTGTTGTCCATAGCCGAGGAAAGACGGACTACAATAAATCTGGAAAAGGATTGAGATTATAAATAGTAACGATCAGTTTGCTGTCTCCTGAAAGTATCTGGGATGTGTGCAGTATTTGGAGTAAACTAAGTAGGAAAAATTATCAACATGCCATATTATAGCAAAAATCTAGGAACTTTTTACTATAAACGTTTCAGCCGAAACATTCTAAGGCTCGTTTTGAGTTCAGGCACCATATCCGAACCTAAGTGCTCATCCCCTCTGGTAACATTTGTGATTGGGCTGGCACCAATCATGGTTGTTACCCTTTTAATGGTACCAGCAAAGCCACCAGCAACATTTAAGTCCCGGCAGCATGTGCATACCACCATTTTGCTTAGGATTGTCACTCCCATGACATTTAACAGTTGACATGCCCAGCATCAATCATGGGGATTAGTGGAAGGCAGGTGAGCCTGAACACTGGACCTGAAATTCTTCCTAAACAAAAACATAATACAGATGGAAAACCTGCTGCAGCATGCAAGAAGACAGTGAAGAAACTGCCTAAACTTAGGCTGAGGTAACACTTTGTTTTAATCTTCCATTATAAGCTTATATTGGGAGAAGTAGTGGATTATAATATAGGCGGTCTGGGTGGTAGCCCAGGGCCCAAGTCTTCTAGTGGGCCCATGACCAACCAAACCACCCATTAAATTTTATACTGAGAAGGACCTTCATCCATGAATTCCTATACATATGCTTTCATGTACGCAAGAGCCATTTCAGGACTTTCGAAGGTCTCCTCTGGGCTATTTTGACCTAAATTTAGTGTTGTCCACTACCCTATTCCATCCTGGGTTCCTGATGTATGCAGTCTTAAAAGGCACAAGCTGAAAGGCTACTGCATTGGCCTCCATCTGAAAACAGAAGGCTATTGAAATATTTAAATGGGTATTCCAGGAATAAGCATAATTCATATACAAATGGGTACTCAAAATATAAGCTAATGTGTAATTAGTTGTTATTTAAAATGTTGCTCTTCTTAGCAGAAAAATGCTGGTGACATAGACTGTAATGGAGAATTAAAATGCTACCGGCCCTTTAATCAGTCCATTAATTTCCTCCGCGCGGTCCGTTGCGGAGCAGACTCAGGACAGAAGATGGCTGCTGGTCACATGTCCACATCACATGTCCTGCACCTGGCTGGACAGGTCATGTGATCACCACTATGTTTGGCTGTAGTCAGTTGGTTGCGGTGCATCCAGAATGGCCAGTGTTGTCAGTTGCACATCATTACTATGGTAACAGAGCAAGAAAACCTGTTATATCATCACTGGGGGCAGGGCATAAGAGGGAGGAGGAGTTACTGAGAACTAAAGGATCATGGAACTCTAGTTTCCAGTGGCGGCCATCTTATTGATAATTCCACCTACTAGAGGCCATAAATTTTGTATCATAAAATCAAACTATTTAAGCTCCGTTTTGTGACTAATGACATTGAGTATTGTTGTATTCATTTATTTATATCATCATGGGTTTTTGTGCCAGGCGGTCATATTCCCGGAATACCCCTTTAACATGTATCTTGGGAGCTCTCCTGGTTTACACACTGAACATGTTCCAAAAACTAAGTTTGAAATAAGCCCATAGAAAACTACAAAAGAATGGCATGGCATAAACAAAATCTAAACATGAAAATTGCTATTAATACATGATCTCTGTATAATGATGTAACATAAATGTTTTTCTTAATTTTACATGTAACTAGTGATAAGTGGATTCATTACTGACCCCCCACCAGTGCTGGCAGTTGTCAACAACAGTACCAAGCTGATGGCCAATCTGAGTTGCCAATCCGGAGGACAGCATGTTATTAACATGACCACAGGGATCTGAATGCTACTGGCGACATTGTGGCTGGTAATGGCGGGAATGTGGAGTTGTCGTTTGGGTGCACTCAACACAACTAGTAAAATATTACTTTTATGACCGGTTTGACAGCAAATAAATTAAAGCTCAGAAAAAACCCTGAACTAATATTTATAAACACAAATTTCGGACAAGTGGCACAGGAGCTCATTTGTAATCCGGCCCAAACTTTTTAAATTTTACAGATTTTACATATAAATAACCACGGAAAATGTTTTTACCTCTGAATATTTTCATTCACTTCAAATGAGACTATACCATTCTGAACATTTTTGACCACCACGTCATCCACAACAATCCACTGCTCTTCTTTTAATGCCAGCAATTTGAGTACTTCACTAGGATTATCCCCGTGTTTCCTGACTGAGGCACTGACCGCTCTATGATATAGGAAGCAACATTTATGGGTTAAGTAAAATAGATTAGGAACATTGTACTTTTTGTTTTCTGTGGCTACATTTTTAAAATACTGTTTACAACTTTTAGAAATATTAATTGTGATTACTGGTAAATGGGCTATAGTTCAGTGTTCATGAGAATAACTTGTGTTTGGATTCTTTCTTAAACCAAAATCCATCATGATAAATCAGGGAAAGTTACTCATAGATCCAGGCACCGTGACTGTGGTAAAATTCTTATATTTCTTATCCATGGCCTCCTTTTAAAATTATGCTAAAGAGCCACCCCAAGCTGAAGTTTCACAGGTTGTTAAACTGTGCACTTCCCCCTGCTCTCCCAGCACTTCCCTGTCCCTCTGTCTGCTGTTATCTCACGGCAGCAGAGAAAGTTTTAGAACACAGTGGGAAAAGGAAGTGCTCCTTGAACAGTAGAAGCTACAGTACGGAGGGGCTCTGGTAATTCCCCCCAAAGCCCTCTTGTCTCATTAACAATATTTTAACAATTGATTTCAAAAGGAAGCAGGCCATGGATAACACATAGAAGAAGTTTTAATGGGCATCGATTTGTGCAAAATCCTACTAATAATTATTCTTTCATTTCTTTTCTTCTTTTAGAAATGGCTTACTTTTACTGTTTTTGCTATAAGCTGCTCAGTCCATGCTATGATATTCTTTTTTAGTCACTCCACGCGCCATTACTTTTTTTAATAGTTAAAGGGGTCATCCGAGGGTACAGAAAAACCCCTTGCTGGCCCGGATGGTGCAAGTTGAAAAAAATAAACATGAAAACATAAACATTACCTCCCGGCGCCCCCTCTCTGAATCCAGCGCTGCAGTCTTTCCGGTCCATGCCCCATATAAACAAACAGGGGAACAGACCACCACCACCGCCCAGAAGCTGACCGCACATACACACAAGAGCTGTATAGGACCTTTGAAGGTCCTGTAAGGGTCCTGAAACAGCAGATTGAAAGGAGGCAGAAGGGGCATATTCATCAATCTCTAAGAAGTTTGATTCTAGTACCATATTAGGAAGTGGTTCCCAATCTTGTATGAGCTATAATATTCATACAGTTCAGGGCCCATGGCATTCTTTATCCACCCCAGGAGGAATACATAGAAGCCTAACATCGGCCTCGCCAACTGTTCTGAATGCAGTTTAACATCTTTAAATGCATTAAATAGGACTATTCTTCAAAGCTTTCGGGGATATTATGACCATAGACACAAATTGAATTGAATTGTAGGCAGCAATTGCTTCCTAACATAATCAGCTATTGTATACCATTAATACTAGTGTACCTTGAGCCTATTTTGGTCGCCCCCTCACCTTATGCCTCCTTTATATTTTCATCTAATATCCTTTTTTTGCACCCACAAAGCTTCCATTTCTGAAGCGTATTTGAAACCACTTATTCATTCTTTCCTTATTCATCTTTTCTTGACTTATGCGGTTGTCCAATGTAATTACTGCAAAGGCTCCATGCAAGATGCCAGCAGCTCCCTGTTTCACCATTGTAGTCAACAGCATCTAAACATTGGCGAATGAAGATGGAGTTTGCATCCAGTGAGCAGCGTTTCCGGGCCCCTCTCTATATAGGCCTCAGGGAAGGTGATACGGCATTAGTTCCATCTGTGTGTAGCGATTCAAATATAACATAAACCACATATAAATACACAATACTTCTTTATAAATATAAATGTAGCAGACATAAGGCATAAGTACTTCACCAATCTTCGGCTAGATATGCCGTAGTCCATGAATAAAGTCCATACTTTAGACATCAATAGCTTCATTATTATGTCATGTCTGGGGAAGGAGGAACCTCCTCCGAAACATCACAGGACACACCGGGCGTTCGGGGTCTTAGTGGAAGCCATGGATGTCTAAAGTGTGGACTTTATTCATGGACTAAGGCATATCTAGCCGAAGATTGGTGAAGTACTTATGCCTTATGTCTGCTACATGTATATTTATAAAGAAATATTGTGTATTGAGATGTGGTCTATGTGATATTTGAATCGTTACTAAGTCACGGGAAAAAGAGTCTCGTAATTACTAGACCAGGTTCCCACTGAAAAATCAAATGGAGAATATACTCTATTTGCCACCTGTGTGTATACATTACCAAACCGCTGAATAGTGACTGCTGAATCAACCATCAACCACTAAATGAACTATTGTTCCCAAAACAGCAAAAAAAATCCCAAAAACTTAAAAAATTTTTTTAAATAAAATCCAATACTCTGTACATGGTAGTAAGAGCGCTGCCCTAGATTCTCTACAGATTATTCACACTTATAAGGTATAAATTCTCATAATATAATGCTTTTATGAATGGTTTACGATGATACTGTATGTCATTCTTTATTATAAAAGTGTAGGTTCACCAAAGGTTTTCTTTTGATCAGATAGAAATGAAGAAAACCTCCGATGCTAATGTATTCCAATAAGAAAATGTGTCTTTGTACCTAAGTGCAACTGGAATGTGGTAAAGAATTCAGTGTATGTCACAGATTATAAGACTTCTAAGAGAAGTGAAAAAGAATTCAATGTACTATACCAAAAAAAATAAAAACCTACCGAATATGATGTGTTCCTGTGGCCTTTGAAGCCGCAGTGCTCGCTGCCCTCTTATTTTCTGCATCGTCTCCTGCCTTCTTTTTCTCGGGGTTCGGAGGGCATGGAAGGAAAACTGTCACAGACTTGTGGAAAGCCTGAACTGATGGCTGCTTCACTTGAATGAGGGGGCTGCTTGACACGACTGGATGATATATATCATGCTTTGTCTTCAGTACAGAGATCAAGGATGTATCTATCGGTTGAACCTACAAGAATAATATAAAAGTTACAAGTAGGTTTGGAATGGAAGAAATAAAAAAAAAATGCGGCGAGAATCAGGCCGCGACCACTATGAGATGAAAAATAAAGTGAATATTAGATTTAAGAGCTACTAGGGACAAAAAGAAATTGTCATGAGAAGGTGAAAGTTCAGTTTGGAGAATTTGTTATAAAATGTGAGTGTATCTAAGAAGAATTTTCCTGGGTGAATGGTCATGAATAGTAATGTCTGATGCATCTATCATTAATGGAAAAGTTACAGTCAGAAACTGTAGAAGAATCTTTTTAAAACCAGGGGCGGATAAGACTGTCATGAGCCCTGGGATGTATGAATATTATATCCACTACATGTCTGAAATTTTCCTACATGTGGTACTAGAATCAAGCTTCTTGGGTAATGAAAGTTGTGTTCCTTCTGCTGCTTTCAATCAGGTCCTGAAATGGCTCTGGTGTACATGTGTATTGGGAGCAATAACAGGTATATAAGGATCTCATTGGTGAAGGTCCTTCTTTATAGGACCTTCAGGTGCTTGATTCCCTTCGTGCACGGAGATATAATTCAGAAGTCCACAAACAAGGAATAACTCCAGGACGTCCACAGGAATACTTTAAAAAATTTCTTATTTTGGCTCTTCTTATAAAACATCATCCATGGCAAACAGATAAATGATCAGACTGGACATAATGGGGCACATTTCCTCACCCGTCTCGTTGAATCCGCCAATCCGGAATGTCTGACGAGGATTCGGAGCTGCCGCAATTCACTTACAGCGTGTGCCCAATCTCTTGAATGAGTCGCTTCCCCGCTCAGGTCCGCCGGAGTTCCCCATCTTCTTCCTGGTGCATGTGAGTGCTGATTTTGCGACACAATTAGAATTTTAAATTATGCGTTTTTTCCGAATCAGTCGGGTTGTCCGACGGCCACGTCCCCCAATTTGTATTGCAATAAAGCCCAGCGCCAAAGCGCCAAAATCCAATCGCGTGAGCCAGGGCAAATAGGAAATATTCGGGAAACCCGACGGAAATGCTTCCGATGGACCCTTAGTAAATGTGCCCCAATGTGAACAGACTGACATGTTTCATCCTAAATGGACTTGTTCACGGTCATGTTGATTCTTTTCGCTCCAAACAGACGCGTCAGTTTGTTCACACTAGGCCAAGTCTGATCATTTATCTGTTTGCCGTGAATGATGTTTTATAACAAGAAATAAAGGAAGACATTTTTTAAAAGTATTCCCGTGGACATGCTGGAGTTATTCCTTGATTGAAGGTCCTTCTCAGTATAAAATTTGGTGGGGGGTTTGAGTGGCCATGTTCCCCCTTGAAGGTTTGGACTCTGGGATACTCTATTATGGTCTTATACTTACCCTGCTAAAGCCCTTTAACTCCTTAACGACTTGCTACGTACTAGTGTACTAATATACCCATTAGTAAAACTTGCGATTGATGTTGGCACAGATGAGTGTGAGTCTTAACCCTTTAACTGCCACTGGCAAATACATTCTTTTAAGACTCCAGGACCTTCCATTGCTGTAAATCTATAACATTGGGCCAATGGCACACATTTACAGATCTAGAAGAACTTCTCCGTATGTATTCCAGAATATGGTAGAAGCAATCAGACTTACTAGTGTTAAAGCACCCTAGAGGATCTAAAAAAATTGCAAACAAAAGTTAAAAACCTAAATGCTCAAGTCACCCACCTTTCCCTAGTACTGATATAAAAAATAAAAAAACAAATAAAATGATAAACATCGGGTCCCAAAGTCCTGATCAAATATATCATCATTATTCCTAAAGTTGAACCAGGTAATCGGAAATACCACCCAAATGTCTGAAATGCCATTTTTTGATCAAAAAGTCATGCAGTCCCTAAAATGGTAGCAGTGAGAATGTCAGCTAACCTCATAAAAATGACATCTTGCCCACCTCTGCGTACTGAAGTATGCAAAAGTTATTAGCATCAGATTTTTTTTTTCATTCAGAAGGTTTTACTTTTTTTTTACAATGTATTAAAGCACAATAAAACATGTATGAATTAGGAGTCATGTCATTTGGAGCACACATGAAAGCCTTAAAAAACTTATATTATAATATATCAAATATTACTTAATTTCTGAAGGTGGGGAGTGAAACAATAACAAAAAAGGGCCAATTAAGTATTATTAAGCGGTTAAGTAGGTAAGAGGACTTCTAACCCTTTGGTCTCCTTACAAGACAACTTATTTGTGGTGACTGACATGGATATTGTAGGTTAGTTGTCACATCTGTAACAACATCGTCCATCTCTCTGTGCTCTGCCTTGGTCTTGCCAGAGGTAACTCTTAGGGTGCAGCCACATGTTCGGATGCAGTTTTTGAACCCAAAAGCAGGCGTGGATCATTATGGGTGAGGACTTATCATTAAGAAGTTCTACTCCTCCTCCACATTCCACATTCACTCAACTCCTGGTTTTGGCATCAAAAACTGTATATGAAAAACTGTATATGTAGACGCACCTTTAGGCTACATTCACAAACATATGGGGGATGTATATACGGCGTATATACTACGTATATACATCTCCCATACACGGGAATGGGTGCATGGCGCCATATGGGAGCGGTACGGTGCAGCACATGTGCACCATTCCGTAACCGGGAGAAAGATATGTCCTATCTTTCACCGGAATACTGTGCCCTGCCATATATCGCTATGAAGAGCGGCAGTGGTGAGCAGCGCTCTTCCGCCGCCGTACCATAGTACGGTGGGCATACATCATGTGAATTTAGCCTTAAGGTAAGTCTGCTATTGCCTGTTCCCTCCACCTGGAGAAGGAACACTTCTAAGTGACCCTATAAATATTCAGCAGAGACCACACTTGCTGCTAGGACCAGCATCTTCTTGTGCTCTCCTGGATTGAGATTTTGTCAAAATCTGCACCCGCTGTTGCAGACCCCATTTGTCTACGCCTTATTGTGATGGATTGATGAAGGATTGTACACCAAGCACACTTACATGCTGGTACAAGCCCCATCAAGCAGGATCTGCTTTTCTTTTAGTCTGAATCTGATGGGCTTTGCGGTCCATAGGTGCTAATGGAGTCTGGAGCCCCTCAGGCTCATTTGCATTTTTAAAGCCCCTTTTTCTTAAAAAAAGCACATAAGAAGCTTAACAATGAGAAGATCCTGCCAGAGGGGGCACACACCAGTATGTCAGTGTGCTTGGTTTACAATCCTTCATCCTGGTGGTAGATGTCCTTTAGGTGGGCATTGTCTTCTAGTTGTCTAACCCCTACTTGGCAGTGGGTGGGGCTGTTGGAAAGTGGGTCTAGCAGGACCCACTCTCTGCATCTTCGGTCTGTTCCCAGGGTCTGCCTTACATTAGTAGTAGTGTGTTAAGCTGAGCATGTAATTACTCAGTACTATATAGTATTTCTACCTTGTATCAAAAGTCACCTACAGGTCAAATACATTTTCTATTCTAGTCTTTAGAAATAAAATGACAACAGTTTATGCAACACTTTATAACTTTCTGAATTAGTATCACAAAACAAAATCCTAACCGGGGTATTAGTGGTAAGCAGCTATATACAGTACTATAGCCAACTCAGCTGTGCTCAGCCCAAGGGGTTCATTTACTAAGTATGAAACTTCCATGAACATTAACTATGATTTTTAAAAAACTGAAAACAGCTCGGTTCATCTAAGAGATCAATTATCTCATGGAGTCTTTATACCTGCAGATGGTGAAATCTGAGGTGCGCACATAAAAGTCAGTATCTTGAAATACTTACCCCCTAAGGAGCACTTATCATTGCCTTCACATTACAATAATTCTAAGTTGTAATAATGCCTTTCCCACTCTTGTCTCAAGGACTGCTGCTTTGGGAAATAACTCTTACAATTTATGTGCCAGATGTAGCACATTTTAAAGAAAAGATCCAAATTCTGACTTACCTTAAACTGCACAATTACTGAAGAGCTGAAGCAGCCTGGGGGGTAATTTAAGGAAATCCGTGAATCCACGTTCAGCTTTAAAGATAATCCTTTTTTAAGAACAGTAAAATTCTCCTTCTTCAAACATGAAACCACGGAAAACGTGCCAAGTTTGTACACTTTAACCTCTGCAAAATTTCCCTGCAAACACGTGGAGAATGTAAACGAAGCAGAAATGTGATGCTAATATGAAATTGCTGCACATTACAATAAAACTGTAAAAATATCATTAAAAGACTCTCAATATGAAGAGTGTGAGCTTAGGAAAGTATGTCTGGACTATAAAGTAAGCATACTTACAGGAAAGAGCTGTGGAAATGACTGTAGCTACTGAGAAAACAAAGGGGAAAATTTATTAACCAAAATGTGACCATGTTCTGGCATAAAACCTGTCACCCTGGATTTATGGCATATTTATTATGTCATTCCCATAAGGCCTCATGCCAATAAATGAATACGCTTCTGTGCCATAGCAATGGAGAGCTTTCCCCCTTGTGCAGGAGATAGGAGAGGTCAGTGCTCCTCACCCCTCCTCTCTCCATTGAAAGCCGAGTGACCGGTGCCGTAACACAGCAAAATCTGGGGCATGTCTTGTATTTTTCATTGCAGTTGCCCAGTTCGGTCGTGTTGCATTGAGACAGCGTGTCCTCACCACACCTTGATTGGGTGCCTTAGAAGGCTGTAGGCACAAATTGTATCAGTGACTTTACTGAAGTTCTTCTCATGTTCTTAGTCGTGTTGAGAGCTGTGTGCTGGAACCTACCTAAGTGGATCGTCCACTTGGTTTCCTGTACTATGTGCAATCTGGTCAGCTCTCCTGCTGTATATTCTGCTCCCGGAAGTTAAAACATTTAAAGGGAACCTACCACTACATATCTACCTATTAAGGTAGATCCGGTGGTAGATGCCTCTAACATATGTAAGGATAGCCCTTTTTAGGAATAATCCTTTAGTCAACTTTTTTAATCTTTTATTGTGGTAATATCTTAATTTTACGACATGGCTACTCCACTCCAAAGTAGCCTCCTAGCCAGATATCTTCAGCGTGCAGCTACAAGAAGCTGTGCACCCTTGTCCGCGAAGCCGGAGATCTGAGCATGCGCAGAACACTGGCTTTGCGCACGAGTGCGTACAGCTCATCGTAGTAGGAGGATCAAGGAGGCTACTGGGATGTGAATTAGACACCTTGTGTAGCCTCAGCTCCGGCTACTTCACGCCCCCAGTAGCCTCTTTGATAAATTAGCATATTACAACTAAAGATTAAAAAAGGTAGAGGAGAGTAAAGGATTAGCCCTAAAAAGGGAGATCCTTACAAACATTAGATGCACCTACCACCGGATCTACCTTAGTAGGTAGATCCGTTGTGGTAGGCTTCCTTCAATATAATCTGCTCTGATCCATTTGCTCTATAAGATGCTCCCTGCAGATAGGACACTATGTACAATCTGTTCAGTTCTTCCTACTGTATTATTACATGGGAATCAGAGCACAAGAAAATAAAAAAAGTTGTCTTACCTTGAATTCGTGAAGAGGGTGGTATGGACTTACACCAAGAAATGGTGTAAAGTCATAAGAACATTAATTATAATCATAGAAGCCATGAACTGTGCCTCTTACCTTGTAATCTCCATGATGTCCATCTAAAGAATGAGGAGTTATATAACTTGACTGGACGTTTCCATCAATGATCTTTACCATCACATCCTTATAGCTTCCTCTGTAATGACTTTGGAAGGGAATCAATATACTAATTGGGAAAGGGATTTTAAGATGATCATCGAGACTGGATATATTCAACACATTGCTGACTAGTTCTTCTGAATCCGAGACCACTAAAGAGCTAATGTCATCTATGAATCTACACTGCAGCTCCTGTAAGATGGAAGGAGGAGCTCTAATAAAACAGGCAAGCCTTTCTTCACCAATCTCTTCATCATGTAGGGTATATCTGTAATAAATAATCACTATTACTATGCAAAGAATTATTTTTCAAAATATCTCATTTATGAATTACTATTAGAAATTAAGGATCCAGAAGAAATCAAAACTGAAATATTTTTTTTTTAAGAAGCAAAGAATAGATATATTTTGAAAGAGTTTTAGCTCTTGCATGGCGTTCAAACGGTTACTCCCACAAAGACAAGTTTTTTAAATATACTCAGGACAACAAAATAACACATTTTTTAATTCAATGATATTATCAAAAATGCAATGATCAAAAATACAGCATTTCACAGATATAATTCCAACCTGTCTCTATCAGTCTTGATGTACACAATTTCGATTCCCCTGGACCTGATCCTGAATCTTCTGACTTTAGGGTCGAGGGAGACATATTGCTCTCCTGTCTGACGCTGCACTGAGCTAGTCTCTGCACTCTAGCACCCACCCTTGCATTCCTAGATGAGCTCACACTTCTTGCCGGCAAACAATAGTGGGAGGAGAGTAAATCTATAAGATACAGGCAGATTAGGTCTTTATCCAGGGGATGAGTAGGGAGGTATATAGCAGAGCTGTGTATGTTATGGCTGTGATAGCCGAGCTGAGAATGTCATGTGTAATATGCATCTCATGGATCTCCTCATCTCTTGCCTCTGCCACATCTCTATTTCTATGTGTCAGATACTAGTACAATGTTCAGAAGCTAAATGAAAGTGTAGATAAACCTGTACCCTGGTAATCTAAGCACATTGTCAGCACACACCATCTCATAGCATAGAGGAATCATGAAGTGTCTGGTTAGAGATTCCCCGCCCACACTAAAATTGTAAAGTGAGGGGTTAATAAATATCTTTATTGTGTAAAGATTTTTAGGGGATTGAAATTTGAGAATTTTCTTTCATGGGCAAACCCCTTTAATGACTGGTCAAACTGAGCCATCACCTAGATTTGGCAAATGAGAAACCATCAGGAAACATTTGTGAAGCTCTGTCCAAGAGAATTTTAGAGATTTTAGGTCTTTAAGGAAATGTTTTGGCTATTTAAAAAAAAATACTATGTACAGGCAGCCATCTTTCCTAGTCTGCTATTATTAGCATATACAGATATCCTTTATTTCAGACACATGGTTTATGGACATGTCTACAGGTTATAGACTGAAATTTATGAGAGAGTATTGTGGGCATGCTCTGTGACCTCTGTTGAGGTTATTGTGCTGGGAGTAGAAGGAGGTGATCTGTAATTAGCATGTTTTGTTAGTGATTGAGGTGTTATTTTTAATGTTTTCCTGTATGTGATGATATTAGATAGAGAGACTACTAAGAAGAAAACAAAATTGGCAATTAATGTAAAAAATAGAATCTTTGTATTTTTTTTATATGCCATAGCTAATGACACGGACAAACAAATATACCTTAAAATTTAGATAAAAATGGAACAGTCTGTATTTTATAATCTCCCAAATCTCCCCTACTGAGTCAAGCGTTTGTGTGGTGGTGGAGGGGGTTAAGGAACATAATTGTTGGCAAAGTGAGATTTTAGCTTATACTTTAGCTTTACTGGACAGCACAGGTCAGCCAACCATTGGACAATTAAAATCATTCTACAACTGGTTAACAAAAGGAAAAAAGATTTGGAAAGAATAGTAATCCAGATCACTTTTATATACATGGAATGGATTAGTAGGACATATAAATAAAATTTATAAATGTTACCCTGTTTCTATAAAAGTAAATAGGCAATACTAAAAAAAAACTAGGAAACAAAGGGGAAAGACAGTTCCATCAAGGACTGGAGGCAGAACGAAGTATAATCTTAATTTAAGGAAATCTACCACCAGGACTGTAAACCAAGCACACTTACACGCTGATGTGTGCCTCCTATGAGAGGATCCACTATACTTTTACCATCTTTTGCCCTTGTTTTTACAAAAAAGGGTTTTAAAAATGATGCAAATAAGTCTTAGGGGCTCTGGGATCAAATAACATCTATGGAGCCCCTGAGGCATATTTGCATATTTTTTAAAGCCTTTAGAAAAAAAAACAAGGGCAACAGAAGCTAAAAGTGGATCCTGCCAGAAGGGGCACATATCTGCATGTAATTGTGCCTGGTTTTCAATCTTTGATCCTGGTAGTAGATTTCCTTTAATTGACTACTGAAGTACATGGAGAATTTTGAGGAAGCACAGAATGTTCCTTACTCTTTGTAGATCCAGCGTTCAAAATTTGATCTATTAGCTGTAGTACTTGTCCCATTCATGGTGACCTCTGCCTTAGACTTCTCCATAACATTCTCCTCCTTTTGTTGTGCTTGTGGATTGATGTCTAGGTCACAGGTGACATTTGTGTTTTGTTCCCGTTCCTCAGTAACTGCTATAGAACTCGTGTCCATACATTCTGCTTCATTGGTTTCCTCATGGTCATTGTTCTTGCTCGGTATGGAATTGTCTGGTTCATCACTTTGCACATTGGTTGAGGAATCTGTAACTTCACTTTCGTTTCCTTTGAAGTCAGGCGACTCTATGGAATCTGTGATGTCTTCATGACTATTAAGTCCATTGATATCTTCAGAAGATAATATTATTGCAGCATAGTCTTCGGAAGGTTCATCGGCACAGCGTTTTGATTGTTCATCGATATTTTCCAGATGTAGTTCACTTAGCTTCAAACCTTTTTCTGTATCCACGAGGATTTGGTTGACCACAATAAGATAATTGATGTAATCTGCATGTAGAGTACACAGGTATAAGTCTATATTCCAAGGGAATTATTTTCCAGTGAAATAAGTAACAATATACTAAAAACATATATAAAAAATGACTGACCCATAGTAGCACTCAACACACCAGTAACGCCTAAAGATCAGCCAATAGCCGGCTGGAGCAGGTCACTGATGAAGCCAGTTACTGTCAACCCTAGGCACATCCTTTATTTTAAGAGACAGCAAAATCCAAAGACCAATGAGATCTCCATGATAGAAGTAGAAGCCATTTTTACCTTTTTCAAGCTGTGACTAATACCATGACCAGAACAAAATCATTACCAAATAAAGTGTCACGTACTGTATTCACTCTATGAGTAAATCTTAACTTATACCAGTACTACAGCTATTTGAGTCCTACTTGTCATTGGAGTCGTTGTAAGATACGGAGATCAAACAAAATTCTCCTAATTGTAGAAATAATCTAATCAATTTTTTGTCGTAATCATAAGAGGTCTAAAGGTGTCACCAAAGAGGCTTATTACAACTACACAACACCATGGGCCTACGATTCCTCCAAAATGCCCATATGAAATAGAGTGTTCATTTACTTCTGAGACATCTATTTTGTGAGTAGTCTTCCTAAACTGCAAATTCACAAACTGCAATACATGCATTACAGCCTATTATAGAGGTAGGGTACAAGAAATAATGGGGCAGATTTACTTACCCGGTCCTATCGAGATCCCCAAGGTGCGTTCTCCGACAAGGATGAAGTCCGGCGTGATTCTTCAAGATCGTGCGTCCATTTTCCTGCATCTGTTGCTTCCCCGCTGAGGTCCGCTGGAGTTCACCTTCTACCCGGTGTATGTGAGTGCATGTCTTGTGACACAATTTGAATTATAAATCCCGTGCTTAGTCCAAATCAGTCGGGTTGTGCGTTGGCCACACCCCCGATTTGTGTCGCATGCAAGTCGGTGTGTTTGCACCAAAATCCAGGAAACCCGACAAAAATGCGCCATGCGGACCCTTCGTAAATGTGCCCAAATATCCTATGGGTGTAGTCACATACGGTAGGTCATACAGGATCACAATATTTCATTAAATCAATCTTATTCCAGCAATATAAGTATTAGGTATTGACCCTTAAAGGAACATGAATAATGTATGATGCTGGAACCAAAGGAAGGGGCATGACTCAATTTTATTGTATTCCAAAAACCTTACTAAAACTCTTATGCTCCTCCCTTCAGGCCCGGCACAAGCTATAATTAAAATACATCTACCACCAGGATCAGGGATTATAAACCAAGCACACTGACATACTGGTGTGTGCTTCTTATGTTCTTGTTTTTTTTTTTTAAAAAGGCTTTAAAATTATGCAAATGCAACCCTCAGGCGCATATGCATAATTTTAAAAGCCTTTTTTTTTAATAAAAACCTGGGCATAAGAAGCTAAAAGAACAGCAGATGCTGTCAGAGTGGGCACACACCAGTATGTCAGTGTGCTTGGTTATAATCCTTCATCCTGGTGGTAGATGTCCTTTAAATGAATAAGCTTTGTCTGGAGTGTTCCTTTAAGGTCTGTGTGATCATACCAATATAAGTTTGAAGCAACAGGACTTGAATCACAACTTTGCATCAAAGTGCTCCAAGTCCAGTTACAATCCTGAAGCATAAAGGCAGTTTTACAGACCTGAAGATACTAACAACACATGCAAAGGTATGGTTACACAGGTCTACAGGGCTAGGTGCAGATGGTCAAAAATTCCCCTTTAACAACACTCTTGGCAGGCTCATACTACCAATATGACCACTAAGTAGCAAATCATAGACATATATAGGAGAGATAGCAAGTCATGTTGCAATTAGAGATGAGCGAGCACTAAAATGCTCGGGTACTCGTTATTCGAGAGGAACTTTTCCCGATGCTCGAGTGCTCGTCTCGAATAACGAGCCCCATTGAAGTCAATGGGAGACTCGAGCATTTTTCAAGGGGACCAAGGCTCTGCACAGGGAAGCTTGGCCAAACACCTGGGAACCTCAGAAAATGATGGAAACACCACGGAAATGGACAGGAAACAGCAGGGGCAGCATGCATGGATGCCTCTGAGGCTGCTTAATCGCACCATTATGCCAAAATTATGGGCAACAGCATGGCCATGACAGAGTGACCGAATGAGGCTAGATAGCATCTAAAACATCCAATAATTGACCCTGACACTATAGGGGACGGCATGCAGAGGCAGCGGCAGCAGTGGCAGGCTAGAGAGTCTCATGGCGACATACCCTAAATGGACTCAGGTTTCACCAAAGGAGGTGAAATGATTTCCTATGTGAACAAAAGGTTGACGTTATATTTAGTCGATAACACAGCATGGTGGCGACATAGTGACCAAGTTCCATAACGTATCTGGTGAAACACCCGAAAAATGAGCTTGACACAGCTCTTTTGATAAGGGGACGACATGTGGAGGCAGCCATGGAGACGACTTCCATGATTAAGAGCGACAGTATGGGGCATTCATATTGCGCTGCTATGATTGCAACTTCAGGTCTCCAGCATGGCGGCGACAGATGGGCCGAGTTCCACTATGTATCTGGTGAAACACCTGAAAATTCTGCCTGACACAGCTCGTTTGATAAGGGGATGATGTGCTGCATATCCTCTCGTGCTCCAGCGTCTGGGGTATAGAGAGTTGAAATGAGACATTGGTGGACGCTGTGGAGGATCGTGGAGGCAAAATGGACAGGAAACAGCAGGGGCAGCATGCATGGATGCCTCTGAGGCTGCCTAATCTTGGGATGGAGCTGGCGGTCCACTGCCAGGCGAGCTTTCGCCTGTCCAAGCCCCTGTCTTTCGACTCCTCCCCACCCAAAATGGGCCTGGGGGCCAGAAGCGTTTACTTTGAAAAAATTATAATTTTCAAAGCAGGCCGGGTCGTTTGAATATTTCACCTAGGAATAATGGAATAGCATAGTGGTTCTATTTTTAATTGTTTTTACGGAAATGGTTCCATGATTAAGAGCGACAGTATGGGGCATCCATATTGCGCTGCTATGATTGCAACTTCAGGTCTCCAGCATGGCGGCGACAGATGGGCCAAGTTCCACTATGCATCTGGTGAAACACCTGAAAATTCTGCCTGACACAGCTCGTTTGATAAGGGGACGATGTATGGAGGCAGTGAACTAGTAGTAGATTAAAGGTGCTGCAGTTAAAACTATGTTAGTTGGATCTTGAGATGGAGCTGGCGCTCTGCTGCCAGGGGAGCTTTCGCCAATCCAAGCCCCTGTCTCTAGGCTACTCCCCAAACAGCACTTCTAAGAACCTTTTGTATAAGATCAAGTGTAGTAGCGTTCTTATAAGTTT
The DNA here is from genome assembly GCF_040894005.1 of Engystomops pustulosus. Lineage (NCBI taxonomy): Eukaryota > Metazoa > Chordata > Amphibia > Anura > Leptodactylidae > Engystomops > Engystomops pustulosus. The sequence goes on from NC_092411.1 coordinate 257,272,195, forward strand.
AGGATATGGCGGGTGAGGGGAATGTAAACAGATGCGCAAGAAGCGCTGAAATAATATTGGTAAATGATAAAAGTTTGCCAGTATATTTTGTGGATTACACAGCAGGGTGGCGACAAAGTTAACAAGTTTGATGTATAAGCCATGAAAACAACCCAAAATTCTTCCCGACACAGCTCGTTTGATAAGGGGACGATGTATGGAGGCAGTGAACTAGTAGTAGATTAAAGGTGCTGCAGTTAAAACTATGTTACTAGGATCTTGAGATGGAGCTGGCGCTCCGCTGCCAGGCGAGCTTTCGCCAATCCAAGCCCCTGTCTCTAGGCTACTCCCCAAACAGCACTTCTAAGAACCTTTGTATAAGATCAAGTGTAGTAGCGTTCTTATAAGTTTAGGATATTGCGGGTGAGGGGAATGTAAACAGATGCGCAAGAAGCGCTGAAATAATATTGGTAAATGATAAAAGTTTGCCAGTATATTTTGTGGATTACACAGCAGGGTGGCGACAAAGTTAACAAGTTTGATGTGGAAGCCATGAAAACAACCCAAAATTCTGCCTGACACAGCTCGTTTGATAAGGGGACGATGTATGGAGGCAGTGAACTAGTAGTAGATTAAAGGTGCTGCAGTTAAAACTATGTTAGTTGGATCTTGAGATGGAGCTGGCGCTCCGCTGCCAGGCGAGCTTTCGCCAATCCAAGCCCCTGTCTCTAGGCTACTCCCCAAACAGCACTTCTAAGAACCTTTTGTATAAGATCAAGTGTAGTAGCATTCTTATAAGTTTGGGATATGGCGGGTGAGGGAAAAGTAAACAGATGCGCAAGAAGCGCTGAAATAATATCGGTAAATGATAAAAGTTTGCCAGTATATTTTGTGGATTACACAGCAGGGTGGCGACAAAGTTAACAAGTTTGATGTGGAATCCATGAAAACAACCCAAAATTTTGCCTGACACAGTTCGTTTGATAAGGAGACCATCTATGGAGGCAGCTATATGGACGACTTTTGGAGGCAGCTATGGCGATGACGTGTGGAGGTAGAAATGGAGACAACGTGTGGAGCCAGCTAAAAAGACGACATGTGGAGGCTTCTATGGAGGCAATTTAATTTGGATAGTGCCTGTATGTGGCAGTCCAAAAAAGTTTTCAAACCAGAGGAGCAGGTAGGTGGTCCTCCAGAAAAATTAAATAAATTGAGTGCCTGTATGTGGCAGTCCAAAAACGTTTTCAAACCAGAGGAGCAGGTAGGTGGTCCTCCAGAAAAATTAAATAGATTGAGTGCCTGTATGTGGCACTCCCAAAAATTGCTTAAAAAAGAGGACCGGGTAGGTGGCCCTCCAGAAAAATTAAATACATAGAGTACTATAGCTAGAGCCAGATCCAAAAAATAGCCAGTTTCCTATGCTTTAGTGTACAAAGAGGAGGAGAAGGAGGACAATAAGGAGGAGGAGTGCATACATTATTCAGGTTGAGCTTCTTTCACCTGGTGGAGAATGAAAATGCGGAGAAATCCAGGCTTTATTCATCTTGATAAGCGTCAGCCTGTCAGCGCTGTCAGTCGACAGGCGTGTACGCTTATCGGTGATGATGCCACCAGCTGCACTGAAAACCCGCTCGGACAACACGCTAGCGGCAGGGCAGGCAAGAACCTCCAAGGCGTACAGCGCCAGTTCGTGCCACATGTCCAGCTTTGAAACCCAGTAGTTGTAGGGAGCTGTGTGATCATTTAGGACGATGGTATGGTCAGCTACGTACTCCCTCACCATCTTTCTGTAAAGATCAGCCCTACTCTGCCGAGACTGGGGACAGGTGACAGTGTCTTGCTGGGGTGACATAAAACTGGCAAAGGCCTTGTAAAGCGTACCCCTGCCAGTGCTGGAAAAGCTGCCTGCTCGCCTACTCTCCCTCGCTACTTGTCCCGCAGAAGTACGCCCTCTGCCGCTAGCGCTGTCAGAAGGGAAATACTGTTTCAGCTTGTGCACCAGGGCCTGCTGGTATTCATGCATTCTCACACTCCTTTCCTCTCCAGGGATGAGAGTGGAAAGATTTTGCTTGTACCGTGGGTCCAGGAGAGTGAATACCCAGTAATCGGTGCTGGAATAAATTCTTTGAACGCGAGGGTCACGGGATAGGCAGCCTAGCATGAAATCTGCCATATGCGCCAGAGTCCCAACGCGCAAGAATTCACTCCCCTCACTGGCCTGGCTGCCCATTTCCTCCTCCTCCAACTCCTCCAACTCCTCTTCTTCTGCCCATACACGCTGAACAGTGAAGGACTGAACAATGGTCCCTTCTTCTGTCTCGCCAACATTCTCCTCCTCTTCCTCCTCATCCTCCTCCACCTCCTCCGATATGCGCTGAGAAACAGACCTAAGGGTGCTTTGGCTATCAACAAGGGAATCTTCTTCCCCTGTCTCTTGTGACGAGCGCAAAGCTTCCGACTTCATGCTGATCAGAGAGTTTTTCAACAGGCCAAGCAGCGGGATGGTGAGGCTGATGATGGCGGCATCGCCACTGACCATCTGTGTTGACTCCTCGAAGTTACTCAGCACCTGACAGATATCAGACATCCACGTCCACTCCTCATTGTAGACTTGAGGAAGCTGACTGACCTGACTACCAGTTCTGGTGGAAGTTGACATCTGGCAGTCTACAATCGCTCTGCGCTGCTGGTAAACTCTGGATAACATGGTTTATGTTGAATTCCACCTCGTGGGCACGTCGCACAACAGTCGGTGAGCGGGCAGTTGGAGGCGGCGCTGCGCTGCCCTGAGAGTGGCAGCATCTGTGCTGGACTTCCTGAAATGCACACAGATGCGGCGCACCTTCGTGAGCAAATCAGACAGATTGGGGTATGTTTTGAGGAAACGTTGAACTATGAGATTTAACACATGGGCCAGGCATGGCACATGTGTCAGTCTGCCGAGTTGCAGAGCCGCCACCAGGTTACGGCCGTTGTCAGATCAGTCTGCGCCGTGATGCCCTGTAATAGCTCTTGGGCATCACCTAGGCTCAGCAGTTTGAGCACCGCCTGCTGTCGCTTAGCGACAGCACTGCTGCTGTGCCTAGAGCTACTGACTGATGGCGACATGCCCACGGATGGTAATTCGGAGGAGGAGGAGGAGGAGGGGTGGGAGGAGGAGGAGGCATACTAGGCCTTTGAGACCTGGACCGAGGTAGGCCCCGCAATCCTCGGCGTCGGCAGTATATGAGCAGCCCCAGGGTCAGATTCTGTCCCAGCCTCCACCAAGTTAACCCAATGTGCCGTCAGCGATATATAGTGGCCCTGCCCAGCAGCACTCGTCCACGTGTCCGTGGTCAGGTGGACCTTGTCAGAAACGGCGTTGGTCAGGGCACGGATGATGTTCTCTGACACGTGCTTGTGCAGGGCTGGGACGGCACATCGGGAAAAGTAGTGGCGGCTGGGGACCGAATACCGAGGGGCGGCCGCCGCCATGAGGTTTTGAAAGGCCTCGGTCTCTACGAGCCTATAGGGCAGCATCTCCAGGCTAAGCAACTTGGAGATGTGAATGTTGAGGGCTTGGGCGTGTGGGTGGGTTGCGCTATACTTCCTTTTGCGCTCCAGCGTCTGGGGTATGGAGAGCTGAACGCTGGTGGATGCTGTGGAGGATCGTAGAGGCGAAGATGGGGTTTTCGCACGGGAGGTGTTTGGGCCATGGTCCTGGGCAGGGGGCTGACTAGCAGATGACACAGGGGAAGGAGCAGTGGTGTGCCCGGCCGGAGGTGAACGGGCTTGGTGCCATTGAGTGGGGTGTTTAGCATTCATATGCCTGCGCATACTGGTGGTAGTTAAGCTAGTAGTGGTGGAACCCCTGCTGATCCTGGTTTGGCAAAGGTTGCACACCACAGTCCGTCGGTCATCCGGTGTTTCTTTAAAGAACATCCAGACTTCTGAAAATCTAGCCCTCGCCACGGGAGCTTGACTACGGGCAACATTTGGCGCTGATGCACAAGCTCTGGCCCTGCCTCTCCGTCTGGCCCCACCACTGCCTCTTCCAACCTGTTCTGCTATAGGACTCGCCTCCGTCTCAGAAGAACTGTGTTCACCCGGCCTATCAACCCAGCTTGGGTCTGTCACCTCATCATCCTCCGATCCCTCAGTCTGCTCCCCCCTCGGACTTCCTGCCCTGACAACAACTTCACCACTGTCTGACAACCGTGTCTCCTCATCGTCCGACACCTCTTTACACACTTCTTCCACTACGTCAATAATGTCATCATCACCCACAGACTGCGACTGGTGGAAAACCTGGGCATCGGAAAATTGCTCAGCAGCAACCGGACAAGTGGTTTGTGACTGTGGGAAGGGTCCAGAAAACAGTTCCTCAGAGTATGCCGGTTCAAATGCCAAATTTTGCTGGGAGGGGGCAGACTGGGGGGAAGGAGGCTGAGGTGGAGGAGCTGGAGGAGTGCTGATTTCGGTGACATGGGTGGACTGCGTGGAAGACTGACTGGTGGACCAATGGCTAGAAGCATTGTCCGCAATCCACGACATCACCTCTTCGCATAGTTCTGGCCTCAACAGTGCTCTACCACGAGTCCCAGTAACTTGAGACATGATGAACCTAGGGAGTGTAGCTCTGCGGCGTTCCCCTGCTCCCTCATCAGCAGGTGGTGTCTCACCCCGCCCAGGACCACGGCCTCTGACCCCTGCAGTAGTTGGACGCCCACGTCCATGCCCTCGTCCTCTACCCCTAGCCCTCGGGTTAAACATTTTCCAAATTAATGTGTAAACTTTTAATTTTTTTTTTTTTTGTGTTTATTTTATTTTATTTATTTATTTTTTTTAACAAAACGATGCTATCCTATTGCTATGGCTAGTTTCTAACCTACACTGACAGCACACAATTGGATTTTGTGCTGTGCCTGATGACTTTGAGCTATAAAATGAAATAAAGGTAAAAAAAAAAAAAAATCAGCAGACTCTGCCTAATTCTAATCAAACCCCTAATAAATTGTCCCACTTCGGTGTTTGAGGTGGATATGCGTGTCACTAAGAGCTAAACACAACGGTCGCAGGTCTCCCAGCAAATTCCTCACAATATGGTACTAGCTGCACTACTAATGCCAGCAAGCCCAGCCACAAGCAAACAAAAAAAAGGAAAATATAACGCTATTGTAGGCCTAAGTAAACCGTTGGGGTTCTCCTATGGCTAATTTGTAGCCTACACTGAAAGCACACTGCTTTGCAAGATGAGTTTGAGCTATAAAATGAAATAAAGGTAAAAAATAAATAAATCAGCAGACTCTGCCTAATTCTAATCAAACCCCTAATAAATTGTCCCACTTCGGTGTTTGAGGTGGATATGCGTGTCACTAAGAGCTAAACACAACGGTCGCAGGTCTCCCAGCAAATTCCTCACAATATGGTACTAGCTGCACTACTAATGCCAGCAAGCCCAGCCACAAGCAAACAAAAAAAAGGAAAATATAACGCTATTGTAGGCCTAAGTAAGCCGTTGGGGTTCTCCTATGGCTATTTTGTAGCCTACAATGAGAGCACACTGCTTTGCCAGCAAGACCAGCCACAAGCAAATAAAAAAAAAAAAGTATAACGTTATTGTAGCCCTAAGAAGGGCTGTTGGGTTCTTGTAGAATCACTCCTGCCTAACACTATTCTAATTGAACAGCCTAACGCTTTCCCTGACCAGCAGCAGCTCTCTCCCTAGCGGCATCCAGACAGAGAATGATGCAAGCAGCGCGGGCAGGGGCTAGTCTATTCCAGGGTCACCTGATCAGGCCAGCCAACCACTGCTATCGACGTGTAAGGGTACCACGTCATGCTGGGTGGAGTGCAGAGTCTCCTGGCTTGTGATTGGCTCTGTTTCTGGCCGCCAAAAAGCAAAACGGCGGGAGATGCCATTTTCTCGAGCGGGCGAAGTATTCGTCCGAGCAACGAGCAGTTTCGAGTACGCTAATGCTCGAACGAGCATCAAGCTCGGACGAGTATGTTCGCTCATCTCTAGTTGCAATACAATATCACAAAAAGCAGCATTAATTACAGTTATGTGTGTCATAATGTGAAGAGGGCTCTAGATCTTATAACTATGATATCTCTGATCGGCCAACTTGACTATTATATTGCAGCTCTTGTTACTATTATGTGGTGTAAGGTTTCATGTTGTTCTGTATGAACTCTCCGTTCTGTAACCTTTCTTTGGCTTGGGGCCAGGAGTGCAGTATCCAACCAGTGTGTCTGTTCCCGGGTATGCACAGGATGAGCCCTGAGGGCAAAGTATTATCCTGTATTGTACTGGATGTAATATATGTCTCTTATGTAATATATGGCCATATATCATATTTATGGGTGGATATCAATTGTTATATTTAAGAAATCCTGTGAGCATGACTACAGAGAATTCCCTTTTTGGTACAAATGATATAAAATCTTGTGTAACATTTTTTCTTTCCTTTACACTTTTCCCTTTATTATAAATGCCCAACTGAGTCGACTAAACCTGCCAAATTCAGTAAAATCAACCAGTCACAGATATTTAGCTATTGAGCTATTGGATATCGATTGGATATTATTTTGTGGCTGGCTGTGTCTTACATGACAGGTTCCAATAGCCTATGGCATGTTGATCCCAAAAATGCCTTTGTCGTGCAACTAAATAATTTCCACTGATTTTTATTTTTTTCATTAACCCCCCATACCGGTAATATGAGCTTCCACTGCCAGAATTTTCATTTGAACTGCCCCTTCCCTGGGACTCACCACACACTGCTGGCAGGGAGCCAGATAAAGTTAAAGAAACTATTAAAAAAGCACTGGAATTATTTAGATGCGCACCAAAGACATTTTTTAAACCACCATACCAGAGCTAATTGGATCCTGTCATCATGCAAAATGACCTTTCTGATGACCGGTTTCCTTTAATCTCATCTCCCTTTGAATATATACAACACATACTGTACATTTGCATGTATATGGGTGGTTCAGATGGAATAACTTTTGGCAAAAATCTACCTAAAGTGTATGACCAGGTTAAGCCACATCCACACCCCTGTATGTTGAACAATAAAGAGCTCTTTGCTCAAGTGCAAATCTAATGTGTGCTATGAGACAATCGCTTAGAAACTGGACTATTGTCAGATCCACTGAAATCTAATTGCGGAGTGGGTACATACTGGGGCTTATTTAGTAATGGTCCGCGGATCGCACTTTCATTGGATTTTCGAAATTTTGGGGATTTGCGCTGCTGGGACAGGTATTTAACTGGGGATTATGTCGTATGTGATCGGATTATGCCGCAGCTGCGCTGATTTCATGCAACACAAATCAGGTGACGTGCCATCGGATGATCTGACTGATTGGGACTAAGCGTGGGATTTAAGATTCAATTTGTGTCACAAGACAATGCGCGTACATGCACCAGGAAGAAGAAGGTGAACTCCGGCGGACCTGAGCAGGGAAGCGACACATTCAGGATCGGGCGCACAATCTTCGTGAATCGCGGCAGATGTGCATTTTTGAGGATTGCGCAGGACGGGTAAGTAAATGTGCCCCACTGTCTGTACAATTCAATGAAAACTACTATTTGGCCATTTTTTGATGACACTTCCTGGTTAGATATCTCACACTGATTTTCTTCTTAAAAATGCAAGATGAGAAAAACTGATTTTTTGAATTTGAAAATATTAAGCATGCTACATTAAACTTCCATTTGAAAAAATCTGCTTTCATTAGGAAATATCTCTGTCTACATGGTGTCCAAAGAAACTGGCGCAATAGAAGGGACCACACAGGCTCCATACACTACCTAAAGGTTCTGTGCCAGGGTTCAGGAGCTGTGAATCTGGGTCTTGTTGGGCAGAACCTGATAGACAGGATGACATCAGTCATTGAACAAACTGATAATACAAATAGAGTCTCTATAGCATGACTTTGAGCCTTGATTCCTTATGTCATTGCATTGCTTGGGGTAAATTCTACTGAAAAATCACACAATCCTCATCATCCCTAAAATCAGCTACATGTGAATTTTCTGTACTTTGTTGCATATTTTAAAATATGGTCCTACGATGATGTTAGAGAATTTCCGAGTGAAAACTAGTGATGAGCTCATCATAAGATTAATGGGCGATCAGTGGGGGTGCAGTTCTTGTGATACTACACACATGACAGAACTGAAAGTAGATGGCTCCTTCACTAACAACTTTTCAGGTTGCTCAAGAACATGATGACCGGTGAAAATTAATCCTTGTGCTGGTCCTATCTCATTAATCAAACACAGTGCCATGGATGTGCAACACCCCTGTCAATACATAGGCAGGCTGGTAGTTGCAAGTAGCGCAGTCTCCAGGTCAGGAGCTGTTAGGGGGAGTCACAAACCCTCTATGAAGGTTCCAGAACCTGGTCATTATGTAATAACAGCTGTAGATCCTGCTTGAACAGACAATGGTAAGTGGGTGTAGGATGTGTGGCTGTATTGTTAACTGGAGTGTGATTGGAGAGGTGTTACCACCTGAATATGGTATAAAACCCCTGTGCAGTGGGAGCACATTTTCCAGACCTCATGCTCCTTCTCAGGAGTCTGTCCAATCCAGTCTACAGTGGTCTTACCACAGAGTGAAGAGAGAGTCAGTGTGTAGCAGTCTGTGACAGAAACTAATCCCAGGACCAGAGTCAGGAGACTCTAATCCAGAGATGCAGCTTCCACAGTTTGGACACAGCTCCATCAAAAATTCTCCCAGCCTGCGTCTACTACCAGGCTGGTGCACTATTTCTGTGGACCACTCTCCAAAACCACTCCAGTACCAGAATCTGCTGTTGACCATTTAGGCCCGTTGCCTGCTACCTGTTGTTCAATAAAGAATATGTTGATGTGCACAATGTTGCCTCCGTCTGATCCCTGGATACGGCTGTCTACCACCACGGGCTTCCCCATCCATTACCCAGGGACCTATCTTACAGACTATCAGGGGTTGCCCCAGGGAGAACCAGTACATCAGCCTCTCCCTCATATATTTTCTTGCACACACCACCTGCTGGAGACCTGCCAGACTGTGGGACAGCCCTCCGGTCCCCATACCAAGCACCGTGACATCAGCGTGCCCTAGGCCACAACCGCCAGCCACTCCAGTATTGTGGGCCCGGGCTACCTCCAGGCCCCAAGTAAAGGCTAGGCCCCAGTGGGAGATGTTCCAGATGGGAATCCTTGCATCATACAATACAGTACTTACAGTGTTGGTGCTGCAGTTCAGCTGGCAGGGATTTCATGCATAGTTCTGTATGACACAAGGATTCTCATCCTCATTGGGTTCAGACTAACACATGGGTTCGTTTCCATGGGTAGAACACATTCATGCGAAATAATTCTTACTTAGTCTGTCCAAAAGATGACTTTACTTTGTATTGAGCTTTCTGCTTCCAGATAACACTACTCTCATCTGATCATGGGGATGGTGGTTGTCACAAGTCTAAGATTAGATATTAATCACCTATATTTAAGATGGGTCATTAATAGTTCTTGCCTGTGTGCGGGGTGTAACTAGGAGAGGCTGGGCACCATAGCAGACTATGGAATGGGGCCTTCCCCTTAAAAAATAGACATTTGCACACATGTAAGTTACAATCTCACACATTTATGTACTCATGTATAGACACATTTATATGCTTATATACATGATATATACACCATTTCCACAGATACAGCATAAACATACCTACATTAAATACACACCATATATACATACATACCTTATATACTCAATCAGCATATACAAGACATACAGCATATACACATCACATATTCACACACATCTAGAGCATATAAACATCACCATATACAGATATACAGCATATACACACACAAACACACCAATACCCCAGATGCCGGGGCCCCTTGACACTGTGGACCCCATAGTTACTGCTATGGCTGATACCCCTGTAGGTATGCCCCTGCATGTGTGTACAATCCCTTTAATCCTTCCTAACTGGGGGGGGGGGGGGTAAAACAAATACAAATTGAAAAATATCAATATAGTTGTTCAATATAATGACCAACTGGGAAAAACTCTGTGAATGCCCATCGGTGGTCCATGCAGTGTCCTGGCTCATGGACTGTCCACACTACTGGAGATGAGATTCTATGCATCATAGTTCATATATGATGCAAGGAGTCGCTTCTTAAACAACAGCACAGACTACTTCTATTACATAGTGATTCACGGACCGACCACAGCCGTCTGAAACTGCCCTTATAGACTACTTTGCCAATTTTATCCACACCACTTATGATCCAGAGTTATTACCATATAATATATAATACCTTTTATTATCTTACCATTGGTTGTGCTGAGATCCTTAAACTTCTCCTGGAGTCCCTTTAACATCTGAAGCGTGGTCTGTAATGTCTCCGTTGTTCCACTCAGATTTGCGCAAAGACTTCTGCTAAGGTCGCGAATTTGGGAAATTAATGGACTTATGAGTTCTCTTACATCTTGCTTATTTTCGTGATGCGATTCCTCCAGTACATCCTTTATATTGTCATTGTACTGTTTAATCTGTGTCAGAATTAGATCCAGATCATCATCCTGAGCATTTGCTCCATCACTTAATGGCATTTCCATCCCTACTGTGAAATTCTATGATTCCTTCGCCAGGTTGCAGTGAAATATAGAAGTGTTTGTCCCCGCTCTGTCCGGCTTGTTAAAGTGACCTGAGCAGGTTTTGTCTAAGCACCCTGTCATTCAGTCACTAATGGTAGCGAGTTACTATAGCCACTGCGAGGAGTGGCAGGAGCAGCACAGGTACACAGAGATTACAGATAAGGAAGAGAATAGTAAATCACTTGGGTCAATGACAAGGGCTTGGAGAGGTTCTTAATAACTCAATTCTTTCCTCTGTAGTAAACAATGGCTTATCTGTGTTTGATCTCAGCATATGAAATAAGTTTACAGGTCAACATGGAACTTCTTTTGTTTTTCAATGACTGGAAATTTTTTGCATGAATAAAAAAGAATCAATTTTAAAAAATTGCAAAGAGCTTGAATGTTCTTTCCGTGTTTGCATGGGTTTCCTCCGGTTCCTCCGGTTTCCTCCCACACTACAAAACACACTGGTAGGTTGATTAGATTGTGAGCCCCATGGGGACAGGGACCGATTTGACAAGCTCTGTGCAGCGCTGAGTAATCTAAAGGCTATATAAATAAAGAATTATTATTTTTTTAAAAATGGCAAAAATTTGCAAGTTAAAGGGGTTGTCCACTTTCATCAAATAATTGATATGGTTTGTGTAAGGAAAAGTTATACAATTTTCCTTTTTGTATTACAGGCGCCCCCCTACTTAAGAAAACCCAACTTACAGACGACCCCTAGTTACAAACAGACTTCTGGATTTTTGTAATTTACTGTACATTAGTCCTAGGCGACAATGATGAGCTGTAGAAGTTATAAAAGGTGTGTGCAATTAAGATTTATTGTTAATTCTGGTTCTTATAACAATCCTACATTTTTAAAATCCAATTGTCACAGAGACCACAAAAATTTTGGCTGGGGATACAATTATAAAGTATACAGTCCCGACTTACATACACATTTAACTTAAGAACAAACCTACAGAAACTTTCTTGTACGTAACCCGGGGACTGCCTGTAATTCCTCACGGTTTTCTGGATCTCTGCTTGCTGTCCTGCTATAGAAACTTCTGTGTTTACAAATCTGCCCATGGTTTTATGATGGAAACGTAGGTGCACGAGCCATTAGTATCATAAAAAGTCATCAGAAACGTGCAATATTAACAGCTCATGCACCTGCATGTCCATTACAAGACCATGGAAAGATTTCTATCCACTGGAATCAAAAAATGAAGCTTCCTATATAAGAACAGCAAGCAGAGATCTAGAAAACTAAGAAGAATTGATACAGAAAGCACATTGGAAAATTGTATCACATTTGTACTATTTTTGTAGGCCATACCATTAGGAGCAGTGTTTTTTTTTGGTATAGACTTCATGAAAATGTTCAGCTTTCAAGTCTGGTTTGTAATTTTAGATAGGTAGTTTGATATTAAAAAAATGTTCACTATGTGCCCCAGATAATAAAGAACTTATACTTACCAAAGTTCTTAGTTACTCTTCACTGCCTCTCAATCTTTCACTAATGGGGTCACATCAGTTGTAAGACCCTAATAGAGCTGGAGGCTGTAGCCGCTGCAGATTGTCACCACTGAGTATCTGTATGGCAACTCAAGTCTACATATGAATAATCTACTCCAAAGTCTAGCAAATATGATTCTTCTCACCTCATTTTCACATGAGATCAGTCAAGTTTAGTGGTTGCAGGGGTTGTATCACTTCAGATGCCTATATCTTCTGTCCTATGGCACCTAGAAGCATGCTGCTGGTGTCATTTTAAAGACAAACTTACTTGCTCCTCCTTTTGTCTACAGGGTGTGGTGGTTTTTTGTAGATCTAGGAATGTACAGATTATCATAAAAAGACTTTATAAGAATATTCAAATGAGGGGCTCCTGTCTAAGTCAGTGAAGCGTCTCTAGACTCCGTCTTCTGATAGTGTATGCACGCCCCCTCCCTGTTCATTGCAGCTCAGTTTCACCCCCGATCGTGACATTATTTGATAAGATGAGATTCTTATTTTTAATTTCACACAATTTTTTATTTTTTCTAGGTCTTAGAGAACAGTAGACAGGGGCTTCTGAACAGGGAATTCTAGAATGGACAATCCATACCCTGAGGGGAGTAGTAGTTTAGTGCAGTATTAATATAAAACCCAGTAGTAGTTTTAGTGTAATTAATTCTAATTATCGTATTAGATTGCATTTGTTCCAATGAATGGTGGCCAGGTACTGCTGCTTTCTCCATTCACTACATGGCACAGTACAGCGTGTATAGATGATGGGTGAGTCAAATGGTACAACATAACAGCCTAAATCTATATTTCATGACAGTATATCATACATATATCCTGAATTATATTTTCAGGCTCCGGTAAATGTAGAATAAAACAAATAACCTTGAAAACATCCATGTAGCGTCATCCCGTGCTTCATACAAAGCAGAAAGCATAGGTCAATATCTTTTTTTCAATATCTATAATTCATTCTGATATCTGATGAGGAAGTTACAGCACATGGGAATATGAAATCCCATCTATCCTGAGGTTCATATTCACTAAGAGTGATCTCATCCAGCTTCTATACAGTAGGAGCCACCAGTGGCTATCCTGGTCCATGACCACCATGTTGGACCATGGCCTCAATATACATAGTATTTTTGATGTATAACACAATTTAGGGTAGTGGACAAGCTCCATTATCTTTGATGATAGATATATACATGTTGTATATGAATGCTGTTGACATTTACCATAGTGATGTATCAGATGTACTTAGCCGCCTGTCATCTCAGGCTGATCATTTACATAAGTTCCTCCAGGCGCCCTTCAGCGATCTAATCTTACCTTCAGAATTTACTAAGGTAACGAGTAGAAGTAGCCAAAACAAAGGATTATAATCCGTCTGTACATCAATATCCCCATTCCGTAACCTAAAATCTTACATAAAGCAAAAGCGACATAGGAGAGGCTCGCAGCCGCCTTCTGTTAACAAGAGCAAATAGAATTGGCTTTCAATAGTAAATAGGAATTAACATCCACTTTTCTAAGTGCTCCATAATAGCAGGATATGGAACTTATGTCAAAAGCCTTAAATACAGGTTGTATTAAAGTCTATTCAGGTGAAATTACCAGATATAGGCTACTCCAGTCTTTGGGTACATTGAGACACATATTAATTATACCACCTCAGTAATTTCATCTCTATTAGCAGGAGTGGAACTTGTGACCCAGAGAAGCCTCCTGCAAAGTAGAAGCGGACATGGAATGAAAGATTTACTGTGTGTGTTAACTCAAGCAAGGTTATGTCTGGCGACTCTGGAATTGGTTAGCTCCACTTCGAAGGTAAAGTATTCCGCCTATAAGTGCCTGCTGTGTCAAAGCTTTTAGCTGTATTGGTGTCCTGAGGATGCTGATACAGTGTCAAGCATGCAGCATGGAGTCCGCAAACTGGAAATTGTTTAAAAACTGTTCTAGGAGAAACATCTGAAATCTCTAAAGGAAACCAAGCGGTTGTGTTAAATGTGTTACAAGAAAATCAGCCAACATCCACAGTAGGGAATTGTTTAATGCTCATATGAACAGATACCCTTTCTGGAGAGTTCCACAATTGATTCATATTATTGTATGTTATGCACACAGTTCTATTACAACCTACACTCACCGGCCACTTTATTAGGTACACCATGCTAGTAACGGGTTGGACCCCCTTTTGCCTTCAGAACTGCCTCAATTCTTCGTGGCATAGATTCAACAAGGTGCTGGAAGCATTCCTCAGAGATTTTGGTCCATATTGACATGATGGCATCACACAGTTGCCGCAGATTTGTCGGCTGCATATCCATGATGCGAATCTCCCGTTCCACCACATCCCAAAGTTGCTCTATTGGATTGAGATCTGGTGACTGTGGAGGCCATTTGAGTACAGTGAACTCATTGTCATGTTCAAGAAACCAGTCTGAGATGATTCCAGCTTTATGACATGGCACATTATCCTGCTGAAAGTAGCCATCAGATGTTGGGTACATTGTGGTCATAAAGGGATGGACATGGTCAGCAACAATACTCAGGTAGGCTGTGGCGTTGCAACGATGCTCAATTGGTACCAAGGGGTCCAAAGAGTGCCAAAGAGTCATGCACACCATGACACCACCACCACCAGCCTGAACCGTTGATACAAGGCAGGATGGATCCATGCTTTCATGTTGTTGATGCCAAATTCTGACCCTACCATCCGTATGTCGCAGCAGAAATCGAGACTCATCAGACCAGGCAACGTTTTTCCAATCTTCTACTGTCCAATTTCGATGAGCTTGTGCAAATTGTAGCCTCAGTTTCCTGTTCTTAGCTGAAAGGAGTGGCACCCGGTGTGGTCTTCTGCTGCTGTAGCCCATCTGCCTCAAAGTTCGACGTACTGTGCATTCAGAGATGCTCTTCTGCCTACCTTGGTTGTAACGGGTGGCGATTTGAGTCACTGTTGCCTTTCTATCAGCTCGAACCAGTCTGCCCATTCTCCTCTGACCTCTGGCATCAACAAGGCATTTCCACAGAACTGCCGCTCACTGGATGTTTTTTCTTTTTCGGACCATTCTCTGTAAACCCTAGAGATGGTTGTGCGTGAAAATCCCAGTAGATCAGCAGTTTCTGAAATACTCAGACCAGCCCTTCTGGCACCAACAACCATGCCACGTTCAAAGGCACTCAAATCACCTTTCTTCCCCATACTGATGCTCGGTTTGAACTGCAGGAGATTGTCTTGTCCATGTCTACATGCCTAAATGCACTGAGTTGCCGCCATGTGATTGGCTGATTAGAAATTAAGTGTTAACGAGCAGTTGGACAGGTGTACCTAATAAAGTGGCCGGTGAGTGTATACTTGCTTTAACTTTAATATAGTTACTGCTATAAACATATCTGTTACAGGCATGGGTGCTCTTGCGACCCGGGCACCCATGTGGCTCCATGTGCCCTGGAGCCAGCCTGCATGGTAACTTACCTTCCCTTGCTCCGCGCAGGCTTGCTAAGGTTTAAAGGGCCAGCACAGCAATAATTTGTGCTGGCTGGCTGCCTGCCCTGATAAATTCCTAGCCCCTTCCTGGGTCCCCTGCCAAATCTTTGTGCTTCTATGCCTGAGAGAAAGCTCTGTTCCATGCCCTTTGTGATTATCCTGATTTCCCGTTGTGATCTCGATTCCGTCCCCAACTCTGATCCTGTGCTGCCTGTCTTGACCTCCTGCCTGTCCTCGACCACAAGTTTGCCCTACAATTCTGTACTTCGCATTGGCCACCACCACAGTCGTGCCTATGGAATGACCTGGTGGTACTATGCCCAACAAGTCCAACCTCCTTTGCGGTGGGCTCTGGTGAAACTGAGACTCTGGTCCCAGGTGTCGGCTTACGCATTGTCCACGGTAGTCCAGTGGGTCTACTAGCCTTGGTGCCTGACAGTAAGATCCGTTCATGGATCCTGCCAAGGATCCGCTACCTGAACTGGCTGATCTAACCACCATTGTGCTCCAGCAGTCCCAGAAGATTGCCATACAAGGTCAACAGCTTTGACAAGTCACCACCATGTTGCAGCAATTGATGGTTACTCAACAGGAGTGTCAAGTCCGTGCGGCTCTTCCTGCTGCTTCAGTTCCTCTACCATCTGCGGAGCCAAAGCTGAGAATCTCCATGCCATCTAAGTATGAAGGGGACCCCAAGTTGTGCAGGGGCATTATTACCCAGTCCTCCTTGCATATTGAATGTATGCCGTCACAGTTCACCACAGAATGGTCTAAGGTGGCTTTCATCATAAGCCTCCTCTCCGAGAAGGCCCTGGCGTGAGCTACTCCCTTCTGGGACAGGAAAGACCAGGTTACAGCTAACATCATCTCCTTCTGAATTCTGAATTCCGGTCCTTCTTTGAGGAACCTGCACGGGCGTCTTCTGCTGAGACTGCACTGATGAACCTGCATCAAGGGGACTGGTCAGTCGGTAATTATGCAGTTCAGTTCTGTACTCTGACTTCTGAACTAACCTGGAATGAAGCAGCTTTGGTCACAACATTTAAAAAGGGACTTTCTGGGACAATTAAAGATGCACTGGCTGCATAGGACTTGCTGTCTACACTGAGTGGTTGCATCTCTCTGGCCAATCAGATTGACATACTGTGTGCCGAGCTTTCTGTGGATCAGCGTCTGGAACAACTGCAAGTCAGGACCCGACGTTTGCCCCGCCTGGCTCCTGTCTTCCACCTTCTGTGTCTGCTGCAGGGGAACCAATGCAGGTGGTTCAACCTTGTCTGACCACCCAAGAGCGTACCAGACAAAGACAGGAGAACCTCTGTCTTCATTGTTTCTGCCTAGCGCACTTTTTTGAGACTTGTCCAGTCCATCCTCAGCATCCGAGAAATACACGCACCTAGGGTTCATGGGAGAAGCGTCCCTAGGTGGAACAAAGCTTCTCCACATTTGACTATTCCCATTCTGCTTAGCTCTGGCACAGGTACCCAGTTCCAGATTTCTGCCTTCTTGGATTGCGGCTCTGAAGAAAACTTTGTGGATGCTGCTCTGGTCTCCCAGCATCATTTCCTTGTGATGCATCTTGAAAAGCCGCTGGTCATCTCCTCTATCAGTGAGCAAATCCTTTCTGATCCGGTACCACACCTAGCCTGCAAAGCCTAGCCTTTGTTCCTGTAGGTCGGTGTGCTACACACTGTCCACAAACCCTTGCTTAACTGGAAAATGGGGCAGATTCTTTGTTAGGAAGTGCCAGTCTCGTTGTGTGGTGGATCCTCATCTTGTGTCCATAAAGGCCTCTTCGGTTTACACCAAGCCACTGGTCTGTTTCTGCTGTTACCGATACCCAGCTGCCCGTGAACTCATGTGGCAATGGACTTTATCACCGCTATTCCATCTTCCTCGGGTAATACCATCATCTGGGTGGTAACTGACAGGTTTTCCAAAATGTCCCACTTTGCTCGTCTGCCAGGTCTGCTGTCAGATCCATGCCTTGCCTGCACATCTTGTGGCTTCATGGACTTCCCCTGCACATTGTCTCTGTGGGGTCCAGTTTGTTTACCGTTTCTGGTGATTCCTGTGCAGTCAACTACCTGCACTGGCCGGCCATCTGCCCTGATAAATTCCCAGTCCCTTCCTGTGTCCCCTGCCGGATCTCTGCGCTATTATACCTGAAACAAAGCTTTGTTCCATGGCCTTTTGCGATTATCCTGATTTCCCGTTGTGACCTCGATTCCGTTTCTGACTTTGATTCCTTACTGCCTGTCCTAAACTACCGCTATGATCCTGTGCTGCCTGTCTTGACCTCCTGCCTGCCCCTGACCACGAGTTTTCCTTACGATTCTTTACTTCACATTGGCCACCAACATGGACAAATTTGTCCCAAGTTTTGGCTTATGTCGGGGTTTGGGTACCTAAACTTAAACAGATTCTTAAAGATTTTAACGGTTCTGCTCATTACTAGTTTTTTTGTACCTATTAAAAGTAATGATTGTGGATGGAATCACAGATGCATTTTTTGGGCTTTACTTTTATGTGATGTAGTATAATAATATGAGTTGGGTTCTTTGTGACAATCTATGGGAAAGGAGAGAAGCCCAACTGATTTTTAAAAATGGAGGTAATTGGGTACCTGTTTTTTGGTTTTTGCTTATATATAGTGTTGAGGGCACCTGAACCGCAAAGCTTGGGTTTGTACTGAACTTTGTGGGTGCAAATTCCCCGTGCCCAACTTCATTAGAAGTTTGATTCCGGTTTGGATCACCACCACACCCACCATTAACGTCTACAATCAGTGATGGCGCTGATTTTGGGTGTTAACTATTTCAATGATGCTGGCTATATAACTTGTGTCGCATGTGTCACTTGCTAGCAAAATCAGCACCACATACCTGCTAGATCCACTACCACGACCTGCCCATGCATAAGGCAGCGCGGCCTGCTCACAGGTACGCAGTGCCAATGTCGCTAGCAAGCTCGATATTTGAAAAGGGACTGCAGGAGGATGGGGAGGAGACGAATATCAGGGGCAGGGCCACTATCAGCTACATGGAGGGAAGGAGGCGGGGGTTACTGAACAAGGCGTCCTTAAGGGTGGCTGCTTGCTTGACTGCAGCTCTCCAAACCCCAAGCCCCTGACTGGGAGTTATACAAAAAAATAATTATTTTTCCAGACTAAAGCATCACTGCCAGTTTTGACAGACATGACTGTAAAACAGTTAACAGTCCGTATAAGGTATTTTTGGTGGTTTAGAAGCAATGGGGCTGGTGACAGGTTCCCTTTAAGTCTCACATTGGGGCACATCTACTTACTCGGCCAATGGCGTTCAGCCCGGTATGCTGCATGTGTCGCTTCCCCGCTCAGGTCCGCCGGAGTTCTCCATCTTCTTCCCGGTGCATGTAAGTGCTTGATATTGCGACACAATTTGAAAGTTAAATCCTGCGCTCAATTCAAATCAGTCAGATTGTCCAATGGTTCACCCCCCTGTCGCATGAAAGCCGGCGCATAAATCGATCACGTGCAACACAATCCCCTGCTAAATAGCTGTCACAGCTGTAAAATCCCCAAAAATTTTGTGAAGTCCGATGGAAATGCGATCCGCGGACCCTTAGTAAATAAGCCCCATTGTCTCTAATGTGCAATCTATGAACAGCAAGTGTTTGTATGGTACTCCTGGTCACTCTTGCCTGCAGGGCTCCTATTTGCATATCCTTGCTCTTGTATAGACACTTCACTGTTAAAAGAAAACTTGCACAATGAAATAAGTATGTTTACCTTCAAGTGAGAAGTAAATAAATCTTTACAGGAACGACTTCATGAGAGCGGCTATAACCACACACATAACTGTGCCAAAGCCTTTGAAGATGCTCACAACTGAAGATATACAGTATGAGACTAAGTGATAATAAGAAAGAAGGGATTTGTTTCAATATCTATGAAATTCATAATAATTTATTACCAAAGCGAAGTATAAAGTTCATAATGAACAAGAATTACATAAAAAATGAACAGACTTAATTCACACACATCAAGTTTTTTCTTTTTGCTGAGGAATCCTGCCGATCCTGCTACAACACAAAGTAAAATGTATATAAAAAAAGAAATATAAGGAAGTCTCCTCTACTGAATGTTTTCCACAGTGTAAAACACTGAACTAAAACCTGTGCCTCACTCCTACCCGAGACTTTCCAATTGTTACAAACCTTAACAAATTTCAGCCATGTGACCCTAAAGTGCAAAATTACCCTTGTGGTTCAAAGGTTGGAAAAAAAATGTGTCCAAGGCAAGAGAGAATTTTTTGTTTTTGTGGTTTGGATTTTGCTACAGCCAA
The DNA here is from genome assembly GCF_040894005.1 of Engystomops pustulosus. Taxonomy (NCBI): domain Eukaryota; kingdom Metazoa; phylum Chordata; class Amphibia; order Anura; family Leptodactylidae; genus Engystomops; species Engystomops pustulosus. The sequence continues at coordinate 257,292,123 of NC_092411.1, forward strand.
AGAAGTAAATTAGGCATGAAATAGAAGTGTAATTACTTTCTTTCTATTCTCTGCTACTTTTCAATCCACTTCTGACTTTGCCTCAAAAACCTGCATCTAAATACACACTAAAGTGGGGACATTTATCACAAGTGTCTGAGGTAAAACTGTTTTGATTGGTTGCCACGGGAAACTGGAACAGTTCTGCTCTCAGACACTTCTGATAAATCTCCCCGAATGTGTAATTCTGGCCTTAGGCTCCATGGACACAACCGTGCTTACCGGCCACAACCCCCGGCCAGGTAGAGAAGGGAAGGGGGTGAGTGGTCCCGCTCTATATTTTGCAGCATTGCCACACAACTCTGTTACGGAGCTTTTAGACACCGTGTGATCACCACATCCTATGTGTCATAGACCTCTATGAAGGCCGTGATCTGGCTGCAAGTTCGGCTTTCATAACAATTTAGGAACATGTTTTCTCTAACTGTCCAAGACCAATCTACTTTTCAGGACCATATGTTTGGATTCAAGAAGACTATCATTAGGTGCTGGAAGGTAGATTGGTCATGTAGAGATCACATGACCTTCCATTTGCTTTAATTTTATGGACAGGGATGTCAGCTGGTGAGGAAAAAGCACTGAATCGGGGGTCTCTGCTTGACATTTCTAGAAAGTGGTGCAGAACATTTAATAGGTGTGTATTGGTAAATTACCTAACAGTCTGCCCCCTCTCCACACACACATACACACTACATACAGAAAAAATTAAATAAATGGCCACCCGTTTAACGACTAATAATGAAGAGCTATTATCAGCTATGAGGTCTGATATCAAATTGTCCACTACGTTGAAAAGCAGTGGATATGACACCTAATGACCTCACTGCTGGTGGACACACATGGCTGGTGATAAGAACCTTGTAGGCGCCAATGCTGAATCTGTAATGGGACTCTCACATACAAATGCAGCACTGGTGAACGACTTAGACTACATTTACATAACAATGAGGGGGACACACACTTGCCGCCGTACATACATCCCCTATAGACGGCAATAGCCACATGGAATGATGCATTGAGTACAACGTGTGCTCACCGTACCGTACCGTTCCGTTTTTGTCTTGAACTACAATTATAAAATATACAGTTTTGACTTACATACAAATTCAACTTCAAGGGGTTTACCCAAGAAGACAAGTTAGACCCTATCCACAGGATGGGGCCTAACTTACTGACCAGTGGGGGTCTCAGTCCTGAGACCTCCGCTGATTGGGAAAACGAGGGGTCGCTCCTCAGACTAATGGATCCACCCATGACCGATCTGCTCTATTAATCTCTGTGGAGCTGACGGAAATTGCAGAGCATGCGTTAACCATCTCCGTCAGCTCCATAGAGATTAATGGAGCAGAACGGTCATGCATGGCCGTCTGCTCTATTAGTCTGAGGAGCGGCGAGGGGTCGGTTGAACCCCTCGTTTTCGCGATCTGTGGGGCTCTCAGCACTGAGACCCCCACTGATCAGCAAGTTAGGCCTTATCATGTGGATAGGGCCTAACTTGTCTTTGTGGGAAAAACCCTTTAAGAGCAAACCTATGGAACCTATGCTGTACGTAACCCGGGTACTGCCTGTATAGCCGTTAATAAATATTATTCTATAATAGGAAATGAATAACAGGTAAACATGCCTCAAACTACGCCAAATATAATTTCTATGCCCTTCACTTTAAGGACGAGTGAGAAAGCCCAGCATCTAAATACAAGAGAACACACAGAGCTGAAATCCTCCATCCTGCCATTGAGACATGGAAATGGACAGAAAGTGAAGAGTCACAAGATCTCATTGACTTCTCGTAAGATGTTTGAAGGTGGTTATGACTTTTTAAAAAAGTATATAAAGCAACCTTATGTAGAATCAGCATTTTCTACTTTTTTACATACATCCATAAAACCACAATTTAGGAGATGATTTATAGCTGTTATATATTTAAGTTTAAATTCCCCGAACTCGAGTTTCCGTCAAGTCATTTTCATTATTTTATAATTACAAATTGACTCCTTGGGGACACGTCAATAGGACTCTCCTTCTGTAAAGTGTTCAACGCCATCTGCTTAGAATTATCTGTATCTCCCAAACCTGACACAGATTTTTTATGTGTTTGTTTAGGAAGTATCTGATTATTAACCTTTCATTTACACGATTCCGGTTCCCTATCAGTTCTCGTCTTGTATTTTGATTTTTTTCTTCACTTTCAGCGTATCTTTTCTTACAAGTCTCTGCATGTTGTAGAATAATTTGCAGATGGTGCCTGGAATTCCTGTGGGTTTATAGGAAGTATTTGCATTTTTGTGTACTTCACCTTGTGTTTGGCACTCTATGTCAGTCTTGTCAGATCACGACATGCGCTGGTAACTGTTGCCCTTAGTTGTATTGCAAAACTTTCTTATGAAATCCGATTTATAATTTGGCTTTCTCCTGCATATTTCATAAAAGGTATTAAAGGATCAGTGCTATATGGCCAAAGGAAATTTTACACTATCTTGACCACCAATCTAAGATTTGCACTTTACCTATAGGTTATGATTAGTGAACCAGTTAAAGAGCAGGTTTGGTCGAATTTGCCCGAACCCACACTTGTAAAACTTGTTTGTTCCCTGAACCCTACCCAAACTTACCCAGTAACCCCACAATTGGTGTTGGCATCAATGGGACACATATGTGCTGCCATTTTAGGGAAGATCTTTGCTCCCCATAATGTCAGCACCTCCACCTTGTAGGTAAACACATACCACATTGATTTAATTGCTGATGGAGGTTTTGTGCCAGCATCCATTGCAGGTTTTAACAGTGGAGGGGATGAGAACAACAGAACCAGGACCCGACGTTCTGACTGACACCCAAACCTGCAATGTTTGGTATGGATCCGGACATTGTTGTTCAGGTCCGTTCATCACTAGTTGTGGTAAAAAGCAAAGATAATAAGAATAACACTCATTGTTAAATGTGAGGTGCTACATATAGGACAGATGGAGATTGGGAGAATCAGGAAGTCATGGTCCCCCAAAGTACCCCATGGAAAATGGAGGAAATGTATACATCCTGGACAATTTGGAATACAATGGGTTCTGGTAAAGTCAAGTTGCCTTTACTGTTTGGAGACTTTCAGTTCTATGTTTTCCCTATTTCTGTGGAAAATAGGGAAAATAGATTCTTGAGAAATACCTCAAAATCAATGTGATATGTCTCTGATATTTCAAAAACCATCGGAAAGAGGATAGAAGTGGTGTTTCACCAACGCAGTCTTCAGTTGGGTAACTAAGAGAGACAGAACCCCATAGATTTCTGAATGGGGCCCCCTACCTCCTTAGAAAATATACATATTTGTATACTCACACAATTATACTGTACACTCTTATAAACATAAATGTGTATAAGAGTGTATAAATATAAATACACTCATGCACACACATTTATACACTAGTATATACATTTATGCACTTACACAGATCTGTCCCAGTGGCTGCTGACCACATGGGGTAAGTACATAGCAGGAATTAGAGATGAGAGATCCCTAGTCCTGTTGTACTTCTTTCCCCTTCCTCTTTCCCAACATTTCTCATTTGAGCTTCCGATTCATGCTGTGTAATGTGGAGGATGTGCACTGTTATATACATATTATGGGGGCAGCTCAGTGGCTTAGTGGTTAGCATTACAGCACTGGGGACCTGGGTTCAAGTCCCAGGGTCAACATCTGCAAAGAGTTTGTATGTTCTCTCCGTATTTGCATGGGTTTCCTCCGGATCCTCCGGTTTCCTCCTACACTCCAAAAAAATATGGGTAGGTTGATTAGATTGTGAGCCCCATTGGGGCTGATTTGGAAAACTCTGTGAAGTGCTGTGTGTGCTATATAAATAAAGGAGTTATTATTATTATATTGTGCTGTACGATGTGCAACATAATTTGTATATAATGGTGCACATCCTTTAGTCCTTAGCGTGGCAGGTCAGATGCCAGGGCCCCCTGACACTGCGGGTCCCATGGCAGCTGCCATGGCTGCTACCACTGTTGTTATGCCCTTGGCGGTCTTCTTACAAGCTGCAGACTGCACACAATGAGCACAGTATATGAGACACTGCATTGATTCCACTGGCCATGTTACCAATCAGGAGATCACCATGGTACACAATCAAGGATAGGCTGCTGGGTCAAATTAACTATTCCTGGTTTTCTGTAATTTCCTTTGGAAATGAAGGCATTTGTGGGGGCAACATGTTATCCTATTATTGGACCTAAAAATACTGATGTAGCAAATGTTAACTGGACCTTCTATGTATGAATATGACCATTATTGTTTGGGTAAATAATGTTACCTGTCAAGTTTTACTTGTTCTATGTTGAGAACTTCAGGAAAGATCCCTGAAGGTATCTCTATACATGTTTGGTGTTCCATATGATTTACATATACCACATGTACAGGTTCACAGGGGTTTACATGTCTCCACATACATAGCATAAAATTATAGAACAGAAAACAAGATATTTTATCTTCTTTGAAGATGCTTTCTTCCTGCAGATTAGGGGAGTACCAATGGGGGCACATTTTCGCCTCATTGGCGAACCTCTTCATGGCATGGTTGGAGAAAGAGTTCATTTATTCAGAATGGAATATCTTTGGTGGAGCATTGCCTGGTACAGGCGGTACATCAATGATATACTGATCGTTTGGTCGGGTGGTATATCTTACGTACCAGACTTTGTATCCTACCTAAATGAAAACAATATGAACTTGCACTTTACCTATAATCTGGAAAATGAGGAAATATGATCCTAAATGCCAGCAGCAACCATTCTGATCACACCTTAAGAGCTATACCTGTGGATGAATTGACCAGGTTGAGGAGAGCATGGTAAGATACAAACGATTTTCTGAATCAATCCGTAGACTTTAGAAATAGATTGGCATCAGGGAATTATTCAATATGGTCAATTAATATAGGTCTGAATATGGCTTTAGCTAAAGACCGCACCTCATTACTTAGGACAAATTATCGCAAAAACAAAATCGGAAAAATTTCAATGAATGTAAAGTGACCCTTTTCTACGCAGTTTAGTACAGATTATCAACAAATTGTATGCATTATAAAAAAAAATGTACTCATTCTGTACCAAAATGAAAAACATGACACAATTCTACGAGAAGGATGTAACTTTGTATTGAAAGAAAGGGATCACTTTAGGTGTCACCCTTTCCCCCAGTTTATTTACCAACAATTCAACTAGAAAAGATACATGGTTAACTACAAAACGATTTTATTGTTGTGGAACTTCTCGATTCAATGTGAGTACATACACTCACCGGCCGCTTTATTAGGTACACCATGCTAGTAACGGGTTGGACCCCCTTTTGCCTTCAGAACTGCCTCAATTCTTCCTGGCATAGATTCAACAATGTGCTGGAAGCTCCTCAGAGATTTTGGTCCATATTGACATGATGGCATCACACAGTTGTCGCAGATTTGTCGGCTGCACATCCATGATGCGAATCTCCTGTTCCACCACATCCCAAAGATGCTCTATTGGATTGAGATCTGGTGACTGTGAAGGCCATTTGAGTACAGTGAACTCATTGTCATGTTCAAGAAACCAGTCTGAGATGATTCCAGCTTTATGACATGGCGCATTATCCTGCTGAAAGTAGCCATCAGATGTTGGGTACATTGTGGTAATAAAGGAATGGACACGGTCAGCAACAATACTCAGGTAGGCTGTGGCGTTGCAACAATGCTCAATTGGTACCAAGGGGCCCAAAGAGTGCCAAGAAAATATTCCCCACACCATGACATCACCACCACCAGCCTGAACCGTTGATACAAGGCAGGATGGATCCATGCTTTCATGTTGTTGACGCCAAATTCTGACCCTACCATCCGAATGTTGCAGCAGAAATCAAGACTCATCAGACCAGGCAACGTTTTTTCCAATCTTCTATTGTCCAATTTCGATGAGCTTGTGCAAATTGTAGCCTCAGTTTCCTGTTCTTAGCTGAAAGGAGTGGCACCCGGTGTGGTCTTCTGCTGCTGTAGCCCATCTGCCTCAAAGTTCGACGTACTGTGCATTCAGAGATGCTCTTCTGCCTACCTTGGTTGTAACGGGTGGCGATTTGAGTCACTGTTGCCTTTCTATCAGCTCGAACCAGTCTGCCCATTCTCCTCTGACCTCTGGCATCAACAAGGCATTTCCGCCCCACAGAACTGCCGCTCACTGGATGTTTTTTCTTTTTCGGACCATTCTCTGTAAACCCTAGAGATGGTTGTGCGTGAAAATCCCAGCCCTTCTGGCACCAACAACCATGCCACGTTCAAAGGCACTCAAATCACCTTTCTCCCCCATACTGATGCTCGGTTTGAACTGCAGGAGATTGTCTTGACCATGTCTACATGCCTAAATGCACTGAGTTGCCGCCATGTGATTGGCTGATTAGAAATTAAGTGTTAACGAGCAGTTGGACAGGTGTACCTAATAAAGTGGCCGGTGAGTGTATGTCAAAAATACAAGTTCCTTTTTGGTTGCCAATAATACGAAACCATACCACATCAGGACATTTATAAACTGTGATACCACATTCGTGGTTTATGTGATAGAGTGTAAAATATGTGATATTAGATATGTAATGTGAAGACCAGAATTGCTGATCATCTGAGGGATTCCTCTAAAAATCCAGCAAATAATATATCAGGTGCTTCCAGACATTTTTGCACTTGTCACTCTGGGGATGTCTCATTGTTTTCTTTTTATGGCATAGAAAAAACTTTCCGTACAAATAGAGGAGGTGATAGACCCAGACCCCTGCTTAAAAGAGAGGCATATTGGATTTTCAGACAGGAAACCAGACATCTGTCCGGTCTCAACCTGAGATCCGATATCTCTTATTTTTATTATTCTATCTATTTTTTAAATTTTTGAATTTATTTTTCTGTAAAAATATAGAAAAGTTTTTTTTCTGGACAAATAAAAAGTATAAATATGATATGAACTGTGTTCCGGTAAATGAGTGGTACTTGAGGTTTTGAATCTTTTCCTGTGTTAATTCTCATTTATCTGTGTTTTGAGATGTGGAAATAGGATGCTATTCAGACTTAGATGAGCACTGGCAGGACTGATAGCTCAATGTTTTGCTGTGAGACCTATGCATTCATGTATATATTTTTTGTATATTTTGTATAAAATTAGTAATGCACAGTGGTCAATACTATGTACCTCTATATGGGGTTAGTTATTTTTTCTTGTGAAAGGTTATAGGTTTCTATCTTTTGAGACACAGTCATATGACGTTGTTCAGATTAAGTGGAATACTAGAGGACTGATAGACAAAAACAAATATTTTTGATATTCATGCATATTCATGTATTGTTAATATGAGATTAAAGTTATATTTCTGAATGTGGGAAAATCCATATTTAAACAATGTCATTATATATGTAAGAATGATCTGATATGGGAAGTTGTCTGCTGTTTACGGTGACACGCTATGTAGGGCATTTTCCCTCTAGCAAATCACCATCTCAGCAGTACACACCCCTCCCATAGGGATTGGTGGTTGTATGTTTTAAATATTGTACCTTGTTACACAGAGTTTATGATGATTAAGAGCACATAGTGCTCAAAACGCGTAGGCTCAGTCTCTGTCTTAATAAAGGATTACATTGTTTTAAAGAGGTGCAACAACTTTCCGTTACTCTGGATTGATAAAATTATAGAACATGAACAATAGACACATATGTGAACACAGTCAGCTGTTTAATCCACAAGAAATAAAACTAAAGCCACTTCTTAACTAAATTACATAAATCAAAAGTGCAGATGATGCTAGTAAACATTGAAGCACATTTACTAAGGGTTTTGCACCACTTTTCTGTCAGAATTTGCACGTTCTTCTCAGTGCAAACTGTTTGCACAGGTATTTAAGAAGTGTCTGCACCACATTTGTGTCGCAAACAACCATTAGTTGCACTAGTCATCACGCGACACAAATTTCTGTACTAATGGGGGCGCTCTGGTGCTCAGTCGGACTGTGTGCCCGATTTAACATGCAAAGACAGAATTGTGTTGCACGCCCCATGTTAAAGGTGCACCATATAAAAATATAAAAATAACCTACAAATATTTAAAGGGGTCTTAGCTAGAAAACTGGAATACAAATTCATATAAATCTGCCCCAGCATCTGATTGCCTCAGATTTCAGAATCTTTGAGTGAAGTATTCAGTAGGTATGGAAAGGTTACCGGAATCCTTTCAGAAACACTAATAATTAAAGAAGAAGAAAGGATCAGAAAAAAACGTACTGGGAAGCTTTTTTTCCTTAAAGGAAACCTCTCATCAGATTCGCTAATAACTAATAAAATGTTTATTATAGCCTTATACTGACTTGTATCCATGCCTTTTTTAGCTAATAAATGCATAGTTCCTATCCCTAGAAAATAAACTTTTTAAGCCCGCCTGGAACCATGCCAGAAGGAGCAGTGTGTCCAAAGGATGAGTGCTACATAAGGGAAGTGGGAAGGACACGAAGCAGGCATCAGGTGAGAGATATATAGTGACTGGCATGAAAAGCGCATGCTTTAGGGACACTCTGCTCCTTCTGGCAATGTTCCAGGAAGACTTACAGAGTTCATTTCCTGGGGATAAGAACTATGCATTTTATAGCCAAAAACAGCATGGACACAAGTTAGTATAGTGCTATGGAAAATCTGGTGACAGGTTCCTTGTTTCCAAAGCATATTACGTGTATCTGCTAAGAATGGGTCTCCTGGTAACATGTTCCCTTTAATGCAAAGTTATAGTATTAAAAGTATTAAATAAGGTTTTGGACTGGAATGAAACAGCTGGTCAATCATCTATGTTTACCTATGTATACAATATGTCTAAGATAGATAAGAAATGTTATGTGGCTTCTAGAATTTTCTCCTTCCTGTTCCTTCTCTTATCTTGTCTATCTTGTTTAATGATCAACTCTGCATTGTCAACCCCAGAATCCTCCATGCAGAAAAACAATGAAGTATTATTGCAATTTTCTTTTTAAACATGCCTGGTGTTACACCCTACCTGTTCGCTGTCAGTTTACTTATATAACTTGCTCTTTTCAATCATTACATGTTTGACATGTGAAAAAGTGTAATTTAATTTTAATAAAAAAAATTGATTTTGTTGGCTAAAGGTGCTCCAAGCAGAAAATATTATGCATTTCACTCCTATATATAAAAAATAAATTAAGTGAAATAATAAGTAAAACATGTTTTTATACTGTATACTGGTATATAATGTTATATACAGTACACTGCAATCCTAATTGCCATATATAAAAAGCAAACACTGCACAACTTATTAGCTACCAAAACATTATTTGTAGGAAACAGCAGTGATACTATGTATAAAAATACAATTTAACCTTCATGCAACTTTGCAGTGAAAAAATGCCAAAATTGCATGAAAATTCATTTTTGTGATTTAATTTTAAAAGTACATGTCTATACTCCATGCACAAACTGAACTCTCTGAAATGGCAAGATTTAAGATTTATACATGTGTACATTCACAGGTGCAGAATCTCCTCCTCTCACACACCTAGTCACCTCCATGCAACTTTGCATTGAAAAATGCAAAAATTCCAGGAAAATTCCATGTTGTGATTGAAATTTGTACTTCCTTTTAAAAAACTAAATTCCAACATGTCTATCTATTATTTATAGGGGCTGGTAAGTTCTACAGTAAAGAGTAGAAGCTCCTCTTTTCAGCCCTAAAAATAAAGGCCCTCATCCAATGTGTGATAAATCAGAGAACAAGTATTGTCTGTGATGGGAAAAAGAGTTCATATTACCTCTCCCTGCGGGTCAGCTATAAGTGAATATTTGCTGACGACAACAGAGCAAGGACCATATTAGATAGACTTAAGGAACTCCTTTCCCCTTAGATATCATTTTTGTTATTGGCCATACATATACAAATGTTATGGGGTCCTGTAGCAAAATATCCCAGCCCCCCATAATATTTTGTTATGATATTCATGATTTTTTTAAAGACCTCACATTACACCACACCCAAGTGCTTATATATTGATAAAAAATACTTGCTAAAGTGATACTTGATAAAAAATCTTACACTTGCAAAAAGTAAAGTCACACCATTTAGCTCAGTCCTCAGACTAACCTAATCTTAATCTGGTGGACTTGCAGTCGCACTTTCTAGAATGTACTGTCAAGAATGGCACCATTGTAGGTGGCTGCTTGTGCATCTGCTCCGGCTATATGGTCTTGTTAACCTGCACCGTACTGTACCTGTTTGTTTGCAACTACAGAACTAGCAACATTCAATGCGCCTCTAATAGTGTATGCATGTAACTGTAATGTCAAGCCTGTCTCTATGTGTAACAACTGCTGAAACAGTAGAGCAATAAAGTTGTATCATATTGTATATATTTCCCACATACAATACTAAGTTATAAAACTGTCTACCTACAGCCACCACTAGCGGGAGCTAAATATATACAAATTTCAACAGCTTTCACTGCACCCAATGGAAGCTGTAAAATGTGTATATTTTTTGCATTGAGCTTCCCTAGCGATGGAAATAAACCTATTAATGTTGAGGTACAGGACAAGATTAAGCAGAACTTCTTTCCCCCATAAGCCAAGAAGTCTGCCTAGGTGTAAGGTATGGTAACAGCTTCTAAAGTCTTAAAGGAAACCTACCACTACGGATCTACCTAATAAGTTAGATCCGGTGGAAGGTGCATCTAACGAATGTAAGGATAGCCCTTTTTAGGGCTAGTCCTTTACTCCCCTATATCTTTTCTAATCTTTAATCAGGGTAATATGCAAATTTTCTAAAGAGGCTAATGGGGCATGGAGTAACTGAAGCTGAGGCTATGCCACGTGGCTACTCCACGCCCCAGCATTCTCTTTGATCCTCCTACCCAGACATCTTCAGTTCACAGCTACAAGGAGCTGTGCACACTCTTCAATGAAGCCGGAGTTCTGCGCATGCACAGTAGCTCCGTCTTTGGAGCTGAGATCGAGAAGCCGCTGGCCTGTGTTTTGTACATGCACGGACGTGTGTGCGCAGCTCCTTGTAGCTGCGTGCTGAAGATGTCTGGGTAGGAGGATCAAAAAAGGGCTACTGGGGCGTCAAGTAGCCGCGCAGCGTAGCCTCAGCTCTGGCTACTCCATGCCCCAGTAGCCTCTTTAGAAAATTTGCATATTACTCTGATTAAAAATTAGAAAAGATAGACGGGAGTAAAGGATTAGCCCTAAAAAGGGCTATCCTTACATTTGTTAGATGCACCTACCACCGGATCTAACTTAATAGGTAAATTCGTAGTGGTAGGTTTCCTTTGAAGAGTAACTATAAAGATTTTTTATTTCCACAAATCAATAGCATTTGGGATGTTAAACATCTTTGCCTATTATCGTTGTTACCTAAATCCAGCAGTTCCTTTGCTATCTGCCTCAGATTATGTGAGTGCTACAAAGGCTGCATCCTCTGCCCGTGATGACAAGTCCTGGAGTCCATATTATAAACAAATCTACAAACTCTATAGACTCCTGAGAGGGAATGGGCTGCTGCTCCCTGCTCTCAGGGGAGGAAGTTATGTGACTGTGCTCTCTCTGTGTATATAGCAGAGCTGGATGTGTTCCAAGACTGTTGATACAGATGTCTCCTGCTCGGAAAAGTGAGGTACAAGATCTCCCCTGTCCCCTATCAGTCACTCCATCGCAGCCTGTGATTCTATAGAACTTTCTCTGTCTCACTCTCTGTACCTCATACTGCTCCCTTCCCCCACCTTCTCATTGGCAGTATCAGCTCTGTGCACATAAGCTATTAACCCTTAGTGCTCATACAGCAAGGGCTATAGACTGCATGTAACTGGTTTACTGATGATTTCTTGCACATATTAAATGGTCCCTGCTCCTCCACGTGATGTAAGCTGCCAGGCTGGTCACCATATACATCCCGCATGTGCTCTGTACATGTTCACTGCTCCTCCATGTGATGCAAGCTGCCAGGCTGGTCACCATATACATCCTGTATGTGCACTGTTCAGTGGATTTGCTTGTGGGAAACTAAAGGGATTTACTGCTTAATTACTTTGAGAGACAACACTAGGAATTATTGGATATGTGGGCAAGCTAACTGGTCTCAGCCTGAGGGCATAGACTGACAGACATTAGTCTCCGCCTACTTCACCTCTTGTGAGACAGATTTTTGTCAAATTTTTCAGAACAGAAAATGCCATAACTCTGAAAACAAAATGACGAGCAGCATAAAGTAGGCATCGTTCTGTTTGTTTATAAAGGGGGAGTCACATATAATAATTTGGTAAAATCACTGCAGCTTTACAGTTACACTTTAAATGACCAAGATTAGATGTATGTTACAGCCATTTACTGCAGAAGATTGCAGAGATGTGCTCAACTCCAGAGCCTAGTCCATGCCAACACTGTCCACATAACTTTAAGTAAAGAGTAATTTTTCCCTGAACATTGGGGCAGATTTATCAAGCAGTCTGAAAGTCAGAATATTTCCAGTTGCCCATGGCAACCAATCACAGCTCAGCTTTCATTTCACCAGTGCTCATGAATATTTTAAAGGGGAGCTGTGATTGGTTGCCATGGGCAACTGGAAATATTCTGACTTTCAGACTGCTTGATAAATCTGCCCCATTATGTTTTGTCCCTTTCATACACTAAGCTGTATCATGTTACCTTCCTCTCTGCATACATTACCTCATAGTTTATACGTGTGTACAGAGGTGGGTGGGGGACACACAACATGTTTTGATTTAAAAAAAACAAAATGAAAAACTTAAGGCATGCCTTCTTACCCTTAAAGTAAGACTTTATGTTCTACGACCAATAATATTCAATATCTTGGGATGTTCCCAGCAGTTATTTGCTACCCCGGGGCCATCCTTTCTGAGTACATATAATGACAGCTCTTTTGACATGGTGTTAAAAGCAATAGATTGCAGCTCATGCTGAAATAAAACATTCCTAACTATTGACTCAGGTAGTGAGTTTGCAGAACTGGGTGTGACTTATCGACATGCCTAGGTGAAAAAGAGAGAGAAACCTGTGCCCTGCCTCTACCAACAAGTATTATGTTCGGACAAAGTCTAAAAAGGAAGTAGGAAAAATGAAAAGGAAGAAACAGACGCCTCGTACTGGACATAATGTCAGGAAGGTTTGCACGACAGATATCTGTTCTAGACTATGAGGATATTGATAAGGGATTCGGACGTATACAATTACATTACACGTTCATTGCCTAAGGTAAGAGGGGAAGGTGTAGAAATTATAATATACAATATATCACATCTATTCTTTTGCTAAGTTTTATATATTAGATCAGCAATGAACTACAAAGCAACGTAGAAGATAACTGCAACTATGATCATTAGATTTCTATAAGGTTATTTTGTTTATTTCCTTCTCTATGAATGCTCCTCATATAATCAAAAATGCACAATTCCCCCTATTATGGGAATGTGAGTGATGTTAATCTAAGTACATTCACTCAAAGGGAAATTCTGGCATCCTATTAAGGACATTTTAAATAATTCACAGGACAATGTACAGGCGGTCCCCTACTTAAGGACACCCGACTTACAGACAACCCATAGTTACAGAAAGACCCTCTAATCTCTGGTGAAGCTCTCTGGTTGCTTTACTATAGTCCCAGATTGCAATCATCAGCTTTAAGGTGTCTGTAATGAAGCTTTATTGATAATCCTTGGTCCCATTACAGCAAAAAACGTTTAAACTCCAATTGTCACTGGGGCCAAAATTAGTTTGGTCTGGATCTACAATTATAAAATATACAGTTTTGACTTACATACAAATTCAACTTAAGAACAAACCTCCGGACCCTGTCTTGTACGTAACCTGGGGACTGCCTGTATTCTGATATTTTGAATTATTTCATGAAAAAGTACTAAATAAACCTATATATATGAGACAGTAAAAGGATTATGCAAAATAACATTGTGTTAGGCTCTGTCACCCTCTCACAATAAAAGAACATGATCTACTCTTTATTGTTTGGAACTATAACTGTTGTATCGTTGCTGTTGCTATGGTTTTTCATTGACACTGTAGTGATAGAAATACCCCCTGGCTACTGTTATCGAGTGATTGTATTGTACATGTTATGCCGTGTGCTACATACCTCCAGCTGAGAACCACAGCTCAATAGTTAGCTTGGAGGCCAGACACAATTTCAGTCCACCACTTCTCAGTTTTCACTTTTCTTATAGTCTCTTATAATAGTTGTCTCATTAAATCTATAATCATTAAAATTATTTCCATCTTATACTAAAGATATGCAGTTCACCAAATGTATCTATGTCTTACTTCCATTGATAAGTGGGGAATCCATAAGGTCTTCTACTGTATATATTGGGAGGGGCGCACCAACCCGATCTACTATGTATACTACTGTGTATTAACCAAATGTATTACGTTGGTCTTCTATGAGTATAAAGACATTATCTTAAGCAAAGAAGATCCTATATATTCATATTTTTTACTATATTATAAAACTGATCTTAAAAACCATGAAAATTTTACAAACTCCATAAGTCATGGTTGCATTGTAAATTTGTTCAAAGGAAATCTGCCACCAGTCTACTGGTGGTAGAGTGTCCCAATTAGGCTGCTTGTTCCGTCTTGGGGATGGGGAGACTGTTTTTTATATCAAGTCTTCTGGCATCTTTAATAATGAAATACATACTTTGTAAGACAGCTGGAGGTGCTCAGGCTGACGGCATCTGAGCGCCTCTCAGCTTCCCCAGGTTTTAATTTACGCACGGCTCCCACTGCAGGCCAGAGGGGGGTGTGTGCTCTCTCCTAGTTCCCCCGCCCAAAGGGGCCCAAAGAGTGCCAAGAAAATATTCCCCACACCTTGATACCACCACCACCAGCCTGAACCGTTGATACAAGGCAGGATGGATCCATGCTTTCATGTTGTTGACGCCAAATTCTGACCCTACCATCCGAATGTCGCAGCAGAAATCGAGACTCATCAGACCAGGCAACGTTTTTCCAATCTTCTACTGTTCAATTTCGATGAGCTTGTGCAAATTGTAGCCTCAGTTTCCTGTTCTTAGCTGAAAGGAGTGGCACCCGGTGTGGTCTTCTGCTGCTGTAGCCCATCTGCCTCAAAGTTCGACGTACTGTGCATTCAGAGATGCTCTTCTGCCTACCTTGGTTGTAACGGGAGGCGATTTGAGTCACTGTTGCCTTTCTATCAGCTCGAACCAGTCTGCCCATTCTCCTCTGACCTCTGGCATCAACAAGGCATTTCCGCCCACAGAACTGCCGCTCACTGGATGTTTTTTTCTTTTTTCGGACCATTCTCTGTAAACCCTAGAGATGGTTGCGCGTGAAAATCCCAGTAGATCAGCAGTTTCTGAAATACTCAGACCAGCCCTTCTGGCACCAACAACCATGGCACGTTCAAAGGCACTCAAATCACCTTTCTTCCCCATACTGATGCTCGGTTTGAACTGCAGGAGATTGTCTTGACCATGTCTAAATGCCTAAATGCACTGAGTTGCCACCATGTGATTGGCTGATTAGAAATTAAGTGTTAACGAGCAGTTGGACAGGTGTACCTAATAAAGTGAGTATATATATATATATATATATATGTGCTCGATCAGCACTGCTATGGGACTTAATCTTAAATGGGACGCCTTAATCTTTTGCCATAAGTTATGGTTTTTTTGGAGGAAGGAAGTTCCACTTATTAAGTTTTCTATTTATCAATGGAAGACTTTATATAATATTTGGCTACAATTGTTTCAGTTATAGCCATTGAGAACATAAGACTCTATCTTTGTAATTGGTTTGGTACATTATTAACCTCATAAAAACTGCACAGTGCCAATTTGACAGTCTCCCCAGTAACATTGTAACACCTCCTATTAAACATTTTTAAGTGCTCTGAGTATTTGTCATGTCGTGGCAGGTCTCTTGGTCAGAGCTGAAACACAGCTAGATGAATAAAATAAGGTTCAGTTGGTTTTAGGTTTTCACTTCTAAATAGTATTTATACTGTATAAATTTGGATTCACTGTTTATTGGATGTAACGTACTTCATCCGCTTTTGTTTTGGTGTGGAAATAAAATGTAGTAACATTTTTGAAATACAATAATAGAAAAAAGGGTTTTCTGGGGTTAAGAAATGCTATAATTCATGGAAGAGTAACAGAAACTACCTTGAATGGAAGGTAAATAAAGAAAACTATACAGATGCACGAGCACCTGGGTATGATAAATATCCCCCATTATGTATGTATCAGAAGGAAAAACTTGTTTACAACTGACCACCTAAAATCATTTATTAATACAACAACCTTCCTTTCTTCTAGGTGTTTATGTCTCACATGAAAGATCTCAAAAATTGATTCATCTACCAGTTATGCATATGCTAATTTCAGAATTTCATAATGGCCTCCAACAAGGAAAACAAATATCCAGTCGACCAAATGCTAAGTGACATTCATTTGGAAATTTATCACACTCTCTTCAGAATATTAGGCTACAGAACAGTTTCAGACTGTGTACGATTGAATCATGACACATTGCAGGAAATGGGAGTCTCACTTACTGGACATAGAAAGAGAATCCTGAGAAAGATACAAGAGGAACTCGAGAAGGAACGTGGTGATCTTGAATATCCTAATAGTGGAAAGCAAAAGACTGATGGAGGAATCTTGCAACCTGACAATGGAGACGGCACCACGACTGGTAATGAGGGCAATGCTACAGATTCTAAATTCAATTATCTCTCAATGGCACATAATGCATCTACACTGGATCATGGGATACCCCAAAAAAATGAGAATGGAATTTCTTTTCATTTAGAACTCAATGGGCAAGAAAAATCCCCAGAATCATCAGGTGAAAGTTATGATAAAACACTGGACTGTACTGAAAAACAGGATTCTGCAAACTTTTTTGAGTTCCAAGGACCAATGATTGACAATGAATTATACAAAGAAGTGAATCATGATGGCACAAAGAAAACTCAAATGAAGACAGGTCCTACAAGATCATTCATTCTAAGGAACAGACCTGTCCCAGATTTACCCATTTCTGCCAGTAATTCATCTAATAATGTGTAAGTCTTTATGTTTTTTGTCTTTATGTAAAACATTAGATTGTAAACTACTTATACTGTATATACAGGCGGTCCCCTACTTAAGAACACTCGACTTACATACAACCCATAGTTACAAACGGACCTCTGGATATTGGTAATTTATTGTACTTTAGTCCTAGGCTACAATAATCAGCTGTAACAGTTATCACAGGTGTCTGTAATGAAGCTTTAGTGTTAATCCTGATTCTTATGACAACCCAACATTTTTAAAATCCAATTGTCACAGAGGCCAAAAAAGCTCTGTCTGGGATTACAATGATAAAATATACAGTTCCGACTTACATACAAACTCAACTTAAGAACAAACCTACAGACCCTATCTTGTATGTAACCCGGGGACTGCCTGTATATATATATATATATATATATATATATATATATATATATATATATATACCCTGTTTACCTGAAAATATGACACACCCCAAAAATAAGACCCACTGCAATTCTTTTTTAGAAAGATAAGGCCGCCCCTGAAAATAATAACCTATTGGAGGTCAGCTCCTCCCACACTGTACATTAGTATAAGTAGATCATTTAGATACTACAAGAGATTGTGACATGGACAGGAAGTGCAATTGCTAAACCATACAAGGAGTTATAAGGACATTAGAGAACTTATTGACATAACGGTCCTTGAATAAAAAATGTTGCTTTTTATCTATCATTGATTGATGAACATACAGTAGAAATAGAGTCACAAGACTTTATTGATGGAATTCAAATTTTTATGCTGATACATATGATGGCATGGCTACCTAGCTTGTGTACATAACATGTAGGAAATGTACACAAATGTAGCCCAAATTTTGTCCTTTTCCCCAACTTCTTCAAAAGTAAATTATCAAAATGACTGAAATCTAAACCAGCTGTGAGTCCAAAGAGATTAAATTTTATTGACTTAACCCCTTCCCGACACGCAGGCCGAGCCCTCTCCACAGCCGCGAGCGGTGCTAGCAATGCTGCCGGCGGCTTCAAAAAGATGGCCACCATCTTGCCGCGGTTCGTAGCTCCCCGATGACGTCACGGGGAGCGGCGATCCATCGCCATGGTAGCCTCGGGTGTTCCGAATACCCGAGGCTACTTCGTTTTAACCCATGCATTACAATGTGCTAATTGAACATTGTAATGAATGGGGAGTAAAATCCACATATACTGCCATACAGTAGTATGGCAGTATATGATAGGATGAATCAGACTACCTAGGGTTAGATTACCCTAGGGAGTCTGAAAAATAGTAAAAGTAAAAATAAGTTTAAAAAAAATTATAATAAAAAAAACTCAAAATTAAAATCACCCCCCTTTCCCTAGTACTGATATAAATATAAATAAACAGTAAAAATCCTAAACATATTAGGTATCACCGCGTCCGAAAATGCCCAATCTATCAAAATATAATAACGGTTTTTCACTGCGTTTAACCCCGTAACGGAAAATAGCGTCCAAAGTCGAAAATGACTTTTTTTGCCATTTTGAAAAATATAAAAAAATTAATAAAAAGTGATCAAAAGGTCGCACTAACCCAAAAATTATAGCAATGAAAACGCCATCAAAATTTGCAAAAATGACACTACCCACTGCTCCGTACACTAAAGTATGAAAAAGTTATTGGCGCCAGAAGATGGCAAAATAAAAAAAAATATTTTGTACAGGAGGTTTTAATTTTTTTAAATGTATGAAAACATTATAAAACCTGTACAAATTTGGTATTCACGTGTCGCACCAACCCAAAGAATAAAGTAGACATGTCATTTAGGATGCAGAGTGAAAGCTGTAAAATCCAAGCCCAAAAGAAAACGTCGCAAATGTGGTTTTTCACCATTTTCACTGCATTTGGAATTTTTTTCTTGCTTCCCAGTGCACGCCATGGAATATTAAATACCGTCACTATGAAGTGAAATTTGTTATGCAGAAAATAAGCCATAACGCAGCTCTTTAAGTGGAAAAATTAAAAAGTTATAGATTTTTGAAGTTGGTGAGTGAAAAATGGAAGTGGAATAACTAAAAAAGGCCAAGTCGTTAAGGGGTTAAACTATCTGACTATTGTAATGCAGTGAAGGCATGGCTAGGATGGGCTGAAGACAGGGAGCCCTGAGGCTTAATCTTTTTCCTAGCTCTCCCTACCTAGTTGCCCAGCCTACTGTAAGCGGTAACAAGTTGTCAACATTTTCTTCTTTCAAACATAGAGAAAAGACTGGGCAATACAAATATTAGTCAACAGAAACTGGTCAAGAGGACAAATAAGTACCAAATCTAAAGGCAAATAGATGGTCAGAAAACAGGTAAATGGTCAATAAATCCATAATATAGAAGTCAAGATAAATGCCATCAGTTCCAAATAAGAATTTTAGCGAGCACAGATGGTTTAGCAGGCAATCCATATATGAAAAGTCTGAGTCCCAGTCCAGAAGTTGATTGTAGAGGTTCTCACACATCTAGGCAAATCAGACCAACAGGGGAGAAGTTTGAGGGGAGGAACAATCTGTGCACCCAGCTGTGGTGGAAATAAATGAAGTCAGGCATGAAATAAAGGAGTGTTCAGACTTGTGAGGACAAAATGTATTCCAAGAATAAAATGACACTTATCAGAATAACTTCGACCATATTTAAAGGACAGGGATGTCTTTTACAACCAAACAGGCACAGATGTTCCATCTATATAATAATTTGTCAAAATCATCATGAAGTTTTCTTCATCTAAATTCTTGATTGCAAAACAACTGAAAAGTCTTACTGTTTAATGTGTTTATTTCTTAACCTCCTTCTGCTGTTTTCTGCTAACAACCCACAATATCTAAAATTCGGCTGCTATTTTGTTCTGCAATTCACATTTACAGACACACAATTCTCTTATGATTCATAATTTCTCATGCTATATTACAGAAAATGATTATTTTCATAGCCTACTAAAGCTCTCCGAAAATAATAGCAAATTGTACTTTACAAAAAGCTATTTGAGAACAATTCAATAGGTTGATGCATTTCTATATAAAGAGCATTGGCACAAGGAGAAGCATTCAAGCATCATATCAAGGGGCAAAATGGACAGATGTGCTAGTCAAAGCAATCTAAGGGTCCGGTTACCATCATGTTACCAATTTGTGATAAAATACATTATTTAAAAATAAGCCAATAATTCACTAAAACAAATGTTACTCCTGTATATTACAGATCACTGAACTTATATGATAATGATATGATCATGATATTCCAATACAACTGGGATCATTGTGGTATTAACAGGTCCCTAAGTGCTAAGATCATACCTTACACTGGACAGTACGCTGGGTGGTAACTTTGAGTGTGGCTGCATCTGGGCCAAGCAGCCTTAGGGGGCCATAAGCCACTGTCTTCCCCATACATGAGACTATTAAGAGTTTACAAAGGGCCAAGCAGCTTCAAGTTACACCACTGACAATACTTCCCTGAATAATGCAACTATACGTACGTATCATACTATAGTGTGGGCTTCATATGCAAATTATTTTAATGTCAAATTTCCTTTTTTTTAAGCTATCCAAAAGGAAGTGTAACATCCGACTCCTATATAGGAGGAATATCAGCCCAGAGCTTTGGAAAAGGTAAGTTACTATATAATAAGTCTCAATTTGCTGTATATCTATGCAAATGAAAAGGCAAGGAGAAAAGTGCATCTTTTCATTTGTGTGTGACATTTTGGTGTAAAACAACGCTCCTGTATATGAGTGCAGTAGCAGGAGCATGATTGTATACAAAAATGTCACACACAAATTGATGCTGTATAAAAACAGAAGTCGGCAGTGACAAGAACAGGAGCTGGAGAGGTAAATAAGAATTTTTTTAAAGACCTCCCAACCATATATTTAAAAATACTTATACCCCGACAATCAACTATAAAACTTGCTCTACGCGCTCTTTACTGATTTATCTTTTAGCTCTCATACTACTTTACATATGCTAGCTATTTCATGCTTATCTGCCTCGGGCATTTTTTACTATACTGCCGACAGACGTAAAGGCTCGTCCAGATGTCTGAAATGCCACCTACATTGAGATCATACATGCAACTCCTGTCCAGAGGGCATACAGGATTCCCCTCTATGATACGAAATAGAGAACTGATAAACGACAGTCTTCCAGGTCCAACTTTGACTTTGAAGTTAGAATTGCGTACTACTTTTTGTTTGTTTCAACTACTTTAGTTGTTTTCAACACATAATAGATTTACTAAGAGTAATGGCCCAAATTGTTGAAACTGAAAGCACCAATTTTTTTCTGGTGCACCAAGTTTAAGTGGCATGCAACACATACACTCACCGGCCACTTTATTAGGTACACCTGTCCAACTGCTCATTAACACTTAATTTCTAATCAGCCAATCACATGGCATGCATTTAGGCATGTAGACATGGTCAAGACAATCTCCTGCAGTTCAAACTGAGCATCAGTATGGGGAAGAAAGGTGATTTGAGTGCCTTTGAACGTAACATGGTTGTTGGTGCCAGAAGGGCTGGTCTGAGTATTTCAGAAACTGCTTATCTACTGGGATTTTCACGCACAACCATCTCTAGGGTTTACAGAGAATGGTCCGAAAAAGAAAAAACATCCAGTGAGCGGCAGTTCTGTGGGCGGAAATGACTTGTTGATGCCAGAGGTCAGAGGAGAATGGGCCGACTGGTTCGAGCTGATAGAAAGGCAACAGTGACTCAAATCCTCACCCGTTACAACCAAGGTAGGCAGAAGAGCATCTCTGAATGCACAGTACGTCGAACTTTGAGGCAGATGGGCTACAGCAGCAGGAGACCACACCGGGTGCCACTCCTTTCAGCTAAGAACAGGAAACTGAGGCTACAATTTGCACAAGCTCATCGAAATTGGACAGTAGAAGAAACGTTGCCTGGTCTGATGAGTCTCGATTTCTGCTGCAACATTCGGATGGTAGGGTCAGAATTTGGCGTCAACAACATGAAAGCATGGATCCATCCTGCCTTGTATCAATGGTTCATGCTGGTGGTGGTGGTGTCATGGTGTGGGGAATATTTTCTTGGCACTCTTTGGGCCCCTTGGTACCAATCGAGCATCGTTGCAACGCCACAGCCTTTCTGAGTATTGTTGCTGACCATGACCATCCCTTTATGACAATGTCTGATGGCTACTTTCAGCAGGATAATGCGCCATGTCATAAAGCTGGAATCATCTCAGACTGGTTTCTTGAACATGACAATGAGGTCACTGTACTCAAATGGCCTCCACAGTCACCAGATCTCAATCCAATAGAGCATCTTTGGGATGTGGTGGAACAGGAGATTCGCATCATGGATGTGCAGCCGACAAATCTGCGGCAACTGTGTGATACCATCATGTCAATATGGACCAAAATCTCTGAGGAGCTTCCAGCACCTTGTTGAATCTATGCCACGAAGAATTGAGGCAGTTCTGAAGGCAAAAGGGGGTCCAACCCGTTACTAGCATGGTGTACCTAATAAAGTGGCCGGTGAGTGTATATGTCAAACTTCCGTCATAATTGCACACAATAGTTGCGCAAACACTACATGGATACATGTGCAATCAGTATTGTAAATTTTAAACATTCTAATTTTTATAATAACAAATATGGAAATGCTCACCTACCACAAAATGTGGAGATAATTGGGTTCTAGACACTAACCCTTGTATAGTAGGGTAAATGAGATATAAGTATAAAACAGCTGATAATGATGTTTCTGCAACACCAAAAACCTCACGTACTAGCAAAACAATATGGGGGAGAGCCCACATATGATAGTGGCCACAACCCTTGTGTCCTGCCATAGATAGGCTTAGGCTTTTTGAGGTATCCAATGGGCGATGCAGCCGCCGTGCCCAACCTTTCTGTTTAGGTGCAAGCTTTGGCACAAATTGAGTCCAGTCCCACCCTGCTCTATGTGCTATGACTTTTGATAGTATTTTGCCACTTTTTATGCAACCCCCATAGCCAATGCTACTTTAATGAATCTGATGGCAGTGTAAATCCAAAGATAGACATAGAAGTGGCACAAAGAGTTTGCATAATAATAAATTATTCATAATGACATTCACTTGCGGTGCCCATGCAACAATCAAAGAGTTGATCCAAAGGTTCCACCTGATATTAATATGTTGGTCCTAATCATACTTGCTGTAAAATATTACATGCAACATAACCAAACGGATCCTTCCAATAAGGAGTTGTTCAATGCAGAAGATTAGTAGTGATAATTATTGGACAGTGTGTAATCAAAAATAAGCGGAGTTGAATAATGTTGCTCTTAGTACGACTTACTTGTCCAGTATATGATAAATGGTGATGGCAATAATAATATAACCAGGCTGGAATGATACTCTAATATACGATAGGACTCCTTTAAATCTGTCACACTATCGGCACTTCTATGTCAGCATATATCCAAAGTGTGTGCCTCTACTGCTACATATTACACCAATTTGTATGGTTATGTTGCATATGATGTTGTACAGCAAGTATGATTGCAATCTGATTTTAGCATTTTCAAAAAGTTTTGTGATGGGAAAGGCATATCGGTCTTCAGATTTTATCCTGAATATGGCAATGGTCTGGTAATATGCTTGTTCACTGGGAAGGCAAAAACTGGTTCTGTGTTATATAAATTAGTGGAGAACTCTCCTTAAAGGATATCTACCATTTCTTTTCATGCATTGTGAACCAAACATGCCTTGAACCAAACATGCTGTAGCTACATTGATGCAGAAACACATCTTGATCAGAGGGGTTTTGCTGAAAAAACAATCATAAAAAATATGATAATGAGGCTGTGTTGCTCCTGTAGCTGCCCCGGCGCTTCTCCTTACCCTAATTATGCACAGCTTCAGAGAGTGATATTTTCACTGTGTTGTCCTGGCAGAAGTAATCAATTGCTGAACCATCCTCCAGCTGCTGTGTACGAGTCATCCAGCTCAGATTGATTAATCTTGTCTGGACAGTATAGGAGGCTCAGTGAAACACAGCAGTCATTATGCACACAACTTTTTCCAAAGTTCTGAATGTAATAATTGTTTTTGAGCAAAACTACTCGGATCAGAGATTAAATAAGATTTGTTTCTGCATCAGTGCAGCTACAGCATTCTCAAGGTATATTTGGTTCACAATGCATAAAAAGAAATAATAGATTTCCTTTAACTATCTGACTATCAAAGTCAATGCTGTATGTTGTGCCATTAACTAAAGAATATGTTATTTATTAATAAGGCTACAGGGACATAACACGATATATAGATGTATATAGAATATAGTTATAATGGATGCAGATTCGTGGGGTACTGTATAGGAGCATCACAATACTGTTCTATAGGACTATTTAAATATGGCATGTTTAATTTCCTAGATTGGGTTAGAATGGGTTATATAGTGTCCTAATTTAGATTCTGTTAATTTTTAGCAGTTTCAAATATATCATGAGTGTGACTGTTTATTATAATTAATGCAGAACAATCTGGAGATGAAAACTTCCCCCCTATCTCGCCATATGAAGAGACATTCTTTTTCAGAGATTCCGAGAACACAAAGGTATGTGAAAGCTTATACGTCAATGCAAATCAACTACAATAATAGAAAACCGGAAAACAATACATTTTTTGTTATATGAGATCTAATTAAAACTAAATGTATGTGGTTAAAATAGCTAAAGATCGCCTGGGGGTGAATTCTCAAAAGAGAAAGTAAGAGAACAGATGAAATATTTCCTTTACACATACAAGTATGTGACAAAGGTGATTTATCTTATAGATTATTCTTATGAAAAATCTGAGGTGGTTGTTTTTTCTCATTGTATCCTTGTCATGCTGCACCTTTCTCTTCTTCCATTACTGCCTACTATGATATCATTTGGCTTGGTTCCTGAAAATAGAGTTGTCTAGAAATTGCTGGTGTAGAAAGCATATCATAATGCCCATTTGTAAGCAAAAAAATGCTTAAAATATCATTCCCACAAGAGATGTGGAGTTGTCACCGGCTCCACGTTTCTCCAGAGTTGGCCTGAAGAAGACGTCGTTAAGGCGTTGAACTGTATAGTCTTTTTACCAATAATCACTGAATTTACTTCTCAATTTGAACAATTGGGACCAATGAAGACCCCTACCCTGTAGTGCGCCACTACCCCTCGTTATTTTTCCACCATTATCCCTAAGGGTAAAACAGAAGAGTTAGACTAGGACTAGTCTTATGCTGCACCAGAGTCGTCAAAGTGTTTCATGGTGGATGATAATCTGGTGAAGTTAAAGATTATGCAA
Organism: Engystomops pustulosus; assembly: GCF_040894005.1. Taxonomy (NCBI): domain Eukaryota; kingdom Metazoa; phylum Chordata; class Amphibia; order Anura; family Leptodactylidae; genus Engystomops; species Engystomops pustulosus. The sequence goes on from NC_092411.1 coordinate 257,317,581, forward strand.
GCCAATACCTGGGACGATGACGCAAGCCGAGACTTGGGACCAGAGTCTAAGTGGTACCCAGTTTTCACCAAAGCCCGCTGCAAAGCAGGTTGGACTTGCTACAGCATGGTACCACCAGGTCGTTCCACAGGTGTGAATTTGTCCACGGTGGCAGCAAGGGCAAGGTACAGAATCATCAGACAAACTTGTGGTCAGGACACTCGGGAGGTCGAGACAGGCAGTACAGGATCAATGTCAGGAACAAGGCAGGAAGTCAGGGCAGGAGGAGCAGGATCAGAGTCAAACACAAAACCAGGGTCATAACAGGAAATCCAAACACTAGCGCGTACTGTATCGCGGGAGCCGCAGAGACCGCCGCTGGAGCCGGGAGAGGTGAGATACCTTGCAGGGAAGATCTGGAGGCATCAGGAGGAACACAGGTGCATCTGCGACCCAGGGAATGGGTTGCAGGGGCACTCGTGCCCATGACACATTTGCATAATTTTTGGTAAACTGATTTTTTCCCTCCAGGAGGCCACATCCTTTGTTTCAGAGACCATAATTTCATACTAGTTGTAAAATTGTCTTAAACATGTTGTAAACCCTTCATGTGGGGCAGACCACTTTTGGTACAAATCACAGCAGAATTCTGTAAATCTTCCCCAGTGTCATACATGTGGAAGGAAGTCAGTAGGGGTATTTGTCATGACTTGTACAATGTTGTCTTGCATTTAAGCTAAGAATACATAGAACTGTGGCATTTTCCCACCATCACAACATCTCCACACCAAGTGGGCAATCTGACGCCTCTGAGAATATTCAATGTTACATGTGTGGGATTATGGTTCAGATTGTGAGAACACAATGGGGCACATTTACTTAGCAGCCTGCAACAGAATTATGGCGTAGACTACACATAAATACATGTGCAAAAAAGTTGCCCATGTATTTATGAAGTGTCTGTGCCAGTATTGTTTAACGACTGCGCTATTCATGCCACAACACAATCCTGTGCACAGAAAGGGACATTCCGGTGCATACTTGCACCTACCATCACATTAATGTTGGCAAGTCAGACAGAAACGTAGCATACTCCCTTTTGTACTGAGAATTTTTTTGGTGCACACAATTCCTATACTTCGGGCACCTGCAGCATGCACCATATTCATGAAAACTGAGCTCAGGTCTTCATGAATGTGTCATCTGCTGCACGATAGTAAGGCTAAGTGTACAGTTCCTGACCCAATGCAACAGTTCCTGACCCATTGCAATCTTAAAGAGTAACTTTCATTTCAAAATTAAAAAAAATATATATATAGTTCAGGTTAATATGATAAAAGAAACATATCTAACAGAGGAAAAAGCCTCTGTTTTCTCTTATCAGCTTTTATCCAGTCTAGTCAACTCCTTACATCCATCTTCATTAAGGGGAGAAGTAGTTAGGAGCAGCCATACACAGAGTTTTTGAAGATAAACGTATGGCATCTGTTTCACCAGAAGTTAATTCACATCTATATTTCCTAGTACTGTAAAAAACCTGTTCGAATATTGCTATAAGTTTGACGTAAATTTGCTAAACATTGATTTCATCCGACTCAGTCCCCCTGTCCCCTTCCCCACCTAATAGATATACCATTCAAAGTAAAATCCATCTTCATTCGAAACAGTTTTGACCAATGAACTGAGCAGTTTAGCATGCAGGGCAGGGGCTAATAACCTGTGTGTGTGATGTTAGTAACAGCAGATCAATTACAAAGGCATTTATATTCCAGGATTGTAGCTAGTGAAGCACTAGGGGTCTACTCAAACTGATTCATTATTTGATCTCTGCATTCAAATTACTTTGTGGACCCTCCCTTCCACTGTAATATCTAAAGAGAAGCTTCTACTGCTCTTACTCAGAGCAGGGGGAGGAGTAAATTGAGTCATAACTGACTTATTATAAATTAAATTCAATGCTCAAGAACATAATAGATCATACTAGATTATCTAGTCAGATATGTTTTCTGTACTACGGACATAGGGAAGGATTATCTTGACCTGTGTTCTCCAATTTAGCTAATATAAAGTAAAGCATGTCCCAATCAAATATATGTATATTGCTGGATATATAATATAAAGGAAGCTATTTAGTTCTCTTCTCTTTCTTTAACTAAGTGTAGTGGGTGGAAACATATGTGCAAACATATCTTTGTGGCCATGGTGAGAAGTCTAAATACAGAGAAAACGAAGTTGGCAAATATGTAAATGGTGACTCACTAGAATATAGAATAGAAAGTGTTCCGTAAACTGTTTTTACACCTTTCCCTTGTCCTGATTGACTGCTTCATTTTTGACACCCTCTCCTGAAGTGATTGTAGATCACCTTGCTAATGTCAGTGCCTACAGCATGAGAAATACTTCACATTTTCCATCCATTCCAGTGCAACATCAAACGTGCTAAAAATGACCTTAGGAAACTGTAGGGCAGAATTTGCTGAAAAGAGCCAAGCATTTGTAAGACCACCTACTGGGCACTTGAAGTCTCATTTGCATACCGGATTTTGTTTTTTTTATTGCAATAAGCACTGTCCTTGATCATAAAGGCACTGCACATTTGGGCATCTGTTTCCATCCACTAGCAGAGCAGGAAGAGGTAGGCCCTTCGAGAATTTTTTTTTTCCTGCTATATTAGAAAAGTCCATCTTTATAAGAAAATAAAAATTATTTTGTTAATACCGAAAGTTGTTTGAATAGATTTTTTACATTTATAAAATAAATATTTTCTAGGAAATCCCTGGTGATGCTTTTTTAAGTTCCAGTAACAGTGATCTAAGTGAAGGGACAGGAAACAACAATACAAGGTAAATGAAAAGCTTTTGTCACTATCCAGTAAAAATTATGTTGTTTTGTGATTTTTATGTCTACAATATATTTGCTTTATTGTGGAGTACAATTATAAGGTGTAAAAGTGATATTTACTTTTCCTAAACATTTCGCAATCTTGCTCTTCTCTTCCTTGACTTTCGTGTTCTACTTTAAATTCTCTTTCGAGACAAAACACATGGAATAATTTTTCTTTGCTGCTTTGATTCTTTGAAAACTATTTTTTTTTAACCTCTAATGTGCACTTTGATCTAAATTTGAGTTTTATCTCAAATAGGTATCTTGGGGCACATTTAGTAAGGGCTGTGCGCCCGGTTTCTGTTGGACTTTGCACATTCTTTTTGGTGCAGACTGCTTGCACAGGTATTTAAGAAGCGTCTGCCCCACAATTGTGTCGCAGGGGACCCTTTTGTGACGTAGCTGCACTAGGCACCACACAACACAAATTAGGGGGCGTTCCGGTGCTCAGCTGCACCATGCGCCAGATTTATCATGCAACGTTTGACAGATTTGTGTTACACGCCCTATGTTAAAGGTGCATCAAGAAAAAGTTTTACTAAAAAACCTTACTAATGAAAACCACCAGTGGAAGTTTCTTCCGGGCAGCCGGAAATATGTGATAAACATATACCCTGACCCCGAGAAACTGACGATAGGCATTTGCATAGACACCATAATTTATGTGTTTTTTCCACCCACCCCCAGTTAGTGATGTCCCTGAGAAAGGGATATTCATATGTTAATATGAAATTTACTGCTCTCCTCAGTAAGGCATATTTTTAGATGAGTAGATATAAGAACTCTTAATCTTACCCTGCTAGTCAGGCCTCATAACTACAAATAATGTCTGAGTTGTTTGATGAATATGATTTCCCAGAAATGTCTTTGTGTAGTATGATCAGATCATATATTTGATCCTATGCACAGGACAGACTATGGGCAAGGTGAGAATGGTCATCCTTCCCCCCTAAAAAGTTTTCTTAAGTCCTTTGAAGCCACAAGAAACCCTGAGGTCATTGGGCACCACAAAAGGTCCCTTTATCACAGACTCTAGACTCTAAAGTCTCACATTTGATAATGAGGCTTGTACTAGAAAAAGTGAATTTTTATGATTGACTCAGATACTAAATATAATTACAAGAGGGGAGTGGACTTCAAGCAATATATTATGGCTAGTGTCAGGTTCGCTAGGGAGATTGCTGGGACTTCTGGTTCTTCTGGTGGTACCAGCAGCGTTCTCCGAACCCCGGCGCGTATCCGCGCAAACTCCACCTCTTGTCCTGGGCAGCGGCTGCTAAGATCTCGCGCTGTCTAGGAGTGGCTGGGACTTTGAACCTCTGCTTGGTGCTTGGTTGTTTCTGCACCATGAGGGGTTAATTCCCAGATGCTGTCCAGCACCTATCAGGTTCTGGAGGTGGAGTTCTGGCTGCATAAATTGCAGCTTCACTAGTCACCAGTGCCAGTGTTTGAAAATCCCTTTCTCCACCTGGTTGCTGCTAGTTTGTATTGCTCTGTATCTGTATCTATATTGTTGCTAACTCGGCTAGTTTTGGACTTTGACTCTTGCTTACTGATTCTGCTTTTGACGTACCCTCTAGTTGTGACTCCGGCTTGTTTACTATTCTTTTATGTTTTATGTTTGTCAGTCTGTTTGTGTTCCCCTTCCCACACTTACCCAGAATATTTCGAGTCTTCAAGTAGTCGCCCCACGGTTTAGCGTGGGGGGGCTATAGGAAGGGACAGAGGTTGGGGCAAGCTCAGGGCACACTATCCCCTGTCTTTTGTGTACCAATCCTAACAGAAACACTGGCCACACATAGGTCTGCATCCTGTATCCGACCTGCTACATTCTCTCCTTCCATGGAGCCTTTGTCAGCTGTGGTCGCTCAGGTCCAGACCCTAACTCAGCTTGTTCAGGATCTAGCTTCCCGTCTCCAAATTCAGGAATCTATGCAGGTTCCACGGCAGACATCACCGCAGGATCCACTGCCACCCATGCCTGAACCTAAGGTTCCTCTCCCTGACGTGTTTTTTGGTGACCGTAAGAAATTTTTTTCATTTCGGGAGGGCTGTAAACTTTACTTTTCTTTACGCCCTCGTTCATCGGGCACAGAGATTCAAAGGGTGGGCGTGGTAATTTCCCTGTTGCGTGGGGATCCGCAAAATTGGGCTTTTTCTCTCCCACCTGACTCTCCATCCCGTTCTTCTCTTGACGCTTTTTTTTCTGCTTTAGGCCAGATTTATGACGAACCTGACCGCCGAGCACTTGCAGTTTCCCACCTTAGATCTCTGTGTCAGGGAAAACGGACAGCAGAAGATTATTGTGCCCAGTTCAGACAGTATGTGACTGACTCTCAATGGAATGACTGCGCCCTAAAAGACCAATTTATGTTCGGACTGTCAGACCGAGTACAGGACTTAGTCTTAGCTTATGCCGAGCCTCAGACATTAGATGATGCTATGACTCTGGTCATCCGAGTTGATCGTCGCCTAAGATCCAGGCGATCACCTCGGGTGTCCTCGGACTGTCAGCCAGCGGCCAGTCCGTCTCCAGGTAGTCCAGAATTGGAATCCATGGAGCTGGATAGCATCTCTCCTGCACAGCGGAAGCAACATCGAATAAGACGCCATCTTTGTTTCTACTGTGGAAGTCCTGATCATCAGATCAACACCTGTTCCAAGAGGCAGCAGCAGGAAAACTTCCGCTCCTAAGCAGTAGTCGGGGGGACTGCTTAGGAGCTCAGGTACTCCCTATTGTGTCTAGAATGTATTTACCTTGTACGGTTAAGTTTCAGTCTGTTTCCTGCACTGGTCGCGCCTTTTTGGATTCAGGTGCTGCGACTAATTTAATCGATTATAATTTTGTCTCTCAGTTTTGCATGTCATTGATTCCATTGTCCACTCCTATCCAGATGTCGGGTGCGGATTTGACCCCTCTACAGGCAGGGTTGATCAAATTCCGAACCCCGCAGATAAAGCTTATGGTAGGAGCTATGCATGAAGAATGGTGTTCTTTTCTAGTTATGGAAAACCTGTCTGAAAATGTCATTCTTGTTCTACCCTGGCTCCGGATCCATAATCCGGTAATTAATTGGGAAACTCTGGAGCTGGTTCATTGGGGTCCTCTCTGTAAGGAGCACCTGACCAGAGTTTCACTATGTACAGTAGTGACGGAAGATCAGGGTCTTCCAGGTTTTCTCTCGGACTACTCAGATGTGTTTTCAAAACCCTTGTCCCAAGTCCTTCCTCCTCACAGGGAGTTTGATTGTAAAATTGACCTTCTTCCTGATGCTAGATTGCCAAAGGGTCGTATATATAACTTGTCGGTACCAGAACGGGAGGCACTGAAGAGTTATATTGATGAGAGTTTGGCAATCGGACATATTCGTCCCTCTGAGTCGCCCACTGGGGCCGGGTTCTTTTTTGTGGAGAAAAAAGATGGTGGTTTACGGCCGTGTATTGACTATCGAGAATTAAATAAGATAACGGTAAAAAACTCAGGTCCCCTCCCCTTGATCCCGGATCTCTTAAATCAGGTTTCTGGGGCCCAAGTTTTCTCTAAATTAGATCTCAGAGGGGCTTATAACCTGATTCGGGTCCGAGAAGGGGATGAGTGGAAAACCGCATTTAATACACCTTTGGGGCACTTTGAATACCTGGTTATGCCCTTTGGTTTGAGTAATGCCCCAGCGGTTTTTCAAGGCTTTATGAACTCCATTTTTCATGATTACATCGGTGTGTTTATGGTGGTGTATCTAGACGATATTTTGATTTTTTCTCCTGATATGGTTTCTCACCAGCAACATCTCCGCCAAGTACTTACCAGGTTGCGCAAAAACCACCTCTTCGCTAAGCTGGAAAAGTGTGTTTTTTGCGTCCAGAAGGTTTCCTTCTTAGGTTATGTTGTGACTCCCTCTGATGTACAGATGGATCCGAGTAAGGTTCAGGCGCTCACGGACTGGGTTCGGCCTACCAATCTTAAGGCCCTACAACGATTTTTAGGTTTCGCTAACTATTATCGGAACTTTATAAAGAACTTTTCTGTGATCGCCAAACCCCTCACGGATCTAACCCGTAAGGGTGCTGATCCAAACAACTGGTCTCCTGCCGCTTGCTCAGCGTTTGAAACTTTAAAAGCGGCATTCTCGTCAGCCCCAGTTTTGGTTCAACCTGACCTCTCTCTACCGTTTGTTGTGGAGGTTGATGCCTCCGAGGTAGGAGTAGGTGCAGTGTTGTCTCAGGGGTCCTCCACTCTCACCAGACTTAGGCCCTGTGCATATTTCTCTAGAAAGTTTTCCTCTTGTGAGAGGAATTATGATATTGGTAATCGAGAGCTCCTTGCCATTAAGTGGGCATTTGAAGTCTGGCGACACTTTTTGGAAGGAGCTCTTCATCCGATAACTGTGCTCACAGATCATAAGAACTTAGTATATTTGGATACTGCTAAGCGTTTGAACTCACGTCAGGCTAGGTGGGCCTTGTTTTTCTCTCGCTTTAATTTGGTGGTCACCTACCGACCTGGGTCAAAAAATGTGAAGGCTGATGCCTTGTCCCGTAGCTTCGGGACTCCTGAGCTTCCAGCGACTACGGACAGTAATATTTTGTCTCCAGGTGTTGTGTTGGCAGCTGTCTCCTCCCACCTCTCCTCTCAAATTTTAGCAAGACAAAAATCTGCACCCAAAGACCTTCCGGAAGGCAAATTATTTGTTCCTCTTTCTTGTCGTTTGAGAGTGTTGGAGGAGACGCATTGCTCAGTATTGGCAGGTCATCCGGGAATGCGGAGTACCTTGGATCTCTTAAAGAGAAGTTACTGGTGGCCTCACATGACTAATGATGTGCACGCATTTGTCCAAGCCTGTCAGGTCTGTGCGCGAGGAAAGACTCCCAGGAGACGTCCTGAGGGGCCTCTTCTTCCGCTTCCAGTTCCCACCAGGCCATGGTCTAAAGTGTCAATGGATTTTGTCACTGATCTGCCAGCATCTCAAGGCTATACAGTGATTTGGGTGGTAGTGGACCGTTTCTCCAAGATGGGACACTTTGTTCCATTAAAAAAGTTACCTTCAGCTGAAGAATTGGCTGATTTGTTTATACAGAACATTGTACGCCTCCATGGTATACCAGATGATATTGTGTCTGATAGGGGCGTACAATTTGTTTCCAAATTTTGGCGAGCATTTTGTTCTAGACTGGAAGTTAATCTGTCGTTCTCCTCAGCGTTTCATCCTGAGTCTAATGGTCAGTCCGAGAGAATGAATCTGGAGATGATTCAATATCTGCGACTCTTTGTCTCGGACAGTCAGGACCAGTGGGTGAAATTCCTTCCGTTGGCAGAATTTGCTATTAATAACCACTGTAGTTCGTCCACACAGGTATCTCCGTTTTTCTGCAATTATGGTTTTCATCCACGTTTCTCTTTTTCATCTGTGCCTGTCTCTAATATTCCTCGAGCGGAAGCCATTACATCCAAGTTGCGCTCGCTCTGGTCACAAGTTCGGGAGAATATTCAGAGGGCACAAAATTCTATGGTCCAACAAACTGAAAGAAGGCGCACTAAATCTGATACGTTTGTGGTGGGGGATAAAGTGTGGTTATCTACTAAAAACCTTAAATTGAAGGTCCCCTCTTTGAAGTTTGCGCCCAGGTTTGTGGGTCCGTTTGTTGTTACTCATATTGTTAACCCGGTTTCCTTCAAGATTACACTTCCAGCAGGGTGGCGGGTCCATAACACCTTCCATAAGAGTCTTCTGAAGCGCTATGTTGAGCCTGTTTTGCCTCTTTCTGACCCTCCTTCTCCATCTATTGTGGAGGGGAATCTGGAATTTGAGGTGGAAAAGGTGGTGAATTCCAGATGGGTAGGTAACTCCCTGCAGTACCTGGTCCATTGGAAAGGTTTTGGTCCTGAGGATAGGTCTTGGGTTCCGGCTAGAGATGTTCATGCTCCACGGTTACTCAGGTTATTTCATCAGACCTACCCTCAGAAGCCATCTTTAAGATCTAGGGGTCCGAAGGCCCCCCGTCAGGGGGGGGGTACTGTCAGGTTCGCTAGGGAGATTGCTGGGACTTCTGGTTCTTCTGGTGGTACCAGCAGCGTTCTCCGAACCCCGGCGCGTATCCGCGCAAACTCCACCTCTTGTCCTGGGCAGCGGCTGCTAAGATCTCGCGCTGTCTAGGAGTGGCTGGGACTTTGAACCTCTGCTTGGTGCTTGGTTGTTTCTGCACCATGAGGGGTTAATTCCCAGATGCTGTCCAGCACCTATCAGGTTCTGGAGGTGGAGTTCTGGCTGCATAAATTGCAGCTTCACTAGTCACCAGTGCCAGTGTTTGAAAATCCCTTTCTCCACCTGGTTGCTGCTAGTTTGTATTGCTCTGTATCTGTATCTATATTGTTGCTAACTCGGCTAGTTTTGGACTTTGACTCTTGCTTACTGATTCTGCTTTTGACGTACCCTCTAGTTGTGACTCCGGCTTGTTTACTATTCTTTTATGTTTTATGTTTGTCAGTCTGTTTGTGTTCCCCTTCCCACACTTACCCAGAATATTTCGAGTCTTCAAGTAGTCGCCCCACGGTTTAGCGTGGGGGGGCTATAGGAAGGGACAGAGGTTGGGGCAAGCTCAGGGCACACTATCCCCTGTCTTTTGTGTACCAATCCTAACAGCTAGATTTCATACTTTTACCACGGGGGAAAAAGAGAACTGAGAAGGAGTGGAGAAGAGAAAACACCACCCTTGTCACTTGGTGCCTCTGCTGGCAAGGTGCCAGCTACATTTAAAAATAATTGATTTAATAAAGATATGAGCTATAAATTTTTATAATTAAAATGGAATGGGATTACGCTTAATGATGACAGGTTTAATTTAAGAGAAGGTAAGGATAAAAAGAAAGAGAAACTGAATGCAGTTGGAGTGTGAAATTCAGCAGGAGAGCCAGCTAGGTGAAGGAGTTGTAGAAACTCTACAGCAGCAAAGTAGTGGTGATTTTTATAATATGTTATAAGATTGGTTATAAAGTTGCATTCATAAAAGAAATGAAGAATAAGAAAAATGTTAGCAAATAATACAATAACATTTATAATGGTAGAATAAGGCTGTATTTACACTGAAAGCACATTCAAAATGTTTTCATACTATACATCTGACGGAAATCACATTTCACAATTAATTGTAGCATATTTTTTTAAACAGCAGGCAACACATTTCTGAGAGGGAAACAGATTTATCACTGCATGGAAGTTCAGAGGAATCAATATATTCAACATTGGAGGAGACAAATAGCCAGTTGGGTTTGACTACGTCATCTACTGAGGACTCACAACGTCAATCTTTCCAAGATACCATAATTCAAAACAGTGACTTAAATCATCATATAATAGAATCGGAAACTCAAAATTCATTATCTACTCAAGAACACTCCATCACGCCATATGCATGTTTCTATGAACCATATTCTTCACTGAATAAAGCTGGCTGGCTAGATAAACTTTCCCCACACAGGTGAGCTTTCCTTTGGTTATTCAGCATTTTGAAGACACTTTGAAATCCCATAAAAGAAGGACTAGATCCATAGTAGATGCTTAGGGGCTGGTGCTTGGGGGGTCCAAAAGATCCTTACTGCTGTCTTAGATTTTGTACTGAAGCCTTTAGGACAAGGTAAAAGTTGACCTGGAAAGGGCCTTGGATGTTTTCTTCTGTAAAGATCAATAAGGTTATATGTATGTAATATCCATGCCAGTGTCTCTGATGGGCAGACCTCTGCTCCAGTCATCTGGAGCGGCAGTTCTTTTGTTCATTGTTTGTTAATTGTTGTGATTCTTGTTTTGTGTCCTCAAGTAGGGAGGGAACATCAACCAGTTACTGGCCACTGATTAGAGTGGTGCCCAGTAAGTATGCAGGTGACAGTTTTGGGGGGGGGACAGTTTTGGGCTCACTGTCCTGTCTGTCATTACAAGTTCCAACCTTCCAATACAATGGGGGTCATTTAACGGCGGGTTACCCCAATTTTTCCGTTTAGCGCCGATTTTTCCTTAATTGCCCCGGGTTTTTGTCGCACGCGATCAGATTGTGCCGCATCGGCACCGGCATGCATGCAACGGAAATCGGGGGCATGGCCGTACAAAAACCCGGTGGATTCGGAAAAAATGCCGCATTTTTTAAAAAAAAGTGTCGCTGGACACGCGCTTACCTGCACCCGGCCCGGCTTTTTGAACTTCAGTGCATTACGACGAACTTCAGCGCAGCAACGACACCTAGTGGACATCAGGGGAACTGCCTTAGTGAATCGCCGGAAGACCCGAATCCTCCACACAGAACGGGCCGCTGGATCGCGAATGGACCTGGTAAGTAAATCTGCCCCAATGTGTTCATATTTGATTTCTGTAAATTGTTTGGGTTGATAGTTCGTGGAATGAGCAATGTATATTCATTGAATTTACAGTCACAGGAAATCAAGTCTGAATAAAGGGGAAATCTGAGGTTGTACAGTCCTCTATGGCAAGAATGATACAAATCCATAGTACAATAAACAATAATGTAACACTTCACAAATTGACTGATGTGTGGCTAAGCTCTTTGTCTCTAGTCTCCGTTATTTGTGTAATATGTAAATTCTTTTATACACAATCATAATAGTTTAGACCTTGCTGCTAAATGTATATAAAAGAGCATATGTTTATTGAGGTATTTCTCCTTTACAAACACTGCCAGCTGAGAGCATGTGGGGACATGAATCATATGCAGACATCTAGAAAATTGATTGTAACAAAAATAGAAAAAAGACATGACGCATATGAAAAAAGAAAATCAAACTAAGTGAAATTAATATTATTGAGTTGACCTAGACAACATCTATTGTAATAATTATTATTCTACCTGTTGGACTTGAATGAACTTTAACAATAAGACAAGTGTTCAATATAGTTTTTAGAGCAAATTAAATTAAATATTAGCCTCATCTCTTGGGCAAAACTGAAATAAGAAGTAGTCACCTGACAACATCTGAAAGAGATTCTGTTACAGAATTTTTTTGTGTATACACTCCCGTATATACTCCCGTATAAAAGCAATCTGGTAGTATAGTCATAATTTTACCCAATTCTCGGATTATCCCTCTGTAGAATACTGATATAAGTGGTTATGCTATCTGGAGAACCCCTATAGGAGCTTCCGGAATATAAAGTCCAAACTGATATATATGACAGTAGTCTGGTAATGTAGTCTGGACCTCCCACTAGAATAATATTCTGAATCTATATGATAATTTTATTCGTATCCACAGGGTTTAGCCCTTTGACCCTGAGTCTGCTTCTTGTCAAGTGAGCACCTGCCTTACACTTACATTCACACATTGTCCATATATTTTTTATTTTTTTCATTTCCACCTCTTATTAAAATTGTGAATTGGGAAATTCTTCATTACTATGGACAGCTCCACATTTTATCTCTACTAACCTAGTTGTGTTGCTTATATACTTTATGGAGCCGTTCTGTTCTATAACACCATTTAGTGTGCATGACTTCATGGTAGATTTTAAGGTTTTGGTCTCCCTCTTTCACATATGAATGAGATTTACTATATACCAAGAATTGGAGGCAGCACTCAAGGAAATTTATTATTAAAGGAAACCTACCATTTAGAATGGTAGGGGTAAGCTGTAAGTACCGAGCACCAGCTCAGGGTGAGCTGGTGCCGGTACTTACTTTCGTTAGTGTTATTAACCGCTGTATCGCGGTTTTAACACTTTTTAAACTTTAGAGCAGAAGGGGCTTCGGCGCTGCGCGCGACCGTGCGCGCGCAACATCTCCGCTATTTCCTATGTAGGCGCGCGCACGATCGTGCGTATGCAGTGCCAAAGCCCCTTCTGCTCTAAAGTTTAAAAAGTGTTAAAACCGCGATACCGCGGTTTATAACACTAACGAAAGTAAGTACCGGCACCAGCTCACGCTGAGCTGGTGCTCGGTACTTACAGCTTACCCCTGCCATTCTAAATGGTAGGTTTCCTTTAAAGGCACTGTCCATTAATTTTGACTGATGGTCTTTCTTTAGGAAAGACCAGTACTCTCTGAATGTGACGTGCTGACGCTCAGTTTCCATACCAGCTTTTTCGGCCCAGCATAAACTCTGTAGAATGAAGAATAGAGTTGTTTTCCCCTCCGTGTTTATGCCAAGAGAAAACACTGAGTGGTATGGGTTTACGTAGCTAGTCCCTCACTGAGAGATTGATAGCCTAGTCTAAGGATTGGCCATGAATAAAAAGGCCTGGACACCGTAAGGACACATGACGTACTATTACACCTTGGCATCGTTAAGGATCTTTGGAGAGGGCTCAAGAGCTGAGCTGTCCCCTAACAGGGCAAGTGTCTGCTGTGTAATACTAACTATGCCACTAACGTCCATGATCAGTGCTGGCATATTTTTACTAATATATGGCTTTTCACAGCCTGGCATATAGCATTATTTTAGGGAAGAAAAGATAGAGAAAAACAATTAACAAGTTGTCCTATAAAAAGATAACTGAATTTTCTCCTGAGATAGTGTATGCCTTATATTATTCAGCTGTTTCATTCATATGGTATAAACCGAACCTGCAGCTCTTTATTGATACAACAGCTCAATTAAAGATCTTTCACGGCTCCTTACTGCCCTCTTACAGCTTTATAGGTAAGTCGTCCAGTCTCCAAATCCAGCAAACTGACTTTTTTTTCAACTCTGACCAGGGGGTGAGGTTCCTGGAGAGAAAACTAGCTTAAAAGTGAATTAAGTTCACTATAGAAATAAAAGAGAAAAACCTCTTGTTTCTGTCAGGTAGGATTTATTTTATAGATATCATGTCATGCAGGATCTACCAGGGCTTAAGTCACCACTGTACATCAGTAGGAAATCTCATTCCTACTTTTAAATAACGACCTAACTTATTTTTTATACACAATATCTGAAACTTTTTTTTGTTCAACGTTTTGATTCAGAAACAAGAGCAGCGAGGCTAACCCTCAAACGGAGCAAGCACTCACCCACCTTGGCACTTAGCATAGAAGGTCACAGTCGTCTTTTTAGGCGTGAACCTGCTTCTAGGAACTATAAATAGTGCTGACAGAATTGTGATTTAATTATGAATCCTCAGGATGTGTAGATCATCCTAAATTTCACATAATTGGTGCTGATAAAAAATTGTCCAACATTGTTTACACTAAATTCATTTCAGTTTTTTAGACAGTTTTATGACTTGTATGAGGGTGGGGCTTGTATAAGGGCGGGGCTTATCAGAAAAGGGGCTTGGCTCCACAGAAAGTAGGCACAGGCTACAGAAAATGGAATGAATAAAAGGGGTAAAGTTAGTTTTTACAGTATTTCTTAAGCAGTATTATAGATTGGTAAGATGTGTAGACAAGCTGCTCAAGATTTGGATAACAAGAGTGCGATAGGCCATTTTAATTCTATATCAGCAAGTATGGGATTACATGTTTTAGGAATGCGCCATTCCCTTTATAAGGTCTAGAAGTAATTCAGTCGATTACATTACTCCCTGTTATATCAATTCTTTCTTTCAATCAGTAATAGAAACTTTGGGATAGTTCAAACCCTCAAAGACCAAATTTTTGATAGTATTAGGGAGAGCCTTAACAAATTTGTAACAGTGATGTCTATACATAGGAGAACTGTGTGTGGACAGTTTTGTTTGGGTTTAACAGAATAAAATATTTTACTATGGAGTTTCCCATTAAGGGAATAGGTAAGAGTAGGCAGCAGAAGTGATGCAATACAGAGAACGTTGTAAAAATGAAAAGTATACAATCAGGGCCGGATTAAGGGTGGTGGTGGCCCCTGGGCACAAACTGGTGGGGGCCCTTACAACAATGTTTTTGGAAGTATATAGCCTGCCAGACCCTGTAGTTTATAGCCTGCAGCCCCCTGTAGAATACAGCCACCAGCTCCCTGTAGTAAACACCCACAAGCCCCCTGTAGAATTTAGCTGCCAGTCCCCTGTAGAAAATGGCCACAAAATAATAAACTTCATACTTACCCTCACCTTCCCTTCCAGTGATCCCATGATTCTCTTCCTCGCTCTTCAGGCAGCCGCCGGCCACTGAAGGCACAGCTGCCATCGCTGGGGGAGATTGCTGATGCACTGTTTTGGCAGCAGCATGTAGTGATCGACTGACTGTCGGAAACTGGTGGGGGCCCCTTAAAAAGTGAAAGTGGTGGGGGACCCAGGGCTAGAGCCCCAGGAGCCCCTCCTTTAATCTGGCCCTGTATACAATTCTCTGAATGTATAGAATATATATATGACCTTGAGGGTGCAAGATTATTGTAGAAAAGAAAGGAAGAAATCCAGAATTCTAAATGAAAATCAATTTTATAAAACTGTAATATGGAAATGACTATAACATTTGGTGTTTACCTATGTTCTACTTTATTTTTTTTAGCAGTCGCATGTTCCAGAGGAGGTGGGTAAAAGTAGATGGACACCATATTTCGTACTATCACAGTGACAGGGTAAGATATTTATCCAATATGATGAACTGAAGCTTAGCATAATAATAATAATAATTCTTTATTTATATAGAGCACACAGATTACGCAGCGCTGCACAAATCATGTCAAATTGGTCCCTGTCCCCAATGGGGCTCACAATCTAATCAACCTACCAGTATGTTTTGGAGTGCATAGTATGTTGCTTTTTGATGCTTGTTATGCATTTTATTAAACGTATTGAAGTGTTCAATACCAAAATGGCATATATGTATCGCAGTATCTGAAATTTAGCTCATATTGCATTGTACATGAATTCTACATGGGATTCATGTATTTAGTAAAACTTCACAAAGATCATTTTTTGCAGAACATAAACTACATATGGTACATAGCAAAGCAAAAAAACAAATCAATCAAAAAATGCCTTTCTCTAATCCTAAAAGTTACAACTTTAAGCCTAAAAGCATCTTAGAAAAATTAAAAATTGACCTATTGCCCAATTACCTCCATTAATTACACTGATCGTTGGGTCATTTCATTAGATGCATTCAGGATTTGGATGGAATCATGCTTACAAATTAGATTTAGCGAGCACCAGATGTTGGATAGAGGATGAATTGGACACACAGTAGCCATTAACGGAAATTGGTAGTTGGCAGACAAAGGAATTGAGAAGGGAAAAGAGAAGTAAAGAAAATTGGCAGTTTGGGTATAAATCAATGGGTGGAGAGATTGTATTACTCTAAAGGGATTGGATTGGAAAGAAGAAGTGCAGAAGGAATTATTTTAATAGCACCCGGAGCAAAGTATCAGAACAGCAAGGGTCAAGAAATCAGCAGCGTTAGCCGAAGATAAAAACAGATGCATTTCTTTAATTAGTTGTCTTACCACAAACCACAATTCATGGCCGCGAACCTACGTGAGGCTTTGATCCATAAGATTATGGGAATAGTTGCATGACATATTGTAAAGTACATGGATTCTTCAACTAAATAAAGATCCAGGGGCCTGGATGATGGCTGATGAAGAATTGTATTTTATAGATTTGTTAGTTTTATATCCTTTAAATCAGTTATTATTAGTTTATAGCTCAAAAGAAACAATACTTTATGCTCTGTACAATTTTTGGGAAACATTTTTGTAGGTGTAGCTGAACACTCAAAATATTTTTTATATTCTTTACGTCATTTTTATTGGGTTTTCAATTAACAGGTACTGTATTGCTTGTTAAAGGGAATCTATCAGCCTTTCGAAATGCAATTCAACAGCTGTGGGGGGAAATTAACCTTATTGCATTTTATTATCATGAACACAATGTTAACACACCATAATTGCATTTTGTTAACAATGTGTTAACTACATAATTAAAATAACGTAAACACAATGTAAACAGCTTAAAGTCTCCTCTCCACAGCTGTCGAGTTACATCTCTAGACACAATGTAAATGCAATGTGTGACTGCACCCCCAGGTATTGTCCCTGTAGAGCTGTGTGTAACCTGTGTATATATTGTAAGTAATAACAGGACTTAGAAAGGTGAAGTTATACCTTGGTCTGCAGCTCTTATAAAGTTCTTTGGGTCGGTCTTTCAGACTGAAGAGCTTTCTGCTCTCTTCTACATGTAGGAGCTGTATCAGGATTTTGGTTGACTATTTAAAGCAGTCACTCAGAGCAGAGGGGAAGGGCTTAAACAGATCTCCTGGGTCTGTACCCAGCACTGTCTACAGTTTATTATGGTCAAAACTGACAAGGGGTAACTTGTGGAATTTATTGTTCAAAATATATTGTTGCTGATATATTAAAGGGGTTGACCACTTTACCTTATCTTTTTTGTAATGTGTGTTTAAGTGTGGGTTGCAGGATGTTATGTAATTTAACAATACACATCTACTAATAGTTTTGCTCCGCTTTCTTGATATGTAAAATCTTCATTTTTCCCTCATCTTTTAGGCCTTTTACCTCATCAGTCAGACATTACTGTGCATAAAATGGCCGCAGATAGAGGGTCATATGATCTCTTTCTGTCCATAAACAATTGCCCTTGCAGGACCTAATGATAATATTCATGAATATAAAATCAAGATCCTGGCAGGGAGATTGCTCATGAACAGGCAGAGATCGCATTCTCCCTTTATATATACTCAATTTGTTGCAGCATTAGAGAAACACAAAACCTAATTGAATTTCTTTATCTCCAGGATGTGTTTTCAAAAGGGAAGGTTTCGCTGTCCGCAGTCCTGAAAGCTCAAAAAGTTGGTGATAATAAATTTGAAGTTGTGACCACGCAAAAAACACTAGTCTTCCGAGCTGAAAAGGAAGGTATGGAGCAAATCATGTTCACAATATGTTCAACTGTAGGATATCACATGTACCATGCACTTTGGCTGGATAAACTAGTTAGTCTTCTCTAGGTCACAAGGGGGTCCCCAGACTATAACGAGGTGCTCCTTTATTTGAGAATGACTAACTGAGTGTTGTTAATGTGAAACAGGCATAAGTTAAAGCAACAGTAGGGTTTTTTTGAGCTATTTGCATTCCACCAGACTTTACCTGCACTGAAGATATTTTGACAAATTTACCCCAAATTCTTTATTATATTTATTATGTATCTTAGACCTCATATATATTAATCTATTTAATTGGATGTCATTAAAAAATTATCTGTGTGAAGATAATTCCCCATTAAAGCCATGTTGTCATTTAGAAACAAGATTGTTGTCCTTGGGTACAACCACCACTGCTGGAGTGATTTCTAAAAAAAACAAAAAATATTTGCTTATGAAATGTCTGGTTATGACATGTTACTGCATGTGCCACAGGCATCCTGTGGTAAGGAACACTGACTCCAGGTGGTTGAGCGCCTCATTAGCATGTCTGGCCACTGCTGCCAGAATGCAGGGTGGTTTTATCTAAGAACATCTATCTAATTTCTAAGGGACCATATGGCTACTATTATGGGAAATACATGAACATTTTTTTAAAATAACATCCGACTGAAGAAATGTATTGATATGGTAGATGAAATAAATGAAATGTGAAAGCTCAGCTTGGAATACCCTTTATTAAGTTTAAGTTTATTTCTAACATACAGTTAGCCCGATAATAGGAGGGCTAACATTCAATTAGAAAGCCTGGCCCTTCACCATTAGTACCACAAATTTGAGGATTTTAGGACTGTCTAACCTAAGGCTGCATTTAGCCGAACATATTCCAGCACGACTACGGCCGGGCGGGCATACGACTGGCGCGGTGGAGAGAAGGAAGGATGACCCCTCCACTCTTTATAGCAATGCACGACGTATGGATCGTAACATGGATAAAGATAGGACTTGTCCTATCTTTATCCCATGTACGTATTGCTCTGTGCGGCCATTGTCGTCTATGGGAGATGTCTGAATGCAGCTTAAATCTTAGAAAGGTTTCTTCTGCCCCTTACTTTTGACAGCCTGGGTTTTAATGTTAAGCAGACCCGAAAGTTTGGGTTTGTATCAATCTTTGCTGAGTCGGATATCCCTGACACCACCCTGAACTTCATTAGAAATACAGATGCAGGTTTGGGTGCAGCTCAGCCCCTCCTGTACCCGAACCCGAACAGATTTTTAATATTCAGGCTTGAATCAACTGAAATTGAATATTATCCGGGCGTGCTCATCGATACTGGTGGTTATTAGCTATCTCTCCGTAGCGTATCCAGCCAAGCTGCCCACACAACTCTCACATGAGATTCATGATGTCAGACTTTACGTATACCAGTAGATTATTGGGGATGTAACTTTACTGTTGGCTTCACTTAACTCAGGACAAAAAAAATTGGGTGCCCCCTGTGGCATTTATATGAACTGCAGCCTGACCAGGGATTTTTTTTATGTAGGACATCGATTGTACTGAATTTGCATTGTGAGATTTTGGTGTCCTTGAAAAAAAATTGTGAAAACCTAAGGCTGGCCAGATGTATGTTTCTAGAATTAGACATTCTCAGCAGGGTTGTATATCTATCTGTAAATTGTTTATCTTTTCGTAAGAGCCTGAGTTATATTTTTTCGCTGTCAGTGATTTTCCATCATAGATTCTGTTTGTCCTGGACTTCCGCCTCCATTTTCTGTGTCTCCAAAAAATGTAAACACATAAACAAATAAGTGAAAAATGGAGAATCCGGCTGGAGATGATTACATTGCCTCTCTTGGAAATAATATTACTCATGCAAACACACTATGGATGCATGAAAAACAAAATCCATTTCCCATCTATTGCGTCTCTCGTGTCTTCATGAATGAAAAATGATATGCTGGTGCAGGTCTCCTAGGTACATTACACATCAAGTCATAACTGATAATATATATTTTATAGCAATAGACCCAGTTGGTGCAAACATTTACATGTTACTTAGATCTATGACACAACTGGAATAGGATCGCATTTATATAATATTCGCTTCCACCGATTTTTTTTTTTCCCTATTTATTTTTGCTACAAAAAATTATTGGTTTGGTTACAGCAAAGAATACCCTATTTCCAGGGGCTATAAGTCCTATTAAATACATCATTACAGTTTATATTTCCTGTCTTGTTATCTTAATGGGTAAAGGTCACCTTTGCATTGGCAAAGCAATCAGCACACCGGGCTGTGGGATGAAGAAGTAGCAGTGCAGAGTTTGTCATCTGGTACTGCCCATGCATCATGATGTATCTGCCGGTTTCCATAGGACTACAGGTAGACCGCGTGGGTTATCTTACATCAGTAAGTAATAATGGATTGTCTTCTTAGGAAACAGAAATATCTGGATGAGAACGTTGCAAGACGCATTGAGAAACCAAGCGGAGAGGAGTCCTGTGCTCAGCAGCGGAGATAAAAGTGGATACCTGGAATTAAAGGGATATAAGAACAAAATTTTTACTGTAGTTGATGGACGGCAATTATGGCTGAGTAAAAGTAAACAGGTAAATCTAAAGATTCCGTTTTAAAACTTTTAATCTGAATTATTGGTGGATTTAGCTCAAATATATCATTTAGCATTATATTAAAATTTGAGATAATGGGGCAGATTTATCAAGCAGTCTGAAAGTCAGAATATTTCCAGTTGCCCATGGCAACCAATCACAGCTCAGCTTTCATTTCACCAGTGCTCATGAATATTTTAAAGGGGAGCTGTGATTGGTTGCCATGGGCAACTGGAAATATTCTGACTTTCAGACTGCTTGATAAATCTGCCCCAATGACTTACACTTTTAGTAGAATTTTTATCTAATTCAATTTTATTCATGTTTGCATTGGTTCTTTAGTTCATTAGGGTTTTTCCTAGTCTTTGGCTGACAAAATGTGTAGCAGTAGGTTGTGGTTCAGGTAATCGGGCCTCTCGCTGTCAATCGCTGTGTGTGGGTGGAGCAATCAGGACTTCCACTGTCAACCACTAAGTTGTAGGTCCTAAGGACTCTCACTGTCAATCACGGTGTTTGGAGGAAGTAATTTGAGTGTTATGTCTTAAACTGATTTTCCCACATAACAAGTTACCCCCATTCTCGTGATCTGTGGGAATTTGGTGACTGAGACCCCCTCCTATGGATACAGCCTAAATTGCTTAGTGAGAAAACCCCTTCAATCATATGGTAGGTGAAGTTTAATGTGGACCATTGAAATCCATCAAATTTACAGTCTAAGGGCGCCCGGCCACTCAACCCGCCTCAAAAAAGAATGGAGGTTGTGCACTGCTATATACATAGTTTGCTACACATTGTACAGCATAATATGAATATAATATTGCACATCATTGAAAGTACACAGCTGAGCTGGTAGCTAAAATTACCTATGCAGTACATATGTGTGTATCAGTATATAAATGTATGGATGTATACACTCACCGGCCACTTTATTAGGTACACCTGTCCAACTGCTCGTTAACACTTAATTTCTAATCAGCCAATCACATGGCGGCAACTCAGTGCATTTAGGCATGTAGACATGGTCAAGACAATATCCTGCAGTTCAAACCGAGCATCAGTATGGGGAAGAAAGGTGATTTGATGCCTTTGAACGTGGCATGGTTGTTGGTGCCAGAAGGGCTGGTCTGATTATTTCATAAACTGCTGATCTACTGGGATTTTCACACACAACCATCTCTAGAGTTTACAGAGAATGGTCCGAAAAAGAAAAAACATCCAGTGAGCGGCAGTTCTGCGGGCGGAAATGCCTTGTTGATGCCAGAGGTCAGAGGAGAATGGGCAGACTGGTTCGAACTGATAGAAAGGCAACAGTGACTCAAATCGCCACCCATTACAACCAAGGTAGGCAGAAGTGCATCTCTGAACGCACAGTACGCCGAACTTTGAGGCAGATGGGCTACAGCAGCAGAAGACCACACCGGGTGCCACTCCTTTCAGCTAAGAACCTGTAACCTCAGGAAACTGAGGCTACAATTTGCACAAGCTCATCGAAATTGGACAGAAAAACGTTGCCTGGTGTGATGAGTCTCGATTTCTGCTGCAACATTCGGATGGTAGGGTCAGAATTTGGCGTCAACAACATGAAAGCATGTAACAACGGTTCATGCTGGTGGTGGTGGTTTCATGGTGTGGGGAATATTTTCTTGGCACTCTTTGGGCCCCTTGGTACCAATTGAGCATCGTTGCAACGCCACAGCCTTCCTGAGTATTGTTGCTGACCATGTCCATCCCTTTATGACAATGTACCCAACATCTGATGGCTACTTTCACCAGGATAATGCACCATGTCATAAAGCTGGAATCATCTCAGACTGGTTTCTTGAACATGACAATGAGGTCACTGGACTCAAATGGCCTCCACAGTCACCAGATCTCAATCCAATAGAGCATCTTTGGGATGTGGTGGAACGGGAGATTCGCATCATGGATGTGCAGCCGACAAATCTGCGGCAACTGTGTGATGCCATCATGTCAATATGGACCAAAATCTCTGAGGAATGCTTCCAGCACCTTGTTGAATCTATGCCACGAAGAATTGAGGCAGTTCTGAAGGCAAAAGGGGGTCCAACCCGTTACTAGCATGGTGTACCTAATAAAGTGGCCGGTGAGTGTATATATAGTATGCATTTGTGGTGTGTATAAGCTATATGTGTGTGTATATGGTATTTATATATTGTATGTCTGTATATAGTGTATGGTGTATATAATGTATTAATGTGTGTATATGCTGCATATGTGTGTGTTTGTATGTATTTATGCTGCTATATGTATGTATATGTATGTATCTATATATTTATGTATGTGTGTTCTCGCTGTATGGCTGTATGTGTATATGGTGTATTCATACTGTATACAGGTACATGTATACATGGTGTATACAGGGGACGTGCGCAGCTCAATCAGATGGGAGGACCGTGGCCTACTCGGGACCGACGCAGAGCCAGGAGCCCAGAGAGCTGCATACAGGCGCGTGGGGGGGGGGGGGTCAGGGGCACCGAGACATGTATCGCAGGGTCACCCATGACAAAAATGTATATTTACTAAATTTGTATTTGATGTGTGTATACTGTATGTGAGTATGTGTGTATAAGATGTATATGCAAGAGTATGAAAATGTATGTATGTGTGCATAAGTAAAAAAATGTGTGTGCGTATTAGTGTAAAACTGTTTGTGTGCGTATATAAGTAGATAAATGTGTGTGATTGTTTTTTCAAGCACAAGTGGGAGTTCCAGGCAAAAGTTTGCTAAAAGGGCCCAGCCTCTCCTAGTTTCTATTTCAGTCCCCTTCAAATAAATGGGGCCAAGCTGCAATTGGAATACCTGGTTCAAGAAGTCCTCTTGTATAAGCTATTGTACAGTGGTATAGACAATTAAAACTAAATAGAGAGACTTATGAGCGGGGCGCCTGAGAATGTATACTTGTACTCGACTAGCTGAAAAGAGCCATTGTAGTGTAGGTGCTGTGTCCGTAACTATACAGATGAAAATTTTAAAAAACTTAAACTGTAAATAAACAATATAAAATGAAAACGTACATAAACAATATGTTATATACCTTTACAAAAATTAGACTATAAAAGATTGACAAAATGGGTAATCAGAGAGTAGTAAAAAATCTTTACAGTATTTTTTAAAAAAAGAAGAAAGTTATTATTTTTTTATAGCTCAGTTTTATTATGGTTTGCATCCATTAAAATACAATCAAGCTTCATACAAGCATGTCAATTCAGGGGGTGTTAGTAGATAGGAGCGGACAGCACATGTTTTTGCTGCTTATGAGATTCTGAGAGATACATGTGAGAGTCATTCATTAGAATATAATATGACGTGTAGAGAAATGTTTACTACTATTCTGCACAAAAACAAATGATCTCATACATCATTATGTTCGAAAAACATACCATGCTCCCTTCAAAAGACTTTCTTGGTGGTCCCAAGTCATCTAAGGCAACGTCCAGAACTCTTATGTTGAGTTGGAAGTTACAACTTGCTGTTCCATGTTCTGAGCAGCAGAGGACAATGTTGTCTTATAAACTGGGAAGCGTTTGCAATAACCCTGAAAATTCACCAAGGGATGAGCTAATACTCTTCTTATATTGGCACTCACATCCGTGCTAGCACTACTCCCATTGTGATTTATAGAGCTTTATTATGACTGCAGCGCTAAAACTTACCTAGTGTTAAAATAAGAACACATCACACTGAATTCTATTAACTCCAGTCCTGACAAAAGTGACTCCATATAGTGTGTTTTTTTTTTTTGTTAAGATTTTCTCAAAGCGTTCACATGAAATGTAAATTGCGGCATAAGATTTGTTGTGTGTGTGGCTGGCAGGAGCCTGCTGCTCGTGGACGGTCATAAATATACGAGTGACGTATTCAGGGAAGACATCTGCTGTTTTATGTGGCGGCCAATGTACAGGAACACAAATACCGGATTGTTAAGAAAAAAAATAATACATTGTGCTAAAATTTTATTGCTAATTATCTGCACAATGAAAGCAAGTACAATATTAGTTCTCAAATGTAAATTGTACATTAGCGATTCTCCTAATGGAAAAACACACATAGAATAAAATCTTACGATGTTATATACATTTCTTATTATTGCTTCCTATAAAAAGCCACATTTACTACAGGCAACAGGCAAACTAGGCATCTGCCTAAGGCAGTATTAATATTTTATTGTTTTTATGTAGTTTACATGGATAACCTATTGTCATTGTATAATTGGGGAAGATAAACCATCCTGAGCACAATGACGGTCTGACCTTTGCTGTACCATTGCTGCAAGATGCAGACCCAGGGTCATAACCTTTAGGGGAGCAGTTCCATATAAGAAGACAAGTGTAGCCTCTGACTCCCCCCTCCCGTCCCATGTAAGAGGTTGAATCCTCTAATTGGCCCCTGACCCAGTTTAATCTTGTCTACTTTTACCCTTTGCAGTGTAAAGTCCTCATAACAGAAATATACAGAGACAAATTCTTGGGAGCAGGCTTCAACTCAAAAAATGTATCGGAACTTGTGACGTTTTACCAAATTGCAAACAGGACTGGTTTATTGTAACATTATATGTAGCTGTAGAATAGGCCCCCAGCATGAGTTCAACTGGTGGGCCCAAGACTTCCAATTCCAACAATGAGCAAGTCAATACACCTCCAGCTTATTCTTCCCTCCTTCTGGATTGGCAGAGATGCTGGTTGTATAACTCACAAGAGAATTTCTGAGGGAGGAGTGAATGAGGGATCTGATTTCTCTTCTGCAAATCAGACACAGACAATCAGCGTCTCTCATTCCTGAGTGGGGGTATGAATAATGTAGCAGAGCGAAGTTCTCTTGAGTGAAGAGAAGGATGGCGCTTGTCAATCAGGAAGCTGGAGGCGTGGCTAAACTACACTAGAAGAACATTAATATGCATAGATGCATACTATAGCATCTAATAAGTTAAGCTTTGGTCTTGTCAAAATGTTATTATGCAAATCATAAAGGAAATTTACCATCAAAATCAAGAAGGACAAACCAGGGACACTTACTGAGAAATTCCCAGTCACAGTACCTGGATATATGAAAACATGTCCTCGGTTTATCTATGCTTGATTTTGATGGTAGATTTCCTTTAAACTCACTTGATTATACGTTGTGTTTAGCAATGAAGTCTTGCTTGGCAAGTGTGCATACCAGCCATGGAGTTACTTATTGAAAGAATTGTATCCGCTGATTCCAGATATTTCTGTGGCTTACCGTAGGTGGTCCTTGGCTCCTGGATAACTCTTTGAAAAGTACTTTTAGAAACATATTTCTTAAATCGATGAAACTTATATTACTTTTTTTCACAACTGTTAATATACAGTTTGTCACGGGTGCCCCTGCGATCCCCACCTCGGATCGCTGGCACACCTGTGCCCATCTCCGTGGCGGCACCCCTGTATGGCCTAATTTACCTCTCTGCGTTCCTTTTCCCATCCCAGCTGGCCAGCGTGCGTGTCCCCACTTCCTAGGGCACGCACGCTGGCCAGCACTTGAAGATTTAAAGGGCCAGCATGCCGCTGATTGCCGCTGGTCACTTCCGGGATTTCTGAAAAGCCAGCTGCTCCCATCAACCGACGGATCTTAGTGCTCCCAGCTTATGAGAAAGTTTCCTGTGTGCATTCCTTATATTCTGGCCTCCCCTTGTGACCCCGGAACTGACCAAGACTTTGCACCTTCGCTGCCAGCCCTGACCTCCTACTCCGTTCCTGATTCTGCACCACTGCCGCCTGTCCTGACTATCTGCCTGTGCCCGATCTAGAGCCTGCATTGTGTTCCTGTACCTTGACCTTGGCTGCCATCGCGGACAACTCGCACCTGTGGAACGTCCTGGTGGCACCACGACACAGCAAGACCATCCTGCTTTGCGGAGGGCTCTGGTGAAGACTGGGTGCCACTTAGATTCTGGTCCCAGGTGTCGGCTTGTGTCATCTTCTACTGAAGTCCAGGGGGTTCACTACCCCAGAGGCTGACACAATCGATTAAATGGTCAACAATTAATTATTGCTAAAAGGTGCATCTTATAGTCTAAAAATACTGTAGATATGCAGAGAAAAGATCTTTTAGAAAATGAAGATTACAAGCCCAGGTGTTACCTGAAATATGAAATGTAAAAAAGGTAGGAATTTATTTTGTTAATTTGTGTCAAATTGCCAATCTTAAAGATAGATAGATAGATAGATAGATAGATATGAGATAGACAGATAGATAGATAGATAGATATGAGATAGATAGATAGATAGATAGATAGATAGATAGATAGATATGAGATAGATAGATAGATAGATAGATAGAATACTGTAGATGATAGATAAATAGATAGATAGATAGATAGATAGATAGATAGATAAATGTAAAAATGCGTTTAGATTCTGTTTTTATTTCCTGTTGGTAGATTTCATATTCTTTATCTGTTACTTTACTATGAGGTCAGCCATTGAGCCTACAATACTGTTTACACCATCCAGATACAGGATTTACAGCAGCTACAACTACTTGCCAAGTGCAATTTGAATGGATTAAGAAAGAAAGAAAATTTGCCAAACTTCTTTATTGATTTTCCAAAATGCAAATTAATCTCAGCCACTTTGCATCTCAAACACTAGTGTGACTTAAAGCTACTGGGCTCCAATGATGAATCTGTAACATGACCTTACACCTGGTAGTTGATACCAATTAGCATACACATTGTCATTTAAACATTTAAGGGGTTATGTACCTAAAAGATTGAGCTCATGATGTAGGTCAGATAACAATGAAATCATTCACAGAAGAGTTACATGTATGTTTACTTCTACATGCAGAAAGAAGTAAAACCTGCTGTGCATGTAAATTAGAGGACAGTACCATATGTTTTGGACTATAAGAAGCATCTTACTATAAGACGCACTCCATATTTGGATGTCAAAAAAAGAAAAACCTTTTATATTGTCACGGGTGCTCCTGCTACCCATATCTTGTGTCACCTACCTGCGCTTCTTACCTGCCTCTGCTCTTGATCTTGGTCCTCCGGCCGTGCATGCGCATCCCTGTCTCCATGGGCGCGCACGCTGGCTTCAGAGAATTTAAAGGGCCAGCGCACCGTTAATTGGCGCTGGCCATTTCCCAGAATTCTATACAAACTTGCCTCTCCCTGCACACCCTGCTGCATCTTTATGCTATATGCCTCAGAAAAAGCTTGTTTCATTGCCTAGTGCCTGTCTGCTGATTTTCCGTTGTGACTCCGGCTGTTCGTTCCTGACCTTAACTCCGTGCTAATTGTCCTGACCTCCTGCTTTGTCCCTGACATTGACCCTATGCTGCCTGTCTCAAACTGTTGCCTCTTCCTGACCACGATTCTCCCTCATGACTTTGTATCACGCCTTGGCCACCACCGCGGGCAAAGTCGCGCCTTTGGAGCGACCCGTTGGCACCCTGCCGCAGCAAGTCCATCACGCTTTGCGGCGGGCTCTGGTGAAAACCAGGTGCCACTTAGATTCCACTCCAAGGTGTCGGCTTATGCCAACGATCGTGGTGGTACAGAGGATCCACTACCTCAGATCCTGCAATATATCATAGAAATTAAAATTTCTGGTTGTCACACAAACATCTTTTCAATAGCTCTGACACAAGTGGCTCTGTAACATGCACACAGAAAGCTCTGTCACATCTGTGCACAAACACACACAGCTCTGCTACGTTAAACCTCCCTCTTCTCACACACACACCATTAGCTCTCAACCACTTACAATGACTAAACCCCTACATACCCCCAGCTCCCCATCCTCTCAGTTTGCCCCCCACTGCCCCAAACCTACACACACACCTTTTTGCTCATTAATGTACACTCTACATCCCATCTTGACAACTACTTGAGTAGTTCATTAAACCTCATGATTCTCATGACCTGCACTGTGAGCTATGAGGTCACATATAGAAAAGTGTCTTTATTTCCTAATCAAGTACAAACATTTTGGCCCCCGGATCAATTATGTCACTTTAAGACACTGGTACAAATGATCACCTTCTGGCTACTCTTATTTTCTGCCCCTATGCTGCGTTCCTCGGGAGAGCTGGATAGAGGCAATATTTAAAACTCACTTACCTTGCTCCCCCAAAGCGGTTCTCATTTCATCACATCACGTGTGATGACAGAGGCGCAGCAAACTGCGGGCGCATGCTGATGAAAGGAGGCAGCTGTTTGCGCTGCTTCGGGGGAGCGAGAAAATGTGAGTTTTTTCCCAGATTTGTGGGGACAGGGTGGCTACAGGAGGAGGGGCGGTGTGGCTTATTAGTGCAGGGACCGTACAGATACATGGGGGGGCAGTGTGGCTATTGGGGGAACAGTGTGGCTAATGGGGGGACAATGTGGCTATGAGGGGGGGACAGTGCGGCTTATGGGGGACAATGTGGCTTATGGGGGGACAATGTGGCTACTGTGGGGGGGGGATAGTGTGGCTACTCAGGGGAGGGAGAGTGTGGCTGCTGGGGGGAGGCAGTATGGTACCAGTACGCGAGTTTTCTTAAAAGGGTCCCACTAAGGCTTTGTTGCCCAGCGGCCTACATGAACCTGGAGCCGGCAATGCTGGAGTCTCATAAAGACTCCAGGCTGTCATGGGAATGGATTGTCGCTCCCTGATGACCAAATAGAGAGCGACGGTCCTGGGCAAAGTCGTGGCTCCGATGCACCTCTGACTTTTAAATGCCACTGGCAGCTTTAGTGTTACCAGTGGGTGTTTGTTGCTATATATAGAAAACATGTGTTCTGTATAGAGAAGGCTCAGTCTGTGACATATGATTACTTAACAGTTCGTTAAGGGGTTATTAGCTGTGAAATGTAATGTTTTATTGTTTGTTTGATTAATTTCCTTCATTAATGCAAAATTAAATAACTTTAAGGTCATCTTCATCTATAATACATATAATTTGCTATTATGTAGTCTTCATCACATAACTGGCTATACTGCAGATGAGCATAGCACACTCCAGGTCACCCCTCTGTTATTACAGCATATCAACCAAGGTCAACACCCGTGATCAGTGGTGGCACCAATCATTTGTGTTAACCCTTTAAATTCTGTTGGCAAAGCCAGAGGCACAGATCTGTAGCCAGTTCACTGTGTACTACTATACTGTTATATTGCAGTATATGATAGAAACAAACTGACCAACAGGTTTAGGTTCCAAAACTAAACTTGTGTTCAAAGTTTTGGTGAACCCACCTCTGAACGGGTCTGTGCATAGTTACTAGAGGTATGCAGTTAAAAGACTAGACTTAACAGCAGTTTCTAATGGTATAGGCCAAGTCCCTAAATCAAAGACTAGAAAGATTCCTATAATGTCTCTGATAGTTTTCCCGTAGGAGTTGGAGAGGTATTAAAGAGTCAATAAATTAGGAACATAATTTATAAGTTTATATATAAAAAGTTTAGAATAAATAGTTTTTGTCTTTTTAAGCTTTTTTGGGTTAAATCAAAAACCTGAATTGTGATCAGGTCAGATCATATAAAAGGTGTCGGCAATGAAATTTTACAAAAATAGGGATCATCATAATAAAGTGGATGAAAATATTTCGATATATAATCTTTCCATATTTTAGAGAGTCGTTTTTTTTTTCCTTTTTATAGACTATAAGTTCAATCACCTGCCTCTTGGGCAATGAAAGTTCCAGTGTCCATGGCTAATCCAAGCTATCATGTTGATAAATTGCACCTTTCCCTGCAGGAATGTGCATTAGCATTGCATTAGCATTGTAAGTACTAGTCAGTGCCACATCTACTATAAAGTCAACTGAGTATCTGGCCTCAGGGCAAAAATGTGCTAACTAACTGTGTAAATATTGCTAATTAAGGTTACTTGTACTTTTAACTTGTACTGCTCCCATATATACCGAAAAGCCTACTCCTCCCTACTCACAACAGGAAGTCACCCTGGGCTGTCCACATAGAAAGAGTGGAGCTTAATCATTCCTACTGCTATGGAACGAAATGCAACTCAGGCAAGTTAGTGACAGAAGGAAAGGGGGTAGTCCCTACACTGCCAGGTGGTAAATATATGGAGTAGGTGCTCACCAGTACTATTGCTATCCAGTAAAGCTGAATTTTAGGGTGGCACTTACAGAGACCTAAAATTTATACCTAAAAGCCTTGCTGTCTCTGTCCACATTGTTGGTCCTGCTTAGCTTTCCCTTTTTCTCTGCCTGCACAGGACCTGCTAAACTACACTAGTATGCTCTATATGCAGCAACCACACCATGTGTGTGTGGGGAGGATTCATCACACTATTTTCTCCTTTTTGCAACTTTTTGGGGTGTACTGGTGGATTAGCACCTTTTTTATGACTGAGAAAACCACCCAGCAAAGTTTGCTGCAACTCAGATTTTTTGCCTTGCTCCTGATTTATTTTAAATGTTTTAAAAAGTTGCATATTTTTGTGCAAAAAAGTATAAGCAAAATACTTTGCCCCCCTGCTGGCTTTAAAATAGGATAGTTAACAATTTGCAACTGTGGACTCAAATGTTAACACCCTCCAATATAATGCTAAAAAGCACTATCCCCCAGGTGAAGATACAATACCTCCATGGGTACATTCTGATCTTTGTATTTCTTACTTCGGTCTGTCTGACTATTAGGTTATTCCCTGTTGCCTTGCACCAGTGTCTGATTAACCATGGTCATCTCTACTGGAACTAGTCTGAGAGTAAGCAGCTTTTTGATTAGTCTTGAGCAGGTCATAACCACAAAGTTCAGGTCAGTACTTTTCGAATTTGGAGCCTGAACTTGGTCAATTGGTGTCTAGTTCAACACCATTTAAATTAACAAGGGGCACACTTGTCAGCACATATAAGCAGCGGCCCGTGCACACCACCATATTGGGGGAGGGTCCGCCTTAGCGCATGATGTCACGGGGAGCGACAACCCTCATCAAAATAGCGGAGCTTACTGGTGATCGGTGCAGGTGTTCCATGCCACTGGCAATTGGTACAAGTGGAACTGTTTGGGTTGTTTTCCGACTCCCATGAAAAAGGGACATGTCCTCGGTAATAGGGCATGAGTCTGCGCCAGAAATAAACTGTGTGACAGAAAATTCAATATTGTGCTGCAGCAAACCAGACCAACTAAAAGGAGGTGCAAAATACAACTCGCTAGTCTTATACTGCACCAGATTATTAATGATGATTCATCATCAGACACACTGGATAGTCTGGTGTTGCAGAAAACAGTCTAGTTCAACTCTGCACAGGTCTAAAGACAAACCCATTAATACATCTCCCCCGCTGTCTCTGGTGCCTAATATCTATGAGAAGTTCATAGTTTTTCTACAACCTGCCATCAGTATATATATATCTATATATATCTATATAGAAATATTTTTTATTGATCATATACTATTTAATGGCACAGAGAACTTTCGTTTTTTCATTATTTTTCGTCTTAAAGCGGTTTTCCTATGAAAGAAAATTCTCAGATTTCAATCCCCAGGTGATGTTTACATAATAAAGATCATTTTAACCCTTTACTTTACAATTTTACTTAATTGTATTGTTGTTTTAGCTCTTATCACTCAGTGATGGTCAGTGCAAAATTACAGGGTGTGGGTCTCTCTAAGCAAACATATTGGGGCTCATTTACTTACCCGGTCCTGTCGCGATCCCGCGGCACATTGTCCGACGCTGATTCGAAGCTTGCCGGGATTCACTAAGGTCCGTGCGCCCGATATCCACTAGTTGTTGCTGCTGCGCTGAAGTCTGCCGGAGTTCACCTTCTTTGTCACGGTGTAAGTGAGTGCTATTCTTGCAACACAAATTTCGCGGTTTTTCCGAAACCGGCAGGTTTTCCAATGGTCACGCCCCCCGATTTCTGTCACGTGAAAGCCGGAGTCAATGCGCCACAATCCGATCATGTGCGCCAAAATCCTGGGGCAATTCGGTGCAAATCGTAAATATTCGGAAAACCCGACGAAAATACACCATTCGGACCCTTAGTAGATGAGCCCCATTATGATCCCTCTAGTTCTGTGAGCTGACAATGTGGTTATATTATCAGGGTACAAGGTTTATTTACACTTTCATTTACCTTCTGAACATTGTACTAGTATCTGGCTCACAGAAAAAGAGATGAAAAAGATCAGAGCTCCTACATCTCTGCTATTCCATAACACATTATAACTGCTGTGAATTCTTGCTGTGCCTCCCCAGATAAAGGGCTTATCTGTCTGTAGCTTGTAGTTCTCCTCACGCCGCTGCCGGCAGGAAGTCAGTGTCTGTATCAGTGTGAGGTTGTTCTGGACTTCAGGTGGCGGGGTTAGAGTGCAGGGAGCAGAGAGAGAGAAACTCAGCTCCACAGCCGTCATACAGAAATCCACAATGGCTTCCCCGACCCTAAGTCAGAAGTTACAAGGTCATGTCTCGGGGCAACTGAAATTGTGTACACCAGGACAAATAGAGACTTATATCTTTGAAATGCTGTATACATTGAATTAGAGAATGTGTTATTTTGCTTTCATGAGTACATTTAAAAAACTTGTCTTCATGTGAATACCTCTTCAACATTTTTTCCATTTGTTTGTCTTTCTTGGAAAAGTTATTTTGCTTTCACAACTCTGTCCACAAGTTAGAATGTAAAGTATTTTTTGTGCTTAAGCCTTAGACCAATGCATCTCTGCCAGTGTAAGTAATGTCGGTTTAATAGAAACAAATACATGCTGCATTGCAAGATAAATCTATTCATAGCCTTTATTTCCCAATTAAGAGCGACTAAATTAAGAGAAGTTCATTACATATACAGGCATAATAAACCAATAAAATATTTCAGAGAAAAACGCATTGATTACGTGTTAGGCAGATAACCAAAACATTGTGTGCATCAGCATTAGATTAGTCCGCGAAATGCGTCGCAGAAACAAAGTAATGAAGCGGGCGTGAAAACATCTGCTGCATCTGTACAAAGTGATGCAATCATTCTTTATTTAATTAGTTCGACAGAAGAGTTCTAATTTTACAAACCATTATAGTAATTTAATTAATTTGTCATAGCGCAGAGTGGAAAATACATTCTATACATAAATAGCAGCCGGAATTAATAAAGTGCACTACAATATACAAGCCGCAATTTATAAAATATTTAGTTTTATTGCTGAATAATTTACTCCTCGATATTGATTTTTTTTTTTTTTCCTGAACAGCGTCAAGACAGGTGTTTGATTCCGCGCATTTCTCGTAATGATAAGCTATGTTCCAATTGAGGATAATCTATTTGCATGATCCAAAGAGTTACAGGTTTTATGTTGTTTTAATTTGGTGTTGCTAGATTTTGTGCACTTTCGTTTGGACGCAGAGGCGGCGGTGGCGTCTCCAACAAATCACCGTTTGATTCTTTGTTTTGTTTTATAATGAAATAATTCTAATTAATTGTAATACCATAAATTACTGACAGTGCGGGAAGCGGTAAAATAAGACAAGGCAAAATTGAGCTGCCAGTCGGAGTGAGGAATTGAATAAGCATCACTTGAATATATTTTCGAGAATCAGATTACAATGGAAGAAATAGATTCTGCAAAGGTCCTCGGAGGTATAAAAATAATAGAAGGAGGAAACTGGTACAAAAATATATTGATAAACGGAGCTAAGGAAGAGACGTTGGGGAAATCAAAGAAAAAGGAGGAATGGGGACCAAAATGTATCTAGTTATTACATGTGATAAATGTTCCCAGTTGTGTTACCTCTGGCACTGGATGTGAGATGAAATCTATGCACAGTGTTAATGATCACCATTTCTAGTGGGTATACACTAAGGAGGTGCAACCTTTCATTTGTAGATTTATTTAAAAGGCTTTTGCCCTTGAGTCACTGAGTGGATGTGTTGTGGATTGAAATTGCTTTATAGTACTCTACTTAGTTATACTGAGTTACTGAGTTATTACAGCCCTATGTCATCCCCATATTGTATTCATACCAAATCTATTGCAGCTCAGATAATCCTACAAAATCTGCCCAAAGATTAAACAACTTGAACGAGAACGCATCTAAATAGTCCTAATGGCAAACTGATGTATTTACTCAAAGCGTATGGAATAAAATCAGCACAGAGGACAACTGAGACAAACTATTCCATATCTATTGTATTGCATTTCCGAGAAAACGGAAGTTGGAAACAAATATTTATTTTAAAAGAATCAAGAGCACGGACAAAGCAGACATATGCTTTAATTAGTGGTTCTTGTTATAGCCATGTGATTACTGTGCCGTATGTGCTATTGATGGGCTTGGTTTCTTCATAGAATAAGGATTACTGCAATGGAGTGAAATCGAAAATGCATAATAGGGGAAATGCAATGAAAATCCAAGCAGGTCTCAAAGAAGCATGGTGCAAGAAAACGGGTTATTGCTGAAATACTGTATATGCAAGTCTCTGGCTAGAATAGATTACAATTATGGGAAAGGGATTTGGCCAGCAGCTTCAATGTGTTTTTTACTATAACGGGACAGAAAATGATAAATCACATTAACAGATGGTCTATTTTGACATAACACCCCTTATTAATTGGCTTGAATTACAACATGACTTCAATTTTCCGAAAATAATAAAGGGGGCTGAGGTGGAGTACCCGTTCTATATCTCTCACCTTCTATCTATAAGGAACCTTCTGCTTCAGGTCCTATCTACTTGATAGGTTCCATCAAAGAGAGCTGGAACAGCTGAGTGGATCATGTCCTCAGTGTTAGACTACCACCAATTATTACCACCAATCACCTATCTTTAGGTTAGTATAAAAATGGATGTGAGGATAGGAAATCTCTGATATTTAGAGTGCCATCTCCAGAATCCGGCCTTTTCTGACATTTGAAACTTCTAAAATGGTATTTGTTGCACTTATTCACTCTCGACTTGACTACTGTAACTCCCTACTAATCGGTCTTCCACTCTCTAAACTCTCTCCTCTTCAATCTATTCTTAATGCAGCAGCCCGGCTCGTCTTTCAGGCCAAACGCTACACGGATGCCTCCAGTTTGTGCCAATCACTGCACTGGCTACCTGTCTCCTTCCGTATTCACTTTAAAATAATAACCCTAATACACAAAGCTCTGAATAATGCTGCACCTCCCTATCTCTCTTCTCTCATCTCAGTCTATCGCCCTTCCCGTGCTCTTCGATGTGCCAGTGACATTAGATTAATCTCTACCTTTATTCGAACCTCCCATGCACGTCTCCAGGACTTCTCCCGAGTTGCACCAATTCCCTGGAATGCCCTTCCCCAGACTCTGAGACCAATACCCACCCTCCAAAGCTTCAAACGTGCTCTTAAAACCCATCTCTTTAGGCAAGCCTATCACACTCGCTAACTGCTTGAAATGTCAACTCTCCCTTTACTAATCCATCCTATGTCCTGTCTCCCATCTGTTATCTGGCAAACAGCTGATATATACCAAGCTCCAGGCTTCTCTGCAGTCTTTTTCACCTAGGACCCTGTAAATAAGATGGCGGCTGATGGCTGGTTCAAGCAGCAACATCGTTGTTTAGTAAATTATTTATTAAATTATTTTATATTGTTCCCTTATAAAGAATGGCTGGACCATTATACGACCTCTTGTGTCACCCCTTATCCTCATAGTCTGTAAGCTCTTGTGAGCAGGGCCCTCACTCCTATTGTTCCATATGACTGTTTGTTCTTTGTAATGTAATATAGTTGTATATGTCCCCTATGATTTGTAAAGCGCTACGGAATTTGATGGCGCTATAGAAATAAAGATTATTATTATTATTATTATTATAGTGCCAGCATATGATAAAGTATCTGCCCCTTTGCCCCTGTCCACTGTGCCTTACATTTCTATGCCAGGCCCTACCAGAGAATTGTGCCGCAGTCTGTGAACTTTTTCAGGCAGTAGTGAGTGTGTACATCTTCCATTCCCCAAGAAGCTGATTTTGGTACAATATGTAGGGGCTATAATATTCATACAGCTTGGGGCCGATCAGTCTCTTGAACCACCCCTGCCCAAGAAGATATTGCAAATTAAGTAAGGAGATCTGTAAATGTTGAAATTTTTAAACACCTACAATAACATGCTGGGAGGGGGGCATTAAGGCCAGATTGAAAGCAATTTTTTTCAGCCACATAAATACCTCAAAATCAGATCGCTAAAAAGGACAGGGTCCTTCAACTGAAAGACCTTGGTTATCATGCCAGATGTTTAGTCATACAGTGGGTTAAGATTTCAGTACTGTTAACAGTTGCTTGTCCCAGAACAATTACAAATCTGAAAGACAGGAAGAAGTGCGTGGAGGCAAACATCTGCATCAGTGTTCCATTGACCTTACACCTCTGCTCTCCAAGACTAGCATGGTCTAGATCAGGGGTCTCAAACTCGCGGCCCGCGGGCCAACTGCGGCCCGCGGGACAACATTTTGCGGCCCCCTGCATGGAGAGGGCTCACGGGCTGAGCCCTCTCCATAGCCGGTAAGTCTTTGCTGCATATTGCAGCAAAGGCTTACTGGTAACACCCGCGATCGGTGCCAGCACCGATCGCGGGTGCTTTCACAGCGATGGCTGCCGGCAAAGCTGCCGGCAGCCTCAAAAAGATAGCGGCGCATGGGCGCCGCCATCTTACCCGGGATCGCCGCTCCCCGTGACGTCATTGGGGGCGGCGATCCGTCTCCATGGTAGCCTCGGGTCTTTCGAAGACCCGAGGCTATTTCGTTTTAACCCCTTCATTACAATGTGCTGATAGCACATTGTAATGAATGAGGAGGAAAATCCCCTTATACTGCCATACTGTAGTATGGCAGTATATGGTAGGATCGATCAGACAACCTAGGGTTAAAGAACCCTAGGGAGTCTGAAAAATAGTATAAATAAAAATAAAAAAAAGTTTTTTAAAAAAAAATTAGAATAAAAAAAAATTAAATTTCAAATCACCCCCCTTTCCCTAGAACTGACATAAATATAAATAAACAGTAAAAATCATAAACACATTAGGTATCGACGCGTCCGAAAATGCCCGATCTATCAAAATATAATAACGTTTTTTACAATGCGTTTTACCCCGTCACGGAAAATAGCGCCCAAAGTCGAAAATGGCACTTTTTTGCCATTTTGAAAA
Source organism: Engystomops pustulosus (assembly GCF_040894005.1). Classification (NCBI taxonomy): domain Eukaryota; kingdom Metazoa; phylum Chordata; class Amphibia; order Anura; family Leptodactylidae; genus Engystomops; species Engystomops pustulosus. The sequence goes on from NC_092411.1 coordinate 257,354,934, forward strand.
ATATAAAAAAATCTATAAAAAGTGATCAAAAGGTCGTACAGTCCTAAAAATGATATCATTGAACATATTATCAAATTTCGCACTGAGCCCCTGACTGGGCTCAGTGCGGTAGGAGCTTGGGACCCCTCGGTGCACAGGACGCGTTCATAGAGAAAACACGTCTCCCAGCTCGGGGCTTTCCTTGCGCTGGGAGACGCCATGACATTTGAATCTGAATAATGATATTTTGTAAGCGCATTTTGTGTGGAAAACTTGATGCGGCCCAGCCTTACCCAGAATCTACCTCCAGCGGCCCCCAGGTAAATTGAGTTTGAGACCCCTGGTCTAGATCAAGACACCAATGGAGGCTGGTATTGAGGCCTATCCTCTTGAGCCACTTTTGTCTCAGATGATATGATTAGCAAAAACTTGTCTAGAGACCATGTAGGCAATGCCATAATGAGGCTTTGGAAAAGTAATGTTACATTGGTCCTTTCCAAGTTTTATGGAGTGGGTTGGCAGCAAAACTTCCGTCTTACTAACACATCCATGTTATTTTGGTATGATCAGTATTTCTGGTATTTCTCCAGAACAATACCAGGCTTCCAGTAGCTAGTCCTTTTAGGAGTCTGTGTGGTCTAAATATGCTGCCATGGTCTGCATATCTGAGTTTTATCCAAATTAACACACCTGCAACATCTATGGTCGGTAATCAATGAGGAAACAGGCAGCAGCAGTGTATTCAGTGTGGCAGAACCATTCATGACCTAACCAATCTCAGGCCAATGCAAGTAAGAACTTGTTCTTTGTGTGGTGCTCATAGTCTATTTTGAATGTTTCCAGAAGTTGATTCCATATTCTCTTCATTTGCACATCATCAGCGTATCTTTCAGTTATATGCTTTCTATAGTTTCCCGACTTTCTCTTCTCAGTGTGGCACTTTCTATGTTGAAGACAATGTACATGTGGGGATTCTTTTTAGTGAAAAGTTCTCTTGTTAAGTTTTTCCTCCTTAGTTTGACTATATCAGGCATTGACTTGTATACAAAATATCCAGCGTGGGCGCACAACATGAGCTAAATAAGCATTACTAGTATCCTGTTACGAAAATAAAACAGCAAATAAAACACTTTGTCTGGCCCCAGCTGACTATATCTCCACGTCTTGCCTCCTGGAGTTGGAAGCAGGACGAGACACATTTCCATCAGACTGGTAGAAGGTGGCATAAAGGAAATCGAATCATCATGTTACAAGAAAGCTGTTGTAAGAAAATCTAAAATGCAGAAATGTGTCTTTCCACATAAAGTATATGCTATTTATGTAGTGATGCTCTAATGACAGTTAGGTAACATAGATTTTTTTTTAATGATATAGTCTCATGTCATTGATCACATGACATTATTTATGACATTACATTATTTATAGTAGCACTTCATCTTCTTGTATTATGTTTGTTACAAAAAATAAAAAATACAATGATCATCCCGATTTTATAAAGATTCCAGGAACATTACAATCCTGTTACTGGCTAAGGACTTCAATCAATTTTTTTCCTAAGATATTTGTTGGTTTTTAATCAGAAATTCAACCTCAATTATTTAGTGCAAGGGAGAGAAATGAGTATCGGCATCACATCCAACTTCATAACACTCAAAGACATTGGCAAACATATTTAAGACTATTTGATGAATTGTCTTAAATTAAACCTGTCATCCTATTTCCACCCTAAACTGGCCCGGAAGTAGGTAGTGTCTTGTGTTGCTATGACTGCCACTTTAATGCCAAGTTAAAGGTGTTACTTCTGTCCATATGGTCTGGCTTAGGATACGCTGTTAATTATTGGTTTGTGATTTATTTCCCCAGCACCCATCATCTGCCTCATGCAAACTCTGTTCTGGTTCATGTACAGTATATTCCCTGTGATTGACAGAATCTCTCCCCAATAGCCTGTCTAATGTCAGGCTATTGATTATCTTCTGGACCACATTTCCTGCATCTCCAAAAAGCTTTTCTGGACTAGTTCTGTTTGCCTGCTATAGTATTCTACTTGACTTGTCGCATTTTTTCTCTCATCTGTTTTTTGGTACCTTTGACTTCCTTTTTACTTGTGTATCTGACTATCTGTTTGCCTAGTGATTTTTACTGTATTGTGCTTCTGATTCGTATGTGTGACTTGTATGACCCTTATGTGATGACTATCCCTCTCTATTTGTCTTGTCTTTGTCTTTGTGTTTGCTTTCTGGCGAAGAGAAACTTATGTTGTTTCCTATGGCAGTTATGCACAGCTGGGAAAGGCATTTAGTTTCAAGGTCTTTGTCTGTCCACTCCAAAACCCTGCATAACAATATGTTTTTGAAACCTTAGATGAGCAACCTTCATCAGATAGGTAAAATAGGCAAGTATAAGAAAAACAGAGTCTACTAATCCCACTCTAGTTCCACCAGCCACAGTTTGCAAGCAAAGGTAAAGCCTGCAAATGCTGCTGTAGCTGGTTCAAAGCTGTCATACCAATGTTGTTGCAAGGTAGTGAATGGTGCTGACACACTGCAATAGAGCACCGGAGAGCGTGAGTCTAGCATGTTGGTTATTTTTATATGCGTTAACCGGGCCCCTATATTTATAAACACCTGATCCTGGACAACCCCTCTGAAACATAAGCAGCACCGAAAGGAGCACCGCAATTATTAGCTGATCAGAAATTGATCACCTATTGAGATATGGTGTGATCAATTTGAAAACCTTTAATACCCCTTGAAAAACTAAAATCATATGATGCACTTGCCAAAATAATCAGTGAGAATTATTAATAACTGGGCTAAATGTGTTGTCGAGTGGTGGTCACACTAACTCTAGTCCCTATTGTTGCAACTCTCCTTAGTATAGGTGATCATTCAAGATTGGTGGAGTTTCCAACAACCGTCAGCCCTCACCAATGCCCCAATTGAAGCAGTTGAATTGCTCCGACGATGACACATTCACTTTTCTGCTGAGCTGCAATGTCCACTATAACCGCCCTACCATGTACCATTTATAGCACAGATAAATAATCCAATCCAATAATAAATAATTGAATAAATCTAAACCATTCACAGCGCTGTACCGCTATAATCTAATTTGAACCTTCTAAGAATAACAGAAAAGAATTGATATTTTACATACAGCTCGGCTCGCTAATGTTAAATTGGTGTAATGACAGTTTAGATAGAAATCAGCCGCCTCTTGTTAAAACTTGTATCATCCATCTAGCGGGACAATAACAATGGCTTTCAGCATTCAATCTTTTTCTCAGACAAGACTGTCAGGTCGTTTCTTTCTGCTTAACACTGGAACTCAAGACACGGGAAAGAATTTCCAGCCAGTTTTTTAGGTTAGTCTGTTTAATCTTCCTTAGCGGGAAATAATAGGGCGATATAATCTAATCAGCAAAGCCATTCTTAAGCTATTGAAGTATCTCTGACCAGTCCCTAGGTGCGCACTGTGCTCATCAGTGTGAGCCTTGTTTGTGCCTCACATTTCAAGGGACAGTGGCTCTTACTAAAATTATGTCCGCTCTACCTCCTATTTTATGTTGACAGGGAATAGAAAACCTTGCTAGAGCAAATCCTCAGCAAAAAATATATGTATGTAATACAGGAACACAGCTTGCCTTGCCGCTGATGCTGTGAATGGATTCATGATGGCTGACTGAAAAGAACATTATTAATGGTGCACACTGAGGTTTCATGCGTCAGCACGTGCAATCCTCATATCACCTCTCTCCACAAAATCCATTACACATCCCAACATGAGAGATAATGTGCAAGCAGGAGGCATCTATTAGAAGTGATCATAGAGTGGGAAATAAATTCGGACCATCCCCAAGACAAATAAATCTTACAGTGACAGATAATCTATGTTGGGGAGGCATCTGTCACTTCTCTAATTAGAACAATGGATATTGGTGTAGTCACAGGTACATGTGAACAGCCGTATGCTATCACACTGCACAGAGCAAGGACCTGCACTCTGGGCTTACAAAGAAAACATGGGGCCCCACAGTAGACCTTAGGTCTGCCCCCCCCCCAAAAAAAAAGTAATAAAGTTTCAATATATATAACATGTAACAGTACTTTTTTACGAAATGGCATATAACATTTTGGGGTACACAGAACTTATTGATTGTCATATTTATTTCTACAACAACACAACATTAGTTTATATTATAAAAGATGCTGAACATGTATTGTTTCGATATTAAAACCTCTGTATAAAGACCAATAAAATCACTGAACCAGTACTAAATATTTCCTCCATACTGTGATCAACATTACTTTCCCACTTTATAACACCCAAATAATACAGCCATACTATCACCACTACCACTACATAATGCCTGAATAATACAGATACTTAATAATACTGCCACACCATAATCACTACCATTACCAGTACCATGACATTATAATACTATTAACATGATCCAGAGTAATACCGCAACGCCATGACTTCAACTACTAGCACTGCATAATAACTGAATGCAACCACCACTGCTTCTGTATACTAGCTGCCATTACCGCAACATAGAGACTGAAAAATACCAATCATATTGCTTCTGTACAGAGCAGCAACATCATGACTACTTCTGTTACCACTACATAATGACGAATAATACCACCATACTGCTTAAGTATACTGCAAGCAGGGTCGGCTCCAGATTTCAGTAGGCCACTGGCCGACAGAACCTCAGAGGGCCCCTTTGCAGTAAACTCATGTGGCAGCATTCAAAATTCAAGAATGAAAAAAGTCTCCTGTTCCCTAAAATATTCCTTTGTTAATCATACCAAACAGCCCCTGCATGGTTATTTTACCATGTTATTTTACAGTCCCCCTCACACCCTATGGATTCATTAGATACAGCCCTCTCACCCCTATGGATTCCTTATGTACAGCTTTATGTGCCCCCCCAGCAGCTTTGGGCCCTAGAACTTGCCCATATATGCCCAGTGTTGGCGCCGGCCCTGACTGCAAGCACTCTATAACCAGTACCATTACTGCAGCATAATGTTTGATAAATGCCACCAAGGCATAACTACTTCTGTTACCACAACATAATGATGAATAATACCAACATACTGACGACCTATACCATGACCTATACCATTGCCACCACATAATGATTGAAAACCAGTTTACAGATTTTGAATAATACCACCATACAGATACTGAAAAAAAATGACTCATTCTCTACAGATGCTCTGGAGACCATACACATGATTGCAGTATAATTATGTCTGATGACTTACGGACAATATCTTGCCTTCATTTTCTTTGTATTTTTTTCCACTCAAAATATTGTTTGTTATACAATGGCCATCGTAGTTTGCACCTCTTGAAGTGTACTGACAATTGTGCTCCAATCAATAACCCCTGGGTGTGAAATATTGATACAGAATTCAACACCAGATGCCTTAATTTACAGCAATAGATTTCCCCACTGTGCGCATGAAAATACCACTGTCGCCTACATATAGGCCCAGATACATGAATGAGCTTGCGCCAGTTTTATGTCTAATTGTGCACTAACAATAATGTATTCGGAGCTCGCACAAAGCGCTTGCACATTTGTCACTTTTGTGTTTGCACCACTTTTGTGTTGTGGTTGCACTATGTCTGATGCTTTAGAAAACTGTGCATTTAAGCTGCCTGGTAGTGTTTAGCTCCAGTTTGCAACACATTTATTACTGCAATTCGACATAATTGTGCCGCACGCGGTATAATTTGTAGTATTTCTGATCCTTGGCTTGTTACTTTGAATATTAAATTGTATTACGATTTTGTAGATCGCTGCCATCTTGGTTTTCACTTATTTTTGTCAGACCGTGCATGTTCTTCATGGCTAAAACAGCTAGCACAGGTATTTAAGAACTGTCTGCGCTGAGATTGTGGCCTAAGCAACCCATTTGTGGTGCAGTTGTGCTGGCCTCCATGTAACACAAATTAGGGGAGGTGAACTCTGTCAGACAATTGTGGGGAAGCACCAGATTAATGATTTCTGGCACACAATCTTAATGAATCACCGCATAAAGCCTAATAGATGGAAAATGCACTTTTAGAGAACTGTCCGACTTTGTAAGTAAATGTGCCCCATTGTCTCTCTGTTTATTGATCTTACTGTTCTGTGCATGAATCCAGGGTGGGGACCATCGCCCAATTGTCAGCTGTGATTTAGAGTAAGTAGGCAGGGATAGAGGTTTATGCAAGCACAGGGCTTGCACTTTTTCCCTGTTTTGACTGCACCTTTCAAATAAATGTATATAGAGTGTCATAGAGAGTGTAGTAGAGAGATTGAATACAGGGGTATCTCTGTTGCGCCTTTGTTGTATAGTTTTTAAATAGTTGAGTTTCCCTTCAAGGACTTCCAATGTGATGGTCCTACGTTTTATTCCAAAAACATGATCTGCAGAATACAGTTCATATTAAATAAAAAACTATAGGTGGTATAAAACTTTTCCTTCACAATAACTAATTAAAACATAAAGGCTGTAAATGTGCAATAGTTTACACGGAGCAGGTTTAAAGGAAACATGTAAATAGTAACTTTTGCAGAACCCAAACCATCAGCTCATGTCTGCTGTCTACTCCTCCCGCGAACCAACATTGTTGTTATCAAGTTGTGTCACATTAGATTAACATAGCCCCACCTGCTGAGATCTAGTGACAGCAAATGTGTTCTTCAGAAAACACTGAGCCTGTCACTCCACATTGTGCTGCCAGATTGAGGATTTTCTATTCTGGGAGATAACGTTGAAAATACAAGAATTGTGAATATGGAGAATTTTTAAAAGAGTTTGATAATAAAGATATACTAACACACTCACATTACTAGGTGGAAATATCTATCTACCCATCTGTCTGTCTGTCTATCTGCCCATGCTAAAGTAAGACATACTTAAAGGAGATTTAAGGGGTTAACCAAGAGAAGAGATAGTTAATCTTCTGAGGGTTATGAAAGCATATATGTTGAGGCAAACATTTAAAAAATAAGGATCTGGACCACATGGTAGTAGGGGTGGACATTTTATTAAAGGGGTCCATCTAGGGTGGACATTTAGTTAAAGGAGGCATCTGGGGTGGTCATTTAGTTAAATGATGCCATCTGGGGTGGATATTTAGTTAGAGGGGCCATCTGGGGTGGACATTTCATTAAAGGGTGCCATCTGTGGTGGAAATTTAGTTAAAGGGGCATCTGGGGTAGACATTTCATTAAAGGGGGCGTCTGGGGTAGACATTTTGTTAAAGGGGGCATCTGGAGGTGGATATTTCATTAAAGAAGGGCATCTGCTGTGGACATTTCATTCAATTGGGCATTGGCTGTGGACATTTCATTAAAGGGGGAATCTCAGGTGGAAATTTCAGTAAAGGGAAGCTCTGCTGTAGACGTTTCTGTAAAGGGAATGAGGTGCGGCTGCTGGTGGATATTTTAGCAGAGTAGCTGATGCGTTTCCTATTCTGTGGCTTATACTCCAGTCAATAACTTTTTCAATTTTTTTTTTGTGGTAAAATTAGGAGCATTCACACTATGAGGGGGAGTTCAGCTGCAGAGCGCACCGAGGCCGGGTCAGCTAGTGGTAGCATCCACATCTCCTGCACTGTCTGAGGATCTAGTCGGGACGGTAGTCCTCGGGGGGGGGGGGGGTTCATGCAGTTAGGGAATGTAATCAGCTTTCCTAAATAGAAGGGTTATAAGGCATGATTGAAGGTGATTGTTTAACTTTATGAACAGTATAAGATTAATGATATAGAGAATGTAGAGTATATAGAGAAGTAATTAAGTCCTAACATCCGGGCACGTGTTGGTTTGGACCCTAGGGGGGGGGGCTTGTCGTGTGAACAGCTTGGGGCCCATGGGACACAATCCGCCACCTTCTATGCTCCAGTAGAGTCTCCATCACAGGTGCGAACAAAGTTTAAGTTATTATGGAGTCGACAAATGTATAAATTCAAGATAAAATATACAATTTCATCTCCATTGTTTCTCAATACTAAATTTTTAAAAGTTGTTGCCTTGAACCCCAAACCAGACATGTATGTTTTTTTGGCTGATGGTGAACCCTAGAAATAGATGTTGACAGGGGTTTAACTAGAGGCGGCACAGTGGGTGTAGTCTCAACTGGGACCTTTATAGGGGGCCCATAAAGTGTCACTTTCCCATACTAGTTCTATAAACAATACATCAAAGTTGGGGAACTGGCACAGAATTTGCGCTGGGGCCCATGGGCTTTTTAGTTAGGCCACTGGATGTTGAGTATATGCGTGTTCACTTAACGGCCACAGAATTTACAGTATATGGTCACTTTTAACAAAACCCCTGTAAGGAACGGGGAAGTCATCTATCATAATATAGTTGTTGAATCATTTCTGTATAATTTTCATATTATTTATTTACTTTTCTAATGATTGAATTATTCTGTGTAACCAAATATACTAACTAGAGCTATGTACAATGTTTCTTTTTGTGATACAAAGCATCAACATGTGTAATGTTTGTTTTTCCTTATACTTGACCATCTCCCAATTTTTAGGACTTCGGTTCTGGAATTACCATTACTGACATCCCTTTGACAATAGTCACCCTAAAAAATACAGACCGGAAGAATTTTGAGATCATAACACCATTCCGAAATTTTTGGTAAGTTGTGATTATATTCTTTTGGTATAAGGGGCAGATACTAGAACTATGTTAAAGTTAAAGAGGGCAATGTGTAAAGTCTTAAGTAGTGGACCCACCTGTGTGAGACAAGCCAGAACCAATAAAAGGTTTTGACCTCTTAATGATTCTTGGGTAGCACGCCCAATCTATGCTAGTACTAGACTGATGTACAACTACAACCTGTTTAATTTTGTCCAACAATACTGTTTTAGGTGTCATGCAAACTGACATATAAGATCAGCTGTGTATACGGGTAGCATACTGCCCTATACATTACAATGAGCAATATGTCCATCTGTATCAATGGCTGTATTGTCCAACACACCATACTGTAAGCTATATGTAAAAAATGATAGAACAAGTCCTGTAATCTCATGTATTAAGTTCCGCAGGCCCCATAGAAGTCTATGGAATGTATAAAATATGTGCTGCATACAGTTGTTCTCCATATGTCCCATATATATATATCTCCAGTATATAGGGAAACCAGTGGGAGGTGCATTCTGACAGCCAATAGTCAGCCATTCATCATTTGCCAGCCCACCATATTTTATATGGATATGGAACGGATGCAGTGTCATATCAGCTCATACAGGTGAAAAATGTCCGGTTTTTACAGTAAAAATTCAGCTGTACAGTATTTACAGAACAGTAAAAAGCAAACAGTCCCATGCATGAGGCTTTTTACTCCATCATATACTGTATTTGTCACAGTAGCTGTTGCATTATCAGATGGTTAATTTTGGAACTCCTTTAAACTGGTTATGTATACAACACAAAATAGTGTTCTACAGTACTGTTAACTCACAGCATAGATCACATCCTTCTGCCTGAAGCCACGTCTTTCAGCCAATATGCTACACACCCTTTTAATAAAATTTTTTAAAATGTCTAAAAAATTTTTTAAAGCATGCAAAACATGATTTTTCTTATGCAAATAAGGCTATAATCCTAGTGCATTCTGATACGTATTTCTCCCCCAGTGTCTACTGTTTGTGCATTTGCTGGATATTGCAGTACATTAGGCACACTGGACGACTGGGCATATGTTCTTATCTTCAGCATTATTGATCATCTACCATAACACGAATGAATCCATAGGGGGAAATCTGCCCTATATATGCCAGTAGTATGTGCTTTTGTCCGTTTATGTATGGACATACTTTATGTTTGGTTTGCTTAGAATAACTTGAGTTCCATAATATCATGAGTTTCTGTAACATCAAAAATTATAAAATTAATATTAATTCATTTAAATCCTGATATTTGGTTACAATTTATTACAATCTACTAATAGATGAAAGTGAAATGAATCCCTGCAATAGATAAAATACAGAATTCCACTATTAACCATATAAGGGATTTTATTTTATTTTTTATTATTATTTTTTTAAACAGTTTTTATTGGTTTTATAACAGTAAAATAATAACAAACAATATAAACACCTAACACTGCACTTCTAATATTTTAGCTTTACAGCAGAGTCAGAAAGAGAGAAGCAAGAGTGGTATGAAGCATTGCAGCAATCTATAGCCGAGACTCTGGCTGATTATGAAGTACTTGAAAAGATTTGGTTCAATGAATCGAACAGGAGCTGTGCAGATTGTCGAGCTCCAAATCCTGACTGGGCATCCATCAACCTCTGTGTTGTCATCTGCAAGGACTGTGCAGGTAAATGAATCCCGTGATTTTCTGCTTTAGCATAGCTGTCTCTTCATTAGTAAGTGGATTGTTTCTATTTCCTTTCTCTTCCTTTAAAGAGATTTTGCAGCCACATGAAGGAAACAATAATTACAGATGAGCAAACAAAAAATTTGGGGATGTTAACTCTTTAAACGCCACTGGCAAAGTCACCATTGGCATTTAAACTGCTGGGACTATACACGTTGGCATTTGCAGGTCGTCATGGGGAGGGACGGTCCAGCTCAAAATCACGGCACTCGGTACCCAGACAGTTTTTAAAATTCGAGTTTGAACTAATTTTAAGAAGTTCACTCGTAAATTATCCAAATCACATCATAGGTACTGTCATTGGATCTCCCACCATGAAGCACAAACATTTCATTATTACTTACATAGTATAAAGTTCACCTAATACATCCATATATTCTAAACATTATGGGGAGATTTATCAGGGCTTCTATGCCACTTATGCACTGCAAGAAATTGTGAATATTCATGTGACTATCTCCATGTCATGTCATCTCCATGTCATGTTGGCGAAGAGGGGGCGTAAAGGGGGTGCAGCCGCCGGCAGAGTGGGCTGGCGAGGGGCGTCTCTGCCCTGTGCCTCACTAAAGAAGGAAAACATTCACCTCTGCATGTTTGTAGGTTTTTACACAAAACTACACAAGTTTGGGCCTGGCGTAGTTTTGGCCGGTGTTTTGGCCGTGCCTAAGTCTCCTGGGGTATCCGCCATGGAGGATGGGCGGCGACTTTATTATTAAGTTCCAGAAAACCACTTTAATACACACCACATTGCAGAAGAAAAAGGGGTGTTATGGATCAAAAATGTGCTCTGTGGCGAGGAATCCTCACAGATTGATGTTGCAATTTGAGAACAGTTTTTTTAATATTGTGCAATCAATCCGTTCAAATCCATCAAATTTTTGTCAACAATTTGTTTTATTTCAGAAACACAAACACCTCTCCCCCACAAATTTAGAAAGGAATGGTGAAGAAATGGACATGGATAAAATAAAAAAAAAAAATACTAACAAAACATAGATTGAAAATGGAAGCATTTTATGTAGATGTTGAATGCCCATGACTGTCTAAAAAAACATAAATCATACCTTGACACATCATCCATACATTTCCAAATTTCTGCTGAGATGTGACTTCTCCTGCTGATGGCCCCCATTCAACCATTAGTTAGGTGATTGCCATGTTGAATCGTATTAAAAATATTAGGCCCTGAAATATATTTTGCATACTCTTCATTCTCCCAGGGACAATAATTCTAAAAATACATTTAAAGGGAATATTTTTTGTAATTTTAGGCAGTCATTTCAATGAAGCTTTACTGAATATACAACTACTCATATTTGTCTGAATGATTGCCATATACTGGTTCCTGGCTATGGGTGTCTGCAGTTTCCTCTACAGAGATCAGATAACAGACAACACAACCCTAATGTATACAAACTGTAAAGGATTAGGTCCGGCATCGTCTCTCCTGGGGTAGACGGGCACAATTCACCATTCACAAATTCACAGTCCACATTTTGCAATTTGATTACAATTGACCTCAGCCAGTTTTATTTGGCAGTAATATAAAATAAACAAAACATCAAAATTAATCCTAAACTTCACAGGCACTTACTAAACAGAGTGGTTCCATACTTCACCAGGTGCTGGCCTACTGCCACGCACCACAAAACTTACTGTATCTCAGTTCACAATTATCTTGGCCCCACAGGCCTTTGGAATGACAGAATTGTGTTGAATTCTCTATGGTAAAAGGTGCACCAAAAAGAAGATGGTACCCACTTCCCGAGCAGTGCGCCGTGGCACCGGTATTTAATAATCTGGTGCACCCTGTGCATGTGTAAAGTAGACTTCACATAGTTTTCACTACTTTCAATAAATCTGGCCCGTTATGTTTTATTGGGATATAAATTTTAAAGGGAATGCTTTACCTCTCAATAGTCTTTGTCTTAAAATACTAGATCTTATATCACAAACCAAGCCCTGCATCATTTACCTTTAGTTACAGTTTCCGAATTCCACATCAAGCAGCAATTTACAGCTTTGAGAAGTAATGTCATTCAGGATCTGAAAGAAGAAACAGATGTTTTGTCTAATACGATTTTGGTGGCAGATCCTGCAATTTACTTGCTGTAGGGCTTCATGGAACAATGCAAAGTGTTGCTGTTATAAAGTGTCACTGAAAAGTGATTTTTGTTTTTTTGATGGAAGAGACGGCCAAGATTAAACTTTTTTAACTTTTTTAACAATATCTGTTGAAGAGACGGCCAAGATTAAACTTTTTTTAACTTTTTTAACAATATCTGTTGGTGATTGGTTAGAAACATCGAAACAATGAAACTTAACTGCTGCTGGGCATGGTCCACAGCCAATCAGAGTCAGTAGATGGATTGTGGCTTTTTCACAAAGAGCACGATTGAAGAGGATACCATAAAGCTGTCCTAATACGGTATAAGCATGAAGCAAAGGTGGACACGTAACACAGTAGCAGTCAGGCAGGGCTGTAACTAATAAGCTTAAACATATGATATAAAAGTAGTAAACATAACAAAAAGTGAATTAAAAGTGTAGGGACACCCATTTATTTCAGAAACGAAAGGGAAAATTACGTATTTATATTGCCCAATAAGCAGTGGGTGATGGGGCCTACCTTTCAAGTTATGTGGCGAAATGTTACAAGCTGCATTGATTTAAATGCTGTTGCGCCGATAGTAAGCATTACTGGTGGTTGGTTGAGCTGCATCTGCACCTGGACTTCTGAGGAAGCTCAGGGTCATGTCCAGGAAACCTAAACCACCAAATTTCCACATGGAACCAAACTTTGCGCTTCTGGTCCGCTCAACACTGTCCACAATGAGATTTACAATGTTGACAAAGAACTTCTCTAGAGATTCCCATGCAGTCTCTTAACAATTTGACCCAACACCTTCAGCTCTGTTTTCAGCACCATGAACAAGACATCAAATAGCAATGCATCATAGTCATCACAATTTGCTCTTTCTAATTTCTGTGTTCATAACTGTTGAAGCACAAGAAATATTACAAATTTGATTGTTGCAAACGAGATAATTCTTCGACAAGCTACATGATTACTTGAAATAAATTCCCCTTGATCCAATATGGTGGCTTTAAGATGGTGGCCATGTTCCAGACATAGCCGAAAAGATAGGACCCTCACCCATTACTTATTGGCGTGCCATCATCATGAAAATCTGTTTTGAAGTAAAAGTAAATTAGTTGGAGTGGCAGAGCTCATCTCTGCGATCAAGCTATCCATCTCAGAATTACCCCTATGATGTCCTTGAATCCGGTTAATCAGCTCTCCTGAAGTCTGGTGTATGATATCAAGCCCACAAGGGGGAAAGCTCGACTTCAGTGCTTAACTTTCAACCTCCGTGACTTTATACAAGGAAGAATGCAAATAAGTTTTCCAAGGTGTTAAATGGAAAACAATACCTCCTTTTGCTACCTTGAAAGGCAGCCCCCTTAACATCAAGTATGACCTACAAGAAATCTAAAAACATGATGTGGGATTAAGCCAAACCAGTATATCTATTCCATAAGGAACAGACTCCCAACTGTAGACAGCACTGTTTCGACCGGGTTGGGTCTCCTTAGTACAGCGTAGGGAACTGATTTGGCTATGTCAGTGCTGTCTACAGTTGGGAGTCTGTTCCTTATAGAATAGATATACTGGTTTGGCTTAATCCCACATCATGTTTTTAGACTTCTTGTAGGTCATACTTGATGTTAAGGGGGCTGCCTTTCAAGGTAGCAAAAGGAGGTATTGTTTTCCATTTGACACCTTGGAAAACTTGCATTCTTCCCAGAATTCCCTAGTGGAGCATCTATGGCTTTAAGTCTCCACATGCCTTTAAGGTGGCCTTAATTGGCATTGTCTCATTAAGGAGAACACCTACTGTCTGACTTTATACAACCAATTTACATCTCACTTCAATGTAGATTTTCTGGATACCACCACACTGAGCCATGAAGGAAACAAATGTTCCGGAATGTATTTATCTACTTGACAACATACTGGTAGTGGCTTATTATCCATGCTGACTGGTTCCCTTTGAATGTAAGTGGTCCATTCCTAGCAGTTGCAATATCTTTTGTTATCATCAGTTGAAAGCCATATTTTTCTAATCTTCAACCAATACTGAAAAAAGTCTCTGTGTAACGGGGCAAACTTGAAACAAAGAGACAAACACAGACTGTGAGTCCTAAAACTGAATCCACCAGTCCTTCGCAACCTACTTACTTGAAACCACCCTAGGCCAGTAACAGGGCAACAATTCCTGCTTAACAATAAGTGATAACAACTGATGAGAACAAGACAAACAAATTATTAATAAATATTGCCATAGCCAACAAACCTTGAGGACACTGATGTACCAAATCAATAAACAAAGAGATTACCAGTAAGAGATGGCAAGGGGTCAGCACAGAATACAAGTAAGCTTGGTCCAGTGTGAACTATAAAAAGAATGAGGATAAATTCCCGGGACCTTTTATGTAAAGTCAGAATCCAGGTTCAAACGTTCATAGGATAAGGATTATGTCCATTACAACAGGTTAAGAGAACCAGAAAGGACACTGCTGGGTGTGGTGCATCATTAATCAAGACTGATAGGAAGAAATAGAGCAGTGAAGACAGAACAATGTTTGTCGGCACATCCTCTGCCACACATTGTCGACCAAGGATATTGCCAGCACAGATATGAGTGTGTTTTTACGGTCCATAGAAATGTAGTTTACAACACAGATTATTGTTCTTATAAATTAGCAAGCCAACTGCAAATAATAGCATTTTTTTGAGTTTTGTTCCCATATGGATGCAAGTGTCTCCATGACTACAAACAAACCTTGTGTGTAGATTTATCCCGCAAACGTGTTATTCACTTAAAGGAAATCTACCATTTTCTTTTATGCATTGTGAACCAAACATACAGTGAAAACGCTGTAGCTACACTGATGCAGAAACATATCTTGTTTAATCCCTGAACCAAGGTGTTTTGCTCAGAAAACAATACTAAAATTCAGGGTGCAGACTGAAACAGAGCTTCCTGAACAGTCCAGACAGGACTAATCAACCTGATCTGGATGACTCATACACAGCAGCTGGGGGGATGGTGCAGCAATTGATTATTTCTGTCTGGCAGGGAGAACACATTGGATACAGCGTTCTCTGAAGCAGTGATTAATTACGGTAAGAGGAGAAGCACCGGAACAGCCACGGGAGCGTCAGAGTCTCATTATCATAATTTTATAATTGTTTTTTCATCAAAACCACTCAGTTCAGGAATTAAACAAGATATGTTTCTGTATCAGTGGAACTACTACTCAATGTATGTTTGGTTCATAATATATAATACATAAAAGCAAATTTTAGATTTCCTTTAAAGGGGTTTCTCACAAAGCAAAGTTAGGCCCTACCCACAGGATTGGGCATAATTTGCTGCTCAGTGCAGATTGAGAAAACTAGGGGTCCGTCGGACCCCTCATTGCGCCGTCAGATTACTAGAGCAGACAGTCGCGCATGACCATTCTGCTCCATTTAACTTCATGGAGCTGACGGAAATTGCTGAGCACTGGGCTTACCAATCTCCATCAGCTCCATAGAGATTAATGGAACAGAATGGTTATGCGCGGCAGTCTGTTCCATTAGTCTGAGTAGAGGAGAGGTCCATCTGACCCCTCATTTCCGCAATCAGCAAGTTATGCCCCATCTGGTAGATGGGTCCTAACTTTGCTTTGTGGGAAAAGCCCTTTAAGTCTGTCTCTCTTGGAACTTAGACTTCCGGGGCGGCGCCCGATGGTGATGCACGGCTAGTGCGTGCATGAGAGACTCCCTCCTCTTGACACCGGGGAAAAATGCCGGTTCCTGATACCCCACGCATGAGATGATGACTCTGAAGGGCTTTGGCGCCGAGGCTATGGGGAGCCGGTCTATGGCCTTGTAAAGGTAGACAGCCGAGACACCCACAGCAGATCTCTGATTAGCTGATCGGCTGTGACCTCCGGAGCCCGGTGAGAGCGGTGCAGGGGAAATCAGCTGTTCAGTGCAGACCTCGGGGCACCGGTGTGAGCAGAGCCGCGAGGTGTGGTGAAGGTGGAAGTCAACCCCGGTGCCTAGACAAGTCCCCAAGAGAGAAGAGCTGCAGGCGTTTTAAACTGAGGGGACATGCTGGCTCGCTGTTTCTTCTTCAACTCCAGAGTCTGGTGAGAGCAGCTCAGGGGGAATCAGCTGTTCAGCGCGGACCTCGGAGCACTGGTGTGAGCAGAGCTGCGGGGGACGCAAGCTGCGGTGAAGGTGGAAGCCAACCCGGCGCCTAGATAGGCACCGAACATAGCAGAGCTGTGGGGGCTGCAAACTGAGGAGACACGCTGGCTTCCTCCAACCCCGGAACCTGGTGAGAGCAGTGCTAGCGGAGGGCGACTGTGGAGAAACCGACCGCCAGGCCTGGGAGTCAGCTGTGCAAACGGAGCGCTTCTGAAATTACAAGCAGTCCCGTGGATATGTTGCGGCTGGCTTTGGGTGGCAGCTGATCCCTGTGTTACAGCAAGGTGCTGAGGAACCAGCTGAAGAAGGGACACTCGAGTTCCAGAAATCTGCCACGTGTGAACAGGTCGTATGAGCATATATTTATACTTGTATATTGACCGCATTGCTGGCCTCTTTGAAAAACCTACTGCCGGGGTAAGGACCTCTCTCTTCCCTCATACCCCATCCTATCTGCAAAAAAATAACTATCTTTGATTCACTAACCAAGTTTCTAACAGGCCTATTATATTTTTTTTTTTTTTTTTTTTTCTCCTGCTTTTTGTTTTTTGCAGAGGCAATCATCTACTAACTATTGCATTAACCCATTAACCTTTGGATGAACTCCGACATTTGTGCTTTTTGACATTTTTTTTTTTTTTTTTTTTTTTCTGGTGTATTCTCTGCTTTTGCTTCCTTCTCTGGATGGACTAATGGACGCATTAATCCTTTAACATCTTTGTATCCAGCTAAAACTTCTCCCTCCCCCCTTTGTAATAACGCATAAGAACTATTTATTTGTGTGGGAGTGTGAAATCTATGCTGGGATTGCTGGTTACTGGCTAGAAAATAGCAGCTAATTGGGGGGGAAGAAACAGGGACTGGGGGGTAGGAGGAGAGGCAGAGGATAGGGTGTTTGTGCAAGGGTTTCTTTTTCTTTTTCCTTTTCTTTTTCTGTTCCCGTTTCCTCCCCTTCTCTCTCGCTCTCTCCCGGCCCTGTGATCACCCTGTAATCAACCATGCCTGGCAAAGGGGGCACGTTAACTAAGAAGGTGGACACCTCCAGACGTGAATCAGCAAAGATCACCCCGGAGAAAAAAATGGACCCCCCAAAGAAGAACAGTGAAGGAGCGCAAAACGAAGAGAATTTCCAGAACATAAATGTTAAAGAACTAGCGGAGGCTGTGGCTAAGGAAATTTTACCAACTCTGTACTCTGCCATTGATTCCGCGGTAAAGAAAACTATGCAAAAGATGAATACGGAGTTGGACCAACACAATGAGAGAATCGAATATTTGGAACATAAATTGTCGACCATGGAAGATGAAGTGGAAAACCTCCACTTTCAACTAAGTGAGATGCATAAAGAAAAAGAACAAATTCGAGAAAAGTTAACAGATCTCGAAAATCGCTCAAGATTGAATAACATCAGGATTGTGGGAATCCCCGAATCAGTAGCCTCTGAGGAGCTAAAAAAAATTATTGCCAAGGACATTCCGGAACAACTAGGCTTGGGTTGGGTCCAAAAAATGAGGCAAGACAAAGACCGAGAGTCGTGATAGCAAAGATCCTGGACTATAGTGACAAGATGGATGTCTTGAGACTGTATAGACAAAAAAAAGAGCTGAAATTAGAAGACTCTAAGATTTTACTGTTTCCTGATTATTCCGCAGACACAAGCTCAAAGAGGAAATTCGCTCCTATATGCTCTAAACTGTATAAAAAGGGGATCAAATTTAGACTACAAGTTCCAGCAACATTAAAGATTTTCCAAGAAGGTAATGAAGTAAAATCCTTCGCTAATCATAAAGAAGCAGAGGAATACTGCAAGAAAAACCTTAATATTGAATGAAGGAGAAATAAGGCTGAAGGCCGAGGCGGGGGAGGGTGGGGGAGAGCGATGAGAGGGGGAGAGAGGTAATAATATTATTACTCGGCTTGTTTCTTTCTCTCTTTTTTTTTTTTTTTTTTTTCTCTCTTTCCCTGGTGTTAGGGTGTTCTAGAGGAGGGAGGTTGTATATCCGATGAAGACGATAAAGAGACCATTAGGGAAAAAAGGAAGTCTCTATGGAAGTAGGAGGGTGTTGGGAGGGGAGGGTGGGGGAAGGGTATCTGCTCTGGTGTCGGAAAACCTGCAAATAGGGATTTTTTTCAGTAACCTAGCATAATAATGGGCTTGCCAAATCTGAAGGTGACATCATGGAATGTGAGAGGTATAACTACTCCAGCCAAAAGACAAAAAATTTTAAACTATTTAAAAAGATCGGATTCTGATATAGTATTACTCCAGGAAACCTATTTAACTGATAAGGAAATTAAGAAATTAGAAAGTGGATGGGTAGGTAAAGCCATAGGCCAAGGAGTAAGGAAAAGGAAACAAGGTGTGATAGTATTGGTGAACAAATACTTGCGGGCTGAGATTGCCTCTGTAGAATTTGGTATTGAGGGTAGAGCTATGAGAATTTTGCTAAAATATGAGTCGCATGCCATTATGATCTATAACATCTATGCCCCTAATGATAGGAAAATGAACGAAAATTTTATAGGCCAGCTACTTAACTGGATTAATAAAGACGACACAGAACATAAAATAATAGGAGGGGACTTTAATAGAACCATCAATTTGATGTTGGATAGAACTGAAGGAATTAAAAAAACAAAAAAAAAGGAAAAGTATTTAGAAGACCCTGTAATGTCTAACTTGTTGCAACTTACCGGAGTAATTGATCCATGGAGGTCTAAGAATCCCACAAGAGAGGAATATACTTACTTTTCAGGGGTCCACAATATATGGTCAAGGATTGACTATCTGTTTATCACTTCCTCTCTGGGAAAAGAGATTTTACACACAGAAATATCAGATATTGTAATATCGGACCATGCACCCATACACCTGTCACTGAGACTACCGGGAAGAAATCAGGGATGGATGTTTTGGAAATTCCCTAGGGGGTATAGCTATGATAAAGAATTTAAACAAATGCTGATAAAAGAATGGGAAAACTACGGACAGGAGAATGACGAACAAAAAATATATCCAATTTTATACTGGGAGGCGGCTAAAACAGTGATCAGAGGAAAAATTAGATCATACGTTGTAGCAGTAAGGAATAGAGAGGCAGCAAAGCAAAAAGACCTGGAAAAAAAATATAGAGAAGCAGTGTCAATTTACAGGGCATTTCCCAATAATGGGAATCGTAAGACAATGTATGAAAAAAAAGAGGTACTAGAACATCATATAGATCTGACTCAGAGGAATTTCCAGAGAACCAGGGAGAAGAACCTGTTTAACAATGGTAATAAAACAGGGAAAATGCTCTCTAATCTAATAAAGAAGGAAAAAGGAAGAGATCATATAGAGGAAATGCGAGATAGTAAGGGAGAATTGACAAGTGATAGGCATAAGATAAACCAGATAATGGCAGAGTATTACAATAAATTATACAAAGAAAGGGGGGAGGATGAACAACAAATGGACACATTTTTAGAAAATGTCGATCTGAATGTACTAACACTCGAGCAACAAGAAAAATTATCACTCCCTATAAAATCAGAAGAAGTCTCCACAGTAATTAGATACCTAGATAAAAACAAAGCGCCAGGGCCAGATGGGTACTCCTCCGATTTTTATAAAATAATGTCCCCCCAGTTAGTTCCCCTGTTAGTTGAGGTGTATAATAAAATGTTCATGGAGAGGGCAGAATTTAAAACAGGTAATTTGGCCCATATTAAAATTATACCAAAAAACAAAGGCGACCCTAAAGACCCAGGAGCGTACAGACCCATCTCCTTGATAAACATTGACATGAAGATATATACAAGAATTCTGGCAAACAGGCTAGCTGAGGTTATTCCGCAATTAATTCATCCCTGCCAGAATGGCTTTGTGAAGGGACGTCACGGTGTCAAGAACGTGCGCACAGTTATGGCGGTGTTGGATTGGGCCAGGGCAAGGCCAACAGAAAGCAAAAATAAAGCAATAATTGCAATCGATGCTGAAAAGGCATTCGACAGTGTGGCCTTGCCCTGGCTCAAGAAAGTTATGCATAAGATGGGGATAAATGGATATTTTTATGGGGCTATTGAAACAATGTATAGTAAACCTTCGGCACAAGTAATAACACAAGGGGTTATGTCACAACAATTTTCCTTAGGAAGGGGCACACGGCAAGGTTGCCCCCTCTCACCTTTATTATTTAATTTAACTATTGAACCACTTGCTAGGAAGATTCACAATGAAAAGAATATAGTGGGGATAAACTTGGGTAGCAAACAAGTCAAAATGACTTTGTT
Organism: Engystomops pustulosus; assembly: GCF_040894005.1. Lineage (NCBI taxonomy): Eukaryota > Metazoa > Chordata > Amphibia > Anura > Leptodactylidae > Engystomops > Engystomops pustulosus. Next base: position 257,375,871 of record NC_092411.1, read on the forward strand.
TGCTGATGATTTATTGTTATTTATAGGAAATGCACATGGAGATATACACAAAACATTCAGTTTTTTAAAAAGTTACGAGGAGATTTCAGGGTATAAAATAAATATGCACAAAACAGAAGTGTTACTGTTCGATACGGGGCAGGATCTGTCCTGGAATAGGGATTTGGGGTTAAAAATTGTGAAAGATAACTTTAGGTACTTGGGGATTAGGTTAGACAGGAATATCACAAAATTGTATGGGTTAAATTATGCAGGTTTGTTTGAAAAGATAGCACATGATTTAAGGAGATGGATGGAGCTCCCGCTTTCACTATTCGGTAGGAAAAATTTAATTAAGATGGTTATTTTTCCAAGGTTACTATATACAATGCAAATGCTCCCTTTGTTACTTAAACATAAAGACGTAAATAAGCTAAATGCCATGTTTCAGAAGTTCCTATGGAGAAATAGGAGAAGTAGAGTTTCCATTAAATACCTGCAAAAATCACAAGGCATAGGAGGCGTGTCATTTCCAGATATAAGAACATATAACATAGCTTGTATAATGAGATTTGCGGCACAATGGCTAAATAAACAGAACAAGTTTGTAGACTTGGAGGTGGAAGAGAGCTTGACTCAACCCTTGACGTTGGGAAGGTTCTTGCATGAGAATACTGCTAGCTTGAAGACCTTAGGCAAAACTTCTATTCTTCTAAGAGACACAAGAGCAGTCTGGAAAACGGTGAGGAGGAAGTACCAGTTACCAACTGATATTTCCAGATATCTGTCCCTGGGAGATTTTTTAAACATGGTCAAATGGAAAGGAGAACAGGGATGGCTTGCTGCTTGGGAAAGGAAGGGTATACTTAGATTACATGACCTAGTAGACAATCAGGCAAGGGAACTAAAAACCTTTGAACAAGTCAAAAAAGATTATGAATTAGCAGACTCAGAATTCTTGTATTATATGCAGATTAAGGGGTTGATCAGGGAAGCGGGTCTCCTGGGTAAAATTTGGAAAGGTAATTGGTTACAATTTAGCAAAATTCTCAACGCAAATGATGGCAACCCTTCAATAGCTAGCATTAGAAAGTGTATTTCATCTGAGGAAGAAAGCCCATTTAAGGGGAGAATAGCTAGCAAGTGGGCTAGAGACATAAGGGATAACACTCCAGAAGACGAAGTAGAGTTTAGGATTTTGAAAGGCTGGAGGAATATACAGAATATTACTAGCTCTGAAATATTAAGGGAAATGCAATGGAAAATATCAATAAGGGCATATCGGGCGTTTAATGTTCCTTACGGGAAAAATATTTTGGGCTATAAGATTGAATGTCCTAAATGTGGGGAAATTAATGCAAATGTGATACATTGTTTGTGGCACTGCCCAGCAGCCAGGAATTTATGGAATATGGCGGAGCAGTATGTAGGGTACATATTCAGAGAACCAACTAAATTTGACATATGGCGATGTTTATTCCACTACTACAGATCCAAATACACCAAACATAAAGAAGAATTGATTCACCTGATGATACTAGCAGTAAAGAGAGTCTTAATGATGGAATGGTTGTCAATGCATATACCAACAATGATACAAGTCAAGAGGAAGTGGATGGAATATTTGTATTTCCAATGGTTGAGTAAAAATAGGAAACAAAAAAAAGATAATGAAATAAAGTGGAAGCGTAACTGGTTGCCAATTATTAATCGCATATTTTCCCAGGAAGAAAAGGTTGCTTTCTATGATATAACTTGTTAGGAAAGAGAGGAATGAAAGATTTTAGTGGGTTCCGGACACCAGAGCAGAATATGGAAAAGAGGGAGGGGGAGGGTATTAGGAGAGGGGAAAAACTATAGAATAATTATAAGAATTTATTGGACTGTTGTTTTTCTTCGTGTAATAACATTGTCAATTTTGCACATTCTTTTTATATAAGTAGACACCCAAGAGGGGTCGAAGTTAATGTATTTGTGAAGAACTTAAAATCTTAATAAAAAATTAAAAAAAAAAAAAAAAAAAAAAGTCTGTCTCTCTTACAGTATATTGCCTTTCCTAAGACTGTCTTTGTCTTGCCTTTGGTGTAGTTTTGTTTCGGTTTAGTGTGGTCTGATTATTATTTCTATCTATACAAGACAAAAAAATTATTTGATAAGACAGTAATTATTAGCATTATTGTTACATTTAATTCCCATTGATTTATTCAGCACTTTGTAGAAAAAAAGTTTCTATCTTTTGAATTTATTTTAACTTAATTATCACTGCAACAGATGTACCGAACATGCAAATTGGCTTAGCAAAAATTCGAGTTTTTGCCACCTTTGCATTACAGTTTTATTGGAAATGATAAACAAAGTGTTTGCTTAACTACTTGTTTTCCCAATTAGTTGCAGAAAAGCAGATTGTATTAAGAGTATATTAGTTTGAGCAAACAGGAAATGGCTGACATTTATAATAGAAGCAAATGAAAATAAGTAATGTGAATAGACAATTAAGACTGTTACTTTTAAAACAATCTTATAATCGCAAACTGCAACTACCAGCCATGCATTAAAGGAGTTGTCCACTTTCAAAAATTATTGATATTGTATACATTATGTAATGAAAAGTTATACAATTTTCAATATACTTTCTGTATCAATTCTTCAGTTTTCTCGGTCTCTGCTTCCTGTCATTCTATCGGAAGGTTCATTATTAACTTCCTGTCGATGAATAACGGTCCCTGATTGTAACCCTGATGTAACACTGGTGCATGGTTCATTAGTATCGCACAGCTTTGACTACTCTCTGTGATATAACAAGCTGTGCATCTGTGTAGCTGTTCACTGGTGTGTAACCAGGGATGTGAAGCATTAAAGTAAATCTACCATCTAAAAAAGTAAAAGCCATCTACAGATACTCACCTACTTTCCTCTTAATGTTGATCCCAATGCTGTCCTTCGCTAATCTTAAAACACTCCGTGAGAGGTTTGCCGCCAGTACTGGGAAAACTTGTCAAGGCCTAGAGCTGCTGGGGGGGCCCACAAGGCTATACATAAGGAATCCATCAGCGCTGAGTCTAATGAATCCATTGAGTATCAGGGGGGCTGTATATAAAATAACCATGAGGGGGCTCCATATAAAAATTCCATGAGGGGTATGATAAACTAGGGAATATTTTAGAGAAGAGAAGACTGTTTTAGTTTGTAAAATATTAATGCCGCCATGTGATTTCACTGCAATTGGGCATACCGAGGCTCTGTCGCCCAGGGGCCTACTGAAACCTGTAGGTGACCCAGCGCTGGAAACTTGTGATTAGCAACCCGGAAAGCAGGGACAAGATGTCCAGCGCTCTGTGCTGCTAATTATGCATGCCCCCTTAGTCCCTTTGTCCTCTAACATGGGAGAGGAAAGCATCTGTCATGCAGGAATTCGTACCTTTCAAGTGAGGTTACCTCCCAGCATGGGAGAGAGAGGGGTGGCCCCTGCATAATTAGTAGCCCGGAGAACAGGACATTTTGTCCCTGTACTCCAGGCTACTAATTATAACTTTCTTTTTTAGTGGCTTGTGACGTCAAGAGGAGGATTGGTCAGTATCTGTACATGTTTTTTTACTTTTTTCCCTTTAAGCTATTGGCTCTGTGTCCCTCTTATGGCAGAAAGTTGTAACTACAGTGGTCACTCTTTATGACTTTCTATAGAAAATATGGCTGCAGGAGTATAGAGCCAACTCTATAGTCCCCATTGTCACGGATGCCCCTGCGATCCATGTCACGGATCATGGGCACACTCGTGCCCCTCTTCGTGGCCCCGCCCCCCACCCAGCCCGCACTCACCTCTCTGCGCTCTCCCTTCCGTCCCGGCCAGGCCGACGCGGCCCTGCTCCATAGGACGCGTGCACGGGCATTCAAAGATTTAAAGGGCCAGCGCACTGCTGATTGGCGCTGGCACTTCCAAGTTTCCCATAAAGACCAGCGGCTCCCAACTCTCCCCACCGGATCTTTGAGCTATATGATGAGGGGAGAATGCTTCCTGTTCCCTGCTATTATCCCTGTTCCTTTCTGCCTTGATTCCCTGTACACTGACCGGGCATCTCTGGCACCTGACCCTTGTCACCTGTGTGTCGCCCCTTCCCAATCAACCAACGATAACCTATCCCGAGCATAAACCATCACAAGATTTTCGAGCTCAATCACTTTTCAGTGGTAATTTGTTTTACTACAAGGAACATAACAGAAGCAGTCCCTGGTCTATTGGCCTGGTTTCATGGTTGCATAGTCCAATCAAGCGGAAATGGAAGGAAGGAGGAATATTCTACACATTTTGGTAAGATTTATCATAAGTCTCTTAGAGCAGAAGATTTCTAGTTGGTCATGGCCACCAATCAGAGCTCAGCTTTCATTTTCCCACAGCTGTTTTTAAAATTAAAGCTAAGCTCTAATTGGTTTTCATAGCCAACTAGAACTGTTTTACGTCATAAACTTGATGATAAATCTCCCCCAGCATATGCCATGTTCAATGCAGAGACACCTTGCCGTAACAGGATTTCAACAAATGGTTTAAAATGATGTGATCATGGTGAATAGTAAAAACATGTCTTTAGTAGGTATGTTCTGCAGTGTTTACATCACTACTTTATCTCCAGTTTTTTATCACTTATTTTGAACCAAAAATGGGAGAAGTAAAGCAAACAGGAACAAATCTTTCCATAATAACTTATCTTTGGATATAGTCAGGCCCTTAAATTTTGAGAGTTCTTGCCATTAACTTAATTCATGTTCTAAAATCTAAAATAAACAAGGAAATGTTTATTCAGTGCCATATTTTCCTTGAGTCTCTAAATTACTGTAATCTCTTTCGATGTGTTTTTCACAGGCCATCATAAGACCCTGGGAAGCAAAATTTCAAAGGTGAACAGCTTAAAACTAGATCCAACAGTATGGAGCAATGAACTTGTGGAGGTACAGTGCCATATTAATACCTTATATTTCTTGTTATTGAAGTAAGTACTTAAGAACATCCGACTTACAGACGACCCCTAGTTACAAACGGACTTCTGGATTTTGGTAATTTACTTTACTTTAGTCCCAGGCTACAAAAAAAAAGCTGTAACGGTTACCACAGGTGTCTGTAATTAAGATTTTTTGTTAATCCTGTTTTTTATGACAACCCAACATTTTTAAAACCCAATAGTCATAGAGACCAAAAAATTTTTTGCCTAGGGTTACAATTATAAAATATACAGTTCCGACTTACATACCAATTCAACTTAAGAACAAACCTGCAGAACTTATCTTGTACGTAACCCTGGGACTGCCTGTATTGTAGATTGTTATTCAATAACTTAGTGGGGCTCCTGATCACTGCCCACAGTCTAAGCTTCATCAGCGCAGTAATGTAGAGGTGCTAAGACTTGAGACCGGCAACACATATAATAAATGATTTCATTATGTTTGGGTTTTTTCGTGTTCTTTTTTGGTAGCTTTTCATTGTTCTGGGAAATGAAAAAGTTAATAGCTTCTGGGAAGCAAATCTTGTGCCTGAAAACATGCTTTGTGTGACCTCCACTATTAATCAGAGAAGATTATTTGTCGCACAAAAATACAAAGAAGGAAGATTTAAAAAGACGCTTTCTCCAAACCCAACTCTTCAGCAACTAAATGAGGTGTGTAAGTATCACAATGTGTGTATGTTATTTTTCACCGGTGATTTAATAATGGAAGTACGCTGAACGTTACTGCATGAGAGGAGAAGAGAGGCAGCGTACAGTCCATTACTGAGGATCCACATTGCATTACATTTTCTTTATCTATCTACGTTGCCTGTACACATAGCATAAAGGTGGCTATACTCATTAGACATGTATAGGTACATAGCGGAATGGCCATTGTGCAGATACACTCATGGGGGAGATTTATCAGAAGTGTCTTAGAGTATAACTGGTCTAGTTGTCCATGGCAACCAATCAGAGCTCAGCTTTCATTTCAATAAATTTATTTCAAACCATGTATACCAGGGAAGGGGGTATATGCAAGCTCTTCATGTTCCCTCCACCCCATATATAGCGCCTGTTAGACTAAAAGACTCGGCTTCAGGAATCCGGAAGTGGTTAATGGGGCAGATTTACTAAGGGTTGTGAGCCAGTTTTCTGTCAAACTTTGCACATTCTTTCTAGTGCAAACTGCTTGCACAGGTATTTATTTGTGTTACACACAACACTTTTGTGTTGCAGACTATTCTTTATACAATATCCAACAGAAGTGTATTGCATGGCCCATGTTAAAGGTGCACCACAAAAAGTTGTGCACTCTGTTGGAACTGAGCAGGGAGCACCAGATTAATGAAGAACGAGTGCCAGCAATCCGGAATCTGGCGCTCCTTGCACACTATACAGGGGTGCAGTTTGCACTGTGTTTAGTAAATGTGCCCTAACGTGCAAGCACAGGTTATCTCTGACATTACATGAGCCATTCCGCACCCCTGCCTGCCCACTTGATATGGGAGTAGAGTAAGTTGGGGAAAAAGACATGCGCCAGGAATTGTGACTCTTTCATGGCTTTTATGCCAAAACAAGCCATGTTGAATGCCCCTCTCCCCAATGTTTTCTAATAGAAAACTTCAACTAACTTCAACGCTCATCAAAGGGATAGTCCATTTTCAACAAATGATTGATATTGTATACAGTATGTAATGAAAATTACAATTTTCCAATATACTTCCTGTATCAATTCTTTACAGTCCTTGTATAGGTAGCTTCATTGTTTGCTTCCTGTCCTTAACCCCTTAGTGACGATACCTGAAAAGGCTCTAGTGACTGAACTTTTTTTTTTTTTGCATGCTAACTTAAAATTTTTTGCTGTGTTTTTTTTCGGGACACATAGAGCTAGTAAAAAAGTTATAAAAGTTAAATTTTTCTTTAATTTTTATTATTATCTGGGGTTAAAAGTGGAAAAAAGTAGGGTTTTTTTTCCGTAATTTATGGTATTTTTACAATTTTCAAATGAATTCAAAATTAACATTTTTAATTAATTTAGATTTGGTTGTTTTGATATATAATATGTATAGTCTTTGGCAAACGAGGCGACTATGGCAGTGTTTTATTCAGTGGGGAAATGTCATTGGTTTTTTTATGAATATTTATTAATATTTTGTGTATCCCAGAACATTTTTTTCTTTGCTTTTTTTCTTTTACTTTGTTCTTTATGTTTTACAAGTTTTCCCCTGTAACTGAGGCATCTATAAGGCCCCTTCCACACTAGCGAGTGTGATGCGATGAACTCGCATCACACTCGCAACGCAAGCTGCTGGGACCGCACGGCCCGAACCCTGCACCGCGGGAGTGAACTGACATGCTGAGTTCACTCCCGCGGTGCAGCGTTCGGGCCGTGCGTTCCTGGCAGCTTGCGTTGCGAGTGTGATGCGAGTTCATCGCATCACACTCGCTAGTGTGGTAGGGGCCTAAGAGCCCCATTAACAGAGGAAAACCACCACTTTTGACTGGGGATTGTGATCAGAGCTGGACTGGGTCTAATTAAGACCCAGCAGTTAAGTGACCGCAGAGTCTATAGAGCTGGCTCTGTTCCTCTATGCATCGTGCTCCTTCAGACCGATAATAAGGAGAGAATAAACCGTGTCCTATTCCTGGGACTAGCGTGGGAGCGGTTGAAAACTGCAGTGACGTCTAAAGTCAGAGGGTGGTCCGAGAGGAGTTAAAAAAACAGTCCCTAGTCATGTGATGTCACACAGGTGCATGGTTCGTTAGTATCACACAGCTCTGACTACTCCCTGTGATATAACGAGCCGTACCCCTGTGTAGCTGTTCATTGCTGTGTAAATCCAGGGATGTAAAGCATTAAGCTATTGGCTCTGTGTCCCTCTTGTGGCTGTCTTATTGTTTTTTAAATAAAGCTCCAACTTTCTTTTATTATGAAATATGCCATATTATTATGTTTCTGTCATATGTGTTATTGTTGTAGGCTTTGTGCAGTGCAGTGACTAAACCTGACATACTGGAAACCATGACGTTAGTGTTTAGTGGGGCTGATGTTATGTGCACTACTGGGGATGCTCTTGATAGCACTCCCTACCTTCTAGCAAAAAGGGCCGGGCAACGCTTACAGATGGAATTTCTACACCACAACAAATTCTCAGGTATACAGTTTCACACCTTCATGTGGGTTAAAATAAATAATTTTTTGTTTCACCCTTCAATAATTAATGATTAATGAGGCTGACATAGATGTAGTCTAGCAGGACCAATGTAGAGGGAGTCTTGTAAATAAATTCAACTATTCTTTTAGTTACTTTTCTTTTAACTTTCTTGTTAAATGTAACATTTAAAAAACTTTTACAAATGATTAAATATAAATAAGGTACAACATGAATCTAATAAGCAAAGGATATAATCAGATCTGTTACAAAATCATTAGCTGTATCCAGGTGTATTTTAAAACAGAAAACCAATGCAGCTTTTTACTTTTTAGATTACAAATCATCCTATGATCTTCTGGACAATGGAAGCAATCCAAATATGTCCTATTGTGGATTCTTGTATAAAGCATCTTCAAGCTCTTCAAAGATGTCAGCTAACCGAAAAATAAAAGAAGGTAAAATGTATCATCTTGTGTATATGATAATACAGAGGAACAGGAAGAATATGTCTTTATTAATATACAAATCTAATAATGTTATAAGTCACAACATAAAACTGTACTAAAATTATAAATAATGGGGCAGATTTACTTACCCGGTCCATTCGCGATCCAGCGGCGCGTTCTCTGCGCTGGATTCGGGTCCGGACGGGATTTATTAAAGCAGTTCCTCCGACGTCCACCAGGTGGCGCTGCTGCGCTGAAGTTCCCTGGAACGCACTGGAATACACCACGCCCGGCTGAGTGAAGGTAAGTGCAATGCGGCAGTTTTTCCGAATCCGTCGGGTTTTCGTTCAGCCACGTCCCCGATTTCCGTCACGTGCATGCCATCGCCGATGCACCACAATCCGATCGCATGCGCCAAAATCCCGGGTCAATTCAGGGGAAATCGGCGCAAATCGCAAATATTCGGGTAACACGTTGGGAAAACGCGAATCGGGCCCTTAGTAAATGACCCCCCATATTGTTAAGATTAGGTTTTATTTCATTCTTCTAACCATCTGAGTAAAAGAGGTGCAGGCCCTAAGCTGATTGCCAGACCTTGCACTAAACCATAGGCAGCAACAGGTAGACGTTCACTATTAATAGTGCTTACAACATAGGAAAAATGAAAGAGAGAGGGAGAAAACAAAACAAGGGTCACCAGCACTACAATAGCACTACATACAGCCCTGGGTGAACTGAGAAATAGATATTTAAAGAGTTCTTGGACGCTGCCCAGGAAGCTGACTGGGCAACAGCACTACAAGTAGTAGGAGACCAGTATAACGAATCCTGAATGCAATGAGTATTAAATATTTATGGAGTACCTGGATGCTTCCCTGGTATCTGATTGGATTGGCTCACACTTACAGTACTAAGTTTACAGAAAAGACTGTCAATCACAGACAGCCTCAAGCTGTGGTTCACAAGCCCATAACTGTGCAGCAAGTGCACTTGCCCATTCAGTGAGTTTTGACACCATCATTTAAAAAAAATTGCATAGAAGATAAAAGTTAGACAGTGCAAAGTCTCTGCTGGTATCTCCCATAATTATAATAACACTACCCACTAAGTGAATGAAGTGGAAGGTTCAAGCATGTGTCCTGGTGCTCCAATCAATGTTATGGCAGGGTCGGGAATTGCTGAGCACAGCTCTGTACCATCTCCATAACTTTCACTTATTATCTATTGGAAAGCCAGAGATAGCTGAGAATTGTGCTCTGCAACTTCTGGTTCTTCCATATTATTAAATAAAGGAGCAGGATGAACGTTCAACCTGCCAACGGAATCAATTTGTGAGAACGGGACCCTGTGAACTGCAGAGGTCCTTTCTCATGACTGTTGGGGGTCCCTCCCCCTGTGGATAAAGAAATCTGTTATAGTTCAAGACTGTGGGGCAGATTTACTTACCCGGTCCATTTGCGATCCAGCGGCGCGTTCTCTGTGGAGGATTCAGGTCTTCCGGCGATTCACTAAGGTAGTTCCCCTGATGTCCACTAGGAGTTGCTGCTGCGCTTAATTCCGTCGGAGTTTACTGAAGTTCACCAAGCCAGGCCGGGTGTAGGTAAGTGCGTGTCAAGCAACACAATTTTTTTTTTAATACGGTGGTTTCTCCGAATCCGACGTGCGCCAAAATCCTGGGGCAATTAAGGGAAAATAGGCGCAAAATAGTAACATTCGGGTAACGCAACGTAAAAACGTGATTCGGGCCCTTAGTAAATGACCCGATGTATTCTGTACACCAATATGTATTATTTGGCTTTGCATAAAATACATCAAAATTTTGTTGCAACCTGCTGCTCCAGTTTTCAGACAAATTGTGACAATTTGGCAAACTCTGTGCAGCGCTGCATAATCTGTGTGTGCTATAATAAAGGACATATTATTAATAAAGTTTAAAATGCTTAGAAAATCTTGTCTTGTAATGCAGACTTCAATTCCATTTTGCTCATATAAACCAGCCTTAAAAGGAATAATAATAAATTATTTTTTACCCATCTCTGTATCCCTGTCCCCAATGGTGCTCACAATCTAATCAACCTACCAGTATGTTTTGGAGTGTGGGAGGAAACCAGAGGACTCAGAGGAAACCCACACAAACACGGAGAGAACATACAAACTCTTTGCAGATGTTGAGCCTGGGACTTGAACTCAGGACCCCACCACTGCAAGGCTGTAATGCTAACCACTGAGCATAGCTTAGGCTCCAGGGATGCAATTGCCAATGGCATCTAAGTTTTTAGAGTCACTACCATTATTGTTACCAATTAATGCATTATAGTGCTATTGTATTCCAGCATGTATGTGTCATACGTACACACTGCTCAGTTTAGTAAAGCAGAATTAGAGGGCATCTACCACCAGCATGAAGGGTCATATGCAAATGAGCCTGAGGGGCTCCAGCTCGAGGGCATCTACCACCAGCATGAAGGGCCATATGCAAATGAGCCTGAGGGGCTCGAGCTGGAGCCCCTCAGGTTCATTTGCATACAGTCTTTCCTCCGGGTGGTGCAGAAAAAAAATATGTTGCAGTATTTCAGGCAGGAGAAAATGAGGGTATGTACTTGATTTTTTATAGACTACAGAATACAGAAAATTACACTTTGGTAAATATACAAGATGTTTGAAAAACAAAAACACTATGATACTTTTTAATAAAAGAAAACATATTGTATTTTGAATTTCTGTCAATTTAGAAATGAAAAAATGGTGGTGTACCATAGAAAGCAGTCTCCTAAGCTATTACGAAGATGAAAATCATTCTGTTCCAGAAGGATTTATTGATTTAAGTGAAGCTGTGTGTTTGGAAGTCCATTCAGAAGAGTTTATGCTTAATGCAAGGTATGCACAGGGATCAATTTTTCATTGTTAATCTATCTACAGAAATTTCGTTTTTTACATCAGTTCAATTTAAAATGTATCAAATTTGTCAGCTATAAATACCGTATATCCTGTATCTCAGGAGGAGAGTATAAGAAGGGTCAGGAAAAGTCGCCTTAACAAAGAATCTGAATGGACGATTTACTTTAAAGGGGTTTTCTGGCAATTGAAAGACATGGCTGCTTTCTTCCCGAAACAGCTCCTCTCCTGACCATGTGTAGGGTGTGGTATTGCAACTAAATTCCATTAATTTCTAGACGGATGAGCTGCAAAACCAGCACAAACCATGTGTGGAGCTACAGTTTAAGGCTACAGTTAAAAAAAACTGTGTCAGGCTAAGGAAATCTTAAAAATCAATATTACAAGTAATATTAAATCAGTAAATTATTATAATTTTTTAATAAATATATCTAATATTCTTTGGGACAGAATTTTTTTCCATGTTTCCCTATTAGAGATGAGCGAACATGCTCGTCCGAGCTTGATGCTCGGTCGAGCATTAGGGTACTCGAAACTGCTCGTTGCTCGGACGAATACTTCGCCCGCTCGAGAAAATGGCAGCTCCCGCCGTTTTGCTTTTTGGCGGCCAGAAACAGAGCCAATCACAAGCCAGGAGACTCTGCACTCCACCCAGCATGACGTGGTACCCTTACACGTCGATAGCAGTGGTTGGCTGGCCAGATCAGGTGACCCTGGGATAGACTAGCCGCTGCCCGCGCTGCTCGGATCATTCTGTGTCTGGATGCCGCTAGGGAGAGAGCTGCTGCTGGTCAGGGAAAGCGTTAGGGTGTTCTATTAGCTTACTGTTAGGCAGGAGTGATTCTCAAAGAACCCAACAGCCCTTCTTAGGGCTACAATAACGTTCTACTTTTTTTATTTTAATTTGCATCTAGTACCATTTTGTGAGGAATTAGCAGGGGGACTTGCTACCGTTGTGTTTAGCTCTTAGTGGCACACATATCCATAGCAAAGACCGAAGTGGGAAAATTTAGTAGGGGTTGGATTTCAATTAGGCACTAACTCAGTGTCATCTCATCTGGCATAGTAGTGTGCTTTGATACTTGGCTAGAAAATAGCCATAGGAGAATACAAAGAGCTTACTTACGCATACAGTAGCGTTCTATATATTTGATTTCTGGTTGATCTGCTGGTGGCTGTACTTTCTGCAGTGCATGTACTAGCCAATTCTGAGCAATTTGTAGTGAGACTTGCGACCGCTGTGTTCTGCGCTTAGTGACGCACATATCCATAGCAAAGACCGAAGTGGGAAAATTTAGTAGGGGTTGGATTTCAATTAGGCACTAACTCAGTGTCATCTCATCTGGCATAGTAGTGTGCTTTGATACTTGGCTAGAAAATAGCCATAGGAGAATACAAAGAGCTTACTTACGCATACAGTAGCGTTCTATATATTTGATTTCTGGTTGATCTGCTGGTGGCTGTACTTTCTGCAGTGCATGTACTAGCCAATTCTGAGCAATTTGTAGTGAGACTTGCGACCGCTGTGTTCTGCGCTTAGTGACGCACATATCCATAGCAAAGACCGAAGTGGGAAAATTTAGTAGGGGTTGGATTTCAATTAGGCACTAACTCAGTGTCATCTCATCTGGCATAGTAGTGTGCTTTGATACTTGGCTAGAAAATAGCCATAGCAATAGGATAGCATTGTTTGGTTTTAAAAACTCAAAAAAAAACAAAAAACACAAAAAAAAAAAAAAAACACAAAAAAAACAAAAAAAAGTAAAAAAAAAAATAAAGTTATAACTCTCATTTTAAAAATGTTTAACCCGAGGGCTAGGGGTAGAGGACGAGGGCGGGGACGTGGGCGTCCAACTACTGCAGGGGTCAGAGGCCGTGGTCCTGGGCGGGGTGAGACACCACCTGCTGATGAGGGAGCAGGGGAACGCCGCAGAGCTACACTCCCTAGGTTCATGTCTGAAGTTACTGGGACTCGTGGTAGAGCACTGTTGAGGCCAGAACAGTGCGAACAGGTGATGTCGTGGATTGCTGACAATGCTTCGAGCAATTTGTCCACCACCAGTCAGTCTTCCACGCAGTCCACCCATGTCACCGAAATCGCCACTCCTCCAGCTCCTGCACCTCAGCCTCCTCCCCCCCAGTCTGCCCCCTCCCAGGAAAATTTGGCATTTGAACCGGCATACTCTGAGGAACTGTTTTCTGGACCCTTCCCACAGTCACAAACCACTTGTCCGGTTGCTGCTGAGCAATTTTCCGATGCCCAGGTTTTCCAACAGTCACAGTCTGTGGGTGATGATGACCTTCTTGACGTAGTGGAAGTGTGTAAAGAGGTGTCCGACGATGAGGAGACACGGTTGTCAGACAGTGGGGAAGTTGTTGTCAGGGCAGGAAGTCCGAGGGGGGAGCAGACTGAGGGATCGGAGGATGATGAGGTGACAGACCCAAGCTGGGTTGAGAGGCCGGGTGAACACAGTGCTTCTGAGACGGAGGAGAGTCCTCGACCAGAACAGGTTGGAAGAGGCAGTGGTGGGGCCAGACGGAGAGGCAGGGCCAGAGCTGGTGCATCAGCGCCAAATGTGTCAACTAGTGAAGCTCCCGTGGCGAGGGCTCCTGCGGCGAGGGCTAGATCTTCAGAAGTCTGGAGGTTCTTTAAGGAAACACCGGATGACCGACGGACTGTGGTGTGCAACATTTGCCAAACCAGGCTCAGCAGGGGTTCCACCACTACTAGCTTAACTACCACCAGTATGCGCAGGCATATGAATGCTAAACACCCCACTCAGTGGCAACAAGCCCGTTCACCTCCGGCCGTGCACACCACTGCTCCTTCCCCTGTGTCAGCTGCTAGTCAGCCCCCTGCCCAGGACCCTGCCACAAAAACCCCATCGTCGCCTCCACGATCCTCCACAGCATCCACCAGCGTTCAGCTCTCCATACCCCAGACGCTGGAGCGGAAACGCAAATATAGTGCAACCCACCCGCACGCCCAAGCCCTTAATGTGCACATCTCCAGATTGCTTAGCCTGGAGATGCTGCCCTATAGGCTAGTAGAGACCGAGGCCTTTCGCAACCTCATGGCGGCGGCCGCCCCTCGGTATTCGGTCCCCAGCCGCCACTACTTTTCCCGATGTGCCGTCCCAGCCCTGCACCAGCACGTGTCAGACAACATCATCCGTGCCCTGACCAACGCCGTTTCTGACAAGGTCCACCTGACCACGGACACGTGGACGAGTGCTGCCGGGCAGGGCCACTATATATCGCTGACGGCACATTGGGTTAACTTGGTGGAGGCTGGGACCGAGTCTGACACTGGGGCTGCTCATATACTGCCGACGCCGAGGATTGCGGGGCCTACCTCGGTCCAGGTGTTTCAGGCCTACTATGCCTCCTCCTCCTCCCACCCCTCCTCCACCTCCTCCTCCGAACTACCATCCGTGGGCACGGCGCCATCAGTCGGTAGCTCTAGGCACAGCAGCAGTGCCGTCGCTAAGCGACAGCAGGCGGTGCTCAAACTGCTGAGCCTAGGCGACAAAAGGCACACCGCCCAAGAGCTATTACAGGGCATCACGGCGCAGACTGATCTGTGGCTGGCACCGCTGAACCTCAAGCCGGGAATGGTTGTGTGTGACAACGGCCGTAACCTGGTGGCGGCTCTGCAACTCGGCAGACTGACACATGTGCCATGCCTGGCCCATGTGTTAAATCTGATAGTTCAGCGTTTCCTCAAGACATACCCCAATCTGTCTGATTTGCTCACGAAGGTGCGCCGCATCTGTGCGCATTTCAGGAAGTCCAGCCCAGATGCTGCCACTCTCAGGGCAGCGCAGCGCCGCCTCCAACTGCCCGCTCACCGACTGTTGTGCGACGTGCCCACGAGGTGGAATTCAACACTGACCATGTTATCCAGAGTTTACCAGCAGCGCAGAGCGATTGTAGACTGCCAGATGTCAACTTCCACCAGAACTGGTAGTCAGGTCAGTCAGCTTCCTCAAGTCTACAATGAGGAGTGGACGTGGATGTCTGATATCTGTCAGGTGCTGAGTAACTTTGAGGAGTCAACACAGATGGTCAGTGGCGATGCCGCCATCATCAGCCTCACCATCCCGCTGCTTGGCCTGTTGAAAAACTCTCTGGTCAGCATGAAGTCGGAAGCTTTGCGCTCGTCACAAGAGACAGGGGAAGAATATTCCCTTGTTGATAGCCAAAGCACCCTCAGGTCTGTTTCTCAGCGCATATCGGAGGAGGTGGAGGTGGAGGAGGATGAGGAGGAAGAGGAGGAGAATGTTGGTGAGACACAAGAGGGGACCATTGTTGAGTCCTTTACTGTTCAGCGTGTATGGGCAGAAGAAGAGGAGTTGGAGGAGTTGGAGGAGGAAATGGACAGTCAGGCCAGTGAGGGGAGTGAATTCTTACGCGTTGGTACTCTGGCGCATATGGCAGATTTCATGCTAGGCTGCCTATCCCGTGACCCTCGCGTTCAAAGAATTTATTCCAGCACCGATTACTGGGTGTTCACTCTCCTGGACCCACGGTACAAGCAAAATCTTTCCACTCTCATCCCTGCAGAGGAAAGGAGTGTGAGAATGCATGAATACCAGCAGGCCCTGGTGCACAAGCTGAAACAGTATTTCCCTTCTGACAGCGCTAGCGGCAGAGTGCGTAGTTCTGCGGGACAAGTAGCGAGGGAGAGTAGGCGAGCAGGCAGCTTGTCCAGCACTGGCAAGGGTACGCTTTACAAGGCTTTTGCCAGCTTTATGTCACCCCAGCAAGACACTGTCACCTGTCCCCAGTCTCGGCAGAGTAGGGCTGATCTTTACAGAAAGATGGTGAGGGAGTACGTAGCTGACCATACCATCGTCCTAAATGATCACACAGCTCCCTACAACTACTGGGTTTCAAAGCTGGACATGTGGCACGAACTGGCGCTGTACGCCTTGGAGGTTCTTGCCTGCCCTGCCGCTAGCGTCTTGTCCGAGCGGGTTTTCAGTGCAGCTGGTGGCATCATCACCGATAAGCGTACACGCCTGTCGACTGACAGCGCTGACAGGCTGACGCTTATTAAAATGAATAAAGGCTGGATTTCTCAGAATTTCCAATCTCCACCAGGTGAAGGAAGCTCAACCTGAATAATTGATCCACTCCTCCTCCTCCTCATTTTCCTCCTTCTCCTCCTCTTTGTACAGTAAAGCAGAGGAAAATGGCTATTTTTTGACAGGGCCCACTGGCTCTTGCTATAGTACTTCATGCATTTAATTTTTCTGGAGGGCCACCTACCCGGTCCTCTGTTTGAAACAATTTTTGTGAGTGCCACATACAGGCACTCAATCTATTCCATTTTACTGCAGGGCCACCTACCTGCTCCTCTGGTTTGAAACATTTTTGGGACTGCCACATACAGGCACTCAATCTATTCCATTTTACTGGAGGGCCACCTACCTGCTCCTCTGGTTTGAAAAATTTTTGGGACTGCCACATACAGGCACTCAATCTATTCCATTTTACTGCAGGGCCACCTACCTGCTCCTCTGGTTTGAAACATTTTTGGGACTGCCACATACAGGCACTCAATCTATTCCATTTTACTGCAGGGCCACCTACCTGCTCCTCTGGTTTGAAACATTTTTGGGACTGCCACATACAGGCACTCAATCTATTCCATTTTACTGGAGGGCCACCTACCTGCTCCTCTGGTTTGAAAAATTTTTGGGACTGCCACATACAGGCACTCAATCTATTCCATTTTACTGCAGGGCCACCTACCTGCTCCTCTGGTTTGAAACATTTTTGGGACTGCCACATACAGGCACTCAATCTATTCCATTTTACTGGAGGGCCACCTACCTGCTCCTCTGGTTTGAAAAATGTTTGGGACTGCCACATACAGGCACTATCCAAATTAAATTGTCTCCATAGCAGCCTCCACACGTTGTCTCCATTGCTACCTCCAAAAGTCGTCCATATAGCTGCCTCCATACATCGTCCCTTTATCAAACGAGGTGTGTCAGGCAGAAATTTGGGTTGTTTTCATGGATTCCACATCAAAGTTGTTAACTTTGTCGCCACCCTGCTGTGTTATCCACAAAATATACTGGCAAACTTTTACCATTTAGGGATATTATTTCAGCGCTTCTTGCGCATCTGTTTACATTCCCCTCACCCGGCATATCCTAAACTTATAAGAACGCTACTACACTTGATCTTATACAAAAGGTTCTTAGAAGTGCTGTTTGGGGAGTAGCCTAGAGACAGGGGCTTGAATTGGCGAAAGCTCGCCTGGCAGCGGAGCGCCAGCTCCATGCGCATCATGCGCTTCTTGCGCATCTGTTTACATTCCCCTCACCCGGCATATCCTAAACTTATAAGAACGCTACTACACTTGATCTTATACAAAAGGTTCTTAGAAGTGCTGTTTGGGGAGTAGCCTAGAGACAGGGGCTTGAATTGGCGAAAGCTCGCCTGGCAGCGGAGCGCCAGCTCCATGCGCATCATGCGCTTCTTGCGCATCTGTTTACATTCCCCTCACCCGGCATATCCTAAACTTATAAGAACGCTACTACACTTGATCTTATACAAAAGGTTCTTAGAAGTGCTGTTTGGGGAGTAGCCTAGAGACAGGGGCTTGAATTGGCGAAAGCTCGCCTGGCAGCGGAGCGCCAGCTCCATGCGCATCATGCGCTTCTTGCGCATCTGTTTACATTCCCCTCACCCGCCATATCCCAAACTTATAAGAACGCTACTACACTTAACTTGGTGCAGGCTGGGACCGAGTCTGACCCTGGGGCTGGTCATATACTGCCGACGCAGAGAATTGCGGGGCCTACCTCGGTCCAGGTCTCAAAGGCCTACTATACCTCCTCCCACCCCTCCTCCACCTCCTCCTCCTCCGAATTACCATCCGTGGGCATGGCGCCATCAGTCGGTAGCTCTAGGCACAGCAGCAGTGCCGTCGCTAAGCGACAGCAGACGGTGCTGAAACTGCTGAGCCTAGGCGATAAAAGGCACACCGCCCAAGAGCTATTACAGGGCATTCCACATCAAAGTTGTTAACTTTGTCGCCACCCTGCTGTGTAATCCACAAAATATACTTGCAAACTTTTACCATTTAGGGATATTATTTCAGCGCTTCTTGCGCATCTGTTTACATTCCCCTCACCCGCCATATCCTAAACTTATAAGAACGCTACTACACTTGATCTTATACAAAAGGTTCTTAGAAGTGCTGTTTGGGGAGTAGCCTAGAGACAGGGGCTTGGATTGGCAAAAGCTCGCCTGGCTGCAGAGCGCCAGCTCCATCCCAAGATCCAACTAACATAGTTGCAGCACCTTTAATCTACTACTAGTTCACTGCCTCCATAATAATAATAATAATAATCTTTATTTATATAGCGCCATCATATTCCGTAGCGCTTTACAAATCATAGGAAACAAATACAAATGTATTGTAACAGAGCACAACATTTGTATGGAACAACAGGAGTGAGGTCCCTGCTCGCCAGAGCTTACGGTTTATGAAGATGATGGGGTAACACGAGGTAAAAGAATATTTAACGGTCAAGCCATTCTTCTTAGGGAATAGAACAAAATATAATAAATGGAATTGCTGTCGCTTGAACCACTCAGCCGTCATCTTATATACCAGGTCCAGGGTGAATGGGACTGCAGAGAAGTCTGGTGCCTGTTGGTTGCTGGATAACAGATGGGAGGACGACACAGGACGGGTTAGTAGAAGAGTTAAAACTTCATGCAGTTAATGAGTGTTATAGGCTTGCCTAAAGAAATGGGTTTTAAGAGCACGTTTGAAACTTTGGAGGTTAGGTATTAGTCTGATAGTCCAGGGCAGAGCATTCCATAGAATTGGTGCAGCTCTAGAGAAGTCTTGGAGACGCGAGTGGGAGGTCCGCACTAGGGTAGAGGTTAATCTAAGATCACTGGCGGATCTAAGAGCACGGGTTGGGCGATAGACTGAGATAAGAGAGGAGAGGTAGGGGGGTGCAGCATTATACAGAGCTTTATGGATGAGGGTTATTATTATTTTAAACTGTATTCGAAAGGAGACTGGCAGCCAGTGCAGCGACTGGCATGAACTGTAAGCATACATGGTCCCCTTATCAAACGAGCTGTGTCAGGCAGAATTTTGGGTTGTTTTCATGGCTTCCATGTTAACTTTGTCGCCACCCTGCTGTGTAATCCACAAAATATACTGGCAAACTTTTATCATGTACCGATATTATTTGAGCGCTTCTTGCTCACCTCCTTTGGTTCCTCTCTGACACCCATTGGTTTGAAGCCTGAGTCCAATTAGGGTATGTCGCCATGCCACTCTCTAGCCTGCTGCCGCTGCCTCTGCCTCTGCATGCCGTCCCCTATAGTGTCAGGGTCAATTATTGGATGTTTTACATGCTATCTAGCTTCATTCTGTCACTCTGTCATGGCCATGCTGTTGCCCATAATTTCGGCATAATGGTGCGATTAAGCAGCCTCAGAGGCATCCATGCATGCTGCCCCTGCTGTTTCCTGTCCATTTCCGTGGTGTTTCCATCCTTTTCTGAGGTTCCCAGGTGTTTGGCCAAGCTTCCCTGTGCAGAGCCTTGGTCCCCTTGAAAAATGCTCGAGTCTCCCATTGACTTCAATGGGGTTCGTTATTCGAGACGAGCACTCGAGCATCGGGAAAAGTTCGTCTCGAATAACGAGTACCCGAGCATTTTAGTGTTCGCTCATCTCTATTCCCTATGTATGAAAATTAAATATCACCAGATAACTGCTATCTTATAAGTACAATCTTGAAAACATGAAAAGCTGGACGCCTTATGTCTTTACTTGGTATTGACTTCAATTAGAAGTCAATGTATTTCAGTGTAGGAAACTGGGCAAAAGTAAAGAGTAAATACCTTTTTCTTACAGATAAACTTATGCTGGTGACATGGTGACAAGGTCCATGGCAAACATTGGGAGTTCAGTTTCCCACACACAAAGCCAGACTTTGCTGGTGTTAAAGGAAATCAACCAGTGTAAAAAAAACACCTTGACACCTTCATCACCTAGAAAAGAATCTTATAATTAGCCATACGAAGCACAGGGACAAGCGTGAATTCACCCCTCTCACGTGACGTCACTTCCCTCTTCCAGCATGGGAGAGGGAAATGTTCCGGGTGTGCATAATTAGCAGCCCTAAGCCCCAGACAGTTTATTTTCTAGGTGATCCTGGTGTGTCAAGACTAGTGGAGGGCAGCGCCGGGATTAAGATGAAAAGGAGCGGGAGTGAGTATCTGTAGTTTTTTTGAACTTTGTTACACTGGTTGATTTCCTTTAAAAGCAAGCTGCCATTTTTCCTAGGATCCTTGATCACCGACGACATCACAAGAACAACAATCCAAAGAAAAATGGCAGTGGTCATGTATCACGAGTATATAAATGCCCCCACTGACATTTAAAAAGGTTAACAGCCCCAAGTGGTGGCGGCACCGATGACCAAGTCACCGGTGAGACTTTCAGGATAGGGTTTGACGAACTTGGTAAACCTGAACCAGAAAGAATCACTCATCCCTACTCATGGACCCTTCTGTAGAATTAACTTTGTCATGACAATGCATCGGCACCCTGCATTTGCATTTAAGGGTGCTTATATGATCTAGACTATAGAAAAACTTTACAAACTAACCCTATTTGGTTGTGGCAACGACCATTGTTTTTTAGACATAGACAATCTAGAGAAGATTGTCAGCTGTATGAAACAAGGCACACCTGCTCTAGATGACAGTCTATTTAGCATATTAGATCAAGACTTTTTTAAGGATTTTAATCATAAAAGGGTCACCTTTCTTGTACTAAATTATTCTATTTCATTTGCTGTAAAACCCAAAAGAATACCCAAATTTGTTGACTTCATTCATATATACATGTTCCTGCATAAAATACATCAAGTCCGAACACAATCTCCCTGATTACTAAATGTTTCCTTTTATTTTTTCAATCATTTGTTCCTCCCTTTAAATTATAAATTCAAATATTCCAAGCCAAACCTGCTACTTTAACGCCAACACGTCTTGTTCTCGATATTATGTTGCTGCCGCATGTCAACGCGAGCTGCTTCAATAACTTGATTTCAGCACACCTCTTCTGGAATAAATTGTTTTGATAGTGACACAATAAAGTTAATGTTGAAATGTGCAGCACATTGAGTGCAGACCAACACAATTTTTCAGTAGGTATAATTGTATGTGAAAACCTTACCATTTTCTACAACCAGTCATTTCATTACTTTGGGCAGGTATGTTAAAAGTTTATAAATTTTGGGTTGTCAGGCTGATTTTTGCACAGAAAATTCATTTAATGATGGCCTTGGGTGGGGGAGGGGAAATGAGAATAAAATAACTTATTTTTCTGTCAAATTTTGTTGAGTGATAATGTAGAAAAATATATTTTTAATACAAAAAAACTTGTAGTGAAGTGTGAATAGAACTTTGAAATGTTCTTTTAAATTCCCTATTTTATTTGCTATGCTATTTTTTATATTTCCTATTTTAATATGCTATTTTATATGATATGCTATTTTTTATATTCCCTATTTTAATATGCTATATCATATG
Source organism: Engystomops pustulosus (assembly GCF_040894005.1). Taxonomy (NCBI): domain Eukaryota; kingdom Metazoa; phylum Chordata; class Amphibia; order Anura; family Leptodactylidae; genus Engystomops; species Engystomops pustulosus. The sequence goes on from NC_092411.1 coordinate 257,397,908, forward strand.
CTATATGAAGAGGACACATTGTTATCAACTTCTTTTTTTTTCAAATCTTTAAAAAAAATCTTAAGCATGCCACCTCTTGAAATTTAGATGAAAATCGTCTCCCATTTGTTGCCATCTATATTGAAGACTCTATTAGAACCCCGATCATGGTAAAGCATGCTGCGTTATGTTTTTGCCAAGACATGAAGAATTCATTGTCTTTTTTATGGTCTGTAAGATCCCTCTGGCTCTGGTGGTCTCCAACAGAGAAAAACTATTGAAATGATTAATGGAATTGTGACAGAGCCTAAAAGACAAATATAAGTTAGGTTCCCCACAGCATATGAATAAACACTAAAATATAGACCCCGTCTACTCTACTAGGACATGTGGAAAAGTTGCAAAAAATTATCTGTACAAAAATCGGCAACTTTATACTTCTACCATTTAGAAGAAAGGTAGTAAAAAATCTCCAATAAGGCACATGTGTCATAACTCTGACTTTGTGCTGTTGCTTTATTTTTTTGGGGGGAGGAGTTCTGCTGGTCAGATGTATCTCAGTGTTTTTCCCTTATTTATACATGTGGCATTTTAGGAGTTTAGGTCTGTAGTGACTTCCCTATTCCTGGTGGGAAGTAACCGTGGATTTAGACTAAAATCTGTGACTTTTTAAAGACTTTTTTTAAACAGTTGCAAATTTGAAATTGGTTGAACGTTACAGAAAACTTAACTTTGAAGGGAGTTTGCCTTATGTGGAAAAAAAGTTGCCAGAGTGCTCAAGCACTATGAAAAGCTGCCAAAAAGAAAGAAAAGCCAAGACAAGAATTAAATATGTGTTCCGAAACAGGAACACTAAGTATATAATAGAAAACTATTTGTGAACAATGTTCAGGGATTTATAATTCCATTGTTATCCTATGTCAATTGTTGTTGTAAAGCAATGGGGGTCATTTATTAAGGGCCGTGCAGCTGCGCTGGCTTTCATGCAACACAAATTAGGAATGTGCCGTCAGATAGTCTGACTGATTCGGACCGAGCGCCATATTTAACTTTCAAATTGTATCGCAAGCCCAAGCACTTAGATGCACCATCACTGAAAACAGGGTGAACTCTGTCGGACCTGAACAGGAAAGCGGCACATTCATGACTTCGGGAGTACCATCTTAGTGAATCACCGACACGGTGCATTATAGTTGGCCAATGTACTTTCAGTGAACTTCAGTGACCCTGTAAGTAAATGTTCACCAATAGCTCTACCTGTCCAATTACATCTGAGAGCCTAATCGTAAATTTTAGGGACACAAACCGGATCATTTGAATGATTCGTGTTGCATTGCAGCAACTGAAAAATGTGTCTGTACAACAATACATGTAAATCCAGTGTTTATTACTATAATTTACTTTTCCACATGGGGTTTTTTCCCTTTCTGTTTCATAACCTTTAACTCAACTTTATTGTATTGTTTAAAAGGTTTTTTATTATATCAATAAATAGTGACATTAATATCACCACTAAACTTTTATTGTATTCCCATAAAATCAAGTGTGGTGAAACTGTAATTTTAAGAAATTACAGTACACACAGGCACAGTGGCATTTTGTACCATTAACATCCCTGAGGAGACACCATTGTTATGCACAAATATTAGAAGTCCTATTGTATGGAAAAGCATTTTTCATATTCATTTAAATCTGTGGATGAAACCTCTTTATGTAGAACTGCATCATCTAAATTACAGTAGGAGAAACAGTTTTCACATACTCATTTGATCACAGGGATTTACAGTACACTCCTATCTGTTATTTCAACATGTTTTCATCTTAAACCTCAACAATTTTATTTAAAGGGAAATGGTTGCATTTAATGGGATGTGTTGAGGGAGGCCGGGTTGGCTTAGAGATGTACACCAAAAAATTTGTCAAGAATTTAATAAATTTGGCACAATTTACTTGAGTATCAGATCAACAGCCTCCCTGTGGTGGGGTTTGTCTCAGGTGCCAATTAGAACGAGGGACTGCAGTCGTCTGCAGGGGTGGCATACAGTCAATCTATCTGTCAGTTTAATAAATGTGTGCCTGTTCTTACTGGCTCCCTTGTGATCTTCTGAAATGTGATGCTGACTTTGTGAACTGTGCCTTGACTGCTCTTTTGTCTTACAATTTTGTACCTCACCACCAGCTTGGTTTGTTAGATGTTGACTTCTTGTCTGTCTTCTGTCTGTAAGTTTTCAATACTGTGAAGTTTATGGACCATCAAAAGGTCAGCAAGAAGGCACTTTCAGATTTTAAAGAAAGCTCAGGGCCCATGCTTCTTTCCTGCTTTCACAGGTACTGTGCAATATACACACAACACTACCTTACACAATGTATAAATCTATCTCATGACATGCTCCAAAAAGTGCAACATATGCCATAAATCAATGTCATAAATATGTAAAATACAAATAACCACTAATAGCTTGCAAAACAAGATGTCTAAAAACAGGTTGTATCCATCTAGACCAGTTATATTATATTAACTTTTATAAGTAACAGGTTTTCCAACTTCTAATTCAATCCAGTCTGTCTTCCTTATAAATAATAATGTAGTGTAAACCTATTATTAGGTTTGGTGACCAGAATGAGAATTTCAGGATTAAGAATTGTCTTTATATTTTGATTGTGACATGGAAAATTCAGCTAAAAAAACACATTTAAAAAATAATACATTTAAATAGTTCACAATCACAATAGTTAATTTTTTTGTGGAAAATTCCATTAAAACAGTGATTAATGAGGGACTCACTGTCATATCCAGACCTCCACAGTTCTGTACAAAGGAATTGTGACACATAATAAAATTACAAGACTCAATAATTTGTTGACTCTTCTGACCCTGTGTAGACATTGTGAGTAGCAGAAAACATAAAATATTTTCTGATGACATATTTCCTTTAATTAAAATTAGTCCCAGTTGAGGCGTCAATTGTTTTGGATATGAAAGCGGGATATTGATTGACAAGAGCATACCATCAGCTAACAATATGCAGCTCTATAAATTATGAAAAGATCAATCCCTTCCATGTAAACAGCACTGTGATCCACAGTGACCATCTACATTTTGCAACCAATTTTTATATTGCTTTAAAAAAACTTGCGACTTTGCAAAATTCTTAATTAAAATAGTCCTTTGAGGTAATAAATAGGTGCCTGCTACTGCGTTACTTGACAGAAAACAAATCAAAACTCTATGAAAGCTACGTGACTGCCCACGGGTGTTGACATAATGGTTATAACTTAACTTGCCCACATACAGTATAAAAAATAAACATTCCACCTAAGAGGATAACAAAAGAAATTGCATGGTATTTATAAGTGTTCTTATGAAAGACTTTGTAATGGAAGTCCATTGTGGTTCTATAGATATCAAATTTTAGGCAAGAATGAATTTTTTGCACTTTTTTCGGCTGACGGAGCTTCAAATGTTCCTTAAATTTCAGCTAAACCTATTGCAGTAAAAAATATGTAAACAAATCTGAAAACTCAATTATTTGTTGTCGTAATTGGACCAGCCACTCCTTGATTTCTTTAACCCCTTATCACCAACTCTGGTGATATTGAGGTGATTTTGAGATTGTTTTCTCAAGACACATTGTACTTAATGATATTTGTAAAATTTAAGTGATAAGTCTTGCGTTTCATTCTGAAAAAAAGTTACAATTTGCCAAATTTTATCAAAATTATTAATTTTCACAGTTTGAAATGTTCTGCTTTCCAGGCAGATAGTTAAACTACCCCAAAAGCTAGACAACTAACATTTCCGGAATGTCTGCTTTATGTTGGAATGATATTTTATCCATCCTCACCTTTTTCTAGGATGTTATGAGGCTTAGAACTTTAGGTGCAATTTTTCAAATTTTCATGAAAATCGTCAAAACTCACATTTTGAGGGACAACCTTGCTTTCAAGTCACTTTGAACTGACTAAATGATAGTAAAAGCCCATAAAATACCCCACTATAGAAACCACACCCCTCAATGTATGTAAAACAACTTCTATAAAGTCTATTAACCCTTTAAGTGTTTTACATGGGTTAAAAAAAATGGAAGTGCAATTTAGAAACTTTTGAAATTTTTTGGAAAATACATTCATTTAGGCCCAAAATTCCTGACTTCATAATGAATAAAATGCTCTGCAAATTTTGATGCCCAATTTCTCCCGAGTGTACTGATACCCCATATGTTGTTGTAATCTGCTGTATGGGCAGATGGCCGGGTATGGAATGAAAGCAGCGCCATTCACAGCAGATTTGTATTGTAACATTGTATAGGCTATAAAATTTTAATTTCTTTGTTGATGCGTACATATGAGGGCTTATTATTTGCGAGGTGAGATACAATGTGTAGATAATTTATTTTGGGGGTCTATAGCTTATTCATGAGATTTTATTAACTATTCCCGCCTGCCATATTTAAACATAACATTTTATCTGTATTGCCTGGTTCACTGCAATTACAATGATACCTCAGTTAAATAGTTTTTCTTATCTTTGCTCAATTTTACTGAGCAAAACCAATATTGGAGAAAATCACATCTAGTTAAAGGCTTATTTTTTTGCAAAAAGAGTTATTCTTTTCAGTCGTATCAAATTAGGGCACATACCTTTTTTTGATCACTTTTTAGAATATTTTTTTGTGAGCGTATTTAATTAAAAATTGTAGTTTTTATTACATCGCTCACAGAGCAGGTTCAGTATTGTTTTAGATTTATTGTACAGATTGTTACAGACGCGGTGATACCAAATATGTACTTTTTTGTGTGTTTTTGTGTTTTATATATTTTATTTGGATTTTTATAAGTAATTGGGCTAATTAGGGGACTTTGATTTTATTTAATTATCATAAAATGATTTTTACTTTTTTTTAACATTTTTTACATTTTCCAGACTTGGGCTTGAACAAGCATTCATCCTGTCACTTGTTCAAGCCCTTACACTGCAATACACTTTGTACAATGTAAGCATGCTCAATGCACATGCTCAGTTACTTACAGCCGACAGCCAGCAGCCTCAGGCTCACACTGGACCCTGGGGCTGCATCAGGAGGGATCAGATCCCCCGGTAAGCACACCGATTACCATGATTATTTTACATTGTTCCCTAGTAAAAGTATAAACAACTTCCAAAACATCTTCAGAAATTAAGGAATGCAACCAGTGGACTTGACAGGCTAATAAAGGATAGCATCATTGTGAATAAGCATACAAAAAACAGGAGACAAATTTATAGGCTCCACACAACAGAGACAATAAGACATAGTTGAATACACTTAAGACAGTGAGACGAAGGAAGGGGTAAAGGGAAGAGGGGGAAAGGAAAAATGGGGTCAAGGGAATTAGATGTGGATTCTGCTACATCTGTCCAGAAACACAAAACAATTGACGCCAACCCATTAAATGAGCAACTCAATATAGATACTAGTGACCCCCGAAATAGATGATCTCCAGGGTCCTCACAGAGAATTGAACTGTTGTACTGTATCCACCACTAAGCTACTTGATCATTGACAATGATCCAGTTAATTTTCTCTCTGACTTATGCCATGGGTATTGTTGTGCTTTTAGATGCTTGTGCAATGGAGATTCCCAACGTCAGACAAAATCTATGAACTTGTGTTTAGCCTGAGGAATCTCTGGTCTAGTGGCACCCGTGTTACTACCATCTCCAACAGATTGTGAATCATATCCCATACTTCAGACCAGAAGGCTGCCACCATTGGATAGGTCCACCACATGTGGAAAAGCATGCCCTCATCACCACAACTACAGAAGCAAAGCCCATCTGTAAAGCAAGCAATTTGGAGTAATGTAGTTGGGACCATGCACCACTGCATAAGTACCTTGTAACTTGCCTCTACCAAGGAAGTAATGATGTATAACCTAGTTGTGGAATGCCCAAGTCTCTCCATTTAGGTAGTTCCAGTTCCACTCCCAAATCCTCCTCCTATTCCAGAATGTATGGTAATTTACCTGGGGGAGTTACAATGTGTGTATATATTACCAATATTGTACCCCCAAACGCCTTAGAGATATTCTAACAGGGTCAGTTTAGAGATGTTTTCATGTCTAGCGTTCCAGGCCAAGAGAAAGCTCCAAAGCTGGCAATAGCCGTGTTCTTCTGCGGGTGGGAGTGAATGCAATTCCCGAAAATATTCCACTGACCGTAGAGAGTCCTCCATCCAGAAGTCCCTTATATGATAAAACTCCTTGTTCAACTACCTCCGTGCGCCAAAGTATGAAAAAGTTATTGGTGTCAGAAGATGGCAAAATTTTTTTTTTCTTTTTTGTACACATTCGTTTAATTTTTGAAAATGTATTAAAACACAATAAAACCTGTATAAAGAACGTGACGCACGTGCGTTTTTTTTCAATTTTTCCACATTTGGAATTTTTTTTCAGCTTCGCAGTACACGGCATGTTAAAATAAATAACATAACGGGAAAGTAAAATTTTTTACGCACAAAATAAGCCCTCACACAGGTCTGTACACGTAAAAATGAAAAAGTTATGGATTTTTGAATGTAGAGAGCGAGAAATGACCAAAAAAAACCTGCGTCCTTAAGGGGTTAAGCTTAAATTTTTAAATACTATCATAAGGTCCTGGAAGGTAGAGTTGTCATGGAGAGTTTGGCGCATGTGACCCTCAATGTGAAGCCATTTTATGGACAGGAATGGCAGCAGATGAGGTAAAAGACATTTATGAAACCAGGGGCTTTACTAAACATTTCAAGAAAGTGGTGCAGAACTTTTAATAGGTGTATATTGGTAAGTTATCTAATATCCTGCCCCCCCTAATATACATGACAAAAATGCATAAAGTAAAGTGACCCACCCCCTTTAACAATAATGTAGAACATGAAATGCAATTAATAATACGCAATTGTCACAAACAGCAAAGAGATTCAGCTTTAGTAAATGTCACCCGTCACCGCATTTACTTAACATTTTACCTTGAGCATCCATTAGATTTTTTTCCATCTTTTTTTAGTTTTTTTTTTAAACCTAGTGCAGCTATTTTCATCCATTTTCAGTTTCTTGGAAAAAATACATTGCATCTACCCCATACTACAGTCTAAAGGGCAGCAATCAGAATAATTTTCCACTAATGGACGCAATAAAATACTTCTGTTTTCCACCGAACAATAATTAGTTTTAACTAAAATGGATTGCTTTTAGCATGATCAATGGAACGCAGCGAGGGTTGTGTATTTAGCTGCTGTAATTTGTCTGAGAGGCCTTTTAAAACATAACTAAGTGTATTTTAACTTTAGAGGTAATTACAAATATAGCACATGTCAGACTGCCAATTTACTCCAAGGAGCTTGCAGGAAACGACACATAAAACGCTGTCTGAGGTTTGTTTTCCTTGGTATAGAACAAAATGATTTCTTCTTTCTCCGAGCACAATGCAACTTTCGCCTTTTAAATGTTTTATACTATTCATTATTAGCAACATTTTGCATTTTCGGAAATGATGCGTTCGCTATCTCACTAACTCGGTTACATTAATTCTCGCCATCAACTCCCTCCACTCTTCGTACCATTGGAGTGGAAAGAATACCTCCAAAATTGATGGCATTAATCTCTATTACATTTTTATTCTGCCACCGCACTATACACTGGAGTTTCACTGATTGAACACATATTTCTCGGCGTAAAGCTGAAGAAATCTAAACAGCAACGATCATTATATCGAAGATAACGCTTGTTATTAATTTCAATCATTTATATTTATGTATATATAAAAAAAATTAAGTAATATGTCTCTATATCAAAGTTTTCCGCAAGGATAATCTAGCCGTGTTTTTTAAATGAGCGCTACTTTTAAATAGCTTTAGGAAATGAGCTGTAAATCTATAAAATAATTGTATCTGATATATTGCGAGAACAAATAGGCGTTTAGTCGAAGAAGACAAAAAACTTCTAAGTGGTTATTGACTATTTGTGAGCAGAAGCCTAAAGTCTTTACTGGGGATTTAATATAATTGTTTTCAGGACTCTTGGTTAAAAAACTGAAAATTTAAAGGGAACCTACCACCACAAATCTACCTATAAAGGTAGATTGGGTGGTAGGTGGATCATTGGGACGTGAGGATAGCCCTTTTAAGGGCTAATCCTCACGTCCCTGCACTTTTTTGAGAACTTTAATTTGATATTTATTCAAATGTACTTATGTGGCTACCGGGGCGTGGAGTAGCCGCTTATGAGATTACACGAGGCGGCTACTCCACGCCCCGGTAGCCACTTTACTCCTCCTACTCACCCATCTTCGGCGCGCAGCTCCGCGTAGCTGCGCGCCCTCGTCCGGCGAGCCTGCCGTCTGCGCATGCGCAGAAGAGCAGGCCCGCGCCTGTTTCGGAGTTGTGACCGCGCAGGCGCGGGCCTGCTCTTCTGCGCATGCGCAGACGGCAGGCTCGCCGGACGAGGGCGCGCAGCTACGCGGAGCTGCGCGCCGAAGATGGGTGAGTAGGAGGAGTAAAGTGGCTACCGGGGCGTGGAGTAGCCGCCTCGTGTAATCTCATAAGCGGCTACTCCACGCCCCGGTAGCCACATAAGTACATTTGAATAAATATCAAATTAAAGTTCTCAAAAAAGTGCAGGGACGTGAGGATTAGCCCTTAAAAGGGCTATCCTCACGTCCCAATGATCCACCTACCACCCAATCTACCTTTATAGGTAGATTTGTGGTGGTAGGTGCCCTTTAAGGTTGTTGTATATGCGATATAAGCGCCGGTGGTTTCTCTAAATGGGGCTATTTCTCAAGCGTTCAATATATCAGACATTATTAGAAATTTTTCTCCTCACTTACAGATATGAGTAAATATTCTACCAAGGCGTAAAACTGCAAACGCTATTGACAGGAATTCGGCCTCTGGCTATGTTAGATTATGGGATCTAAATACAGTACAACTTTTTTTTATGTTTGCTCTAGGGCCGTATTTACCTTTGAGATCTACTTATTGTCGGAACGTATGTTTCTTTTTGGAGCTGAGAATTCAGAGTCTCAGAGAGAATGGGCCAAGGCAATATCTAAGGTAATACTGATAATTATTTGATAAAGTAAAGCCTAAGGCATTAGCATAAAATAAATTGGCACAGTTAACGGTAGGGTCTCAAAGGAACCAGCTTTAACGTTTTCCAATGTATTTATTTATATAAGTTTTGCAGCGTACTTTAAAATGTGTGTTTTTTATTTGATGTTTTTTTATCTATTAATTTATATTTACGATGCTTAAGGGAAAGTACATTCTGAACGTGCATGAAAAGTTGCTAATGTTCTAAGATATTGCAAATGGATTTCCAACTGTAGCACTTTGTGAGAATTATTGGTGTGAAACAAGCAGCTTAACAGACTTATAACAATATGTCGCCTGGAAGAAATATGAATGTGATTCAATGAAAAATTTCCAGAAAATACTTTTGTTAATTAAAATATTAATGATTACTTTGTGTACTCACATATGGAGACCAATTTTTTTTAAAACTTCATAGAAATTTATATATTATATTTCATTCTCATTGCTGTGCTATTGTTTTCTCAACTTTGTAGAATTCGCCTTACCTTTGAAGGAAACCTACCATCACAAATCTACTTAACAAGGTAGATTTGGTGGCAGGTTCCATTATTTTGTGGCAGCCCAATGTTTTTTTAGTAAAACTTTTAGTGCTCCAGATCTATTTTAAAAGTTTATCTTATCAATATGTAAATTTTCTCTGGAAGCTACTAGGGTGTGGAGTAGCCATGCCATGGAGTGGAGCTGTCAGCAACTCCACGCACCCGCAGCCTCTTTCGATCCCTCCTACAGGCAGTCTTCAGCACGCAGCACAGAAGAGTAGCCATTGCTCCTGTTCCACAGCGCGGCTTCTCTTCTCCCCAGTAGCCTCCAAAGAAGATTAGCATATTGATAAGATAAACTTTTTACATAGATCTGTGGCACCAAAAATTTTACTAGAAAATCATAGAGCTCCCACTAAATACAGGAACCTGCCTCCAGATCGACCTTAGGGTATGATGACAGGTTTCCTTTAATGTAAATCTACCATCAGAATCAAGCATGAAAAACCAGGGACACTTACTCATAGATCCAGGAAGCATGACTGTGGCAATCTTCTTATATTTGTTATCCATGGTCTCATTCCTATTAAAATCAAATTTTAAAATTATGCTATTGAGCCAGAAGGGCTCTGGGGGTGTTATCAGAGGCCTTCCATGCTTCAGAATGACGGGCTCTGATTAAGCCCCCAAGAGCCCATTTGGTTCATAAGTCTAATTATAAAAGTTGATTTTAGAAGGGAGAAGGCTATGGATAATAAATATATGAAGATTACCGCAGTCACTGTGCCTGCATCTATGAGTAAGTGCTCCTGGTTTATCATGCTTAAAGCAAATGAGTTCATTCTGGCCTGTACAGTGCATGTCTATGGAGGCTGCATGGGCTCAATTCTAATCTCCCTGTGTTTGGTTAAAAAGCTCTGAGGTGGGAGGATTAACTATTTTCAGCTTGATGTTTGCATGCTACAGAGTGGGTGCAGCAAGGGTTAACACTCACAGTTATGTTACAAACAGGAAAGGAAAGAAAGACCCATCTTCATTGATGAAGACAGATTTGCCATAGTAACATAGAGGTAACATCGTATCTAATGGTGTATGGTATTAGCTTCACTGCAGAGTGGACATGTTTTTTTTTTGTACTATATCAGGCAGCCATGTTTTTGTAATTGCAGTGAAGGTTATTTAAGAAGCTAAGGATTCTACTTCAGTCGCCAATCCACATGTTTCTGTCTGCAACTTCTAGACATTGGGGGTCATTTACTAAGGGCCCGATTCGTGTTTTCCCGACGTGTTACCCGAATATTTCCGATTTCCCCTGAATTGCCCCGGGATTTTGCCGCACGCGATTGGATTGTTACGCATTGGCGCTGGCATGAACGCAACGGAAATAAGGGGGGGCGTGGCCGAACGAAAACCCGACGGATTCGGAAAAAACGCCGCATTTAAAAAAAGAAAAGGGTCACGGGACTCGCGCTTACCTTCACTCGGTCCGGCTTGGTGAAGATCAGTGCATTCCGGGGAACTTCAGCGTAGAAGCGCCACCTGGTGGACGTCGGAGGAACTACCTGGATCCCAGCCGGATCCGTATCCACCACAGAGAACGCGCCGCTGGATTGCGAATGGACCGGGTAAGTAAATCGGCCCCATTATTCTCCAGCACTTTGGTCTCATTTGCCCTTGGTTCTTTAAAGTCTTGGATCTGTCTTATTTGCTCCAAAATTATAATATTTTTTGTTAGATTCTTGATCGTTCTACTGTGTACTCTTGGCATCAGCTACTAATTCTTGGCCCATCCTTTTGAGACTGATATATACTTACACTGTCCTCGATTCATGTTCTACCTCACCTGTTCATATGCCTTGACTATGACATTCACTTCTACATCAAATTTTTGGTCTGATTCCTACACAAGCTCCTTTCTCTAAATCTTCTCATCCTTGATTCATATAGTAGCCATTAACATGAAAGGAATGTTCGGCAAACTCAGAATTTTGAATGTATCAGCCCACCATTTTCAGCTTATGGTAGATGGTAGCGGACAAAAAGAGTTGGATGTTCTGCAGATACCCATTTTACTCCAACAGTCACCTGTCACATGCAGGAAGTTACTAATCATGTCCACCAGTTCCCTATAAACTCATAGGTAGTGATGTGCGGGTGGTAACTGTGGTAAATGCCAGTGGTAAAGTCATCATCGGGGAGCGATCCTTCCCAAAATAATACACGGACGCGAGTAATTTAAATGCCTCTGCTGACTTTGCCATTGCATTTAAAGAGTCAACACCGACGATCAGTTCCAGCAATGATAGTGGTTGTTCACAGCAGGGAAAAAGGGGTCCAGCCCCAAGCTTCTAATGAGGTTCAGGGTCAGGTCTAGCGGACCCGAAGCTGCACATTTTGGTATGAACCTGAACTTGGTGGTTTGGGTCTAGCCAACACCACTCATGGGGTCGTGCAGTTGGCATTTGCAGCAGAGGAGGAAGTAAAAATACACTATAATTTTGTGATTTATAGCCACATTTCTTAGTTATTTTTAACAGTTTAAGGTATTTTATACTTTCTTTTTCTAGAATTTTGTACCTGCTGTAGATGAATATTTAACAGACTTGGAATTTGATTTACTTGGATATTTATACTACAAAGACACTTACAGCCGTATGGAGTGGAAAGAAGCTTGGTTTGCCTTGGAGAAAACATGTCTACACTACAGTCATGGGCAAGGAAATGGTCAAGGAGATATAATACATCTGAAGAAATTGCAGGAACTGAGTAAGATAATTCACCTCTTGCTATGCTTGTAGAAAAAAATATTTAGTGCTAATAAGCTTGGATCCACTGTCTACATTGCTCTAGCTGATTTTTAATGAAGCTGGAATGGCAAGGATAACTGGATTTAAAAAAAAAAAATATGAAGATATTTCTGATAAGTTCTAAATGTATAGAAGAGAATTGCTGGGTAGTATATTCAAATTTAGAATGACACACCTCTAAAGTAGAAAGTAGAAATTACCCTTTTAATGGGTGTAGGGATACTTTCATCATAGATATTGTCACCACACCAAGGCCGCCCAAGCCACATATGATACCTTATTCTGTTATGTTAATAGTATTCCATGTCCTGTGCTGTTTTTCTTGTTCCTATATATATCATAATTTTTATAAATACAATTTTAATCCTCCTCTTGCTTTCTAAGATAAAGTCAAGGAGATGGGGACCACAACCATACAGTCAGTCTCCTTCCCCTCCTGGCATTTGACCTGTTTCCTAACAAAGCACCTCAGTGACTATTTCACACTCATCCTGTGTAATGCGCCTGTGATTCCAGCACCAATCTTCACCTCTGGGCTCTACTAGTGTCTTATCTTGTGCCTAAGTGTGTGGAATAATAGCAAGATATCTGTGATTGAGCGTGCACACACACACTTAAAGGAAATCTACCATTTTTATGCACTATGAACCCAAAAAAACCTTGAGAATGCTGTAGCTACACTTATGCAGAAACATATATTGTTTAATCCCTGATCCGAGTGGTTTTGCTCCAAAAACAATTATAAAATTGAGGACCTTGGGAAACCTGAGTTCCAAGCAGCCTGCAATTCACAATCACATTACACAGAGCTTCCCGAACTGTCCAGACAGGACTAATCATCCTGAGCTGGATGACTCATACACAGCAGCTGGGGGATGGTGCAGCGATTGATTACTTCTGCCTGTTAGGGACAACAAAGTAAACACAGCGTTCTGTGAAGCAGTGCATAATTAGGGTAAGAGGAGAAGCGCCGAGTCACCCACAGGAGCGACAGAGCCTCATTATCATAATTTATAATTGTTTTTTTTAGCAGAAAACTCAACACTCAATTTAGCGCTTAAACAAGATATGTTTCTGCATCAGTCTAGCTACAGCATTCTCAAGGAATTTTTGTTTCACAATGCATAAAAGCAAATGGTAAATTTCCTTTAATCATCAAGCAACATTAGAATGACTAGCTATTATGGCACTGAAGTGGCGCATGCACAGTGCACTTGAAAACCAACCACCACCATCCAGAGAGACAAATGACTGACCCCATAACTATAGGTGCACTGCGATGGCGTAGAACTTTGCGAAAGGGATAGTGGGATGTAGTCATTGAGGGGCAGAGCAGACGTGTGAGGGGTAAGCTTGACTACATAATTGAGCTCCACCCTAGGTTCATTTTGGTACAATGTGTAAACCTTTAAGAAGAACAGCACTTGGACACTTTTAACATACAATATTAGTTACTATTTGCAGTTTGGTGGCCTCCGTGTGTTGACAGGTTCCCTTTATGTCACCTCGATAAACAATCAACTTGTCTTTATTATCACTATGTATGTAATATATGTGACACAAATTCAGGGAACATTTAAAGGATCCATAATTTATCTTATTACATGTTTGTTTGCTAGCTCGAAGTTCAACTATGATAAATGGAGAAAAGAGAAATCCTGTATTACTGGTTGAAAATGGAAGGTAATAATTTTACAAAATGATGTTACATTATTTATACAGAAGGTGTTGAAAACAAATGTGACAAGCGAGAGGGACCATTTTTCACTTTTTAATTAAGCAAACGCTACCCCTAGAATTTGTGAGACACAATATATAAATATATTTTGTGACAAATGTTTTTCTTAAACGTAGACAAAATTTAAAGGAGATTTGCAGACAAATCTTTACTTAATACAGTACAGGCGGTCCCCTACTTAAGAACACCTGACTTACAGACGACCCCTAGTTACAAACAGCCCTCTGAATGTTGGTAATTTACTGTACTTTAGCTTTAGGCTACAATAATCAGCTATAACAGTTATCACTGGTGTCTGCAATTAAGATTTATTGTTAATTCTGGCTCTTATGACAACGAAAGATTTTTTAAAATACAATTGTCATAGAGATCAAAAAAATTGACTGGGGTTCCAATTATAAAATATACAGTTCTGACAATACAGGGAGTAGGTAGGCAGCAGGAAAAATAGATCACTTCCTAAGGTCTTACACTAAGTATATCTGTTTTTTGTAAATTTCAGTCCAAAAAAAGAGGAATTGTTAGAAAATTAAATTTGAGCGCTTACACTTAATACCTTTCTCTTCACTATTTTAATGGTTGTGGTCTACAGTGAATTTTCTTTAAAAATGTTAAATTCAGAAAATGAAAAAAAAAATACTTAGAACTAGGGCAGGATATAGTTACATAGAGATTGGATGAGGAAGCGATTTTGGGGAAACAATTCTAAATAACATAATTTTATCTAGGTGTAACTATGTGCCCCAAGCCGGCCCATGTGAAGGCTGGCATTGTCCACTCTGTTGCCTCCCTGCCCACTTGGTTAGGATGGAGGCCGCTCAAAGAACTACTATCATGATGTGCTTTCTCATTTGTAAGTTGGGTGTTCTTAAGTAGGGGACCACCTGTATTGGCAACGGAATCCTTGAAGGGATTTGTCATTCCATGCTTATATTTAGTCACCAAATACTGTTCCAATGATCTTTTGTCGATGAGTTTCATGGCCCGGATACAGGACACTGGGGGCAGTTATCCAGAGCTGCCCCCACCCCACACGTGGCCCATTATATACTTAGAGGATCTGATGCTCAGCCTTTCTTGAGAGTATATTTGCTCCATAACCTGCATCAGTCACAAGCTAGAGCTAATGAGCAACTATGTGCCAACATAGCATGTAGGTGGCATATATGGTGGCTTTTTTTCAAGCTTTGACATATACCTTTCATTGACGTGTCATCATTTTGGTAGCTAAGTCAGTCTAGGCCAGTGGTGGCGAACCTATGGCATGGGTGCCAGAGGCGGCACTCAGAGCCCTTTTTGTGGGCACCCAGGCCATCACCCCAGCACATCAGACAGGACTCAAAGAATCTTCCTGCAGTTCCAAGCAACTTAAAAGATGCTGCTTTCAGTAATATATTAAAGTGATACTGACCTCGCTACTTGGGAATGTAGGAGGGAGAATGAGTAGACAGGGCCGAATTTTCTTTGGAGGTTCTTCTGCTGGCCCCACGATTCTCTGTGTACAGAGAATTGTCCTGAGAAGGGCCAATATGATCGCAGGTTGTTGAGGAACAAAGAGCAATAAGTTACTGCTTTAATTTTTGCTTGGCACCTCGCAATAAATAAGGGGGGTTTTGGGTTGCAGTTTGGGAACTTGGCTCGCTAAAAGGTTCGCCATCACTGGTCTAGGCTGTGTTATGGGCAGAAATGGTGGCTGGTTTAGCTTCTACACTCAGCTACACTACACAGCACCGATATCATAAATTGTCTTATATAAGTGGAACTGTGGGACCCCAGACAGATGATGACAAAATAAAAGCCTTGCTACTATATCTTGTTATTTCAAGAATTTTTTTTGAGGGAAAAAAGAACATTTAGGCAACAATATTTGTCCAGCCGTGCCTTAACTAAGGTTTCTTCACTTACTCTCGTAAAGACTGATGGCTTGGGGCATCTTGGATTTTATACCCAACTTGTACAAAATGTCCATCTTTTATTTTATCCATATTGCATTTATGTCCCAAATCTACTTTGCCTAACTTGTTTTTTTTTGCAATGTGCAGGACATTATACATCCACGGACACACAATTCTGGATTTCATGGTCTGGCATTGTGCAATTGAAAAAGCAGCAGGTACAGATGGCAATGCACTACAGGATCAGCAGCTCCGCAAAAACAACATTCCTATTATTGTGAACAGCTGTATGGCATTTGTTACACAGTATGGTGGGTAATACAGACTTTATGCTCAGCAGATTGTTTCTAAATGATATTAGTTATTTGTGAGACTGCTAAAAATCTGTATTTTTTTCAATACATGTATATTAATTAAAATGAGAAAAGTTGGATTTGGAGGCTTGTTGTTTCCTCGGCAATTATAATCAACCTTCTGCTTTTAGATCTGCACTGCCGATGTGTGTTGGAATAGGCCGCCACAATAACTATAAAACCTGAATGTGCGGTTTGTCTAACAAGAATTATTTACAGACTTTTATCCCTAAGTACACTGTAACATTATGAGCTGGGGCTGGGGGACGGATTAGGACAAAGTTGTCATTGTAATAGCAGACATCATCACATTTCCACATAAAAAGCGGCAGTACAATCCATGCAGCGTACACACAATACAGTGCAATTCTGCTACAAGGTCTGAGCTCGGGACAATACTTAGCCTTTCCCCTTCATATACTGTCACAATGTCAGTTGTTTGTATAAATTCACATGAAGGTAGAATAGAATACAATGAAATACTATAGAAAAGAAGTTTTTTTTTATCACATCGGAATTATTTTGTATAGTTGAGCATAAAAATCAGTTCATATCATATAGAAACACAAATCAATGATAGATGCATTTAATAGATGTGTGCTAAGGGGCGGGGGGAGGGGTTGTTCAATGTTTCTTATTGGCTACTAGCTGGTTGTAAAGTTCAATTGTTTTTAGAACAAACACATTGGGGCAGATTTACTTACCCGGTCCAATCGCGATCCAGCGGCGCGTTCTCTGCGGTGGATTCGGGTCCGGCCGGAATTCATTAAGGCAGTTCCTCCGACGTCCACCAGGTGGCACTGCTGCGCTGAAGAGCATCGGAACGCACTCAAGTTCACCGGCCTATTCCTAGTGAAGGTAAGTGCAAGCTCCGCAACACATTTTTTTTTAAATGCGGTGGTTTTTCCGAATCCGTCGGGTTTTCATTCGGCCGCGCCCCCCGATTTCCGTCGCGTGCATGCCTACGCCGATGCGCCACAAACCGATCGCGTGCGCCAAAATCCCGGGGCAACTCAGGGGAAATCGGCGCGAATCGGAAATATTCAGGTAACACGTCGGGAAAACGTGAATCGGGCCCTTAGTAAATTACCCCCATTGTGAAACCTTGGAGCCTGGCAACACATTTGGCAATAGAGGATACTTATAGGTAACTGTTGGTTGCATGGAAATATCCATGGGCATCAGAGTAGGCTCCAGGTTTCAGTAGGCCCCTTGGCGACAGAGCCTCAGTAGACCCCTTTGCAGTGAATTTCCATGGCAGCATTAAAAATTCTGAAACTATTCAGAACGAATTCTCCTGTTCCCTAATATTGGACATATGCGAAAATACTGTTCCCCTATGCATGTGAAGGGAGGGAGGGGGCTTAAACCTTGCCTTCCAGTATTTTCCCGAATTTGTTTTCATCCTCTGCAAGGGCTTTATGTAGAGTTGAGTAGATAGAAAACTTTGACCTACAGTATCTACTGGCATCATGTTGTAGAGCAGGAGGAACTGATCAGACAGTACATAGTATTCTATCTGCAGGCAGTATGTTATAAAACAGGAGGAGTTAAGCTGATTGTACATAGTGTCCTATCTGCAGGCATCATGTTACAGAACAGGAGGAACTGAGTAGATTGTACATAGTGTCCTATCTGCAGGCAACATGTTATAAAACAGGAGGAGTTAACCTGATTGGTTATAGTGTCCTATCTACAGGCAGCATGCTATAGAGCAGGAGGAACTGAGCAGATTGTACATAGTGTCCTATCTGCTGGCAGAATGTTATAGAGCAGAACAAGCTGAGCAGATTGTACGTAGTGTCCTATCTGCAGGAACTATGTTATAGAGCAGAAGGAGCTGAGTAGATTGTACATAGTGTCCTATGTACAGGCAGCATGTTATAGAGCAGGAGGAACTGAGCAGATTGTACATAGTGTCCTATCTGCAAGCAACATGTTATAGAGCAGAAGGAGCTGAGCAGATTGTACATAGTGTCCTATCTGCAGGCAGCATGTTACAGAGCAGAAGAAGCTGAGGAGATTGTACATAGTGTCCTATCTACAGGCATTATGATATAGAGCAGGAGGAGCTGAGCAGATTTTCTTTACTTGCTTTTCTATATTTTGGCAAGACGTGATGTAATGTAATTTGTGCAGAGTATAACTTACAAGACTGTTTACATACTTCATACATCATTGTAACATACATTATTATAATTCGCTCAGACATGTTTATTTTCCTGTCCCTTTCTATTAAGGTTTAGGGAGCAAATCTCTGTATCTGAAGGACGGGAACCCACTTAAAGTAAGAGAGTTGTTAGAAGACTTTAAAAAGGATGCACGGAGCATTAAGCTAAAAGTCGGAAGACATCAGCTGGAAGATGTGACTGATGTCCTGAAATGTTTCTTATATGAAATAGATGATGCACTTCTGACAAAAGAACTTTATCCATATTGGATCTCTGCCCTAGGTAATGACACTGTGTTCCAGAAATAGCTGTTTCATTATTCATTTGAACGAATGCATCTACTAAGTAAAAGATGTTTATTTAAGTGAAAGATTTTTGCTGAAACTCCCTTGAGACTGCAGACATAATGCTATTAGAGGAAGCTTCCTATGCTGTAAAATTAGAATGAAGCCTCCTGCTGTCAGCGAATACAGTACCTTGAACCTACCACTTTACAGAAAGCTGATAATATAAGCAACATATGTTATCAGATACAAACTGTTACATTAAGCGTCTACATTTATTCTTGTAATGTTTTTAAAGATGATTTCATCTGTGCTGTACGGAGCCTCAGTCTGTGAACATATGATTGGTACATCACCGGCGTTACTTTACTTTCCAGTCTTGAAGTAGAACATGTGCCCTAGAGGCTGCTAAAATGTCTCAGGCAGAGCCTACTGCACACATGCTAAGATATCTCAGGAAGCACCTTCTACAGACATGCTGTGATATCTCAGGCAGTGCCTACTACAGACATGCTGTGATATCTCAGGAAGTGCCTACTACAGACATGGTGGGATGTCTCAGGAAGCACCTACTACAAACATGCTTAGATGTCTGAGGCAGAGCCTACTACAGACGTGCTAGGATGTCTCAGGAAGTGCTTACTACAGACATGCTAAAATGTCTCAGGCAGAGCCTACTGCACACGTGCTAAGATATCTCAGGCAGAGCCTACTACAAACATGCTTAGATGTCTCAGGCAGCACCAACTACAGACATGCTACGATGTCTCAGGCAGAGCCTACTAAAGCGGTTCTTAGATATCTCAGGCAAAACCTACTACAAACATGCTAAGATTTCTCAGGAAATGCCTACTACAGACATGCTAGGATGTCTCCGGCAATGGCTACTACAGACATGCTAGGATGTCTCCAGCAATGGATACTACAGACATGCTAGGATGTCTCCGGCAATGGCTACTACAGACATGCTAGGATGTCTCCGGCAATGGCTACTACAGACATGGTTGGATGTCTCCGGCAATGGCTACTACAGACATGGTGGGATATCTCAGGCAGCACCTACTACAGACATGCTAGGATGTCTCAGTCAGTGCCTACTACAGACATGGTGGGATGTCTCAGCAACACCTACTACAGACATGCTAGGATGTCTCCGGCAATGGCTACTACAGACATGGTTGGATGTCTCCGGCAATGGCTACTACAGACATGGTGGGATATCTCAGGCAGTGCCTACTACAGACATGCTAGGATGTCTCAGTCAGTGCCTACTACAGACATGGTGGGATGTCTCAGCAACACCTACTACAGACATGCTGTGATATCTCAGGCAGTGCCTACTACAGACATGGTGGGATGTCTCAGGCAACACCTACTACAGACATGCTAGGATGTCTCAGGCAGTGCCTACTACAGATTTTATATATAGGTGTGGGCACGTTCAAAACACGGTTTCAGAAGTGAAAAAATAAGGTTTTTCATTTCTAACGGAGTGTTAGCTCTCTTTTAAAATATAACAAACATTAAATACAATTACAGCAAACAATATAGGCACATCCACATACGAATATTATATAAACCCCAGTATGGGTACAGGGACTAAATCCACCCTTTTCTATATGTGCAATGTCTTACTAACAGAGAATTAGTTCTTTTTAAATATTACAGACAATTATTATACTTATGAACAATATAGCAGTATATATCTTAATTTTCTTAAAAATACGAGGATTTGGTTTGTCCTGTTTTGTGTATAAAATATCTTTCTTTATGGAACCATATATTGTACACAATGAGAAATCCTATATTTTTATAGTGTCCCAATTTTGATTTTTAGACAAAAGGATAAGTCCTTATTGTTTGATTCCTCTAATGTTAAAAATACCAATACAAAAATGAAAAAGTAAAAAGTAAAAAATAAAAAGTTGCATGCATAAAAAATGAAAAAGTTAAGAAGATAACATTTTTTGAGGGTAAATTGGTATCCAGGAGGTTTTAATATTGCACAAGGTGTAGGGCCCTACACCTGTGTAGACTCTTACAGATCGTTTTCAATAATACTTGAAGTTTAAACACTCACAGTTGGTTGATCGCATATGGCTGTTTGGACACTCACGGTTAGTTGGTCACATATGGCTGTCTCTATGTTCGTGTTGCTGCTTCTAGTGAGCAGAGATATCTGGAGACGCCCAATATTATAGGGATTCCTTGTTGGCCGCTTTCAATGCGCGATGGCATCCTCCACGTGCAACGGCGTCCATGTGTGTCCTCCGGGAACGCTACCAAGAGAAGTAAGTTTGTACGTTCCCCACTTTTCGGTCTCTTCCTTTCACAACGCGGACTCTGCGGTTGCCGTTGCGCGGATGATGTTGCGCTCGTTGGTGTGCAGAGTTCTGAATGATGGACTCCAGCCCACTAGCGTCTCGTAAGTGAAAGTCTTCCTATAGTTGTATTTGGTAAATCCAATTTTAGGAATATTCAGATTCTGTAAG
Organism: Engystomops pustulosus; assembly: GCF_040894005.1. NCBI lineage: Eukaryota > Metazoa > Chordata > Amphibia > Anura > Leptodactylidae > Engystomops > Engystomops pustulosus. The sequence goes on from NC_092411.1 coordinate 257,419,219, forward strand.
AGTCTAATGGCTATGGCTAAACGCATTTCGAAGCGCGATGCTTCTTCCTCAGTAGCTTTGCAATTGTGAGGATTGCAAAGCTACTGAGGAAGAAGCATCGCGCTTCGAAGCGCGTTTAGCCATAGCCATTAGACTCTTACAGAATCTGAATATTCCTAAAATAACCGTGAGTGTCCAAACAGCCATATGCGATCAACCAACTGTGAGTGTTTAAACTTCAAGTATTATTGAAAACGATCTGTAAGAGTCTACACAGGTGTAGGGCCCTACACCTTGTGCAATATTAAAACCTCCTGGATACCAATTTACCCTCAAAAAATGTTATCTTCTTAACTTTTTCATTTTTTATGCATGCAACTTTTTATTTTTTACTTTTTCATTTTTGTATTGGTATTTTTAACATTAGAGGAATCAAACAATAAGGACTTATCCTTTTGTCTAAAAATCAAAATTGGGACACTATAAAAATATAGGATTTCTCATTGTGTACAATATATGGTTCCATAAAGAAAGATATTTTATACACAAAACAGGACAAACCAAATCCTCGTATTTTTAAGAAAATTAAGATATATACTGCTATATTGTTCATAAGTATAATAATTGTCTGTAATATTTAAAAAGAACTAATTCTCTGTTAGTAAGACATTGCACATATAGAAAAGGGTGGATTTAGTCCCTGTACCCATACTGGGGTTTATATAATATTCGTATGTGGATGTGCCTATATTGTTTGCTGTAATTGTATTTAATGTTTGTTATATTTTAAAAGAGAGCTAACACTCCGTTAGAAATGAAAAACCTTATTTTTTCACTTCTGAAACCGTGTTTTGAACGTGCCCACACCTATATATAAAATCGCTATTTTCCTACCTTTGGTCTTTCTCTGTGTTGGGACCTATTGTTGTTGCACTCAAACTCGGCCTAACAGAGATCGATAAGTGCCACTATAACTTCAATTTAAGTGCCTACTACAGACATGGTGGGATGTCTCAGGCAGCACCTACTACAGACATGCTGTTATATCTCAGGCAGTGCCTACTACAGACATGGTGGGATGTCTCAGGCAGTACCTACTACAGACATGGTGGGACATCTCAGGCAGCACCTACTACAGACATGCTAGGATGTCTCAGTCAGTGCCTACTACAGACATGGTGGGATGTCTCAGCAACACTTACTACAGACATGCTAGGATGTCTCAGGCAGTGCCTACTACAGACATGCTGTGATATCTCAGGCAGTGCCTACTACAGACATGGTGGGATGTCTCAGGCAGTGCCTACTACAGACATGGTGGGATGTCTCAGGCAGCACCTACTACAGACATGCTAGGATTTCTCAGGCAGCGCCTACTACAGACATGGGGGATGTCTAAGGCAGCACCTACTAAAACCATGCTAGGATGCCTCAGGCAGTGCCTACTACCCACAGACTACAATAGCCTCTGAGTTTTTTTCTCCAGGTCAGGTTTAGAAGAACATGTGTTTTTTGGTAGATTTTCTTTGTATCACTCTATATTCAAATATTGTATGTAAGTTACACTGAAAAGGTTTAGATTGCAAGCTGTTGGGAGAAATTAAAATTGGACCTATAGTTAAACACACTGTGGAGGATGTATCATTGCAGTGATATCTGTTTTCTGTCCTCAAAATGTCTCCAAATTATTACCTCTGCTGATTTGCGACTTTTTGACTAAAATGTTGCATATAATGTAGACATTAACACGTCATGTGTTACAGTTATCAAGATGTCTAAGACCCCATGATAAATATGACTTCCTATTGAACTCCTAAGACTTAACTCCTAAAACAAATTCCTGCCCTATGATAAATATGCCCCACTGACAATTGATTATACTACTACTAATAATAATAATTTGTCCTAATTTACTCTATTTAGACTCTATTAAGTCAAAGTATAGAATACTGTATTTTAGGTATTAGCACTAGACACCCCCACCAACTTTCTCAGAAGCACACTGTCATCTTTGAGTAAACTTATTAAAGGTAGAGCAATTAGGACATGTGTAATGACCTGCAGGATGGGTCATTACGATAAGCTTTCTGGCTTGCTGAAAGAGAGTGGCCAGCACTATTATGCTAATCATTGGAGTTCTACCTCATGTCACTGAAAATTCCGGTTATCCTTTGTTGCTAGCTAATGCCAGTTGAACATTTACAGCCTGTTACCTGCAACTTTGTTGGACTATGTGCCAGTTCTCTTTGTCCAGCCCCGTGACATATTTCTGGTGCTAGACCGCACCACAGCCAGTCAATCATGTTCAAGGGAATTCTGCTGATCCCACATTATGTATAGACCCCAATGGGGTAAACGTTGCACATGTAGCTTGGAACCTAAGCCTGGCTATGGGTGCCAACTCTTTTGCATTGCAGTACTTAACAAGTAGAATTAAATACCCATCGCTAAAATTAACTCCTTCCTCAATGTTAAACTAACAAACTAACTAAACAACTATCCAATTCTGATGTTAAAATAATAAGGTTGGGTGAGAAGGCTACTAGATTTCTTTTGGGGATGTGAAATTAAAGTAAAACCCCCCTTCTAAAACCCCTCCTTAGACCCCCCCCCCTAGGTTTTTAATTGAACCCTATACTGTTCTGTTTTTCAGCCTTGCTTATCGTGGACTATACCACAAACAACAAATCTGGTTTAAAAATTTCCATTTGTGAAGCCTTAAAGAGAACCTGTCAGGCAAAAAACCTTCTAAGATCACACATTATAGTAAGCAGTTCCCTAGCCCTACCCCTATTATAGCAGTGTTAAATTGTTAGCTTTATTGGAACATACCGGTAAATTAGGAAACACGGCAGTACATAGTACATAGTTGTCCAAATGCCGAACCAAGCCGGACCGCATATTCATGAGAGGGAGGTCCGAGGTGCTCCCCTCTCCTCAGCTTCTGCCCCAGACCGACCTTCTCACATCTAATGCTGGCGGTGACTACCAGGCTGCAAGCTGCAGTCACCGCTTCCTCAGACTGCCCCCTCATGAATACGCCGGACGGCTGTAAGCTTTGTCCGGCGTTCGGACAGTTATGTACTGCAGTGTTTCCTAGCTTATCTCTAAGGGAGCTGCTTACTTTAGTAAGTGCTCCTAGAAGGTTTATTAGACCTGACAGGTCCTCTTTAATGCAATAATAGACAATCAAATACAGTATACAACCATATCAGTTCCAGATAGCGCTGCACTGTGATGGAAAATGCCATGTCATGCACAATGGCTCTGAGTTTGCCAGGGGCAACATTGTACCAGACATTATATCGGCATGTGGCTTTGTTTTAATTCGCTCTTCATCACCACTTAATAAAAGTCCCAGAATACCCTCTAAGTCACAGGTTGTCACCTATGCATACATACAAATCCAAATATAGAATGTGTGTTAACGTCAGGCTTTAACAATCAACACTTTCGTCATGATATGTAAATTAGTGATTCTCATGGTGTTAGCGATGGGTAAAATTGCAACTCCAGCAGTGTTAGATTTGTATGACAGTATTTTGTGTTACATTGTGTATTAGTTAATACCTATATATAATAAAGGAGCAAAAGTAATACTGTGACGCTTGTAATACTGGCGGACAATGTTCAGTTTGTCCATCAATCTATTCATTTGTTGAACCATAGAAGACAATAAGATTGTTTAAGTTCATCTAAGGACACAGAGGTGAATAAAGAAGGATTATCAGTGGCTTCCCGCACTCAAGTAGTAGAACCACAACTGAATTGGGACTAAAGGAAGTCATCTGTTTTTGAGGTGCCTAAAAATTGTACCACATACAGTGTATAGAAACAGAATGATACCATCATGACTCAGATATATTTCACTCTCACAGTACATCATCATATCCTATTTATGAATTAGATTGCTATGGAAAACATCTCCCTTAAAGGAAATCTACCATCAAATCCTGTATGCCAGGGGCACTTACTCATAGATCCAGGCACTGTGACTGTGGTAATCTGCTTATATTTTTATTAATGGTCTCCTTCCTTCTAAAATCAACTTTTACAATTATGCTAATGAGTGTGAAGGGCTCTGGGGGGCTGTGGCTTCACAGGCTAACACATTGTGCAGGAGCACATTTCACTTTTGCCTTCTGCCCCTTGGCACTTCCACCCTTTCTCCAACAGGTATAATTTTGCACTGTTGGAGGGGGATGTGCTCTTGTACAGTGTAACAGCTTGTAATTCTACAGCCCAGAGAGGTTCTGGTAACAGCTCCCAAGTTCTTTTGGCTCATGAGGCCTACTTTTAAAAGTTGGTTTTAGAAGAAAGAAGGCCGGGATAACAAATCTAAGAAGATTACCACAGTCCCGGTGCCTGGATTTATGAGTAAGTGTCCTTGGTCTATCATGATGGATTATGGTGGTATATTTCCTTTAAGATATTTGTACCTTTGTACATATTTCAGTGTTGGGCCTATCTGATATATTTTTTAATTTGCAGCAAATGGCCAATTGGCAAAAAACAGCTCTTCTCTATCATATTGTAGCTCTCAACGGAAGTCTAAATGAGGATTTTATTGTAAGACATAATTGTACATTTATAGCTCATCATTCAGCATACGTCACTACCAAAATTGCCTTCCATTTTTTTGGTTGGCTACCGTAACTTACTGTACCTAATTGCTCCATTGCTCATCAATTTTATTATTTTCCTTTTTTTTTTATTCCTTTATCATTTAGCCTGAAAAAAATCTAAAAAATAAGAATTAAATAATCTTAAAATGTAATCATTTAATGCTCTGTTAAAGATGATCAATCTTTATTGGTTGTGAAATTGTGTGAGACATTTTGAAATGAAGACAGTGAGAATTGTTGTATACCTTATCAATGTATCACTTTATCCACATATATACATGGATTACAAGCTCTTTAATCTTTATGTGTGGATAACAATTGTTGCACATATTATTTTACTGCTTTTATTAATGATAGGTCCTGGGTAATGATAGAGACAGCGCTTGGCTTGGTTCAGTCAGTTCCTATTAGCTGTAACACTGCACATCAGATCATTATGTAATATTATATCACAGTATTACTGTGTGATAAGCTGGGACTTCAAAGAAAATAGAATGAAACCTTTGTGCAATCTGTTTTCATTTTACAAAATGTAGAATTCCAGATTTAGGTCTGTCTCTATATTCTTTTGCTGTGCATAGATTATAGTGTTCCTATAGTGAGGGGACAATGACATCTTTTTGATCTGTCTACATCCCTCCATTTGCACCAAATGTGTACATCCGCTACACCCAAATGTCACCAGTATAAAGCTGCTAACACTGGCACAGCCAACCAGTAAACCAATGTACAAATGTAGGGGCACACGTGTCACAAGTAGTGATGAGCAGACCTCTCAAAATTGGTGACAAAACCAATCACTGGTATTACAAGTGGGGGGGTTGAGTGTTGAGTATACATTACAGTACAGTACACAGTACAGGACAGTTTACTGTACACTACAATATATGGTACAATACAGTTTAGCATACAGTAGAGTTTAGTATACAGTACAGTACAGTATATATAGTGGTGGATTGTGTCCCATGGTCCCTGGGTTGTTCACACAACTTGCCCCCCCCCCAGCGTCCAAAATACATGTGCCCAGATATTAGGACTTAACTACTGCTACTCTAAATCCTCTAAATCCTTAATCTTGTACTGTTCATAAAAGTAATTTAATGCATGCATCAGTGTAGCTACAGCATTCTTAAGGTATGTTTGTTTCATAATGCATCAAATCAAATTGGGTTTGGTAGGTTTCCTTTAAAGGGTGACAGATGTTACCGGTGGGTATTCAGGCTCAGTCAGCTCATCCTTAGTAATTAGGTCATTTATTGATAAGCACATATAAATAGGTTTATCTTTCATTAAAATGATGTACTGTCATAGTAATGTGAAGTCAATTTTCTTTTATACCCCCAGATATTCAGGATGATCAAGAGCGGGTAATAATGTATAAAACCTTAATAGATACACTTCCAACACTGAACAAGACAACGCTGGCTGCTTTAATTGAACACCTTTACAGGTCAGTCTGCCCATCTCTGCAATATGATTAGATGAAGCAAGACGAATAGAAAATGAATTCCTTGTTTGTCTTGATTGGCTTCCATAACAATCATCTCATTATTACATTCTGGAACAGACAGTGGTTTATTTTATACACTTGCAAACATAAATGCAATCTTTATAGAATACAATGCATTGAAAATAAAATAATGTAAATTAAATGTGTTTTATTTTGTTTTACAAATAACTTGCAAAATATTTTATTTTCATTGTAGCTTGACATAAAGTGCCGTTTGTAAGCTTCATCAAGTTGAAAGTACAAGGTTATTATACCCAATATTCAAAAAGCCTAAGGTTGGAGTTCTTTACTGATGCAGAATTCCATTGCTTTTGGGACATCAGATAATGGGGCAGATTCATCAATCTGTTAACAAAATCAATCTATTTGTGCCAGAAACTGTCTACAATACTATGCCGCACAGTTGTAAGAGTAGGGAATGGTTTTGCAAAATGTTATGGTTCTTTGAGGAAGAAGCATGAGCTGAGTAAAGGCAGAGGCACCTCATTTTTCCACAAAAAAAATGGAAAAATGTATATATATACTGTAAGATTAGGGTGTGAAATTTACCTAGCCTAAAATCCAAGAGCCTCCCCTCATAAAAAATGTCAAGCATTTCATCTCCTCATTGATAAAATGTCCAGTAGCTTCCACTAATCAATAAAATGCCCAGCTGCTTCCCCTCACTAATAAAATGCCCAGCAGCTTCCCCACAATAATAAAATGTCCAGTAGAGTCCCCACAAATGTTCAGAAGCCTCCATTTGTAAATGAAATGACCAGTAGATGTCCCTCTTCATTAATAACATATCCATCAGCAGCCTCCCCCATTTATAAAATGTGCACAACAGCCCCCCTTTCATTTATAAAATGTCCACATCAGCATCTGTTCAATAATAATATGTCCATAGCAGGTCATCTCAATAAAAAAATGTCCACGGCAGGACCCCTCATTAATAAAATGTTCAGCAGCAGCCTCCCCCATTTATAAAATGTTCATAACAGCCTCTGTTCATTAATAATATGTCCACAGCAGCCCCTGTTCATGTCCACGGCAGGCCCCCTCATAAATAAAATTTCAACATTTATGCACTCTGCCACAGCAGACTTTATGATGTCATCTAGGGTTGCCACCGCTTCCTCATGCTGTGTGCATTGCACAAGGCTTATACTCGAGTATATACAGTAAGTTGCCTCAAAAATTAAACCACATTTGATGCCTTTTGTAGCCAAACCCAAGCCAAAAAACTGATGCAAAGTACGTTTAGACAAACTTTATGTCCGATCTATGATTCAACATCAGATACTGATAAGTTTTGTGCAGTCTGGCTATCTGGTCTAACGCTGCACTGTAGACTCTTTCAAGTATCCCAATGTCTGTGGAAAACAAAGAAATGGTATGTTAGAAATGCTATTTTGTGTCTCGGGTGCTCCCGTGACCAATTTCGCGGGTCGTGGGCTCCTCTCCCCCCGACTCGTTGGGCGCGTGTGCCGGCTTCAAAAGATTTAAAGGCCCAACGCGCCACTTATTTGGTGCTGGCCATTTTCTAGAAAACTATTTAAGCCTGCCTCTTTCTGCAAGCCCTACCAGATCTTCATGCCTTGAACCATCGAGAAAGATGTGTTTGATGACTTGCACTATTATTGTGATTTCCCGCTGTGACCCCGGTTCCGTTTCTGACTTTGCCCCTTTGCGCCTGCCCTGACCTGTTGGTAGGTCTCCAACTTTGACCCTGTTCTGCCCATCCTGACCTCCTGCCTGTCTCTGACTACGAGATTGCCTGCCATTCCTGTATCGCAACCTTAACAAGTCACACCTGTGGAATGACCTGGTGGTACCACCCCGCAGCAAGTAAAACCCACTTTGCGGCAGGCTCTGGTGAACACCGGGTCATCATCCACATTGATTCAGAGGATCCACTGTCACTGAGCCTGACATTGTGCTTGGAACAAAACAGAATGAAAAGTCAAAAAATGTGCCATATTTTAAATGTTTATGAGTTTCTGATCTTTAAACTGTTTAGTCTTTGTTTATAACATCTATTGAGTGACACGCTATGAATAAAAATTTTACACTGAAACTCTGGTACACATTTCCTGCTCACAATTCTATCTTTTCTAACCGTGGTGTTAAATACAGTAAGAAAAGATCAAAGCAGCACTATCAAAACAGACAATGGTTAATCAAAAATAAAAAGCGGGTGCACACCTAAGAGGGCGGGGCATCAGGTCCTTCAGTTATAGATACAAAGGAAAAAAAGGCAGCACACCAGATTGTAGTGAAAAAATACCTTAGTGGATTTATTTCATGTGAAAGAGCAACATTTCGTCTCCAAACAGTGAGCCTTTCTCGAGGTGTTAAATAGTTTCTTTTCTGTCATACCACACCCCTTAAAGGAAATATATCATCAAAATATCAAAATCCATCATGATAAACCCAGGACACTTGATCCTACATCCAGGCACAGTGGCTGTGGTAATCTTCTTATATTTCTGATCCGTGTTCTCCTCTGGGGGAGCGCTACTAGAGCTCTACCGTGCTGCAGTTTTACAGGCTGTTACAATGTATAAAACTTGTACAAGTTCACAATTTCAATAATTCATAGTAGTCACCAATTAAATGACGTCTTTCATCCATTTTCAGGTGTTTTAATGATATAGATTTTGTTGAATATAAGTTTCTTCCTTTATTAGGTGTGATACAAATGTTACTGGTAGAAATGGTCATTATCTTAATGAAGGCTTTACACCTAAGTAGATTCTGCCTTGTCTCTGAGTGCGATCATGTGGTCCAGCGTGATTTTCTCAGAATACCTGCTGATTTGCAGCCATTAGTAGACATACAAATGTGTCTTCTCTCACAGGAGATGCAAATGACAGTAATTAGAAAGAATAATGATATAATCAGGATATTATATTCTTACTGGGATTTCCATACTCATTACCCATTCCTGAGCTCTGCGTGTTTTAAAACTATGTTAAACAAAAAGTTTGTGACTAATCCGCCAGCTCTCAGCGATGCACCAGAACTAAGTTTGTTATATTGTTATCCCCTCGATAACCTGAACACCTCATTGACGAGAATGTGAATCACACCGAGGATACGGACAGAGTAGTATTATTCTCTTTATTCCACCATCAAAATCCATCATGATAAACCAGGGGCACTTACCCATAGATCCAGGCACTAGGACTGTGGGAATCTTCTTATATTTATTATCCATGGTCTTCTTACTTCTAAAATTAACTATTAAAGTATGCAACCAAACCAGAGGGGGGTTTTACCAGAGCCCCTCCATGCGGTAGCTTTACAGCCTGTTACACTACCTCACCCTTCCCCTGCTCCCTCAGCACTTCATCTTCCACCCGCCTGATGTAATCTCACTGAAGCAGAAGAAGTTTCAGCACAGAGTGAGAGAAAGTGGAAGTGCTTGGACAGTGTAACAGTCTGTTAAACTAAAGCACTGGGGGGGGAGGAGTTCTGTTAGTGTCCCCCCAAAGCCTTTCTGGTCAGTCCCAGAATCTCTTATAATTCAGCCTCTCCCTGCACACCCTGCTGGATCCGTCATTGAGAAAGCTTGTCCCTGATGCCCTGTGTTTCCGCAGCGATTTCCTGTTGTGACCCCTGTTCCGTTATTGACTCTGATCCTGTGCTGCCTGCCCTGATCTACCACTACGTCCCCAACTTTAATCCTGTGCTGCCTGAATCGACCTCCTGCCTGTACCCGACCACAAGTATGCCTTACGATTCTGTACCTGAACTGTTTTGTGGTGCAGCTGTGCTGGCCACCATGCAATACAGATTAGGCGGTGATCCAGTGCTCAGTTGAACCATGCGCCTGATTTAACATGCAAAGTCTGTTGCACGCCCTATGTTAAAGGTGCACCACAAAAATGTTGGTGAACTCTGTGCAAGGAAGCGACAGATTCATTATTTTTCGTTCACATTCTAAATGAATCTGGCACACTGAGTGTTATACACGGGGAGAGCACATTCAGTGCAGTTTCCCACATTCTTAGTAAAATTATCAAATTTTTGTTTAAAGTTGCCAGCTTGTTTCTTGAGTCCCTGGGGTGCGTGGAGTAGGGAGCAGAGTCCCCTACCTCCTCCATTTCACTACTTACCCCCTCCCTCCTCTTCTTTGTGTTCTCAATGACCACAGCAAGTAAATCTCACACTTCCGCTGTCAGAACCTTCTTCTGGACATACACAGATACAGTGGAGACAGTTGGCTTGTCTATACTTATATCTGTGCATGCGCTGTAGTGAATTGCATACCTGGCTCACTGCCTAGTAACCAGGTGTGTGAACTAGTGCATGCACAGAAAGCAGTGAGGACAGGTTGGCTACCTGTATCAGTGCTTGTCTAGAAGAAGGTGCTGACCACGCAAGCACAAGATTCGCTTGTTGCGGTCAGTGAGAACAGGAATTAGATAAAGTAAGGGGCAAGGAATAAAAGGGGAAGGGAGGATTTTTTAAAGGTGAAGGATGAGAAGTCTTTTCTAGAGGGGGGATCTGGTCCTTGCTACACATGCCCCTGGGACTCATAAAACAAGCTGATAGGGCCAGGTAAACTTTTAATTCATTTATCTTTTAACAGAAATGAAAGTAAGGATAGCCCTTTTTTAGGGCTAATCCTTTACTCCCCTCTATCTTTTCTAATCATTAATCAGGGTAATATGCAGTTTTTCTAAAGAAGCTACTTGGGCGTGGAGTAACCGGAGCTGAGGCTACACAGCACAGCTACTCCATGCTCCAGTAGCCTCTTTGATCCTCCTACCCAGACATCTTCAGCTGGCAGCTACAAGGAGCTGCACACACTAGTCCATGAAGCCGGAGTTGTGCGTTGAAGCGTGGAGTAGCCGCGCCGCGTAGCTCAGCTCTGACTACTCCACACCCCAGTAGCCTTTTTAGAGATTAGTCCTAAAAAGGGATATAGTTAGATTTGTTAGATGCACCTACGTGTACATAGAGCATTCTACATTTTTCAATGTATAAAATTTTGTATTTTACATGAATAGTAAAAGTATGAATTATTTTTCAAAAGCCATTCATCTCAGAACCTGACCATCCTTGGTTTTGTTGGGATTTAGGCTTAAAGATTTGTATAATTTTAGGGCAAATTGAAAACACAGAGAATATATGAATAGCTTCCTCCACATGTCACTTCTCTCCCGTCGCTGTGGTCTGCAATGCCGACTGCAAAAAGTGCAGAGCCCATGGAATAAAGTTGCGGATAAGGAAAATCATACATGTTTAGACTGGAAATAAATGTGCTGGTGTACTGAGCTGTACATTACCTCTGCAAAATGCTATCGCTTGCTGCCTCCGCAGCGGCGTAATGTTACTCTAGATACCGATGTTCTGTTAAGGGGTGAGGTAATGTAGATCAGCAAAATCCGTAAGTAAACATTGACTCTCGGGACTTCTCTTCCAGACTCTTTCTTGACATTTTCACAGGAAATTGTTCTCCTAGAGAATCAGTAACCATACTAACTAGAAAATAAGTGCAAACATTAAGTGGAATAATGCTAATGCGGAACAGAATTCTAGCAAAGTTTCTTTGGGGAAATAATGAGTTTATGAATATTTCATATTTAAACGCAGTAAACTTCTGTACATTGCATCTATACAGAACCGAATCATCATTAATCTGCAATACCTTTGACTCTCATTTCATAGATTCTCTATAACAAACTGGCGTAGAGCCTCAAAAACTGAGTTATGTGAACAGAGATGTAGGGGAGCAATGCTTATTATAGAATTTACTGTATTAAAGAGAAAAAATATATATTATTATGAATTTTTCATGTCAAACAAATTCTTAAAACATTTATTGTCATATTCTTTCCATTTTACAGTCTTTTTTTCAAAAAACATTTGAAATATTGTGGCCATTAGGTTTAGCATCATCAACAGAAGTATAAAAAACATAGTCCCATAGGAACTGTAATCTGATTAGGGTACATAGTATCAAGCAATTAAAGGAAACCTACTATCAGAAGTAGATCTGATGGTAGATTCCTCCTCTGCCTCTGCCCTAATCTGTAATTTAAAAATCCTGGAACCTAAATTTTTCAAAACTTAATTTTAATATTATGTAAATTAACAGCAGAGGCTACCGGGGCGAGTAGAGTACTAGCTTGGCCGGGTACTGGGAGCTAAGACTAGTACACGCCCCAGTAGGCTCTGCAATTTATTTACATATTACTAAATTCAAGTTTTTAACAAGTTAGGTTCCAAGATTATTACATTATAGATAAGGGCAGAGGCAGGCGGGAGGAATCTACAATGAGATCTAATTCTGATAGCAGATTCCTCATTTTTGGTCCTAGGTTTTAGATTAATCAGCCCTTTATGCCCTACCTGTTATTATGCCCTCAAATATAATGAAATGTGGGGACTAAATAGAGGAATACAGACGAGACAGTGAGAGCTGACACTGAACCCTATTATAGGCTCTACCTTCTTGCCCACTTACCATGGGTGGTACAGGACAAGTAGATAACAATCTTTCCCTATGGCAAAGTGCAAAACATGGACACCAGGATAAACAATGCAAACAGATAAGAAAATTTCAGAAAGCCGTGTCACGTAGGATAAGGGCAGCACAGTACAAAAGCTAAACACGAGAGAGGTCAGAATAACAACGCAGAGTTAGGATACCAGCAACACAATGAACAAAGTCTTAAGGTGAAAATCTAAAATGAACCATAGAGGTGGGCAGTACTAATATGTGTTCTAAAAGCCCCAGTTCAGATAGTGATTGGGTCAGAGCTCAGAGAACCAGACTGCACAGAGAGTGAAGGTTGTTGAGCACCACTGCCTAACTACCACTGGCCAAAAGCTAAGCTGCAGGAAGCATCAGGTGTGGCGCCAATTAATCACAACTGTACAGCAAGTAAAACCTGTGTTCACACTACCAGAGTACAAGAAGGCAAAGAGATAAAATCAACACCTCCTCTGTCGCACAACATAAACTGAGGATTGTATTTTCCTAAGCTACCGAGGTGATGCTTTGGGATTGTCAATGTTTTTGGTACAGTGTTTGGTGTAGGCCAGATGGCTGCTGTAAAGATCTATGTTAGAACACAAAAAGTATTGTGTTGCATGATTCGGAGAAAAAGTCAAAGTGCATAAAAATCTCATTATTACTTTTTTGATTTTGGACTTTTATACCTCTGATATTTCACTATGACTTAAGGGTTTATTTACTAGCCTTAAACGGAGAGTGGGAACAGATGTAGCATTAGTATTATTGTTTTTATGCCTAATGTACTGTAAACCCCTTTTTGAATGTACAGTGGCTTGGATTTATTACTGCACTTGAATTTATTAATATAAAACATGTTGGTTTCAAGTAATTATTTTTTTAATGTATTTATAAATGATTTTTTTTTTCACAGAATACACAAGTGTTCAGATGTCAATCACCTTGATACACACACATTGGCTAAAGCTTTTGCTCCTTGCCTCTTTCAAACCCATGGACAGCATGAGGCGGAGGGCCGCGTTGTTGAAGAGCTGATCTGTCGATTTGCTGAGATTTTTGATGTAAGATTGTTCCTTTATCTAATGTTTTATGAATAAGAAAGTGAAATGTGGTGCTACCTTTGTGTTTATTTTTGATAGGTAAGTCAAGAACAACTGCAGCAAATGGATATTGAAAACCGCTTTATTACCAAGTGGAACACCGCCCAGGTGACAGACTTAATCTTTTCCGTTGTCCCATCAAATGTAATGAATTTCTAAAATGTATCACTTTCAAAGTCTACAGTAAATACATCTTTCAACTAATATTTTCTCTCAAAAGTTAGGTTTAATTAGGGAAACATGTATAGATCTAGTTTTATTGATGTGTTTTTATGGAATTCTTTGAGGAGCCACCACTCTTTATTTTATTACATACTTATTAGTGACCTGAACCGCCATTTTCGAATCTATGGCAAACACTGTTGGTTCTGGTCCCTGACTCGGAACACAACCAGAAGTTCCAGTGTTAGTGGCGGGTTCCAGCCCCCAAACCTTTTATCAAGGTTCGGATGAGCCAGCCAAACTGAAACCCGACCCGTTCCATTCCTCACTTATTCTTTGTAAGGTCACGAATCAATGCAGAAAAGTCTTGGAAATTACAAAAATAATTTGGGAGAAAAAGTAGTTCTACATGAGATAGTTATTATACTTTGTACTTTGATACATAGATTCTTTGCATTGATGACTATTGCCGCTGAGCATGTGAACATCATAGCCAAGTGTTTTAGGGTGATGATGGGATTTCTGTTTGGAATACCAGTGTCTTTGATGGTAAGAATAATCTAGTTTTCAGTGCCATTCTCATATCTAAAATTTTAGACACTGTTGGAACCCTTTTGGTTCCCATTAGAGGCAATACATCTCTGAATGATAAGAATACTGGCCTATCCCAATGACATGGGTTATTTTTTGATGGGAAACATCTGTATGCTGACATCAGAAATGCATTTACTGACAGCCCAGGTTATAGGGTATTTTTCCATAGTCATAACTTTGTGTTTTTTGGTTGTCACAAAAGAAATCTCTAAATTGGTTCCTAGACTCAAATCGTAAACTTTTCAGATATTATATTATCTAAAAACCTGCAAAAGACAGCAACTATAATATTAAACTTTACATTGGAACTTATGGTCTGGATTTCTATTAAATGGTAGTGAAAGGTATTTATGTTATGGTTTGCACTTTTGCTATGTTTCTTTGCATACAATATTGAAAAATGATCTGAATTACTTTTCAACCTGTCACAAAATTTAATTGTCTGATCAGTTGGGTTAACATCATTGGGAAATCCATTAGCCGGAGTCATGTTATATTGTCCGAGTGGAGCAACAGTCAAGAATATGTATATGTGTTCCATCCAATCTCTAAGGCACTAAGAGGAAAAGGCAAAAAGAGCTCAGCTATCTCCATCAGTCCAATAGATTCTGAACTATCATGTTTCTTGTAAAGTTTATCTAATATAACTGCTTTTCAGAAAACTAGCAATGATAACTTATGATATCTTTACTATCTAGAATCTAAGCTATTTGTCAGCTATTTCTCACTGCTGTAACCATAAAGAACCTGGCCCTACTGTATGATGATTTTTTTGTTAATTCTAGAAATATCTCTGCATTGTTTAGAATAATAATTTTAACTTGTTTGAAAATGTGAAAACAATAGCAAATTTGTCAAAATATGTTGTGTGACCGGAACAAGACTAATTATAAATTGTAAAATATAATTAAAAACTTTTTGTTTTTTAGATTCAGATACCACAATCTGGAGACTTGCTGCTGGAAGTATTTTTAGAAAGAAAAGACCCTGACATGTCTGTTATTATAAGGGTAATGACTTCTGTAATGTAATATTCTTGAGAAACCATACATACCCTACAATGATGTACAAAAAGACTGTGCTTGTAGGCTTATAGTTTAACCCATTCACTGTATATGTACGTAAAAACTGAGCCCACAAGAAAGTGACACAAATGCATTTTTTGCCAACCTTACCACATTTGGAATTTTTTTCTGGCTTCCTAGTACACAGTATGGAATAATAAATAATGTCACCGAGAATTAGAATTTTTTTACGCCCAAAATAAGCCCTCTCACAGCTCTCTACATGAAAAAAATAAAAAGTTATGGGTTTTTGAAGGTGAAGAGCAAAAAATGAACGAAAAAACCCTGTGTCCTTCAAAAAATATACACAAAGTAGCGACCTGATGCAAAGCCAAAAAAACAATGATGATGTTTGGGAACGTGGGGAAAATTAAAACACAAAATTAAAATACCAACAAACACTAAGCGAGCATACAAACTTCACAAAGACCTTGAGAAAAATGTAAGATCTAGTTCTACAAGTGAATAAAACATGCCATAAAGACATAATTCTGCAATATATTAAATGCATAAGGTGAACCACCTAATTGATGAGTTAGTTTACTTGAAGATCTAAAAATACCAATAAATACAAGAAAAAACTGTAAAAAAACAACTTTTTGTGATATTACAGGTATCCCCAAATATGGCAGCTGCAGAACTTACAACTTGTGTTGCTGGTATAAGAAACATCAGCTTGTCAAAGGAAACATTTTGGACCATATTTGAAGTAATTGATAACGGGGAACTTGGTATGTGCTTTATTAATGCAGTTTTATACTGTGTATGGTTGTTTATATATCCGAGAATGGAAATGTGATACTATTGAGAAATCTTTTGTGATGTGGTTCAGCAAAACTCAGATTCACACCGGAGGCTCTAGTAGGATCCTCCACTGCAGACTCTATCAAATTTAATGAGAAGAATGATGGACATTATGACAGGAAACTGATGGACTTCATCATGTCAGCGTGGTCCCTTTGTATCAGACATGTAAGACATCTAGCATTTCAAAACTTTCAGTTTCTTCTCCAATAACAGCTGTAGAAACATGTTAACCAAGTGGGAATGAGTTATAAAGACAAGGCTCCTCTACTGGATTCTTTCTCTGATATGATCACTTCATTATCACTTTAAGTCAAGATGGTGTTTTCATTTTAAGAAAATTCAACTTGTATCTAAAAAACATTCTACACAAACATAGGATTTTTATAAATCATTTAAAGAAACATCTATCATGATAAACTAGGGGCACCAGGACTGTGGAAATCTTTTTTTTTAATTTGTATTTATTTTAATTGTCAAGAAAAAGCAGGAACCGCAGATCAATGGTTCAAACATTGGACCCCCAAAGACCCCCAAAAAGGGAGGGGGGATAAGGGAAAGGTGGTTGGAGGGTAAAAGTCCACATTATTTTGTAGGTACTCTGAAGTTCCATTTTATAGCAGCGAATCACTACAGAGTTCGTGGAGTCCTTCTGTGCATGAATTAGGATCCGAGTCCAGGTAGCCAACTAAGTTACTGTAAGTTTTTGTAAAAGGATTTCACCACATTGGAGAGGATGAGGGGGGTTGGGGCAAAGGGTTGGAGAACATACAAAACATTCAATGCAGAGCAAAAGAAAAAACAAAAAATAGAAAATGTGACACATGCTCATCATGACATCCCAGGAGGTCGAGCCCCCCATCCCATCCCATCTCAATCATGGTGTATCAGAAACACGCTACCACCGTTAAGTTTTATACAATGTATGCTATCATTTCTGACCAATTTTTAACTAAGTTTGATAGATGGGTCTTCTAAAATTTTTATCCATGACCTCCTTCGTTCTAAAATCAATGTTTAAAATTAAGCTAATGAGTTGGATTATTCATAGGTTATTACTAGTACATAGGCAGGTTTTCCAGATTTTGATGATCGTGACAATCAGCTGCATGCCCCTGCATTACACATGGAGCAGGAAGCAGGTAGATCTGTCTGTAGAGCCTTGCTAATGGTAGACTGTTTGCACTGCCCTCATAGTAGGGATTTGTCTGCAATTCTGAAAAAGTGAAACTGTGTGCTTTCTGATTTGTCCCAAGTGTAGTGGCATCGGCAAAAGCTGGGAGTGCTGATTGTCACACCCTTGTAAGTAAACTTCTAATGACCTATCTTATAAACTCTTTAGGGGGTATTGTCATCTGGGCATTGATACTTAATATAATTCATCTGCCATATACATACATTTCTTCAACCCTCATAAAGGCTACATTCACATCTATTTTTTAGCTCATTGTAAGGATATGTCCTCCTGTTCCAACCCTCCATCTCCACCCTGTGTGAGTAAGGGTGAACATCGGCATCAGTCATTGGTTCCCGCCAATGTTTATAGTGTCTACTTATATGGACAGTTACATCACTGGGACCTCCCAGAGTGTACACCAGAAGAGTCTGGGTATGGATAAAATAATGTGGCAGTTGCCCCCATAGGCAATTATTGCCTCAGCTGAGTGTATACTTTGCAGAAAGCAGGATCATATAGTGTAGCTTGCTGCATCACGTGTTGTCTTCAGGATGCAATGTATTTTGTTCAAATGGAACCAAGAAGAATGCCTCTGCTTTCCACTATAGTTTGGAAGCTTTCCTGGCTAATACACTGAATGTATCCAAAAAACAAGATGTGATTCTAGTCTCATCTAATGTACTTGATTCTTTTTTTTTCTATTCTATCTTCTTATTTTATACTATAGAACGACCCATGCACTATAAAGAAAATGTTTTAGCAACAGTTCTAGATTGGAGTATGCTTCCCGATCCAGGAGCAGCTTACCTCCTTGTCAAGCCATTTTACAGAAATCCTCACATGCTGAATGTTGGTAAGCTTTTATTTTCTCTCTAAAGAAGTTATGGATTAGCAATGACGATTACAGTAATTTATGTTGTTGTTAGGCTATTTGCACGCTTAAAAGACCCAGATGGATAGCTTGCAAATTTAAATGGTGAGGATTTAACAGCCATCTTTTTGAGAATTGTTGGTCTCCCATTGAAAGAGTTAATACAATAAGTACCATCACTAGTTAAAGGAGTTTGCCCATGAAAGAAAGTTCTAAAATTTTAATCCACTAGTGCTGTTTACACAATAAAGAATATTTTTAACCCCTTACTTTACAATATTACTGGTTTAGCTCCTATAACTCAGTTAAGGTCAATGGAAAATTTCACATTCTATGTATAATAAACTCATATTCCTCTGTGCTATGAGATGCTGTGTGCTGACAATGTGCTTAATATATCAGGGTACAGGGATTATTAACACTATTATTTAACTTCTGAACATTCTACTATTTTATCTGACACATAGAAAAAGAGAGATGAGACAGAGATCAGAGATAGGAGATAGAAGATATAAAACACAATGACACACTCCAGGTCTGCTATCTCACTTATAATACACACAGCCAGCTCTGATATAAACCTCCCTCCCCTTGGATATAGACCCTACTTGTCTGTAGCTAGTAAAGTAAGGCTCTGCACCATGCTGCTTGTCAGCAGGAAGTGCCTGTTTCTGAGCTGGTCTTGTAATGCAGAGGGAAGGGGCAGACAGAAGAGAGCACTGCAGTGTACAGACAAGAAAATCTATTCATGAGAAGAATCCAACCATAGTCAGAAGATTTAGGGTCAGATCCAGGGACAACCATAAATGTAAACACTAGGACTGACACAAGTTGGAATTATATCTGTGAAATGCTGCATTTTTGTTAATAACAGTGAATAAGGGAATTTGTTATCCTGAGTTTATTTAAGAGTCTTGTCTTTGTGGAAATACACCATAGAATAACAAAGTGCTTGAAAGCTTTAACTTAACACTCTTTCAATCTATTATAACTGTTTACTGTTTGAATATCACTGGCAAAGTCACCCGTGATGTTTAAATTATTAAAGGCACATGGGCGCCGGTACTACCATTCCGACAGCGCACAGCATCCTCGGGGAGGGACAATGCTCCAGACTTGACCAACATCACATAGCGATCAAAATATTGCATTTGGATGGAATAAAGCACTCCTTTTTAGTTCAACCTTTCCTGTGCTGCGGTTATTTACCTTCTTATTGAATTTACATTGAACCCTGGACTAGGGCAAATGGACTGCGGGCACCCTCCACATCTATTTGTCCTACATAATACGATGTTTACATTTTATATAACATCAAGTTATGTCTAAACCTCCAGTTTATATTTCGGAGTCATCCATGAAAAGAAATTGGGTGCACCATATTGGAATTACTTTTACCGAAGATTTTTATTGCATTACATATAGAAAAGTAAAGAGTCAGCATTCAGCTATGGAGACTCTGCACACATATAGCATCCTCATCCATTGGTTTGCAGTTTGTTGATCTCAAATTATTACAATAAGCATTAGTGGTAACATGGTTAATTATAAAATTATAAAGTTCAGATATACATAAAAAATGCAATCTCCGAGGTGAAATTCCCTGCAGGTTTTCATTATTATACAAGTGTCTGGTTACACAGAGGGAATAAACTATCTAGAAATAGTCAATGATCTAATATCATTGAGCCTCATGGATGTAAACATGACAATGTGTGATCTCGTATATGCAGTTTTCCACCTCCCTTTTCTCCGATGTGATTCTTTGTTGCTGGGTAACACATTCATAATTTCACGGAGCATATGTGTTAAGAAGACCTGGCAGGTTGAGAGAAATAGAAGTTTGGATATACTTTAGCGAGAAGTCAGCACAATTCATGGCCAGGATTTTAGTTAAATATTGTCTGTTACACGGCAATAAGTGAAAGAGGATTTAGAGCGGCTAAATTGTTAAAGCTTTTATTGAAGTGAATCTCAAAGTTGTTATTAAATGCTGTTCTCAGCTTCCTCGGACTCTTGCAGGATAAATTTCTTTGCACTTATTTCACTTCTTTCTTAAGCTCATTCTTTGGTATAGATCAATGACATCCAAGAGCCAATTAAAGAGGAACAATAATCTATCAGAGGCTGACAAAGACCAAAAGGACCCACAGGACAACTAAAGACCTGGCTTCAATTAGTGAAAGCTTGCCGGAGTCCAGACATTATTTCCACATCTACAAATACAACATCAAATAGACCTTAGACACAGTCAAGATAAACAAATCGTTTGCTGAACTATATATATGAACACATTTTTGGGATAGATTTCAATGCAACTTTGCAGTTACACTAACTATACAACATTTGTATGGTTTTCCATTTACACTTCAATTTACAATTTATGGTTGGTTTCAAATTATTTATTAATGACGTCGTAACATAGACTCTGGGCTACCTTTGTCATTTCCATATTTAGTATACTTAATAAATTTAGTGAATGAGCAGCCTCCTCCATAGTGGACCAGGATCAATACCAGGATAATCATATTTTTGAGAACAGAAATAGTGGAATTGGGTCCAAAAGTCTGATCTTATTTCTATGTTACATTAATTTGGCATATGCATCTATTATAGTAAAGTCAAAAGGTGTGTTCCCATATTAGAATACCTAGGAAATGCCATCACACCAACTTCGACTAATAATGACATCCCTATGCGATAACAAATTTTTTTTGGTGATTTTCATATTTCAGAGGACAGACCACAATAGGTAATGTGCCAAGACTAAATCCAACTGTACTGGTGTGAAATGCACCAAATTTGTTAAAGAGAACCTGTCATCAAGAACAGGAAAAATAAACCTTACTCACTCCCCCCTCACTAACTGTGCATTTGTTGCAGCACAGGTGTCCCATCTTGAATCTACCTCCTCCAATCAAAATCTGCCTTTGTCTATGTAGACCCAGGCAAGTGCTGGGGCACAAGGCTGCCAAGGGGTCCAAACAGCCATATCTCAGTCTTTTGCAGCTTTGGCGCTGGTCCCAAAAAAAAGCCACTCCGTGCACTGCAGGACACTGACCAATAAGTGTCCATTGTGGTTGTTTTGTCTGCTTTGAAAAAGTTAGTTTAAATAAAAAAAACTGCATAAAAAACTAGTGCTTTATTATTGCAGTCACTGTAGAAGCCATTCTGTAGAAGACCTTTTCTGCTTTCCAACCTGACATTCACCAGCAATATGGCCGCTATGTGTATTCATTTAAAAGGGATATTAACACAATGAGCAGGAGACATGTTATTTTCAGTTTAGGTTTTGCAGAGGTAGTCCGGGTCCTGTGCAGTGACTGTCAGGTGTGAGTGCTCAGCTCCGAGATTTGGGCTGCATACATGTCCCCTCTGCCACGGTAGAGGCCTCTAGTCATGGAGGCGGTGAATGTCTTTAGGGGGTGTTCAGGATGCCATAGTATTGTCTATAGGTGGTTACAGGACACCATAGTCATGAATAAAATATTACCACGCTTGGGCTGTATATAATACAACCTATGAAAGGCTATATATGCTATAACCTATAGTATGTGGGTGCTGTTTATGATAGAATCTATGAGAGGGCTGTTTATAATAAAACTATAAGGGGCTGTATATAAACTATACATATTTAAACTATGTTTTAGATGATAAACTAGGGAATATTTTAGGGAACAGGGAAATGTTTCAGTTTCTGAATTTTTATTGCCGCTCTGAAGGCTCAAAGGGCCCACTGAAGGCTCTGTCGCCTAGAGGCCTACTGAAACCTAGAGCTGACCTTGCTGATAATTGTAAGACAGGAAATGTCTTAAGAGGTCTTAAATTTATAGCGACACAGAGCTGTCAAAAGAAGGAAGCATGATTCACTGGCAGCCTCTCTTATACTAAACCTGTTATTGCCACACCAACAATATCTAATTAAATATTCTTTTCCTATCTGTGAATGAGATGGAAGTTTAATGTAGAAGTACAACTTATGCTTACTACATAACCCTATGGGCACACTAATCCCTGATTCCTTAGTCGTAGCCTGAAAAATTGACACAGTCCCTAAAAGGTCCTGTAGCACGGCAACGTCTGGGTTGTGTCCAGTCGGTATGCCAAACCGGATGAAGCTCCATTAAATTCTATCAGACTTTTAGATTGGGGAACAGTATGGTCAATACCCAGAGGTCTATAGGAATTCAAGGAATTTGCCAGGACCCCTGCAATCATAGATTTATCTACTATCCAAAGGATTATTAATGACACAACCTCTTCAAGTGGATGAATCCAATTTAAAAGGGATGCATTGGCAATTTTTATTTTGTTGAATTAACATTTTTTATAATCTCTCCCAATTTTCTTATTTTTTAACCTTTTTTCTCCATGATCAGGGGAACTGCCATATTGCAATATTTAAGCAACCTCATCGTCCTATGCAGCAATAGACTGGAGCCACAGGGTTGTGATTAAGAATCTGTGACATCTATTGCTAGTAGTTAAAGTAATGAAGGTGTTTTCTTTAGAGATGTTCTATATGGATCATGTTTGTGCTGCTTATAAGTCTATTAGTCTATTCTAAGGCTTTGTATCCAAATTGGAAAAGAAAAATAATCAAAAATGGTTAACCTAAATATCTGTAACATCCTAAACCATTTATTCTATGGCTTTTATCTGTATCTTATACATTTTATTTAACTTTTTAGCATTCCACTTGTAGCTTACCTTTCAGAACTTATCTTATGTGTTCTTTCAAAACCATTATCATTTATTATATAATTTAAGAAAACCTTAAGTATTACAAATCTAATTTAGCAGATTCAAAGTAAAATATAACCATTCTGTATAACTAACTAGCTACTGCATTTCTCTTGGGATGGTTGTATTATCATTTATTATTGTTTTTCTATTTATGGGATCTAATTTGTCAATTCTACCTGAAAATGATTGTAGAACATTGGTAGACATATGGCAGATGGTCTATTAATGTCTAGTTTCTCTAGTGCCTTCATATATTCATTTTGCAGTTATCTTCACTTTGACAGCCAGAATGATGAAAAAAAACATAGTTTTTGCTAAATCTTTTATTGTTTTTTAATGACATGCAATAAAATTCTCACCATAACAAATACATAAAAACGCACATCTTCTACAGAATGAATTACTTCAACAATTTAAAACACTGGGGGGTATTTATTTTAACATTTGCAGTTCTCTATTCCTCAGTTTTTTTGTGATTCACCGGTTTCTGAACTCTGGTACTTACCTTTGTTATTAATAAAAAAAAATGGTGTAGTTGTATACATAATCTTTGTGCAAATCTGTAGAAACCATAAAAAGTTCATCAAAAGTCAACAGCACTTTTGTGAAATGCAATCAATAAATGACCCCTGTACTTTTAGCGCCCCCTTCCCGTTATATGCTGAATATTGGTGGCACTCTAGTTGGCAATGGTAAAGGGGTTTTCCTGTCTTTGGACCCATTTTGACACTTTATCAACTTTTGGGGGTGAAGTTGGTATGGGTAAATAGAACTGCCCAAAGCTGAAAATCACCAAAATCTCCAAAGTTGCACATTCCTTATTTTGCCTCCTAGTGTCCACACATCTGAATAGTGATTGAAATTCAGTTTGGGGGGAATATGTGGGATTATTAGTGGATTATTATATAGGCAGTTTGGGCAGTTGCCCAGCGTCCGTCCTTCTAGGGGGCCCATGGCCACCCAAACCACCCACCAATTTTATACTGAGCAGCATATGGTATTCACACATACATCTGTTCCTGTACACATACATGTACACAAGAGCCTTTTCAGGACTTTTGAGGGTCCTCCAAATGTTCTGACACAGGCAGAAGGGACATTGCACCAGATAATCCAACAGTGGCACATGCTCTTACTTAATCAGGTCTGCTTTTAGGATTTGACACAGCTGCACCTGTTTTTCTTGGTGCACTTTGCTTTATTCTGTTGCGACAGAATTGTGTCAAATTACAGTAATAATCCTCAATTACCCAAGAATCTTGATTCTAGTACCATATGTAGAAAGTGAATTACAGAAAGTTAGCTATTTTAATGTAAGGACCATTAATCATTACTATTTTATACACAGTATTAAACTTCATGGTTTCTTTTATTATCAAATTCATAAACAAAATTATTGTTAAATTGGTACCCTGCTCCTTTTGCTATCTAACACATTAAAAATGTGCAGCAATGCAAGACTCATTGAAAAAAAATGAAAAAATTATTAAATGCAAAATGTTTGCACAAAAATATTTTCACTTCACTGCATATTATGATTAATATAATCACACATACAGACCTCTGCCAATCTGATATTAATAAACTAAAGATCAATAACATAGTGAGACATTGTTATGATGCTTTAAATAGTAGTCTGGCTTCAACGTTCTGGGATTGTGACCACACATGGGGATTTGCTCTGCTTAAGGCTATGATTGACATACTGGCTGTTTCTCTGTATCGGGGATGGGTCTCAGGTGCCTATTGGAGTGACAGTCAGCCAAACCAATCAGCTGCAAGGACAGCGTCCAGGCATGCTAATTGAATCACCTATCTGTTCATTGAAGGCCTGATACTGGATCTTTGTACTCTAGTTGTAATTCTGCTATTTTTGGTTTCTTTGACTTTTGTCTGGCCCCTGACAATTATGTTGCCTGAAGTATTTGTACCTGTTGGTTCTGACCTTGTTTTGTTATCTGCCTCTGTTTACATTAATTTCTGTTGTTGTAACCTTATCCAGTGTTGGGACTGCCACCTAGTGGTTGTCAGCAATTTAAAGCAGGGCTGGCAATTAGACAGGGACAGAGGTTGTTGGATTCTCAGGGCTCACTCTCTTTTGTCATGTCATGATAGAAATATTCCCCAAGTTTTCCTAGAATAATATTGTGAGTATATAAGTGTTTATAAGTTATAAATGTTACACAGTATTTAATATGAACTTTTGAGCCTTATTGCAATTTCAGGTTTATTTAGGTGACTCTAAAAAGTTGAAAGTTTTAATTTATTGCCTTAACTATATTTATGCTATGAATAGTCTTTTAAATTTGGTCACTTCTTGCAAGTTTGATTTTAGCAAAAGAAATTACATAAAAATACATGTCCAGTCCACCACTGTGTACATTTCCAAAGCACACATAATGTTCCCAATATTAGTCTTAAATGTCTTGCAATTTGTTCGTGATTAAGTCTCTTGCCAGCAGATTATCACCGACAAAATAGAGACTCATGTAAATGGAACAACTGTACTTGCATTTAGCGGTGTAATGGCAATTAAAGAATAATGCCAGTTAAGTGAGGTTTAATCCCTAAAGTCGCAAGATCGCCTCTAATTATGTCTTTCTGGTGTATAAAGCATATAAATATATTTTTCCGTAGGAGTTGATTTTAGTTCCATATCGTAAATCAATGATAAAGGGCAGCAAAGTCTTTTTCATTTGGAACTAGTCAGACCAATAAAGAGTGAATATAATGATATGGGAATTTATATCATTTTACTTTTAATGTGATCTGAACTCATATAAAATTATAAATGGTCAGAGAAATTGATAAATTGTCAAATTCACCCACACTATTCTTACTAGTAACCATTTAAGGACAAAGTAAGTTTTTGGAGCAATCTAGTGAAAACTTTATTTTTTTTTTATCACTGTACTGCTTACCTTGTTGTCTGTTATACTTAATACTTATTTTATGTATATTGTTAGCTATCTTTATGCTCTTATTAGAATCCGTTTCGATTTTTTAGATCTTTTGCTTAGTACGTTAATACTAATCCCATGTCTCAGCCCGCATCACATGGGCAGCTAGATACAGTAAAATCTCTTAATTCTGGTGGACAAGCATTTGCTTTTCAATCTTTGGGCTTTGACATTAAGTAGTTATTTACTCAACAAATAAATTCTGTGTAGGGTAAATGTAGTTCTTCTATTGTGCATGATCGGAGCATGGGGTTTATTTTATTTTAATCAATGAAAACAGTTGC
This sequence comes from Engystomops pustulosus, assembly GCF_040894005.1. NCBI lineage: Eukaryota > Metazoa > Chordata > Amphibia > Anura > Leptodactylidae > Engystomops > Engystomops pustulosus. The sequence goes on from NC_092411.1 coordinate 257,445,567, forward strand.
AAGGTCCACACATCTGATTAATTTGAAGTGGATCCCAGCTCCCCTATCCCTGTACTGACTAGTAATGGTCTACAATACAAAAACAATCCACAGTCCAGCTAAATGAAAAATAAATTCCTTAATAATAAATGAAAAATAAATAATCTTTATTCCGTTACATGCTTAAAAACATTGTTTCATAAATTCCATGGTCACAATTGTCTACACGTTTCAAGCACAAAAGATGCCCTTTATCATGCTTATAGATAGTAGCCTATTTTGAGAACATGCAGTGCAGTGGTCGGTAAGTGAAGTACAAATGAGGTCAAATACACAGAATGGCAAACAAAAGAATAGCAAAAGCACCAGATCAGACTGAATATAAAGAGAGCAATGGACACCTCCTTCGGCACTGACTGGTGCAGCCGTCCGCCACTCAAATCACATCTGCAGACCGAACAAGCTCAAACTCACACCCAGCAAGGAAAGATCTTGAGAAGGAGTTGTCAATTACAGTCAATTACAAGCCTGAACCTGATCCAATTAAGAGCAATTTGCAAGTTCTGACACCAATTTTGATCAATGGAGATTACAGTTCTGAAAATATCAAGTGATCATACATTGTTTTTTAATTTTGATCTCTATTGTAAATTATTTTTCCAGTCATTCCGATTGGAGATAGCTATAAAATATCTGCCCCTTGGGTCAGTGAATGTATCTAACAATTTAACCGGTTCCCAACCGCCCGCTGTGTATTCACGGCGCACATTGGGAGCCAGGGTATGGAGAGGGCTTACGGGCTGTGTCCTCTCCATAGCCGGTAAGTCTTTGCTGCATATTGCAGCAAAGACGTACCGGTAACACCCGCGATCGGTGCCAGCAACATTATAGAACCTATACAAATTTGGTATCCCCATAATTGTATCAACACAAAGAATATAGTAGACATGTCATTTGCGGTGCACAGTGAAAGCTGTAAAATCCAAGCCCACAAGAAAACTGTGCAAATGCATTTTTTCACCATTTTCACTGCATTTTTTTTCTGCTTCCCAGTACAAGCCATCACACAGCTCTTTCTTATGTGTAAAAATAAAAAGATAGATTTATGAAGGTGGGGAGAGAAAAATGGAAATGAAAACACAAGAAAGGGCCTGGTCCTTAAACAGTTAAATGTCATAGCACCTGTTAAGGAGATCGCACTGGTTTCGGACGCCATCTTGACTACTGTCCGCCATCTTAGAAACAGCGGGCATGTTCCCTGACCATTGTCAAGTTAATTTCATGATTCAAACTTCATTTTATGTAACCTGTTTGCTCGCCTGTCAGCTAATACCCTTTGACAATTAATGAGAAGCCAGTCTGTCCTTGATTATATTATGATTCTGGAGCCCACTTATCTTATTCTTCTCAGCAAATTAGTATAAACAATATCTGTGTACAAGGTCTCTGAGAACTGAGCACAATTAATTAACTTTTTTTCCAGAATGTGCTGATGTCCAATGGAATCGAAGTGCCTTATCTCCTTTCATACAACACCCAAAATGCTGATTTCTCTGTATTAAAATACAGCTGGGGTTTTTTGAAATAAACAGTTTCATTTGAGTAAAGACCGGACTGTGTCTTTCTTTTACTCTGTCATCTCGCTGTCGGCAGCTATCTCATCCTCCCTCAAAGGGTTAAGTAGGACTCACCTTACAAAAGTCAAGAGGGCTGTTGGGGCCCTGCATAAAAATCCCTATCAGTATTGGCGTCCCTGGGTGGGCTTAGGAGTGAGCAACAACAACACCGAGACAGCCTCCGTGAAGGGTCCCCTCCAGCTTGGTGAACAGAACTGACCAGAGAGCTCCCAGGGTAAGCTGTTTTTTTTGTCTACCTTGAAATGTCACTTCTGGTTCACTAATTGGATGGACCGGGTAAGACTGTCTCTGTGTTATATGTTTGCCACTGTTGTTCACTGTAACCTAAGCTCATAGTTTTTGGCAAATAACCACTTTGTAAGGTGATTGGACAGAGACTGGACAGAGACTGGACAGTGACGGATGGTCAGACAGTCTGTGATGTTAGCTGAAGCTGTGAGATGGGAAGTAGTAACCCTTAGATGTCTGCAATGCTAGAGTGGGAGAGTGGGAGATATTCTGTCAGATTATCATATTGTCTATAGTACTGTTTGACTGGTGCCAATAGGGTTGCCCATAGAGGTATAGAGCTCAATTTTTGCACGTGCAGCGGAGACCCACCCTGATCAGGTGCGCGTTTAGCTTTCTTTTTGGGGAGTCTGAACGGCCTCGTGGGACTGTAAGAACTAGTAGTGACTTAGTAAAGAGTCGGTAAGAGAGTGGACTTGGTGTAGAGTCGGTGAAAGAGTAGTGACAGGTCAAAGTTGACTTGGTGTAGAGTCCTCTGTGGAAGTCTGGTATCTAGTTTCTTTGGGGTCAGTAAATCGAGGTGTTGGCATTCGCTGTGTCTGTGGGGACAAGTTTGGAGTTGCAGTGTTGCAGTAGTAGGCATTTATGATGAGTTGTGAATTGGAATTGAGCCAAGTGCATTGCAGACAAAGAGATGTAGGTAGACAGAAGATTGGCTTGATGTAAGTAGACAAAAGGTTGTTGAGTTAATTAGGACTCACTTTACAAAAGTCAAGAGGGCTGCTGGAGCCCTGCATATAAATCCCTATCACAACTTAAATGTCCATCAATAATCCTCAATTTTTGGTGATGCTCTATAATAGCATATTTGTGGGGGTTTTCTTTTCTTTCAGCTAACATTTGCTTCTTTAAAAAAAATTTCAGGAATAATAACCAGAAATAATGTTTAATACTTTATTTATGCTATTTTAGTGATTATTGTTATGTTGTGGCCACATGTTGATACTATTGATTCTAATTTTGAGACCGTAGTAACACATAACCAAGCAGCCATAACTGCTGGTAGGAATTGCTTAGAAACAATTGTACTGTACTTTATAGTGATATCATCTTCGTAAGTAATCTCTTTCCTCTTTAATTCAGACAGAACTATCTCCCGACACATTCAATCAGGTAATCTAAAATACAAAGAGGACTCATCAAAACGTCTTTCTGGAAATAAATTTCAGGAAAAATACATTGTATTAAGGGAGAGAAAGCTTCTTATCTACAAAGACATAAAGGTAACAATATCTCAATATTTTGGTATGTGATTGCAGGATACTGGATTGCTTTCTGAGCCTTCGGTCTAAAGAATATTTCAGTGCTGCTCATAATTTAGTAAATTAAATTATAATAGATTTTACATTTCAGTGATATATTTCAAAGATTATTGAAGAATTTTAATTATTTATGATAAATGTATAAAATATGTTGAAGATGCTCCGGTGGGTGGGTACAATCCCCATTCTGCAGGAGGCATACTGTATTGAAATCTTCCATGGAAATAATAATGTAAACTATTGGTCTGGAGAAAACTGACAAAGGCTACATACACACAACCATTGGGGACGTGTATACTGCAGCAAGCTTGCGGTCTATATACGTCTCCCCTAGGCCGGCAATGGGAACACGGAGTGGTACGGAGCGGTACGATGCCATACAGGTGGCACATGTCATATCTTTCCTACGTACTATGGCGCCATGTACCATGTTTCTCTATGGAGTGGGGCGGGGCAGGCAGCGCTCTCCCATCCCGTGCATCGCCGTTAGTGTGAATATAGCCTAAGATGTACTTAAAGATGACAGTATCAAACTAATCTACCTGGTCTAGACTTAAAGTGTAACCGTCAAAAAGAGCAAAAAGAACCTAAAATACATAATTTTGCTCCAGGTGTCCCTGGGAATCATTCCTCAAAGTATTTTTCCTCTCGGTCCTCATTTAGTACCTTTTTTGGCCCATAGCAACCAGGGTTTCCAGCTCTCAAAAAGCCTACAATCAGCAAGATGGAGAGGCGGGACCTGTCCCCTGTAACCTCATCACAAGCGCCTGCTGCTGACCAATGAGATTTGAGCTATCTATCTATCTATCTATCTATCTATCTATCTATCTATCTATCATCTTTCTATCTCCTATCTATATCATATCTATCTATGTATGTATGTGTCTATATCATATCTATCTATCTAACACTCCAGCACAGCACATGAGGGCACAGCTTGCCACTTCCTTGTGTGAGGTGATGTGGGAGGGGGGCTGCAGTTTCTGTCTGTGTGGATTATTTGTTTACATACAAGTGTAGGGAAAGCTGGAGAGATAAGAGTGTAGGTGCTTGGTTTTTACAGTAGTTGGAGCTCCTGGCAGCAATTAACTGAGTGCTGGAGCAGTGAGACATGAGGTGATCAGCTGGCTGCAGGGAGAGAAATGTGGGTGCGTCTCTCCCTCCGTAGTCTCTGCTTCTTTCTGAATGTCTAAAGTAACAGCTATCTAAGCAGTCACTGACATCTAGGGGAAGTCTACAGAATACAAGAGGAAGGAGCAAGATTTGGGTAACTAATCCAATTGCAAAAGGGCTTAAAATTTCCTGCCCTACAACATATCAAAATTTTTTTGAAATGACGGTTACACTTTAATGGAAACATGTTAGCAGTTTCTCCGTCAAGTAATGTTCTTTTTCCATGGTTTGTAATCCTTATATTTAGCTTAACAAGTCACAGGGCCAAAAAACTGATGAATCCAATCCTGTGGGAAGTGAATGACCTATATAATTCTATGACTACATGAGAAACTTGTGGCTTTTTAGCAAAAATAAATCTTGGTAAAGAGGAATGCTGCAAATTCTATGGCCACTAACACCCACTGGATGAGCAGATCCTTTGAGGGTTTGTAAGTTCAGCCAAATACAGAAAAAAAGTTTGGCTTGGGTACCTGAGCCAAACCCTAACACCAGGGGTAAAACTAGGAGTGGTTGGGCCCCACAGGAGACTTTTACATGGGGCCTAACTTCCAATAAATAATACACGCATATTTTTACATGTATACACATATTTCTACACTTATATACACACTTATTTACACTCATACACACACTTATATGCACATATACATATATACACTCATGCATGTACAGTATGTAATTATATACACATTTATATATGCATACAGGGGCGTTACTACAGTGGTAGCAGCCATTGTGGCTGCTATTGGGCCCACAGTGTCAGGGGGCCCAATCATCCTACCTGACGTAATAAAGAATGGTGGATTTGCACCATTATAAACATGTTATACTGCACATTATATTGCATAATATGTAAATAACAGGGCACATCTTCGATGGTACACAGCATGATATGTCAGGGGAGATGGAGGGGACAGCAGAATGACAGGCCTAAAGTTCTCTCATTTGTAATTCCTGCCGTCTACTTTCCCCATGTTGTCAGCAGCTACTGAGACAGATCTGTGTAAGTGTATAAATGTATATATCAGTGCATATGTGTAAAAGTGTGAGCATAAAAATATGTATGTTTTCTGAGGGTGAAGGGGGTCCCACTCAGAAGCCTGTGATGGGGCCTTGCCTCTCCTAGTTACACCTCTGCATGTATACATACAGCATGTATGCACGTATAAACACGTTGTATACACATTATATACACACATAAGGGGTTATTTATCATATCCCGACTTGTGCCACATATAATAGCCCTGTCGCTGCTCTGGCACAGCCAGATACATCAAGAGGCTTCAGCGGGGTCCTGCACAGTGACAATCCCTACGCCATGCCCTGCCATGTGAATTGACATGTGAATATTCGTTGGCTGCATCGAGTGCGCAGGCGTAGGGACAATAATGCTGTGTGATGGCCCAGTTCCTGGCCAGCCGCACAGTCTGCTCGCCTAGCGTGAAGGTGGTGGTTTGTGGAAAATAATCGCAAGTGCTAGCAAAAAGCTAGCATTTGCAATTATTTCAGGGCTTCTTTGCCACTGGCGTGGTGCAGAGACCTTGATAAATATCTCCCATATGGTATATACACATCAATTACACACTAATAGAATATACACATCATAAACATACACATAATATGTATTCATCAATACACACAGTATAAACACGTATATATAAAATAAACACACCATACAGACAGAGTGCTTTATGCTGTACATATGCTGTACACTGTGCAGTATAATATGTATATAATGGTGTAATTCTGCATTTTTTAGTGTGGCAGGTCGAGGCCCCCTGACACTGCAGGCTCATAGCAACTGCTATGGCTGCTTCCCCTATTGTTATGCTACTGGCTAACATCCACTATTCATGCTGGCAATGATCTTTTAAATGCCACTGGAAAAGATGTGTGTGTGTCATTTTACTTGGTATTGATGTTCCCGATGGCACAATGCACAATTGTATGAAAAATATCTTCTATAGTATCTTTTGCAAAGCCCAACTCTTAAGGGGGGCTTAACTAGAAAGGCTATGATGAATGAGGCCCAGATGAATGAACCTGTCATATATTGTAATGTGTAGCATCTAAACTGAACCTGTAGCAAGATCATAAGCTTAAAAAAGAGTTTACCAGTTAGGCCCACCTCTTTAAAATAAATGGGTGCAGCTAGTCAAGACAACCTCAGTTAATTACGATCCATATTTTGGATGGATGTTGGTTGTGTGCACAATTCCGCTCTTAAGCTGACCATATGTATTAGAATATTGGACAAACCTCCACCCCATAGCGCAATAAGACGTACCCTTACGTCTTACTGCGCATGGGGGAGTATGAAGAGGGCTCACAGGCTGAGCCCTCTTCATACTCACCGGGCATTTGCTTCATAATGAAGCAAACGCCCGTCGCTAACACCCGCGATCGGTGCTTGCACCGATCGCGGGTGTTAACCCTTTGATTGCCGCCGGCAAAGCTGCCGGCGGCATTAAAGAGCCGGCGGCGCGTGGGCGCCGCCATCTTGGCTCCGATCGTCACTCCCCGTGACGTCACCGGGGAGCGGCGATCCGTTGCCATGACAGCCTGGGATCACACAAAGATCCCAGGCTGTCATGATCGAGGCTATCTATTATAATGTGCGATCTGCACATTATAATAGATGGTGTGCAAAATCCCCATATACTGCCATACTGTAGTATGGCAGTATATGGTAGGATCAATCAGACAACCTAGGGTTAAAGTACCCTAGGGAGTCTGTAAAATAGTAAAAAAAATAAATAAAAAAAAGTAAAAAAAAAAAAATTATATTAAAAAAACATAAAAATTCAAATCACCCCCCTTTCCCTAGAACTGATATAAATATAAATAAACAGTAAAAATCATAAACACAATAGGTATCGCCGTGTCCGAAAATGCCCGATCTATCAAAATATAATAACCGTTTTTCACTGCGTTAAACCCCGTAGCGGAAAATAGCGCCCGAAGTCGCAAATGGCATTTTTTTGCCATTTTGAAAAATAGAAAAAATTCTATAAAAAGTGATCAAAATGTCGAACAGTCCTAAAAATTGAAGCATTGAAAACGTCATCAGAAGTCGCAAAAAATGACACCACCCACAGCTCCATACACCAAAGTATGAAAAAGTTATTAGTGCAAGAACACGGCAAAATGAAGAATTTTTTTTCTGTACAGGAGGTTTTAATTTTTGTAAATGTATGAAAACATTATAAAACCTATACAAATTTGGTATCCCCGTGATCGTATTGACCCAATGAATGAAATAGACATGTCATTTGGGGTGCACAGTGAAAGCTGTAAAAAACCAAGCCCACAAGAAATGGCGCAAATGTGTTTTTTCATCATTTTCACTGCATTTAGAATTTTTTTCCCGCTTCCCAATACATGGCATGGAATATTTAATACCATCACTACGAAGTTCAATTTGTTACGCAGAAAATAAGCCATCACACAGCTCTGTACATGGAAAAATAAAAAAGTTATAGATTTTTGAAGGTGGGGAGTGAAAAATAAAAACGCAAAAACGAAAAAGGGCCTGGTCCTTAAGGGGTTAAAGCTAAGAGTGTGTGTGTGAGTGTGCGGATAGGGAGTTTGGAGTTGGGAAAAGGACTGCTGGGCTATCATCTAAAATGAATGATAGTCTTAAAAAGATTTAATTTGAACATATAAATGGGCAAGCAGAGTTTTGGATATATCTTTAAAAACATACAAAATTACACCTTTCTTGCTCTCTAAATTGTCTTTAGTGTTTCAAAAATTATAAATATTTAATTAAACAAATTGTCCCAGTGTCCCAACAATTTGCCAGTAACTTTTCAACACTTTGCAGAAAACAGTACAGTATACAGCAAAACAAGCTTTGTAATACCTCTTTCATCACTTTTGCTCTTATCATCTCTGCTGAATTCTAACTTGCTAGCAACAAGGCAGAAAACTCTTTGTAGCTTTTTTTTTTTTTACTTTAAAGTAATACTTTCTCAAACAATTGTTCTGAAGTTTGAAGACTCTCTGGTCAGGTTAGTCAAAACTCTCATAGGTTTTTTTGTGCCAAAATTAAAACTTCTCCAAAAGTTTGAGAATTTCAATGTTATGCTCTAAATCATGCCTTTTGTAAATAGAGGTGTTATGTAGTTTTCTAAATTGTACTGTGAAAGGGGAAGTAATATTATTTTATCTTGCCAATTGCTAAGCACTAGTTCCAATAATTTGGCAAAATCATTAGCATGGCTTGCTACATCATTAGAGTCTCCTCAAAATCTCTAATATATCCAAACTATTTCAAGAAACAAAAATTGAAAATTACATTTTACATTACATAAGAAATGGACTGGTATTATGAAAAAAAAACTTTTTTTGTTTACCCTTTTGGTAGAATTGACATACTGTACTTATGGGGTAGAAGGATTCCAATTTGGAACCTAAACTCATATTTAAAAGAAGTATTTGCATTTCCTATATTAGGTATTTCAATGTGTCCTACAGAGGCCACAGTAATTTTAATGCCCCTGGACATTGCACCTTTTAAAACTTAATGACCAGGAATGAATTTTACTTTAGTAATATGATATATATTCAAATGTATCCCTATGGCGATACTTTATAACATGCAAATTCAGTAGAGTGTCCATTATGTAGCCGTAACTGTTATTAAAGGAAATATGAGGTCATAAACTAAATGGTTCATACCACAGTTTCTGCTAAAGGAGGAACCAAAGAAATAGTTGTTCTAAACTATGTTCATTGGAAGAGAACGCAGTTGAAATATTTTCATACCAATGGCCACCTAAGAACATTGGGGGTCATCTATCTTATCAGTGTTTGTTTTGTCTAATTTTTGCCTGTCCCTTTTCCATCTGCTACTTTGGTAATTTATGAGTCTCACTTTTTCCTTGCGTTAAATGTTTTTCCTTTCAGATCTGTTTTTGAGACATTTGTTACAAATGTCTCAAAAATGTTGAACAAATGTCTCAAGTCATTTATTTCCATTTCCAACATTTTCCTTAAGTTTTCCTATGTCTGGAGTTTTTTTTGCACCAAAGAATGTTGCAAATTTTAGACAATTTGAAATGATTAATGTCATTTGCAACTTTGTGACATTAATGTCATTAGCACATCTGGAATAGAAGATAAATGTGTCTTACTGATGAAAAACTAATGTTCATCTGACATTTCAAAATGTCCCCAAAAAGGCGCAAAAATTGCAATGTGCCAAAAAAATCTCATAAAACAGAAAAAACTGGAAGAAAAATAAATGCCCCCCCCCCCCAATGGGTGCTCTTCCCACTTGCGCCTGTTGGATCATTCAGGCACGTTGTTAGCGATAAAGGGATGAGGATGTAACAGATCTATGACTTCTATTATTGTTTTTTCCATAAATAATGTAATAATCAAATATGTATTTTATTTAGAGCATTAAGCCAGATAAAGAGCTGCCTATAGTGCCATGCAAGGTCTACCTGGGAGTGAAGAAAAAAGTCAAACCACCAACAAGGTTTGTATAGAAGGAATAAATGCAGGTGGAACAGATTGCAGTTTATAGTAGAATAAAGTACATAGGGGATGAGGTTGAAACTAGAACATTAAGTCCAACCCATAATTGTACATTATTGACACAGAGAAGGCAAGAATTCCTATAGAAAGGAACCCAATTATCCTATAATGAGCCACATTTATTACTTACACAGCCTTGTTCATACAGTTGTCAACTTACCTGGAAACTTCTGAAGCAAAATGCTCTCTTTTGTTAACTGAATGATCATTGATATTTGAATGCTCATTGGTGTACTTATATTTGCAATGTAAAATATAAAATCAATAAACAAAGTTTAAAAAAAAAACTTATCTGGTATTGTAGGTTAATACCATTTACTTGATAGTGGCTAGGCTGAAGTATTGGGCACAATTACCATTGTGTCTGTGTGATCAATGAAATGGACACTATAGAGGCTATCAAATTTATAAATTGAGGGGCCTGTTCTATAGAAAAAAAACAACTATATTAAAGTTAAGAAAAACCTGTGCTGTGCAGAATATATATATATATATATATATATATATATATATATATATATATATATATATTTAAGTTAATTGGATTTTATTACATTTTTCAGGTTTGGCTTGACAGTCAGTCTAGAAAAACATCAATGGTAAGAAGACATTTTCATAATAGATTTACTTATCTTGCGATTTCAGTGTTCAAATAAAGTAATGACATTAAGAAAATAAAGTCTGCTTTTTCAGTTAGCAAAACATAGCATATCTATCCTTTGTAATTTTTATTTCCTGAATTTTCACATCAGTGGTGAAGTGGGTGGAGACTAACCTCTTGCTGTATCAGCCCTGAAGCCGAGTGAAATTTAGGTTGCCCACAGTTCCTATGATGCCTCATGCTCTCTTATTAAGTTATTTAGAGGTAAATCCAGTGAGATTCTTACAAGTAAATCCACTGAACACTGCATAGACTTCATACAGGACTATATAGTGACAGCCATGTAGCCTTTAGCACATAGTACAATTATACTTAGCACATATTACAAAATGTAATAAATAATGGAAACAGTTACACGAAGGGTGTAAACTGTGCTGTATGGGCACTTAAGGTTACAAGATTTTTTGCAATGTGCAGAAAATATGGGAAAAGCAGAAGGTGAGGTGTTCTGCAGACATCGTAGGAGTGTATGAACAAGGGAGATCTTGTATCTCACTATTCTATGTATGAGCCTTTTGTATCCACAGCAGTGAACACACTCAGCTATATACAGAGTTTATTTTCACATGACCTTGCCTTCCTCCCTTGTGTGTGAGCTAGGAACAGCAATAGGGGATTGAAATTTGAGAATTTTCTTTTGTGGGCAAACCCCTTTAACTTAATAATAAAATGATGGTTTGAACATACTTAATACATTAACACATTGTGCATCAGTCTTATAAATCAGCGCAATCAGTCATAACATGTCAGAATTGCTAAGAGGTTTGACCTCTTATTCACTTTTGCACTGTACTGACGCATCAGAATTTAAGTGCCAGGTCCAAGCTGGCGTAATTCCAGCTATAACATGTGCTATAGTAAATTTGTCTGGCTCAAAGGGTAAGAAAGTAAACAAATCACATGACGTACGCTTGGAAATGAAACTTTTTCATAAATTTTTTTCTTAAAAACTGCCGCACAAGGCATTGTACATCTGTACAATCTGTACTAGCTTCAGTGCCATGCTCAGCTCATAAAGTACAGTAGAAAATGTTTTCATTCTATCATGCACTAGTCTGAACGCTGCTTTAGTTCATTCCTGAACTCTTAATGATTTCCACCTCAACTGTCTCTCTTCTGTTGACTTTGTTGTGGGCTGCAAAAAGTGAAAGGAAATCAACCACTGGCATAGTATGGTTTTGAGTTGAGCTCACTTCCATTCTATTGTTTTCATGCTGAAACCATCTTTTTTCATCAAACATCTTTATTGCTAAGAGAAAAATATTTATAAAAATATTCAAATTAGGATCTAATGTTCCAGGATGTCACTGTTCAGTCTTATGGCGCTCCATCAACTGTGGATAATTCCCTACTCCTCCTGCACTAAGAGCTGGTTATCCACATTACATGTGCGGCTGCACAAATGGAGCCGGAAGTGGCTTCACGAAGACTTAAACAAGAAGAAGGGGAGGGAAGAATCATGCATAATTATGTGTGGATGGAGCACCAAACGTCCGAACGTCTGCCCTGGAGCGACAGAATCTAATTTGAATATTAAAAAAAAAATTTAGCAATGGCAATGTTTGATGGAATAAGACGGTAACAGCTGGTTTCAGAATGAAAACACCAGCATTTCTGGTGGTGAGATACAATGGACAAAGCATTGGTGACCTTAGAGATGCAAATACTTACAAGAATCCTGCTTAAAAACAGATTATCAGCAGTGCTCTGGCACCTACCCTATTTGTCAATATTTATTTTGGCTATGTAAGTCTCAGACTGGGCATGGAGAACTACACTACAGGCTGCAGGTCCAGATTTGACTGTTTTTCAACTAGACAAAATTCCACTCACTCTTCTGGAAAACCAATTACCACATCTTGAACTCACTAATTGGCATAAAAATGGCATAAAAGTGGCATTAAATCCATACATGACCTGGTTTCTAATTCTAAGCCAGTATCCTTTTCACTAAAAGAAAAGAAAAGAGAAATTTAGACTAGTACAACAAAAAATCCAAAAAGTCAAATTGCCTAATATGTCTAAATGGGAAGCAGAGATGGGCGAAATATCAGAGGACTGTCAATAGCCCAAAACATTCGCATTCATTGACTCAGCATTTCCTTGCACTGAGGAAGCCATTATTATAACCAAGATGCGATGGTACTTTTCTACAGTTAAGTAAGCACTTATATTCCCATCTGCATCCCCAACTTGTTGGGGGTAAGACTCTTCACATTCTATGGGAATGCCAAGTCATCGCTCCTCAGTTCCAAGCAACCTCCGATGCTATAAATACCCTAATATCCATCTTTGCCTATCCCTATCATCACACCACAGAATTGTGATAGCTCATATCCTAATCCAACAGTCATCTCTGCTACATATCGGGGAAACCAGAACTCTGTGCATCATATATAATTATAATGCACAGAGTTCAATCCACACTATAGTGATCAGGACGTGGCACAGACCCCATTATGGCCTTGATCACGTGATGTAAAACAGCCCTTATTTGGGCCAACTCTGAGAATCAATTTCATATCTCTCTGTTGACCACATCTAATAGGTTCTGCTAGTTACTTTCCTGCCAGTCTGGTTTGTCTGGATGCCAGGGGACCAGTCATATCAGTCTTTATACAAGGATTACGCTATCTAATAAGAGGTTTGTCTGCTCCCTTCACAATGCTTGCAAATAGTTTTTTGCTAGCATTTTCTAAACTTCCCTATTTTTTTATATTCTGACCCCTGCTTGTCTTCTGACCATTTGTTTGTCTCTGGATTCTGTACTGCATTGTTCCATTGCTTTTGTCCCATATTCGTACAACATTTCTTCTGTATTTGTCCTTTATTCTGTGTTCTTCACTTTGGCGCAGGAATAGAAAATGAACCAGTAGTCACTTATCTTCTAGTGTTGGATAAGCAAATAGATAGCGGGAGCTGGGTGCTTCTACCATTAGGACTTACTGTCTGTGTCTGTCCTTTCCTTTACCATTTGTTGTTTGTTCCCAAACATTAGATCATCATCCCCGTTGTTCTTATTCTTATTAGGCTCTGTAGGTTAAGTTGAATTTGTATGTAAGTTGGAACTGTATACTTTATAATTGTATCCCCAGCCAAATTTTTTTTTTATGTTCTTTATAGATTTTAAAAATGTTGGGTTGTCATCACAACCAGGATTTACAATAAAGCTTCACTGTAGACACAGTTGATAACTTTTATAGATGTTAATAGTAGCCAAAGGTTAAAGTGCAGTGGATTATCAACATTCAGAGGTCCGTTTGTAACTAGGGGTCGTCTGTAAGTCGAGTGTTCTCAAGTAGGGGACTGCCTGTTATTTTATCTTTTACTTTTATTTATTATTGTAGATCAAAATATACTGTACATCTGCAGACTGTAAAAATGATCTTCCAGACTCCAAATGGGAATATATAATGAAGAATACAAGAGTTTCCCATCTTCATTTCTGTCATCTAATATTACAGCTCACAAATTCTAGCTGTTCTGTTTTATATAATATTGATGGCGTTTATAGTGTGTAAAGGGAGTTTTATGTGTGTCCTTCTATCTCTCTCTATAATTATACTCTAATCCATTTCCAGGTATCTGTGCTGTGACTCTGCCGAAGCCCAGATGGAGTGGCTGATCAGTATTCTTAATGCGCAGGTAAAGTAGTGTTAGTAAGATCAATGCATACACATATTTCTGTGATTTTAAAGACACACATTTTTCTTTCTAGATATATTATACAAGTCATAAACCTGTTATAGAAGAGCCACAAATCAACCTGCTGGGAATGATTTTATGATTTGGGTATTAAAGCATCATGCATAAAATTTGGCTAGAATTCAATCATGACCAATAAAATTTATGATGAGTCTCAGGAATACTAATTAACAATCTTTCAGATTTACAGTAATGGAAATGTTGATGAAAAAAAACATTGCCGTACTTAACAGATCTGGATAGAAAAATAGACTTCTAGCGTTGTTTTCTGTAGATATTTTTGTGAGATTACTTGTTCACTGACATTTTATTTTGTTACCTTCATATGCAAAATTATTATAGCTGAATGTCAGGTAGATCAATTAAAATTAATTATGTGCACCATGCCGATGCCTATTTTGTACTGCAAGAGAAGAGTCAGTAAAAACACTAAATTATTTATGACTATTGTTAATTTGCTATTTACAATTAAAGAACACTTTATTAAACTAAAGTACCGTATATACTCGCATATAATCCAGGAGAACCTAATTTTAGGTAAACCTATTGACTTGAGTATAAGCCTAGGGTGGCAAATGTATTGGTGCCAGCCCATGCCCCCAGTATATAGCTATCCATCCCCCTGCCCCCCTAGTATATAACTATCCAGTGCCCTTCCCCCAATATATAGCCAGACAGCCTCTGCCCCCAGTATATAGCTATTCAGTCCCTTTCCTCCAGTATATACTTAGTGAGCCCTAATCCCTCTGTAGACAATCAATCCCCAGTATATAGCCAGATCCTGCACCAGTATATAGCCAGCCAGGCAGCCCCCAGTATAAATCCAGCTAGTCCCCAGTATATAGCCTATCAGCCCCTGCCCCCAGTATATAGCCAGCCCTTCCTCAGTATATAGCCAGCCCTTTCTCAGTGTATTGCTTGTCAGCCAGCCCCTAGTATACAGCCAGCCCCATTATATATCAAGCCTGCCTGCCCCTATTATACAGCTAGTCAGTCAGCCATAGTGTATAGCCATCCAGCTTGCCTCCAGAATATAAAAGAAAAATCATTACTCACCTTTTCGACACCCCCCCGCAGTTACTCTTCTTTCTACCTGTGCTCTTGAAGTTGCAGAGCCATGTGGGGGGTGACCGCAACAGGTCCTGCGCAGGCCATGTACATAGTATGAAGTCATAGTGTGCATGCGGTTAGTGCACATGGACCTGCCGCTGCCAGAAGAAAGAAGAGCACCTACGGGGACGTTGGTAAGATGAGTACTGATTTTTTTTTCTGTTGATTTTAATATAAGCCGGGTTTGCGGTTTTCAGCATATTCTTTGTGCTGGAAAGCTTGGCTTATACTTGAGAATATAAGTAAGGCATATTAAACAGCTAGGCAACTAGCAATGACTCTGAATATAGGAAAAATGGAACATGGACTCTCGGTTGTGAGTTTTTATGAGGTGTAGATCATTTTAACTTTGCCTTTACATGTGACGAGAGAGTATTTCAGCCCTCCATGCCCTTCAAATGTGAAGTGGTGCAGTTATTAGCTGTTAGCAGACAGAAGAGGCCATTTTGGACTTAAGGTCAAGAACAGGGATAAGTGCAATTTCTTGTGTTTTTTCTATGATTCATCCTGTACAACCGCTTTAAACTGCAATCAATATGTTACCACTTCTGCTTCTCCAAATTCCATGTTTTTAAAGCTTTGTTTTCCATATACATTAACCCAGCCAAACATGTCTATTAGGGTGTCGGGAGTTTATAAACAAACATTCTCCTGACAGGTGAATAATTCCCGATTTTTTTTCTCTGTAACTTCAGTGAGGTACAAGAGAATGAAGTGGGGGTGGGGAGGGTGATTGTCATGAAGAGAAGTAGGGAGTCCACATTTGGAGGATAGCAGTTAGTACTTTTTTAATCTCTAGATTTTTTGAAGGGGAAATACCAACTTCTATAGACTCCTTACTTCTCTGCAGGAAGATCAACCTTCCCCTCCTCCCTTGTTCAGTTTATCCTCTGGCACTTGAGGGCACCTTTCTCTTAGTGCAACATAAGTACACGAGTCTTGACTGTATGACACGCTAGCACAAAACTTAAGAGTCTATAACAAAAGCTCCTCAGCTAAGCATCCACCCTAAGGTGTAGATACAAGGGAGACATTTTTATTGCCCTCTATTAGATTGTTCTCCGTAGCTATCACTTTTTAAGAGTTCCCTCCAATACCACTTTACTTCAAGTTGATAACACAATAAAGCAGTTAATACTTTGCCATTGAAGAATGTGCAATGTCATCACTGAAGCCAAACTGCAAAACAAATTGGAAAAGCCAATAATTCTTAAAAGAAACATTTCATATACTGGGGAATTTTGGAAAGGTTTTCCATTATAATATTATTATCCACTTTACGTACAATACACTCTCGGCATTCCTGAGTTGCCAAAAGTATTTACAACCTATATATCGTTTGTTTATTGGATGAAAAGGAAAAACATAAAAAATACTATTATTTTTATGACGGACCATGCAGAAACTGTGAACATCAACTTTTAAACACATCTTGACAAGCATTTACTGAGACTGAATTTTCATATACTGGGCTTAAAGAGGACCTGTCACCCCAAAATAGCCCCCCACCAAATGGGCCCCCCATAACCCTCTCCCTAGCCCCTTTCTCCCCAGCAATTTTTTATTTTTAAATCTATGGTCAGAAACGTGATTTAAACAGATCGGACCTCTTACAAAATAAGTCAGATCCTCATATCTGGTGGGCTGCAGTCGGCTTTATTCATAAGGGGGGCGGACGACACTCCCCCAGCATGCCCCCTGTCACCTAGGACCAATAGGAGAAGCTGGCAGCATGTATTGCGTAATCGCTGGCGTCTCTCCGCGATGCGGCCGCGTTGCCACTGTTCCACTAACAGCGGCATGGGGCTTATTCACATGGCCGGCCGCGCTGCACTGACAGCGGCTGCGGCCGTACCGGGCTTATTGACAGTGCCGGCCGAATATATATAACATTCGCATCGCAGAGAGACGCCAGCGATGGGACCCCCCATTTTTTGTTGTTGCAGATTCGTATTCCTCAGGAAAAATTTGATTTATTCAATCTAATATGCAAGGCATTTTCATTGGCAGATGGTGCAGTTATTACTGCAAAAAGAATGGGGACACAATGGATCAAAAAAGAAAGAAATATGTGACAAATATTTCTAAAAAATCTATTCAATTTTTGCTAAGTTGACCCTGTATTTTTAACCCGTGGGGGTGAAGTGGGGGAATCTATTTTGTTTCATGTAGAAATTACATTCAGCCTAACCGAGGAACAACGATGTGGACATAGTAGTTTTCTGCTCTCTTCAGGATGGGGGTTTAATTTGAGCCCCCATCCTGAAGATTCGCATCATGGATGTGCAGCCGACAAATCTGCGGCAACTGTGTGATGCCATCATGTCAATATGGACCAAAATCTCTGAGGAATGCTTCCAGCACCTTGTTGAATCTATGCCACGAAGAATTGAGGCAGTTCTGAAGGCAAAAGGGGGTCCAACCCATTACTAGCATGGTGTACCTAATAAAGTGGCCGGTGAGTGTATACTCGAGTATAAGCAGGCCGAGTATAAGCCGAGACCCCTAATTTTACCACCAGAAACTGGGAAACCTATTGACTCGAGTATAAGCCGAGGGTGGGAAATAGATTGGTCACAGACCCCCCCCCCAGTATATAGCCAGCCTGCCCCCTATAGTATACAGCCTGCCACCAGTAGTATACAGCCACCCCAGCTTGCCCCCAGTAGTATACAGCCTGCCCCCAGTAGCATACAACCTGCCCCCAGTAGTATACAGCACTGCCCAGCCTGCCCCCAGTAGTATACAGCACTGCCCAGCCTGCCCCCAGTAGTATACAGCACTGCCCAGCCTGCCCCCAGTAGTATACAGCACTGCCCAGCGTGTCCCCAATAGTATACAGCACAGCCCAGCCTGCCCCCAGTAGTATACAGTACTGCCCAGCCTGACCCCAGTAGTATACAGCACTGCCCCGCCTGCCCCCAGTAGTATACAGCACTTCCCAGCCTGCCCCCAGTAGTATACAGCCAGCCCAGCCTGCCTCCAGTAGTATACAGCCATCCCAGCCTGCCCCAAGTAGTATACAGCCCAGCCCAGCATTAAAAAAAATACTAAACTTCTATACTCACCCTCCGGTGGCCCGATCTGCAGCGCTGCTCCCCCGATGTCCGCGCGGCTCGTCTTCTGGCTTCCGCGCCCGTCTTCTGTCTTCCGTACATCGCGCTGGGCGCCGCCATTGCTCTCTCCCGGACGGCGCCTAGTATGACGTCAGCAGTGGTGCCCGGGAGAGAGCAATGGAGGCGCCCAGCGTGATGTACAGTGGTCAGAAGACGGGCGCGGAAGCTAGAAGAGGACCCGTGCGGACATCGGGGGAGCAGCGCTGCACATCGGGCCACCGGGGGGGGGGAGTATATAAGTTTATTATTTTTTAAGTATTTTTTACTTATTTTGTGACTCGTGTATTAGCCGAGGGGATGTTTTTCAGCACATTTTTTGTGCTGAAAAACTCGGCTTATACACGAGTATATATGGTAATTAAGATTTGCTGGAATCTCGTCTATTCACATTTTATACAATAATTTGAAAATATTGTAAAAATAAAGCAAAAGTTTAATCGAAATAAGCATGCTCCTACGATGCCTCTTCTTTGTCCTTTTTCTGTTTATATCTTGGATTCTGTGCATGCAATCATTTCTTTTTCTTGTAACATACCCAGCTGTGTAGTAGTTTGGAGATGCATACAATAGAGAAAACATTTATACTTATAATACACTGCAAGTGACACTGACTTCAAGGTAACACATAAATAGTCTAATCTTTTCCTCATCTTTTTGTCACCGTGCGGCACAAGATTAGTTTTTTTGAGCTGAAGCCATGTAATTCAGAAAATCAGAAAATTGTTGATTCGCTGTATTCTTATTTATTCAATTTATAAAACTAATAAAGCTGAATGTATAAACCTGGAAAATCTGCTGACAAGTGAGTTGCTATAATTCACCGTAAATATTTTTATTCCTCAGAGCGTCAGAGAAAAATTGAGACAGAGGAATGCGTTAATATCAGTTTGTTTGCATGAAAGTATGTCTAAACCGCTATTTCGATGTGCAGTTTTATTCTAAGGAGTCTCAGAAGCATTTATGTGTGAGATTCATCTACACTGCATATTTAAGTCTATTTGCCAAAATATAGATCATTTACTGACTTAAGTCTTTCCATGTTTTGAATACAGTGAAGCATCCGATATTCAATATCAAATCTAATTTATCTATAAAACTGCTTTTTTAATTAAGAATAAGATATACAGTACAGCTTAAATAAATAAAAAAAACTGTATGTTTGTACCCATAGTAAATTGTAAAAATATTTTACACAAAAAGAGCTACAGGGTCAATTTACAGGTAACCTGTCAACACAGACTTCATTTTCAATGGACCATTACAGCCGCATTGCAAATAAGTGTTTCTGCTTTCTCTAAGCATTTGCATTACATTATAATTGTGTGTTTTAACTTACCTTGCATCCTGACAGCATTCTCTGTTAAGTCCCAGAGGTTGGCTCTGGTTTGGATGGATTGAAAAAAAACACTTACACTTACTCCTCAGCTCTCAGCCCCCACCTTTGTGCTCCTGTACAGCTCCTCTTTAACAGAGCTCACAGCCTGGTGTGCTGACATCAAAGGTAGAGGGATGAGCTGTACAGGGGCACAAAGGTGGGGCAGAGAGCTGAGGAGAAAGTGTGAGAGTTTATTTTTAAATAGATCCAAAACAGAGCCAACCCCGGGGACTTAACAGAATATTGTATCAGAGTGCAAGGTAAGTTAAAATACACAATTACATTGTAATGCAAATGGTTAGTAAAGGCAGAAGGACATATTTGCTCCTGCAACCTGCCTTTAGTGAAAATGAGGTCCCTGGTGTCCTGTTCCCTTAATTAAAACTGGGAAGTTATATCTTAATCATCGGCACACCCACTGCATTGTCATACTCGAGGGTTGTGGATCCTCTGGACCACTGCAGACGATGACATAAGCCACTACCTGGGACTGGAGTCTAAGTGGCACCCGGTTTTCACCAGAGCCCGCTGCAGATCGGGTTGGATTAGCTGCGGCGTGGTACCACCAGGTCGTTCCACAGGTGTGACTTTTCTGCAGTGGTGGCCAAGGTCAAGGTACAGAAATGGCAGACAATCTCGTGGTCAGGTCAAGGCACAGGATCAGGGCAGGTGGCAGAGATGCAACCTCAGAGTCCAATCCGGGATCAGCACCAGGAGGTCCAAGCAGATGGGTATTGGAACACGGCACACAGGACAGCAGCTCGGAGGAGCACCACTGGTACACAGGAACAGCAGCACGGAGGAACACTGGTACACAGGAACACGTAGGTCCCCCCCACCCCCTCAGTATAAAACGATTCTGGCCGCATATAAATATATATAGATGCCTCCAATCCCCAACCCTGTTATATTAGTATTTGCCCCTTATTATCCACATTTAATTAATAAGTGTACATGAAAAATAATAAAACTTATACTCACCTCGAGGCATGGTGCTCCCACAGTGCGCTGCTCTGGTCTTCTCATGGCCCTTCAGCTGCAGCTCCACAACATCATCCGCCGCCTCTGTCACTGCATTCAACGGAGAGGTGCTACGTCAATCCACATATAAATTGCGACAGGTGTGATTTATTTATCTGGTGGACTATTCAGATGGCTATAGGCTCCTGAATCGTCCACATTAGAGTGGCATATTTTGCCACTCTTCAAAGGGATCAGCATTCTGCCGACTGAGGCAAGATCTCGGATCATGACAGATGTGGCCCTATGGAGAGGGTCTTGAATGCCTTTCTGGAGAGCAATAATATATCATTGTATAGGAATAAAACTTTTTGTACGTCATTTCTGATGATCCATGGAGTTATTCTGGCCACCATATTAGGGGCCTGGAAGGAATTTTTTGGTTTGGTTCAAGTGGCATCACCTTGCAAGGTTTTTGCCTTCTTTGGTATCAACATGGTATAACTTAATCAACACGGTAAAACTTAATAGGTTGGATTTGATGGACTGATATCTTTTTAAACCTTAATTACTATGCTACAATGATATAGGAGTATAATAATTATTTACAAATAAAAAATGCTGCAATATAGAAATTGTTTGTATTACTGCACTAATTTCTACTTATAATCATAGATCTAATCAGTGAAGTCTAAACAATTCTGAATATTTTATTCTCATGTAAGAGACCAATGCTCTCACCACCCAATTAGAGTTGTCATTTATAGTTGTGTTCATTATAGAGCCTTACAATTAACAGTAAAACTTAAGGTTTATTTATGTTGCTTGGCTTGTCTAAATAGTAACAATGTTTTTATTCAGGAAAGGAAACGTTACCACAGTTGGCATCGCTGGCAGAGGAAGTTTGGAGCTTCTTCATCTACTTAACAATGTCTAAAGTTGTGTATTTCCAGAGCAGATTGACATTTTTTTAGCCAAGTTGAAAAAGCAATATGCAAAATTTTAGATGATTATGTATTGTTGTTGCATTGTGGTCATTCTAGACCATCAAATCTGTTACCGTCTTAACACATTGCCCTCGAAAAATATACTATAAAATCTGATTCTTTCATCTGTCCAATGTTTCTGGCTATCCGACTTAATGTAATGCATATTGCATAAATACAGGATGTATTCATAAAGAAACTTTGCAAGATGGACTCGCCATGGAGGCGAGTTTACTGTTCAAAAATATCATGCAATTGTTGGGGAGCCCCAGAAATAGGGGGCCACATATGTTGGTGGGTTTTAACTGATTTGCCCAAACTACCTGTTGAAATAACTGGAACTTGGGGTTACTGGAGAAAGTAGGATGCAGACCCATTTCCTCTTCGAATGCGTTATACCTCAATGTTGTGGGGACATATACACGGCACATAACGCACCATACACGGGGAAAAGATAGACTGTACTGTATCTTTTACCATGTCTACAGTTGTGCCGCAGTATATCATATGGAAAGGAGAAGGATGAGAAACGCTCATCCACCCTATTCTCAAATGGCCGGGCGAACACACGTTAATGTGAATGCACCCTTAATCTGTATTGGCACCCTCAGTCTAATCCAGTTTTTAGCTAACATAGTAAGAAGCAACAGACCTCCAATAGACTTCCCATTTGCATGTTAGCTATAAATTAGTACAGTACAACTTTGCTTTAGCCTCAAGAAATAACAAATCTGCACTTTAATAACACAGACTTAAGGAAAGTTGTTTAGTTAAAAATACAACCCTTTTAATATTTAATCTTATATTAATAGTATGTGGGGAAAACATTAATGAATGTACTTATCTATTATTTCTTGCAGTATGCTGGCGATTTGTTTCCAAGAAAAAGGAATGAATATACTGTAACTGCAAAAAATCTGCAGATATTTGAGAAATCATTAAAGAGCACCACTGGAAGAAAGCACATGCCAAAAGTAAGCCTCCAGTTTAGTATATTCAAGCCTCAATTCTAGTGCTTTGTCTGAATAATTATGTGCTTGGTAACAGAAATATACTAAATTATACCACATCTACATTGGTGCGGATAATAATATCAATTAAGTGCTTGAAGATTAAACAGTACATTGGCTCACGGTATGATGAATAGCTGGTTCTTCTACAAAAAGACTGATTAATATCATTCTGTGTCTGTTTGGGTTTGCTGCTTCAATAACTAATAGTTACATGGTAGGGGAAATTAATAATGTGTATTATACAAGGGATCCTTTAACACTAACAACCAGAAAGTATTACGGCATCTACTAACTTGAATCAGAAAACTGCTTGAAAAGTAATAGTAATATCTCACAACAAAAGATTTTGAAAGCTAGTGAAAACTTCCAGTTAAGGTTTTTTGGATGTTTATTTAACTTGCTAAAAAACACACCTAATTGAAAAACAACTTTCCATGCCTGTACTTTCTGTCTCATCATCATTCACTTCTTTTATATATACTCAGGGCCGGATTATAGGATGGGCATCTGGGGCGCCCACCCTGGGGCCCCCACCACTTTGCCAGTAAAGGGGCACCCACCAAGCGTGAGTGATTAGGGCAGCTTCTGCCACAATCAGGCGCAATGTGTGCGGGTTCTTCTCCTGGGCTTGTCTCTGAACCGGTTCCAAGACACTTAGTTGTCCAGTATCCAAGGCACTTAGATATGTCGCAGAGCAAGGGAACAATAAGTTCCCTCCTCTGCCATTGAACTATTAGTGAATACAGGACTTTTGCGTCCTGCCGCTGCCGGCGCAGTGACATCATACACTTTGCTGGCAGAGCCAGTATGCTAACACCACAGGGGAAGAAGAGGTCGGGATGCATCAGGGGAAGACGAGTACAATGTATTATATTTCCTGGGGCTACATTACTGGGAGTGGGGGCCATCTATATATGTGTTACTGGGGGTGGAGGCCATCTAGCCATGTATACACTACACTTAATTAAATTAATAATTTATCTTCTCCCCTGGACTGCTATGATTCCCATGGTGCCTCAGCATATAATCACTGAAAATATTTTCTCCATCTATGTTCTCCATTAGCTTTGAGTTCCTATTGAGGCCCTATGAATACAACCGTGTGTTTCACCTGGGCTTGAACCCAGCAGAAGTATATGAGTGGGTGGAAAAGGCGGAAGTTTGAGCACTGTACACTGCAGCATGGCCATCAGGATTGTGAGACACCCTGACAGTGCACCAGAGACCTCTCTGGGGGCCGTTATCTGTCCACAATATGTTTGGCCAGATCGTGGCCCCAATATGGTCATGGGCATGTAGCCTAAGTGTGTGACAGAAAACGAATTATTGTTATTAACATCCCCTTTTAGAGAGCTGTGTGGTACAGTTTACACAATATACAATATACACATTGTTCTTATGCCAGTAAAACAAAGAGCTACATAGATTATGTAGACTAAGCTATGAAACATGTCCCCTGAGGCAGATTCACAAGAGGTTGGCCACTTTAACTCATTTTGTAATGTAATATATATATACTTTCTTGATATGTAAAGTGAAGCCTCCTGTCTTTTACCTCATCAGCCAGAGATTGCTGTCCATAAAATGGCCGCAGATGGAGGGTCATGTGATCTCTTGATCTTTGATCTTATATTCCTGAATACTTTGATAAAGTCCTGGCAGGGGGATTGCTCATGGACAGATAGAGATCACATGACCCTCCATCTGAGGCCATTTTATGGACAGAAATCTCTGACTGATGAGGTAGAAGACAGGAGGCCTCACTTTACATATCAGGAAAGTGGAGCAGAACTATTAATAGATGTATATTGGTAAGTTACCTAATATCTTGCCCCCTGCACTTACACACATTACAAAAAAACATGAGGCAAAGGGGTCAACCCCTTTAATGCCACTTCTGTGTTTAGTATAATGAATGATGGTTTAGTATTTGTAAAATGTTACATAACTGTTTGTCCATGGAGGTACATGTAGGGTGCTTCAACAAGGATGCAATAAAAGAAGTTATTACCATACTCCATAGTTTGACCCATCATTTGCTCCGTCTATTTCTCTGTCAGTGATAATGGGGTTAAAAAAATGGTTGTGCCTCTTCAGATCCTGTTGGCTCAATTTAGTCAATTTTTAAAAGCCTCATAGATGGCTATTGATTTTGTAAGGCTCCGCACACGACATGGAGAAAAAGTGAATGGAGCCAAAAAGAGTTACAGCATATGAAATCTAAGCATATGAAATATTAAAACAAACAAAACATTTAATCGATTTACCTTTTATTGCCCTCTTTTCTAAAGTTTCTCCTAAAATAGATATATTTACATAAAATATTTTTTATGTTCCCCAGGATATTATTTTCATCCCTTTTCATCAGAGAATTCTGTGCCTGGTATTAGGACAGCTTACTATTGAAGGAACCTCCCCCACTTACTCTACATATAGTAAATATATACTTTAAGGGGTTGTATACTTTAAGCATATTCCAGCAAACAATTAACAACAATTCTTTACATTATTTCTAAATCTTGGCAACCGGAAACTTCATTATTTACTTCTTGTGGATAAACACTGGTCCATGGTCATGTGATGTCACACAGGTGCATGGCCTGTTATATCACAGAGTGCTATCAGAGCTGTGTGATGTTAACAACCAGTGCACCTGTGTGACATCCCATGATCCTACAGGAAGTAAAGAATGAAGCTTCTTGTTGAATGACAGCAAGCAGAGAGCTAGAAAACTATAAACTTATACAGAAAGTTTGGAAATTTGTCTAACTTTTACGTTTACCTTACCTTTAACGTACAATAGGAAAATAGCTACACCTTGGAAACAATACTATCCACCAGATTAAAGAATATCTACCATCAAATTCAGGCATGATAAACCCAGGACTCTTACTCATAGATCCAGACATGGTGACTGTAGCAATATTCTTATATTTGTTATCCATGGCCTACTTCCTTCTAAAATGTACTGAAACTATGTCAATGAGCCTGAAATGCTACTGGGTGGTTTCCAGAGCCCCTCCATGCTGGAAATTCACAGGCTGTATGCTGGAACTTCCTGTGCTGCAGTAAGATTACATCAGGCAGAAGAAGAGGGAAGTGCAGAGGGAGCAGGGGGAAGGGAGTATGTGTAACAGCCTGTTAATCTGCAGCAGGGAGGGGCTCTGGGAACCACCTCAATAGACTTTTAGGCTCATCAACATAATTGTAAAAGCTGATTAAGAATGAAGAAGTTTGCTGTGAGTTTTTCAATGTTACTCCTGGTATATCTTAGAATCCAGATGTGGACTTATGAAAAGTTGCAAACAATTGCAAAAATTTAGTGCAAATAAATTCCATTCCCAAGCAAATATAGGCAAAAGTTTAAAAGGGGTTTCAGATGAATTTGCTACCTGAGTGCAACTTTAAAAAAAAAAAAAATGTTGCAAAAAACGGCTATGGTGCCTGATATATCACCCTCTACGATAAATCCAACAAGTCCAAAATCTATACAAAGCAAAAAAATAGATAAGCAAAAATGTCCAGACTAAAGATAAATGACCCCCTAATTAATTCTTACAATTTTTTTATGTATAATTGTAGGTTAAGGTAAAGGAAATATTATTATTTTAATAGAAAAATATTTTAAAAAGTTGCAAATATATTAAGTTCCATTTACTTTTTCTAACCTAGAAGTTATATTTTCCGTCTTATGCTGATAAGCCATATATTTTAATGCACATTTATTTTCCTTATTCTAAAGCCGGGTGACAGAATAAGAACAATGAAACATGAGGAACTCAGTGCCTCGGTGCAGCAGAGAATGTCTATGATGGTGGATATTTTCGACTATAACGGAGAAGAAAGGCTGACTAACCAGAAGAAGCACTACAGTTTGGTTGACCTTGACAGTCCTGAGAATTATAGTGAAGATACCAGAGAAATACAAACAATGAATGTCAAGGGACTACACAATCCGGCTGATCAGTGGAACAAAGACTTGTCATCCTCCATACAACTGCCCCAGAATGTTATCAAGGAGTTGAACCTGGTTATTCAGAAAGGCAAGAAGACTGAAAGAGAATAATGCAAGGGATTCTCGACATAGTACAATGGACGAGCAAAGATATTTGGGGGAACAAAGGGATTTTCTAATAATTAATTCTTTATCTGCAGAAATGTTTGAATTATTGTACAGGATGTTCTTCTCATTTATGTCTCATATTCATTTCTTAGGGTGTTGGCTATGTATATGTACCCTAAAATAGTCTCATAAAGTCACATAATTATTCCGTAAGTCTGTTCACACTTCCTTTAAATTATTTATTTTTTAAGTACAAAAAACAAAATAAATATGATGGATCAGTCACATGATGGATATCAACAGCACCCAGAGGACCCTTATGACATACAGTAGGTTTTATCCACTATGATGTCTTTCAAATGAGAATATTGCGGACAATGTGAGAATATTGATTCCACCTGCAAATGTGATGGAATCTCTGATGTAAGATCAGTTGTGAATGCTTTCTACAAAAGTATAACTATATATATATATGTGAAGATAGCTTGTGTAGTGTACATATCACTAGTGTTGAGAGACCCAAACCGCAAAGTTCAAGTCGTGCCAAACTTTGTCGGTTCAGGTCACCCAATCCCAAACATCATCAGAAGTTTATGGTCCAGCTCCACCCACTGCCAGTAGTGTCAGGGAAAATTCACCAGGGGCAATTAAATTGATCCAGCTGTGCGCCAACACAGTTGGCATGTATGTGCCACATCAATTTGAATGCTGCAGGTATCTTTGCTGGCATCATGTGACCAGGTAACACCCATGATCGATGCTGGGTTTTCCTGGGGGATGTGGTTTGGGTTCAGTACCTGGACCCCAAACAGAACACAATGTCAAGTTTTGGTTAGTCCGAACTCATCTTATCCCGAACTGCTATTGGTCCACTCATTACTACATATGAGTTAATATACCAATGGTGAACAACTGGACAGGGTGAAACATGTATGTGAAGATCATGCACTAAAGTTTTTCTAGTAGTAGACAACACATAGGGGGCATTTATCATGGCCTCTGCGCCACACCAGAAGCTAGCACTTGTGATTTTTTTCCCCTTTCCACCACCACTCAGTGTCGGACTGGCCCACCAAAGTACCAGAGGATCCTCCGTTGAGCCCTAGCTCAACCCAGTGGGCCCTCAGATTGATTTTCTCTGGTGGGCCTACGGAAACCCAGTCTGACACTGCCACCACTCCAGTGTTCTCCTGCGGGATAGCAAACCTTAAAGTTTCAAATAACAAAGAAAACTTTATTTGATGCAATTTCATAAATGTCCCCCCCCACTTTTTTCTGGATTAACATAGGGATTTTACAGTATTTATATATGAGTTGTAGGTTCAGGATCCATCATAGAGGATGATTTCAGATGTCCTCTACTTTAATATTACTAGCATTATAGCTTGTAGATTGTTATGCACTATGTATGATTTGTAAAACAAAGCATATATAGAAATGAATGGACTATGCAGGAGTAGGATTCCTTTCTACTCCATAATAGTAGAACTTCACACTTTGAGACACAGTTACAAGAAGCAATTGAAAGGCAATCGATCGTTACTGTGTGTTCAATATGTTGACGCTCAGGATTCCTACTGTGATTGCAGTCTGATATTTGACTTCTTTTCAAGCAGCGATCATCTTACCTTTTCCCGCATGTAGTCTTGATGTGTGAATTGCTATTTATGAGGCTGTTCTCTGTGCACATTCTCTGACTCTCTGTTATATCTTCTAACATGTCTCCCACAGGAAACTTTAGATGTACTAACAATCCAGGGTACTTCAGGCAGGAAAACAGGGAAACTTAAAACTGCTCTGAGGTAGGAAATATCCTAATATTCCCTAATAAGAAATGTTACATATTCACATGTGCTGGTGATTTATGCAAAAACATCTATCCCCATGCTCATGAAACCACAAGTCACAGAACCTTAACAAATCTACCATGGAGAATAAAGTTTTCATCAGAATATCATGGTATCATAGTAGATTAGATTCCATAAATCCAGAAATTTATCAAGTGCAACCTATAATACTAAAGTGATGATTCAAATGAAAAACTGTTTTCTAAAAGTAAGTTTAGGGGGCAGGCTGGTATCATAGTCAGGAGGAAGTCAGTTTCCTTGGCTTAAATGCATAACATTACATTTACCTACATCAAACTTCATTAGTCATTTCTCAGCAATATAATAATATCCTTTAACAGCTTAGAAAAAAAAACAGGCAGATAATCTGATCCGGTAGACTATTGTGCAGCTGTTTCTAGTATGTTACACTCATAAACCTCTTGCAACAGCCTATATTAAACAGCGTTTATCACTAGTGAAATATTAAAGGGGTATTCCGGGAATATGAATGTCTGATACAAAAACCCATGATGCTATAAATAAATGAATGATTTATAAATAAATTAATGATTCACAAAATGTTATGGCCTCTCTAAAGTATGTGGAGTTATCACCAAGATGGCTGCCACTGGAAACTACAAGTCCCATGATCCTTTAGTTCTCAGTAACTCCTCCTCCTTCTTATGCTCTGCTACCAGTGGTGATCTAACAGGTTTTCTTGCTCTGTTTCCATATTAATGATGTGTAACTGCCATCACTACAACACAGGCCATACTGGATGCACTGTAACCAACCAACTACAGCCAAACCAGGGGGTGATCACATGACCTGCACAGGCAGGTGCAAGAACATGTGATGTGGACATTTGACCAGCGGCCATCTTCTGTCCTGACTGATTAAAGGGCCAGTAGCATTTTAATTCTTCATTCCAGTCTATGTCAATAGCATATCTCTGCTAAGGGGAACACAATTGTAAATAACAACTAATTACATATTAGCTTATTTTAAGGACACATTTCTATATGAATTATGCTGATTCCTGTAATACCCCTTTAAGAATATACTGAGACACATTTTTCTGATATTGTATATTGAGTTTTCAGGTCTCCTGTATTCCCAATGTTTTTCTGTGTCACAGTCCCCTGCACTATTGCTGGATAGGAATAACTTGTCACCATAAAATCAGAAATAAAAAAAATTACATAAATAAAAGACTGAAACCCAATGTACAAATCTAATTTATCTTGTTATACTTTATATATAAATTTTATGTTTCACTCACTTGAGATAAAATGCTTTTTTCATGCTTTTTATTCAGATTGTATGTAACTGTATGTATGTAACTGTATGTAACTTCAGCTTTTATGCTCCATTATATGTGTGGTCTATTTTATTATTTGAATACATTATGATTTTTGCTCATAAGGAAGTAAGGACAATAAAAGTTGGGATTATCAATTAGCTTTTCATATATTTATATTGTATTTTGCAGATTGTAAGAGGATGGGAAAAACATTAAAAAAGTGCTCAGATAAAAGAGAACAATACTTCCACAGGAACCCAATGTACTAGTGTGTGCTATGTGTTTGCTATGTCTTGCTATATTCTTATTATCAGTTAATATGTTGTTTTTCTATAAAGTAAATCGATTATCCACTAGAGACACTTACTTTTAGATCCAGGCACTGTGACTGTAGCTATCTTCTTATCTTTATTACAGATAACATGAATAACAAATATAGGAAGACCAGGTGGCTTCTGTTACCCACCTGTTTTGCTGCATCGAAGATGTATACATAAACTGCAACTGCCAGGATTGCATGGGTTGAACAAAACATAGCATAAAATAGCGAAAAAAAAGTAGTAAAAACAACAAAGCAAAATTAAACATAAGCTAAGGTAAATAATACAAGCCTAAAAGTGAGAAAAACGTAAACAGGTTCAAAGCTCAACAAAAAAACAAGGGGTTTTTGTGGTGCTCTGCAATTTCTGTTGGCTCCATTGAGGTGTTTGGAGCAGAATGGTCATGCATGGCCAACTCTCCCAAAGCGACGAGGGGTTTGACTGAGGTAACTGGGACCCCATCGGACCCCTTATTGTGTGGATAGGGCCCAACTTTGTTTGTGGGGAAAACCAAGACAAGTTACAACACTGTTTTTTTGATGAGTAACAATCAAAAATAAAATATTGTCTATAATCTGCCTTGTGTTAATCTCAATGGGAGACACTTCCTCCTCACAAAATAAAATTGTCTGATTGGAGGTTTCAAAGTTACGTTAGAACGGATTTCAATTAACTGGGGCAGGTTTTTTTTTCTGATTTTCTATTTGCCATGTTTATTGTACACCTGTCATAGAAGGTAGAGTATGCTGTACATTTAAAGTATTACTGATAAACATTCAAAAATGGTGTATATCCCTGAAAGAAGGCTCCAAAGTTGTCAACCATATTGGGGGTTACTTATTATTGGTTTTGTTATACATTTTTTTAGCGTCAAAAAAGGATCAAAAAGTTGGGCAATTTTCGCCAGCAAATCATAGAAACATTCTTCCAGCTAGTGCAGAGCCAAATTTTTTTTACTGGGAGTTGCAAAGTCACTGCAGCTCCTTTCGAGTGTACATGAAGCAAATGCAACTTTTTAAACAGCAGAACATGGCAGACAGATTTATTAAAGGACCAAAGGAACAGTCGTAGAACTCTCCCAAGGCACCTGCCTAATGATAAATAGCCCCCACAGAGTGCATGTTGGCTATGTCTTTTCTCTATTATTTTTGCTAGATGCATGTACATAGGGTAAAATAGTAAAAAAGATAAGCTCAGTGGATTTTGGCCCAAAAGGTGCTCATTTGGGGTCTTTCAGGTGCCATATTGGTTCATTATATGTATAGGTTTTTCCAATGTGTTTGGAGAATGTAAGATTATAAAGGGAATATGTAGTCAATTTTAGCTCAAACCAGTGAAATCTATCACTATTTTTTGCTCTTTTATTTTCTGATTGCCAATTTGTTTGTTCTATTTTCTGTCCATGATTATGGGGACCGCCATCTTGCTGGTGCTTCTTTCAACAGCATTTAGTGATTCACTAAGCAGCCACAGGCAATGTAAATAGAAGCATTTACCAACAAACCGAACGTGCAGTCTATTGGTTGGCTATAGGCATGAGCCACAATAGGTAGTGGGACAGATTAACTTCTCCTAAACTGCACATGATTAAAGTGTCTGTTTTTGGATCATCAATTAGATTAAGGCTACATTCATAAGATGTATGCCTGCAGCTCACCTTCGCCCCTCTCCATAGCGATATATGGCCGCTGCGCTGTCCTACGGGGATAGATAGGACATGTCCTATCTTTCTCCCGCTACGGAATGGTACTGCACCGTTCCCGTAGGGCACCATGAGCCCATTGCTGTGTATGGGGGACCAATATACGTCCCCCATATGTTCGTGTGAATATAGCCTTAATGTAATTAGTATTTATACCTCCAATTTGTTTGCTTAGTGTACATCAAAAATATAGCAGAATTCTGACACACTTTCAACTTGGGCCATGCCCAATTTCTTGTGAAGTCTAACCTCTTCCATAAGCAAACTACCGTATATACTCAAGTATAAGCCGACCCGAGTATAAGCTGAGACCCCTAATTATACCACCAAAAACTGGGAAAACCTATTGACTCGACTATAAGCCAAGGGTGGAAAATACATTGGTCACAGACCCCCCCAGTATTTATACAACCAGCCCCCTATAGTATACAGCTGCCCCCTGTAGTATACAGCCAGCCCAGCTTGCCCCAGCAGTATACAGCCAGCCCAGCCTGCCCCCAGTAGTATAGAGCCAGCTCAGCCTACCCCCAGTAGTATACAGCTTGCCCCCAGTAGTATACAGCCTGCCCTCAGTAGTATACAGCCTGCCCCCAGTAGTATAAACCTTGCCCCTAGTAGTATACAGCCTGCCCCCAGTAGTATGCAGCTTGCCCCCAGTAGAATACAGCCTGCCCCATGTAGTATACAGCTTGCCCCCAGTAGAATACAGCCCAGCCCAGCATTAAAAAAAAAAAAGAATCTTATATACTCACCCTCCGGTGGCCCCAATATGCAGCGCTGCTCCCCCGATGTCCACGCGGCTCGTCTTCAGGCTTCCTCGCTCGTCTTCTTTCTTCTGCAGGGCGCCGCCATCGACCTCCTACGGCCGCGCCGCTGCTGACGTCATCCTAGGCGCCGTCAGGGGGGAAAACATGGAGGCGCCCAGCAGAAGAAAGAAGACAGGCGCGGAAGCCAGAAGACGAGACGCGCGGACATTGGGGGAGCAGCGCTGCACATCGGGGCCACCAGAGAGTGAGTATATAAGTTTATTATTTTTTAAGTATTTTTTACTCTTTATACTTAAGTATATTGACTCGTGTATAAGCCAAGGGGATACTGGGCTTATACACGAGTATATACAGTAATTTTTTATACATGTCATGCAAGCACCTAAAAAAACTAATACATTTTAACTAATCAGTTATTAGTTTAGAACTTGTTCTTTTTGCATCCACTGACAACAATGGATCAGGGGAAAAAAAACTGATGTCCATTGAAAAGAATGGTTCAGTAAGGCATCAGTGAAAAATCACTGAATCCCGGCAGAGCAAACCAATCTGTATGTATGTGACCATAAGCCAAAATCGGTTCAGTGAAAAATCACTGATGTGAAAAAAAACATGTGTACCCCCCTTTGCTTGTGTTAAATTGTTCCTGTGCCTGTAAGTCTAACAGTCGCAAATTTTTCACAAAGTTGGTTTTCTTGCTTCTTCCTACCAAGTTTAGCACCTGACACCAGCAGAGCTTTTGCACACTTTTTTGCAACTTTTTCAGAAGTCACAGATGGCCAATACAACTAACTTTAAAATAGCTGGATACCTTAGATAAGTAAAGTGAATCCATCTAAAAACTGCAACATGAGTTGTGGTGCGAATATGGAAAAGTCACAAAAACTGTGCAAATTCACAACTGCTCAAAAATCTGAGACTTTTTCATACTAAGATAAAGAAGAAAAAAACAGATACACCTCCCCCTTTGTGTTTTTGGAATACAGTAAAGCTGATTTTTATTGTAAACATATTATATATATAACATATAAAACATATATGCTAAATGTGTCCCATTGTTTCCAAAACCATTGAGGTAGATGTATCTAGCAATTTGTGCTTGCATTTAATTTCTAGCAGCTCTGCTCTTTGATTTACCATTGGTCTGATTTCCTTTAGTTAAATGACATCTATCACCAGATCAAGGATTGTAAACCAAGCACACCGACATACTGGTGTGTGCCCCTTCTGGCAGGATCTGTTCTTTATTTAACTTCTTATGCCCTAGTTCTTAATTAAAAAAAGGCTTTTAAAATTATGCAAATAAGCCTGAGGGGTTCTATAAAGTTAATGGAGCCCAGAGCCCCTCATGCTAATTTGCATAACTAACTATTAAAGCCCCTTTTTCTTAAAAAACAAGGGCATAAGAAGCTAAAAGAACAGCGGATCCTGCCAGAGTGGGTGCACACCAGTATGTCAGTGTGCTTGGTTTACAATCTTTGATCTGGTGATAGATGTCATTTAAATCATGCTCTTACCTTGCACAATTTTTTTTGAGCAATTTAGAAAATGTGCACAATTTTTGGCGCAACATAGGCAAAAAAGTTTCCTGATGGGGACTGGAGTGTATCTGCACATTTTTTTTAGGCGCAAATCAAGGATAAATCAGATTACTTATATAAATCAATGTTTCAAAAAATGTGCAAATGCAAAAAGGAATGGAAAAAAATGCAAAAAAAAGATACATCTGCCCCTTTATTTTTAAGACTGTATTATATCACTATTATAAACTGGAGATAAAACATGAGATTATCACTGTTCAGGAACAATGTTACGAAAAGTGTGGATAAAGGTTTTGACAATTGAACACATAAATTAATAATAAACTGTGAATTCTATGATGTTGGACACATTTCTAAAATAGAAAATTGACTCGGTGCCCAATTACTGGATCTGCCATGGACGTATACAGTGTGCAATATGACAGCGAGTAATTATGAAACAAAACTAACAATCACGCTGCCTATAAGTGACAGAAGGTGGTTCCCTTAGCTCGCTGGCAGCAAAGGTTGTTTACCTGGTTTCTGATTTTTAA
This sequence comes from Engystomops pustulosus, assembly GCF_040894005.1. Lineage (NCBI taxonomy): Eukaryota > Metazoa > Chordata > Amphibia > Anura > Leptodactylidae > Engystomops > Engystomops pustulosus. The sequence goes on from NC_092411.1 coordinate 257,480,440, forward strand.
TTGACTGTCTGGCATTCTTAGTAGCAGCTGGTCTTTAATTAGTTGGAAAATTATTGTCACTTTAAAAAAAAGAAAGAAAGAAAAAGAACAAAGCAATTAAATACAGAAATCCATATGGTGTAACATTGTTGTCAACCTCGTTTCCCCCTTCTTTTCTCTATCTTTATGTTTCTTAATGTGAAAGGAAGTCAGTGAGCCTTCACATTTGCTTTTTATTGGTTTTCTATGGCTCTTAATAATTAATGATATGCCTGTATTGTTTTTATGTGGATATAAGCGAGGACTGTGCGATTGTTCTGAACACTATCCTGTGGCTGGAAGCAAAAAGTTTCAAAAAGTTAAATCAAAATTTATTACCGGTTTACTAGTAAAAAAAAAGTTTCTGTGTTATTAACAACTTAACGACATGTGACACACACTGCTGTTAAGGATGTATGGAGGGGGCTGAGCAATGTAGATACATGTGGCTGCAAACACCCATCAATGCCGACATCAATTGCAGGTGTTAAAGAGAACCTGTCATGCAGATGAACCCAACCCAAAATAAATACTTAATTACTATGATTAAAAACATTGCCCTTATCCCTAAATGGTTCATTTTCTTGGCTGCAAGGTTAAAAAAAATCAGTTTGTAAACGTATATATGCAACTCACTTGATGTAACTTGAATGAAGCCCTGCATATTCAGTAAATACTGCACTGCCTTGATTTTTTCCTGATTGACAGGTCTCACTGCTACAGTACATGCTGCTATGTGGAATATTGAGAGAGAGCTCTGTTATATCATTGGGCACTTTATGTCCTGTGACCACGGTGATGTCATCTAAGGTCCTGATGCATTTGCACAGTTTTCACCATGTATGTATCTGATCACATAAATTCGAAACATACCTCCAAGGCGGCATGGGGAGGAATAGCTGTTCATGGAGGCATCAAACAAGGGAAGAAGGGAGGTGTAGATGGGAGGGGCCATCCAAGCAGGACTTGCCCCTTCTGATGCCAGATTATATAAGATAGTTTTTATTATGTGGAAGGGAAAAAGAAGGGTGTCATTAGCTGTATTTGTGAAAATGTGTTGACAGGTTGCCTTTAACTATTTAAATGCCAAGATGCATGCCAGAATGAATGCCAGTACGCGAGCCACCATCTTTGCTAAGATCATCTTTCTCCCCCTTGAGGCTGAGATCATTGCACCACAGGAGGTGACAATACATTGCCATGAGACTTGAGTTCCTGTCATTTAACCCAATCTGTTACAAATCAGTATTAATATGACCATATTCCACTGTAACCCTCAAGGGTTAAAGTATCCTGGGGGGGGGGGCTAAAAACACAGTACAAAATTTTAAAAAAGAAAATTAACAAATAAAAAATATACATGTTAAGTAACTAAGTGTCCCAAAATTCCCAACCTATCAAAATTTAAATATTATTATTCCCTGCAATGGAAAATACATTTTAAACATCTGAATTGATACTTTTTTGCTATTTTTTAACGCATAAAAAATTTCATAGAAAATGATCAAAAGGTTTTAGCTTGAATCAGCATCATATGCGTTGTAAACCTACTGTAAAAGTTTCTTTTTCTTACAAAAGAACATTATAGGTCTGAAACGCGTCTCATCTCTTTGCTGTTTTCTTTATGTACAGTAAAAAACATTTTTAAGTTTTTTTCAATAAAAATGAAATATTTTTACTATATTAGAAGAGCTGGTTTTACACATTGTTTCATATACACTCATCTCATACACCTTACGTTTCTTCTTTTTCATATTCACATTTGAGCAGCCAGTCAACCATATATAGTATGTCTGTGGTAAGATGAATAAAAAAGTCTTTATTTATATAGCACCAACATATTATGCAACACTTTACCGACGAGGGGGTACTTATACAGACAAAATAAGACATAAACTCATGGGGTGATATTTATCTTTTTAGGGATTTTCTGGAATAATAAAGTCTCAAAAAGTAACATGGAGGTTTTATGGGACCTTCCACTGCTAAAAAGTTAAGCAGGACCATTTCCGCCACTTTGTTTATGTGGTGTTAACATAGAACTACTGCTAGAGCAATGCCATGCAAAGTCAGGTTCATGACTTGCAACTTTTGCAAAAAGTCACAGTAAAAAAATCAAATTTTTATGCATTTGGAACCTTTTGAAAAAAAAAAAACAGACACATATTAGAGCATACGAACATTTATTAAAGGGCACAGCTGTCATGCAGCAAAGCTCCAAACACAGATATCGGGGGGAGTATTTAACAATGTGTCTCAGGTTCTAGCTGGCAAACACTTGTCTTTTGCTGTGATGATGAATTCTGGTGATGATAAGACTGTCGGTTCCTACTTTAGACCTACTTTTAGTTGCTCTAAACTGTGCGCCATAATTTTGGCCACACAAACGATTTCCTGCAAACTACTCCCTTTTCTCATGAGGCCACGCCCATTTCCCCCGAAGGTCACGCCTCTTACTCGTACAAGTGCCAAAAAATGCATCTATGCCGCTCATTGGTGTCTGTAGGCCTACCTACTTTGTATTACCTTTCTTTTCCATGTCAACTATTGCCCTATTTCATTCTCCACATGCATTGTATCTTAGTTTTTAATTCTTTCCATTTTTGTGCCGATACATTTGTAAATTCGTGTGTGTTCAATGAAGACTATATTTTCCCCATATATAATATTTGAATATGTTTTCTGAATGTGTTTTGATTTTTTGATATAAAGTGCCAAAAAAGGTCAATAAGCCTTGAGAACTGTGGTTTTAGACAGAGTTTTTTGGGTGCAAAACAACCCCAAAATTGTGGCGCAAGAGCCACCTAATCATCGATAACCCCCATTTATAAATGGATTTTTTGGCTTTTTGGTATAAAAAAAGAGACAAAAAATCACTATGGGGTTTCTTAGTGCCAAAAGTTGCAAGGACGTATTCCCAACACTTAGTGAAATAGTGGCTTATCTCGTACATAGAACCACTGCTAGTGCAACGCTTTGTACATCAAGACTTATGACTTGCCATTTTTTTTAAATAATCACAAAAAAATTGTAAGGTCACTCCATGACCCCCCCTGCTCTATGGCCTTGTGGTTATTTTACTCATTTTGCAATTATTTAAAAAAAAAACTGAAACCCTGCTGGGATATTTATTAAGGAGCCAATGCCACTTTAATAAACCTGACGGCCAGCGGATCTCCGCAGACATTGATTTTAGGAGCCAGCTCATGATAAATAACCCCCTTAATGTTTTGGTTTGTGCTCAACCTTCAAGTTTTTATGTTTCATGTCATCATTTAAAAATTAAATTGACTTTAACAATTGTACAAAAAGCACTTAAAACCTCCATAAATAATAAATTTATTATGTTTTACAAGGTGAAAGAAGAGACATCTCCTGCTGATGATTGTAATTCATGTATCACTTTAAATGAATGCACGATGATCTCTGCTATCTGGCTATGACACACATGATAATGCGTTGAACCATGTATTTAATTCAATCTTTCCCCTTCGGCATACAACAAAAAACAGTCACCTGACACCAAGAAGAACATGCCAGCTGCTAGATTCATGACAACATGCCTCGGGCACAAAAACAATAACCCTTTTCTGACAGTAGACTCTACCTTGAAAGTTCACATGGAATAAAGAAAAAGGAAATTTCAGGTTTTCAGCAAATTATTACTACTTTTTTACTGTATATTGTATATCTTTTTTATATATTTTTTTTTCTTTCAAATTTAATGATCGATTATTGTATGCTATTTCAGAATAAATCAGGAAGACTATAAATAATCTATCTAAATGGTTCACTGAGGAACATTTGCTGGTAAGATCCCGACTACTCTTATCTATTTCAAGAGTCACTGATGTAGTATTTAGGAAATAAAATATAACTTTTATTGGAATATAAATTAAAAATTAAAAAATCCCCAATGAATAAAACAAAAATAAATATCTGGTATCTAGTCCAGTATATATAAGAAAAAATATAGGATTAGCTTGACCAATAAACAATCTTGCTAATATATGTGAATAGATAATAAAGATTCACATAATAAATATTTGGATTGACAACAAAAAATTCTTAATTTATATACCAATAAAAGTTATATTTTATTTCCTAAATACTACGTTAGTGAATCTTGAAATAATCTAATTGATAAGAAATCACTAATGAAGATACATTTTTTAAATTTAGTTCTGTTTATTTTTGGTTCTAATAACACTCAAGAACAGGCTCACCATTATATGGCAAGATGGCTTACTTTATGCTAAAGCAGATGTCTAGTTGTGATCTGCAGAGTCTTATGTAATTACATTTCTGTGAACAATGTTTACATGTTATTCTATTTTGGATACTTTTTATTCCCCTCCTGTCTCCACATTGGTTCTGGCCACTGCTCTTGACTACTTTGCTACTGTTCTGCCACATCAGATTGGCGATAAGCTTTCTATGACATCATATTTGAGGTGCAGATTATTGTTATAGGAAAGGTAAAATTATTACAAAGTACAGATAACCAATGGTTATATAAAAGAAGATTAGTAGGTTAGTTACTCCGAAATGTGTGCTGCTCTACCGTGTTCTGGATTTAATTTGCCAGATTAAGCAATAGTGAGGCCATTTAATTCAATCTTTCCACTTAAGTGCAGTCTGTGCCTCACGAATGTGCAGAGTGCAGCAGATTATTGAACACTGGTGCACAGTCTTCAATAATCTGGCACCCCCTGCACGGCTCGGTAAGTGAGCGCTATTTTTTAGGCGCACCTTTAACCTACAGCGTGCAACACAATTCTGTCGAGTCTCTGTATTAAAACTATCGCAAACGCCGACTAAGCACTAACACGCCCTTTATGTGCACATTTTTTCTTCTTGCACTTGGCAAAGTGCTGCCTCAACACCAAAACTGGCGCAAGCACTTTATAAATACATGTGCAAGCAGTTTGCACTCTCTACTAGTGTTGAGCAAACCCAAAACCCAAAGTTTGGGTTCATATCAAGACCCGACCCCAAACTTAATTAGAAGTTAGAGTCCTGGATTAACTCAAACACTCCCCTTCCCACTGATTGCAGACGATAACTATTTAAATACCACAAAACAAAGTAGCGACACCAGTATGTTAGTGCCAGCGTGTGACCATAGTGATTTAAATGCAGCGGGTGACTTTGCCATCTGCATTTAAACAGTAAGTACCCAGCAAGGCCACCACTGATCGAGATGGGGACACTTGGAAAGCACACTTGAGATTAGCCAAAAGTCAAACTTGTAAAAAGACACAGTTGGTCCACAGTCCATTATTAGTTATGCACTGTTTGACTTGAAAGTATGATCATTTGAAGGAAAGGAAATATTGCAGCAAACAGCCATCGTTAATACCTGTGATCGGGGCTACTACCAATCACGAGCCTTAACTCCTTCATCACCACCAGCAGAGCCACCAGTGGAATTTAAAATACATTGAGGTGTGGGCGTTACCGTTACCTGTGAGGTTGGACTGTATGACTTCTGCAGCTTATTTTATCAAAAAATAAAACATGTTTACTCCCGGGAGTGAACCCCCTAACGGAAAATATATCCCAGATATCGGAAACCTCACTTTTACAACATTTTACATCATATAAAAATTTTTATATAAAGTGATCAAAAGGTTATACATGGTAGCAATGAAAACATCAGTTTATGTTGCAAAAAATGTCCTACACAACTCCGTACAAAGAATGAAAAAGTTCTTAGATGGCAAAATAATATTTTTTTTTTGTACACAGTGTACTTTTCAAAGATGAATTAAAACACAATAAAACATATATAAATTCGTACCAAACCAAAGAATAAAGTAGACCTATCATTTTGAGCGCACAATGAAAGTAGTAAAAACTGAGTTTTTTCACCAATTTCACCACATTGGAATTTTTTTTTCCAGCTTCCCAGTACACGGCATGGAACAAACCTTCTGACGGGTTCCCTTTAAGCTTTATTCCAGGCACTAACACGCCCCTTTATTTGCAGAGTGGACACAGTGCAGCCGAAGCAAACACTTCATAAATACATGTGCAAGCGTTTATTCTTGTATTTGTGTGAAACCTATACCTGAAAACTGGCGCAAACAGTTTTATGAATCTGCCCAATTTGTTTTGCTTAAAAATGGGAAGATTGACTTAATACTTCCTAAGGCAGAATAATACACCATACATAAAAACTAATTTCTGTATGCTGAAATGTACATTTGTCATAGTAAAAATAATCCTGTAGATGTCTGACTAGTTTGTCACATATTTGATTGTTAAAGTAAAGAATATGTGGAATAGACTGGAAAACACCTAATAAAGTGAAAACAAGTCAATTCTTTTATTTAGCTGTTTTTTTATATATATTTTTTGTTTTACATCTTTATTGCACTTTGCAATTCTGTAGTGATAAACTTTCATGAAAATGGTTCCTATGAAGCCGTCGTTAGGTAACAGAAATGTTATTATCGTGACAGAAAGAACTTCAAAGTTTGGGATTTTAAAACATCCTTAATCAGAAACAAAATCCTGCTGATACAGGTGATAAAAAAGATAATGCTCTGAAAACAATCTTTTGTCTCTTAATAAAAAAGAAAATCACAAACCCGCAGACTGAGGCTAATTTGCAATTGAAAAAATGAAACACAGCGCTGCATCCCAACCTTTTCACATTGTACTTCAATGCACAATTCTGCCGTACAAAATGTCCTAAATAGAACAGCGTTCACACAGGCTACACTCCAGTCAAGTGCTTTGACAGGCCAACGCTTTGTTGTGAGTTATTTGTCAAAATTTCATTAAAAAAAATAAAGCTTACATTTAAGGGAAGCAAAATCGATTGTTTTGAGGAGAACGAAGATCAATGTAACCTTTGCAAAGTGATGCGGAATTTATTTTTTAGTGGACTGAGCTATTTTTTTTTTACAAGCTCCTAACAAACACAGTTAAATGGAGGATCAGACTCGACATCATTTTGTCCTTTATAGTCACTGTTAACTAGGGAGGAGCAGACCCAATCAGGTTCGGATTCAGTGCCTTCAGCCTAACCTCAACTGAACCCAAAGGGCGCGGTCACAAGTTTGCTTTTTCAGATGCAGTTTTTTGATGTCCAAACCCAGAGTGCAGTGAAAATAGAGAAGAAGCAGCCACTTCTTAATAATAATCCTCACCCAGTATCATGCACAATGGCTTATGGCTTCAAAAACTGCATCTGAAAAACTGAACATGTGAACGCGCCCAAACAGTTATGTGTATTAACCCTGTAGATGTCACCAACAAAGCCGCCGGTGCCATTTAAATGCCAGCTGCTCGCACATATATAAACAAATCTAAGTGCTGGGATGTTTAAGGGGGTGGCCACTTTACCTCATGGTCTTTGTAATGTAGATGTAAGTGTGGGGGGGGCAGGATATTAGGTAATTTACCAAAATACATCAAGTAATAAATAGTTCTGCTCCACTTTCTTGATATGTAAGGTGAAGCCTCCTGTCTTTTACCTCATCAGCCAGAGTTTCCTGTCCGTAAAATGGCCGCAGATGAAGGGTCATGTGATCTCTTTGGGGAATATTTATCATATGTATGATAGGCCTGCCAGTACATTTTTGCAGCACGATATATCAAGAGGCTTCAGGCAGTTGCTACAGCTACAATTACACAATACACCACATTCTACGTGACATGGAGAGGGTGCTATTCGCAACTACCAGCCTGCATATGTATTGGCAGGGGTGTTGCACATCATTAACTTGATGTTAACACATGAGTTAATCATGTGTTAATGCATCTTTTTTGTTAACACATGTGATAACAATTGTGTTAACAAATGTAAACAGTAATGTAATTAGGAAAATCACCTCTCCTCAGCTGTTGTAATGCATTATAAAGCACAATAAAACACAACCAAAAAGCAATGTGTGAACGCAGCCTCATGATCAGTAAAACCTGCCATGATGTCAGAACAAAGTGACTGATCACATGCTTCAGGTCATCTAATTACATACCAGAGATGGGATGTAGTAGTGCTGGGTGTGTTTGAAAGTATATGTATAAATATATATATATACAGTATATATGTGTGTGTGCACATATTGTGATGCTGCCATGTGTTCATCTTGTTATTCCTATGTAGGTGTATATTATATTATAGTGTAAGTGGCCATATTTTAGGGTGTGCTCTGAGGTGGCAGTAACACATGCATTTTCAGAACAGCTGAGAAGAGGAGATTTAACAATTGCATATGTTAACGCTATGCTAACACCATGTTCACATCATGGTATGTTTTTGTTAACAATTTGTGTCGCCATTGCATTAACAAACAGACACTTTAATGCTATGTTAGCACTATGTTAACACATGTTAACATTGCATCAACACATGCATTTTAAAAACACAATGTTAACAGCTATGTAATCAGGAAAATCTCCTCTTCTCAGCTGCTCTGATGCATGTGAAAATGTATGTGTTAATGCCACATGGGAATACATCTTTAGGCTACATTCACACTGCCGTATGGGGAATGTATATATGGCTGACGTATATACGTCATATATACGTCCCTCATAGACGGCAATGGGTGCTGTGCTGTATAGGAGCCATATGCCATAGCCATATGTCATAGATCACTATGGAGAGGGGCGGGGGTGAGCAGCACTCACCCCCTCCTCCTCTCCCCGGGGCCAACTTGTGCCATCGTGTGAATATAGCCTTAATATATCGTTTTCTTTGATGTAGTAGATGACTTTATGATGCAGAGCTACAGTGATCGCCCCTGCCTTGCTCTTGCACTAGATCTCTGTACAAGCAGTAACACTGATTCTGTATGCTGATTGGCTGAGCTGTTTGTTCACGTTCATGTGAATGGCCTAAGTACCAGCCAATTCAGGAAGAGCTGAGAGGAAATTACAGATAGTCTCATATATCTACTATCCCTATATCTCAGGATAGGAAGAAACCAATACAGGTATTGGAATTGCTTTGAAAGTCTCTCTCCAGCTGCGCTAAAACAGTTTTTTGTCAAGTAATTTAAGTATCTCCCAGAACTGAATGGAACATGGTGTATGCGTGGACCCTTACCAATTAGGATTGGAGATTACTTGCTAATTGATCATGACCCCATCATTCATGAGAATGGGACCATCAGCAATAAGGTGGATCGGGAAGTGAGCATGTGCCCTGCTACACTATTCAATTGTGGAGCTTAGGGTACGGTCACACGTCGCGTTTAAAAACACACTGCCACAGCTGAAGAGAGATTTGCATCCGTTTACATGTGTGTTTACAAAACACAACTGTTAACTTATTGTTAACATGTGTGTTAACATCACATTAACACAAACATTAACAGATGCATTTTGTAAACAGAAGTGTTAATGCTGTTTAATTAGGCAAATCTCTCTGCAGCTGTGGCAGTGCCTTTTTAAACTGGTTAAACGTGACGTGTGACCACACCCTGAAGCACTCAGCTACCTCATAGAAAAGAATGGAGCATTGGGAAGGCTGGGATTCTAAGGCTGGTGCCACACGTAGCGCTTTGTCTGCTTTTGAAAACACAAACGCAGACAAAGCCACGCCCACCGGGCCGGGCCTTGGTCCGATCCCATCGGCGTTTCTATGGAAACGCCGATACGATCGGGCCGAGGCCTGGCCCGATGGGCACGGCTTTGTCTGCGTTTGCGTTTTCAAACGCAGACAAAGCGCTACGTGTGGCACCAGCCTTACGGATTAGGATTGGGGCTTATTGGGGCACCTATGTTCAGGGTCTCAAAACCCTTGGGACCCCATGGCACTGCAAAGTGCCTTAAAAATGACACAAGACCTTATTTATACCAGTGGGAAGATTGTAGGAGTAACACAATGGTAAGCCTGAAGCCTTTACATTTGCCTGAGATTACAAATAGACATTACAAAAAGCTGAAATTGTCTGTTTTCTGATGTGTATAATGCAGAAACTTTAACATTACTAAGCTTAATCACCACATCATAATATGTGACAGGTCACTCAGTAATCATTTCCACTACAGATTTATTTTTCCCACAATGTGTGTATGGGATGGGCATGAATCCCATGTCCTACACTGCTACTGTATTACCCTGAGGGCACGTTCACACATTCCGCTAGTGTTATCGATCGCATGCATTTCCCGGGAAATGCATATGCGATCGGGCCGAGGCCCTGCCCCCTGTGTGCTAGCGTCTAGTTATGAATGCCCTCAATGCACATTCACACGATTCATTGCATTGCGTTGTGCGTTGCGTTTTTGTTGCATTGCACTGGCTTCAGCCTTCTTTACATGCTAAGGTTACAGTGCGTTTTAGCAGATGCAACATAACGCATCGTGTGAATGTGCCCTGAGGATTTATGCTAAAAATCTGCAGGTTATACGTAAAGGGAGAGATTTATAAAATGTAATTCTTGGGGCACAGCGCAGCAGCGGGAGTGTTGAAGTAGAACATTATATGACGATACAATATGCATAATCTCCCCTTAAAGGGGTTTTCTCAGGAAACAAAAGACCCCCACAGATCATGAGAACATGTGGTCCAATGGGATCCCCCGCCAGACCCCTCGTCACTCCCATAGATGAGCGGAGCAGAGGCTGTGCAAAACGGACATGCACAGCTGTCTACTCCGCTCATCTCTGGTAGCGGGGAGGGGTCTGACGGAGGTACCTAGGACCCCGTAAGACCATCCCCATGTTCTCGTGATATTTGGGGGTCTCACCACAGAGATCCTCACCAAGGCCCCATCCTGTGTTTAAGGACTAACTTGTTTCTCGGAAAAAAACCCTTTAAGTGCACAGTTACTCTAAACGCTCCAAGGAGGAGAGCGTAAACTTCTGTGTAAGTGTTTGGAATCTTAGCTGCACCCTTTGTTTAGGTTTATGGTCTGGGGTCTGTAATTATTTTTATTTAGCTTAGGTTTTTTACACTTAAATTTGTGTTCCTTCTCACAATATAATAATTGTATTATCAATGTTCCACCAATCACAACCCAGTTTCCATATAGAGCAATAGTATATTCCAATGACTACAATCAAATCTTATTTTTATTAAATGGCTCCGGCTATGTAGAACTAAATGAAGTTCAGCTCAAGAAAATACATTTTCTTCAACTGAATTGATTCTAGACTTCCATACCTTATGCCTTATTAAAGTCATTTTGTTTTTCGCAGACTTCTTTTGGTTTCTATAGCAACAGCCAAGTCGTGGCTCAATGCATAAATGAAATTAAGTATGTGAACAGAAAAGGCCAAACCTGGAAAAAAAGGAATGAGAGAAGTAAAAAGATCATTGACCCAATATTTTACTAATGGCAAAAGTAATAATTCCCTTCAGTTAGTTATTTTATTATTTTTTTATTTCAGTGAAAATGTTATTCTTTAATGTCACGTTAGGCACTAGAAGAGGCGCACTTCACCGGAGGACTTGCCGAAACATTTTCTAATGGACATGTCAATTTAACAATTTCTACAACTTGGAGGTTCTATAGCATATAACTAAACTGATTATAAAACTACCATGTCCCATCTGTCACAAACAATCGAGAGAACTAAGCTGGCGCTGTCAAATGTGAACAATCATATTCCTAAATCTCTATGTAATGTATTTTGACACGACAAGTAACCTGACTGCTCCTCAGAACCTGCTGTGACCCTGTATTCTTAGCATGAAATATTATACAGTACTTTCTATGTTATGTGACTGCAGTACTGGAAGCCAATATTTTCCTTACATGGCTGTCAGTAGAGGAGGATTTATTTTTATAAAAGTATATTAGTAAATTATTACATTTACATTTGTTAAATTTATTAACAAAATCAAAAGTTTCAAAAAATATATTTATTTTAAAAAAATGGTGTAAATTTTTGGTTTGATTCTTTGGCCTTATAAGACTTATACTGTAGGCTGACTTTAGAAGGGCCATAAATGTGGAAGGACAATAAATATGATTGGGGACAGGTGGAATAAGGTTACTTCATAAATGGTGTAATGAATGACAAGTGACAGAAAGTTTGGCTTGAAGTGAACTTCAAAGCTTCATTGTGAGTAGGGATGAGTGGATCTGTCAAGGTTTGGGTTTAGCCAACTTTACCTGAACACAAGCCTGGAGGTCCAGTTCGGGTATTGAATTTAAACTGTCAGAACTCGCAAATTGTTCTGAATGGCATCAGGTTCAGGCTTCTGTGCTTGTAACCACACCCAGAGCTGCCTGTGATTGACAGCACTTTTTCAGTATCTTTCCTTGGGAAAGCTGGGTGTGAGTTTGAGCTTGTTTAGTCTGCAGCTGTGGTTTGAGGGATTGATGGCTGGACCAGTCAGTGCTGGTGGAGGTGTCCATTGCTTCCTTTATATTCTGCCCAGTTCCTTTAGAGCAGTGGTTCTCAACCTTTCTAATGCTGTGACCCCACAATACAGTTTCTCATGCTGTGGTGACCCCAAACCATGCAACTCGCAGTAAAAACACAGTAAAATAGCGGCTCCGATGGCTTTAGGCGACCCCCGTTTTTGTCGCCTAACCCACAGGTTGAGAACCACTGCTTTAGAGGGTGCTGGTTATTCAGTATGATCTACGCTATCCAGTGCTTTAGCTTATTTGTTGTTTGCTATACTGTGTATTTGACCTCTGCTTCGCCTACCAACCATTCTACTGCTATATGATTCCGTAACTTTGCCACCATCTTGGATTTGCCCCAGTTCTGTCGAACTCTGCTTCTTTGTCTCTGTCTCATCAGTGTTGTGTATCTCCCGGTGTTACCCCGCTTCACATGTCCCAAGTTTCTTTGGTTCTGGCACACAAGGGCAATAGAATATTCCAAGACAGATAATGTTAGGGAATGGAATAATTGAAATTGTTTAGTTTCAACACCACATACTTTTGTGTCCGAAGAGATAAGATGCTGACACAAGTATTTAGCATCAGTTTTCTCCTCTCCAGTCAGCGACGGCACACACATGCCCAAAAAGGAATTAAAAACAATTCAGAAGGCAGAGAGCACTGTATGGCACAGACAAGAGAAGCTATTCATGCAAAGAATCCGACCATAGTCAGAAGATTTTTGGTCGTATCCAGGGACAACCAAAATTGTAAACACCAGGACTGATAGAGACAGGTTGGAATTATATCTCTGAAATGCTGTATTTTTGTTAATAACAGTGAATTATTTTGTTATCCTGACTATATTTAAGTGGGAAATGCCCTTAAATCATGACTAATCATAATTAAGGGCACAGTAAGTGCCTGAAACACTTAGGGGCTTATTTACTAAGGGTCCATAAACCACACTTTCATTGGGTATTCCAACTTTTTCAGGTTTTGCATTGCTGGGACAGGTATTAAAAAGGTGAATTGTGTTGCACGCGATCAGATTTTGGCACAATCACGCCAGCTTTCATGCTACAGACATTGGGGGGCGGGCCATCCGAAGGTCCGACGGATTCAGACTGAGCGCGGGATTTAACTTTAAAATTGTGTTGCAAGACAATGCACTTACATGCACCAGGAAGAACAAGGTGAACTCGGACCTGAGCGGGGAAGCGACACATGCAGGATATCGGGCGCACAATCTTCATGAATCGCAGCAGAGTTCATCCTTGTCAGACAATCGGATCGGGAATAGCACCAGGGACGGGCAAGTGAATGTGCCCCATAGACTTTACCATCTGAATGTTTCTTATTTTGCACTACTAAAGAATCAAATGGAATTTAGACACCAAGCTGGATCATTTTTAATTCTTTTTTGGACTTGATTACCCTTCCATTAAAGGGATCATGGAATATATAAGGAGCCACAAGGAATAGCATTCAAGGAAAAGAGAACGGTGCTTATTTACTAAGGCTTGTGGTTCGCACTTTCATCAGATTTTGCATAGTTTTTGGGATTTGCATGGCTTGGACAGGTATTTAACAGGTGTCTGTGCTAGGATTGTGTCACAAGCGATTGGTTCTTGGCGCAGCCACACTGGTTCAAGGGGTTGTGCCATCGGGCGATCCGACTGATTCGGGCTGAGCGCGGGACTTAACTTTTAAATTGTGACGCAAGACAATTAACTTACATGCACCAGGAAGAAGAAGGTGAACTTCGTCGGACCTGAGCAGGGAAGCGTCACATGTAGGATATTGGGCGCACGATCTTAGTGAATCGCGGCACAGTGCATTATCATATAACAATGCACTTTCTGTGAACTCCTCGGACCTGGTAAGTAAATGTGCCCCAATATGTGTGACCTTTCACCTTTCAAAAGTTGAATAAAGAAAGTTGAATAAAGGAAATGCAAAATACTCTAACCCCAAATTCTTTAATATTTATGATCAACCATCAATACAAAATAACTTGTCTTAACCAGAATGTTAGATATCAACCATCAAGCACACAAACAATGACTGTGTGTTGATCACACCTTCCACTGGCAGGATAATGACGACGTAAAAAGGCATCGTACCCGTAATTAACATTACAGTATTAAAATAAATTTTAGCATAAGGGAGTTTGATGCCAAAGCTCCATAAATTTGAAGTTTCAGTGACCTTTTGGAAATGTATGAAAGCCCAACGCAGCCTGGAGCATACATGCAATATTAATATGCTGGTGTTTTATTTTTGTAATATCATTTTGATTAAATATTAATTTCATAGGAACCGAAAGGTGCCATGTAGCATAAATGATTGCTTTAAAGGAAGAAGAAACACATCAACAGTATCTAAAGAAAGAAGGGCTGAGTGCCAGAAAGAATTTAATAAAATGCAGTGGTCAGAAAATTTGGGTTTTAATAATTGATGTATTGTTTGGAGAAGTTACTGGCAGTGCCAAGAGAGCACAAAATTCATTCATTCACTTTTATATCTTATCATAGGAGCATCAAAGAAAGAGAGTAACGAAAATCCTACAACTTGACTTTGAAACATAATTCCTTGGTTTTTCAATATAGATCTGTATATGAATATACAATCAGCTCCCGGGTTACGTACAAGTTCTGTAGGTTTGTTTTTAAAGGGGTTGGCCACTTTACTTCATGTTTTATTGTAATGTGTCAGGGTCTGGTTAGGTAACTTATTAATATACATCAATCAAATGCTCTGCATTACCTTCTAGATATGTAAGGGCTTATTCCAACATGCGTTTTTGAGGTCCATATGCTATCCATTTTTTTTGCGGATGGCATACTTACCCATGAACTCCTATGGTTCTGTTCATGCACCATTTTTTCTCACATGCAGATCACAGACTTCCATAGAAGTCAATGTATCCGCAAAAATAAAAACGGATAGCGCTCAGATGACATCCGTGTGCGGACCATTTTCTCTCAACTGTTGCTAGTCAACCAACTGGGCAGGGCAAAAAGTAGATTAGGATGTGAAAAAAAACATATGGACGTGAAAGTAACGGATGCAGATACGATAGTGACTGAACACAGACATCACATGTCCACATTTTTTTGCAGATGCAAAGCAGACACACCAGTCTGAATAAGCCCTAAAGTGAAGCCTCCTGTCTTTTACCTCATCAGCAGCATATTCCTGACCATAAAATAGCCATAGATAGAGGGTCGTGTGATCTCTATCCGTCCATCAGCAATCACCCTGCCAGGACCTTAATCTTATATTCATGAATACTATTATAAGGTCCTGGCAGGGCGATTGCTCATGGACAGATAGAGATCGCATGACCCTCCCTCTGCGGCCATTTTAAGGACAGTAATGTCTGGCTGATGAGGTAAAAGACAGCAGGCTTCACTTTACATATCAAGAAAGCAGAGCAGAACTATTGCTAGATGCATTTTGATAAATTACATAATATCCTGCCCCCCCACACTTACACACACATTACAAAATACATGAGGTAAAGTGTCCAATCCCTTTTAACTTGAATTTGTATGTAATTCAGAACAGGTATATTTTTAAAGGGGTTGTCCAGAGGTTGAAAAACATGGCTGCTTTCTTCCAAAAACAGCTTATCTCCTGTCCATGGGAAGTGTGTGGTATTGCAAAAAAATGTAATTCATCTTTTTACAACTGAGTTGCAATATCGGTTCACCATGGTCAGGGAAAAAAAGCAGACATATTTACAGACAACCTTAATAATTCTTACAGCTAATCAATGAAGTCTGGGGCTAAAGTTCAGGAAATTGCCGGCACAGAGCTTCTCCAGAGATCACAGTGGGCACAGAGGTCTGTCTGTAACTAGGAGATGTCTGTAAGTTGGGTGTTCTGTGCCAGTGTTTGCCTTTATAAACGTCCTTATTTATCTATAATGTGTAAATGGGACTTATATTTCAACTAAATCAACAGTAAATCTTCAATATTTAATTTGACAGCACAATCCAATCAAATTGATAAAACATTGATATATTATTTTTGTCTTAAAAAGAGCCAATTACAGCTCAGCAAGTGAGACCATGCACCAGCAAAGGGTAGCCATCACACAATGGGGCAGATTTACTTACCCGGTCCATTCGCGATCCAGCGGCGCATTCTCTGTGGAGGATTCGGGTCTTCCGGCGATTCACTAAGGTAGTTCCCCTGATGTCCACAAGGTGTCGCTGCTGCGCTGAATTCCGTCGGAGTTCACTGAAGTTCACCAAGCTATCGTGGGTGCAGGTAAGTGCGCGTCAAGCGACAATTTTTTTTTTTTAAATACATCGGTTTCTCTGAATCCGAGGGGTTTTCTGAAGGCCACGCCACCCGATTTCCGTCGCGTGCATGCCGGCACCATTGCTCCGCAATTCAGGGAAAATCGGCGCAAAACCCTTAGTAAATTACCCCCAATGAGAAAATATGGTTACCAATGTTCTTAGATTGCACAGATTACAGTTCTACTTTTTGGTATAAAATTATTTAAATAAAATTATTATATTGAATTACTTATTAATTAAAAAATAAATTCTAACAGGTTTGGTATCTCTTTTCAATGTGTTAACATGAAAGACACTGGTCCTGTTTTAGTACAATATGAAAACAAAATAATAATTTATTTAAACCGATTAACCCTTAGATGTTTTAGTTAAGAAACAGGATTTTTTGATGAGGACATCTAGGCACCTTGGTCATAAAGGGGTTAAATATGGGTTTCCTTCAACAGTATCTTTTGCTATGGCCATCATTGTCAACAACCTGTGTAATTTACTGCTTATAAAAATGATTTATGTTTTTTTTAAGTATCCTAGACATTTCCCAGACAATGAGCTATTGGTTATAAACTGTAGTTTCCTAAGTAAAAAGGAACACTTAAAGGGAACCAGTCACCAGGGAACTCATTTTCACTAAAGACAGGTTACAGAGGTCCATCACCCCTGCATTGAAAATACCATTTATACTCAAGTATAAGCTGAGTTTTTCAGCAAAACTTTTGTGCTGAAAATTCCCCAATCAGCTTATATAAGAAAAAATAAACTCAGTACTCACCATTCCGATGGCAAGGTCAGCTCCTCTTCTATCTTCATGTGCACGGCAGGTCCCTGGCAGTTCTGCGGTCAGCGCCTCTTCTTTCTGGCTGGCTATATACTGGGGCTGTGACCAATGCATTTCCCACCTTCGGCATATACTTGAGTCAATAGGTTTTTCCAGTTTTTTTGTGTTAAAATTGTGGGCCTCGGCTTATAGTCGTGTTAGCTTATACTAGATTATATATGGTATGTAGAGATGAGCGAACACTAAAATGCTCGGGTACTCGTTATTCGAGACGAACTTTTCCCGATGCTCGAGTGCTCGTCTCGAATAACGAACCCCATTGAAGTCAATGGGAGACTCGAGCATTTTTCAAGGGGACCAAGGCTCTGCACAGGGAAGCTTGGCCAAACACCTGGGAACCTCAGAAAAGGATGGAAACACCACGGAAATGGACAGGAAACAGCAGGGGCAGCATGCATGGATGCCTCTGAGGCTGCTTAATCGCACCATTATGCCGAAATTATGGGCAACAGCATGGCCATGACAGAGTGACAGAATGAAGCTAGATAGCATGTAAAACATCCAATAATTGACCCTGACACTATAGGGGACGGCATGCAGAGGCAGAGGCAGCGGCAGCAGGCTAGAGAGTGGCATGGCGACATACCCTAATTGGACTCAGGCTTCAAACCAATGGGTGTCAGAGAGGAACCAAAGGAGGTGAGCAAGAAGCGCTCAAATAATATCGGTACATGATAAAAGTTTGCCAGTATATTTTGTGGATTACACAGCAGGGTGGCGACAAAGTTAACATGGAAGCCATGAAAACAACCCAAAATTCTGCCTGACACAGCTCGTTTGATAAGGGGACCATGTATGCTTACAGTTCATGCCAGTCGCTGCACTGGCTGCCAGTCTCCTTTCGAATACAGTTTAAAATAATAATAACCCTCATCCATAAAGCTCTGTATAATGCTGCACCCCCCTACCTCTCCTCTCTTATCTCAGTCTATCGCCCAACCCGTGCTCTTAGATCCGCCAGTGATCTTAGATTAACCTCTACCCTAGTGCGGACCTCCCACTCGCGTCTCCAAGACTTCTCTAGAGCTGCACCAATTCTATGGAATGCTCTGCCCTGGACTATCAGACTAATACCTAACCTCCAAAGTTTCAAACGTGCTCTTAAAACCCATTTCTTTAGGCAAGCCTATAACACTCATTAACTGCATGAAGTTTTAACTCTTCTACTAACCCGTCCTGTGTCGTCCTCCCATCTGTTATCCAGCAACCAACAGGCACCAGACTTCTCTGCAGTCCCATTCACCCTGGACCTGGTATATAAGATGACGGCTGAGTGGTTCAAGCGACAGCAATTCCATTTATTATATTTTGTTCTATTCCCTAAGAAGAATGGCTTGACCGTTAAATATTCTTTTACCTCGTGTTACCCCATCATCTTCATAAACCTTAAGCTCTGGCGAGCAGGGACCTCACTCCTGTTGTTCCATACAAATGTTGTGCTCTGTTACAATACATTTGTATTTGTTTCCTATGATTTGTAAAGCGCTACGGAATATGATGGCGCTATATAAATAAAGATTATTATTATTATTATTATGGAGGCAGTGAACTAGTAGTAGATTAAAGGTGCTGCAACTATGTTAGTTGGATCTTGGGATGGAGCTGGCGCTCTGCAGCCAGGCGAGCTTTTGCCAATCCAAGCCCCTGTCTCTAGGCTACTCCCCAAACAGCACTTCTAAGAACCTTTTGTATAAGATCAAGTGTAGTAGCGTTCTTATAAGTTTAGGATATGGCGGGTGAGGGGAATGTAAACAGATGCGCAAGAAGCGCTGAAATAATATCCCTAAATGGTAAAAGTTTGCAAGTATATTTTGTGGATTACACAGCAGGGTGGCGACAAAGTTAACAACTTTGATGTGGAATGCCCTGTAATAGCTCTTGGGCGGTGTGCCTTTTATCGCCTAGGCTCAGCAGTTTCAGCACCGCCTGCTGTCGCTTAGCGACGGCACTGCTGCTGTGCCTAGAGCTACCGACTGATGGCGCCATGCCCACGGATGGTAATTCGGAGGAGGAGGAGGTGGAGGAGGGGTGGGAGGAGGTATAGTAGGCCTTTGAGACCTGGACCGAGGTAGGCCCCGCAATTCTCTGCGTCGGCAGTATATGACCAGCCCCAGGGTCAGACTCGGTCCCAGCCTGCACCAAGTTAAGTGTAGTAGCGTTCTTATAAGTTTGGGATATGGCGGGTGAGGGGAATGTAAACAGATGCGCAAGAAGCGCATGATGCGCATGGAGCTGGCGCTCCGCTGCCAGGCGAGCTTTCGCCAATTCAAGCCCCTGTCTCTAGGCTACTCCCCAAACAGCACTTCTAAGAACCTTTTGTATAAGATCAAGTGTAGTAGCGTTCTTATAAGTTTAGGATATGGCGGGTGAGGGGAATGTAAACAGATGCGCAAGAAGCGCTGAAATAATATCCCTAAATGGTAAAAGTTTGCCAGTATATTTTGTGGATAACACAGCAGGGTGGCGACAAAGTTAACAACTTTGATGTGTAATCCATGAAAACAACCCAAATTTCTGCCTGACACACCTCGTTTGATAAAGGGACGATGTATGGAGGCAGCTATATGGACGACTTTTGGAGGTAGCAATGGAGACAACGTGTGGAGGCTGCTATGGAGACAATTTAATTTGGATAGTGCCTGTATGTGGCAGTCCCAAACATTTTTCAAACCAGAGGAGCAGGTAGGTGGCCCTCCAGTAAAATGGAATAGATTGAGTGCCTGTATGTGGCAGTCCCAAAAATGTTTCAAACCAGAGGAGCAGGTAGGTGGCCCTGCAGTAAAATGGAATAGATTGAGTGCCTGTATGTGGCAGTCCCAAAAATTTTTCAAACCAGAGGAGCAGGTAGGTGGCCCTCCAGTAAAATGGAATAGATTGAGTGCCTGTATGTGGCACTCACAAAAATTGTTTCAAACAGAGGACCGGGTAGGTGGCCCTCCAGAAAAATTAAATGCATGAAGTACTATAGCAAGAGCCAGTGGGCCCTGTCAAAAAATAGCCATTTTCCTCTGCTTTACTGTACAAAGAGGAGGAGAAGGAGGAAAATGAGGAGGAGGAGGAGTGGATCAATTATTCAGGTTGAGCTTCCTTCACCTGGTGGAGATTGGAAATTCTGAGAAATCCAGCCTTTATTCATTTTAATAAGCGTCAGCCTGTCAGCGCTGTCAGTCGACAGGCGTGTACGCTTATCGGTGATGATGCCACCAGCTGCACTGAAAACCCGCTCGGACAAGACGCTAGCGGCAGGGCAGGCAAGAACCTCCAAGGCGTACAGCGCCAGTTCGTGCCACATGTCCAGCTTTGAAACCCAGTAGTTGTAGGGAGCTGTGTGATCATTTAGGACGATGGTATGGTCAGCTACGTACTCCCTCACCATCTTTCTGTAAAGATCAGCCCTACTCTGCCGAGACTGGGGACAGGTGACAGTGTCTTGCAGTGTCTGGCAAAAGCCTTGTAAAGCGTACCCTTGCCAGTGCTGGACAAGCTGCCTGCTCGCCTACTCTCCCTCGCTACTTGTCCCGCAGAACTACGCACTCTGCCGCTAGCGCTGTCAGAAGGGAAATACTGTTTCAGCTTGTGCACCAGGGCCTGCTGGTATTCATGCATTCTCACACTCCTTTCCTCTGCAGGGATGAGAGTGGAAAGATTTTGCTTGTACCGTGGGTCCAGGAGAGTGAACACCCAGTAATCGGTGCTGGAATAAATTCTTTGAACGCGAGGGTCACGGGATAGGCAGCCTAGCATGAAATCTGCCATATGCGCCAGAGTACCAACGCGTAAGAATTCACTCCCCTCACTGGCCTGACTGTCCATTTCCTCCTCCTCCAACTCCTCCAACTCCTCTTCTTCTGCCCATACACGCTGAACAGTAAAGGACTCAACAATGGTCCCCTCTTGTGTCTCACCAACATTCTCCTCCTCTTCCTCCTCATCCTCCTCCACCTCCACCTCCTCCGATATGCGCTGAGAAACAGACCTGAGGGTGCTTTGGCTATCAACAAGGGAATATTCTTCCCCTGTCTCTTGTGACGAGCGCAAAGCTTCCGACTTCATGCTGACCAGAGAGTTTTTCAACAGGCCAAGCAGCGGGATGGTGAGGCTGATGATGGCGGCATCGCCACTGACCATCTGTGTTGACTCCTCAAAGTTACTCAGCACCTGACAGATATCAGACATCCACGTCCACTCCTCATTGTAGACTTGAGGAAGCTGACTGACCTGACTACCAGTTCTGGTGGAAGTTGACATCTGGCAGTCTACAATCGCTCTGCGCTGCTGGTAAACTCTGGATAACATGGTCAGTGTTGAATTCCACCTCGTGGGCACGTCGCACAACAGTCGGTGAGCGGGCAGTTGGAGGCGGCGCTGCGCTGCCCTGAGAGTGGCAGCATCTGGGCTGGACTTCCTGAAATGCGCACAGATGCGGCGCACCTTCGTGAGCAAATCAGACAGATTGGGGTATGTCTTGAGGAAACGCTGAACTATCAGATTTAACACATGGGCCAGGCATGGCACATGTGTCAGTCTGCCGAGTTGCAGAGCCGCCACCAGGTTACGGCCGTTGTCACACACAACCATTCCCGGCTTGAGGTTCAGCGGTGCCAGCCACAGATCAGTCTGCGCCGTGATGCCCTGTAATAGCTCTTGGGCGGTGTGCCTTTTGTCGCCTAGGCTCAGCAGTTTGAGCACCGCCTGCTGTCGCTTAGCGACGGCACTGCTGCTGTGCCTAGAGCTACCGACTGATGGCGCCGTGCCCACGGATGGTAGTTCGGAGGAGGAGGTGGAGGAGGGGTGGGAGGAGGAGGAGGCATAGTAGGCCTGAAACACCTGGACCGAGGTAGGCCCCGCAATCCTCGGCGTCGGCAGTATATGAGCAGCCCCAGTGTCAGGCTCGGTCCCAGCCTCCACCAAGTTAACCCAATGTGCCGTCAGCGATATATAGTGGCCCTGCCCGGCAGCACTCGTCCACGTGTCCGTGGTCAGGTGGACCTTGTCAGAAACGGCGTTGGTCAGGGCACGGATGATGTTGTCTGACACGTGCTGGTGCAGGGCTGGGACGGCACATCGGGAAAAGTAGTGGCGGCTGGGGACCGAATACCGAGGGGCGGCCGCCGCCATGAGGTTGCGAAAGGCCTCGGTCTCTACTAGCCTATAGGGCAGCATCTCCAGGCTAAGCAATCTGGAGATGTGCACATTAAGGGCTTGGGCGTGCGGGTGGGTTGCACTATATTTGCGTTTCCGCTCCAGCGTCTGGGGTATGGAGAGCTGAACGCTGGTGGATGCTGTGGAGGATCGTGGAGGCGACGATGGGGTTTTTGTGGCAGGGTCCTGGGCAGGGGGCTGACTAGCAGCTGACACAGGGGAAGGAGCAGTGGTGTGCACGGCCGGAGGTGAACGGGCTTGTTGCCACTGAGTGGGGTGTTTAGCATTCATATGCCTGCGCATACTGGTGGTAGTTAAGCTAGTAGTGGTGGAACCCCTGCTGAGCCTGGTTTGGCAAATGTTGCACACCACAGTCCGTCGGTCATCCGGTGTTTCCTTAAAGAACCTCCAGACTTCTGAAGATCTAGCCCTCGCCGCAGGAGCCCTCGCCACGGGAGCTTCACTAGTTGACACATTTGGCGCTGATGCACCAGCTCTGGCCCTGCCTCTCCGTCTGGCCCCACCACTGCCTCTTCCAACCTGTTCTGGTCGAGGACTCTCCTCCGTCTCAGAAGCACTGTGTTCACCCGGCCTCTCAACCCAGCTTGGGTCTGTCACCTCATCATCCTCCGATCCCTCAGTCTGCTCCCCCCTCGGACTTCCTGCCCTGACAACAACTTCCCCACTGTCTGACAACCGTGTCTCCTCATCGTCGGACACCTCTTTACACACTTCCACTACGTCAAGAAGGTCATCATCACCCACAGACTGTGACTGTTGGAAAACCTGGGCATCGGAAAATTGCTCAGCAGCAACCGGACAAGTGGTTTGTGACTGTGGGAAGGGTCCAGAAAACAGTTCCTCAGAGTATGCCGGTTCAAATGCCAAATTTTCCTGGGAGGGGGCAGACTGGGGGGGAGGAGGCTGAGGTGCAGGAGCTGGAGGAGTGGCGATTTCGGTGACATGGGTGGACTGCGTGGAAGACTGACTGGTGGTGGACAATGCTATCCTATTGCTATGGCTATTTTCTAGCCAAGTATCAAAGCACACTACTATGCCAGATGAGATGACACTGAGTTAGTGCCTAATTGAAATCCAACCCCTACTAAATTTTCCCACTTCGGTCTTTGCTATGGATATGTGCGTCACTAAGCGCAGAACACAGCGGTCGCAAGTCTCACTACAAATTGCTCAGAATTGGCTAGTACATGCACTGCAGAAAGTACAGCCACCAGCAGATCAACCAGAAATCAAATATATAGAACGCTTCTGTATGCGTAAGTAAGCTCTTTGTATTCTCCTATGGCTATTTTCTAGCCAAGTATCAAAGCACACTACTGTCAGATGAGATGACACTGAGTTAGTGCCTAATTGAAATCCAACCCCTACTAAATTTTCCCACTTCGGTCTTTGCTATGGATATGTGCGTCACTAAGCGCAGAACACAGCGGTCGCAAGTCTCACTACAAATTGCTCAGAATTGGCTAGTACATGCACTGCAGAAAGTACAGCCACCAGCAGATCAACCAGAAATCAAATATATAGAACGCTACTGTATGCGTAAGTAAGCTCTTTGTATTCTCCTATGGCTATTTTCTAGCCAAGTATCAAAGCACACTACTGTCAGATGAGATGACACTGAGTTAGTGCCTAATTGAAATCCAACCCCTACTAAATTTTCCCACTTCGGTCTTTGCTATGGATATGTGCGTCACTAAGCGCAGAACACAGCGGTCGCAAGTCTCACTACAAATTGCTCAGAATTGGCTAGTACATGCACTGCAGAAAGTACAGCCACCAGCAGATCAACCAGAAATCAAATATATAGAACGCTACTGTATGCGTAAGTAAGCTCTTTGTATTCTCCTATGGCTATTTTCTAGCCAAGTATCAAAGCACACTACTGTCAGATGAGATGACACTGAGTTAGTGCCTAATTGAAATCCAACCCCTACTAAATTTTCCCACTTCGGTCTTTGCTATGGATATGTGCGTCACTAAGCGCAGAACACAGCGGTCGCAAGTCTCACTACAAATTGCTCAGAATTGGCTAGTACATGCACTGCAGAAAGTACAGC
Source organism: Engystomops pustulosus (assembly GCF_040894005.1). NCBI lineage: Eukaryota > Metazoa > Chordata > Amphibia > Anura > Leptodactylidae > Engystomops > Engystomops pustulosus. Next base: position 257,505,134 of record NC_092411.1, read on the forward strand.
CACCAGCAGATCAACCAGAAATCAAATATATAGAACGCTACTGTATGCGTAAGTAAGCTCTTTGTATTCTCCTATGGCTATTTTCTAGCCAAGTATCAAAGCACACTACTGTCAGATGAGATGACACTGAGTTAGTGCCTAATTGAAATCCAACCCCTACTAAATTTTCCCACTTCGGTCTTTGCTATGGATATGTGCGTCACTAAGCGCAGAACACAGCGGTCGCAAGTCTCACTACAAATTGCTCAGAATTGGCTAGTACATGCACTGCAGAAAGTACAGCCACCAGCAGATCAACCAGAAATCAAATATATAGAACGCTACTGTATGCGTAAGTAAGCTCTTTGTATTCTCCTATGGCTATTTTCTAGCCAAGTATCAAAGCACACTACTGTCAGATGAGATGACACTGAGTTAGTGCCTAATTGAAATCCAACCCCTACTAAATTTTCCCACTTCGGTCTTTGCTATGGATATGTGCGTCACTAAGCGCAGAACACAGCGGTCGCAAGTCTCACTACAAATTGCTCAGAATTGGCTAGTACATGCACTGCAGAAAGTACAGCCACCAGCAGATCAACCAGAAATCAAATATATAGAACGCTACTGTATGCGTAAGTAAGCTCTTTGTATTCTCCTATGGCTATTTTCTAGCCAAGTATCAAAGCACACTACTGTCAGATGAGATGACACTGAGTTAGTGCCTAATTGAAATCCAACCCCTACTAAATTTTCCCACTTCGGTCTTTGCTATGGATATGTGCGTCACTAAGCGCAGAACACAGCGGTCGCAAGTCTCACTACAAATTGCTCAGAATTGGCTAGTACATGCACTGCAGAAAGTACAGCCACCAGCAGATCAACCAGAAATCAAATATATAGAACGCTACTGTATGCGTAAGTAAGCTCTTTGTATTCTCCTATGGCTATTTTCTAGCCAAGTATCAAAGCACACTACTATGCCAGATGAGATGACACTGAGTTAGTGCCTAATTGAAATCCAACCCCTACTAAATTTTCCCACTTCGGTCTTTGCTATGGATATGTGTGCCACTAAGAGCTAAACACAACGGTAGCAAGTCCCCCTGCTAATTCCTCACAAAATGGTACTAGATGCAAATTAAAATAAAAAAAGTAGAACGTTATTGTAGCCCTAAGAAGGGCTGTTGGGTTCTTTGAGAATCACTCCTGCCTAACAGTAAGCTAATAGAACACCCTAACGCTTTCCCTGACCAGCAGCAGCTCTCTCCCTAGCGGCATCCAGACACAGAATGATCCGAGCAGCGCGGGCAGCGGCTAGTCTATCCCAGGGTCACCTGATCTGGCCAGCCAACCACTGCTATCGACGTGTAAGGGTACCACGTCATGCTGGGTGGAGTGCAGAGTCTCCTGGCTTGTGATTGGCTCTGTTTCTGGCCGCCAAAAAGCAAAACGGCGGGAGCTGCCATTTTCTCGAGCGGGCGAAGTATTCGTCCGAGCAACGAGCAGTTTCGAGTACCCTAATGCTCGACCGAGCATCAAGCTCGGACGAGCATGTTCGCTCATCTCTAATGGTATGCCTTTCTGATTTCTCTAAGCATTTGCATTACAATATAATTTTGTGTTATAACTTACCTTGCACCCTGATAGAATCCTTTGTGTAGTCCCAGGGGTTGGGCTTTGGTTTGGATTCATTTAAAAAAACAATATGTGACTTGTCAATGCTGCTCTGTCCTCAGGACTCAGTCCCCACCTTTCAGCTCCTTCACTGGAGCAGAGCTCATAACCTGGTGAGCTGTCATCAGTGGGGGGAAGGAGGAGCTATACAGGAGCACAAAGGTGGGGGCCAAGAGCTAAGGAGTGAGCAGCACAGTGAAGTGTTGTTTTTTGAAGTGCATGGAAATTAAAGCCAACCCTGGGACTACACAGAGGATTTGTAATGTAAATGCTTAGAGAAGGGAGAAAGGCATATTTGGCAGTTTAGAAAATACAATTTTTCTGCTGCTATGCAAATGTAGCAGACAACAAGTAGAAATCATAGGCAATTAGTAAGACATCCCCTATAAATGAGTGGTTCTGTAGGTAGTTACCACATACCATTTCTCTGTTCTTTTTCTGTTCTTTCTTGCTGTTGTTTTTTTTACTTTTGCATTTTGTCACTATTCTCACTCCCAGATGTAGCATGAGGCATTGTTTTTAACCCACAGAAGTTGCTCAGGTATTGCAGCTCATGCAGGTCGGCACAACCTTGCAAGCTGTGGCAAGCAGATTGCCTGTGTCTGTTAGCACAGTGCCCAGAGCATGGGCAACAACCCTGCAGAAGGACTTCTACAAGGAGGAACTGGAGAAACAGTGCCAAAGCTGTGCAAAATGACCTCCAGCCGGCCACTAATATTCATAATTCTGCTCAAACTGTTACAAACAGGGCCTGATGCCCACAAGTTGGTGATGTCTGTGTAGCCCTACACTGCGTAGTGTGAAAAGTTTGGCAGATTCATCATATACACCCTGTGCTCTAAACAGCGCAGATTTACAGTGAGCACATGATAGAGAGAACAGAGTCTAGAGATACCGTGGAGAAGGTTGTGCTGCATGCAACATCCTTCAGCATGACTGGTTTGACAGTGGGTAAGAAAAAGTTTGAAGCCGTACATTTAATGGTACTTGGACTGTCTAGGTACTAGAACGAGATCCTCAGACCCGTTGATAGACCATGTCTGACAATGCTAGGGCTCATTGGGTGGTAGTGTGTCAGCTGTTCTGGCATGTTGAAGCCATTGATACAATGGACCAGCCATCCCATTTCCCAGACCTGAATCGAATCTATCACATCTAGGACATCATGTCTTGTTACATCCACTAATAGACAGTTGCACCACAGACTTTCCAGGAGTTCACAGATGCTTTATTCCAGGTCTGGGGAGAGATCCCTCACGAGAACATTCACTGCTCCATTAGAAGCATGCCCAGGCATTGTAGGGAGGTCATATAGGACTGTAGACACCGCACACACTACTGAGCCCATTTCCTTGTCTTGAGGCATTCCCACTGAAGTTCATCAGCCTGAAATTTGATTTTCCACTTTGATTTCAAGTATCGTTCCAAATCCAGCCCTTCATATTAATTTTGTTTTTTATGTTTTATTGTCCTTAATGTATTCCACTATGTAATAAATGAAGAATCCTAACAAGCACGTTACATTCTTTGATATTTGCTATCTAGGATGCAGTATTTTAGTGTTCAGCTTTATTCTTTTGAGCAGTGTAGATAGAAAGATTCATGAAGTGTAGTATTCAGGTCCTATTTTAAAAATTCCTGTAGAGTAAGAAAATGTTTGTCATGGGTGGTCTAGTGACCCATATCTCGGGTTGCCGGCTCACCGGTGCCCCTCGGTGAGTGCTGGCGTGGCGCCTGCGCTTCTTACCTGTCTTACCTGTCTCCTGTTCACAGTCCTCCAGCCATGCATGCATGTCCCTGTCTTCTAGGGAGTGCGTGTGACGGCTTTAGGAAATTTAAAGGGCCCTGGTATCGTTAATTGGCATTGGCCATTTCCCAGAATTCTATATAAACCTGCCTCTCCATGCACACCCTGACGGATCTTTGTGCCTTGTGCCTTAGAGAAAGCTTTGTCTCATGACCAGTGCTGTTATTGTGATTTCCCGTTGTGACCCCGATTTTGTTCCTGACTACTCACCTCTGCTGCCTGCCTTGACCTATTGCTACGGCCCTAACTCAGATCCCATGCTGCCAGTCCTGACCTCCTGCCTGTCCCTGACTACGATCCTGCTCAACTTTTTTGTACCTTGCCTTAGCTGCCACCGCTGTCACATCATCTGTAGTCAGTTGTGATTTAATGATGGGTCTGTGCTATCTATATAAAGGTCATTGTACAGGGAGGAGGAGGAGATAAGCTGTGACATCATCTATTGTCAGTAGTGATGTAATGATGGGTCCATGTTATCTATATAGAGGTCATTGTACAGGGAGGAGGAGGAGATAAGCTGTGACATCATCTATTGTCAGTAGTGATGTAATGATGTTTCCATGTTATCTATATAGAGGTCATTGTACAGGGAGGAGGAGGAGATAAGCTGTGACGTCATCTATTGTCAGTAGTGATGTAATGATGGGTCAGTGTTATCTATATAGAGGTCACTGTACAGGAGGAGGAGGAGATAAGCTGTGACATCATCTATTGTCAGTAGTGATGTAATGGTGGGTCAGTGTTATCTATATAGAGGTCATTGTACAGGGAGGAGGAGATAAGCTGTGACATCATCTATTGTCAGTAGTGATGTAATGATGGGACAGTGTTATCTATATAGAGGTCATTGTACAGGGAGGAGGAGGAGATAAGCTGTGACATCATCTATTGTCAGTAGTGATGTAATGATGGGTCAGTGTTATCTATATAGAGGTCATTGTACAAGGAGGAGGAGGAGATAAGCTGTGACATCATCTATTGTCAGTAGTGATGTAATGATGGGTCAGTGCTATCTATATAAAGGTCATTGTACAGGGAGGAGGAGGAGATAAGCTGTGACATCATCTATTGTCAGTAGTGATTTAATGATGGGTTAGTGCTATCTATATAAAGGTCATTGTACAGGGAGGAGGAGGAGATAAGCTGTGACATCATCTATTGTCAGTAGTGATTTAATGATGGGTTAGTGCTATCTATATATAGGTCATTGTACAAGGAGGGGGAGGGGATAAGCTGTGACATCATCTATTGTCAGTAGTAATGCAATGATGGGTCAGTGTTATCTATATAGAGGTCATTGTACATCGAGGGGAGGCTATAAGCTGTGACATCATTTATTGTTTGGAGTAATGTAATGATTGGTCAGTGGTTTTATCTATATTAATGTGTGCAGTGTGGAGGGGATAATGGTGTTATCTTCTGCGGCAATCCCATAGTTTTTGTGTTTAAAGTAAAAGCGTTGACTGCTGTCCAAAAAAACCTAAAAAATTAAAAGGTGCAAGTTCGAAGCTAAAGTGTGAGATAATAAAAAACATATTCATTGAAGATTCTTAAATAATTATGTAACCTCAAGCTTTGTCTTAAAAGTAAGTAATTTTTTGGTGGCACATTTCTTATAATGATTCAAGGAGGGTTCCAGCCAACCTACCTGCACTGCTCATAAATTATCTTATCATTTACGGTTTATCATGAATAGTGTTTGGAGCTCTGTATTTTTGACAACTTGAATTTGGATTTGCATAATGAAATCTCCATAAAATGGGTTAAACCCTTGAGGGAGTGCTCATGTATTTGCATCTAGTACTGCACATTATTTTATGGTTTCTCAACTTCTTTTTCTATAAATGATTTATTACTGTGTTGTATTACGAAGTTTGGTATAATTCCTTTGTGGTCTTCCTTCCTCCACTGTATTATGTGATGTTTTCTGAACCTGATTCTATGATCTTATACCTTTAACAAAGAAATAGTTTTGCCCTAATTTGCAAGTTGCTCATTTAATATTCCTCATCTCCAAAAATTCCCCAAAAATCTACTGCAATAACATACTGTACATGCAAAAATATCCAGAACTTTTCAAAGTAGATCTTAATCTCCTATATTTGACGCAGTGTTCTGAATTATTTTGTCTTTTTATAAAAAAATGGAGAATTTTTTTATGAAACTGATTGTGGAAAGTGACTTTTTAAATTACAGCTGTAAGTGATAGGAAATTACTGACACTCTCACTGATCCGTGTTTCTGACAGTAATGAAGACTTCCTTCTTTCATTACCCATGGATCATAAGGTGCTTTGATCAACTCAGCAGGAGCTGGAACCTTTTCTTGTTTCTTCCTTCAAGGAGACAATTTTTCCCTTAAAGTTACTGTAGCGTATCGTAGTACAGTCTTCTTATATGAGCTTCGCACACAACTTTTGTGGAGTTCTTATACTGTAAAGATGTGCAGCTATATTTATGCTGCCACTGATGTGACCTGCTCCATATTTCTAGAAGCAATGGAGAGTGATATTGTATTAGGAGTATACTAATGAAGACATTTCGTGCTTTTTTCATATTAACTCTTCTATAGATATAAACTAGATATAAATACTTGGTTTATCATGGCTTGTGAACCTCACATCGATTCTGCACCGGATAATGTGCCCATTCCCCCTCTATTCCTCTCGGGCGGACATCCGCACTCGCTATAGTCCATAGTCCTTGGTGTAAAACTGAGGCAAGCACACAACGCGCCCATACCCCCAGATATCTATCATGGTGACATGAGCCTTTTAATAGATCCAGCAGGTGCTCTGGCAGGGTTTGGATCATACACGGAAGCATGATGTGCCAACATATAATACATCCCCAATTTTTTTTTTGTTGACATGCTGTTTAACATTGTCTCTATTCAGTATTGTATCAAATATTGTGAAGACAATCCCACATAGACAGATAATGATTTTCCTTATAGTGCTATTTCACACAACTGTAGGGTATTTGTTGCCCAGCGACAGCCCCAAAACATCACTGCTCTAGAGGATATCTGCATGGAGGAATGGGCCAACAAAGATTGATGGTGAATCGAAACGTTGCAGTTTTTTCTATGCCTGTGTTTTTTCATCATATTGGATGCTGTGGCCTTTTTTTGTCTTGGACTATGGATCCTGCACACTAGGACCCTGGGCTGCGTGCATCAAACAAAACCGCTTTTGGTAATTACATGGGTTGCTGTCTTTTTTCTTTTTTTTTTTTTGGCTAAACCTTACCAAGCGCTGATCTTATAAATGGTTCAGTGGTGTTATGTATATAGAGGTCGTTGTGCGGGCAGGAGGATGAGATAGATTGTGGCATCATCTGTTGTTGGTAGTGATGTAAATGGATTACTGGTGTTGTCATATAAAGTTTACACAAAGAATAGTATTGCAGTGTTTTGGGAATATAGCGCTCGTATATTACTGTGTATTTCTGGTAGACTGTAATATTAATATCCTGATGATAGCTATCGGAGTCGAAGATGTCCAGGGGGCGCCAACATGCATTTAAAGACACCCATGAGCATACCTGTTAGGTTAAATAGGTTGCAAGCATCAACGTTGGCAGTTACAGGAAGGTATCAGCTGTGTAATACTGCTGACACCCACTGCTGTATGAAGTATATAAGTATACAGGAACTTCAAAACAAAAACTGGTACTTTTTAGTGACACATTTCCTTTAAGTTAAAGGGGTTGTCCACTTGTTATTAAAAGTTATACAATTTTCCCATATACTTTCTGTATGAATTCCTCATGGTTTTCTAGATCTCTGCTTGCTGTCCTTCTATCGTAAACTTCTGTGTTTATTTCCAGCTAATAAAAATCTGGTCATGTGATTTCACAACAGAGCACAGCTCATTATAATACATATCTCTTATTACTCTCTATGAAACCAACAGCTTGTGCACCTGTGTGACATCACATGACCAGGGACAGATTTTATCTACAGAAAGTATACTGGAAAATTGTATTACTTTTTATTACATCAACAAGATCAGTTATTTGCTGAAAGTGGACAACCCCTTTAAAGCTTTGTACCACAATTTACTTAATGCATTTAAATTCATGTTAAAGAAGCACAACCAGCTCCGATTTGAATTTTCAGGCATATTGTAGATTGGGCAGAAACAGCATTTGGCCTCCAGCTATTGTAAGAGTGCGGTCAGTTCTATTCCATTCTGTAAATGCCGAAGCAACAGGAATAAAAAAATTCTGATGTTTTAGAATGTATCGACGCTTCTTCCTTTACAGTAATGCACGGTCTGTATAATATCTCTTGCTTCATTGTGCAGACTGCAATGTGTGATCTGATAACTATACTCATTGGGATTTGTTGTGTACAATGTCCTCCCCTCAATAGTATCACTTACACAAGATTTCTATGAGAGGAGTGAACATAGCTGGCAGAAGCAGAGCTCATCTAGGTTATAAGCTTCAGGACATCCTGCTATGTGAAGATGTTGAACAGACAATACACCAAAAATATGGTAAGTATAATTTTAAAAAGTCTACATACAAAATTGCTAAAAGCATTTTGTATAAGGAAATAATAAAATTAAATTCGGCAGACTTAAAGAACATCTCTTACCAGAATGAAGGATTGTATACAGGCAGTCCCCGGGTTACATACAAGATAGGGTCTGTAGGTTTGTTCTTAAGTTGAATTTGTATGTAAGTCGGAACTGTATATGTTATCATTGTAATCCCAGCCAGAACCTTTTTGGTCTCTGTGACAATTGGATTTTAAAAATGTTGGGTTGTCATAAGAACCAGGATTAACAATAAAGCTTCATTACAGACACCTGTGATAACTGTTATAGCTGATTATTGTAGCCTAGGACTAAAGTACAGTAAATTACCAAAATCCAGAGGTCCGTTTGTAACTAGGGGTTGTATGTAAGTCGATTGTTCTTAAGTAGGGGACCGCCTGTACTAAGCACACAGGTACACACCAGTATGTCAATCTGTCAGGATATGCCTTAAGCTACTTTATTCCCTTCCTTTAGCTTCTTAAGTCCTTGTTTATAACAAAAAAAGGCTCTAAAAAGTATGCAGATGAGCTTGAGGGACTCCAGGCTCCATTAACACCTATGGAGTCAGGAGCCCCTTGAGCTCATTTGCATAATTTTAAAAAGTTTTTTTTGTAAAAACATGGGCATAAGAAGCTAAAGGAAAAGCAGATCCTAACAGAGGGGGCACACACCAGTATGACAGTGTGCTTGGTGTACAATCCTTCTTCCTGGTGGTTGATGCCATTTAAGAATTACAGTTGGGGGCAAATTAGACACATTCTAAAACCCAGTGTATTATGATCGGACTAGATAATATTCACAAATGTAGGCAGGACCATACCAATTCAGGACAGGAAACCAGTGTAAATTGGCATAACTACACAATGCAGGACAATATAAGAAAAAGAAAACCTTTGGTCAAGAGTGTCTGGTTATGTGTTGGGGGGGTCTATATTTTGAGTCTGGTATCTGTGTTCTGTATATTATGCAGAGGGTCTTTCTAAAGACATGAGTAAACCTTTAAACACCATGGGGCAGATTTATCAAGTGTCTGAAAGTCAGAATATTTCTAGTTACCCATGGCAACCAATCGCAGCTCCCCTTTAAAATATTCATGAGCACTGGTAAAATGAAAGCTGAGCTGTTATTGGTTGCCATGGGCAACTGGAAATATTCTGACTTTCAGACTATTGATAAATCTGCCCGCATGTATCTGACTTAGAAATGTATTTCCTTTGACAATGAAAGATTTGTCATCGACTTCTTTACCAATAAGCATCAAATTATTGTATCACTTGTTATGCAGGTTTTCTGCAGGGGACAACCACCAAAAGGTGTAGAAAAATCTTAATGTATTTATTTAGGGTCTTTTGTCAAGGATTTGGCTTAACTACCCCATTTTACCCCATTAAACTAACTACCGTATATACTCGAGTATAAGCCGACCCGAGTACAAGCCGAGGCCCCTAATTTTACCACCAAAAACTGGGAAAACCTATTGACTCGAGTATAAGCCGAGGGTGGGAAATGCATTGGTCACAGACCCCACCAGTATATAGCAAACCAGCCCCCTATAGTATACAGCCTGCCCCCAGTAGTATACAGCCCAGCCCATCTCTTGCCCCCAGTAGTATACAGCCAGCCCATCTTGCCCCCAGTAGTATACAGCCCAGCCCAGCTTGCCCCCAGTAGTATACAGCAAGCCCAGCTTGCCCCCAGTAGTATACAGCCAGCCCAGCTTGCCCCCAGTAGTATACAGCCTGCCCCCAGTAGTATACAGCCTGTCCCCAGTAGTATACAGCCTTCCCCCAGTAGTATACAGCCAGCCTGCCCCCATGTAGTATACAGCCAGCTCCATGTAGTATACAGCTTGCCCCCAGTAGTATACAGCTTGCCCCCAGTAGTATATAGCTGGCCCCCAGTAGTGTACAGCCAGTCCCCAGTAGTATACAGCCACCTCAGCCTGCCCCCAGTAGTATACAGCTTGCCCCCAGTAGTATATAGCCTGCCCCCAGTAGTATACGGCTTGCCCCAGTAGTATATAGCTTGCCCCCAGTAGTATACAGCTTGCCCCCAGTAGTATACAGCACCCCAGCCTTCCCAGTGTAGTTTACAGCCCAGCTCAGCCTGCCCCCAGTAGTATACAGCCACCCCAGCATAAAAAATAAAAAATAAACTTATATACTAACCCTCCGGTGGCCCCGATGCGCAGCGCTGCTCCCCCAATGTCCGCGCGGCTTGTCTTCAGGCTTCTGTGCCCGTCTTCCTTTTTCTGCTGGGCGCCGCCATTGCTCTCTCCCGGGCCTGACGTCATGCTAGGCGCCGACCGGGAGAAAAACAATGGCAGCGCCGAGCAGAAGAAGGAAGACGGGCACAGAAGCCTGAAGACGAGCCGTGCGGTTATCGGGGGAGCAGCGCTGCGCATCGGGGCCACCGGAGGGTGAGTATATAAGTTTATTTATTTTTAAGTAATTTTTATTGACTGACCGCTGTATTGACTCGTGTATAAGCCGAGGGGACGTTTTTCAGTACATTTTTTATGCTTAAAAACTCGGCTTATACACGAGTATATACGGTACAACATCAGTTAGGGTATGAAATGTCCTTTCTAGAATTTAATTTTATGTAAAATCTCACCTGTTTACCTATAAATATTGCCATTTAATGGCATATGAAAATGAGCCAAGAAGAATCATATTTTGCCTAATATAAGTCAAGTTTAGATACTGGAGGAGTGCCAGAAAAAAAAATGCTGAAAAAGCTTTCTTTACAACAATGTTGCACTTACCTTACTGGTCAGTACTGTGTGTGTGCTGACTTATGTGAGCTGCTGGCCTCGCTGATACTGCACCACTGTGAGGATAAATTTTACTCTTTGTACTGCAAAAATTCAAAACTAAAAAAGAAAGCCACCTATTCATGGAAGATCAGGTTTGTGACACGTACATTTTATATTATAAGGCTGAAAAGCGCTGTATGGAAAAATTTAATGAAAAGAAATAGACATTTTATCTCATGAAGCAAGGTATTTTATAGCATTAATGCTTGCATTCCCCAAGAAAAACTAATCTAACACAAATGTTGTGATCCAGGTTTCAGATAAGAAGATAGGACTAAGGTACAAAGATTGCCTGAAATACACTCACCGGCCACTTTATTAGGTACACCATGCTAGTAACGGGTTGGACCCCCTTTTGCCTTCAGAACTGCCTCAATTCTTCGTGGCATAGATTCAACAAGGTGCTGGAAGCATTCCTCAGAGATTTTGGTCCATATTGACATGATGGCATCACACAGTTGCCGCAGATTTGTCGGCTGCACATCCATGATGGGAATCTCCCGTTCCACCACATCCCAAAGATGCTCTATTGGATTGAGATCTGGTGACTGTGGAGGCCATTTGAGTACAGTGAACTCATTGTCATGTTCAAGAAACCAGTCTGAGATGATTCCAGCTTTATGACATGGCGCATTATCCTGCTGAAAGTAGCCATCAGATGTTGGGTACCTTATGGTCATAAAGGGATGGACATGGTCAGCAACAATACTCAGGTAGGTTGTGGCGTTGCAACGATGCTCAATTGGTACCAAGGGGCCCAAAGAGTGCCAAGAAAATATTCCCCACACCATGACACCACCACCACCAGCCTGAACCGTTGATACAAGGCAGGATGGATCCATGCTTTCATGTTGTTGACGCCAAAATCTGACCCTACCATCTGAATGTCGCAGCAGAAATCGAGACTTATTAGACCAGACATCGTTTTTCCAATCTTCTACTGTCCAATTTCGATGAGCTTGTGCAAATTGTAGCCTCAGTTTCCTGTTCTTAGCTGAAAGGAGTGGCACCCGGTGTGGTCTTCTGCTGCTGTAGCCCATCTGCCTCAAAGTTCGACGTACTGTGCGTTCAGAGATGCTCTTCTGCCTACCTTGGTTGTAACGGGTGGCGATTTGAGTCACTGTTGCCTTTCTATCAGCTCGAACCAGTCTGCCCATTCTCCTCTGACCTCTGGCATCAACAAGGCATTTCCGCCCACAGAACTGCCACTCACTGGATGTTTTTTCTTTTTCGGACCATTCTCTGTAAACCGTAGACATAGTTGTGCGTGAAAATCCCAGTAGATCAGTAGTTTCTGAAATATATACTCAGACCAGCCCTTCTGGCACCAACAACCATGCCACGTTCAAAGGCACTCAAATCACCTTTCTTTCCCATACTGATGCTCGGTTTGAACTGCAGGAGATTGTCTTGACCATGTCTACGTGCCTTAATGCACTGAGTTGCCGCCATGTGATTGGCTGATTAGAAATTAAGTGTTAACGAGCAGTTGGACAGGTGTAACTAATAAAGTGGCCGGTGAGTGTATGTCATATAAATAACAGTGAGAAGTTGTTGTGTTATGTTCTTTTTGGGGGTAGTTGCCATCCTTCCAATGAATATAGAACCTACATATGATTTCTGCTCTCCCCTCCTGCTACCTTCTAGACATACAGGAAAGGCTTGGTCAATCACTGGTTAAGCTGGGTCACTAAAGTGGCTAAACCCAAGGGAGAATGAAGTAGAGAACCTCCCAACCTGTGAAGCTGCTGAATAGAAACAGTGCAGATTTGTTAAAATAAGTATCTTTTGCATATTTTGCACCATTTTTATCCATTTTTATTTTTTTATAAAATATTTTAAATTGTAATACAATGAGAAAAGTAGATAAGGAGCCTTCTTTTAAGTGTTTAAGTATTCCTGAAGAAGGGTTATTTTGGATCCTGAAAGTAAAGGAAGCCTCTCAGCAGAAATTGTCCAGACAAACCACAATGGGGCAAATTTACTTACCCGGTCCTGTAGCTATCCCGCGGTGCGTTGTCCGACGAGGATTCAGGTCTGCCGTGATTCACTAAGCTCGTGCGTCCGAGTTCCTGGCGTGATCCCGCGGTGCATTGTCCGACGAGGATTCGGGTCCGCCGGAATTCACCTGCTTCTTCCCTGTGCTTGTAAGTGCGTGTCCGAATCCGTCGGGTTGTCCGACGGCCTGTCTCCCAATTTCTGTCACGTGTAAGCGGTCGCCAATGCGCCAAAATTTTATCGCATGCCCCAAACTTGGTGCATTTCAGAGCAAAAAGGAAATCGTTGGGAAACCCAAAGAAAATGCATCCAACAGACCCTTAGTAAATGAGCCCCAATGAGTTTGTTGTCAAGCAGCCAAACACCTTCCAGATCATGTTTCTACATGACCCAATGTGGTGACATCATCTGGTGAGATGTAAACTGGTGGTATAAAGTCACATTAGTAGAAAGTCTTGCACTGAAGTCAAGCTCTCTCCACCTCAGAATACCCATTCACTGTGATTAATGGTCCTGCATCCAAGGACACCATAACTGGTTCTCCAAAAGTGATTTGTTCTGAAGTGGGGAGAGCTTGACTTTGGTACTAACCTGTCTACCCTCCTTGCATTATGCTCCAAATTCCAGCTCACTTAAAAGTTGATTTTAACAGGTTCCCTTTAAGTGTTTGGGATCAAAAAACCCACATATTACTTGGATACAATGGACACATTTCCATAAACAAATGGAAGGGTATGAACCACTCTTCTTTTTTTAAAATCTTACATTTATTTTATGTTAAAAGTATTAATAATCAACCTCTGGCTTCATGACTGGCTGTGTAAAACAGGTAATAGACATGTTCCCACATCTTTAATATGTTATATTATTACAATATATCTAAAATATTGTAACATATACACATTGATAGCTCACATACACATGGAGGAGCCCTTAAAGATGTATTACATGTCTCTACAATCTATTACTTCACATTTAAAAGATGTTATCAGGCAATGTCTTAACGACCACAGGATGTCACTGTTGATCCAAGTATAGTAACTTATGTATTGCTTAAACTTAATGTGACTCTCAGCATTTCGCCTAATAATCTGCTGTTCCTGTAAATGTTCAGAAAACTGCAGCTTGGGAGCAAATGAGAAATATTACAAAATTCGATATATTTTTTTTTTAATTTAAAATAATTGCATCTGCTAACATAATCTTGTTTGCATCTTTTGATGAGACAATGGGGCAGATTTATCAAGCAGTCTGAATGTCAGAATATTTCCAGTTGCCCATGGCAACCAATCACAGCTCAGCTTTCATTTGACCAGTGCTCATGAATATTTTAAAGGGGAGCTGTGATTGGTTGCCATGGGCAATTGGAAATATTCTGACTTTCAGACACTTGATAAATCTGCCCCAATGTATAGACTTTTTCAAACAGGCTCATTAGTATCAAGCAATATAGAATATTTAATATAATTTTTTGACAGTTATTACGCTTACTTAATATTCATGTTCAGATTGACCAACATCATTGAGGGTCGGGTAACACCTGCAAACACCCTTTAAATGGCACCAGTAAAAGTGTGCTTGTGTATGATGTCCCAGGAGCAACAATCCTAAGGGTTTTTGGCAGCATTTAAAGGGTTCTTTAATGCTGCCAAAACTTCTGACACCAATTGTGTTCCATAGTACTGAACAGACCCATTTAAATGTTGTCTGCATTTAATGGGCCAACACCTTGCGGGTGTTTGAGGTACGAACGAACTCAGCAAACCTGAACTGGTCCGCTCATCGCTTATCACTAGTTATTTGAATAACAAAAAATAACAAAAATGGTGATGCACCACATCTTTAAAGGGCATCTACCACCAGGATGAAGGATTGTAAAACAAGCACACTGATATACTGCTGTGCATGAAAGGGCAATGTAAGACTATGTACTATCTCACTAATATGCACACCATAAGTAATCAGTAATTTACAAGTGTATTAAATTGACGGATGGCCACATTCAGATACCAGCATAAGGAAAAGGGTTGGTGTGCTGTAAATATAGAATTACCATATATACTCGAGTATAAGCCTAGTTTTTCAGCACCAAAAAATGTGCTGAAAACCCAAACTCGGCTTATACTCGAGTAAAAAAATATAGGTTTTACCAGGTTTTTGTGGTAAAATTAGGGGCCTCGGCTTATACTTGGGTCGGCTTATACTCGAGTATATACGGTATACAGCAAGATGGGGGGGGCACATGTCAGGTTTTGTATTGTTCATTTTTGCATCACACTTGCCCCACCCCCAACCTTATCTTGATTAGCTTAATTACCTCTGTGGACAACATATCTTCAAAGGCCTAGAGGAGAGCCCAAAGGTTTTTCTTAGAAATCCCCCCTCTTTTTAGACAAAGACTCAAAGAGCTATAAAAATCAAATAATGCATCGAACCATTATGCAGGTTATGAATTCAAAGTCCATCCCAGCCCAATGCCAAATAAATATTTCGGATCAGGGCATTAAGGCGAATGTGTTCCTGGGTCTCAGCTTATTCTGTCAGTCCTGGAAAATTAGATATACAGAACTCTAAATGTGAGCATGGTAAGTGGGTTATGTTTGGTCTCCAAAGACATGAGAGGGCAGGACAGGTCAGATGAAACCAGGACTCTGATCCTATAACCTCCCATTGCGAATCTAAAACCCCCAACTAGGGGGTGTGTCTACACCTAATAATTAATAATAATAATTCTTCATTTATATAGCACACAGATTCCACAGCGCTGCACAGTGCTTGCCAAATCAGTCTTAATTTAAGCAAGTAAACTTTTTTTTCTTTGTCTTTGCCTGAGAGAATTATTTACCATGACATCAAACGCAAGAAGGGTCTTCAAATATGGACCAACCTTTTTCCCCATTAGTCTAGCACAAGGTAACGGACTCACTGATTTTCTTTTACTCATACAGTAAGGATCGTATGTGGGGACTTTTATTATATGAAAGGAATGCTAAGGATCTCCAATTTCTGACTGTATTAGAGTGGTGAGACTAAGCTTTAGCTGGATTGAACTGTTCATATGTAAATGAGTTGACTGTTGACTTTTTATTTTATAATTAAATATATAAATTTAACCTGTAATGATCTTTTATCTCAATCAACCAATTGCCACATTTGTGTCTTAGTAATAAATATTCTACTGAGGGGACCTCTGACTGATATAATCCTGTTATGGACCAGTTTATATCAAACTAGAGTTGGTGGCAGTCTACTCTACTGATAAGGCTCTGTTTCACTCAGGGGACTTTCAGCCATGCAGGGTTGTGAGTGAGTGTTGTGCCATGCCAAAGGTTGCGTAAACAGCTTTAACTCACTTCCTGTACCATCTGGAGTGTCTATAAAAACAATAATAAATTGACCTTGTATACCCTTCGTCCTGATACAAGAAATCTGACAAAAAGAATTCCAACCTGTTGGTTCCTTTTCCCCTCATTGTCTATTTAAACACAATCGCAAAAAATATATACATTTATATATTTATTATATTTATACATTTTTATTTTAAAAAGAAGCCATAATGTCAGGTAGGATAATAGTTTGTTGTGTTTTTGGTGTTTTTTCAAAAAAACTTTTTTTATTAAATAAGACCTCCTTAAATATATGCAAAATTAAGTATAATGAATTTTGCAATAGGTATGGGAAGTGTACATTTCTACATTATACACAACCTTTCTTTTCAATCATCTCAGCTTTGAAGTAAGAAATCCTTGTTGTTTGCTCCTAGTTGGAACCTTCATAAGAAGCTTCAGATATTCAAGACTCCACGGGTAGTAAGAGGCTTCTGGTTCATGCGCCCAATATCCTGCATGTGTTGCTTCAGGTCAGGTCTGCTGGAGTTCACCTTCTTCTTGCTGGTGCATGTAAGTGCAACACAACTTGAAAGTTAAATCCCGCGCTCAGTCCAAATCATGAGAATCGTCCCCCAATTTGGCTTTCGTATGGAAGCCAGCGCAGCTCCGGCAGAAACCGATCGCGTGCGACACAATCCCAGCACAGACACCTGTTAGATACCTGTTCAAGCCATGCAAAACCCAAAAAAGATGCAAAGTCCGACAAAAGTGCGATTTGTGACCCTTACTAAATGAGCCCCATTATGTGTACTCTGCAAAGACAAACTCTGCAAGCTGCCTCCATATCTCTAAGACATGTAAATGTACATATGAATATGTGCTGATATGCATTCTTATTACACAGTCCTTACCAATCTAAAGCAGTTAACTCTATTTGCTAAAAATCCTTCCTTTTTCCGTCCTGAGCGGTTCTCTCTCAGGCTCCAGCTATGGCAGGTGTACAGCTATAGTTCTATACAAATATTTCCTAAATGCTGTCAAATTTGTAACTGGTTGATTCAAAATTTAAACATTATTTTTCATTGATAAATACAGTGTGTACGGAAAGCATTCAGACCCCTTTAAATTTTTTACTCTTTGTTTCATTGCAGCCAATTGGTAGGATCAAAATATTTTTTTGCTCAGTAATGTGTACTCTGCTCCCCATCTTGACAGAAAAAAGAGAATGTAGATATGTTTGCAAATTTATTAGATAAGAAAAACTGAATACCACATGGTCATAAGTATTCAGACCATTTTCTCAGTATTGGATATAAGCACATCTTGAGTTAGTACAGCCATGAGTATTCTTGGATTTGTGGATCCTCTGCCTCTTCCTTGTAAATTCTCTCCAGTTCCCTCAGGTTGGATGGTGTATGTTTTAGACAGACATTTTCAAATTTCTCCAGAGATGCTCAATTGGATTTAGGTCAGGACTCTGGCTGGGCCAGACAGGAATGGTCACAGAGATGTTCTGAAACCCCCGCTTTATTATTTTAGGGTCAGTGGGGCACATTTACTTACCCGGTCCAGTCGCGATCCAGCGGCGCGTTCTCTGCTCTGCATTCGGGTCCGGCCGGGATTTATGAATGTAGTTCTTCCGCCGTCCACCAGGTGGCGCTGCTGCGCTGAAAGTCATCTCATCGCGCCGGAATTCACCACCTCGGACCAAGTGAAGGTAAGCGCTCCCCAAGCGACACTTTTTCGGTTTTTAAATGCGGCGGTTTTTCCGAATACGTCGGGTTTTCGTTCGGCCACGCCCCCCGATTTCCGTCGCGCGCATGCCGGCGCCGATGCGCCACAATCCGATCGCGTGCGCCACAATCCCGGGGCAATTCAGGTACAATCGGCGCAAATCGGAAATATTCGCGTAACACGTCGGGAAAACGCGAATCGGGCCTTTAGTAAATGACCCCCAATGTCTTGTTGGAAGGTGAACATTCGGCCCAGTCTGAGGTCCAGAGAATTACGGAAGAGGTTTCATACAGGATCCTTACTTGGCTGCATTCATCTTTCTTTCACTTGCAAGGAGTTGTCCTGTCCCTGCAGCTGAAAAATACCCCCATAGCATGATGTTGTCACCTCTTTGTTTGAATTAACACCAAGATCCTCAATCTTTGTCTCGCCAGACCAGAGAATCTTATTACTCATAGTCTGGGAGTCCTTCATGTTTTTTTTTTTTTTGCAATCTGTAAGCGGCTTTCATATGTCTTGAACTGTGGAGCAGATTCCATTGGCACACTCTGCAATAAAGCCACCACTAGTGGAGGGCTGCAATTGACTTTATGGAACTTTCTCCCATTTTCCAACAGCATTTTTGGAGCTTAGCCACAATGATCTTGGAGTTCTTCTTTACCCCTCTCACCAAGGCTCTTCACAAATGATGACTTACTGTGGCTGGATGGACAAGTGAAGGAAGAGTTGTGGTTATCCCAAACAATTCCATTTAAGCATTATGGAGGCCACTGCACTTTTTGGAACCCTGAGTGCTGCAGAAATTCTTTTGTGTGCCTTGCCTTAAATCTGAGCTTCTTGGGCAGTTCCTTAGTACTCATGATTCTCATGTGCTTTGACATGCACTGTGAGCTGTGAGGGCTTATATAGACAGATGTGTGCCTTACCTAATTAAGTCCCATCAATTTGGACAACAACACAGCAGGACTCCATTGAAGGAGTAGAAGCATCTCAAGGAGGATCACAAGGAAATGGACAGCATACGAGGTAAATATGAGTGTCACAGCAAGGGGTCTGAATACTTATGGCCATTTGATATTTTAATTTTTCTTGTTTAATAAATTAGCAAAAATATCTACATTTTAGTATTTAGTATATTAGTATCTTGACTTAGTATTTTTCTGTCAAGATGGATGCATTGTATACATCAATGAGCACAAAAAGAACTTTTTCAATCTTTCCAATTCTCTGTAATGTAAATTTAAAGGGGCTTGAATACTTTCCGTACCCACTGTATACACCAAATCTCATTTAAAATTATACACGTTTTTCATTTCTTTCTCTTGCCTTTTACTTCAATGTATAAAAACATTTATAAAAGATTGGAATGGTTTATTGTGGGAAAAAACATTAAAATCAATGGTGAGTCATGATAATGTTTATTTCCATATGTTTTCTTTTTCTCTCAGAAGTTCTAATGGAAAATCTCAAGAAACATTGTGAGAATTTTCTAACAGTGTAGGAAGCAACCACTCATACCAGCAGAATGCTTTCAATGGTTTCTGGTTTCTTTTACCTTGAAAAACTATACAATTCCTTTGTTTGATCCGTTATGTTCAATGTTTTTCAAGTCTAGATCACTTGAGTTTAGATCACTCAAGAATTTTTTTCAATATAAAACAAAGAAATGTTTATTTCCTGGGTGTATTATTTTAAAGCATAAAGTTATAATTATTTAACCAATTTTTTATATGTGGTTCCCCGTTTAGACTGATGGATACTTTGTGCAGCTCAACCTTTTCTTTCCAAAGTTATGGCATTTTCAGTTTTGAAAATGTTTGACAAATTTTCTCACCAGAGGTGAAGTGGGCGAACACCAATGTCTGTCAGTCTATGCCCTCATGCTGAGGCCAGTTAGCTTGCCCACAGATGTCATGATGCCTTGCGTTCTCTCTCAAAGTAATCACTAAAGGTTAATAGTAGAGATGATGCGAGCACTAAAATGCTCGAGTGCTCGTTATTCGAGACAAACTTTTCCTGATGCTCGAGTGCTCGTCTCGAATAACGAACCCCATTGAAGTCAATGGGAGACTCGAGCATTTTTCAAAGGGACCATGGTTCGGGAATAAAATGTGTTATTTAATTGAAAAAGAATGTCTTCTGATAAGTAAGCAGATGTATGCAAACATCTGCAATCTATTCTTCACTGTTCTGCGTGTATATTATCTCCCGACAAGTTAGCAGATGTGAAGAACAGTGAAGAATAGAATAAAAACAGTGAACACAGGATCATTTAAGTGAAAAACGCAGTGAAAAACACAGTGAAGAATAGATTACAGATGTTCGGCACATCTGTTTACTTGTCGGGATCCGTGCTGCTGCTCCCCGGTGTCTCCGTGCTGCTGCTCCCCGGTGTCTCCGTGCTGCTGCTCCCCGGTGTCCCCGTGCTGCTGCTCCCCGGTGTCCACGTGCTGCTGCTCCCCGGTGTCTCCGTGCTGCTGCTCCCCGGTGTCTCCGTGCTGCTGCTCCCCGGTGTCTCCGTGCTGCTGCTCCCCGGTGTCTCCGTGCTGCCCCGGTGTCTCCGTTCTGCCCCTGCCCGATGTCTCCGTGCTACCTCAGTGTCTCCGTTCTGCCCCAGTGTCTCCATTCTGCCCCTTCCCCGATGTCTCCGTGCTGCCCCAGTGTCTCCGTGCTGCCCCAGTGTCTCTGTGCTGCCCCAGTGTCTCCGTTCTGTCCCTGCCCGATGTCTCCGTGCTGCCCCAGTGTCTCCGTGCTGCCCCAGTATCTCCGTGCTGCCCCAGTGTCTCCGTGCTGCCCCAGTGTCTCCGTTCTGCCCCGATGTCTCCGTGCTGCCCCAGTGTCTCCGTTCTGCCCCTGCCCGATGTCCCTGTGCTGCCCCAATGTCTCCGTGCTGCCCCAGTGTCTCCGCGCTGCCCGATGTCTCCGTGCTGCCCGATGTCTCTGTGCTGCCCCAGTGTCTCCGTGCTGCCCCAGTGTACCTGCCCCGATGTCTCCGTGCTGCTGTTCCCCCGATGTCTCCGTGCTGCTGTTCCCCCGATGTCTCTGTGCTGCTCCCCAGTGTCTCTGTGCTGCTCCCCGTGTTCTTCAATGTGTTCTTCACACATATATATTGTTCTTCACATGCTATTTTGTTCGCACCGTTCCACGCGTATCTTCCGACAAGTGAGCAGATGTGCCGAACATCTGTAATCTATTCTTCACTGTGTTTTTCACTGTGTTTTTCACTTAAATGATCCTGTGTTCCCTGTGTTCACTGTTTTTATTCTATTCTTCATTGTTCTTCTCTGTGTTTTTTTAATTAAATGCTCGATCTCGAGCAGGGGAAATACTCATCCGAGCAACGAGCCGTTTCGAGTACCTTAATACTCGAACTAGCATCAAGCTCGGACGAGTATACTCACTCATCTCTAGTTAATAGCTTATCTGCACAGAGCTGATGACAAGGTGGGGGAAGGGCTGCAGAATGAGGTGCAGAGAGACTGGGATGGAGGAACTTAAAGGGAACAGTGGAGATCTTGTACCTCACTATTTTATGCAGCAGACATTTGTATCCACAATCTTGGAACATATCTGCTACATACACAGAGAGAGCTCAGTTACATGACCTCCTGTGAGCAGGGAGCAACAGTCCCTTCCCATAGATTTTGTAAATTTGTTTATAAGATTGACTCCAGGGTTTACCAGCAGAGGGAGAGGAAGCAGCCATTGCAGCACACATATAATCTGAGGGGGATATCAAAGAAACTGCTGCAGAGGTAACAAAGATAATACATTGGGGCAGATTTACTTACCCGGTTCATTCGCGATCCAGCGGCGCGTTCTCTGCGGTGGATTCAGGTCCGGCCAGGATTCACTAAGGTAGTTCCTCCGACGTCCACCAGGTGGCGCTGCTGCGCTGAAGTCCGCTAAAATGCACTCAAGTACACCGGCCTATTCCTGGTGAAGGTAAGTCCACACTTTTTGTTTTTTAAATGCGGCGTTTTTTCCGAATCCGTCGGGTTTTCGTTTGGCCACGCCCCCCGATTTCCGTCGCGTGCATGCCAGTGCCGATGTGCCACAATCCGATCGCGTGCGCCAAAATCCCAGGGCAATTCAGGGGAAATCGGCGCAAATTGGAAATATTCGGGTAACATGTCAGGAAAACGCGAATCGGGCCCTTAGTAAATGACCCCCATTATCTTACATACATACATTTTACATTCTAAGAGCTATTGATTTGAGGAAAAAATTAACTTTACAGTTACTCTTTAAAGTAAAACATTTCCTTATCATTTTAGAAGTGATACCTGTGATAAATCATATTTATAAGCTATCAAAGCATAGAGCTGCATCCATATTGGCTGAGATTGTCCAACAAGATCACTGCCAAAATACTGGTACCGACAACTGCATGCCATGGACGACTGTGCCTGTGGCATATAAAGGATAACACCAGCGATCACAGGTGTTACTGATGGGGTGAACCAGACCCAAATGAAATGAAATCCTTGTTCATGTTCTACAGCCCTGAACATGCAATAATCGGTACAAATGCGAACATTGCAGTTTGGGTCTGCTCATCACTAGTCATAATATTTATTTCCATATCTAATGGAAAATCTCAAGAAACTGTGGGGCAGATTTATTTTCCCGGTCCATTCGCGATCCAGCGGCGCATTCTCTGCGCTGGATTCGGGTCCGGCCGGGATTCATTAAGGTAGTTCCTCCGCCGTCCACCAGGTGGCGCTGCTGCGCTGAAAAGCATCGGAACGCGCTGGAGTTCACCGAGCCAGGCTGAGTGAAGGTAAGTGCAAGCTCCGCAACAGATTTTTTTTTTTAAAATGGGGTGGTTTTTCCGAATCCGTCAGGTTTTCCTTCAGCCACGCCCCCAATTTCCGTCGTGTGCATGCCAGCGCCGATGCGCCACAATCCGATCGCGTGCGCCAAAATCATGGGGCAATCAAGGGGAAATCGGCGCAAATCGGAAATATTCGGGTAACATGTCGGGAAAACGTGAATCGGGCCCTTAGTAAATGACCCCCAGTGTGTGAATATTCTAACAGTATAGGAAGCAACCACTCATTCCAGCAGAATACTTTCAATGGTTTAATTGTACTATTGTTTGATCCTCTATATTCAATGTTTTTCAGGTCTATTTAGATCACTCAACAATTTCTTCAATTTATGAAACAAAGAAATATTGATTTCTTGGGTATTTTATTTAAAAGCAAAACATTTTTCCAATTATCTTAGGTAACACTTTTCAACATCTAAATGCTGAACAAGTTTTGACTGCCCAGTGAATAGTACAAAAAGAAAAGAGAAAAAACATTTAAGATTCTAAGGATAAATCCACAATGTTAAGGATCATTATTCTGTATTTGAAACTGGGGTCAGCTGTTAAAATGAAAAATCAAAACTATAACAGTGATAACAGATCAGTCACTTATGCAAAGATAAAGTGAAATAATAGGGCACATTTACGAAGGGTCCACGGACCGCATTTCCGTCAGGTTTCCCGACTATTTCCGTTTTGCGTCGCATTTAACAGGGATTTTTGGCACACAAGATCGGATTTTGGCGCAACCTTGCCAACTTTCACGCGACACAAATCGGGGGGCATGGGAATCGGACAACCCGACTGATTCGGACTAAGCGCGGGATTAAACTTTAAAATAGTTTCGCAAGACATGCACTCACATACACCGGGAAGAAGAAGGTGAACTCCGGCGGACCTGAGCGTGAAGCGACACATGCAGGATCTCGGGCGCACAATCTTGGTGAATCGCGGCAGACTTCATCCTCGTCAGACAACACACCTCGGGGATTGCGCAGGGATAGGATAAGTAAATGTGCCCCTATATGTGTGTTTGGATGTTTCCATGTAGGTATTTTAGAAGTAATAACTGTGATAAATCATATTTATAAACTATTGAAGCATAAAGGTCCCTTCATCTGTCTCTTTTTTGTTCTAGCAAAAAAGCGCAACATTTAAAAGACGTTACGTGAAGACATTGTACATGCAGTGATACATCATTAAGATAAGCCAGGGGAATCATTTAACACCTGGATTTATGGCTCATTACTTAGGCACAATTCACAGCAGACAGAAGGCTGAATCGAGAGCTCTGAACTTAGACATCCCCTCCTCTGCCCTTCCATGGGTGACAAAAAAAACATTGTATAATTGCCCAGGTTTATCTCAATGATGTCATGATGTCATGTCCTATGTCTGCATGCAACATCTTGTAAATGTGTCTTTTCCCAATCATTAATTTCCATACTTGAGGGAGGAAGGGGCTTCCAATGATTGCAGATATAATTGTTTTCATTAGACAACAAGCAAATCACGTTTATCTTGACTTTTTAATTTACACAAAAATATTTAATATCTTTATTAATTTTCTGGCTAAAACTTTGTCAAGCTACTTTGACCTATATTAGGATGTGATTAGGATGTGATGAGTATTTGGATCCAGCAGGCTTGTCTGAAACCCTAATCTGAACACCGGTGATCTGTCCTTGCACTAATTACTAGTGTTGACCCTATAAATGGGTCTGTCACCCACCGATAATAACAATGCTGGCACCGATTTTCAGTGATATCCTTTACATGCTGATGGTCAGGGGCTCATTAAGACTGCCATGAGCCCTGGGCTGTATGAATATTACAGCCCTCACAAGTCTGCAATTCATTCCTACATATGGTACTAGAATCAGCTTCTTGAAATGGAAAATGTGCCCTTTCTGCCTACTTTAAATCTCCAGGATCTCTCAGGACCATTGAAGGTGTACACGTAGATTGAGAGCAGGAACTGATGTAAGAGAAGTTACTGCGTGAAAGCAAGATCTTAATTAGTGTTGATGCTGCCCTAAGCACTCTCAAAGCTTATGCCCCCTATTGGAGTTGTCAAGGTAATACCTCTGCCCATAATCCTCAGCATGTTACTAGAAGAGAGCAGTGCAAGACCTTGGAGGAGTCTCTCCAATGATGCCCTGCTAGCAACTGCTTCAGGCTGTGTTCATATGAGGCATTTTCATTGTGCTTTGAAATGCATGGGGCAAAATACATCATCACATGTAAATACATTTTTAGTAGGAGCATGCTTGTAGTGTGTGACATTATTATCACTATATTTGTTAAAAGATAAAACACATAAGGGGTCATTTACTAAGGGCCCGATTCGCGTTTCCCCGAGGTGTTACCGCAAATATTTCCGATTTGTGCCGATTTCCCCTGAATTGCCGCGGGACTTTGGTGCATGCAATCGGATTGTGGCGCATCGGCGCCGGCATGCACGCGACGGAAATCGGGGGGCGTGGCCGAACGAAAACCCGACGGATTCGGAAAAACCGCTGCATTTAAAAAAAAGATGTGTCGCGAAAATTGCACTTACCTTCACTCAGCCCGGCTCGGTGTATTCCTGGCCGGACCCGAATCCAGCACAGAGAACGCGCCGCTGGATCGCGAATGGGCTGGGTAAGTAAATCTTCCCCATATTGTTACTTACAATACACATAGGGGTTTGATCCATGTTTGCCAATGCACTTATCTCAGGTCCCCATGCCCCTCTGTGTACGCCTGCACGGCGTACACAAACTGTTTGCCTCTCCCCGCTCCTGATCCTGGTTCTCGAGACATGTGCACGCGTCCCTGTCTCCTATGGTGCTCATACTTTGGCCTCTGAGCTAGCCTGGATTGATGCAGCCCTTACTGTGACTTTTAAAAAGGGACTTTCGGGACAAGTTAAAGACGTGTTGTCTGCACATGATCTGCCATCTAATCTGAGCGACCTTATCTCTCTGGCCACATGGATTGATATCCGTTTTATGGAGAGCTTTAAAGAGCAACGTCTCGAGCAAGTGCAAGTCCGGGTCCGACATTTGCCACATTTGGCTCCTGCCTTCCAAATACCACTTCAGCCACCTGCCGTGATAGTTGCAGAGGAACTGATGCAGGTGGACAGAGCTCGGCTGTCTTCCCAGGAACGTTACAGGTGACCTCAGTAGAACCTCTGTTTCTATTGTGCCATCCCGCAACACTTCCTTCAGACCTGTCCACTCCTTCCTCAGCATCCGGGAAACACACACACCTAGGTTCTTGGGAGAAGCATCCCCAGGTGAGAACAAAGCTTTTCCACATCTGAACATATCTGTCTTACTCAGCTCTTGGACGGGTAATCTGTTTCCAGCCTCTGCCTTCCTGGATTCTGGTTCAGCAGGAAACATCGTTGATGCTGCCCTGGTCTCTCTGTACTGTCTTCCTGTGGTCCATCTCGAGAAGCCACTGGTCATCTCGTCAGTCAGTGGCCAAGACCCGATCTGGTATCACACTGAACCCCTATGTCTACTTTGGATAGGGGATAAAACACCTATTATATTTTTACATCAAGGGCTTTTACCAAAGACACTTTATATATTTTGTCTCGTAACTGCTCAATCAGAATAGATGTTTAAGGTCTGATATCTCAATTGTCAACTCTCATAACAAAATATTTATTTTGAGCTTCTGAATCTCAATTCTACCACACAAATTGCCAATTGAGTCCTTAAATGCATTTATTATTGAGCCGATGGCAAAAGTAAGAAAGTTATTTAGTTGTGTTAAAATGTTAACTGCTTAAAATGAATGCAGTGTGTTTGTAAAATATCAATAAAGCAGGGTTACCAAGGTTAAAGAATGCAAGCTAACACCTCTTCTGTAAAGTCATTAGCATGGCTATTCCCTTTCATTTCAAAGTCATTACTGCTTCATCTTGCCATTGACAAACTGCCTTATTTGAACAAAGCAGAACTGTGTGATATCAATCAATACAAAACAAAAGCAGTTTTTACTGGGTTAAAAAGCTAAAAACCCAACCTGGTTTTGATGTCGATGTTTCCAAAGTTTGCAAATACAATGTTATTAGATTTTCAACCTTTCTATTAGTCAAGATAATAGTTTAATAGTGAAAAAAGACAAAATTAAAATATAATTTTGAATTATTGAACAATGTTATTTTATCTTATACACACAATCCAAATGTTAAAAAAAAAAAAAATATATATATATATATATATATTTATTTATACACTCACCGGCCACTTTATTAGGTACACCATGCTAGTAACGGGTTGGACCCCCTTTTGCCTTCAGAACTGCCTCAATTCTTCATGGCATAGATTCAACAAGGTGCTGGAAGCATTCCTCAGAGATTTTGGTCCATATTGACATGATGGCATCACACAGTTGCCGCAGATTTGTCGGCTGCACATCCATGATGCGAATCTCCCATTCCACCACATCCCAAAGATGCTCTATTGGATTGAGATCTGGTGACTGTGGAGGCCATTTGAGTACAGTGAACTCATTGTCATGTTCAAGAAACCAGTCTGAGATGATTCCAGCTTTATGACATGGCGCATTATCCTGCTGAAAGTAGCCATCAGATGTTGGGTACATTGTGGTCATAAAGGGATGGACATGGTCAGCAACAATACTCAGGTAGGCTGTGGCGTTGCAACGATGCTCAATTGGTACCAAGGGGCCCAAAGAGTGCCAAGAAAATATTCCCCACACCATGACACCACCACCACCACCAGCCTGAACCGTTCATACAAGGCAGGATGGATCCATGCTTTCATGTTGTTGACCCTACCATCCGAATGTCGCAGCAGAAATCGAGACTCATCAGACCAGGCAATGTTTTTCCAATCTTCTACTGTCCAATTTCGATGAGCTTGTGCAAATTGTAGCCTCAGTTTCCTGTTCTTAGCTGAAAGGAGTGGCACCCGGTGTGGTCTTCTGCTGCTGTAGCCCATCTGCCTCAAAGTTCGACGTACTGTGCGTTCAGAGATGCTCTTCAGCCTACCTTGGTTGTAACGGGTGGCGATTTGAGTCACTGTTGCCTTTCTATCAGCTCGAACCAGTCTGCCCATTCTCCCCTGACCTCTGGCATTAACAAGACATTTCCGCCCACAGAACTGACGCTCACTGGATGTTTTTTCTTTTTCGGACCATTCTCTGTAAACTCTAGAGATGGTTGTGCATGAAAATCCCTGTAGATCAGCAGTTTCTGAAATACTCAGACCAGCCCTTCTGGCACCAACAACCATGCCACGTTCAAAGGCACTCAAATCACCTTTCTTCCCCATACTGATGCTCGGTTTGAACTGCGGGAGATTGTCTTGACCATGTCTACATGCTTAAATGCACTGATTTGCTGCCATGTGATTGGCTGATTAGAAATTAAGTGTTAACGAGCAGTTGGACAGGTGTACCTAATAAAGTGGCCGGTGAGTGTGTATATATATATATATATTAAGAATTAAATTGTAGATCTTCAAAATACAACAAAATAAAGAATCACATAGTGACTAAAGAGTACACACCTCTATTATGCTTATGTATGTTGTTATGTATTGTTATGTTATGTATGATGTATTAAGATCCCATTGTTCCACAATGTCCAGTACAAAAGTTTGGACTCACCTTTTTATTCAAAGGTGTTCTGTATTTGAATAACTATAAAAATTGTAGATTCACACTGAAGGCATCAAAACTATGAAATAACACATGTGGAATTATATACTTAACAAAAATAGTGTGAAACAACTGAAAATATGTCTTATATTCTAGGTTCCCTTTGCTTTGATTACTGTTTTGTACACCCTTTGCATGTTCTTGATGAGCTTCAAGAGGTAGTCACCAGAAAAGGTTTTCACATCATAGGTGACCTGTCAGGTTTAATAAATGGGATTGCTTGCCTTATAAATGTGGTTGGGACCATCAGTTGTGTTGTGCAGAAGCCCGGTGGATACACAGCTGATAGTCCCACTGAAAAGACTGTTAGAATTTGTATTATGGCAAGAAAAAAGCAGTAAAGAAAAAAAAAGTGCCCATTATTTCTTTAAGAAATGAAGGTTAGTCATTGCAAAAAGTTGGGAAAACTTTGAAAATGTCCCCAAGTGCAGTTGCAAAAACCATGAAGCGCTACAAACAAACTGGCTCATATGAGGACCTCCGAGTCACCAGCCTCAGAAATCGCAGATTAACAGCAGCTCAGACTAGAGACCAGGTCAATGCCACTCAGAGTTCTAGCAGCAGACACATCTCTACAACAACTGTTAGGAGGAGACTGCTCGCAGCAGCCTTCATGGTAACATTGCTGCTAGGAGACCACTGCTATGGAGAGGCGAAAACACAGAAGATACTTCTTTGGGCTAAAGAACACAAGGAATGGACATTAGACCAGTGGAATTCTTTGCTTTGGTCTGATAAGTCCAAATTTGAGATCTTTGGTTCCAACCATTGTGTCTTTGTGCGATGCAGAAAAGGTGAATGAATGGACTCTACATGCCTGATTCCTATTGTGAAACATGGGGGAGGAGGTGTGATGGTGTGGGGCTGCTTTGCTGGTGACAGGATTTTTTCAAGATTGAAGGTATACTGAACCATCATGTTTACCACAACCAAACATCCTACAGCAGCACACTATTCCATCCAGTCTGCATTTAGTTGAACCATCATTTATTTTTAAACAGGAAGGAGTGAGCTGGACCACAGAGGGAAGGCAAAGGGGCCAGCCAGTGCTAAGCATCTCTGGGAAGACTGTTGGAAGACCATTTCAGGTGACTACCTCTTGAAGCTCATCAAGAGAATGCCAAGAGTGTGCAAAGCAGTAATCAAAGCAAAGGTGACTAGTTTGAAGAACCTAGAATAAAGACATATTTTCAGTTGTTTCACACTTTTTTGTAAAGTATTTGATTCCACATGTGTTAATTCATAGGTTTGATGCATTCAGTGTGAATCTACAATTTTTATGGTCCGGAAAATACAGTAAATTAGAATTTCCAAAAAGAAATTACAATCTATACTTTCCATGAAAGAGAGGAATTCTTGACAATATTCTAAAACAAGTACACTAAATAATAGCAGAAAGTAAAGAAATTTTCTTTGGGGAAAAGTGGATCAACTGGGTCTCAAAGTTGAGGGTGGATTATTATTTTTTTTTTTTAAAAACAACTTTAAGTAACCATTCTGAAAATTTTGGGAATGTTGGAGAAGCTCATGGGATATTTTAAAACTTAACTTTAGAACATTGTTGTATTGCAGTATATTGGAATGGTACAATATATGGAAGTCTGAAAAAACTACGAATAATTTTTTTTTAAGCTGACTTAAAGGCGTATTCTCAACTGGGAATTCACATTTAATGGAATTCATCTGATATATAGTGAGATACTGAAGGGGATAAAAGTGGATGGGCGATATGTTTCCCCTGATTCAACGTGGTGGTTGTGTTTGTCCAGCTGCAAACACTATAAATCTGGGAAGTATGGCTAGGACAGGTTTTGTGTTGCTCAGCACCTTGGACACAGGTGGTGAGAGTAGCCAAATCAGGCTGCATAAAGCTGCTGAGCAGAGCTGAGAGAGTTGGCTCTCTGAAAGGAGATTGGAGAGTGTACACAGCCCCGACTTCCATGCCTTGAGCAGCGACGTCCTTTATGTTTTTGTGGTGAGTTAGAGCAACTCACTGTTTAGCTAGCACCCAGAAGGGTAGGTTTTTGTTTATGTTTGATACCTGAATGTGAAGGCTGCTGGAATAAACGCAGGGGAGACCTGTTTGGACTGAACTTTGGTTCCACTGTCTTGAACTGCATCACAAATCTCCACTACCTCAGTCTCTACTGGGCCAAATCTCCCACAATATATATATATATATATATATATATATATATATTATTATGTGGATGATAATTTATCGTAAGTATAGTTATATGATCCCTCAATAGAAGAGTACAGCTATCTTTGGAAACAACTGCACCTTCCTGAGGGACTGTGCATAGAAACAAGTAGTTTTTATATATGAAATGGATGGGATACTACATGTCCCACAGGGTAATAAGCGCTGAATCCAGTTGGTCGGTTGCATAAAATCGCATGTGTGTCCACTGCTGCCAGAACGTGGGGGTGTTTATATCCGAGGCACAAAGTAGAGGAAAAGTTGAAGGAGTAGCACAGTGGTGTAATGGATTAAGATCCGTGTGGGTGCACGCTTCAGGGAATCTGGCTCAAAAGACCCTTACGTGTGTAAATCCAACAGCAGGGAAGCAGCACTCCAAGTTCAATAGTGGTATTTATTTCACCAGTGGAAAAAGATACAACGTTTCAGCTATCTCTATGTAGCCATTTTCAAGTATGGTGGTTATATCCAATGACAACAACCTGGTTTCTAAGAGACAATATGCCTGCATTTACAGGAAATTATCTTCACATAGGTAGATTTTTTAATAACATGCAATTGAAGAAATGTATAGCAAATTAAATAAATTTTAATTTGAATGCCCAAATGGATATACCCTTTTAACTTTACAGTTATCAGTCTTATATATGATATATTATTTAACCTTAATCAAACTTTATTGATATAAATAATAATGTACATTATAACTGTTAAAATATACCTATAATAACTAAATAGAATGATGAATATATACAGAATTAAAGTAGTATTTTATGTACTGTAGTCTTGTAAATCAAAACAGACTGACATTTGCCAACAAAATATATTTACAGACATGTTAGCTTTTTCATGCAAGCTTTGTACAGTATTTTCAGTGCTGGGATTAAATGCACTAACAAAACTGTAAATTCCTTTCAAGATGTAAACCAAGCTTCGCAATCTGTAGTTCCCAAAGGGGTTCACTGAAGAAGCAACAAGCTCTTGGAATTAAAATCCACAATTTAAATTGGTATATAGAATTATTGATGAAAAACTGTGCAACGTTAACAACCGAATGGTTTCCCATATCTACAGCTGAATATTTCTGTAATAAGCAAACATGGCATGGCCTAGACACGCACAAGTACCAGATGAAGATTTCTTTGTTTTTTAAAGTGGTTTCCTCTGGTTTCATAATAATTTCATTCAAATTGATATATCTGATTCCGGTAACCATGTTGTGTTGCTTAACTTATTCTTTCCTGTCCAGAACTCTTTATCAGCAGTTCAAGTAGTCATGGCTAAACATCCTCCTTTATTTTCCTTAGAGTCTGAACTTCCCAAGATGCCTTGCATTCTCTAATGAAGGAACTTAGCACAAAATCTTAGATTCCAACAAGTGAATACATTAAGCTCTGCATAGTCTGTTCATACAGGATGGATATAGTGACTAGCCTGGCGCCTGCTGTAACATGAAGATGCATGAAACATGTAATAAGTAGTAGGAACAAGCAGTAAGATTGAAGTCTAAAGTTTGACC
This sequence comes from Engystomops pustulosus, assembly GCF_040894005.1. Taxonomy (NCBI): domain Eukaryota; kingdom Metazoa; phylum Chordata; class Amphibia; order Anura; family Leptodactylidae; genus Engystomops; species Engystomops pustulosus. The sequence goes on from NC_092411.1 coordinate 257,537,248, forward strand.
TGTATGATGGTTAACTTAGATAAAGGTGAAGTATGTAGTTACCAAGTGGAAAAACATCGGTCCTATTGATTTGTTCCATTAATTAATATGGATTTGAATTACAGTTTATAAAATATGCATGCTTTGACTGTGAGTGCTGCTTACTTGCTGCTATTGAAACTTTGGGGCATAGGAGGTTCTAAGCACAAGATGGCAAATGTCAAATTTGAGCTGGGGAATAGTTCATTTCTGTCATATGTACTGTACAACCTATTGCATCTGCAAGGAGCTTATTACTGATAAAAGGAACCACACCCTTCAAATTAAAATAAGTTCCAGTTGCTGAACTTATAACATGTTTCTGTTTTGAACCTTTTCTGTTTTTGAATTTTTTTTTGCTTCCTTACAAGACCTTCCACTTCACTCTTTCGCTGTTCTTAAAACTTCTGGAATACCAGAGTAGTATTAAAATTTTTAACAAGCCCCTGACTTAGCAAGTGAAAAGGCTGTCATGCAGTTTGGTGTATGACAAAATTATACCTATTATAATAAACAATTACAATGATAAATTATCATTTAAATGATAAATATATCATTTAAATTAACCTTTTATCATGTCAAATACAATTTTTTTTAATAATAAAAATCTTTATACATCACCATCATATTCCATAGCAAATTATATATCATGAGGGAACAAAATAATTAAAAAATAATAAAAATAAATAAAATTCTGTAGCTTGAACCGGTAATCAGCCACCATCTTATATACAGAGTGTAGGAGATTAGCTCCGGGGATCGTCGTCTCCTAAGCAGACGACCAGCACACACAGGGAATTCACACAATGTGAGTAAGGTTAAGACTGGCCTCAGCCAGCTTTATTTGGCAGTACACAAACTCAAAACATAAAAATAATACCTAAGCCTCTCCGGCACTAACTAAACATCGAGGTTCCCTACCTCACCAGGTGCTGGCCTACTGCCAGCCACCCCAAAAACACAGCAACAGTTCACTGCCACCGCTCCACAGGCCTTTGCCGTAGCCTGTCTCTTCCCCAGGGTGGAGCCCAGTGTGAAGTCTGCCCCATGTATTAGTGCAGCCCCTCCAGCTGAAAACTAATCAACTTAATTAGACAGACCCAACTTTTTCCAGGTCTGTCTTCTACTCAGCTTTTCATAAGGCAAAATGCACATTTTATGCCCAAAAGCTTCTCTAGTGGCAGCCACCCTGCCACATATCCTCCCCCTGTGATCAAGGCCGTAGGCCTGATCAATAAGCTTAATTCTCCCTCCGGGGTCAAAGCTCCTATATTGGGGTCTAATCCCTACGGTTCCTAGAAGCACTGTAGAGACCCTACTATCTACTACATCTTCTATACCTGGAAAATGACAGCTTTTTTCCTTAACTGCAGGAGACACAGGCAGCTCAAAATTAGTCCCAGCATCTCTTCCTTCACACAACTGATCATCTTCAATCATGTCTCTATTAACAATGATATTTTCTTCTCCTCTTTCTCTTGCATTTTACTGGAGACTCCACATACCCCTCAGGGCTTGGCATGGTTAGGCCCCATCTCTTCATCACCTTGTGGATGCCGTCACACCGGTTACCATCCACTGAGGCATATGCACTGTGCTTTTTCCCCTTAGCATTGCACACGACACGCACGGGTTTGCCCGTTTTCCAGTCTTCAGCTTCGGCACCTTCTTTGTCATTGAAGGGGGCATTACCGTTCAGAACCAGGGCACGATTCACATTGGTGAGCTTCTGGTCACATGTCTGCAAAGCTGTGCGCTTGCTACCTCTGAGGTCACAACCTCCGCTCTCGGTGTAGGTGAAACTCAACTCAACATCAGCATCATCCTCATCACCTCCAGCTAACACTTCGGACTTCGGACCCAAGTCCTGGCATGGACTTTCCACAATGGCAGCCTTAAGCTCTTCATGGCTTGCACTAGGTTCCTGGCTGACCTTTTCCTCGGTCAGTCTGTCATACGCCTTGCTGGCCAACACCACAGTCTTCACCGAGTCTTTCCTGTGTAGGAATTTCGAGGGCTCTGTTGACATTATATCAGACACCTTCTCCTCACATCCACTGCAGTCATCACCCGGTATATCTTCAAGGCACTTCTCACCATCCAGACCATCTTCACTTTCGCTCTTCAGATGATCAGGCAGATCTACCGTTGGGTGCAGCTGTGCTGGAGTCTCTGTAGGGCCCATCTGGGTATTCCTCCACTTGCCCAGAGAATGCTGGCATGCACTATGACAGAGACGAGACGTCAGAGCTTCCACACGTACACAGCAACTCGGCCGGTCCCTTTGTTGTAGACTTGGCGCCACTTCAACCTTCTCCACAGGTTCAGCAGGCTGAGACCGCTCTTCATCTGTCTTCGGGGGGTAACCATTAACCCATTCTTCGGATTTTCCCAAGACTGTATTCAGACTACCGGTTATAAGCGATCCCACTTGGGTGGCCATCACGGTTGAGACTACAGACTTAGTCACACCCACACCGCCTTGTACTGCACCAGCTTCCCAGCCCAATATATCGGACGTCGCACCTGTAACAGTGTCTCGGGCACCAGTCACTGTATTTGTCTTCAATACGGCTTTTCCCGTTGGCTGCTGAAGAAAAGCCAGGTTGGACTCCTGTTTCCCCAAACCTTTGCAAGCAAAGTCATTACTTGTGGCAACCGGTGGCTCCAGAATGCCTATGAGAGGCCTTGATCCAGTCACTGTAACGTCAGTCAAGGGCTTCTCCTCCTTCTCAGCAACATCACGATCACTGCGGATGCATGGGCGACCTTCCCTCACAGAGTTGTAGACTGCACTCACCACACTGCAGGCAGAACTACCAAAGGGCTGGTGCATCACATGTTCCACCACCTTCTGGGGATCTGGGGTCCCCTCATCCGTAGGTGTATGATTAAGAGTGGCGCTTCCACCCTGTTCACACACACTTTCAGTCAGCACGCCATCATGCGTATTCTGCGGTTCATCAGCAGGTGTACAGGGGTCTGGTTTACGCCTGGTCTCCTTCCTAGGACACTTCTGGTGCCACATCACGACAGAACACACCTGGAGGTCGGCATCACCATTTTGGCACTTTCTTTTGTTTCCCGAACACGTACACATGTGAACCTCCCATTCACTTTTCTTTGCAAACACTGTATCACAGAAAGGACAATACGAGATATCAATCTTCAACTCATGTTTCTGTAATATATGTCTCTTTAGGTCATCTTTTCTTCTATAAGATACGTGACAACTGTAGCATTTATACCAGTTATTCCGCAAACCAGTATTCACATGACGCTTCAGTTTATTGATGCTTCTTCTGGCCTTGTTCACACACGAACTCAGTACATCAATCTCCTCAGAAGCCTCAGGTGTATCAGATGTCTGGTCTCCCCCTGACATTTCCTGAACACTGATGTGAGACTCCTCCACAGGTGACTGACACAGGCTATCCTCACCTCCTGCAGGTTCTGAGCGAGTAGCTGCTTCTCTAGGGCTCTGTTCACACTCACTGTTTGTGTAACTCTGGGCTGAAGGGAAACCACTAACAATCAGGATCTCATTATCTTCACCTGCCCTTGCTATGGCGGTATCCCAATCTGAACTGCCATTAGCTACATTACACATCTCAGGCTCGCTACCTGTGTCATTACAACTCACAACCTCTAGGGGCACCTCTGAGCTAACTCTCTCAGTATCTAGGGCTGCACCTAGTTCACACTCCTCATAATTCTGAACAGACATTGTAACGCTATCAGATGTTATCGGCATTGCAGAATTGTCACATGTTACAGGTAGTGTCATATAATCACAGGTTAGAGGCAGATTATGCACAACATTACACTTTTCTGGTTTAACTTCAGAAATTAAGGCATCACAAATATTATCATCATCACATAGTCCATCAGACTTTATCAGTCTCAGTGGCAGAGTCTCCTTCTGTGGGATCAAGACCCCTTGGTCACAGTTCAGACTGCAACCTGTTGAGACTCCACCCACCATCACCTCAGGTCGCTGAGACTTCTCCAGATCGTCCTTTGGGGAGATTGGGACTGTACCCGATGTCAGAGGGGTCTCCCAGGAAAAGCAGCTATTCCCACTACTTGGAATACTTTCCCAAAAGTCCCAGAAAAAAGGGAGGTTTTTCCCCAGGATGAACTCCACCTCCAGATCTGCACAAATCTCCAGCTTATGTGTCACAATCGCAATATCACTTTCAAAGTCAATCCAGACAGTCTTACCCTTCCCTGGCTGGTACTTCAGGAACAATAAGATGTCCGGTTTAACTCTGGAGACATCCTGAGAACAGTCCAGTTCCACCATCAGCGGGATTCCACCCACTATCATCTCACAGGTCTTGACTGGCAACTTCTCTGGTCTCCTGACCAGAGGACAATGAGGTGCACTGACCTCACATGGCACAGCCGCATGCTGTCGCCGTTGGTTGCCCCTAGCAACCACATCTTTGCGCTGCTGCATACACGCTGCAACACGTGGCCACTTGGCCGCAGGACATTCCGCCACACACCGGTTCATCCATAGACATCTGCAAAGCAGCTCCCGTCGGTTACCCCCGGCAACGGCACATAGCAACCTCTCCTCAGGAACTGCAGACCGATCACAGACATCTCAAACCATCGGCTGGGATCCGCTCGCCTTGGCAGTTGGGGTCTCCATAACCCGAATGGCTTCTGGCATTCCAAGGTCCTCCCACACCATCTGCCGCCAGCGTCTCTGGAACTCATCCATCGGACCCATGGTGATTACTCCCACAGCAAACAAGCAGTCTCTGTATATCTCTCACACCAAGACAAATCTTCCCGTGACCACAGCGCCTCCAGCAACAGGAACGACAGTCTCTCACATGAGGGTTACTGGCCCTTTAAATCTCGCTGTGTGTGCTGATTTCCATGCCACAGCATACCGCCAACCATATGTAGGAGATTAGCTCCGGGGATCGTCGTCTCCTAAGCAGACGACCAGCACACACAGGGAATTCACACAATGTGAGTAAGGTTAAGACTGGCCTCAGCCAGCTTTATTTGGCAGTACACAAACTCAAAACATAAAAATAATACCTAAGCCTCTCCGGCACTAACTAAACATCGAGGTTCCCTACCTCACCAGGTGCTGGCCTACTGCCAGCCACCCCAAAAACACAGCAACAGTTCACTGCCACCGCTCCACAGGCCTTTGCCGTAGCCTGTCTCTTCCCCAGGGTGGAGCCCAGTGTGAAGTCTGCCCCATGTATTAGTGCAGCCCCTCCAGCTGAAAACTAATCAACTTAATTAGACAGACCCAACTTTTTCCAGGTCTGTCTTCTACTCAGCTTTTCATAAGGCAAAATGCACATTTTATGCCCAAAAGCTTCTCTAGTGGCAGCCACCCTGCCACAAGAGTCTAAGGTGAATGGGACTGCAGAGAAGCCAGTAGCTTGGTATTTGGTTTACACTGCATAACAGATGGGAAGAGTACACAAGATGGGTTAGTAAAAAGAGAGTTGAAGTTTTCATGCATTTGTAGAGCACATTTGAAGCTTTGGAGGCTGGGTGTTGGCCTAATACTCCAGGATGGAGAATTCCAGAGAACTGATGCAGCTTAATAAAAAGATGTAGATGTATGTGGGAGGCTTTAATTAAGAAGAGAGAGGACATAATGTTAGAGACAGCAGAGAGACAATTACCGATGTTCTGAAGTAGGGCAGGGATGATATTATGCGGAGAAGTATATAGCTGAGTATCATCAGCATAGAGATGATACTGAAAATCTGCTGATGGTTTGTCCAACAAGGGCAGTATAGAGGGGAAAGAGAAGAGGACCTAGGACTGAGCCCTGATGAACCCTGACAGTAAGTGAAAGAGGAGATGAGAGATCCAGAAAAGAAAAACATGTATCTTTATTTCTGCTAGGTTATTTGTCTAATTTTTGCAACTTTTGTAGTTTTTGTGACTTTTCACCGCAACTTTGCTGTCATTTTTAAAGTACACCTTGGTCTGCACCTTATGCAGCGTGCCTTATGTATCTTTATTTTCCAGATTTTCCATGTGACTTCTCTCATACAGTAAGTATCACTTTTTTGCTTATTTTTACAACTTTTAGGCGCAAATCTTTACCTAATTCAGGGCAGATGCAAAGAAATTAATTTTTTTCATGGGCCCTGTTTTAATAAATTGGAATTATTTCACATGCTTTAAATGTTAAACATTTTGCACATACACCTTCTAGGCATTGAAAGTTTAAGCTTATTTTCTTTTTCTAAGGGTGAGTTCACATGTGGCACTAACACGTGCATTTTCAAAGGCATCACAGCAGTTAAGAAGAGCGGATTGCCTAATTACATTACTGTCAACATGGCATTTACAAAACACATGCATAAACACAAAGTTAATACTAATGTTAACACATGCATGGGTGTTAACATCTTCTTAGCAGATGCATCTGTTAAACACATTGGGGCACATTTACTTTCCCAGTTCGGAGGAACTCCTGAAAGTGCATTGTAAGACGATGATGCACTGTGCCGCGATTCAATAAGACCGTGTGCCCGATTTCCTGACTGTGGCTTCCCCGCTCAGGTCCACTTGAGTTCACCATCTTCTTCCTGGTGTTTCTAAGTGCATTGCTTACGATAGAATTTTTAAGTTAAACCCTGCGGTTCGTACAAATCCCCTGGATTGTCCGATGGCCCGCCCCCCTGATTTGTGGCGCAATCCCCGAAAATGTCAGAAAACCCAATGGAAATGCGTTCTGCGGACCCTTATTAAAGCCCCAACGTTGACAGCAATGTAATTAGACAAATTTGCACTTCTTAGCTGATGCATTTGTTAACCCCACATGTGATCGCAGCCTCATATGTTGTCCTCTCCCTGGGGTGTGACTAGAGTGCTTAAAATGCAGCTCAGTGCCTGAAATCCAAAATTTACAGTACTGTCCACTTCTTTATATCACCCCCTAACATGGATTGTGTCCATGTGGATTTGAGACATTTGCAACAAAAAGTAAAAAAAAAAAGCCAAAAGTCGCACCTGCCAAGACAGAAAAAACATCACAAGAAAAAAGACACTGAGGGATCCAGAAAAATGAGGAGAGAATAATCCCCTTTGAATTTAGCAAAGAGGAAATCATTGTGGACTTTACAAATAGCAGTTTCAGTGGAATGCATAGTACATAAGGCAGATTGTTAGAGGTCAAGGAGGGGGTTAGAGTTAACGGGTCAGTTGACAATAGATAGACTAGGCAATCTAGGTGTTTGGAGATGAAAGGAAGAATAAAGACTGGTCAGTAGTTAGCAGCATTAGTTGGGTCCAGGTAAGGTTTCTTGAGTAATGGTTTATCAACAGCATGGTCAAAAGAAGAGGAAAATACATTAGAAGAGAAAGGTTGAAGATTTAGTTTGGTAATAAGTGACCACTGAGGAGAGTGACTGTACAAAATGTGAGGGGATAGGGTGCTAATGCAGGTAGTGCAGAGAAAAGGAGTCAGAACACTTCTTCCTCTGCAACTGGCTCAAAGGAATAGTAACAGGTCCCCCATTGTAGTCAAGTAGTAACAGTTTGCCCACAGCAAACACCAACTTTGGTGAGACTGATGAATCTCACTCCTAGGAATACCCTGCCAAAAGATGTCAGACTGTCCCTTACCTTCCATACCTTCAAAAATTAACTCAAAACCCATCTCCTTAGAACACCCTAAAACACAAAATAAACTCACCCCTGTGCTCCCACACTTATTGTGACTGTCTACCATTCCGCATTGATTGGAAATTCTCATGGGCAGGGCCCTCCTTCCACTGGCACCAATTCAGTCTATTTTTGTGTAGTTTTTACTTTATTTTTTCATCCTAATAATTACATTTTCAAAGTCTTTCAAGTATTTTTCATGCACTGTAAAGAAAGGCCACTAGAAAGTAGTTAGCAACCTTGTACAATTCCATGGGATTAAAATTTTATGTATTTTTATTTTTTAATGTTTTTAACTCTTCCTAGAGTGGGTAAAGACTCTAAACTAAACTGCAATACAATTACGTTGTAGTACATTGGTAAAATATTGCTTTACTATAAAAGACTGTTACAGTGATTGGTTCCCTCTTTGTTCCTGATTGGCAGGTCGCACTGCAAGGACATGCTACTAAGTGGAACATTGAGAAAGAGCTCTGTGACATCATTTGGCATTCCATGTCATGTGACCAGGGTAAAGTAGAAGGAGACCTGCTGTAATCTCATGCGATCAGATACATACATGGGGAAGGTGTTGCAAATGTAACTGGGTAAAGGATCTTATATTACACCACCCTGGTCATATGACATTAAGTGCTAAATGCTGAGAAGCAGCATGGGGTATATGGGAGGGGCTGGCTTAGCAGAATATGCCTCCTTTGATTTCAAGAAATTTAACATTAAGTTGATTTAGGGGAATGTAAAGGAAATGATTTTTAGCTAAAAGAAGAGTGTCAGTTAATTAATAGGCCTTTAAGTATAGGTTCCCTTTAATATCAGAACGATACCTGTATAGTATTTTGCATTAATGTTGGTACTCATCTTGCTATTTTCATGAGAACCCTATACACAATGCTAAAATAGTAAATACCATTATGTAAGTAAAAATCATGATAGAAAGGTAAAAAGATGTCAAAACTGATAATAATAGCCGAAAGAATCTGTCTAGCCACAGACCGGTTAGATCAGGTGGCAGGTCAGGTTTACATACTGAAAGAGGTCTTTAAATAGACACAGACATCCAACCTTGACCATGGAGCATTGAAAAAGCAGATCTAATAAATCACATATCCTTTCATATTATGTGGACGGATAATTGTGTGGGAACCTTACATGTAGTACCAGTACAATATGCAGTGTATATATATTATATATATATATATATATATATATATATATATATATATATATATATATATATATATCATCACAATTCTAAAACTGAATAGAAATAGTTTTAATGCTATTTCAGCATTGAATCTCACGGGTGTAGTTTATTGGCCTCCTGGGGACCCCCATTATACCTGTTATCATGCTTACGGGTAAGGACTCTATTTGATTTTGTGCAAAGTGGGAGCCGGAAGGTACCTCCGGCCCCTATCGTACATAGGATCCAATCAAGGGGATATTTCTCTACCCATATTCCCGTTTGCATCATTTACCATTACTTATTAGACATTTTTGTCTTTATATTACTATTTACCTATAGGTTTTGGGGTGTCTGCAGGGGCTTATGCTTTTCGTGGTTGCCCCATTTTCCATCAGGGGTCACTTGCTTCCCCTTATTTTCTTTCCCTATTATGTGATAGAATTTCTTCTTGCATATTGTGTATTATTTTCATAATAAAATACATTATTAATTTTACTTTTGATGAGATTTTGTGTGGCTCTCCTTTTTGGGTCATTGAATCTCACGGAAGCCTTAGTATTAATATATTATTTCATAATATTAATTTTCTTTAGAGGAATTGCTTCTACCTGATAAAATATAACATGTCTTCGCAGCAATTTCCCTTCTGAAACACTATCTTGTTTTCAACTAACTAAAGTGCCGCCAAGCGAAAACTCTTAAGAGAAAGGCAATTTTGACATGCTTTTTTATTCCAAATGCAGAATTTATGTCAAAGGAAATTTTTACATCAGTGACAAGTAAGCTAAGACCCATCAGTTTGGAGGAAGGTTTGCTTGGTGAAACACAGTATATTTCCATTAAGTTAATCTAAAAGTCAGCCTTTTGTAATCCTAAGTATAATACATTAAAGTCTTTCAAGTGCAACTCAGCAAAATGTAGACTTTCATATCCCTACTTACTGCAGGCGCTCATTTCGAACTATTAAACATTTATATATTGTACAGGTTAAAGATGGGAAACACTCACAATGATTAATTATGGATGATAGTGGGAATATCTCGCCCTTCATCTTCTCCTGTAGCCAGTAATGCAGCTTTTCAGAAACGGTTTTCATAGCGTCTTGATACATATTTTGATTTATTATAAAGAAAATTGTATCTATATATGCATTAATATTTTAAGGTAAATATCCATATTCAGTTATTTGCAAAGATATGCCCATGATCCCTGCTAAGAAATAAAAAGATTTAAAAAATTGTATTTAATGCATTCAACAGAGACTGTAAAATATACATGAAGCACTTTGTGAATTCTTAGTAATAGTCAAATGTTACTTCCTACCCAAAAGGAGGATTGAGGCCCCTATACTCTTAGTTGTTGCTGAATATTTGAGGATCACATTACAGAATTTGGCTACAGGTCTCAATTATCTAATTATAACACAACCCTCTCTTGTAACTCATATGACATATGTAAGATGGAAATTTACTATTTTGGTCATATGAATTTCTAAGAGTTCCATCTTTATTCCATGGCTACACTATAAAGGTGACCAAAGAATATAGACTAAAAAATCTAATTATGTTCAATAAAACTTAATTTTCACAAGTTTTTTCACTTAAAACATCAGATGACATAAAAAATAGGGGGCAAAGCCCTAAAGGGTACCGTGCACTGAAGAATAGGGAAAGGTCACTGATTGGTCACTTGTTTGCCAATGTAGGCATAATGCCCAAGGATGATAGGATGTGCTCCATGGTGTGGTCACTAGTATATATAGTGAAGGAAAGGACCAGACAGAGGATAAAAGATGGAGAGATGGAAAAAAAGGGTAGTTGGATGCAGTCCGATCAGGGCAAATTTCCCTAGTAATGCCCTCTGTAAACAACTATTAACCCCTGTAGACCTTAACTCGGAGCTGCAGTCCTAAATGACTGCAATCCCGACAGGAACCTGTCCATAAAATGAATTTGCCCTAGTTCAACCTAGAAGTTGTTAACCAAGTTATGGTTTCATTTTAGTTGTAATAAAAACTGAATAAAGAAAAAAGTCAAAACAAACTCTTATCAAATGTTTTTGTTTCAGACAAAAGTCCTATAAAGACTTTGTGATATACAGGCAGTCCCCGGGTTACATACAAGATAGGTTCCGTAGGTTTGTTCTTAAGTTGAATTTGTATGTAAGTCAAAACTGTATATTTATATTGTAGTCCCAGGCAAATGTTTTTTTGCCCTGGTGACAATTGGAGTTGCAACATTTTTTGCTGTAATGGGACCAACGATTATCAATAAAGCTTCATTACAGACACTTAAAGGACACCTGTCATCAGGTCTGTGTCACTTGTCCTGTCACCTCTACCTGTTGGAGCAGCTCACAAGGATCCCATCACAGCCTTTATCTAGTTATTTCATACATTATTCATTGCAAAATCATCTATTCTTTATCATGTAAATGAGGCTGGTCACATGGTCAGAGGCAGTGATGTCACTCCTGTTACCCCTCCCCTCTCCTCCCCCTGCTCATGTCTGTGTGTAATGTATAGTAAAGCATGGCTAGTGTGTGCTGCATCTGCTGACATGCTGCATCCTCCTAATATACAGGTGAGAGACACAGACATCAGCTACACATGAATCTGAAATGTTCTGCTATAACATGGCTGCCTGGAGCTGCCGTATCCCTCCTATACACACACACATGCACACACAGGCTGCAGGGGGTGTGGCCACCAGCACCAGGAAGCACATAATTATACAGCCTCACATCATTATACAGGCTGTCAGTCAAGCACTAGGGGTGTGGCTGTGCCTCCCACTCATGAATAGAGTGGACAGCTTGAATATGCTAATGCTTCATTGGACATTTCACAGGTCATTTGCATACAGCTTTAGGACCTCATTGCTTAGGTTTACAGGCATGTAGAGGGACAATGAAGGGACAGAGGCAATGCTCTCTAATGGCAGTTCATGAAAATATATTTAGTTTAGGGGGGTTATTTTGCATGACGGGTTCTCTTTAAAAGCTGATCATTGCAATCGGGGACTATAGTAAAGCATCCAAAGAGCTTCACCAGTGGTCACAGTGGGAAGAGAGGTCCGTCTTTAACTGGGGTCCTCTGTAAGTTTGGTGTCCTTAAGTAGGGGACTGTCTGTATACTGATTTGTTTTGGATGCAATTACATGCTTCTAGAGTTCACAATCAGACCTATTACTGTAGAAAATCCAAGATATTTTGGTGTCCACAGCAGTCCTTGACTGTTGTAAAAGTTTGTAATGATACGATAAGGTGCATTTTAGTGAAAAAAAAATCAGTGGATTTCATTTCATCTTTATAAAAATGGCCAGGAATTGTGATTATATTCCCCCTTACACCACTTCCACATTAAAGGCGAGATATAAAGGGGGCGCAATTCCGTCGGGTTTTTTGGAATATTTCTGATTTGTGCCATTTTGTGCTGAATTGCCCTGGGTTTTTGGTACACGTGATCGGATTTTGGCGCATCTGCGCCGCCACAGAAATGGGGGGGGCATGGCCGTCGGACAACCCGACGGATTTGGACAAACCGCGGAATTTAAAAAAAGAATTGTGTCGCAAGATCAGCACTCTCATGTACCGGGAAAAAGAAGGTGAACTCTGGCGGACCTCAGCGCAGCAGCGACACCTGCTGGATATCTGGCTCACAACCTGGCAGACCTGAATCCTCGTTGGACCACGTGCCGCAGGATCGCGACTGGACCGGGTAAGTAAATCTGCCCCATTATATTACATCATCACTGGGAGCAGAGCATAAGAGGCAGGAGGAGTTACTGAGAACTAAAGGACATCTAGAGAACTTGTAGTTTCTAGTAGCGGCCATCTTGGTGATATCTTTGCATACTTTAGAGAGGCCATAAAATTTTGTGGATCATAAAATCAAACTATTTATGCTCCATTTTGTGACTAATGACATTGAGTTTTGTTATATTCATTTATTTATATCATCATGGGTTTTTGTATCAAACGTTCATATTCCCGGAATACCCCTTTAATCATCAGACTGAAACCCTATATTTTCAGCTGGATGAATTCTTTGTGGCGTACAAGAGAAGGATGAAAAAGGACCGGCTTCTGATTAGAAGTGCGGTCGACATATTCCTAAATCCCCCCCTCTGCACAGCACTGGTACAACATTACTGTTAGTGTGGACAGTAGAAAGTGCAAGAAGCATTGCCTGGATACCTCCACACCTTGATCCATCTCCTGCCTCCACCTTGTCTTCCTCTTATGACCCATAACTAAATTATTCCCAGCCCAACATTTATCCTGTGGTTCGAATAATCTGCACTGACAAATATAGACTTGCCTCTGTTGCCCCACAAAAAAATAAAAACATAATTTTCAATAAAATTACTGTTTTCTGGTTTCTGAGAAACAGAAAATATATTCCTGTAAAGCTTGTAGTTATGCCCCAAAGTGTTATTTTGACCATGGGGTCATTTAGGAGCTGCTAAACACCCTTCCCTTTGCCCTTTTCTAGGCAAAACTTTTTTTTTTTTTAAATCTACATTTTTCAGAATGTAAAAAAAACATGAAATGGTTCAACACAAAATCAGTAGTCAAATCAGTCACCGATTCTAATCTATTCTAAATGAAATAATTTCTAAAAAATGTATGTGAAATGATCTGCTAGAGTTTCATGTCCAGAACAATCGCAATCAAATTGTCATTCCAATTAATGGACAAGTTCTTCTCGTAAAATAATGAAATTAATAGAGATGATTTGAAGAGTGTCAGATAACGTATAACATTGCTTGATTTAATTACGTTTCAATGTGATTCCAACCTGTTAGACAGCTGCTGTATTTATAGCAATTTATAATGTGAAGATCTGGGAAACAAACAGCTGAAGAGGAAATTCACTGTCTGGCACAGCAGCTATTTCTATATGGCAGACCACATTTCAGAACACTCTTAAAAATGTCAGACCCAAAGTTTCAAAGTCTCATTTCCACAACAAGTGATGCATGAACCAGAAGATTAAGTTCCTCAGAAACGGGAACTGCTTGAGACCTGAACACTTGAGAAGGCAGTCCATGTACATGGATCAGCTCATAAAAGAAAATATATGGATCAGCCAGATTTACCCGAGGGTTAATTGACCTAATTTACACATCTCTTCTGTGAGCTGACGGCTGGCAGATTTTTGGGATTTACAGGGAACATACAGTATTTTAGTTTTCTGAAATAAATCTTGATTTCTTTATGCACAACATATGTTTATATCCAATTGAAGTGTAGACTTAAATCACATTGTGCATCACTAAGTCAGTTACTAAGCAGATGTCATTCGACTAAAGTTTAAAGCTGAGAAAATTTGAGAAACTTTGCAGGAGTGTGTAGCTTTTTCTGTAAAATAATTCATGTAAATCATGCACAAATTTAAAGGAAATCTACCATCAAACTCAAACACGTTAAACCAGAGAAAATCACTCATAGATCCTGTGACTGTGACTGTGGTAATCTTCTTATATTTGCTTTTTTTGGCCTCCCTCCTTCTAAAATAAAAGTTATGCTAATGAGTCAGAAGGGCTCTGAGGGGCGTAATCATAACCACTCTGTGCTGTAGCTTCATAGGCTGTTACACTCTCTCCCCCTTCTATCCAGACACTTTCCCCCTCCCTCTGTCTTGTGGCAGCAGATGAAGTTTCAGGACATAGTGGAAGGGGGGGGAGTGCTCCTTTGTAGTGTAAAAGCCTGGGAAGCTATAGCATGCAGAGGTTATGTTAACATCTCACCAAGAGCTCTTCTGGCTCATTAGTATAATTATAAATGATGATTTTAGAAGGAAGGAGGCCATGAAAAACTTAAAGAGTAACAGAGTAAGAGTCTGTGGTTTATCATGATGGATTTTGATGGTAAATTTCCTTTAATGTAAAGATATCAAATGTTATTCGCTTTCCAACAACTTACAATCCTTCTTTGCTTCCTATAGGCTCATTGTACATTTTTAGAGCCATTTTCAATTAAAAATCCATACATAATAAAAAATGTAAATACAGGCAGTCCCTGGGTAAGGTACAAGATAGATTCTGTAGGTTTGTTCTTAAGTTGAATTTGTATGTAAGTCAGGACTGCATATTTGATAATTGTAACCCCAGCCATATTTTTTTTGGTCTCTGTGACAATAGGATTTTAAAAATGTTGGATTGTCATAAGAATCAGGATTAACAATAAATCTTCATTGCAGACACCTTTGATAACTGATACAGCTTATTATTGTAGCCTAAGGCTAAAGTACAGTAAGTTACCAACATCCAGGGGTCAGTTTATAACTAGAGGTTGTTTGTAAGTTCTGTGTTCTTATGTAGGGGACCGCCTCTAGTGTATAAGACAACAAAATGTTACCTCCAGTATCTATGAGTCAAATGAGATGGAAGGGGGAGGGGACTTCTTGTAACATTTTTTGTGTGTTTAAAACTCAGAGAAGGGAGTGCAGTTACATCATACTTTAAATTGATCACCACTGACACCATCTAATTATCTTATCTTCATTTATTAAACACAGACCATAAATATTCAATGATACGAAAATGTGCAAAAAAGTATCTTTAATGACTAAAAGTCCTAGTTCCACGCTCTAGACATGTGTGGCAGCTTACCGAGAGTGCGCTGACGTCCCAGAAAACTGCCACACAAGTGTTTGTGTAAATCAAACTAAATGTTTATGGAATTTCGTCCAGTGTTGTATCATTGAATATTTATGGACTGTGCTTAATAAATTAAGATATGAAGAATTTAAGTCTAAAATTAGATGTGTCAGTGGTGATCCATTTATAATATGGTGCAATAATGAAAAGTAAGGGTTCCTATTTTAGCTGGTGCTCCTATTCCACCTGTGAATGTGGAGTTCCAACATTTTGTGTATTGAATGGAGTACAGTCGCATGGCATGTTACAAAAATATCTATAAAAGGGCAAAGGCAGGACAAAGCTGGCATATGTAACTCCAGGGCTCTGTACAAACAGGATCTAAATCATGTCCCATCAGGCCCCCCAAAAAACTATCTTGCCCTTGTTCTCATGCATGATATAAGCCAAATACTGTGGCCACAGGAACTGTAAAGCCCACATATCATCACACCTGGAGCTGGAATTCAAAATAGCAATCCTTAAAAATACACTCATTTGGTTCAACATAACAGACACAGTGGAGCAGTCTCTTGATATATCCGTTGTCTGGCCACACAGCCAGACAATTCTACTCCAGGTCTTGCCTGGTGTAGAATTTCGCTAAAACTTGTGCCAGTTCCTGGTGAAAGCTGTAGCTGTTGCACCAGAATCGGGAAGGAATGCCTTGTCCAGGCACACTCCAGGCCGTCTACATGTTCCTCTATGTCTACTTGACGTAAAAGTTGTGTAGGTGGGGAAATAGTCGTAATTCCGGGCACTGTGCCTGTAATTGCAATTTAATCAAAATTTGTACACCAGTCCATGATTTAATAAATTTTCCTTTATATTTTAGCAATTTTTCCATCATAAAGAAAATTCTTTACTTTCTTCAGTTGATAGATTCAATATTTATATAAAATACCTAAAACAACCAATATAATAACTACAGAATATTGTGCTGTGGACGTAAAATT
Source organism: Engystomops pustulosus (assembly GCF_040894005.1). Taxonomy (NCBI): domain Eukaryota; kingdom Metazoa; phylum Chordata; class Amphibia; order Anura; family Leptodactylidae; genus Engystomops; species Engystomops pustulosus. Next base: position 257,553,714 of record NC_092411.1, read on the forward strand.
CACATTAGTCTGTTGTAGGCCATTTCATAATGTTCTCCCCTATAACTTATACATATTTGCCCTTTTTTGTCTTTTAACTCCTAGAAGTAGGGGCTCTCCTACATTTTCTCTATTACATTTTTTAAAGAACCAGATAGATTTAAAAATAGTTTGTCATACAATTCTCTGAAAAATAGCAACTATAAATAAGTAATTGTCTCCAGGTTCCTTAGACAGGTAGGAAAGATACAGCATTTCACCTGCAGAAAAATGGCTATTTTGGTACAACTGAAACCAATGAAATACATAGAAAAATTTACACAGGCTTTTACCATTTACATAATCACATGCAGAATGTGTTATTATTTTGTAATTTAAATCCCCATGGATATAAAATGTCTGGAAAATGCATTACGGAATAATCAGTACTTCATATTGTAATCCATCTGTTTTCAGAAACAGGATTCAGGTATTCAGCAGAATATTTATTTAAAAATAAAATAAAAAATGTGACCCATTTCTTTCTTGTCAAAACTCACGGTGTGTGGTAGGAGAAATGAACCATTGGCTGACGAGTTGTCTTTAATGAATTTGTAAAGTTCGGAGCTCAGTATGTACATTTTGTAAATTTGCCCAATGAAAAATACATGAAAATGCTATAATTATAAGGGCAGGTTGATTTTAACATTGAAAGATAGAATATAAAAAAAATAAAATACAGAAAAACACAATGCATAAATGTTTTACATTTATTTGCAATTTGCAGAGACATAAGTATTTGATTCCTCTGGTAAACAAGACTTAAAAAGGTATTCCCACAAAGACAAGATTCGTAAATATACAAATAACAAAATTACAAATTCTCTAATTCAGAGTTATTAACAAAAATACAGCATTTCCCCAGATATAATTCCTTCTTGTCTTTATCAGTTCTTGTGTATACAATGTTCTAACGCTGGGTAGATTCTTCTCATTAATAGCTTCTTTTTTCTGCACGTTGCAGTGTGATCTATGCTGCTCCCTCCTCCATTACAAGACAAGCTCATACACAGATACTTCCTGCTAGCAAGCAGCAGCGTGTATAGACTTACTCTACAAGCTACAGACAAGATATGATCTTTATAGCAGGGAAAGGAGGCATATAGCAAAATTGACAGTGTGTTTTAGCTGAGATGCAGTATAGCTGACAGTGTGTTTTAAATGTGAGTTAGCAGGGTGTCATTGTGTGTTATATCCATCTCATGGATCTCATCATCTCCCATCTCTGATCCATCTCATCTCTATTTTTCTATGTGGCAGATACTAGTAAATGTTAAGAAGCTAAAAGAATGTGTAGAAAAAACCCTGGACCCTGATAATCTAAGCTCATTGTCAGCACAGAGGGATCATAATGTGTCTACAATGACCATCACTGAGTGATAGAAGCTAAAACATCAATAAAACTAAGTAAAATTGTAAAGTAAATGGGTTACAAATTTTCTTTATTCTATAAAACATTACTAAGGGGCTATAATTTGAAAACTTTCTTTCATGGGCAAACCCCTTTAAAGGGCATTTACCACATCTGTTCTTCTTTAAGGATCTAATACCCTTGTTTTCTTTAAAAAGAGGCTTTACAAATTATGGGTTTGTGCCCCATGTTGATGAGTACAGCATTTCATGCTGGGAAATAAATAATTAACAACTGTTTGTATTGTTTTAGTAATGCTGTATTCTTACTAATGCAGAAGGAAAAGATCACATGATCACTCGAGAATGGGGCAGTGCCCTGAAATGTAGCACAGGCGTGTTAGACTTCCAGTCCCATCCTACGAATGAGCTTGCGTTGTTAAATGCCTGATGGCTCAATATTTGCTTAAAAAAGTGATAAACTTTTATGGACATTCTTACAAGAAATATGTGTTGCTTATACAGTGTATTCATACTGTGTAATTATCAGAAAATATAAAAGTTTGAAGAACACTGTGGAGAGTGCTTCATTGATTTTGAACTGTTAGCGGAGTCAAACAGGAACCTACACGAGTTTGATGCTGCTTTTAAGTGGACATCCTCATATAAAATCAGCATAGAAAAGTTCATGTGTTCGATAGGATGAGAGAGGGAGTGAGGGAACCATTCATCAACTAACAAAAGTTGATGAAAGACGTGTACTGAGGAATTGTCCCAATTCCATTAGTCATAAGAGCAGATCCTTTGCTAAGACAGACGTGCAACTGCTCTGCTTGGTGCGGTAGACTCATGCAAAAATACGGTAGGTTCATGTAAAAATGTTGCCTAGCCTAAGGCCACTTAATGAGTGAAAGAGAACCCCATATTGGGGCTAAAGGAAACTGTTAATGTTATATTTAAAACATTACATGTAGAATTCATTACAAATGCAAGGTTTTAATAATAAACTATATTTAAAACAACATAGGGAAAAAGTGCTGGACTCATTCACCTACCAGTCTGCCACTGTTAAAATTCATTCTTAATGTCTGGAAGTTTCCGGTCTCATCAGATCTCTTAAGAACATTCATCACTGATCACTGATCCTCAACCCTTCTCTTGCTTCTTCAAGTTAATGTTACCATCAATTGCACATATTATTACTTATGTAATAAAATTAAAATTTCTATTAATAAATACATTTAATAAATCAATTCAATAAAGTGGTTATCAATATATCAACTATTGTGGTAAAGTTTATGAATGTTGGGGGCTCCTTGTGCCCCCCCTAAAAACAAAACATATAGTGGGTCATTTATCTTATTCCCCCTGCCCTGATTCTTTATGTGCCTTTTGTGAGTCTATTTTTGTACCTGATTCATCTTTGACTTTGTCAAGTTTTTTCGTGCAAATTTTTAAAAAGGCACAATTTTGTTGCGCAAATTATACCATTATCCCATATAGGCATAAATCAATATTAAATAAGGCACAAACATCTGGAAGAATGAGAAATACAAAAAGAAATTAGGATTACCAGGATTATTAGGAAAACCAGGATTACTGCTATATGGCGAACTCCAACAAACTGCTGGACAAAGGCGCAAAAAATGTGCAAATAAGGTGCAAAAAAAGGTGCATCAGACTTAGAATAATGACCACCATAATGTTTACTGAAGAACATCCAGTCGCTCCCCATCACCCCAAAAAACAAGTAATGTTTACTGATGAACACACAGAAGGCTTACCGTACTCCTTTCTCCTGTGCACATATTCCTTTCTTTGTAGCTTTTTTGTATAGACCGGGACATAATAGTAAACTAATACCATTAGCATTGTAAAGTATATGTAAAGATCATCATAACATAATACACAGAATAAAGGGCTTGATACACTGGATTTTGGGCAGAAGATTGTACTTCATTTCACCCAGATGTGTGTGTTTATATCAGTACATGATACATTTAATTCTCGATAAATAAGTAGACACATAGACTGTATATATACACTGTGTGTGTATATATATATATATATATATATATATATATATATATATATATATATTCCCCAGATTTGACATCCCTATACTCCTAGGATTTAAAAGTACTCTGTTGTAAAAATTATTAGTGCATTTGGCTTGTCTTTCTTTGAGGCTGGAAACCTAGCGCACAGCATGGAGTTGTTATGATTGAAGATTTCAATCTCAGTGTAATGTATTATAAATAACTTGCACGCTTTTGTGTTGCTCACTAAATTAAGCAACCAACCATACAAGTAGAAAATAAAGAAAATATTTTGTAATAAATTGACAAAAAATAATTTATCATTATTGGAATTCAAATAAAATGAAAAAAATTATAACAATATACACTCATCGGCCACTTTATTAGGTACACCATGCTAGTAACGGGTTGGACCCCCTTTTGCCTTCAGAACTGCCTCAATGCTTCGCGGCATAGATTCAACAAGGTGCTGGAAGCATTCCTCAGAGATTTTGGTCCATATTGACATGATGGCATCATACAGTTTCCGCAGATTTGTCGGCTGCACATCCATGATGCGAATCTCCCGTTCCACCACATCCCAAAGATGCTCTATTGGATTGAGATCTGGTGACTGTGGAGGCCATTTGAGTACAGTGAACTCATTGTCATGTTCAAGAAACCAGTCTGAGATGATTCCAGCTTTATGACATGGCGCATTATCCTGCTGAAAGTAGCCATCAGATGTTGGGTACATTGTGGTCATAAAGGGATGGACATGGTCAGCAACAATACTCAGGTAGGCTATGGCATTGCAACGATGCTCAATTGGTACCAAGGGGCCCAAAGAGTGCCAAGGAAATATTCCCCACACCATGACACCACCACCACCAGCCTGAACCGTTGATACAAGGCAGGATGGATCCATGCTTTCATTTTGTTGACGCCAAATTCTGACCCTACCATCCGAATGTCGCAGCAGAAATCGAGACTCATCAGACCAGGCAACGTTTTTCCAATCTTCTACTGTCCAATTTCGATGAGCTTGTGCAAATTGTAGCCTCAGTTTCCTGTTCTTAGCTGAAAGGAGTGGCACCTGGTGTGGTCTTCTGCTGCTGTAGCCCATCTGCTTCAAAGTTAGGACGTACTGTGCGTTCAGAGGTGCTCTTCTGTCTACCTTGGTTGTAACGGGTGGCGATTTGAGTAACTGTTGCCTTTCTATCAGCTCGAACCAGTCTGCCCATTCTCCTCTGACCTCTGGCATCAACAAGGCATTTCCGCCCACAGAACTGCCGCTCACTGGATGTTTTTTCTTTATCGGACCATTCTCTGTAAACCCTAGAGATGGTTGTGCGTGAAAATCCCAGTAGATCAGCAGTTTCTGAAATACTCAGACCAGCCCTTCTGGCACCAACAACCATTCCACGTAAACCCACTACAAGGTCATTAATAAAAATATTAAAAAGAAGTGGCCCCAATACCTGCCCCTATGGCACTCCACTGGTAATGTCAACCCAATCTGAGAATGTGCCATTAATGACGACCCTCTCTTTTCTATCACTAAGCCAATTACTTAGCCAAATACACAGATTTTCCCCTATTCCCAGCAGTCTCATTTTATATACCAACCTTTTATGCGGCACGGTGTCAAATGCCTTTGAAAAGTCCAGATATACAACATCCACAGCATCCCCCAGATCCAGTCTTGAACTTACCTCCTCGTAGAAACCAATCAGATTAGTCTGATAGGAACGATCTCTCATAAACCCATGCTAACGCTGGGTTATAAGGTTATGCACAGTGAGATATTCCAGGATATCATCTCTAACAAACCCCTCAAATATTTTCCCCACAACAGAAGTTAGATTCCCAGGTCTCTAGTTTCCAGGATCGCTTTTTGACCCTTTTTTGTATATTGGTACCACATTTGCTATGCGCCAATCCTATGGAATATAACCAGTCCTCAGTGAATCCTCAAATATTAAAAATAAGGGTCTGTCTATCATGGTACATAGTTCATGCAGAACCCGGGGGTGTATACCATCTGGCTCCAGTGATTTATCTATCTTAGTGGTTGTGAGGCGGCGCCATACCTCTTCCTGGGTTAAACTATTGACATTCCAAAGAGAATTTACACTATTCCTTATTGTGTCTTCCACCTGGGGATTTTCCTGGGCAAAGACAGAAAGTTGAGAAGGCGACATTCAGTAGATTGACCCTTTCCTCATCTCCTTCCACCAAGACCCCATGTTATTCCTGTGGGGGCCCATACTCTTAGTTTTTAGTTTCTTATCATTTATATACTTGAAAAATAATTTGGGATTATTTTGCTCTCCCTGGCAATGTTTCTCTTAGTCTCTATTTTTTGCAGCCTTTATCTGCTTTTTACAGGATTTATTTTTCTCTTTATAATCCTGTAATGCCTCGTCGCAACCTTTACGTTTTAGCACCTTAAACGCCTTATCTTTCTCGCTTATTGCTTTCCTTACAAGACAAGTTAGTCACATTGGCTTTTTCTTGTTCCTCTTATGCTTTTTCCCATAAGGTATGTGTTTTTCACAGGACTTTTTTAGAATAGAAAAGTCCCATTTTTGGGGGGGTCTTTTGTCTTTGAACACATTGTCCCAGTCTATGCCTTTAAGGTCTTCCCTTACTTGCTGAAAATTTGCCCTCCTGAAGTTTAGAGTGTTGGTTGCAGCTTTGCTAATGCTCTTAGTAAAGCGTAATACAAAATCAATGATATTATGATCACTATTACCCAGGTTCCCCCCAACTTGTAGTGTTGATACCCTATCAGGTCTGTTGGTAAGGATAAGGTCCAGCAGTGCCCCCCCTCTTGTTGGCTCCAGGAGTAGTTGCGACAGTTAATTGTCTTTTGTTACTGACAAGAACCTGCTACCTTTGAAGGACCTGCAGGTTTCTGCCCCTCAGTCAATATCTGAGTAATTGAAGTCCCCCATGATAAGTACTTCACCATGCTTTGAAGCCGCATCCATTTCACTTATCAGCATTTCCTCTGCTGCCTCCATTATATTTGGAGCCTTATAACAAACCCCTAGTAATATTTTATTATTCTTTTTCCCTCCCCTTATCTCCACCCATAGGGACTCCACATTTGCGTCACCGATGTCATCTCGCAAGACAGGCTTGAGGCAAGAATTCACATATAGACAAACCCCTCCCCCTTTTTTATTTATACGATCCTTTCTAAAAAGACTATAACTATCTATAGTAACAGCACAGTCATAGCTACTGTCCATCCATGTGTCGCTGATACCCACTATATCATATTTCTGCTCTAACATCAAGAGTTCCAGTTCCTCCATTTTGTTTGTGAGACTTCTGGCATTTGTGTACATACACTTTATATGGTTTTCCCTATCGCTATTCCTTTTGTTATTATTCCCCAATCTCATTCCAGCCTCCCTTCCTCCCCCATGGACTATGACTCTTCCCAGCTCTCTATCTACACTGTCTTTTTTCCATGCACAAGTATAGTTGCCCTACCCCCAGATCTCTAGTTTAAACACTCCTCTAACCTTCTAGCCATTTTTTCTCCCAAAACAGCTGTACCCTCCCCATTGAGGTGCAGCCCATCTCTACTGTAGAGCCTGTAGCCTACAGAAAAGTCAGCCCAGTTCTCTATGAACCCAAAGCCCTCCTTCCTACACCAACTTTTGAGCCACTTATTTACCTCCCTGATCTCCCGCTGCCTTTCTGGTGTGGCACGTGGTACAGGCAGTATTTCGGAGAAAACTACCTTCGAGGTCCTTGCCCTGAGCTTATGGCCTAAATCCCTGAAATCATTTTTAAGGACCTTCCACCTACCTCTTATTTTGTCATCAGTGCCAATGTGGACCATGACCGCTGTTTCCTCACCAGCCCCTCCCAATAATCTGTCAACCCAATCCGCAACATGCCGTACCCGAGCACCTGGCAAACAACACATTGGGGGTCATTTACTAAGGGCCCAAATTGCGTTTTTCCGTCGTGTTACCCAAATATTTCCGTTTTGCAGCGATTTTCTCTGAATTGCTCCTGGATTTTGCCGCATGTGATCGGATTGTGCCGCATCGGCGCCGGCCTGCACGCGACGGAGATCGGGGGCGTGGCCGTAAGAAAACCTGACGGATTTGAAAAAATCTCTCTATTTTTAAAAAAAGTGTTGTTTGACACGCGCTTACCTGCACCCAGGGTAGGACGGTGAACTTCAGTGGACATCGGGCACACTACCTTAATGAATCGCCGGAAGACCCGAATCCTCCACAGAGAATGCGCCGCTGAATTGTGACAGGACCGGGTAAGTAAATCTTCCCCACTGTTTCTTATGCACGGTCTTTGTGACAGATTGAACTTTCTCTTCCCCTAATAATCAAATCTCCCACTACCAGCACCTGTATGACCTTGTCTGTGCTCCCATTACCCTTCTAACTGGAGCAGACAGTCCCCTGGTTGCTAGAGGCCATGTCTTGCTGCAGCATTGCTAACCCAGAGCTGATATCCCCCTCTTCCGCCAGCCTGGCAAACTTATTGGGGTGCACCAGATCAGGACTAGACTCCCTACAACTCTTCCCTCTACCCTGCCTTCTACATGTTACCCAACTAGCTGCCCCCTCACTATGCACGTCCATACTTCCATCCCCACACCCATTATCCCCAGAGAGCTTGTGCTCCAGGAGCAGCAAACTTCGCTCCATATTGTCAATTGCCCGCAGCCTTGTAACTTGCTCATTTAGATCCAGAATCTGGGCTTTCAGATTAGCAATTTTCATACATCCCACACAGCAGTATTCCCTCTCAAACAGCTGTTCAAGGAAAGCATACATGTCACAGGATGTACACTGTGTAGCAATGCCACTTATGAAGTCCATTGTTCTAATGGGGATTGCAAGAGAAATATGGAAGAAAAGAAGAATTCACAGTAAAAGTAACAAAAAAAACAGCAGTTACCTGCTACAGTCCCTCAACCTTAAGTCCCTTAATCCTAAATCCCACTTTGGACACTGCACACACTTAAGTTCAATGCACTCTCGCCACCAAACTTGCACACTCCCTTTTCTGATCCTTTTTAAAAGGTTATTTGCCACAAAAATCTTCTGAGCTCACTGCAACAAGATCTGGCTGCAAACCAGTCTGTTTCAAAAGTAATAAAAACCCAACTGGAGACATGTTTGAGTCATTGTTCCTCATCATTACATTAACTGAGTTGTTGAAGGGCATTTTATGAAAAATGTGCATTGTATTAGTGCATTGTATTGAACAGGTTTTGTTAGGTGATAACTCCAAAACAATGCTCTCAACTGCTTGGTATCTTTTTCATGCTGAAAAAAAACATCTTTCCAGATTTAGAGAATAATTGGGAAAAAGAGAAAAGTTAAGAAAATGGTTCACAAACATAAATTTTGCATAACAGATAGTATATTAGACCAAACAAAAAAAGGAATATAAAAAATTCTAGTACCACAGTAACGTGCATCAAGGCCAATGCGTTTCAGATGGTGTACCCAACCTTAGTCATGGCTAACATTCAGTGAGAGTAAGAAAACATTTATACATGTGATTTAGACATAAACCAACCCCTAAAAGTTGATGTAATTTCCAATCACATAATAATATGCATGAAATCAACCCAAAACACCAAAATTTGTCAAAGAATATTAAAAAACAAACAAACATCTAAGATCCTCTAATTCCAAAAATTAGATATTGTGTTATGTCACATTCCCTCCTTTTCTGGTTCATCAATAGTCACAATAAGGTTATGACTATGTATAATTGCAATGAGCAAAACCCCTAATAAATGCCTATTAGAACTCTAAAATGTGGAATTAACTGAGGTCTAATTACAATAAGATAATTACGTGTATGCTTAAAAATGGGATCAGCATTTATTGTTCTTTTTGAAGTTTTAAATGAGATTGTTAGAGCTTAAAATGCAAATTTAACCTTTTGGAAGAAACTTCTTATTAAAGCTCTTTTTTTGACACTCAACATGTCAGCATTATGATGTCATGTTTATGCCTATGGATATGTTCACCTTTAACCCCTTAATGGCCGCTGTATCGGCTTTTTACGGCGGTCATTAAGGGTACTTCTTCTGACGCAACGCCTTTCTACAGGGACGCGTCAGAAGAAGATTTCGGGACATCGGGTCCTGCACGTGCCAGTGTCAGGCTGTGATATCACAACCCAGACCCGGCACTAACACCTGGGATCGGAAAAACTCAGATCCCGGGTGTTTAACCGCTTACACGCAGCTGTCAAGCATGACCGCGGCGTGTAAGTGTCCACACCGTGGATCGGACCCCCCCCCCCGGTGTGCTTACCGGGGGATCCGATCCCTCCTGCCTCAGCCCCGGGTTCTGACGAGTGACCCGAGGCTGTCGGCTCCTCTCTGTGCCGGGTTCCGCCTCCTGGCAGGACCTGGCTGTATGTAACTGAGCATGCTCAGTTACTTACACTATACACTGCAATACAAGTGTATTGCTGTTTAAGGGCTCAAACAAGCGATCGGATGATGTTGTTCAAGCCAAGAAGTAGAAAATGTAAAAAAGTAAAAAAAAAAGATTTAGTCATTTTAGAATATAATTAAATAAATAAATAAAAGTCTCATAATCTCCCCAGTTACACATAAAATGCAAATTAAGTATATAAAACACAAAAACACGTACATATTTGGTATCACCGCGTCCGTATCAATCTGTACAATAAATCTAAATCAATATTGAACCCGCTTGGTGAAAAAACTCGAAAAACTTCCCGTAATATACAATTTTTCATCAAACACCATCACTAAAAATGTTCTAAAAAGTGATCAAAAAAGTTACGTTTCCTAATATGATGCAACTGAAAAGAACAACTCTTTTCACAAAAAATAAGCCCTCCACTAGGTCTGACAACAGAAAAATACAGACGTTATGGCCCTAAAAAGTTGTCAATAGTAAAAACAATGCGATTTTCTTCAATATTGGTTTTGCTCACGAAAATTGAGCAAAAGTTTAGAAAAACTATAATACCGCAGTCGTAGTGAACCAGAGAATAAAGATAAAACATTATTTTTACATTACGGTGAGCAGGGGAAAAAATGCTAAAAATCCAAAACAAAAATTGATGATTTTGTTTGTGTCCCCCTTGAAATAGTATATTAAAATCTCATGAATAAGCTTTAGACTCCCAAAATGAATTATTTATACATTGTATCTCATCCCGTAAATAATAAGCCCTCATATGTTTGCATTACCAAAAAAAATAAAAATTTATAGGTCGTACAATGAGACAATACAAATCTGCTGTGAAGGGCGCCTCCATTCATTCTGTGCCCAGCCGTGCGCCCATACAGCAGGACACCACCACATATGGGGTAATGCTACACTCGGGAGGAATTGGGCATCAAATGTTGCAGTAGGTTTCATCATTTAATTTATTCTAAAACTGTCAGTTTTGGCCTAAATGAATGTATTTTCCAAAAACATTTTTAAGTTTCTAAATTGCAGGTCCATATTGTTTTAACCCATGTGAAACACTTAAAGTGTTAATAGACTTAATAGAAGTTGTTTTACACACGTTGAGGGGTGACATTTCTATAGTGGGGTAATTTATGGGGTTTTACTATTATTTAAGCCTCTCAAAGTCACTTGGAAGCTGAGCTGTCCTTTAAAATGTGAGTTTTGGCAATTTCCATGAAAATGAGAAAAATGGCACCTAAAGTTCTGCGCCTCATAACATCCTAGAAAAATGAGAGGATGCATAAAATATCATCCCAACATAGAGAAGACATTCCATAAATGTTAATTATCAAGCTTTTTGGGTAGTTTTACTTCCTGTCTGGAAAGCAGAACATTTCACACTTGGAAAATGAAGAATTTTTACAAACTTTTGCCAAATTTTCACTTTTTTTCAGAACGAAACGCAAAACGTATCACTTAAATTTTGTAACTAACATGTGACAATGTGTCACGAGAAAACAGTCTCAAAATCACCTGGATATGCTAAAGTGTTCCGAAGTTATAACCAATTATCGTGAGACAGGACAGATTTGAAAAATCGAGTCTGGTCATTGAGCTGAAAACTACTGTCAGTGATAAGGGGTTAACCTAGCCCAAATATGGTTTAGCAGGACCAAATTATCAATAAGCAATTACAAAGCATTTTGTAACATGCATGCAAAACCCTTGACTGCTTCAATATGCAGTAGAACCCAGGAGACTATAGATGAGCAGTGGTTATGGATGACAACATGAGGATAGAGACAATCTTAATTGTAGTTCATTGACAGCCAGGAATGCAGGTCAGAAGCAACAAAAGGAAGCCTATGATTGAGGTGGGTTAACGCCTACCTCTTCCACTGTACAAGAAAAATGTAACTGAAAAACACCCTATTATCCACAGAAAATTCTAGATACAAAGGACCAGAAAATATGTTATACCGAGAGGCAGCAAGTAACTGAGGGTGGAGGATTGAGCCAGAGAAAACTGCCCCAAGGGCAGTTATTTAGGGCATTAAGAGTAAAATATATGCCAATATAAGCAAACCCTTGAAGCAAGCTTTGCATTTGAAATACATGCACTGGTACTATTTTTCATAGTATGCGTTAAATCTTAAGCATTGCACTGGCAGTAGTTCTTTGTTTATACCAGATTCATGAAGTGGTGGATATAGTCGTGTTACATAATGCATAGAGAGCAAAAACGACCGGCACCACCCTGACCAAGTTAAAAGCACAAGTCCAGCGGAGAGAGCTGCACATATGAGCTGACACTCACTGGTTCCAATGTGGGGTGCACATCCAGAGCTTAGTAGGCAATATGTAATAACCAGAAGTGGAAGAGATGAGACGGCACTCGCCAACATATGAAGCAGGGAACACGTTATTGCAGAGAAGAATCCAGGATGGGGGGGATGCACGCCAAAGAAAGGCAACAGACCGTTTCATGCTAAAAACGCTTTCTCAAGCCTCGGACCCTGTATATGCAGAAAAACATTGGTTGCGTGTCATGGCAGGTTTCATTTACATTCAAATACAGTAAACCCCCAAAGGTGGTCCAAAAAGCCCATATCCGGACAACATTATAGTATAAAATATAACTTTAAAAGAAGACTTGTAAGACCTGTTCCAAATCGCCCTAACAGGATAATATCATCTAATAGTATTGCATAGGAATCTTTGCAGATAACACAGGCTGTTTGTGTATTTCAGAGAGTTATTTCTGACTTATTCACTCAGATAAGTACAACCTATCGGAGGCTGACATCTTCTCAGACTCCCCTATACTTAATAACTTTCCAAATTCTATGTGGCCAATTCTGCTAGGTCCCAGAAATACCTTTCTATATCTCCTTCATCTACCCCAGGTAGTCATGTGCAACTTTTTAGCAGTGAAAAGTCCCAAAAACCCTCAATGCCACTTTTTTATGCCAAAATGCGGACAAAACCAATGACAAATAACCCCAATTGTGTTGTATTTAACATCAGTATCAGCATATAAGAGCCAGAAGGACATCTGTTTCCCTTATGTAGCAGCTAAGTAGGGCAAGTGCAGCTCAGCTTTAATTTTAGTGATTAACACGAACACAAATACAGCAATTCATTGGTGGGGTTTGGATAATTGATTATTAATGTCACGAGAATAAAACATCCCTTTAATCTTAAAAATACAATTAGGAAAGGTTTATAGAAACATTATTATAACTAAATATTTATCTTTTTGCATTAAAATATATCAAACATTTACTTTCAGACACTTGCAAAAGCATTTTGTAAAGATTTCTGTTTAAAACACAGGTCATCTTTTGAATATAAGTAATTGTCATAAGCGCAATCTAATATGAATCCAATTACAGTAAGGAGATGAGATTGCTTTGCAGTGCCCTAGGACAGATTTTAATTTTGAGGGGTTGGCTGTTTTTATCAAATTTGAAAACAGCATTATTTAATTATAGAAATTTTTTAGACTGCGGAAGTGCAGCTTAAATTGATATATAAACTTGTAAGTGTATCCAACTTTAAAAAAAAACAAATCTAATAGGATGATTAAATCTAATTTCACCTTTTAATTTCAGAGATTGTGTTTTAAGTAGCTGGAGGTGAAATACAGGGATGAATTTCAAATAGTTTTAGCTAAGTATTCAAAGTCTTTTCCAAACTTCTTAGTCCAAAGTTTAACATTTTACAAACTTTGGAATTCATATTTATAAAAACATAATAGCTTATGCATAATTGATGCACTTCTAACACTTCTAATGGTTAACGTATTATAGTGAAATAATATGCAGCTGCTCAGACCAGTTAATAAAACTCTTTAGACTGCTGTTGATAAAATTAACACTGGCACTTTGTTTGTCACACCTTTAGTATGATCCCCACCTAAATGCTGGATACAGGAAAGTGTGGTTTAGTTATTGCATGTACCTGATGGTATAAATACAACTACAGCCAATCTTACACTAAAGAAATCGGTATAGGAACAAGCCTAACCTATTAGCCCTAAATGTGTAGGGTGCAATATAAGCAGTACTCATAGCCCGAAAATAGAATTCCTAAAGATAGTATATTGAAACCAGTTCCTGTGTGTCAACAAGAAGGACTGGTAATCGCTGACCTCGTTGCTCCGCAGAGATTTTCTTAATTGAATGGCTCGTGTCAGAATATAATTTGAGTCTAGTAATCATGGTGTATTGGATCGTTCAGCAGTAGAAGAAATGGAAAGGTATGTCGCTATACGGTAAGCATGGCAGCTCTGGCCGGGGTTTTTATAGTGGCTCCTTGGCTCGGTTGAGCAATTGTTAAAATCACAGTCAACTCGACGACTCTGGGAAAAGCAAAGCAGAGGGCCAGCTCTCACCTCTGTCTTGTTGAAGCAGAACATGGAGCTCTGCTGATTTCCATCATCTCACAGGCAGGGCCTCCCTGACAAAGAGCTGCATCGGTATTTGCCGACACAGCTCAGCACCAGATTGCCATGGGTGCTGCTGAAGAAAGTGATACCTGACACACACTTCCCCTGATTCACGGAGGGGGAGGTGCTCATTAAGACAGAAGTCACAAGCTGGGTACAGTGTTAAAGTACAAAAGTCAATAATCTGTGTAGTTATTTATTGCTTTTCCTTAAAAGGTAGAAAAGTGTGGGCAGGGAGTAATTTGACTTTCCATCCAGCCTCTGAACACTGAGTAGCAGTATTAGACATGACTAGTAGGGAGACCAAAACATGAGCAGCTGAGCTGAGGATGTTCGACACTGCAAGCACAAGCAGGTATTATTTCACCAACACTGAAATCCCATATTTCATATCAAATCCTTTTATATAAGCAACTTGCTGTAGTATTGCTTTGTTCCATGTTTATAGAATAAAAAGAATCTCATACTGCATATACGACTATCCAAGACATTGGTCAAGGAATCAGGTGCTCCACACTACAACACACTTTGGGGCTGCTCACTATGGTAATAGCATCCTCAATAACTTTTTCAGTGGCTCCAACTCCTTCTTTAGGTTGTAAAGAAATGAGGGAGGCTAGGTTTGCTCTCAGTAGTTATTTCTGTCCTACTTCATAGCACTTTACTGATAGTATTAATTCTAATGAAGTCCATCAGGTACCCTGAAGGGAAGCCTATCTTTGTGTCAGTTATATAAAGTTGACATTTCATGCTCCACTAGCCCTTATGTAGGAAAATACGTGGCTTTAAGATATAGTTACAAAACTTGATGAATCAATCATGCAAATTTGCTCTTTGCATACAAGTGATGTCAGCACAACCACAGCCTATTTAAATGCAGCTGGCAACTTTGCCAGTGGCACTAAAAGAGATAAAGTCTGGAGGTGTGAGCAAAGCCCAGTCCACTCAAATATACTTAAAAATAAACCTTCAGATTTAAATATATATGCTGGAGATCAAAATTAGAGAACAACACACCATTTCCTATATATCAAGGTCATTGTGGCATATTTACTTACCAGTCCCTGCCCAAGCCCCAACGAGAATACACAGCTGTAGCGATTCACTACGAGCAATATCCTGCATCTGTTGCTTCCCTGATCAGGTCCGCCGGAGTTCACCTTCTTCTTCCTGTAGCAAGTAAGTGCTTGGCTTGCAACACAATTTAAATGTTAAATCCTGTGGTTTGTCCGACGAAAGCATGAAAGCCGGCGCGATTGCAACACAATACGATCTTGTGCGACACAATCCCCTTTTAAATCCCTGTCCCACCGGCGCGATCCCGAAAAATAGGAAAACCCGACGGAAATGCGGCCACGGGACCCTTAGTAAATAAGCCCCATTGTGTCCTACTATGTGAATATATCCTAACATACGTAAAGTAGCAATATTTTAAGAGTATTTTATTAATTGCATATATTGTAAAGCAAATAATAAACATGTCAATGAGATACAGTAATTGTAAAAGAACACTGATCAAGATCACTCATATTGGGTCAATCTGGCACCTGGTGGAGATTCCTTAATTATCTAAATAAAACCCTATTTATGTAGCAGTCCAACTAACCAATTTTCAATAACTTTTCAAATATGGTGTGTTATTCCAAAGTAACTGAAACCTATGGCAGCAGTAAGAGAAGTTGGTCATTGCAGTCTTTGATTTTCTAGAATATTGCTTCTTTCTTGCTTTTCTCTTGCCCTGAAGGGAAAGGATAAAGAATATTGCTTCTTTACAACATCACAAACTCATTCAAGTCCGTCAAAAAGACTGGTCACCTATGAAAGACAAATGCATGAGAGGACAGGGTTTTTGTTTCAACACTGCAGCTGGAATTGCTCGCCAGTTCAGCACTGAACAGGATAAGGATCTGTCTTAATCTGTCCTGTTGTGTCTTGACGTTTAAGAACATTTGAACTTAAAGCCCACTCTGAAGTGACCAAACCTTTCATTAGCAGAAAAAATCAAAAGGTTAGACTCTTTTGTGCTGTAGAACATGTTGTGTTGATAGAGAAGATTTGGTCCACAGTTCAGTTTGGTCATAAAAAGTAGTTTATTTTATTTGGATCTGATTGGAAACTTTATGTTTGTTGACAAACTGGGGAAATATTGAATCCAAATTGTGTAAAGAAGTCAGTGAAAGATGGTGGAGAAAGAGTCTTGGTTTAGAGAATGTTTCTGAAGCAGGAGTTTGACAGAAAAAATTGAAACAATGAATTGGCCATCCCAGATTGATGTGATGGTGTGAGAGAGCAGTGTGAGAGACTAGTGATGTCCTGTGGCAGGAGATTTGATGAAGTCTTTAATAAAACGCCTGTGCACTTCCTGCTGATTGGTGACTGTTGTTGAAAATGTAATTATAATCTTATTCTGTGCTATAGTCATTGCTGTATTGTTTAATTTTGATTACCTTATTTTTCGCAAAATGAAGGTTTTATGTTGGTATACTTTGGTTGTTTTGTAATACTCTGTTCTAGTGACATGATATACCCCTTACAAATAAATGCATCAAATATTGATCAATAGAGATTACATTATTTCTTAAAAAATCAAGTGATCATACATTGTTATCATATTTGTATCTCCGGAGTCTAAGTGGCCCACGGTCTTGCTGCAGTGGGGTGCCACCAGGTCGTTCCATGGGTGCGACCAGGCCCGCGGTGGCAGCCAAGGTAGGGAAGCAGGAAACAGGAACCACAGGATGGCACAGGAACCACAGGGATGGATCACCGGAGTAGGAACCACACGGATGGACCACCAGAGCTGGACAAAGGAACAAACCTCAGGATGGCAGGACCTCGGCTGGAAGGCAGGGCCTCGGTTGGACCTCAGGATGGCAGGACCTGAGCTGGACCTCGGGATGGCAGGACCACCCCAGGAACACAGGACTGCCACAGGAACACAGGACTGCCACAAGACCGCCACAGGAACACAGGACCCCCACAGGAACACTGTAGTGCAGATATATGGAGGATACCTGGGAACGCTGAAACACAAAGGAACACTAGGAAACACAGGAGGGCTTTCACTTCAGGGAAATGACTTGAAGATCCGACGGTGAGTGAAGTGCCGGATTATAAGGGTGAGCCGGATTAGCCAGAGCCAATTAGGAGGACGCTGGCCCTTTAAGTCAGGACGAGCCGGCGCACGCGCGCACTAGCAGCAGGAGCGCGCGGCCTAGTCAGAGGAGGCGTGCGGCCTGGACAGGACCACAGCCTAGAGCCTGGAGAGTCAAATACAAGTCGTGGAAGAAACGCCACATAACAGAGCATGGGTGTACCGGCCATCCGCGAAATAGATCGCGGGGGCACCTGTGACAATTTCATGAATATGAATAGGAATTGTATTTGCATTGTTTTTCAGTGATAGACATAACAGCACCAGCATTATGTCACCTTATTCAACTAATCTGTACACCGTCAAACACAGATATTTTGGAAAGCTTTGCCGCAATAAAATATATATGTAAATTTATGTAAATCCTTTTGGCTGTTAAAAAAATACAAACTGTTTATAAAAAAAAAAAAAACACTAAACATCATACAGTAGATGGTAGAAACATTTTATCCAAGTAACAATGAAAAGTTATATAAAAAGAATGTTGAAAGACCTAAAGTATTACTCACAGAAGCTCATATGCAAAGTTAATTCACTTTATTCCATACAGAAGTTAACTATTATAACAATAATGTCAAAAGGTGAATCAGAAGATTTAATCATTTGTTCTCATCTTTTTGCACCATTATTTAGTTGGACTTAAAATATCTAACCTATGAACTTGGCTTTAAATAACTGTCTTATCACCTTGCAAGGTGAAGAAATTACTCACATTCCGCACCTGCCAGCAACAGTATGCAATGAAAAGTCTTTCTTACAGTGCTTCATACTTTATCTTTTCAGTTGTGTAAGTTGTAGGACAAGAATTATTCTTGTAACATTTAATTAGAAACTTTTATAGTTTTAATGTCCTGTACTTAAGAATAACAAATTAATTATTAATACAAAAAATGCAATTCATTTATGATATAAATAAAAATAGAAAATAGTGATAAATTATATTGGAATAAAAGTATTACAGGTTTTTAAGTCAAAAAATTTCAAAGGTTTTCAAGATTTTAATATTTATAAATATCAAGATTAGAACTTTATGTGGCTTAATTCAACATTATAAACATCTGTTGTCTTTCCCATTACAAGAATTGTGGACAATACTCTTATGTCTTATGATAGGGGCCAACCTGTTTGTTGAAGACCTCACTTTATCTTTACAGGAAACTATGCATTTTTGGGAGAGTTCAAGCTCTTTATTAGAAGTCTTTTTAAATTTTTAAATGCATCTCATATATAGTATTTAATTTTATTGATCTGCCATATACATACATTTCTCCATTTAAAGATGTTAAAGATGAAAAAATGTACCTGTGTGAAGTTTCCCATAAATGTAGCCATGTTGCCTTAAAGAGTAACTGTAAATTTTTTTTTGCACAAATCAGTATCTCTTGGGATGTAAAACAACTTTGCCTATTATCTTTGCTGCCTATATGAAGCAGTGTCTCTGCTATGCCCCTCAGATAACCTCAGAGCTGCAATGGCTGCTTTCTCGCCATGTGCTGATAAGCCCTATGAATCTGTAGCTTGTTTACATTTTGTTTCTCAGATAGTTTTGAGGAAGGGGAGGAGCTGATGCTTCCTGCTCACAGAAGAGGAGGTCATGTGACAGTGAATGTTGCAGAGCTGGATGTGCGAATGCAAATGTCTCCTGCACAGAATAGTGAGGTACAACATCTCCCCGTCCACTATCAGTCCCTCCATCCCAGTCTGTGATTCTACAGAACTTTATCTTTCTATGCCCTCATGCTGCTCTCCTTCCCCATCTTGTCATCGGCTGTATCAGCTCTGTGCAGATAAGCTATTAACATTAAGTGCTCACACAGCACTGGCTATAGACTTTATGTAACATGTTCCCTGCTCCTCCATGTGATGGGAGCTGCCAGGCAGCTGCCAGGCCGTCACCATATACATATTGTATGTGCACTGTGCAGTGTTTAGTAGATTTACATGTGGGAAACTAAATGGATTTAATGCTAAATTACTTTGAGAGAGAACCCAAGGCATCATGGGGTCTTTGGGCTAGCTAACTGGCCTCAGCCTGAGGGCATAGACTGACAGATATTAGTCTCCACCCACTTCACCTCTAGTGAGAAAGATTTTTATCAAACACTTTCAGAACAGAAAATTCCATAACTTTGGTAAGAAAAGGACGAGCAGAACAAAGTAGGCATTATTCTGTTTGTTTTCAAAGGGGAAATCGCATATAATAATTTGGTAAAATCACTATAGCTTTACAGTTGTTTTCCATAGATACGACCACCTCTGCAGGTGCAAAAAGAAGCATATTGTTTTTGCATACAAATGGCCGTCTCACAGACGTCCTGTGATAACGCTGAATCCAGGTGGACAGTCATGTGATGTCCCACAGGTGCATGATTCATTATCATCATATTAGCAAATAGAGATACAGAAAATATATTGGAAAATTGTATAATTTTTCATAACACAAGCAATATCAATTATTTACTGGAATGTGCATAAAGTGAACAATCCCTTTAATAAATATATATTTTGAATTATTTTATACCAGTGTCAGTGTTAACAATGCATTTTACATTGTATGTTTTCATACAAAAATCTTGGTTTAGAAAAAACACATTTCATATGTCACATGTTATATGCTTATTACTTTCAAGAATTTGGAAAACATTGATTTATAGAATTAATTAATAGCATAAAATACTTATGGATTACGAGAAATGGAAAAAAAATGTTGCAGAGAAAAAGACGTAAAGCAATTGTAAATTGTTCAGTGAGCCTACACAGCTTTTGATAGACCCTATCAATATCTCAAAGGAACAAACGAGAAAATAAATGTCCTAAACACAATGTGATGTAAGAAGCAGATCTAGCAAGTTGTTTATGGAGCTGTAAAATCACAGAAAAGTTTGGAAGTCATATAGCCTATATCATAATGAAAATAAATGGTTTCGAGACACAGAACCAAAAGACTCGAAAATCAATCTATTTAGTTTGCCTGACTCATCAAAACGAGAAATGTGTAGCCCAAAAATTTGCCAATTTTCCTGAAAGAGAACGCTCTCTAAAATAAAAATAAAGTAGCATTTAAACTTTATTTCTATAAAATAAATGAAATGTAGAAATTATGCAAAATACCCTTTTTCAAACAGCCTCTTCTTGTTTTATGTCTTTCTTTATTATGTTTTATAGTGAAAATTGGAGAAAATATATTAAATTGTACTTTTCATATTTCCTTAAAGTCTTACCTTCTTCATCAATTTTATCTTGGGATGTAAGACAATGGCGACAGAAGAAACCTGTCCCTACTGTTCGGGCACAGTAAACTCACACTCTGTGCTATCTCCTATGACCTCAGCTTGTCAAGATTAAAATGAGGTAAAGGTTAAATTTCATATGTTTA
Source organism: Engystomops pustulosus (assembly GCF_040894005.1). Taxonomy (NCBI): domain Eukaryota; kingdom Metazoa; phylum Chordata; class Amphibia; order Anura; family Leptodactylidae; genus Engystomops; species Engystomops pustulosus. The sequence goes on from NC_092411.1 coordinate 257,574,526, forward strand.
TCTTAAAGGGATATTTACTTACCTGTATTTATGACAACATCCAAAGGCATAATTATCTATTTTTGAAATTCTCATAAGACTTTGAAGACTCTCACATGTGAACTATAAATTGGGTTGTGTTCTCAAAATATATAGGGCACCCAGATATTGGATCCACATTAATCATTAATAAATAGTATTTTCAATGGATATAACACTAAATTCTTAAAATTCTTAGCAATACTCCTTCAATGTGGGAAGTACTGGACTACATTGCACCACATTTATTTACTGAAAGACACTTAAAGGAAACCTACCACTTGAAGTGGCAGGTTTCAGATGGAAATACCGGGCACCAGCTCAGGGTGAGCTGGTGCCGGAGCTTATTTTTGTTAGTGTTTTAAACCGCGGTATCGCAGTTTAAAACACTTTTTAAACTTTATAGCCGGCGCAGGGAGGTACGCGCTCTCCTTCACTTCCTATGTAGCCGCGCGCACGGTCGCGCGCATGGTAAGCGCCGAGCGAGTACCTCCCTGTGCCGGCTATAAAGTTTAAAAAGTGTTTTAAACCGCGATACCGCGGTTTAAAACACTAACAAAAATAAGCTCCGGCACCAGCTCACCCTGAGCTGGTGCCCGGTATTTCCATCTGAAACCTGCCACTACAAGTGGTAGGTTTCCTTTAAGAAAGTACATGTGATTCATCTTATACTGTTCATCAGCCACAAAATGAAAAATGTCAATGGGGGACATGTATGAAATTTTTGGCTTTTTCTTTATTTTTGATGACTTTTGACTTTTTCATGGTGCTTGTGTTAATTAGCGATTTATTTCTCCTTTCAAAGTTCTCCATTGTCTATTTTTCTATAGCATACCCTAAGTTATCACCTGAATCCAGATGTGAAAGGTGTGACTTTAAAAAAAAAAATGTTGTAGAAATCTAAGGCTGCCACTGACCAGGCAAGAAAATTAGCTTGGAGCTGATTGCGACATTTGAAGACTTTTTGTGATTTTTGTTTTAAAGAGTCACAAGTTCACTAAAGACCAAACACCACATGTATCAATAATGAAAAAACACTAAGATGCATCTGATCAGCAGAAAAGCCAAGAAAAGTCCCAAAAAACAGACTTATGATATATATGCGCCCCAATACAGACATGATGCCAAAATAATGTGTAACTGTATATTTTACAGAGATAATGAGCTAAGAACAATACTACACAACTCTATTAGTGCTTATATGGGTAAATATCAGTGGCTGCTGCATCTGGGAGGACTTCACCGTAGAGTTCCCTGTGGAGTAGATAATGGAAAAAATCTTTGTTTCCTCCTTCATCAAAGAGCTGAACACGTCAAACCTGGGTTTCTTAAAATATCTTCTTCTTTATTAAAATGAATGCAGTTAAAAATCATTTCAATCCTGTACTGGGCCCTCTATCAGTAAAATAACAACTTTACTATGCTATGTTATACTATGTTACTGATAAAGAGCCCAGCATTTTAATAGCATTTATTTTAATTAATAAAAGGTGATTTTATAGGGGTTGTCCGAGACTGTATAAAAAAACAATAGTGGCAGTGAGGGGGCTGCTTAAAAAAAGAAACATTTACTTACCTCCTGGTGCCCTCCTGGTGTCCCATGACGCCATCGCTCTGGTCCAAGCACCATGTAAACAAACAAGAGCATGGAAGCTGCTCTGCATTCAGCTTCTGGCCAGCCAAGGTGGCCCCTAATCCCAGTGTTGTATATGCAGAAAGGGTGGGCATGGACGGCCACCTCAACCATCTGGAAACTAAATGCAGAGCGGCTTCCGTGCCCCTATTTGTTTACATTGAGCACGTGTGACCGCGGTATACTAGGCTCCCATGCGCCAAATCGGAACACAACACAACACCCCCCCCACCCCCCCGTGGAGCTTACCGTAGGGGTCCGATCCTCCGCTGTCATCCCAGAGGTCTGCCAGTGCCCCGGGGATATGCGGCCCTGCCAGGACCCGGCTGTGACACACTGAGCATGCGCAGCATCTGTATTGCTGTATTGCACTGTATTACACTGTATTAGGTGAATAAGAGCTTGAACAGCAGAAGATCTGTTAAAGTAAAAAAAAAAAAAGTTAAAAACACTTGTATAAACATTTATTAATAAAAATAATTCATTAAATAAAGTTAAAGTCCCCTAAACACAAACATTCCCTATACATAATAACGTAAAAAAACACAAAATCACCAGAAAAAAAAACACATATTTGCTATTGCAGCGTCCGTAACAATCTGTACAATAACTCAGTAACATTATTGGACCCGCTTGTAAAAACGAAACCCGAAAAACTCTCCAAAAATGATCAAAAAAAGTTATTTATGCCAAAATGGTATCACTGAAAGGAACAACTCAACATGCAAAACTTAAGCCCTTAACCAGATCTGTCAACCAAAAAATATTAGCATTATATCTCCTTAAAGATGGCAATACAAAAATAAATGAGATTTTCTCTGTATTAGTTTTTATTCAGTAAAATTGTAAAAAATATATAAAAAAACTATATAAATGAGGTATCACCATAACCATAGTGATCCATAGAATAAAGATATTATGTTATTTATATGGTACGGTGAATGACCCCCAAAAAATACAAGAAGAAAGGAAACCAAAATTTACAATTTTTTTCCCTACATACATTTAAGAGTTAATACAATCTCATCGATGAGCTAATGACCCTCTTAAATTAAGTATTTTCAAAAAATAAGCCCTTATTTGTCCAAATTTCCCAAAAAATAAAGATTGTATAGCCAATAAAAAGGGACAAGGCAAAATTTTCTCTGAATGGCAAAGCTTCCCTTCAATGCCCTGGCATGTGCCCATACAGCAGTTTACTAACACATATGGGGTATTGTTACACTCAGGAGAAATTGGGTATCAAACTTTGTGGACAGTTTTGGTATTTTATCCACTGAGAATTTGTCCATTTTTGGAAAAACACATTCATTTAGCCAAAAAAATGTAAATTTCAAAATTGCATCCGATCTTGTTTTATCCCCTGTAAAATAATTAAGGGGTTAACAACCTTCATGAAAGATGTTTTACATACATTTTAAGGGGTGTAGTTTTTATAATGGGGTAATTTATGGGGTTTTACTTTTATTTAAGCCTCTTAAAGTGACTTGAAATCTAAGTAGGTCCTGCAAAAGCGTGATTTCGTGTAGTTATGAAAATTTGAGAAATCGTACCTAAAAGTCAAAGCCCCATAACATCTTACAAAAATGAGATAATGCATAAAAAACCATGGATAAATAAAGCAGACATTCGGTTAATGTTAGTTATCAAGTGTTTTTGCTGTTATGACTACGTATGGAAAAAGTAGGAAATTTTCAAATTAAAAAATCGAGACTTTTTCCAAATTTTCACCAAATATCTCTTTTTTTTTTATAAATAAACGCAACACATACCACCAAAAGTTTTAAACTAACATGAAGTACAAAGTTTCACGAGAAAACAATTTCAAAATCACTTTGATATGTTAAAGCGTTCCGAAGTTATAACCACTTATAGTCACACAGGGCAGATTTGAAAAAAATGGACCGTGTCAGGAAGGTGAAAGTGGCTTCGGCGTTAAGGGGTTAAAAAAGATATTGGAACCTATCCTGAAATATGAAAATTCTGATGACAGATTCCCTTTCATGTCCCTTTGAAGTGTTCTACATGAATAATGCAGTAGCATATTATCAGTCTTTGTCTCATTCGCTTATTTGGGATGTGGGGTTGTGGGCCCTCCCTGAAGTTCCATAGAAGTGAATGGACAAACCCTTCAAGTGTTCCTTTTATTAGCACTTTTCTGGTGTCACTGTTTATTTTCATTTGGTGGATTTGTTGCAACGGTCCTATTCCTCTGTCAATGAAAATGTCAACAGCTATGCTACAGAGACAACCTAATTTAGATGTGCAGTGTTCATGTTGACAATAGGAGTGTGGGAACCATGGACAAGACAGACCCTGGTTTTTGACTAGCCTGTAAGTCATGTTAGTACCATGTCATCCACTACCACCGCTCATGTTAGCTTTTTTCATGTTCACATCACCTTTTAATCAAATGCGCATACAAAATATACTGTAAGCATACATCATTTGTAAAAGTGATGTCGTCTGCAAGTTCAGCCACAATCTTGGCACACTATGGCTAGATTATTACTTAGTATTAGCGTTACCCTGTCATACAACATTATTATGATCTATTGTTTCAAACGAGCACTTTACTTATTCAAGGATGGGGGAAGTAATGCTTTAATGAGCCTATAGTGACTATTTAAATGAAACTTTAGAAAAGAGCGCTTTATTTGGAACACAATAATGCGCAAATTATTCTAATTGAATAACGAAAGTAGAATTTGGTTGAATAAATCTTGCTAATTCTTATCACGGGTGCATTTTGCATGTTTTACAGCACACACACAACTTTAATTTATGAAATTTTAGGAAACTGCCTGTCCCTTTAGTGGATTTTAACATGACAAATAAAGCTGTAAACTAGAGAAAACTGCTTGAAATGACATTCACTACAGGATTATCGAATGCCCATTAGAATAGAACTAGAAAATAGTGATTACTTCATAACATTTTTTGAGCAGATGCACTCATGAAAATATACATCTAGACATGTATTAAAGCAAACAACATCTACTCCTCAGACTTGGATTCTTGGATTCGGGGATTTCAGTCCCTAGGGCCATGAAATTGATTAGGGAGTTTAGAATAGTATCAGCGTTTGAGATCAATCTACAGAAATCTATCATGACTCGACACGACTATAACTCCTAGTGGCCGGTGTCAATGGAACTGAAAGTTTCACGGACATTTGACTACTTGGGGTTAAAGATCAAACCAAAAATAGAAGATTATATTAAATTGACTGTGATTCCTTTGTTAGCAAAAATTTTATGAAAAAGTAATACCTGGTCAAGTCTCCCTTTAACTAGAGCAGAGAGAGTGGAATTAACTAAAAGTATAATCTTGCCTCAACTCTTCTATGTCATAAGTAATTGACCCTGTTGATTAGACAAAAAGTGGTTTGGGTTTATCCGGGCCGTAATAAATAAATTGATCTGGGGAAGGAAAAATGTGCATATTAAACAAGTAGTATAAATGAAGAATAAGGGAAGGGGGGTTAGCTCTTCCTTTTTTCATAATATTCTGGCAGCCAACGTTCAATATATCGCAGAAAATAAGAAGAATGAAATTTTCTTAGCATTGGCGGATCTGGTGAAGATCGGATACGATTCTTTGACCTATTGGAATCGGGCCAACTGAACAACTGGGAGTTGCGTAGATTTCCGATCATAAGATTTCTGAAAATCTTGGGTATTAAAGGAAGCTTTGAATTAACACCATTATGGGGGAATATGAATATACCGGGTTTGTTAAGATTGGACGATATCTGTTTTTGGGAAAGAAAGGGAATTAAGTATGTTGCACAGATTGGTAGGAAAGGGGTAGTGGCACCGTTTCAGTGGTGGGTAAATCGTGGTATGCTTATGGATAAGGATTTATTTAGATACATGCAGTTATCACTAGCACTGAGAAGGAAAAAATATATTGTGGTATTTACGATAGAAGAGAGATTTAATTGGAGATTTATACTGGATATGGTATGTGCACCAGAATATATCACACGTTAGTAAAAGAAGTGGGTGAGATTACTGAAGAACAATGGAAGGAAATATATAAAAATGTTTGTAAATGTTCTGTGAATTTAAGTCAAAGGTGCACACAATTAAATATTTTCTATAGAATTTATTTTTCCCTGCATTAATGTTTAAGATAGGGTTTAAAAATGCATTCACCGATGACATGCTTGGAGGAGATAAAATTGAAAATGGTAGAAAAGGGCACAAACTATAAGAAATACAATAATGGGATATTACAATTATATATGCACAAAAGGAAAAAGGTACTGTTTACACATGTCTAAATCATAAGTTTTAAAGAATCGCCTTCACTTTAATATCTTTCTTTTAGAATGAGCGGCATGTAAAACCTGAGGATAACTTTATTGGAATCTGTTATATATTTTGATATGGTATTTTTAGCAGTAATCCCTTATGCAAGTTTAATCAATTTCAAAATCTCTATTAGAGATTAACTCCTAAGCAACAGAAGTCAGTGGGCAAAGATACCAGCGGAAAAAGTTCAGCTGAATGAAAGGGAAGTAGCAGCAATATGGAATACAGAAAGTTTCAGAAAAGTTGCTGAACCCATCTGACCCTTTCTGATGTATTCTTTGTTGTAAAGCTTTTGTGGGATGTACAAGTTAAAAGATATTTCTGAATAATAAATTCCAATTCAATCAACACTAGTGTTTAGTGGACCTCAGGTTTGTACCAAACTTTGCCGCAATCCCTGACGTGATCCCTAAAAAGTCGGGAAACCCGACAGAAATGCAGCTGTGGGATCTTAGTAAATAAGCCCCTTTGTGTTTCATATATTATTTTCTAATGAAGTTAACCAAATAGGTTTTACCAGTAGGAGGTATTTTGAGGAACACAATCTTATCTTGTAACACCCATCTGGCTAACTATTCATCAGTGTCAATAAGCAATTGACACAATAAACAACAGAATAAATTCACAACATAGAAATATAAGAAAAGCCACTGCAGAATTGTTATTTTATGGGAAATGCTATTATATCTTATTATATCTTATAGCAGATATATATACTACAGGCAGTCCCTACAATAGTCCCAAATTGCAATAATCAGCTGTAAGGTGTCTGTAATGAAGCTTTATTGATAATCCTTGGTCCCATTACAGCAAAAAATGCTTAAACTCCAAATGTCACTGGGGCCAAAATTTTTTTTGTCTGGATCTACAATTATAAAATATACAGTTTCGACTTACATACAAATTCAACTTAAGAACAAACCTCCAGACCCTATCTTGTACGTAACCCGGGGACTGCCTGTATTTCCCTTCTCATAATGTTCAATTAATTATTGTAAATTATACATCATGTCATGTATCTATTCTGTACTGTATTTTATTTATGCTAGATTAATAATTTAATCTCTTTAAATTGTTATTATAATCCATAATTAACTCCTAAACATGGAAACCATATCAACTACACCGCAATGTCTACAATGGGAAATTCATGTTTTTATTGTTAGTACCTTTAAATATTGAAAGACTTTATTATAATTTCCAGACATTTCACACATGTTTTAACAATGCAAATTATAGTAAGGAGAGTTACTCTACTGATTACCATAACGTGGCATGGGACTTGTATATTATCATTTATTAATGTTACATTTGTCATAAAATGTATTCCTTTTTAAAACACTTTGTACCATAACAATAACTGCGGAGCTTCTATGCATCATATATTTTTTCTTCTTTCATATAGGTGATTTTCTGCTCAAAACAATATGGCAAATTATTATGTATTATCATTCAATTTATGTGAATGATTATAAGATTTTTATGCCTTTTGTTTTAATTGTAAAGTAATTTCATAAGTAGTGCTGAATATTGCAGGATCTGCTCACTGGGCACAACCAAATTCTCATCGGTATCAACTGTAATTGGTACTGGCACGGATCATGGGTTTTATCTCTTGCATACCATGGGCAAAGCAACCAGCACCATGTTATTTCAGCTTCCATTTTTTAAGGATCTTGCTGTAAGAAATCGATGTTCTGAAGAATGATATCAGAGTAATATTTGTTGCTGAGTGCCTCAATTTTATTACAGAAGTCCTTTTTATTAGGAAACAAGTTTCCTCTTAAATGGGTTCTCAAGCCCAGTGGGATCACTTTATGGTGATAATATTTTTCCAAATGCAAGAGATTAAGTGCAAATTTATCAATTTTCTAGATTCCATTTCAAACATTTACTTTATGTCAATCTTGGAAGGAACACTCAGAAATGAAACAACACCCAAAGGTCCACTCAGGATATGATTAACTTCATCCGGAGTAAAGAAGAAAACTTTAGGTGAATGATTTTCAAATTACATATAAATAAGTTCATTAATTTAATATAAAGTTTCACTTACATGCACAGCAAGTACATTTCATGGCACTTCCTGCTGCCCGAGGTTTCAGGTATCTGCCTGAAAAAGTCTTGTGATTTAGAATAAAGTGGGTTTTGGTTATGCTTCCAGGTGAAAGTAGTAGTGGTTTTGTTTAAAATTATTTATTAAAAAAAATGGAATTGCAACCTAAATCTACTTTTTTCTTCATTATTTATTTTCAGTTTTGTGTTTCCATTGTTTGCTCCCCATACATATTTTTTTGATGTACAGAGTTGTGTGGGCTTGTTTTCTGTTAAACAAATTGTACTGTCCAGTGACAGTATTAAATATTCATTGCCATGTACTGAAAAGTGGGAAAAAAATTATATTCATGAATACTATCATAAGGTCCTGGCAGGGTGATTGTTCATAGACAGAGAGAGATCACATGACCCTCCATCTATAGCCATGTTATGACCAGGACTATCAGGCTGATGAGGTAAAAGACATATACTTGTATTAGTAAATTATCCAATATCCTACCCCCCCCCCCCACACACACACACTTTCACACACTTTACAAATAACAATTGGTAATGTGGCCAACCTTTTTTAGGCTAAATTGTGGCCATCCACTTACTGTTAACTTTACGGCCTTTGAAATAAAGTACTGAAAACGTATATTGATAAACTAATTTTTGTAAACCTTAGGATGTGTTTATAAATAGATGTAGCATTCCTAAAGGATAAAAGCCATAGATACCCGAGTTTCAACTTTTCATAAACTTTTATACTATCCCAAACTGTTTTACAACTTGTGTAGGCGTAGCAAGTCAATTTAAATATTGTATTTTTTGGTTTTTGAATTTTCTAATTATTTTTCACCATTGCCATTGTCAAAACTAATTAAAAGTGCATTAATTAATTAGACTAAGAATTTTTTTTTCATTGGCACTCCACAGCTTAGCTAGTATTAAGCAATATTTCCTGTAAGTCATCGTGCTCGCAAGGCACAAAGCTCCTTTATCATGTAAAAAGTGTTACAGTCTTCCCCAGGAGTGCAGCCTAATTTATAGACCTTTCGATGTCATATGATCAATAAAGGAGGAGGAATTTCCTAACAACACATTAGATAACAATTCTCTGCACTGTTTTAAAGATTCAAAAGTTTAGCCTGCCAGAACTAGAAGAGATTAAGAGAGAACATTGCAAATAAAGAGAACAATTCTCAGTGATTCAGTAAAATGCAATGATAGGAAAACAAAATGAGTCCATGTAGGCACTTAATTAAAATAGTTTAATATAAAGCTCTCGCTTTTATGGCTTGGAACTTGGAACATGTGCCAAAAGATGTTACTGTATTTTTAAAGAGAAGACTTTCATTTGTAATACCATCCAATTTTAAAGTAAACCTCTAGTACACAATAAAATTTCACAATACATGACTAATGTATACATAAACCAATGCCCCGGCTCCATTCAAAACCAACTTCTTAATTTCTGTAAAATCAATTTCTGCTCTTATAATGTAAACACAGAGATTTATGAAGACAGGGATACTTTTCCAGTCTTGGTTCCCTTTTCATTGGAGAAACGTACAAGAAGACTCATTGGGGAACATTTATTTACCCATCCGGAGAAGTTCCATGAAAGTGCATTGTCCAACGATAAGGCACCCTGCCGCGATTCACTAAGGTCGTGCTCCCGATATCCTGCATGTGTCGCTTCCCCGCTCAGGTCCACTGGAGTTCACCTTCTTCTTCCTGGTGCATGTAAGTGCTTGGTTTTGCAACACAATTTGAAAGTTAAATCCTGTGCTCAGTCCGAATCCATTGGATTGTCCAATGGCACGCCCCCCAATTTGCATAATGTCACAGCTGCGCCACAATCCGATTGCGTGCGTCACAATACCCTGTTAAATACCTATATACCACTATGCATTACAAATATATGATTATTCCATTACCAATTTCACCAAGGCATTTATTTCAGTGTATTTCACACTAAATATAGGAGAAGGTTTGAGTCATGTGGCTCGAGGGCGGTCTGTTTGAGTCATGTGACTTGAGGGCGGTCTGTTTAAGCCATGTCAATTGAGGGCGGTCTGTTTAAGTCATGTCAATTGAGGGTGGTCTGTTTAAACATGTGAGCCCTTCCTGCTATAAATTCTGTCATACCTCCAGTGTTCATTAAAGTTATGAGTAAGGACTGCAACATCATGGTCCGAAACGCAGAACCTTTTATTTGTTTGTGTACACATTATCTTATGTTTTCTCCGGCATCCTTATGGACATTTTAATGGATCTTTAATAAAGAGAAGTTTTTTTTACTGCAACTCATCTCATGCTGGGGTCCGGACAAGGCTATTATTTCCAGACGAGCACAATTAATTGAACACCTGACAAGATCACCGCCAAGGGTGAGCACGCACTATTTTAGTTTTTTCCTTATTTCCACAATTACTTACCCAGTCCCTGCGCGATCCCTGATTAGGAATGTCCGACAAGGGTGATTCATGAAGATCGCGCATTGTCCCGCAAGTCCCGTGCATAGTCCAAATCTGTCGGATCGTCTGTCGGCCCGCCCCCCGATTTGTGTCAGTGAAAGCCGTCGTGATTGTCACACAATCTGATCACGTGCGACACAATCCCCGGCGTGGTCCCTGAAAAGTCGGGAAACCTGACAAAAATGCGGCTGCAGGACCCTTAGTAAATAAGCTCCATTATGCAACTTGCAAAAAAATAGTTGCTAAATGATAGAAAGAAACAGGGAAAACAACCTAATTATAGCCAGCAGGGGTAAAAAAGCACCTGAAAAAATCACTGGGCAGCAGTTCTTAACAGCAGCAGGAATGAAATGTTAAAGGGAACCTGTCATCAGGACTCTGTCATGTCCCAATAGAGTATAGTGTGCACGCTGCCAAAGTGTTTTTATAGTAAAACTGACTTTTTCCTATAAAAAGAAAAGTTAAAGGAAAGTTTACTTTTCTCTGCAGAGCAGTGTCCCATGGGAGTGGCCCGGGGAAACTGCTCCGTCATGCATCTGTTTCATATTTAAAACCACCTATATCCCTCCAATTTGAAACAGATGGATAACGGAGCGGGTTCCCATGGAAACCACTCCTCATTGGCCACTCCCATGGGACACAGGACACTGCTCTGCAGAGAGGGTAAAGTTTCATCTAACTTTTCTTTTTATCAAAAATAGACAGTTTTATTCTAAAAAAATGTTTGACATTGTACACACTTTAGTCTATGGCAATGGTGATGAACCTATGGCATAGGTGGCAGAAGGACTTGCTGTGCTCAGTGCTATCTTAAAGGGGTTGGCAGGAGGTTAAATAACTTGGCTGCTTTCTTCCAAAAACAGCGCAACACCTAACCATGCTTTTTGTTGGTATTGCAACTCTGCTGGATAGAGATGATTGGAGCAGAGTCCAACCATGGTCAAGTGTGGCACAGTTTTTGGAAGAAATTAATCAAGTTATTCAACCTCTGTTTAACTCCTTTAAAGCATCAGTGCTGTATGAGACTACTGGCAGGATTGGAAAGGATGGTCAGATCCACATTATCACTGTAGCTTCGGCTCCCGGCCTAACAATTCTTCCTGTTCAGGGGAACCTGAATTTTTCCTCTTTCTTTCTACTGTATTGGTGTTCTCAGGATACTGATAAGATGAAAACTATGACAGAGAAGGGAGCAATAAGTTTACTACTTAAATTGCCATGTTGGCACTTTGCAATAAATTAATGGGTTTTGGCTGTAGTTTGGGCACTCAGTTTATAAAAGGTTCACCATCACTGCTCTATGGGGACATGGGGGAGCCAGAAAAAGGGCTCCTGATGACAGGTTCACTTTAATGACCCATGTGATTAATCACATCAAGTAACAAGAATATCCTACACACAGCGATGTAGATTTTCGCAGTGTCAGACTTAGTACAGTATAGTGCCTGTAACAGGAGGTGGGTAGCCGCTGATTGACTAGTTGCACATCCTGATGTGTAATGTATTCTGGCTTTTCATTTCCATGTTCAGCCTCATGTTAGTTGCAATGTTAGGGAACTCTAAATTGCCACAAAATTCAAATTTGTCATTAACCAAAGTTTTCCTGAAATTTATATCAAATCCCACACATCAGAACCACTTCCCTAATTTCTAATTGTTATATCCAAATTAATTTCTTTGCTATTTTTCCTCCTTTACATTTTCACGGCCAAAAAAACTCAACTATACCGTGTGAGAAATATATAAAACTTACAAATATATAAAATTACAATTACATTTTAATTTTTTTTTGTTAACAAATTTATATGTAATTTTTTAAACCAAAAGACATTCACTATGATGCAGACACTAGTGGGCAACACTCACATCTTCTGAGTTTTATTCATCTATCCCAGTACAAACATGTTGCGATAGGTGGTGTTATTTTTTTGATCCAGCAAAGTTTTAAAGTGCTTGGGAAAAAAAAAATCACACATTCACTCTGACAATCACCTCAGCTGTGGCAATGTATAAAATTTTAATATCTTATTACAATATTCTCATCTCCAAAGAACTGTGTATATATCCAGTGGAGCTGAAAGAGTATTAAATATTTATAGAGAGACTAATGATTGACCTCTAAAACTGCTTAGTTTGGTTTCTTATCTATGCATTGTACATTTCCAATTTACTTAAAGAAAAGATGGAAAAAGTTCGGTAGCATTTGCATAGTTTTTGTTTACATGAATGGATTATCTACAGAAATTCCATCTATCTTGTTTGTCTGTCATCTGTGTTTAAAATGATAGAATTTTCACTCCCTTTTATTCGACAAGCCGCGCTACATGAAAAAGATAGTATCAAACAATAGCTTTATTTCATTGTGACTGCAAGCAAAAACTATAAACATTTTACCCTCGCTTTGCATAACAATGTTCCCTGCCAATTCGGCTTACAGAAATGCATAAAAGTTTAAACATACTATTATTACATTTTTACATATTTCAGCACATTCTGAACACTTTATTCAATGGATAGGAACTATTGAACCGAAGAAGAAAAGTTAGTGCTTCTCTCTGTGATGATGATAGATGTGAACATGTTTATAGAACTGTTTTTGCAATAGTTACACATAAATATTGAATTTTTCTGCCTCCTTAGTCAGCTCTTTGTATCAACATATTAAAGATACCCCCTAATATTAGTCCCTTGGTTTTACATGTTATGTTATAAGATGGCAAGCTACAGTACAGTCATTTATCATGGCCTCAGTGCTACGCCAGTGTCGTAGAAGCCCTCAAATAATTGCAAAAGCTAGCACTTGCAATTATTTTCCTTAATCCGCCACCTTTATGCCAGTGAGGCGTAAAGGGAGGGGACGTGGCCAGGCAAGCACTGGGCGTGGCTGGCGGTGTGAGGCCTGGCACGGGACGTTGCCGGTCGCATTTGTTTCTATTCCATGCAGGTCTTGGCACAGAAATAAATACTGCACAGGACCCTGCCGGATACAAGAGGCTGAAGCCTCTTGATGTATCGGGCTGAACTAGAGCAGCAGTAGGGCTATAAATAACCCCCAAAAGCTCTAAGGGTGAATCCACACGTTCAGTTTTTCAGATGCATCTTTCGGAGCCATAAGCAGGTGTGGATCATAATGGGTGAGAACTTATTATTGAAAGAAGCTGCCACTCCATTATTTTCACTCCACTCCTGATTTGGACATCAAACACTGCATCTGAAAAACTGAACATGTGGACGTACCCTTAGGTACTTCAATAGTTACTAGTTAGCATACTGAAGCCCCAGACATACCTCAGTAAATATTATTTGCTTGACCCACCTCCTGTTAACGGATCTCTTACCTATTCAGCTTTGTGTTAAAAACAAAAAAAACTAAAAAAAAAACAATATTCAGAACACCCCAAAGATATGTTAAGGCTGGTAATTCTGTGCATCTGAATAGGTAATTTTTTTGTAACCAGGTATTTTTTAATTGCTTTGATGTATCTCAAAAGAAAACTAATCTCTTTCATCCAAAATTGCTTGAAGGTGCTAGGAGATGGAATTGGGGCACATTTACTAAGGGTCGTGTGCCAGTTTTCTGTCGGACTTTGTACATTCTTTTAGGTGCAAACTTATTGCACGGGTATTTAAGAAGTGTCTGCACCACATCTGTGTTGCACAGGCCCCGTTTGTGGCGCGGCTGCACAATTCTTCTTGTGACACAAATTTCTGCACTTAATAAGGCGCTCCGATGCTCAGTTGGACCTTGCGACAATTTTAACATGAAAAGCCTGACAGAAATGGGTTGCAGGGGGCTCCAGATTCATGAAGAACGTGTGCCAGAAATCCTGAATCTGCTGCCCCCTGCACTATACACAGGCAAACTGCACATAGTACAGAGCCCCAGCCTAGTTACCTTTTCACACCACCTCAGTTTCTCTTCATTCCTGTTTATGTCATTATATGGTTGTAGTAGCTGACTAATGCCAGAATGGCCCTGACACAGGATTTAAGTACAGGCTGTCTGTCAGACCGAGCTGGATAGTAGTTTTTTAAGGGTAGTTGTAGAGATGTGATTCAGCACATGAAACAGAATGAAGGAAATTGTGGCTAGTAGTAAAAAAAATTTGCAATTTTTCATCAGTGCAATTCCTACTGGCCTAAAAAAAAGTTTGAAAGTTTCCCTTTAAGTAAAACAAATAATTAAAAGGTTTGTCCAAATATAAATACCTCTGCCCTACCCACAAGATGATTTTAACCTTTTCCTGAAGTACACATAGTGGGAAGTGACTTGATTCACACTGTAAAAGCACAGGTGGAGCCAGGGCCATTCAGAGCGAGTGTCAGCTTTATATTACTAACAAAGGTAGCACAGTTTATTTACTTCAACCAGTTTGTGACAGCGATATACTGTAGCATCCAAGTCGTACAAGGGAGGGAGATAGCCTATATCAATGCAGTGTTTGTCTTTACACGTATATTCTTGATGCTGTCAAAGTGTTTTATTTTTTACTTCCTGGGCTCCACTTAGGAAGTACAAACGGCGATAAATCCAATTCCAGGTATTAAACCCTTACATGGTGCAGTCAAGCATGACCGTGCCATATCAGAGGTTAACTTCTCCTCATGACTGGGCCACTGGTGCTACTTACTGGGGAATCTGACCATTCCTATGGTAACCCTGAACTCCAATGAAGGTCTCCATGGCAGCCTGATACCGGTGCCTGTTTCAGGGACGTACTATGAGGGGGTGCTGAGGTTGCGGTCGCACCAGGGCCAAAGTGGTTTCGGGGGCCCTTATGGTGTCATATTCCCATATGAGAAGACTATTACTATAAACCATACATTTGCACTGGGGCCCATCAGCTTCTAGTTACGGTACTGGCCTGTTTGATCCTTCTTCCAGCAAGACTACCCCTGTAACTGGCTGGGCATGCTTGAGCACTGTCTTCTGCAATATGTGAGTATATGCAGTATGTGATAAGATGATCTCTTGTTCAAGTACAACTGTGGAAGAAACTAAAAAAAGGAAAAAAATACGTTTTTAATTAAAAAAAATTAGCAAAATACCATCTTCTTTTAGATTAAAATCAAATAAAGCAGTAAAATTCCAAAATCTCCAACGATTCCCCATATATTTGCTATTGCCATTTCCGTTAGGATCTGCAAAATAAGCCAGACCTGTAGGTTGAATGGCAAAATCTTTTATAATCCTTTTTGCAAAACATAAGCCCACAGCAAGTTCTGTGAACTTAAAAAAAATAATAATAATAATGATTCATAGCGGGGAAGTTAGTAACCTGTGTTGGAAAAAGTGATGGATAACTTCATCAATATGGTATTCACATAGAATCACATGAATTCACATCAACTGTCAACAGTTATCCAAAAGTAAAGTCAAACAAGCAACTATGATAAATATCAAATGCCCGTTGAGCATTTATAATAATATCAAAAGATCATAAATTAAGAGTAGCCATTGCCTTATCCACTTTAGTTTTATTCCCAAGTTGTACTATTTTCTTGGACAAAGTAGAAAACGTAGAAGTAATTCAAATTGTCCTATGTGAGAACAGGAAGGAACAGTATGTGTAAATATTGTATGGAATCTTTGAATATAAGATAGACGTTTTTAATGAAATCTCAAAAAATGAAATATTGACATCCCTTTATAACCGATCCTGGCGACGCAAGAAGATGACAAAAGAGGTTTGATAAAAGGGATTTTAATGCTCAGTTGTAGATAAGAATATGTCATGGCCTAAATATTAACCCTTTTTATCCCCCGCTGAGCCACTGATCAGAGTGGGCTCCGATTGCGGGTGTTTAAGTCATTAAATGCTGCGTTCAACGCGACTGCGGCATTTAAACTGCCTTCTAGGGGTCTCTGCCCCACAATCAGCCCCCACGTGTCAACTTCAGGGTGGTGCCGATCATTCCTATGTCAGCCCTGAGTTCCGATCAGGACCCCAGGGCTGCCTGCCGGCAGTGCCTGTAAGATGGCATCTATGACGTCATCTTAAAGGCAAAGTGTCAGCCTATGCCAGTGCATTGGCAGACACTGCTAATACCCTGAAATACATCAGTATTGCAGAGTATTATTATGAACAAGCAATCAGATGATTGCATGTTCATTTCCTATGGTAGAACTAATAGAAAGGAAAAAAAATGTTATTCAATAACAAATTTAATGAATACATTAATAAAAATGCCCATAAGCCACAGAACTAGAGATGAGCGAACATACTCGTCCGAGCTTGATGCTCGATCGAGCATTAGCGTACTCGTAACTGCTCGTTGCTCGGACGAGTATTTCGCCCGCTCGAGAAAATGGCAGCTCCCGCCGTTTTGCTTTTTGGCGGCCAGAAACAGAGCCAATCACAAGCCAGGAGACTCTGCACTCCACCCAGCATGACGTGGTACCCTTACACGTAGATAGCAGTGGTTGGCTGGCCAGATCCGGTGACCCTGGGATAGACTAGCCGCTGCCCGCGCTACTCGGATCATTCTCTGTCTGGATGCCGCTAGGGAGAGAGCTGCTGCTGGTCAGGGAAAGCGTTAGGCTGTCCTATTAGCTTACTGTTAGGCAGGAGTGATTCTCCAACAAGAACCCAACAGCCCTTCTTAGGGCTACAATAACGTTATACATTTTTTTTTTTTATTATTTGCAGCTAGTACCATATTGTGAGGAATTTGCAGGGGGACTTGCTACCGTTGTGTTTAGCTCTTAGTGACACACATATCCACCTCAAACACCAAAGTGGGAAAATTTATTAGGGGTTTGAGTAGAATTAGGCACAGTCTGCCAGTTTCTTTTTAGTTTACGTTTATTGTTTTAATAACTCAGTGTCATCTCATCTTGCATAGTAGTGTGCTGTAATACTTGGCTAGAAAATAGCCATAGGAGAATACAAACGGCTTAATTACGCCTACAGTAGCGTTATATATATTTGATTTCTGGTTGATCTGCTGGTGGCTGTAGTTGTTGCAGTGCATCTACTAGTAAATTGTGAGCAATTTGGAGTCAGACTTGCGACCACTGTGTTTTAGTGACGCACATATCCATCGCAAAGACCGAAGTGGGAAAATTTATTAGGGCCCGGGGTTGTATTTCAATTAGGCACAGTCTGCCATTTCCTTTTTTATTTTACGTTTATTTTTTTCATAACTCAGCGTCATCTCATCTGGCATAGTAGTGTGCTGTAATACTTGGCTAGAAAATAGCCATAGGAGAATACAAACGGCTTAATTACGCCTACAGTAGCGTTATATATATTTGATTTCTGGTTGATCTGCTGGTGGCTGTAGTTGTTGCAGTGCATCTACTAGTAAATTGTGAGCAATTTGGAGTCAGACTTGCGACCACTGTGTTTTAGTGACGCACATATCCATCGCAAAGACCGAAGTGGGAAAATTTATTAGGGCCCGGGGTTGTATTTCAATTAGGCACAGTCTGCCATTTCCTTTTTTATTTTACGTTTATTTTTTTCATAACTCAGCGTCATCTCATCTGGCATAGTAGTGTGCTGTAATACTTGGCTAGAAAATAGCCATAGGAGAATACAAACGGCTTAATTACGCCTACAGTGGCGTTATATATATTTGATTTCTGGTTGATCTGCTGGTGGCTGTAGTTGTTGCAGTGCATCTACTAGTAAATTGTGAGCAATTTGGAGTCAGACTTGCGACCACTGTGTTTTAGTGACGCACATATCCATCGCAAAGACCGAAGTGGGAAAATTTATTAGGGCCCGGGGTTGTATTTCAATTAGGCACAGTCTGCCATTTCCTTTTTTATTTTACGTTTATTTTTTTCATAACTCAGCGTCATCTCATCTGGCATAGTAGTGTGCTGTAATACTTGGCTAGAAAATAGCCATAGGAGAATACAAACGGCTTAATTACGCCTACAGTAGCGTTATATATATTTGATTTCTGGTTGATCTGCTGGTGGCTGTAGTTGTTGCAGTGCATCTACTAGTAAATTGTGAGCAATTTGGAGTCAGACTTGCGACCACTGTGTTTTAGTGACGCACATATCCATCGCAAAGACCGAAGTGGGAAAATTTATTAGGGCCCGGGGTTGTATTTCAATTAGGCACAGTCTGCCATTTCCTTTTTTATTTTACGTTTAATTTTTTCATAACTCAGCGTCAGGTAAGTTCAAGACTGGATCTGGGGGACGCTGTGGATGTTGTATATCTGGACTTCTCAAAGGCATTTGACACCGTGCCACATAAAAGGTTGGTATATAAAATGAGACTGCTGGGAATAGGAGAAAATCTGTGTATCTGGGTAAGTAATTGGCTTAGTGATAGAAAACAGAGGGTCGTCATTAATGGCACATTCTCAGATTGGGTTGATGTTACCAGTGGAGTGCCACAGGGGTCAGTATTGGGGCCACTTCTTTTTAATATTTTTATTAATGACCTTGTAGTGGGTTTACACAGTCAAGTTTCAATATTTGCAGATGATACTAAGCTGTGTAAAGTAATAAATACTGAGGTCGATAGTTTAGCATTACAGAGGGATTTGTGGAAGCTTGAGGGATGGGCAGAGAAATGGTTGATGAGGTTTAATGTAGATAAATGTAAAGTTATGCACTTGGGCCATGGAAACAAAAAGTATAATTATGTTCTAAACGGTCAATTACTTAGTAAAACTGAAGCTGAAAAGGACTTGGGCGTATTGGTGGATGGTAAACTTAATTTTAGTGACCAGAGCCAGGCGGCTGCTGCTAAAGCAAATAAAATAATGGGATGTATCAAGAGAGGAATAGATTCTCATGATAAAGACATAGTTTTGCCCTTATACAAATCCCTGGTCAGACCACACATGGAATATTGTGTACAGTTTTGGGCACCAGTGTATAAAAAGGATATAATAGAGCTGGAACGGGTGCAGAGGAGAGCAACCAGGATTATTAGGGGAATGGGGGGATTAGAATACACTGACAGATTACAAAATTTGGGATTATTCAGTTTAGAAAAAAGACGACTGAGGGGAGACCTCATTACAATGTACAAATACCTGAACGGACAGTACAAGGATCTCTCCAAAGATCTTTTTATACCTAGGCCTGTGACCAGGACACGGGGGCATCCTCTACGCCTAGAGGAGAAGCGATTTTACCATCACCATAGACAAAGGTTCTTTACTGTAAGAGCAGTGAGACTATGGAACTCTCTGCCGCAGGAGGTTGTTATGGCAGACTCTATGTACATGTTTAAGAGAGGCCTGGATGACTTTCTGGAGAGAAAAAATATCACGGGTTATGGGGATAAAACATTTATTTAATTCTTGAAGGTTGGACTTGATGGACTTGCGTCTCCTTCCAGCCTTATATACTATGATACTATGATACTATGATCTCATCTGGCATAGTAGTGTGCTGTAATACTTGGCTAGAAAATAGCCATAGGAGAATACAAACGGCTTAATTACGCCTACAGTAGCGTTATATATATTTGATTTCTGGTTGATCTGCTGGTGGCTGTAGTTGTTGCCGTGCATCTACTAGTAAATTGTGAGCAATTTGGAGTCAGACTTGCGACCACTGTGTTTTAGTGACGCACATATCCATCGCAAAGACCGAAGTGGGAAAATTTATTAGGGCCCGGGGTTGTATTTCAATTAGGCACAGTCTGCCATTTCCTTTTTTATTTTACGTTTATTTTTTTCATAACTCAGCGTCATCTCATCTGGCATAGCAGTGTGCTTTCATACTTGGCTATAAAATAGCCATAGCAATAGGATAGCATCGTTTGGTTTTAAAAACTAAAAAACACAAAAAAAAAAAAGTTAAAAAAAAGTTAAAAAAAAAATTCAAGTTATAACTCTCATTTTCAAAATGTTTAACCCGAGGGCTAGGGGTAGAGGACGAGGGCGGGGACGTGGGCGTCCAACTACTGCAGGGGTCAGAGGCCGTGGTCCTGGGCGGGGTGAGACACCACCTGCTTATGAGGTAGCAGGGGAACGCCGCAGAGCTACACTCCCTAGGTTCATGTCTGAAGTTACTGGGAATCGTGGTAGAGCACTGTTGAGGCCAGAACAGTGCGAACAGGTGATGTCGTGGATTGCCGACAATGCTTCGAGCAATTTGTCCACCAGTCAGTCTTCCACGCAGTCCACCCATGTCACCGAAATCGGCACTCCTCCAGCTCCTGCACCTCAGCCTCCTCCCCCCCAGTCTGCCCCCTCCCAGCAAAATTTGCCATTTGAACCGGCATACTCTGAGGAACTGTTTTCTGGACCATTCCCACAGTCACAAACCACTTGTCCGGTTGCTGATGAGCAATTTTCCGATGCCCAGGTTTTCCACCAGTCGCAGTCTGTGGGTGATGATGACCTTGTTGACGTACTGGAAGAAGTGTGTAAAGAGGTGTCCGACGATGAGGAGACACGGTTGTCAGACAGTGGGGAAGTTGTTGTCAGGGCAGGAAGTCCGAGGGGGGAGCAGACTGAGGGATCGGAGGATGATGAGGTGACAGACCCAAGCTGGGTTGAGAGGCCGGGTGAACACAGTGCTTCTGAGACGGAGGAGAGTCCTCGACCAGAACAGGTTGGAAGAGGCAGTGGTGGGGCCAGACGGAGAGGCAGGGCCAGAGCTGATGCATCAGCGCCAAATGTGTCAACTAGTGAAGCTCCCGTGGCAAGGGCTCCTGCGGCGAGGGCTAGATTTTCAGAAATCTGGAGGTTCTTTAAGGAAACACCGGATGACCGACGGACTGTGGTGTGCCACATTTGCCAAACCAGGATCAGCAGGGGTTCCACCACTACTAGCTTAACTACCACCAGTATGCGCAGGCATATGAATGCTAAACACCCCACTCAGTGGCAACAAGCGCGTTCACCTCCGGCCGTGCACACCACTGCTCCTTCCCCTGTGTCAGCTGATAGTCAGCCCCCTGCCCAGGACCCTGCCACAAAAACCCCATCGTCGCCTCCACGATCCTCCACAGCATCCACCAGCGTTCAGCTCTCCATACCCCAGACGCTGGAGCGGAAACGCAAATATAGTGCAACCCACCCGCACGCCCAAGCCCTTAATGTGCACATCTCCAGATTGCTAAGCCTGGAGATGCTGCCCTATAGGCTAGTAGAGACCGAGGCCTTTCGCAGCCTCATGGCGGCGGCCGCCCCTCGGTATTCGGTCCCCAGCCGCCACTACTTTTCCCGATGTGCCGTCCCAGCCCTGCACCAGCACGTGTCAGACAACATAATCCGTGCCCTGACCAACGCCGTTTCTGACAAGATCCACCTGACCACGGACACGTGGACGAGTGCTGCCGGGCAGGGCCACTATATATCGCTGACGGCACATTGGGTTAACTTGGTGGAGGCTGGGACCGAGTCTGACCCTGCGGCTGGTCATATACTGCCGACGCCGAGGATTGCGGGGCCTACCTCGGTCCAGGTGTTTCAGGCCTACTATGCCTCCTCCTCCTCCCACCCCTCCTCCACCTCCTCCTCCGAACGACCATCCGTGGGCATGGCGCCATCAGTCGGTAGCTCTAGGCACAGCAGCAGTGCCGTCGCTAAGCGACAGCAGGCGGTGCTCAAACTGCTGAGCCTAGGCGATAAAAGGCACACCGCCCAAGAACTATTACAGGGCATCACGGCGCAGACTGATCTGTGGCTGGCACCACTGAACCTGAAGCCAGGCATGGTTGTGTGTGACAACGGCCGTAACCTGGTGGCGGCTCTGCAACTCGGCAGACTGACACATGTGCCATGCCTGGCCCATGTGTTAAATCTGATAGTTCAGCGTTTCCTCAAGACATACCCCAATCTGTCTGATTTGCTCACGAAGGTGCGCCGCATCTGTGCGCATTTCAGGAAGTCCAGCACAGATGCTGCCACTCTCAGGGCAGCGCAGCGCCGCCTCCAACTGCCCGCTCACCGACTGTTGTGCGACGTGCCCACGAGGTGGAATTCAACACTGACCATGTTATCCAGAGTTTACCAGCAGCGCCGAGCGATTGTAGACTGCCAGATGTCAACTTCCACCAGAACTGGTAGTCAGGTCAGTCAGCTTCCTCAAGTCTACAATGAGGAGTGGACGTGGATGTCTGATATCTGTCAGGTGCTGAGTAACTTTGAGGAGTCAACACAGATGGTCAGTGGCGATGCCGCCATCATCAGCCTCACCATCCCGCTGCTTGGCCTGTTGAAAAACTCTCTGGTCAGCATGAAGTCGGAAGCTTTGCGCTCCTCACAAGAGACGGGGGAAGAAGATTCCCTTGTTGATAGCCAAAGCACCCTTAGGTCTGTTTCTCAGCGCATATCGGAGGAGGTGGAGGAGGATGAGGAGGAAGAGGAGGAGAATGTTGGCGAGACACATAAGGGGACCATTGTTGAGTCCTTCACTGTTGAGCGTATATGGGCAGAAGAAGAGGAATTGGAGGAGTTGGAGGAGGAGGAAATGGACAGTCAGGCCAGTGAGGGGAGCGAATTCTTACGCGTTGGTACTCTGGCGCATATGGCAGATTTCATGCTAGGCTGCCTATCCCGTGACCCTCGCGTTCAAAGAATTTATTCCAGCACCGATTACTGGGTGTTCACTCTCCTGGACCCACGGTACAAGCAAAATCTTTCCACTCTCATCCCTGGAGAGGAAAGGAGTGTGAGAATGCATGAATACCAGCAGGCCCTGGTGCACAAGCTGAAACAGTATTTCCCTTCTGACAGCGCTAGCGGCAGAGTGCGTAGTTCTGCGGGACAAGTAGCGAGGGAGAGTAGGCGAGCAGGCAGCTTGTCCAGCACTGGCAAGGGTACGCTTTACAAGGCTTTTGCCAGCTTTATGTCACCCCAGCAAGACACTGTCACCTGTCCCCAGTCTCGGCAGAGTAGGGCTGATCTTTACAGAAAGATGGTGAGGGAGTACGTAGCTGACCATACCATCGTCCTAAATGATCACACAGCTCCCTACAACTACTGGGTTTCAAAGCTGGACATGTGGCACGAACTGGCGCTGTACGCCTTGGAGGTTCTTGCCTGCCCTGCCGCTAGCGTCTTATCCGAGCGGGTTTTCAGTGCAGCTGGTGGCATCATCACCGATAAGCGTACACGCCTGTCGACTGACAGCGCTGACAGGCTGACGCTTATCAAGATGAATAAAGCATGGATTTCTCCTAATTTCCAATCTCCAGCAGGTGAAGGAATCTCAACCTGAATAATTTATCCACTCCTCCTCCTCCTCCTCCTCATTTTCCTCCTTCTCCTGCTCTTTGTACAGTAAAGCAGAGGAAACTGGCTATTTTTTGACAGGGCCCACTGGCTCTACCTATAGTACTTTATGCATTTAATTTTTCTGGAGGGCCACCGACCCGGTCCTCTGTTTTAAACAATTTTTGGGAGTGCCACATACAGGCACTCAATCTATTCAATTTTTCTGGAGCTCCACCTACCTGCTCCTCTGGTTTGAAAAACTTTTTTGGACTGCCACATACAGGCACTCAATCTATTCCATTTTTCTGGAGGGCAAACCTACCTGCTCCTCTGGTTTAAAAACTTTTTTGGACTGCCACATACAGGCACTCAATCTATTCCATTTTTCTGGAGGGCCACCTACCTGCTCCTCTGGTTTAAAAACTTTTTTGGACTGCCACATACAGGCACTCAATCTATTCCATTTTTCTGGAGGGCCACCTACCTGCTCCTCTGGTTTAAAAACTTTTTTGGACTGCCACATACAGGCACTCAATCTATTCCATTTTTCTGGAGGGCCACCTACCTGCTCCTCTGGTTTAAAAACTTTTTTGGACTGCCACATACAGGCACTCAATCTATTCCATTTTTCTGGAGGGCCACCTACCTGCTCCTCTGGTTTAAAAACTTTTTTGGACTGCCACATACAGGCACTCAATCTATTCCATTTTTCTGGAGGGCCACCTACCTGCTCCTTTGGTTTAAAAACTTTTTTGGACTGCCACATACAGGCACTCAATCTATTCCATTTTTCTGGAGGGCCACCTACCTGCTCCTCTGGTTTAAAAACTTTTTTGGACTGCCACATACAGGCACTCAATCTATTCCATTTTTCTGGAGGGCTACCTACCTGCTCCTCTGGTTTGAAAATTTTTTTGGACTGCCACATACAGGCACTATCCAAATTGAATTGTCTCCATAGCAGCCTCCACACGTTGTCTCCATTGCTACCTCCAAAAGTCGTCCATATAGCTGCCTCCATACATCGTCCCTTTATCAAACGAGGTTTGTCAGGCCGAAATTTGGGTTGTTTTCATGGATTCCACATCAAAGTTGTTAACTTTGTCGCCACCCTGCTGTGTTATCCACAAAATACACTGGCAAACTTTTACCATTTACGGATATTATTTCAGCGCTTCTTGCGCATCTGTTTACATTCCCCTCACCCGCCATATCCCAAACTTATAAGAACGCTACTACACTTGATCTTATACAAAAGGTTCTTAGAAGTGCTGTTTGGGGAGTAGCCTAGAGACAGGGGCTTGGATTGGCGAAAGCTCGCCTGGCAGCGGAGCGCCAGCTCCATGCCAAGAACCAACTAACATAGTTTTAACTGCAGCACCTTTAATCTACTACTAGTTCACTGCCTCCATACATGCCCGCCTTATCAAACGTGCTGTGTCAGGCAGAATTTTGGGTTGTTTTCATGGCTTCCACAACAAACTTGTTACCTTTGTCGCCACCCTGCTGTGTAATCCACAAAATATACTGGCAAACTTTTACCATTTACGGATATTATTTCAGCGCTTCTTGCGCAGATGTTTACATTCCCCTCACCCGCCATATCCCAAACTTATAAGAACGCTACTACACTTAACTTGGTGCAGGCTGGGACCGAGTCTGACCCTGGGGCTGGTCATATACTGCCGACGCAGAGGATTGCGGGGCCTACCTCGGTCCAGGTCTCAAAGGCCTACTATACCTCCAAATCCTCCCACCCCTCCTCCACCTCCTCCTCCTCCGAATTACCATCCGTGGGCATGGCGCCATCAGTCGGTAGCTCTAGGCACAGCAGCAGTGCCGTCGCTAAGCGACAGCAGGCGGTGCTCAAACTGCTGAGCCTAGGTGATAAAAGGCACACCGCCCAAGAGCTATTGCAGGGCATTCCACATCAAACTTGTTAACTTTGTCGCCACCCTGCTGTGTAAGCCACAAAATATACTGGAAAACTTTTTTCATTTACCAATATTATTTCAGCGCTTCTTGCGCAAATGTTTACATTCCCCTCACCCGCCATATCCCAAACTTATAAGAACGCTACTACACTTGATCTTATACAAAAGGTTCTTAGAAGTGCTGTTTGGGGAGTAGCCTAGAGACAGGGGCTTGGATTGGCGAAAGCTCGCCTGGCAGCGGAGCGCCAGCTCCATGCCAAGATCCAACTAACATAGTTTTAACTGCAGCACCTTTAATCTACTACTAGTTCCCTGCCTCCATACATGGTCCCCTTATCAAACGAGCTATGTCAGGCAGAATTTTGGGTTGTTTTCATGGCTTCCACATCAAACTTGTTAACTTTGTCGCCACCCTGCTGTGTAATCCACAAAATATACTGGCAAACTTTTATCATGTACCGATATTATTTGAGCGCTTCTTGCTCACCTCCTTTGGTTCCTCTCTGCCACCCATTGGTTTGAAGCCTGAGTCCATTTAGGGTATGTTGCCATGACACACTCTAGCCTGCCGCTGCTGCCGCTGCCTCTGCATGCCGTCCCCTATAGTGTCAGGGTCAATTATTGGATGTTTTACATGCTATCTAGCTTCATTCTGTCACTCTGTCATGGCCATGCTGTTGCCCATAATTTTGGCATAATGGTGCGATTAAGCAGCCTCAGAGGCATCCATGCATGCTGTCCCTGCTGTTTCCTGTCCATTTCCGTGGTGTTTCCATCCTTTTCTGAGGTTCCCAGGTGTTTGGCCAAGCTTCCCTGTGCAGAGCCTTGGTCCCCTTGAAAAATGCTCAAGTCTCCCATTGACTTCAATGGGGCTCGTTACTCGAAACGAGCACTCGAGCACCGGGAAAAGTTCGTCTCGAATAACGAGTACCCGAGCATTTTAGTGCTCGCTCATCTCTACACAGAACCTAAAAAGACATATAATGTACAAAAAGGTCTAAATCATAACACACCTCCACATATGTAGTATTCGTATATATAGTTTGTACCAAACCTGTAGAATAAATGTAAATAATTATTGAACCTGCACAATGAATCCCGTAAGAAAAAACTTTTAAACACCTGCCAAAAATTATGATTTTTACCTATATAATCCCACCAAAAATGCAATAAAAAGTGATTAAAAAAACATATGTACTCCAGAATGATACTGTTGCAAAGTATAATAGGTCCCGCAAAATAACAAGCATCAAGCAGCTCCGTAGCCAAAAAGTAAAAATGTTATGCCATTCGGAATACAGTGATGCAAAAATGATAGATTTTTCCCCACATTTAGGTTTTATTTGGCAAATTTTGTAAAACATAAGAAGAAATATTCAAGTATGGTATCCCCGTAATTGTATTGACCCATAGAATAAAGATAACATGATTATTAGGCTATATGGTGAACACAAAAAAATCCAGTACAGAATTTATGCTCCCCCCCCCTTCCTCAAAAAAACTTCATACATTTTCAACAATAGGGGATGCCAATCCACAATACCAACCCAAAAAGGGATACCAAAATGGTAATGCTGGAAAATGCACCTTATCCCGCAAAAAAATGCCATTACATGCCCCAATAACGAAAAAGCAAAAATGTTATATCCTACAAAGGGGGCCAATGACAAAACTAAAATCCTGGCAGCTGCAGGGCGCTCCTTTCCTTCTGTGCCTCGCTGTGCGCCAATAAAACAAGTAACGGCCACATGTGGGGTGGAGTACTCGGGAGAAGTTGCATAAGAATTTGACTGACATCAAAATAAATTATCCAGACATTTAAAAAATTATGAAAATGTAAATTAGACATCTGGGAAATTCAGTTATTTATTCACATGGTAAATCTATCTGCCTGAAGCGCGATGATTTGGAATTTTGAAAATGGCAACAATTTTCAAAAAAGTCTTAATTTTTTGTTTCTTTTAAAAAAAAAATGCTAAACTTATCAGCCAAAATTTACCACTAAAATGAAGTACAACATGTGAGGAAAAAACTATCTCAGAATCGCTTTGATAAGTGCTCAAAATTATAACCATATAAAGCGACGCAAGTCAGAATACAAACAATGGGCCTTAAGCTAAAAACTGGCTATGGCCTTAAGGGGTTAAAGAGTACCTTTCACCACCTCCATCCACTCTAAATTTTTGCATTCTGCAGGAGTTGTCACTCCACATCAAAGTTAGAATTTTCTATGTAGCCCTCAATGTGCCCTAGGAATAAAAGTTATTATTTAGGGATTTTACAACCAGATTAGCAGATTCTTACTGCTCGCTCCATTGGGCTCCCTACTGTCAGATTTGTGGTTCTTGCTTGGAGTAGATCGCCTGGCACCTTAGCCTTATAAAGAGCCTAATGATGATTTGTAAAGTGCTGCAGAATTTGATGGCACTGAGCTCTATTACTGTCCAATAAGCTCGTGTACCCTAATTTTAAATAGATACCTAATAAAATTGATTTTTAAATGTCCTTTCATGCAGGCAGACTTTAAATTAATAATTGGGACATAAACACCGTTAAAATATTAGATTATAGTTTTTCACTTCGATAGAATTTGATGGCACCACATAAATAAATATTTATTATTAAAAAAATGTGGCTTTAATGCTTCAGAATTAGGAACACTTTACAAAATTCCAAATATGAGGTCTCAAGGGAAGATGGTTGAAGGGCTGCAGAAAACAATATTTTACATTGTTTATGGTTTATTATGTGAATACATGTAAATATGATATGTAATCCTATAATAAAAGAATCAAAGTTTAAAACAATTGGTAAACAAGGAAATTGTAGAAACATAAACATGAGTACCATGCGTAACCAAGGACAGATGAAGAATGGTTTCCATGAACCATGTACAGTATATATTAATAGACAGTAATCTATCTACATTGTCATCATAGTACAGATCCTGTATGACTGAGAAATCTCCATAGAGAGTAGGTGCTTCAGTGAAGTAGAAGGGATGCCTGCCATTACTCTCAGTGATTGGTGAAGAAAATCTTACTTTCCCTAGAACACATATATAAATAAATGTATAAAATAATAAGCATGTTATATATCCTTGCGTCCTATAAATGAAAATTAAAAAAAAAGATTTATCTTATATGGTGAGTCTCCTTAGGGAAATAAAAAGTACATCCCAGTGTGAAATAGCAGTTTTTTCACTATTTTGCAACCAATAAAATTTCTTTACAAAAAGTGAACAAAAGGTTATATGGTTTAATAAGGCCATGAATGTTGGACCTCTCCAGTTTTGCAGTTTCCCCCTATACAAGGATCTAGAATTTGCTGCAGTGAGATCAGAAGGCTACTACCATTAGTTGTGGCCTCAGTATGGAGAACAGCCGGCACTGTCAGATCAGGAGATGCTGATACATAGCACCAGGTTCAGACAAATCATTATAAAAGACAGGCAAGGCAAAGTCCATTATATTAGACAGTAGTCAGAGCAACAAAAAGAACAAATCTAAAAAAGATGGGGTTGTCATTGTAGCAGAATACACATAGCAGAACCGGACAGAGGAAACACAACTGGTATCAAGCATAGCAGTTAAAGGAAAAATACCACTTCGGGTAGGGCTTATAAGCTGGACATGCCGTGCACCAGCTCAGGGTGAGCTGGTGCCAGCGCTTATATCCGTTATGTTTTTAAACAGTTTGAAAGGGTTTTAACAGTTTATTAATGTTTATATCCGAACTAGCTTCCCCGCACTGGGGTCCGCGCTCGGCGCACCATGCGCGCTACCACTTCCTATTCAGATGCATGCACGGTCGCGCGCATGGTGCGCCGAGCGCGGACCCCGGTGCGGGAAAGCCAGTAAGGATATAAACATTAATAAACTATTAAAACACTTTCAAACTGTTTAAAAACATAACGGAGATAAGCGCCGGCACCAGCTCACCCTGAGCTGGTGCACGGCATGTCCAGCTTATAAGCCCTACCGAAATATTAAGTTTCCTTTAAAGGGGTATTCTGACCAAGACAAAATTCTTAAATATGCTCAGGATAACAAAATAATACATTCTGTAATACAGCATTTCACAGATATGACCATAAATCTTCTAACTATGGTCAGATTCTTCTCCTGAATAGCTTCTTGCCTTCACAATGCAATGCTCTCTACCTCCTGCCCCTTTCCCCTGCATTACAAGACCAGCTCAGACACAGATACTTCCTCTCAGCAAGCAGAGACTTTCTCTCCGAGATACAGACAAGATGAGGTCTTTGACTCTGTGTGTGTTATAGTTGAGTTAGCAGAGTGTCATTGTGTGTTCCATCTCCTAGATCTCATCATCTCTCATCTCTGATCTGTCTCATCTCTCTTTCTATGAGTCAGATACTAGTGAATGTTCAGAAGCTAAATAAAAGTGTAGATAAACCCTGCACCCTGATAATCTAAGCACATTGTCAGCATGTAGCATCTCATAGCACAGAGGAATCATGACGTGTCTGCTTAGAGAGTCTCTGGCCCCACACTGTGGAATCTTACACTGACCATCACTGAGTGATAGCAGCCAAAACAGCAATAAAACTGAGTAAAACTGTAAAGTAAGAGGGTTAGAAATTACATTTATTGTGTAAACATCACTAGGAGATTGAACTTTGAGAACTTTCTTTCATGGGCAAACCCCTTTAAGTCAGAAGAGTATCCTGGGAACCACATCTCCCAGGCACATCTAAGTCGGGGAAGATGCCTCTTATCACCAAAGGTATGTCCTTAGTGATAGCAGACAGACAGAGTTCACAGGGAAAAATGGAACATACACTAAGAAAAGAAACTTCATAAAATCACAAAATAAAAATAAAAAAAGACTGATCTTGTAATGGAAGTTAGTTAAGATATCAGAATACATTTTGGGAGAAATTCTGTAATTTAGTATGCAGAAAGCTTATTTGTAATCTCTCCAACATTGTTTCCTGTGCAATTATTGTTTTATGTGTCTGCTCACAATCTTAATGAGATATTTCCATTTTAAAATAGACAATGGCTAATCAGATGACTACCAGACAAAACAGACTTAAAGGTCAGGTTTTCCAGACTATTAATAAGATGTTTGTATAAATTCTCTCCAATTTCACATCATTATTACAGTTCCACTCTATAGAAGTAAAGCAGAACAATTAACCATATGCAGTGATTAGTAACTTAATTAAAATCCGTTTTTTATGAAGCCACAAAAAGGTTAAAGAAACTGCCAACATGTGTGATAAAAGTGGAAAATGTAAATTAGTAGCTCCATGGCATGAAGGCATCTTAATAGGTTCAAGGGTTAAGTTTCCACTCCAAAAAGTTATTGATCTTCAACTTGTATTTCTAATTAACAAAAGAAAAACAACAAGGTGCTAAAGTTCAATATCTAATGAAAGGTGAAGTTATAAAAATATCTGTTATCACCTTTCAGAGGATCTGTCAGCTTAATATATTACCTGGCGTAGGTACAAATTACCTATAGGAAAGATTGAAGGAATATGTCAGACACATAGGGAGGGAATTTATAATTTGCAGACGTTCATGTACTGTTGTATGAAAAGGGCCCCCTGTCATGGTGAACAGAGGTGTAAGCCTCTTCATGTATCCGTCGGGAAGCAGCTCCGGCTGGAAAAACTAATCTTTTAAAAGTATGCAGGCACGGGACAGAAATGCCCTCTACCGGACCACTTCCCTTGAAGCCATGCCCTTCCATGCCCACATGGCGTGAAGGTGACGTAGCTACAAATAAAATAAAAATTTCTTGCTCTGCTTAAGAATTTGCAATTATTTTAGTGCTTCTGTTCCAATTTCTGGTGTAGAAGCACTGAAATTATTGCAAATTCCTTAATTCTGATAAATTCCCTCTAGAGTTTGAGTCTAGTGCATTCCTTCTTTCACGTCTCTTGCCTCTTTGTGCAATTTATACGTTTACACCTGTAGTCTAAAAAATCTAATTGTCTTTGTGTCCAGTGTATTCTTCTAGCACTACTGAAAGCCAAATTTTAGTAAGCTCTTATACAGCGTAATCTATCAAGATGATGGACCCAATTAGTACACAACATCATTTGTATGTAAATAAACTATTCAGTGCGGAATTATTTCAATATATCATTTTCTATATTGGAGCTACATTTTTTTTAATTATAGTTAAAAGAATTTTGGGGCCAATAGTCTGAGATAGGCATCCCTTTAAAAAGCAACACACAACTTCACCACCATGTCTGTTTGTGTATTCCTGATACGTATCGTTCAAAATAAATAAAAAAAACTCCTAAAGCCAATCTCAGTAGGACTAGATGCATGTACAACTTCATCCAAGTCACCAGTTTCCCTCAGCTAAACTACCATCACTTATATGCAGGGTATGAAATCTCCTATCAGTCATATCTAAATAAGCTAATTGAGCTGAGAAGAGCCTGAGTGGAGTCACATTGAGAGGCTGGAGGGGAAGCATCACTTTAGCCCATATCTTGGGCCTGCAGTTCCTAGATTCAGAACCTTTGGTATCATTATTGAGAAAATGATGGGAATCCGATTTTTATTTATAGCTCATGTTCCCAACTATATATATAGTTTTTGGTTTAATAGCTCAATAAAAACACAATCGTTATGTGCTAGTGGAGATTCTTAGCTTTAATATAACACCACAACCATTGGTTAATTTACAGAACTCAAGAAGCTCCCCTCTCAGAGACTTAGCTCATTTATCTCTTCTCATGCGATTTTCTATAGGGTAATTGGCAATATTTAACTTAAATAAGGGAATGCTATATAGTGTAGATTTATACTGTGTTAGCCATGGAGAGCAGAAGAAGAGTGAGGAAATCAGGCAATATCTTTTTGAGGCTAACTGAGTATATTTGATGTTGAGCTTTTGAGAATACTAGTTCTCTTCGGAATGTAATATATACTATTTCATACTTGACCTGAGTGTGCTACTTGTTTAGCTGTGTAAAATCTACAGACAGGTTCCATTAAGGTCCAGAGGCTAGGAGGAATCTTGAAGCTATGACAATGTGAATAATTTCGAGGTGATTAACCACAATTGCAGTCAGACTAGATCAATCATTAAGGAATTTTTCATGGCTTGTATTCCAGTTTTTTGCATAGCCTCTATGCCACCCTGATGCCGTGACATGGCAGACATCAGGTTGAGCCAGGGTGAGGATTCCCCAGCCAGGTGCATTTGCTTAAAGGTATTCCCTCTCGTGAGCAGGGTAAAGGCTGAGGGAGGGGGAGGGAGGCCTATGAGTGAGGAGGAGGGATTGGTAATTTAATATAATTGATTAAAAAGCACTGGAATTATTCATATTGCTGACAAAGGTGTTTTTTAAATGCCAGAGGCTATTGGAAGCATTCTTCAGGTAAAAATGACCTCCCTGATGGCAGGTTCCTTTTAAGCTTGCCCTTGAATCCTGTGCAGACAATAGCAGAGTTTTACGCCAAGTCCTTCCTGAATTGATTCAGAGCCCACCACATCACAATGATAAATTATCTGTTATCTGTAAT
Source organism: Engystomops pustulosus (assembly GCF_040894005.1). NCBI lineage: Eukaryota > Metazoa > Chordata > Amphibia > Anura > Leptodactylidae > Engystomops > Engystomops pustulosus. Next base: position 257,607,619 of record NC_092411.1, read on the forward strand.
GATGTAATGATCTAATTCCATTTAAAGGGGTATTCCGGGAATATGAATGTCTGACACAAAAACCCATGATGATATAAATAAATGAATACAACAATACTCAATGTCATTAGTCACAAAACAGAGCTTAAATAGTTTGATTTTATGATTTACAAAATTTATGGCCTCTCTAAAGTAGGTGGAGTTATCACTAAGATGGCCGCCACTGGAAACTACAAGTTCCATGATCCTTTAGTTCTCAGTAACTCTTCCTCCCTCTTATGCTCTGCTCCCAGTGATGATCTAACAGGTTTTCTTGCTCTGTTACCATAGTAATGATGTGTAACTGCCATCACCAAAACACTGTCCATACTGGCTGCACTGCAACCAACCGACTACAGCCAAATGTAGTGGTGATCACATGACCCTGCCCAGGCAGCTGCAGGACATGTGATGTGGACATGTGACCAGCGGCCATCTTCTGTCCTGCAACGGACCGCGCGGAGGAAATTAACGGACTGATTAAAGGGCCGGTAGCATTTTAATTTTTCATTACAGTCTATGTCACCAGCATTTTCTGCTAAGGGGAGCAAATTTTTAAATAACAACTAATTACACATTAGCTTATATTTTGAGTGCCCACTTGTATATGAATTATGCTGATTCCTGGAATACCCCTCTAAGCCTAGGTTAGAAATATGTATTAAGAGATTCATCACAAATTCCTCTGATAAAAGGCTGCAGCAGATCCCAATGTTTAGTGTATGCAGTAGAAGTGTAGATTAATTAAACAGTTTCATTTTGAACATAAAGTAAGTAAACCCTCTTAAAGATGTGTCAACCCTTAACTTTAGAGGAAATTTAGTTAAAGGGGTATTCCAGGAATCTGTATATAAATGGGTCCTAAATATATAATGCTGTGGACATACACTGTAATGAAAAATTAAAATGCTACTGGCCCTTTAATCAGTCCATTTATTTCCTCCACACAGAGCAGAAACAGGACAGGAGAAGGCCACCGGTCACATGTGCACATCACATGTCTGGACAGGTCATGTGATAACCACTTTGTTTGGCTGTAGTTCGTTGGTTGCAGTGCATTCTGTATGGCCAGTGTTGTGGTGAGACATCATCTCAGTGAGGTAATGTGCAGTGATGGCAGTTACACTGGTAGTTACATATGGTAACAGAGCAAGAAAGTCTGTTGCATCATCACAGGGAGCAGAGCATAAGAGAGAGGAGGAGTTACCGAGAACTTAAGGATCATGGGACTTGTAGTTTCCGGTGTTGGCCAACTTGGTCATAACTCTGCATACTGTAGAGAGGCCATAAAATTTTGTGAATCATAAAATCTAAATATGAAGCTGCATATGGGACTAATGACATTGAGTTTTGTTATATTAATTTATTTATAGCATTATGGGTTTTTGTATCAGACATTCATATTCCTGGAATACCCCTTTAAAGGTCCCTATTCAATATAAAATGGGAACATGTGAAGAAAGTCCTCTGACCTGGTAGTATATATGAACATCTATACAATATGCATTATACCATATAACATTTCACAATCATGTCACTAAGGGTTCATGCGCTCGAACAACTGTGGGCAGTGATCTGGCCGCTGTAGAGGTCTATTACACAGGGTCATTGTGCTGTGAGCAAAAGATAGAAAATGCTATTGTGGACCTGATTTGAGGAGCGGCTGCTCTGCGTCCTATGGAGATAGAAAGGGTGATGAGAGCTCACCCTCTCTTCTCCAGCCATGTGCTTCAGCCCAACTATACATCATGAAAGCTCTTGTAACATAATCTCTGGACATGTCCAGTCAAAAGAAAAGGTAAGAAAAGACACATCTGTACAGCTGAAAACAAATATGTGAGCATATGCCATTGACATAAGAAATGATATTCAAAGTGATCAATTTGTTTATGTAGAGTACCTAAAGAGTGACTTCTTTTTCACCAATTCATGATTTAGAATGATAATAGATTTGTCTCCGCCTGAGGTGGTTGAAGTTGCGAAAACAGCCACATGCAACCTTAATAGTAAATACAGCTTGTGTATTTATCATGGATGTGAACTGGAATTATTGAAATTACTCAGTAGAACGAGCTACGCTGTTTCCTTGGCTCACTTTGAAAGGCTTCTTCTGTAACTCCTATTCAAGTAGAAAAAACATAGAACAGTTAAAATTGTCACTTTCGGTAACTCTGACCACTTAAGAATGGGAGAGACATGGCTATTCTCATATCAGCCATGACCAGCTGAGATACAATAGGAATTATGTTTTAGGGCACCCTAAGGCCAATCATGTATTTAATCTGTCGTAGAATGTCATCAGTATGGAATATAAGATGTCTAAAAATCACCAGAATATTGACACCCGTTTCTTCTTCTTGCCGCAGTTATTTCCACAATGAAGTTAAGTGGGGAAGATCAGCAATTAAATTATGATATGATAAATATGATATGTATAATTTTCATATATGTATAATTTGATATAATATGATACATCGTTTTTAATTAACCGTAAAACATTTTTATCATTTACAATTTACAGATCTTAATAAATAATTTGAAACCATAATTCTCTAAGGATAGTTATCCCATATTTTTAAATTATATAGAAATGTTGCTATGACAATTCAAATGTTTGCATTTTCTTTTAATCAGTAATTTTCATTTCTTTCAATTTCTCATTATTGGTGTATAAATTCATCCGATATTTCAATATGACAAACAAAAATTGTAATTATATTATTATATGGAAACAGATTATTTTTTGTCTACTCTGACTCCAATGTTAAATGTTTAAATTTCACTTTAAATGTGAAATTGAATTAATATTATTTTCATACAGTGATGAGCTTCAGGTTATAGGAAATGACAGCAATTAATACTCATGCACTGTAGAGAAATGCTTACAAAGTTTATTATTTGTTTCTCTTATCTACTAATTAAAAACATCTGCAGGGTAAAAATGTATAATAAATTTGCTGCTCAGTAAGTCTTCACAAATTTAGACACATTTTCCTCCAGTGAAATCCTGAAAATAATCAAAAAATAAATGTACTAACCCTTCCGGTGTTATTTTTCTCTACTAGTTTTCTAGGGGTTTTTGTAAATATATTTTTTAATTCCCTTAACACCAGATTTTTCAGAAACCCTTCTGTACCAAAAGCAAACTTATATATATTAAAATATTTCTTTATTACCTTAGTTTTTTGTTTTGGTCACAGATGGAGCTTTATTGTACCAAATATAATATGCTAGTGCCGAGTTCTGCACTGCTGGCACTGGTGCTGGCATCAATTGCAGGTGTTTACTAATTAAATGACACTGGTGCAAGAAATACCATTTTGGCGGAGAGTCGCTATTCCTCATGAAGTCAAGGGGAGCGACAATCTTCCTCAAAACGAAAATTTCCTGCGCTGCCTGCGGGTTAGTGGCAGTGTGTGTAGTCGTTGTGATTTATATACTGCTGACAAGTTTGCCAGTGGCATTTGAAGAGTTTATGCCCGTGATCGTTGGCAGCCCCGTTAGCAAGCAATAATGGCGAGTGGCAAGGGATTTAAGCTGAGCCTGCCCCTGTTTTTATCATGATGTTTCTTGTCAGGTCTGGGGACCCAAACCAGCAAATTTGGGGTCAGTTGGGGTTTGGGGCCGCTCAAAACTATTATGAATGGGAAATATAAAAAAATTTTAATAAAAAAATATTTCCTTTTTTCCTTTTTTTTCCTTATCTATTGTAGCTGTCAATTATGTAAATTACTGGGGAAGGCAATAAAAAAATCTGAGTTTAAGACAAGATACAGCAAGGTTGGTTAACAATATGTTTGTATTTGAGATAAAACTGTGGGGCACATTTACTAAGGGTCCGCAGCCGCGAATCCGTCGGGTTTTTCCCGAATATTTCCGCTTTGCGCTGTATTTCACGGGATTGTGACGCACGCGATCGATTTTTGGTGCGACCTTCACGCGACAGAAATCGGGGGGCGTGGCCACCGGACAACCCAAAGGATTCGGAAAAAACGCGGAATTTAAAAAGCCATTTGTGTCGCAAGATCAAGCACTCACATACACCAGAAAAAAGTAGTTGAACTCCGGCGGACCTCGGCGCAGCAGCGACACCTGGGGAATATTGGCACACGGACCTTAGTGAATCCCGGCAGAACCCGAATCAGCGTCGGAGAACCCACCGCTGGATCGCGACTGGACTGGGTAAGTAAATGTGCCCCTGTATGTTTAGCATCATAGTGGATTTGGTGCAGTTTGCACTGTTCTTAGTAAATGTGCCCCTTTTTGCACAAGTCCAAGCAGGACTTGCTACATTAATTGTATTATTCCTGATTTTTAATTGCATTTCCTTTGTATGAACAATCTGCAACTTTTTCAAAAAAGAGCAAAGGCTGGGCTAGTATCAGGTGGCAAAATTGGTAGTAAGAAACAGCACTTTTACATTGCGACTTTTTTGTGCAAAAAGAGTACACAACAGGCAGGCACATTAGACTTACAAGCTCTGGTAATATTTCACACAAAGTAAAATCACATATCTCAAATTAGCCATAGAAACAAGACAAAAAAGACTGGCAGGAATACTGGACAGAGAAAAGATAAAGGGGGAGATAAAGTTATTTTATCACTTTCCTATTTCATGTATGCCCTATTATACTCCCGAAAAGTATGTTCCGGTTGTTGGATGGCACTTTACACAATTTCTACTGGCAGGATGGGATGCCTCGATATAGCTTTGCCTTCAAGCTCCAATGCTTCAAGCTCCAATGATGTGTGATGATCTCTCAACTAGTATCTACTCACTAGTGGCTGGACCTTGATTTGAGTAATTCAGCTAAAGCACTGGCAAGGGCACTCATGGGTTCCCATGAAAGTCTCACATGTATGATGTATTGGTTTTGGCTCTCCTGTAATGCCTCTGTTTCTATTTGTACAGTGGCCAGGCATTGGAAGATTGCTTATGTAATTCTGACTCAGGAACAGGTACCCACATACTCTCCTTGCACTCCTCTTTGGGGTAATCTCCATATGGGCAAAGGCTGTGGTTAAGTTATTAGGTCAATTATGTGTAGCGGACTCTGGTATGCTGTTCCTTTCTGACCTTGGTGAGCAGTTTCAGGCTTCAATGGGTGTGCAGTTTTCCTATTTCCAGTTGCCCCATCCTGTACACACGCAAATTCTCTCCCACTGGAATTCTCCATGCTGGAGGAGCTCCTCGGACCTCCAGATCTTCCGAAGCCCCTGATTCAGGCCTATTCTTTACTCCAATCTTCTGTATCCAGGCCATTTGATCGAGTAGGCATCAACTTGTGTACTGATATCCCTGACCTGTTGGAAGAGAACTGGAAAGAAGTAAAATATTCTTTCTTTAATTTAGTGGTTATTGCTACAGACTTGCAAATTCAATTGCGGTTTCTGCACCAAACATATTTTGCACCTGTTAGATTGTGCTGGATGAGGGTACCTGTGTCAGATCTGTATTTCTTTTGTGGGGAAATAGGAACATTTCTTCATTGTTAATTGAATTGCCTGAGGGAGTCTGCTTTCTGGTCTTAGGTTCTCTCATTTCTTCACTTGAATTTCCTCAACTTCTCACCCCTCAAGTATGTTTGTTGGGTGTCATTGGGGAAGTGGTTCATGGCCACTATGATAAAATAATTTTTAGATTTATACTCTTCTGTGTTGGTAAGGCTATACTAATGTCTTAGAAGGACCCTGATAAACCAATGCTGCAGAGAAGGCTGAATTTAGTTAATAGCTATGTCCCTTTTTTCTCCGTGGACATGAATGCCATTTTGTGATATGTACAATTAATCATTGTCACCTAATTGTCTTATTGTATAGATCTTCATTGTAAAATGCATAAATAAACCATTTAAAAAAATCTCCCTGTGTCCCAAGTCTTTTGTGGAATGTGCCTACACTTTCTCTGTTACCCTCTTAAAGAGGACCTGTCAGCTTGATTCGGGACACTAAACCACCTACATGTCCTTATGGACCAGAGGAGTAGTTTCCCAAATCACCCTTTAAGAATATGGTATGTGCACATTAAAATAAAAAAAATGTTTATACTTACCTTGTTCCCATACACTCTGCACCCATGCAGTCATGCAGTGTAGACATCATGCAACACCCTGGTTTTACTGTGCATGCTCTATAGTTACGGCTTTCGTACAAGAGATGGGTCTGATGTGCTTCATCTGACTCATCTCTAGGTAAGTATACAGAGGAAATTGATAAAGTATGATTTGGGAGACTAAACCATCTGTCCATAAGAACCTGTGAGTGGCTTGGTGCCCCATAACAGGTGTTCTTTAACCTCTTAATGACACGTTTTAGAATAGTACTTCCACATAGAAGAAATGATGAGGCCACTACCCGGTCACGGTATAACAGAGGCTATCATGGCCTTTAATTCAGGATGACAACAGTGGAATAGTGTAAGACATTTGGTGATGTTCTACTACAAGTATTAATAGTCTGCAATAACAATGTCAGGAAGAAGAAGGTAGGGGCACTCACCATAAAACTTCACTTTTAAGCAACACCTTCTAAAAATCATATTGCCAAGACCATTGGGGGTAGTAGCAGGTGAATTCCTGAGTAGCATGACAGGCTGGCACAAAACAACTGTCACTTATGCTATTCAGGAACCGCCCAGCTCCTATCCCCAATGGTTTTGGTGATGTGATTTTTACAAAATGTTGCATAAAAGTGAAGTTTTATGGTGAGTTCCACTATATTCTTCATTATTCAGCAAAGGCCAAGTGCTCTCATCAGTGATCAGTGCTGACACTGACTAAGTGTTAGCCATTTAAGTGCCACAGGAAAAACTTCCGAGCTGCATAAATGCTGAAGTCTGTTGTTATGATGGCCATCTTTTCTTTTGTTGCTGATGGTTAGTGACACTACCACTATTGGTACCATCCATACTAGGGACGTTTTTTATTGCTCATTAAAGCAATATCGATATATATGAAAAAATGTCACTGTACTGACAAAAAATGGTGCCATCTACACATTACAGCTATAGGAGCTCTGACTTCCCATCTTATATCCATAGGAATGGCTGGAAAGCCTTTAAAAAACCTCTCAGAGTGTTTAGATTTAAACTACTACACAACATTTTTGGGTAGGTCATAGGTCCCGGTAATGCCAGGGAGCCTTGATCTTCCCCTAAATGGTGGCTCTGTGCCACCAGCTGGATAGTACTGTTGTTTGCAGCCACTGTGATTCAAAAGCCAGCAGTATTGTCAAAGTTTATGCCAGCAATCACTTCCAGAACAGCGGGGGAGGAGGGAGAGCTAAATCCAGCCCCAGTCCCGAACTTCTAATGAAAGTTCTCATGAACTTTGCACATCCTCTCAAAACTAGATGTTACCCCTCCTAGTGCAAGATGAAGATAGAGCAGGAAAAGATGGAGGAGCACATGGAATGACTCAAAGCACAGCACTGGTGGATTTTTCACACTTTGAATAGTTTGATTTTGTTTTCGCTACCTAAAACTTCCCCAGCTTTTAGTTTCTGTGAGGTCAAATGATTTCAACATGAACCAAGCGCATATGAAAGTATAAGTTGTGTGACCGTTTATGAAGTATTAATTTGTAAATGTAAAATAGATAAAAAGATGATGTTAATAGCTCGGAACATGGCTTCTAGGTATGAACCAGTACATACAAATGTAAGACAGGCTGAAAATAATTGGAAGCACTGTAAGAAGAGATGTTCTTGAGCTATAGAAAATTAAAAAAATATTATTATATTGCCTAGAAATAATAAATTATATGCAAGAGAACAAACTAAATTATTAATACATTTTACTATTTTAATTTGATCAAACTGACTTGGAAACTGAAAGATACACGCAAAGCCTCATCAAATATGTATAGTGCCTGACAATTAACAATATTAGTAATTGGAAAGCATCTCTCCTCCATTCTTCTCAGTTGTTCAGTCTGCCACTACTTCTAAGTGTTACTTTATAAACTTTGACATTTAGTGTATAAAAAAGTTGAAACCATGAAAGAAAGGTTTGCATGACATCTTTGCATAGGCTTTGAGTTCACATGTTGAAGTGCACAGCTGGAAATGAATCAATGAAACTTTCATCTGTATCATAGATCTATGCTGAATGCATGCCATGACTGCCTGAGTTTTGGGAATTAATTGTTATTTTTTTGCTGTTGTTGTTAGTGCTTTGTATGTATACCTGTCTAATGTACTGTGTGTCCTGTCTAAAAGATGTAAGTGATCTCAAGGATACTGCTGGAAAACTGCTCTAGGGTCTGTAGATACAAATCCTGTGGAGGCTTCCTCTGCAATTGTGTGCCTTCCAGCTTTGTTACCATGATGAGTCCCAAAATGGCTCAAGCAGTGTGAACAGCTAGCTCCGGATCAATTCTGATGCTACTACTCTGCTTGGCACCATTTTTTCCCCTCTGATGAGACCTTAAATACGTTCAAACACATTAGGAAGGTGCAGGATTGTTTTTTCAGAGCAGGGACAGTCGTATGGGACTACCCTTGTGATGGTGAGAGTTATAATTGGGTGATACGACATAGTGTTTGAGGCATGCACAGACCATCATCATCATGGATGAATTAAGTGCCACTTTGTCCTTGCCCTCAGGCACCTCCCTTCTGGTATTCAGTTTGTTTTCTCATGGGTCCGTGTGGTTGGGCTAGCGTTGTGTGATATTATTCATTCACTGTTCATCTATTTGTGGTACCCAGAGGGGACTTGGTGTTATGGTGCAAGGTCTTGCTGGAGTTTATAGTACATGTGTCACAGGACGTGTTGTGGGGTGTTAACCCTGTGTCCCTCACAATGTTCCTATAAAACCTCTTGAGGTGATGCAAGTCTGTAATGAGCAACTCAGGTACTATTTATCACTGGAATAAACTGGAATCTTTATCTTTGTCAGATAAAAGACTATAATCCATTACACCTTTCAGGGTTCAGACTTGAAGGAGAGGTGATAGGAGTGTTGGTCACAATTCCCTTTTGCAAATAATCTTCGCCAGCTTTAATATTGCCAGAAGGGACATAACTTGTTGAGGTTTTTTTTATTGCAGGTTTCTGCTGGCAATGGGTACAGTCAGTCCTATATTACACTGCCATGGATGGGCCTACACAGTTTGGCTCACTGTGGGAAATCATTTTAGGACATTCGTACTCAGGGAGGTTACTGGCAGGTTCCCTATTGCAGGACATACAGTGATAGATGTAGTTTTACTTAGGCGTATGGCACTCACGCTGGCTAAACAATTCAAGGCGCTGAGAGGGGCAAATGAGAATTGTACATTGCCCTCTCTTTTGGCTATATCAGTTTATAGATGAGGACTGCAGGCAGCTTCATGTGTTCTGAGGTAAATGGATGTTGGTGTTGTTTAATACAGATCTCTTTAATTAGATCAGGGTACTGGAAGCTGCGGCTGTGATGAACAGCCTAAAGAGCTCAAAATCCTGACTGAAATCTTCTCCTCAGCATTTAGTCACAGCTGGCTCCTCCCTCTGGTTCACAGGTTTCTGTAGGGAGACTCTTCCCTCAAAGGATTCTAGAGGGTTCCAGGCAGCCTGGGAAGGTCATGTGACCACAACTCTTACACCTATACAATTATGCCAGTAGGTGGCAGCATATACGAAACATTAACCGAATCAAATAATACATTTGGCAAATCCTCAACGACTCAACAACTATATTATCCAGTAGCTGGGATGAGGTACTGGGACATTACATATTGATTATTTTTTGTTTATGCCTTGTGAACAGGATATTTTTAGTAAAATGACAAATAAATATTATCTTTTATAACTACTCTTCTACACAATATATCTGCTTGTGTTCTTGCTTATTTCCAAAATATCCCAACCCTTACCTTGTAGCCTTCTCCCTCTTCTAAAAAATTAGAACATAGAAGAGGAAAAAGGCCAGCATCTCTCCAAAATGGCTGCAATGGTCCACAGAAAGCAGAACTAAAGTCTCTATGGGAAGAGTCTGTGGACCAGTGGACACTCTGGTCCACCGCGGGAGATGATTATGGTACTAGCCGACACCCCCGACCGGAGTCTACGTGGCACCTAGTCCAGAGCCCGCAGCAAAGCAGGGTGCCACCAGGTCATCCCACGGTGGCAGCCAGGGAAACAGGGGTAGCCGGAAACAGTCCAAGCCTGGGTTGACAGTAGGAATAGGACTTGGAAGGATGAGCTGGAACTCATGGCAGGCAAGTGGACAGGAGCTGGCACAGGACCCAGGCAAACAGGAACGGACAAGTCCTTAATGAAACATACTGAAGACACAGAGGCGTCTGGGAACGCTGGAGACACAGGACACAGGAGCCTCTGGGAACACTAGAGACACAGGAGCATCTGGGAGACACAGGACTATCTCACGCCTTTTCTAGAACAGCTTAGAGAAGCTTGGTACGGAAACCATGTAAGTTCCTCAGGGCACAGCAGATAGGGCTTTCACTTACAGGAACAAAGCTAAAGCAATACTGAACTGAAGATCTGGCGAGGCAGGAAGGGAGGTGCCGGATTATAAGGGTGAGGCGCGATTCACAAGTGCCAATCTGGAGGACGCTGGTCCTTTAAGTCTTAAAGAGCAGGTGCGTGCGGGCCCTGGGAGCGGGTGCGCACGGCTTAGTCGGAAAGCAGGAGCACAGCCAGGAGTGTGGAAAGGTGAATCCAGGCCAGGGGAACTCCGCACCACAAGGAAGGGCACAACTCTATCCGCAATCCGTACTGAGGATCGCGGGTGCGGCCGTGACAATGGCTCCTCTAGTCATGGGATTATTTCAAACATTCTCAATTTTTTCAAGGGGGTTGTTACATTTTAGGAATATTATTATAATTTTGTGTATAAAAGGGAAAGTATTAATCCAACATGCATTGATGGAGGACATATCTTGGTGCAAACTTCGGTGCAACACAAGGTGAGAGCCCTCGGAAAGTATTACTCCTGAAAATTCTTCCCATGAGATTGTATGAGGATTAGAGATGAGCGAGTATACTCGTCCGAGCTTGATGCTCGTTCGAGTATTAAGGTACTCGAAACGGCTCGTTGCTCGGACGAGTATTTCCCCTGCTCGAGATCGAGCATTTAATTAAAAAAACACAGTGAGGAACAGTGAAGAATAGAATAAAAATAGTGAACACAGTGAACACAGGATCATTTAAGTTAAAAACACAGTGAAGAACACAGTGAAGAATAGATTACAGATGTTCGGCACATCTGCTTACCTGTCGGAAGATATGCGCGGAACACAGACATCGGGCAGCACCACGGGGGACACAGACATCGGGCAGCAGCCCGGGGGACACAGACATCGGGCAGCAGCCCGGGGGACACAGACATCGGGCAGCAGCCCGGGGGACACAGACATCGGGCAGCAGCCCGGGGGACACAGACATCGGGCAGCAGCCCGGGGGACACAGACATCGGGCAGCAGCCCGGGGGACACAGACATCGGGCAGCTGCCCGGGGGACACAGACATCGGGCAGCAGCCCGGGGGACACAGACATCGGGCAGCAGCCCGGGGGACACAGACATCGGGCAGCAGCCCGGGGGACACAGACATCGGTCAGCACGGGGGACACAGACATCGGGCAGCACGGGGGACACAGACATTTGCCAGCACGGGGGACACAGACATCGGGCAGCACGGGGGAGACTTCAGTGGAAGAAGAGGAGCGGATCCCGGGACAGCGTATCACCCCGACAAGTAAGCAGATGTGCAGAACATCTGTAATCTATTCTTCACAGCGTTTTTCACTTAAATCATCCTGTGTTCACTGTTTTTATTCTATTCTTCACTGTTCTTCACATCTGTTAACTTGTCGGGAGATAATATACGCACGGAACAGTGAAGAATAGATTGCAGATGTTTGCATACATCTGCTAACTTATCAGAAGACATTCTTTTTCAGTTAATTAACACATTTTATTCCCGAACCATGGTCCCTTTGAAAAATGCTCGGGTCTCCCATTGACTTCAATGGGGCTCGTTATTCGAGACGAGCACTCGAGCATCTGGAAAAGTTCGTCTCGAATAACGAGTACCCGGGCATTTTAGTGCTCGCTCATCTCTAATGAGGATGTCTGGACTATTAAAGTTGTTAAATAAAAATGACTACATGGTTTAATTGAATAACGGATTGTAGTCTATGATAAAATACGTCTTTGCCCTCTTCTCTGTATGCTCAGGACTGAGAGTATCAATGTAAAGGGGGCATGTATTTGTGAAGGGCATAATGCAGGTTTAATTGCCTTACACTGTAAAGGTCATTGAAACTATGGGACACAGAGCAGCATTATTGGTAAAAATAAAGATAAATTGTAGCTGAAAGTCATGAAGAGAAGTAATCCATGGGAAGGGGTCAAAGCTGAACATGTGCACAAGGACCCAAATCTTTGAACTAGTAATTTTTATTTTTTACTAATACATTTCTTACTTTTTGCCTCTAATGTAAATTATAACATAGATATTTTTGAATTATAATGTTTAGGTACCAGAAATAACCCTGCAGAAAAGGTTGAATGTTTCTTCTTGGTATCTTTTGAGAATTGAAAAGAAAACAAACACAGATGCAGGTAGGAAAGCTTCAGGTGTCCAGGCTTCCTGAAGCTTCATGCAGTGAAAAGCATCCGGTTACTGAAGCTCTAAATTTATAATCCCTCATATAAAATCTACACATGAAACAGAGGCTGTTCAGACTGATATCCATCAGCTGAGAAGATCATCTCACTGAAAAAGAGGATTCTTTCTGCATCAAGAAACCAGATGCATAGTCTTAGTTATAGAGTCAATATTATTTGCTAAATATAAATTAAAGTATTAAAAAAAATAAGTTATAAAAAAAATACTGTTTGATAATATGCTAGCATTTAAGTTTAATTACTTTTCTCTCTAAATAATTTATATAAAAATATATATATATATATATATATTTATACAGACAGTCCCCAGGTTACGTGCAAGACAGGGTCCGAAGGCTTGTTCTTAAGTTGAATTTGTATGTAAGTCGAAAGTGTATATTTTATAATTGTAGATCCAGACAAAAAAAAGCTTCATCAGAGGTCAGAGGGGTCTGTCTGTAACTATGGGTTGTCTGTAAGTCGGGTGTCCTTAACTAGGGGATTGCCTGTATATATATATATATATATATATAAATAATTTATATATAAAATTCTATTCTAAGTTTTACATTTTCATAAGGAGCTCAGTCTAAGTAGAATTTGTACCCTCCTGGTATTAATGACATCCTCTTATACTACAACGGAAGAGATAGGAGTAAACTCTTATGTTGACATTTTATTTATAAACATTTACTAATATTTATAATGAAACCTGAACAGCAGGCGGACCTGGTGCACTCATGATTACTCTGACGGACTCTTTGCAGATCATTTAATTATACTTTTTTGTGTGTTAATACATAAACAAGATTAATACCCTTTCAAGACCAGGTATTTCTGGGACTTTGTTTTTGAAAGAATTATGCTTCCTAATGGCACCATTTAATATTCTGTGTAACGTACTCGGAAGCTGTAAAAAATCTGAAATTGGCATATTCTTAAGGGCTTTGTTTTTATTGCTTTCACTATAAGGTCCAGACAACCCATCTCCTTTTTTTATACAACTTGGCTGTGTCTTTATACTTTTATAAATATGGATAGTCCCCAATTTAAGTTATTGCAACTTACGAACAACCCCTAATTATGAACATATGCTCTCAACAAGTTATCCACGGAGCAAGAAGAAACATGAGTCCTTGAAGAATCTTGTTCTGGTGAGATGCCCATTCCTGTAGATTGTCTTTCAGTAAGGGAAGGCAGAAGCTCTGGTATCCTCCTGCAAGCCACTACTTTTTGACATCGTGGGAAACAGGGGCTCTAGAACTGTTGAGATTGTGCAAGTATCCTTGGATAACCACAGTGGTGGCGTCTTTGTTTCTTCCTTCCGACAGGTGAAATTGCAGCCAACCAAGGACCCTTGCACTGGCTAGATTTTGTTGGCATCCTGGGTTACCCACGATCTCTGATAGCATTGGTTCTATGCAGTTACATTTTCTTTTTCTTTGTGAGCCACTGTCATGTGAGAGCACGGGTATCCTGCGATAGTGAAGTTGTAAAAGTGTCCTTGGAGCAGAGGCAGTAGCTTCCATTGTAGGCAACTGATTCTTTTCTTCCTGCAAGCCTCTTCCATTTTCAAATCTCCAGTATCAAGTGAGATTGGGCAAGCATCCTTGGTTACCTGTGATCTTTGTTAGCACTGCCTTGCATGAAGAAACCAAAGCTACTCTGACTTACAATTTTGAGTTAAAGAAAATCAACCATTTAAAAACAAAAAACACTGCTGTCCTTCGCTAGGCTTGACATGCTATGATCACCTTGAAAATAGATGTATAATTAGCAGCCCAGAGCATGGGGGACAAGATGTTTGGCTCTCTGGGCTGAAAATTATGCATGCCCCCCTACCCCCCTCTCCCATGATGGGGATATACTTAAATTTTCTCAGGATAACAAAATAACACATTTTCTAATTGACTGTTTTCTAAAAAAAAATACAGCAGAGCACAGCTGAGAGTGTCCTTGCATTTTATATCCATTTCATGATACTGGTAGAAAGTACAGAAGCTAAATAAAAATGTTTCATAGCACAGAGGAATCATGAAGTATCTGCTTAGAGAGCCCCCTACACAGTGATAGCTAGAGAAACCTCTTCCAGTCTTCCAGCTGTCATGGCAACAATTTGGGCCCCCCTAGTGATGTCACCGGGACCTCCAATTGTTGACTAGCACTGATGGTGCAATACATGGTGTTAGGTGTAAAATACAGTTAACTACAACCGTGAGCTCAGTCATTGTACTCTCTTCATACACCTATCACAACATTTTAGTTGGTGTTAAATGCTGTAATGGCAGAACCTCTAGTCCTTTTTGTTTTTAGGTCTTGTCTCTATTAAATTTTATAAAGGCTGTGCTCCAGTTTTCTGCACGATTCTTCACGTGACACAAATTTCTGCATTGAAAGAAGAGTTTCGACCACTTTTTGAGTCAGACTGTGCACCACTTTTATCATGCAAAGTCCGACAAAAATGTGTTGCACGCCCCATGTTAAAGGTGCACCAAAAATGTCAGGGCAGTGCAGGGAGCACTGGATTGATGAAGAATGTGCTCCAGAAATTCTGTTTCTGGCACACTGTGCACACTACACAGGAAAACTGCTCATGTATTACTATGTTATGCGTGGACTGTGGGTGTTTGGAGAGGGCCCATGCAAATAGTGACACCACACACAGCTCTGTACATTGACCTTCAAAAAGAAAAAAGTTATTAGCTCCAGAAGGTTGCAAAATGAAGATATTTTTGTACAGCAGGTTTTAGGTTTTGTAAATGTATGAAAACGTCATAAAACCTATATAAATTTGGAATCCCCATGATCTTACCAACTGGAAAAATGAAGAAGAGATGTAATTTGGGGAGCACAGTGAAAGACATAAAAACCAAGCCCACAAAAATAAATTTTTTCACCAATTTCCCTGCATTTGGAATTTTTTTCCTGCTTCTCAGTACAATGAATGGAATATTAAAAACCGGCACTATGAAGTGCAATTTGTTATGCAGAAAACAAGCCCTCACACAGCTCTTTATGTGGAAAAATAGTTATGGAGTTTTGAAGGTGGGGAGTGAAAAAATTAAAATGCATAAACGAATGTCAGGAAGAAGTACACTCAAAAATACTCAAACAAAAAAATAATGGGAATGAGGTGGCACCGCCTGGGTATTGCAGAAATGATGTACCATGAAAGTCAAATCTTTATTTCTAATATGTGAGTATTCCTATTCCTCAGCACTGGCAAAAGATGAATTATGGTGTCAATATGAAAAAGGTTTGAAGTATGAGCCCAGATAATGAAAAGTATTTAACACAGAGGAGAAATTGCCAGCTGTTGAGGCCAGTTTAAAAAAAAGCAGAATGCAGATGTAACATTATACCAGATATACTTGTGTACAAGCTGACCTGTGAATAAGCCGATGCTCCTAATTTTACCACAAAAAACTTGGAAAGCTTATTGCGGCACATTTACTAAAAACAGTGCACATTACACTATGTGCTGTTAGCCTGTGTAGTGTGCAGAGGGTGCCAGATTCCTGAATTATGGCCTCTGTTTAACAAAATGTCCAGTAGTCTCCCCTCACTTATAAAATGTCCAGCATCCTCTCCCCATGAATAAATGGGCACATTTACTTACCAAGTCCAGAGGAGATTCCGAAAGTGCATTGTCCGACGACAATGCACTGTGCCGCAATTCAATAAGATTGTGCGGCTGATTTCCTGAATGTATTGCTACCCAGATCAGGTCCGCCGGTCCTCCTCCAGGTGTATGTAAGTGCATTGGATGCAACACAATTTTTAAGTTAAATTCCGCGGTTTGTCTGAATCCGTCATAATGCGGTAATGCGGCCACGGGATCCTTAGTAAATATGCCCCAAAATATCTAGCAGAACCACCTCAATAATGAAATGCCAAGCAGAACCCACTCAATAATGAAATATCCACAGAAGAGCCCCTTTATAAAAAAATAAACTCAGTACTTACCTTGAGCTCTTTTTTTCTCTCTGTGGCTCTGGCTTCTTCTTTCCCCTGCGACATCCCGACAGTGTGGGCAGAAACATATGTATGTGCTCTGCCCACAAAACCACTAGATCTATCTAATGCTTAGAAGCAGTGAAATAATCGCAAATTCTTGAGCAGTGTAAGAATATGCCGCCTTCATGCCATGTGGGTGTGAAGGAGGCATAGCAGTGCGCGGAGGCCAGTTGAGGGGCAGGCACGGTGGGTTCCCAGCCCCTGTCTGCGCTCTTTTGCAAATTCAGTGAACTTTCGTTCACTAGTTTTACCCAAAACTATGCCCAATCCAACCAAAGCCAAAGCCTCTTGATGTATCCGGCGCAATGATGGGGGGGGGGGGGGGCGGCATTTGATAAGTGTCCCCAATAGTGTGTACAAGGCCAGAGCGCATAGACGTGCCTCTGTCTGCACTGCCGGGAAGCCTTGAGAGCCATAAGAAGGAGAAGACTGTGGGAACAGAAGAGGAACTGTGGGAGGGGGAGAAGCATGTAGTATGTTGTTTTTTTATATACTTCAGTATACGCCATGTGGGGCTTTAAAAAAAATGTGCTGCCAGACTCGATTTATACTCAAGTGTCTATGGTAATTTTAAGAATCAATTTAAAATTACCGTATATACTCGTGTATAAGCCGAGTTTTTCAGCACAAAAAATGCTGAAAGGGCGCAGGCTGAGTTGGCTGTATACTACTGGGGCAAGCTGAGCTGGCTGTATACTACTGGGGGCAAGCTGAGCTGGCTGTATACTATTGGGGGCAGGCTGGCTATATACTACTGGGCAATATACTGGGGGGCTCTGTGATCAATGCATTTACCACCCTCGGCTTATACTCTAGTCAATAGGTTTTCCCAGTTTTTGGTGGTAAAATTAGGGGCCTCGGCTTATACTCGGGTCGGCTTATACTAGAGTATATACGGTAAGTAAAATTAAAAACTTTTTGTTCACATACTTCAAACCACCAATGGCATAAACATCCCAAAATTTACAAAGAATTAACAAGTTGTGCAGTGTTTCATAGTTTACATGTTAAAACGCATGTGTATAAAGTTAGTTACATTTGTACAATCTACAGTTTCATAATATATTTTGCTGTTTGATTATGGAGGTAAATGTAGAAAGTATGCAGGCTAATTAAAAAATCAATAGTAAAAAAAGAAGAATTTGTTCTTTGACATTTCTAATTATCTATTTCCTTGGGAACTTTCTCTTCAAGGTGTCTCTCATTAAAACTTATTGTGTGAAATAGTCTTATGGGTTTTTATTTCCAGCGTCCTTCATACTTTAACTTTTAATGCAGTACCGCTCTTGCTGTGATGAAGCAGAAGCTGTATCCACATGTTGCCGGCGTATAAGGAAGAAAATTAGATGTAGCTAAACTAAGTTAGAGGAAACAAAGATTTTCTTTTACAATTTAGTATATGTAACATTTCAGTGAATCCACTTCAGTGAATTTCAGTGAATACATTTTGGACTAGTGCTTTGGACATTAGTGTTACATACAGGAGAGAGATACCCAATAAATGTTTGATTGGAATTGTTAAACATGAGTGGATTGACAGTGGGAGGTAGCGGTTAAATTCTATGGTTATACAGTATGTAAGGAAAAAGAAATAATACTCTTAAAGGACATCTACCACCAGGATGAAGGATTGTAAACCAAGAACTGACATACTTGTGTGTGACCCCTCTGGCAGGAAATGCTCTTCTTTTAGCTTTTTATGCTTAGGTGTTTTACAAAAATAAAGGTTTTAAAATTATGGAAATGAGCCTTAGGGGCTCCGGGTTCCGTAGCCGGAGACCCTCAGGCTCATTTACATAATTTTTAAAGCTTTTTTCTTCTTATAAACATGGGCATAAGAAGCAGATCCTGTGGGGGCACACACCAGTATGTCAGTGCGCTTGCTCTACAATCCTTCATCCTGGTGGTAGATGTCCTTTAAAGTTGGTCGTACTTTAGCCAACTTCGAAAGATAAACAATGGTGTTTTTTATCTGTCTTCAAAATTGCAGCTCATGCTTTAGCTGGTCATGACAAAGGAAGGGTGCTATCAAGAGCCATTTAAAAGGCTCCACAAAAAGACAAATATATATTTGGACACTATTTACAACGGATATGGTGAGTTAGCAATCAGAAGTACTCCACTGACCATTTACCTTCGGCAGTTTTGTAATTTTTTTCTGGCCAAATAAATTTTTTAACAGGACCAGTAAGCTAGGTGGCTTTTTACAGGGGCCTTTCTATCCAGGACCAAATTGCAGTGAGGGTGACAGTGGGCTGTGACTCTGAGGTAAGGTCTCCAGTGAATTAGAGGGCTATGGAAATATGTAAAATAATTTCTGATACTGTATATATGTGTACAGGTCCTGGTGTTGAATTTATGTACTGAGTTTGGTGCTGTATTTATCTATTGAGCTTGGTCCTGGAGTTTTATTGCTGCATGGTGGTTCTGGTGATGTATTTTTGTAATATATATATATATATATATATATTTATATATATATATATACCGTATATACTTGAGTATAAGCCGACCCGAGTATAAGCCGATACCCCTAATTTTACCCCCCAAAACTGGGAAAAACTACTGACTTGAGTATAAGCCGAGGATGGGAAATGCATTGGTCAAACCCCCCCAGTAGTATACCGCCTGCCAGCCCCCAGTAGTATACAGCCTGCCAGACCCCAGTATTATACAGCCTGCCAGCCCCTAGTAGTATACAGCAGCCCCCTAGTAGTATACAGCAGCCCCCTAGTAGTATACAGCAAGCCCCTAGTAGTATACAGCAAGCCACTAGTAGCATACAGCAAGCCCCTAGTAGTATACAGCAAGCCCCTAGTAGTATACAGCAGCCCCCTAGTAGTATACAGCAGCCCCCTAGTAGTATACAGCAAGCCCCTAGTAGTATACAGCAAGCCCCTAGTAGCATACAGCAAGCCCGATGTTCCCGATGTCAGCGTGTTCTGTCTTCTTTCTTCTCCGCGGTTTCTCTTCATTCTTCTGGCATGGACGCGGCCATCTCTTCTTCTAGCAGGCACATACTATGACGCGGCCGCTGCTGACGTCATAGTATGCGCGGCCACTAAGAAACCATGGCCGCCTCCATGCCGGAAGATAGAAGAGAGAAGAGGAGCTGCGGAGAAGAAATAAGACGGGACGCGCTGAAATCGGGGACATCGGTAAGACGCGCCAACATCGGGGAGCCGCGCTGACATCGGAGGGTGAGTATTTAAGTTTTTTTTTTTTTTTTAAGTGGGTAATTTTTTTGTTATAGACTCGTGTATAAGCCAAGGGGACGTTTTTCAGCACATTTTTTGTGCTGAAAAACTCGGCTTATACACGAGTATATATTATATCTGTGTGAAAGACGATGTTCATGTTTTCATTAAAGGGCGGTCACTGTATCATCTCAAATAAATTCCAGGGAGGCATTGCATACACTATAATCTTTATATCTGGAAGCACTGCAGGTAATATCGCTAATATGATGAGGACTGATATGTTACAATTGCTGTAATTGAGATCATTTTATATATTTTAATCACCTTTTGTGGGAGGGGGGCATGTTTCCGAGATTTGCCCTGTAGAGTAAATTACATAGAAACTGCCCTGAATGTATCCAATGGAGAACAAACTTGCAAGCCGATTGAGAATTGTGTTTCATATCACGATAGAGATCTCGGGGCTATAGTGCACCAGAAACATTCCAGATACTATTTGTTTCTGCTTTTATTTCTGTTGAATAAAAAAACTATATGTTGAGTGTATAGACTGCAATATTGCTGGCATTTTTTATACTACACCATCATCTAATATTAAAATTAACAAATATACCACAACATACAGAAGACCAAATATATTAGCTGATTAACAGAGAATGAAACAGAAAGCTCTATTTTCTTAATAGTGGTTAGATAGGGGTACTGCATTGCAGCCTTTTCATTCATCTGAGTGGGAGCTTCGCTCCAGTGACTTGGTTCAGTGGCTCTACTGAGTATACTGAGCTGCTTCCTGCCTCATTCGGAGGAACTTTTAATAATTAAAAAAAATAGAACTACCGTATATACTTGTGTATAAGCCATGATGTGGTGGTGTCGCCGCTGATGACGTCATCAGCGGCGACACCTTTGTATCATAGTGTTGCATAATAGCGACTCTGCCGGCTATTGCAAAGAGAAGATAGAAGAGGAGCAGCCGGGAGCCGAGACGGGGATCGGGAGCCACGACGAGCTGTATGCTACATGGGGCAGACTGCATACTATGTGGGGCAGGCTGTATGCTACTTGGGGCAGGCTGTATATTGAGTGGAGCAGGCTGTATACTACATGGGGGTAGCTGTATACTACATTGGGGCTGGCTGTATACTACATGGGGCTGGCTGTATACTACATGGGGCTGGCTGTATACTACATGGGGGCTGGCTGTATACAACATTGGGGCTGGCTGGCAATATACTACATGGGGCTGGCTATGTACTACTGGGGGCTGGGTGTCTGTATACTATTGGGGGCTGGCTGGCTGTATACTACATGGAGGCTGGCTGGCTGTATACTACATGGGGATGGCTGTATACTACATGGGGGCTGGCTGTATACTACTGACCAATGCATTTCCCACCCTCAGCTTATACTCGAGTCAATAGGTTTTCCCAGTTTTTGGTGGTAAAATTAGGGGTCTCGGCTTATACTCGGGTCTGCTTATACTCGAGTAGATATACGGTAATAATATATGGAGCACTGTAGTAGGAATAGCAGTAGTATATTTTTTTTGCTCTTTGAATGAATATTTTTTTTGCTCTTTGAATGCTTCTGTATCATCAGCAAAGCCCAATATTTTACATTAAGATTTGATATTTTACATAAAGTAAACGGAGAAGACGAGTAGATCTATGAACTATTAGCATGAAAATGGCGGAATCATTGGCACGGCATCCTAGAAGGCGCCAACAGTAAATACAGTGGTCCTGAGTGGGTCCGTTAATGTCTATACAGCAACACATTGTTAGAAAAATTCTTTATCTTGAAAGGAGCTTTATATATCATGGAAAATATTAATTATCTCCGCCGTAAGGTTTTGTACAATTTATGCTATTGTCAGGAACAAATAGTCTGGATTCAATTATAGGAGATCTATTTTGAGCATAGAGACTTATTCACTTGGCTATTCCCATATCATTTATTTTGTCCAAGTGATGATAGGGAGTTGTAAAAATTGATATTGCTTGTAAGGCTCACAATATCATCCCTAAATTGCAATGTAGCTTCAAATGTTCCTTCTCTCTTATTTGAGAGCCTGGAACAGTGCAATGTCTCACCGCTGTCTGTTCATTTGTCAGCTCTATGAGTTTATCATTTAGGCTTTGTGCTGTGCACGTACTCCACTCAACTCCTCTCAATTTTTTCCCTTCTCTTACTGTCTGATACACTCCCTTCATCTTGGATATGGCATTGCATGCTAAATATGTAAGGCTATTTTTCAAAAGTGCAGGCAAAATTGAAAAATTTTCGGTTTTTAATTTGCACACAGAAAGAGCTACATGAATCTTCTAAAATTGGGCTCTACTTAAAGATATAATTTCACTTATTTCCATTCTGGGTATTCTTAGCATTTATCATATAGCAAAGAGTCACTTTAATTTGGAATTCAGCTTTTCAAAGGGAGAGGATAGGCTTAGAAAATAATTAATGCACTCGGCAAATTAGGAAAAGCAATAAAGGTTTATTTGTGACACCATTTTGCAGAAGGTTTACTAATATTAACTGACACTTTTTTAACTCCTTATTTAAGACCCATTGAGGAGTTTTGGCATTAAAGACATTTATCCACTTTCTTATCAGTGCGTCCGAATGTTGTACTATGGGGCTTATATATAAAGGCTTCTGTGCTAGAACACTGGTGTAGAAGCCATGAAATAATAGCAAATGTTAGTGTATCGCAAGCACTTGCGATTATTTTTCCTTTTCTGCCACCTCCAAGCCAGGACATGAAGTTGTATGCAGCTGGCGGGGGAGAAGGCGGGCACAGGATGTTCCTATCCATGCACCTGCCCACTCACTGCAGCCACGTCTTTGCACAGCCTTTTGATGTATCCAACTGTGCCGGGGGGGGGGCAGGGCTATCAAAAGTGTAATATATAATTAATAACCCCCTATAAGTTTACTAATGATGCCAACCATCCTAGTAGTGTGCAAAAGACCCATATCACATTGATCATACATTCATACCCTTTTATGTGGACAGCGGATAAGTGTCTTCAATGGTAGAGCCCTCTTATCTACCATTTGTTTTTTATACATTGGAGAAGCACCGAACGAGCCACAGGAGCATCAGAGCCTTATCATCATTTTATAATTTTTTTTTAGAAAAACCACTCAATTCAGGGATTAAACAAGATATGTTGCTGCATCAGTGTAGCTACAGAATTCTCAAGGTATGATTGGTATGATTTCAATGTATAAAAATCAAATGGTAGATTTTCTTCAACCCCTTAGTGACGCGCCCTGAAAAGGCTCTAGTGACTGGGCATTTTTAGCAAATTTTTGTAAGCGTCCGTTTAAGGGCCACAACTTAATTTTTTTTATGCTACCTTAAAAGTTTTGCAGTGTTAGTTTAAGCATAATAAAAGTTTGAAAAATGTTTTTCACTTATATTCTTATTTGGGGTTAAAAGTGGAAAAAAATGTATTAATATTTTTTTTTAATTTTACAATTAAATAAAAATTAACATTATTAATAAATTCCCTATTTTGTCGTGTTCATTTTGATATATAATATGTATAGTCTCAGGGGAAACGGGGTGACTATGGTGTTGTTTAGCAGGGGTTTTTTTTATTATATGAGGGAATGTGAATGTATTTTTATAAATATGGTATATACTCAAGTCTAAGGCTTGTTTTTTTTTGCTGAAAATTCCCCACTTGGCTTATACTGGGGATATTAAAGACGGTCAGATGGCCCGGGCAGCTCCTTCTCATCTTCATGCCGCAGGTCCGCGACAGCTCAGTGGGCAGCATCTCTTCTTGCTTCGCATGTGCCGGCTGCTGGTCTGTGACACCTCCGTGCGCATGGACCAACCGCTGCATAACTGTGATGTTAGCCACTGCTGTAATCATATTTTGGTAGGTAAGCATTAAAATTGCTAATTCTAAATCTTTTTTTATTTTTAATTTTTCACGCTCCTTACAGTACAGATTTAATAGTTAGAAATGAGAGGACCTGAAGAGCATCTCAAGGGACCTGGACATATAGCCAGATTGGTGGTTGAACAGCCAATCTGGCAAAATGAAGCCGCTAGCCATGGCTATAATGAGGACATAAACCCTTCGGAAGGATATACTTTCCTGATCACAGTGACAGTTACTCATATAGGCTGCTGCACCAGGTATACAATGAAGACAGTGCATCAATCATTTTGCACAGCTGTTTGGTGGAGGCATAAGGAGTTCGACCCCCAACCAAACTGATATTGCATATTTATACTAATGCCCCATTAATGCCTCTTTGTTGAGTAGCCTTTTTGTTACTGTGTCTTTTAAGATAACTTTGCTACAATATACTTTTCAAGATGAAATAACACAAAGGAGGACATTTATGTTTAGCTTTTCTTTTTTTCTTTTTATATTTGTGACTTCACCTAGCGAAGTTAGCCATGAAAGAATTTTTTAATGTTGCGTCTAATATTCTTTAGAATCCAAATTTGGATTACTAAAAAGTTGCAATTTTCATGCAAATCATTGTAAAATATCACGATTTTTGAACAAATAAACTCCAGAACCTGAGCAGGCATAGGCAAAAGTGTAGTAAGGGGTTGCAGAAAAAAGGCGCAAAAAACAACTGACACACATGCTTGATATATCATGCTGTAAAATAAATGAGACAAGTCCTAAACCAGAAAAAGCAAAAAATAAAAGACACAAAAAGTCTTGACAAAAGATAAATGATCCCCAAATGCACATAAAACAATACACCACACACTACTAAAATATAATCTCTACCTAAAGCAATATAATTCGGAAATAAGATCCAAATAATTTTATCTCATCTTAACAAATTAACATTTTAATACACTGTCTCAAAAAAACCTGACTTGAGTTTAACGAATACAGTCGCAAAACACAATGTCACGGGTGCCCCTGTGATTCATGTCACGGATTGCGGGCACACCCGTGCCCCTCTCCGTGGCGTTGCACCCCCCGGCCTGCACTCACCTCTCCATGCTCCTGCTCCCGTCCCGGCTAGGCTGCCCACGAATCCCCGCTGCCTAGGGTGCACACCTTGGTCTTGAAGATTTAAAGGGCCAGCGCACCACTGATTGCCGCTGGCACTTCCAGGTTTCCCATAAAGACCGGCAGCTCCAATCACTCCCCGCCGGATCTTTGCACTCATTGCCATTGAGAAAGCTTCCCTGCGTTCCTTGCTGTGTTCCCGTTCCTGTTCCTCGTTGATCTCCTGTTGTGACCTTGGACCTGACCTGTGACCTTGCATCTCGCCCACCAGCCCTGACTACAAGCCTGTACCTAACCTCGAGCCTGGACACTGATTCTGTACCTCGACCTTGCCTGCCACAGCAGGCTTGTCACACCTGTGGACCGACCTGTGGCACCCTGCCGCAGCAAGACCATCCCGCTTTATGGCAGGCTCTGGTAAAGACCAGGTGCCACTTAGATTCCGGTCCCAGGTACCTCCTCCCGCGGTGGTCCAGGGGGTTCACTGACCACGAGTCCTGACACACAAGAATAAATCATACATGAACTCACTATAACTTACTATACCTTAATAGTCTTCTACAGAGTATACTGTATATAGTTCCATTTAATGCGTTGTTGAATTTATAAATCTCCTCCTGACCTGTGTCTTAATGCAAAAACTTCTCTTTATTCACACACTAAGCATAAAACCCTAATATTCTTCTGACCTCTGCTGACAAGTGAGGCCAAGGAGAAGCTAGTGTTATGATACCCTTTTTGTCCAGATAATTATATTTTTTACTTAAAATTCTACTCTTTCTGGAAAAACCAAAGATTTTTTTTTCATCTCGTCTTTTGACTTGAGTCATGTTTCCATACAAAATCATACTTTAAGAAAACATGCAAAGTCAATTGATTCTTTTCCAAGTTAACAATATACAGCACATTGTTATAACTAGATAACATTTCATCTCAGTTCAAATATCCATCTTGCCTAATATCCATACAAATATCAGAATCTTGTTTCACCCATGCTCCTTTTAATGGAAAAAATGAAGAACTGATACTTCTGCTGTAAAACAAGCTCCAATTCGAGAGACAAAAATAAAATTGTCTGTGATATATGATGTAAATTATTCCTGAGGAAAACATATTCAGAAGAACACAATAGCCTGTGTCAAATACTATTACGAATTCAGAATAAATGTATAAAAACTAACAGTGACTAAGATAAATATAAATGTTTGGATAAAAAGGACAGTTTTTCATTATTTTTATTTCTAGAATGGGGATATTCTTTGAATCGCAAATCAAAAATTAATAAAATATATTTAATTGGGTTCTGTCCATGGTTGTATCTCCTGTAACTTTTGTCCATTTGTGTCCATTGGCATTTCCAATATTAAAAAATATATCAGGGCACATTTACTAAGACTGTAGGAAACTGTGTATAATGCTGGGTGCGTCAGATTCATTAAGAACATGTGCCAGAAATCATGAATCTGTTGCTTCCCCCGCACCGGCCCGACAGAGTTCACCAACATTTTTGCAGTGCACCTTTAACATAGGAGGTGCAACAGACTTTGCATGTTAAATAGTGGTGCGCGGTCCAACTGAGCACCAGAACGCCCCCTAATATGTGTCGCATGGGGAGTAGTGCAGCTGTTCCACAAAACAATAGTGTAGCATGCACTTCTTAAATACCTGTGCAAGCAGTTTACACCTAAAAGAATGTGCAAAGTCCGACAGAAAACTTAGTAGAAGTGCCCCATCGTCTTAGGAAGAACAATTTAAGGGACATACCGGACAATTCATATGCATCTTTGGTCCCATGCACATGGACGTGTGCTCTCTTGGGCTATAACCGGGCATAGCACATGGCTGGATGGAGAAGGGAATGGAAGTGAGCACCTCTCCTCTCCATAGAAAACAGAGCATCTGCACTGTAAATCTCTTTAAAGATAGGACATGTCCTGTGTTTTACTGTATGAAAGACGACCATTTAATCAGATGGCCGCAATGCCCATTGAAGTGAATGGTAGCATGCGGCTGTTTAAAAAAAAATTGTGTACAAGAGGCAAATATATCTATTTATTATCATTAATTAAAGGGTATTCCAGGGAAAATGTGATGATCAGTGGAGATCCTAGCAGAAAAATGTCACCACTCATGAGAAAAGGGGTCCCTTGTACCCCAAACAGAAGGAAACAGATTGTACTCCATTCACTCTATGGTACCCTGTGCATTACTCACCTAACTCTTGTAGTGTCATAAAAATGGATGGAGTGTCAACAGTGAAATGACCACCAAGTTGTCCCCTATTGTGGGGATTAAAGATGACGTGCTGTCACCGGAATACTCCCCTAACTGTAGCAGTTTCAGAACTATATGCAAAGGTATGACTTATATTTACCCCTTGAAGCCGAATTAAACTTTCTTCTGTGTTTATCTCTCAGTATTTTTGTTGTGTATTTTCTCCAACTTGCAGGGCTAAATTCATTGGCTTTTAGTAACATTGTTGGGACACACAGATATTTTTACCATTAATTTCAGCAAATTTTGCGGAATTTTTGCGTGTTTAAATAATTTTCTCTGGAAATTTAGTACTTCATGTTAGTTGGAAAATGTTGTTAGTATGTGTTGCATTTATTTATTATAAAAAATAGATAGAAAAAAGTCTCAATTTTTTAAATTGAAAATGTTCTACTTTTTCCATACGTAGTCATAACAGCAAAACAACTTGATAACTAACATTAATGAATGTCTGCTTTATGTATCCATGGTTTCTTATGCATTCTCTCATTTTTGTAAGATGTTATGGGACTTTAGGTGCGATTTCCCAAATTTTCATAACAAACACAAAATCCTGCTTTTGCAGGACCTGCTCAGATTTCAAGTCACTTTAACCGGTTAAGGACCGGGCCCTTTCCCGTTTTTTCATTTCCATTTTTCACTCCCCACCTTCAAAAATCTATAACATTTTTATTTTTACACGTAAAAAGCTATGTGATGGCTCATTTTTTGCGTAACAAATTGCACTTCATTGTGATGGTATTAAATATTCCATGCCATGTACTGGGAAGCGGGAAAAAAATTCCAAATGCAGTGAAAATGGTGAAAAATGCATTTGTGTCGTATTCTTGTGGGCTTGGATATTACGGCTTTCACTTCACACCACAAATGATGCATCTAATTTTTTCTTTGGGTCAGTACGATTACAGGGATACCAAATTTGTATAGGTTTTTTAATGTTTTCATACATTTACAAAAATTAAAACCTCATGAACAAAATTTTTTTTTTTATTTTGCCGTCTTCTTGTGCTTATAACTTTTTCATACTTTGGTGTATGGAGTTGAGGGTGTTGTCATCTTTTGTGACTTTTGATTCTGTTTTCAATGATATTATTTTTAGGACTGTACGACCTTTTAATCACTTTTTATAGAATTTAAAAAATTTTTTAAATGGCAAAAAAGTGCCAGTTTTGACTTTGGACGTGATTTTCCGTTACGAGGTTAAACGCAGTGAAAAACCATTATTATATTTTGATAGATCAGGCATTTTCGGACGCGGCGATACCTAATTTGTTTATGATTTTTACTGTTTATTTATATTTATATCAGTTCTAGGGAAAGGGGGGTGATTTGAATTTTTAGGTTTTTTTATTATAATTTTTTTTTCTTTTATTTTTACTATTTTTCAGACTCCCTAGGGTACTTTAACCCTAGGTTGTCTGATCGATCCTACCATATACTGCCATACTACAGTATGGCAGTATATGGGGATTTTACTCCTCATACATTACAATGTACTGATAGCACATTGTAATGAATGGGTTAACCCGAAGTAGCTTCGGGTCTTCGTGAGACCCGAAGCTACCATGGCAACGGATCGCCGCTCCCCGATGACGTCACGGGGAGCGGCGATCCTCGGAATTGCCGGCGGCCAGCTTTGCCGGCGGCGTTCTGCAAGAAAACACCCGCGATCGGTGCCGGCACCGATTGCGGGTGTTACCGGTAAGCCTTTGCTGCAATATGCAGCAGAGACTTACCGGCTATGGAGAGGGCTCGGCCCGCGAGCCCTCTCCATGCATCGGAACGCGGCCGCCGTGAATACACGGCGGCCGGTCGCGAACCGGTTAAGAGGCCTAAATAAAAGAAAACCCCATAAATTACCCCATTATAAAAACTACACCCCGTAATGTATGTAAATGATTCATGATGTTTTATAACCCTTTAATTGTTTTACAGGGGATAAAACAAATCAGATGGAATTTTGAAATTGAAATTTTTTTGGCTAAATGAATGCGTTTTTTCAAAAAAATTTACAAATTCTCAGTGGATAAAATATCAAAACGCTCCACAAAGTTTGATGCCCCATATGTGGTGGTACCCCATATGTGGTGGTAGCCTGCTGTATGGGTAGACGCCAGGACATTGAAGGGAAGCTGCGCTATTCAGACCCGACAGAGTTAACCATCTTTGTGGTGCACCTTTAACATAGGGCACAATTACGCAATTTGCAAGTTGAATACGGCGCTCGTTCCAGATCAGGCGTACTGTCTGACGGCACGACCCTAATTTGTGTCGCATGGAGGCCAGCGCAGCTCCACCACTAAATGGTCATGTGCGACACAATAGTAGTGCAGACACTTCTTAATTACCACTACTTTGCTAGCTGTTTTACCCTAGAAGAATGTGCACTGACCGACAAAAGTACAAATCCCTTTGTATAAATGTAGTGTTTTGTGGTGATTTTCATTTCTTTATTTTAAAATATAATTTTGAATCTTTATACATTATTTGAAATTATTTTTTTATTTGGACTATTTTTTTAACTTTTTCTTACTGTTTTGCATTTTTCCAGGGTGGGACATAAACACGTGATCATTTGATCACTTGTTCATTGTAATATACTCCAATACTAATGTATTGTAGTATATCACATAGTTAGCTGATACATTCTGCATAGGCTGACAGGAGCACTGCTTGGTCGTGCTGTAAGCACAACTTATTAGACATTTGCTACCAGCAGCCCTGGGACCTCATTGGACCTTTTTTTTTCCAGCACAATAAGAGGCAGTGTCGGGAGCTGGGCATTGAGGATTCAGATTTGGAGTGTCGAGAAGCTGGTATGGGCCTTCTGGGAGAGGCACAGCGATCACCGGGGGAGGGACCATTTACTAACTTGAGGCCCCCCTCTAAGAAATTTCCATCGGTGAATAACGACACATCCTTAGATCTTCTTGAGCCTGGTGACAGACAATCACTGGTCTCTTGGAAATCACCCCAGTGGGATGTGACAGAATATCACCAGGCTTGAGAGACAATGTATTAGGGAACTGGAAATAGTCATCAAGCCCTCAGACAAGGGGGGGGGGGAACTTGGTGATTATGGACAGGGACCAATATGATCAGTCAAACTGAATTGGAATTTTTGACAACTAAGTTTCCCAGGGTGGCTACGTTTTACGGGCTCCCCCAAATTCACAAAGGGATTAGCCCATTAAAAGGATGCCCAATAGTCTTGGGGGATAGACAGTTTTACCCAAAATATGAGTCTCTACATAGATCAGATTCTGCTTCCTTTTGTACAAATGCTTCCAACGTATGTGAGAGATACGATGGATGTTTTAAAGAAGATAGAGGGGATTCAAGTGGACCAGGATACATACCTGGCCAGCTTGGACATGAAGGCTCTCTACAATTGCATACCATATGATGTGGGGTGCAATGCTGTTGCATCCTTTTAATGTACAAGGGGTACCCAATTTGAAAGACATAGTGAGTTCACCATTGACTTACTACGTTTTGTGCTGGAGCATAACTCTTTTACCTTCAATGGCCAGTTCTACCACCAGCTCAGGGGAGTGGCTATGGGTGGCCCCTGTGCTCCCACTTATGCTAACCTCTTCCTGGGCTGGTGGGAGAAGGAGCTGGTCTTCAATGATCAGTTAGAATGTTTCACATCACATGTACTGATCTGGCTTTGTTTTATAGATGATGTCCTGATCCTATGGAGGGGCACAGTTGATCTACTCAAGGAATTCATCACAGTCCTTAACCTCTTAACGCTCAGCGTCCGATATATCGGACGCTGAGCTCAATGACTTAGCGCTCAGCGTCCGATATATCGGACGCTGAGCCCATGCCGGTTCAGCTCAAGATCTGAGCCGAACCGGCATGGGGAAACACGGGGTGCCGGCTGTGACTGATAGCCGGCACCCCAGTGTAACACCCGCGATCGGAGTTGACTCCGATCGCGGGTGCTTAACCCGTTAAATGCCGCGGTCAGCGCGACCGCGGCATCTAACATGCCTCTGGGGGTTCTTTCCCCCACGATCGGCCCCCCCGAACCGTTTTCGGGGGGCGCCGATCGTTGCTATAGCAACTCTGGGGTCCGATCTGGACCCCAGAGTTACCTGCAAGAATTGCCGGTAAGATGGCGTCTGTGACGTCATCTTACTGGCACAGTGCCAGCCTATGCAAGTGTATAGGCTGACACTGATAATACTCTGCAATACATGAGTATTGCAGAATATTATCATGAACAAGCAATCAGATGATTGCTTGTTCATTTCCCATGGAATAAAAGTGAAAAAGTAAAAAAAAAAATGTTATTCAATAAAAAAATAAAGTAATAAATCACTAAAAATGCCCCAAACCCCCAAAACATATAAAGAGACATATAACTAAAAAAAAAGTCTAAATCATAACACAAACCCCACATATATAGTATCACCGCGTCCGTAACAACCCGTAGAATAAAAGTAAATCATTATTGAACCCCCACGATAAACGCCGTAAAAAAAAACTGTTATAAACCCTCCAAAAATTATGATTTTTACCTTTTCAATCCCACAAAAAATGCTATAAAATGTGATCAAAAAACCATGTGTACTCCGATATGATACTGGTGCAAAGTAAAACATGTCCCGCAAAAAATAAGCCATCAACCAGCTCCGTAGCCAAAAAAGTAACAATGTTATGCCACTTGGAAGACGGCAATACATAAATGATAGATTTTTCCCCACATTAGGGTTTTGTTTGACAAATTTAGTAAAACGTAAGAAAATATATTCAAGTCTGGTATCCCCGTAATCATATCGACCCATAGAATAAAGCTAACATGATTATTAGGCTATACGGTGAACACCAAAAAAAAAAAAGAGTAAAAAATCCAGTACAGAATTGATGCTTTTCTACTCCTGCCCTCAAAAAAAGTTCCTAAATTTTCAACAATAGGTGATACCAACCCCAAAATGGTAACAATGGAAAAAGCATCTCATCGCGCAAAAAAAATGGCATCACATGGCCCAAATAACGAAAAAGCGAAAATTTTATAGCCTTCAAAAGGGGCAAATGAGGAAACTAAAATCCTGGCAGCTGCAGGGCTCTCCTTCCCTTCTGCGTCTCGCTGTGCGCCCATAAAACAAGTAATGGCCACATGTGGGGGGTCTTTGTACTCAGGAGAAATTGCAGAACAAATTGTATGGTGGGTTTTCTCTTTTTATATTTTGGAAATGTGTAAATTTTAGTGCTAAATGAACGTATAAGGGAACAATTTGACCATTCTAAATTTCACCTCCATTTTGATTCAATTACTATGAAGATCTCAAGGGGTTAACAATCTTCGTAAAAGCGATTTCTGATAGCTTGAGGGGTGCAGATCTGAAAATGGGTTGGTTATATAGGGGGTTTTGATGCTAAATATGTAAAATTTCATTCAAAACTGTATTTACCCCCAAAATAGTCAATTCTGAAAATCCGGAAAAGCGATATTCTTTTTGTAAGCCGCATGACATCAAAATAAATTATCCAGACATTTCAGAAATTATGAAAATGTAAAGTAGACAAATGGGAAATGTTATTCAGCAACTTATTTAGGTGGTAAATCTATCTGCCTGAAAACGCAATGATTTAGAATTTCAAAAAATTTATCATATTTTCTTTTTTTTTGTAAATAAACGCAAAACTTATCAGCCAAAATTTACCACTAAAATGAAGTACAACATGTGGGGAAAAAACAATATCAGAATCGTTTTGATAAGTAACAGTGTTCAAAAGTTATAACCATATAAAGCGACGCAGGTCAGAATCCAAAAAATCGAGCTGAGCCTTAAGCTACAAAATGGCTGCGTCCTTAAGGGGTTAATACCAACACTGTGGGACTCTTTATGATTCATCTTGAGAAAATCTTGTTCCTTGATTTATCAATAGAAAAGTCAATACAGGGTGGACTCAAAACAAGGATTTTTAGAAAGTTCACAGCTAGTTAGTTGGCATCCGAAGCCACTAAAAACATGGCATACCCAAAGGGCAGTACCTCCGACTTAGGAGTAACTGTTCAGAATTTTCTGAATACCTGTCAGCAGCTTCAGATCTTAGAAATAGATTTCAAGACAGGGGGTATCCGGATTTGATTCTTAGGGATACCCATCAGAATGCCCTGGCAAGAAGAAGGGAGAGTCTCCTGGTCCCTAGGGAGAGGGAGGAGACCCCGGGCCCTGTACGGATCATTGCAACCTACGATTCGCAGCATCAAAGGGTAAGGGAGACTATAATAATGCATTGGAGACTTCTCCAAATGGACCCTGAAGAGGGACATTTGGTTGGTAGCTCCCTGGTGATAACATATCGGAGGGGGGGAAATTTAAGGGACAAATTAGTCCACAGTCATCTTGAACCACATGTCTTGGAAACCTGGCTTCCAAAACCCCCATAGGGGACATATAAATGTGGCTCCTGCAAAGCCTGCAGATCTATTCTACAGCCACATAACTGGACACACATTCAGAAACCAACAATTTATAAATTGTAGGAGTGTTGGAGTTGTGTACCTCATGACGTGTTTGTGTTCATCCCAATATGTAGGCAAACTATTCGGGAGTTTCGGGTGCACATCAGGGAACATGTCAACAATGTGGAGAATAAGAAGGACACCGTTATCTCTCGCCACATTTGGAAAGAACGTCAGGGTAATCCTATGTGCATGAAGTTCCAAGACATCGAACAAGAGATGCCACAAAACAGAGAGGGTGACTTTGACCGTCTTGTCACTCGATGGGAGTCTCGATAGATCTGCATAATGGCCACCGAAAATCCTCAGGGATTAAATGACTCCATAAATTATGCATGTTTTTTTGGATGTTTTTTTTTTTGGTCCCCTCTTCCCCCAGTATATGCATGCATTAACAGGACATACGGTGCACTCCATGTGTATGTAGATTATACGAGGTGGTCCGGTCTGAGTACCTGGTCCACAGCCTCATTTATAACATACTTGATTTTTATCTGGCTATTGTGATGCAGCGGGTGGTCATTCTGCAGTTTGCAGATGTTTATGCATGTTTGGTGACAATAGGTAGATGTTTGTGTATGTCCCATGATACCTATTTGAACAAGCATTTTGACACGTTCTACATGCCTCACGATAATATGCAGACCCTCCTGTGTGTCTATGGACATAGGACATATTTGGTCAACTTCGACCTGCTCCTTCCCTGAGCGACTCTTGGTCCGATCTGATGCTATCTCTCTACAGTCATGTACCGCAATAGGATCCTCCAAGAAATATATTTACATGATTTGATGATGATGCCCAAGGGCACTCCGATTGGATGGTGTGAGATGAGCCCCCTCCTGAGTCACTGGAGGCAGTGACCACGATGATTGGAGGACTCGCACAAAGAACACCCAAAAAGGGCCCGGCCTAGCGGAGAAAGGGGCGTCGCCTAGTGGAAATATGACCGCTGAGAATGGAGAAAGGGCGGAAAGGGCGTGGCCTAACGAGAAATATCTGCGGGAGCGCATGGAGCATACGGCTGCAACAGTGCCGGATGTGTGTGTGTAGCAAGCTCTAACTACAATGCCAATGCAACACTGGGCAGTAAGGGCAATCGCTAAATAAGTTTTGTAGTGTATCCTGGTATGCCTCTGATGACGCATCAATCGGTAGGGTCGATGCAGAAACGCGTCAGGCAGGGACATAATTGAGACAACCTACTATATACAACTATTGATAATAGGTGTTACAGCGGGAAGCTAACCTGTGCTCCTGTGATTGCCCCTACTTGTTTCTTGGAGCATGTTATCGGACTTCGGTTGGCACATATGTGTTTGGATTGCCACCTGAAGGTGCACCTTGAAAAGCCTGAATGAATACCTATGGCTATTTCTAGCAGACTTTTAATGATATTTTGAGTAAAGATATTAAAGACTTTTAAACGTTCTAATCAGGCAGATAATTCTTGTGACCTTATCGGACCTCAGGACTCCTATGGAAGCAGTCAGCAACTTCAGGCCCTGCGCGGAGGATGCCAACCTGCCGGGTGAGTACCCAGTACTGCTCCATAGATGCTATAGTCACTTTGACAGCTGGGATCGTGAGTAATGTCTTTTACAGACAGCTGTGCTCCTGCAGCAATCGCAGGGATTCTCCTTCTTTTTGCGCTAAGGAGTTAATGAAGGGGGGCACTTCTGGTAGCTTGTGTCATAAATCTCAGCGCACTGAGTAAGGTTAAAATATTTACAATGTTTAAATTACAAGACTTGAAAAGTGATCAAAGTGCTGTCCTTAAAGGCTCCTCTGGCCAATGGGCCACTGCTACTTGCTGCTAATAGAGGTATTGTCTCCTCTTCTCTCTCTATACTGCCCCCATTGGACAAACCATCAGCAGATTTGGTTTCCAGTATCATCTTTATGCTGATGACACCCAGCTATATACTTCTGCACGTGACATCACCCCTGCCTTAATCCAGAACACTAGTGATTGTCTCTCTGCTGTCTCTAACATCATGTCCTCTCTCTTCTTGAAACTTAATCTTTCTAAGACTGAACTTCTTGTCTTTCCACCATCTACTAACCAAACCACCCCTGACCTCTCCATCTCGGTCTGTGGGATCACTATAGCACCGAGGCAGCAGACCCACTGTCTTGGGGTTGTGCTGGACTCTGACCTTTCCTTTTCACCTTATATTCAATCTCTTGCTCGCTCTTGCCGTATGCATCTCAGAAACATCTCCAGAATCCGGCCGTTTCTGACATTTGAAACTTCTAAAATGCTAATTGTTGCACTTATTCACTCTCGACTAGACTACTGTAACTCCCTACTAATCGGTCTTCCACTCTCTAAACTCTCTCCTCTTCAATCTATTCTTAATGCAGCAGCCAGGCTCGTCTTTCAGGCCAAACGCTACACAGATGCCTCCAGTTTGTGCCAATCACTGCACTGGCTACCTGTCTCCTTCCGTATTCACTTTAAAATAATAACCCTCATCCACAAAGCTCTGAATAATGCTGCACCTCCCTATCTCTCTTCTCTCATCTCAGTCTATCGCCCTTCCCGTGCTCTTCGATCTGCCAGTGACAATAGATTAATCTCTACCTTAATTCGAACCTCCCATGCACGTCTCCAGGACTTCTCCCGAGTTGCACCAATTCTCTGGAATGCCCTTCCCCAGACTCTGAGACTAATACCCACCCTCCAAAGCTTCAAACGTGCTCTTAAAACCCATCTCTTTAGGCAAGCCTATAACACTCATTAACTGCATGAAATGTCAACTCTCCCTTTACTAATCCATCCTATGTCCTATCTCCCATCTGTTATCTGGCAAACAACTGATATATACCAAGCTCCAGGCTTCTCTGCAGTCTTTTTCACCTAGGACCCTGTAAATAAGATGGCGACTGATGGCTGGTTCAAGCAGCAACATCGTTGTTTAGTAAATTATTTATTAAATTATTTTATATTGTTCCCTTATAAAGAATGGCTGGACCATTTTACAACCTCTTGTGTCACCCCCTCATCCACATAGTCTGTAAGCTCTTGTGAGCAGGGCCCTCACTCCTATTGTTCCATATGACTGTTTGTTCTTTGTAATGTAATATAGTTGTATATGTCCCCTATGATTTGTAAAGCGCTACGGAATTTGATGGCGCTATATAAATAAAGATTATTATTATTATTATTATTATTGTTAATAAATTATGCCTTTACTAGGTTCATCAGTAAGAGTTCTCCTTATGGACAGTTTTCCAATGAAGGCAGCCTTATGGAGACTTATAGTGATTGATGCATCACTAGGGGATGGACAAGGAAAACCACGCCTTTTTGTTACCTTGTAAGGCCCCCTTATCATCAAGCATCACTTTCAGAAAGCCTAATGACATGATGTGGAATCCGTGCCAAACCAA
Organism: Engystomops pustulosus; assembly: GCF_040894005.1. NCBI lineage: Eukaryota > Metazoa > Chordata > Amphibia > Anura > Leptodactylidae > Engystomops > Engystomops pustulosus. The sequence goes on from NC_092411.1 coordinate 257,644,626, forward strand.
CATATCTATTTCACATTGGTTGCATCTCTTTAGCAGAGCATAGGGAACTAGGTTCAGAGTACGGAAACTTTGCCAATTAAGGCTGCCATGCAGGCGTGTGGAGACTTATAGCCATTGATGCTTAACTAGTGACTTCTGGGAAATATGCAAATATGTTTTCCAGGATGGAATGAGTATTTCATGTATAAAACCTCACACCTGTGTAAAATTACAGTCTTCTTTCCGAGAGTGATATACATTACAATTGTTACCCATTCTTTTGTGCTGCCTATTTTACGCTATGATAACCTGTTTTCCTATTTTTCATGCTGCGTAGATGTATATCAATGTCTATCAAAGGAATCATAAAAAAACTTTAAAAAAAAAACCCTACTTTTATTATGTGTCTCTACACGACACAAAAAAGATCATTGTAATTATAGGAAATAATTTCAGAGAGGGAGAAAAGGCTCTTTTAAGGGATTCATTAATTTATGATTACCTTTTACTCCACAAAGAAAGCGTCGCGAGTAATGAAGGGAATTTATGAAGGCTGCTAGCAGATTGGGGGGAAAAAAAAATCATTTACTTATCTAAAATAGTTCATTGGTAGGCTGTGTGTCTCTCCAACAAATCAAGGGCTTTTTCGCCTGTCTATACTGTTGTTTAATAGAGCACCTGGCCTATAAAACGGAAGGTAGAGCCCTCCCTGGTGTACTTTACTAGAGGAAAACAGAATAAAAAATGAAAGAGATATTCAGTCTCAATGGAGCTTACACAGCTTTATTTTTCTCTTTCACCATCTGTTTGCCTGAAATAACTATGGGCACCAGAGTGTATAACAAGTCATAGTGTTTGTCCAACTAAAGTTTTCAGTCAGCAACCTCATTTCTATTTCTGCAATGTAGACAAAGGTTAGTAAGCTGGCGTTAAGCAAACACATTATTCATGACTTGTATCATATGTTTTTATGCCAATATAGAAGGAAATGAACCGTGACATTCTACTTCAGAGCACACTCGATGCTGCCCGGACCGCTCAGGTTTTATTAAATACAGTCAGGACCATTTTCTAAATGATCTATAATTGGGCAAATAAGAGATGACAAATTTGCATCTGAGCATTGCTGCTTATGAAGGGGAAATAATGTGAACACGAATTGTTATAAAATAAGCATTTCTTATAGAATGACATATTTTTTAACTACAGAAGTTTTTTTTTCTATTAGTACATATTTGTAGTTAAAAAATGTAAAACAGCTGATATGATTTTTTTAATGGAGTTAATAATGAAATAGAAAGAATAATACAACAATTTTAGGTTGGATAGTCTAATAGTGGCTGGCACTGGGATCGGCAGCTCCAATCCTACTCATACATATCATTAATCTGAAAAAAAAATTTGTAATCACATTGTAAATGTATTATGTTATTAGAGCCTCATCTTCAAAATATTAATAATAATTCCTTTCTTTAGGTTTCATTTAGATGGCCGTCTGGGGGGAAGTACATGCGCCCGCAAATTTTTGGCCACATGTACGTCCCCATAGATGGCAATGGCCGCCCGGCGGGCATACCGGGTGTGAATGAACCCTTATCTAGCACACACTGATTATGCAAAGCTGCACAGAGTTTGCCAAATTGATCCCTGTCCCCATGGGGCTCAAAATCTAATCAACCTACCAGTATGCTAGGTGTGGGAGGAAACCGGAGGACCCAGAGGAAACCCACGTAAACACAGAGAGAACATACAAAATCTTTGCAGACATTGACCCTTCATAGTGATAAGCCATTTTGGCTATCCCTGCAAGCACTTGTGTTCGCTGAGAGATTTGGCCAGCAAGGCATGTTCCCTGCTCAAGGGTTAATGTACTGTAACACAGAGTTGAAGAGAAGGGTGGTAGAGGGAAATGGGGTATAGTTTACACAAGTATAGCTGGAACAATTATGTATGCAACACGTGTCATACAATATCATAGCATCTATAACTGCCATTGTTAAAAGTGAATAATAGATTGTTTGTGAATAACTAATCTTGTGTCCACTAACTTTCCTCTTAACTGAAGATACCCAATCTGAGGAATGTCTGAACTTGTGTCTCTATTGTGGGTGAGGTAACCAATTCTGTTTAGTTAGTGCCCAGGTGGGCTGGTGTTTATTTTGTGTTTTGTTTATCTGCTGCATTAGAATACTACTGCTGGAGTGAATAAAACTGTACATTTTGGACTGCTAACCTTGGAGTCTATGGTTTTGCCAACCTACTCCAACTCCAGATCCTGACTATATATATAAATATATATGAGAAAGAAATGGCAGCACTCCAAAACTGTTAAAAATAGCTGATTTTATTCCAAAGTACTAAGTTTCAGCTTCAACTGAAGCCTTTCTCTATCATTTCTGTTTTTATTCTGTCAAGCTTTGATGCAGAGCGTACATCAATTATCAAAAAAAGAACTTTTTTGATCTTGCCAAATTGAGAAATTGAAAGGGGTCTGAATATTTTCTGTAATCACTGTGCATATATGACAAGTCATATTGCCTTTTTGCACTGTAGGTGCACATTTTTTAAATTAAATTAATGATGGCTGGCGGTTTTTGAGTACTGTATATACTTGAGTATAAGTCAACCTGAATATAAGCCAAGGCCCCTAATTTTGACAAAATAACTGGGCAAACCTATTGACTTGAGTGCAAGCCGACGGTGGGAAATGCATTGGTCACAGCCAGTATATAGATAGTCAGTCCCCTTCCCCCCTAGTATATAGCCATCCAGTCCCTGCCCTCATTATACAGCCAGCCCCCTGGCTAGGTACATAGCCACCCCCTGCCTCAGTATATAGCCAGCCCCCTGCCCCAGTAGTTAGCCAGCCCTCTGCCACAGTAGTTAGCCAGCCCCTTGCCTCAGTAGTTAGTCAGCCCCCTGACCCTGTGGTTGGACAGCCCCCAGACCCTGTAATTAGCCAGCCCCTTGCCCCTGTAGTTACCCAGATCCTTGTTCCTGTAGTTAGCAAGCCCCCTGCCCCTTTAGTCAGCTAGCCCCCTGCCCCTGTAGTCAGGCAGCCACATTTCCGGTGCCCCCCGCGGGTCTTCACTTCTTCGGTCTGGCTGCTTTTTGCTTGATGCGTGTATAAGCCAAGTTTGAATTTTTCAGTACATTTTTGTGCTGAAAAACTCAGCTTATGCTCAAGTATATATGGTATACGGTATATATATCAAAGTAAAATATTAGCAGCTGAAACTGGAAACATTGCTATGGACAAATATGCTGAATAAAGCCAATTATCTTAATTTTTTTTTAAATCTTAAAATGCTGCCATTTTTCTTTGTTACAGTTCTAGGCTTGCATCTTTTGAAGTTTCTATTCCTGCAATCTAGCAAGAATGAGTTGGGTCTCCATCCAGAAATCACATGGTTGCTGAGTGTCACTCAATATAGAGCTGAAATACCATAGTCTCAGGGTGTGTAAGTGACTAATGTCACTGTATGGTGATGTTTTCCACTGTATCTAGATCTCTAAAGGATACCCAAGTTACAATTTGCAGTCTGGAGAAGACAAAATTTCCCAAGTGGTCTTCCAGGTCTTTATGTCCTCTTGGGGGGACCTGTTAAAATAAATAAATTACATACAAAGTAAAAATAAAAAAATTACCACTCAACCCTGGAAAACAAATTGTCACCATAAACAACACGTTTGCCTTCGGACAGACAAATTGTTTATCAAAATGGAACCATTTTGCTTATAAACTTTTTATGTGTATGTGTGAATTTAATATTTTAAGGCATATAAAACTTAATACATATCTTAAGTTGCTTTTTGTTAGTAATGTTTATAATTTTTTTTTTTTTGGGATACCCAAAAAATAAAGTCAGTAACTTAAGAACAAACCTACGGAACCTATCTTGTACGTAACCCGGGGACTGCCTGTAGTTTAAAATTTTTACAAAAAGGCAATCTCATTTTCATATGGTATTCCCTCTTTTATCTATTTGCCTATTTATCTATCTTACTACACGTTATGTGCTAAGTAATTTTGTTGGCAGATGGGATCAATCCAGATCACCAAACACTATGTTTTAAATTAATCAAGTGTCTGTAATTAAATTCATTTTCTGTAGACTTTGATGCTTTAACTTTTTTTAATTAAGGAGAACTTGCCTACAACGCATAATTTTCCCTTATAGCTATTGTACTATCCTGTAATGAGTCTTATGTACAACAAAAAAAAGAGAAGTGAAATTTCTCATTAACCCAAAATATTTTTTGTCATGTGAAACTAGAATACCCTCACTAAATAAACTGTATTCTGTACCAATCACACTGAGAATGCTACATGATATGCAGGCAGAATGAAATGGAAGGAAATGGTCAGATTGATATTTCATTTTTTTTTTAAATGCAGTAGATCTTGTAATTTATTTTTAATGTCTCTGCTGGTTCTTAGCTTAGTAGCCATGTGACACGTAACATTGTTGCAACCTGTGCAGGGGTCCTGTAGGTAAGGTTCTATTAACATTAAAGAGTTTTTGTCATTAAAGTAAATATACCATTTGCTTTTATTTTGAATCGAACATAGCTTGAGAATGCTGTAGCTATGCTGATGCAGAAACATGTTTAATCCCTTAACTGAATTGTTTTTCTGAAAGATAATTATAAAATTCAGGACAATGAGGCTCTGTTGCTCCTGTGCCTGGCTCTGTATGTCGCTCCATCAGACTAATGGAGCAGACTGCCGCGCATGACAGTTCTGCTCCATTAATCTCTGTGGAGCAGACGGAGGTGGACCCCTCTAATTCAAGATATGTGTGGGTCTAAGCACAGAGACCCCTACTAATAAGCAAGTTAGGCCCTATGCCATGGACAGGTCCTAACATTTGTTTGTGGGAAAACCCCTTTAAACACAGTTATCCCTATCTACAAAATATTAATGATGGCTGGAGTCTAAACAGTGATACAGTCAGAATGGAGGAAAAATGCCAAAATGAAAATGAATTCCAATATAAGTTATCCTTTAAGTTGTCACTGAAGTCTTAAAGTAGACAATCGAATTCAGGAACAATTTGTCCTCTGCTCTTATACTGGTAATCATACCAAAGAAAGAAAGGTCTACCAGTAGTATTCAAGATTTTTCAAAAATGCTTACGATTCATAAAATAAAAATTTGTATTACTCCCTATTTTGAGATCCCCCTAGGGAAGATCCTCCCAGCTACCCTCCACATACCTCCCTTCCACCGCTTCCCTACTTCTTCCAACTACTTCTTATTCCTTTTTCTTCCCCCTTTCTTCTTTACCTTTCTGTTCTATGCCTGTAGTGCAAAAAGTGAAATGGACACAAGAACACAGGGCAAAAAAGATTCTTTTATGTAATCTTCCCAATAATGCAGGTTCATACATCACCAGCACTCGGATAGGGGAGGGAGAGAAGCCCCACGCGTATCGCCACAATTGTGTATTCCTCAGGGGTGAAGATGGCTGAATGGCAAACATATATATATATATATATATATATTCAAATCCATAGGAAGTGGGGGGTTGCAGTATGTAATTGATAAATTACCTTTCCATTTGTAGAAGAGAATGGCCGCTGTAGCGTTTCCCTTGCCCAATGTTTTTTTTTGCTCAGTGCTTTTCCAACCTGATCTTGTATTTTGTATTGTAAAATTTTGTCATCAGTAATCTTGCGGCCACTTGTTCTGTCTGCTCCCTCTCCCCTCCCTCTGCCTGTGTCATCTAGCAGCAGGAAAGCAGTAGCAGGCTGTGAATGCCAAAAATGTGCACAAAAAGTTTGCACTTTTTTTAACCAGAGTGAGAGGAAGGTTATGTGGTTTTCTCTAACATTCTGAGAATGGCTGGCTGGGTATGAGCCGCCATAGTACCTTTAAACACAGTGAGAGGAGGGATATGTGGTTTTCTGATTTCAACATTCTGATTTCAACATTGTTGCTTTAGTGTGTTCATAACTGAGTCTGAACACCCAAAGAACCTTTAACCCCAGTGTGTGGATGGGTTTGTAGTTTTCCCTTTGCGCTCTTTAATGCTATGAGAGAGCACCTTTAACTTCAATGACAACAACAGCATTTTATTACTTATTTATTTTATTATTTCTTTCTTCATTTTTTTAGGTGTTAAAATCCGGGTCCCTTTGACCTCAATGGGTTTTGTATTTGTGTCAGTGTTGGGCCCGAAAATTGGTCCCAAATTTTGACCAACCTGTTCATCACTGGTTCTGGGTTCCGTATCAGGCTGGGGTTCAGGGTACCAGATCAGGCAGCATCAAGGCTCAGGTACAGATTTGGGGTGCCAGATTGGGCAGAATTCAGTCTCAGGTACAAGGTTCGGGGATCCTGAGAGTTATAGAGTTCAAGGTCAGCTGGGTTACTGGCTTATGAATGAGTTTCAGGGAACAGGTACAGCAAAACACAAACATATGATGGTCCTATAAATCACAGGAGTAAGCCTACCTAGCCCTGAGTTAAGTGAGACTTGGATATTTAAGGCATTCCTGGGTGTTGACCATGCAGCTTACTGGCTAAGCCTTCCATCACTCAACAAGCTCAGAACACTAAAGCCAGAATCCATTCAGATGGTTCTGGCAATGCACCTTCGTAATTGGCTAGATAATTTCAAAATTGTTATATTTAGATTAAAGAACATTTAAATTAGCAGGTTTCAAGAATGTTATTGTTTATGGCCTTGTAGTAGTTTTAGTAAGCAAAGCATATGTTAAAATAGAGGATGCAAATTAATTAGATTCCATCATAAAATAAGATAGAACAGATTTTATCCAGCACAAGTGATTGATGTGTAATTAGATCTTCTACTACATATTAATGAAAACTTGTGTGGAACAAGTAATCATAAAATCATAAACTAGTTGACAATGAAAAACAATGTTGACACTGCTGAGGGATATTTTTTAAGGTTTTCTGTTTTTATGTATTAGTATTTTAATCTTAAGGTTCTACTCCTTGTTAGATGTGACTTCTGTCTTTACTTTAATTCAATCAATAGTTTCCAGGTTAAGAATATTAATCACTTTTTGGAAGTGAAATCAATTTTAAATAAATGAGTGAATAATTACCAGATGAATTTTAAATTAGGTAAAGCTGCACATTGTAAATGAAGGTTTAATGAGCGGCAAACAAAGTAGAAAAAAAGTTTTAATGGCCACAGTAATTTAAATTACCTATATAAATTGCTATACTAACGTTGGTTGAGTAGAGCTTGTAATTCAATAAAGCCATCCTTCTTTGGGGAGATTATTGTTCCAGGTGTTGGATGTACAAGTAAATTTATCAGGTCCCTTAAGTTTTATGGCTGCTAAATATTTCAATATCCGTGTTCAATATTAGATAAATTAGTTTTATGGGTTTTTGCTTAGTTTTTCTATTAGTCTAGACAATATTTTACATTTTAATAGTTTTTTTGCCTTCAAAATACAAGAACAAATTGTGGACGGTAGACTAAGACTTTCTGAACATAAGACTGTTCAAAGCTATACTCAACAGTCAGTTTACAAAGTCTCCTATGCTATATAGGACTGCTAGAATAATTTCACAGCACTGCAACTTAGGACTTGTCTCTTTTTGGAAAGGCAATGCCATTTTGTAGCACCGTATATAGTGGAGTTTAAGCTAAGTTTTTTAGCACAATTTTCATATGCTTGAGCATATAAAAAAATTGGTACTCACCTCCGGCTCTGTCCCCTGGTGCCCTCTTCTCCCCTGGCTTATTTTCTGCACTTGGCTCTGGCTTCCCAGCAGTGCGGGTAGAGGCATGTTCATGCTCTCTGCCTGCACGCACAAAAGGCGTGACGTCATCAGGCAACGAGACACCGTGTCGTAATGTGTGTGTAGCATGAGGGAAGAGAGCGTAGACGTGCCCCTCCCAGCACTGCCAGGAAGCCGGAGCTAAGCTGAGAAAGTGAGCAGAGGGAGAAGAGGATGCCGGGGTTGATCACCGGAGGTGAGTACTCAGTTTATTATTTTGCTGAAGATTTACTGAAGAATGAACTACATTTGTACAGCTTTTATGCAACTTTTTTTTTTAAAACTAAGTTCCAAAAATGCAAACAGACAAATATTCCACATGTTATAAAGCAAACAAACCCAACACCCCCCACCCACAAAAAAAAAAATATACAGGCACAAATATCCAGACTAAAGATAAAGGGGGACATTAATCCTGTGTCTCAGATTCCCCTTTTTTGTGCCTGGTTTGTTCCTTTTCTTGTCTGTTAATTTATGTTTGTTGTTTTTTTGCCTTACAAATGCGTTTTGAATTGTCGCTAAGCCAATTCATTTGGTTCTAATTTGGAGCCTAATTTGTTGCAAATTATTCCTCTACAAAGTAAATCACATTTGCAGCCAATAAGGAAGCTAGACTGTGAAAAGGTGACCAAACATTCAGGACTTCATTTTTGCATGTACAATGTCCACACTACACATTGGGGCACATTTTACTTACCCGGTCCTGCACAATCCCCGATCCGGAGTGTCTGCTGGAATGCACATCTGCCATGATTCAAAAAGATTCTGTGCTCGATATCCTGAATGTGTTGCTTTCTTGCTCAGGTCTGCCGGAGTTCACCTGTTGGATCATCCAACAGCCCCCATCCCCCCAATTCTGTCATGTGAAAGCCGGTGCCAATTCGCCAAAATCCGATCACATGCAACACAATCCCCGGCGCGATCCCCGAAAAGTCAGGAAACCCAACGAAAGTGTGGCTGCGGGACCCTTAGTAAATAAGCCAAGTTGTTGTTAATGCAGAGACTAAAAGTTGAAGATACGGGGAAAAAATATATATATACATTTTCTGGCTCAAATGAATCTTTTCCTTTTTTATTATGATAAATAAGAAATGGAGTCTGATAACATTTTAGATCTGCACATTAAGATTGACAATAATCCCACTCAATAATATGTTCCTATAGAAAAAGATGCAGAGGCCATTTTAACCCCTTAACGACTTGGCCTTTTTTAGTTTTTTCACTTCCATTTTTCACTCACCAACTTCAAAAATCTATAACTTTTTTATTTTTCCACATAAAGAGCTGTGTTATGGCTTATTTTCTGCGTAACAAATTGCACTTCATAGTGACGGAATTTAATATTCTATGGCGTGTACTGGGAAGCAGGAAAAAAATTCCAAATGCAGTGAAAATGGTGAAAAACCACATTTGTGACGTTTTCTCGTGGGCTTGGATTTTACAGCTTTCACTCTGCGTCCCAACTGACATGTCTACTTTATTATTTGGGTCGGTACGATCACGTGGATACCAAATTTGTATAGGTTTTATAATGTTTTCATACATTTAAAAAAATTAAAACCTCCTGTACAAAATATTTTTTTTTATTTTGCCATCTTCTGGGGCCAATAACTTTTTCATACTTTGGTGTACGGAGCTGTGGATAGTGTCATTTTTTGTGAATTTTGATGTCGTTTTCATTACTATAATTTTTGGGACTGTGCAACCTTTTGATCACTTTTTATTAATTTTTTAATATTTTTCTAAATGGCAAAAAATGCCATTTTCGACTTTGGACGCTATTTTCCGTAACGGGGTTAAACATAGTGAAAAAACATTATCATATTTTGATAGATCGGGACTTTTCGGACGCGGTGATACCTAATGTGTTTATGATTTTTACTGTTTATTTATTTTTATATCAGTTCTAGGGAAAGGGGGGTGATTTGAATTTTTAGGTTTTTTTATTATAATTTTTTTTTTAAACTTTTTTTTATTTTTACTTTTACTATTTTTCAGACTCCCTAGGGTACTCTAACCCTAGGTAGTCTGATCGATCCTATCATATACTGCCATACCACAGTATGGCAGTATATGTGGATTTTACTCCCCATGCATTACAATGTGCAATTAGCACATTGTAATGCATGGGTTAAAACGAAGTAGCCTCGGGTGTTCGGAACACCCAAGGTTACCGTGGCGATGGATCGACGCTCCCCGTGACGTCATCTGGGAGCAGAGATCCACGACAAGATGGCGGCGCCCATGCGGCGCCATCTCTTTGAAGCCGCCGGCAGCATTGCCGGCGGCGATCGGGGAGAAAACACCCGATGCTAGCACCGATCGCGGGTGTTACCGGTAAGCCTTTGCTGCAATATGCAGCAAAGACTTACCGGCTATGGAGAGGGCTCGGCCCGCGTCGGGAAGGGGTTAATAGTAGGATGATGATTTTAAAACTGGGCTGAAGTATTTTTCATGTTGCATTCAGTTAATTTTTCATTTCTGAGGTTTTTGTCCAGCAAGAGCAGGTGAATTTTTGAATTTTTTTGTAATAAAGACAGAGGTAGTGCACAGAACTTCAGAACACACATTGGTGCTCATTTAATAAGGATCCGAATCACGCATTTTCATAGGGTTTCCCGAATATTTCCGATTTGCGCCGAAATTGCCCCTGTATTTTGGCACACACGATCGGATTGTGGTGCATTGGTGCCGTCTTTCACGTGACAGAAATGGGGGGGGGGGGCATGGCCGTCAGAAAACCTGACAGATTCAGAAAAACCTCGGAATTAAAAAAAAATTGTGTCACAAGAATTGCACTCACATACACTGGGACGAAGAAGGGGACAGCAGCGGCACATCGTGGACATCGGTCGCATAACCTTAGTGAATCCCGGCAAGCTCCGAATCAATGTCGGAAAACGCGCCTTCGGATTGCGAATGTGCATCACATAACCCTGGACAGATTTCTATCTACTTGATGTAAACATATAGAAGCTTTCTATAGCAGGACAGCAAGCAGAGATCTTGAAAATGGTGAGGAATTGATATGGAAAGTATATTGGGAAATTGTATAACTTTTCCTTACACAAACCATATCTAATATTTGCAGAAAGTGGACCAACCCTTTAATGTCCCCATCCTTTAGGGCTTTTGTGAAATTATTGTGAAATATTGTACATTGCTTCTTTGCTGAAACATGTGTGGCTATTTACCAGAACAGTAGATGATCTATATCTAGTCCTATCCACCAACTGCCTATAAATGAAAGCACACAGGAATAATGAGCTTGATGCATAATAACAATAAAAATCTTATTATGTGTCTAAGGAAAATAAAAACACTCTTTTCAGCGCCTGTCTACTTTGTGCTGCAAAAAGATCCATGATGTATGTCTGACCACAGGTGCGCACTACAGGGATGAGTTAAGATGGAGCAGTCAGAATGATAACACTCATGGCTTGATGAGTTCTTATTTTAAGACACATCTGCTTCAGACCATTAGAATCTATGTGGAAAATCAGACATGCCGGATGTGTCCCTAGGCACATAAATGATTGCATACAGTTTTGTCTAGATAGTGGTTAGAAATGTACAACACTGCTGATATAGCTAAATTCACTACCTGTTATATGTGCTTTATGAAGTAAAAAATTAAACAAGCAATTACTTTTTACAAGTAGTCTAAAAGTCAATGCTTACCTGGAGATTTCTCCCAGAAACCTAGAAGTGCTTCCAATTTGTAGTAAAGAAAACAAAATTAGGGTTTACAAGAGATGTACAGTAAGTATACGCTGGTCATATAACAGGCTGACAGATATCTCATATAAAAGGCTGACACATTCATCCACTACAGTGTTAAAGGGGATGTCTAGGAAATAATGCAGATGGTATGTTGTCAAAAAATCCATGATTTTATAATTTTATTACTTATTTGTTAGGATTGGGTAACACAAAAGACAGGGGATAGTGTGCCCTGAGCTTGCCCCAACCTCTGTCCCTTCCTATAGCCCCCCCACGCTAAACCGTGGGGCGACTACTTGAAGACTCGAAATACACTGATAAGTGTGGAAAGGAAACACAAACAGACTGACAAACATAAAACACAAAAGAATAGTAAACTAGCCGGATTCACAACGAGAGGGTACGTCAAAAGCAAAATCAGTAGGCAAAGAGTCAATGTCAAAAAACGAGCCGAGGTCACAACAATACAGATACAGATACAGAGCAAGTCAAACCTAATGCTGAGCGAGTGGAGAAGGGATTTCAAACACTAGCACAGGTGACTAGTGAAGCTGTAATTTATGCAGCCAGAACTCCACCTCCAGAACCTGATAGGAGCTGGACAGCTTCTGGGAATTAACCCCTCATGGTGCAGAACAACCAGGCATCATGCAGAGGTACCACAAGTCCCAGCAGTTCTGAACACAACTCCTAGACAGCGCGAGATCTTAGCAGCCGCTGCCCTGGACGAGAGGTGGAGTTTGCGTGGATACGCACCGGGGGTCGGAGAATACTGCTGGCACCAGCAGAAGAACCAGAAGTCCCAGCATTCTCCCTAGCGACCCTGACATTATTATTATTATTATTATTAAATAATTATTTAAATGATCATTCATTAAATTATTATTATCATTTAAAAAAATAAATAGAATTGGGCCCTAATTTGGGGTGCATATTATTTATTTTTACACTTTAAAGGGATATTCCAGGAAAATTATGCAAAACCCATAATGCTATAAAAAATGAATATAACAAAACGCAATGTCATTAGTCACAAAATGGAGCTTAAATAGTTTGATTTTATGACTCACAAAATGTTACGGGCTTTCTAAAGTTGGTGGAGCCACTGGAAACTACACGTTCCAGAATCCTTTCATTCTCAGTAGCTCCTCCTTCCTCTTATGCTCTGCTCCCAGTGATGATGTAACAGACTGTCCTGCTCTGTTATCATAGTAATGATGTGTAACTGCCATCACTGTACATTATCTCACTGAGATGATGTTTCACCACAACAATGGCCCTACTGGATGCACTGCAACCAACCAAACATAGTGGTGATTACATGACCTGCCCAGGCAGGTGCAGGACATGTGATGTGGACATGTGACCAGCGGCCATCTTCTGTCATGTGTCTGCTCCGCACGGAGGAAAACAATGCACAGTAGCATTATAATTCTTCATTACAGTAATAATAATTTCTTTATTTATATAGCACACACAGATTACGCAGCACTGCACAGAGTTTGGCAAATTGGTCCCTGTCCCCAATGGGGCTCACAATCTAATCAACCTTCCAGTATGTGTTGGAATGTGGGAAACCGGAGGACCCAGAGGAATCCCACACAAACACGGAGAGAACATACAAACTCTTTGCAGATGTTGATCCTGGGGCAGCTGAGTGCTATAGGCTACATTTGCCATCTATGATAAAGAAATCATACAAAGTGCGATTTGAATTGAGCCTGACAAATTTTTATAAAATACATATGTTTGACAAGGTATTTGCTTTATAATTAGGGATGAGTCCACTAATAGTAATTTGTCAAAGGAATATTCCAATGTCAACTAACCACTAAAGAAACTATAGCTTAGGTAAAAAGTTATATTAATATTTTGTAAATCTATGTTTGACTATCAATACTGCCTAAATCCTTCTGAGCATGCCCTCAATCAGATTCAAGCGGGTCTTGACTTAAATCTGTAATCTAAATCAGGTCTCTTTTGCATGGTCTTGGCATACTGGTCAACTCACTGGGATATGAGTTCTTCAACTTTTCCCACACATGTTTGGCTGGGTTTATGACCAGGGCCTGGAGGACCAATCCACCAACTCTACATTATTGTTAACCCATATCTTTGCCAATTTCAGCTTATACTTTGGGTTATCCTGCTGGAACACTGCTTTGTTCTTTTCATTACTAGCATAGCATACTCAAGTGTAGAGAGTAACCCATCTGGTAAAACAGTTATTTGTAGTTCAGTATTAATCTCCATCAATTCTGGTTGAGTATCCAATTTTGCTGTGAAACAACCCAATATCATCAGGCTTCCTCCAAAGAAATTGACAGTTCCTTCAATTCCGTTAACTAGCTTTCCAGATTATTTCAGACTCATCTGCATCCATCAGTGGTCAGTCTATTGATTGTCATCTCATTGCTCGAAATCATCCTTTTCTAATCGTCTACTGTCTACATTTTGCACTTTTTTGTAAACTTGAGCCGATGCATCTTATGACGATATTGACTTTAACCCCTTAAGGGCGCAGCCATTTTACAGCTTAAAGCTCAGTCCCATTTTTTAGATTCTGACCTGTGTCTCTTTATATGGTTATAACTTTTGAACACTGTTACTTATCAAAGCGATTCTGAGATTGTTTTTTCCCCACATGTTGTACTTCATTTTAGTGGTAAATTTTGGCTGATAAGTTTTGCGTTTATTTACAGAAAAAAGAAAAAAATGATGAATTTTTAGAAAAATTTGCCATTTTCGAAATTCAAAATCACCGCGTTTTCAGGCAGATCGATTTACCACCTAAATAACTTGCAGAATAACATTTCCCATTTGTCTACTTTACATTTTCATAATTTTTGAAATGTTTGGATAATTTATTTTGACGTCACGCGGCCTACAAATCGAATAGCAATTCTGTACTGGATTTTTTACTCCTTTTTTTTCGTGTTCACCGTATAGCCTAATAATCCTGTTATCTTTATTCTATGGGTCGATACGATTACGGAGATACCAGACATGAATATTTTTTCTTATGTTTTACTAAATTTGCCAAATAAAACCCTAATGTGGGGAAAAATCTATCATTTTTGCATCGCCGTCTTCCAAGTGGCATAACATTGTTACGTTGTTACATTTTTGGCTACAGAGCTGGTTGATGGCTTGTTTTTTGAGGGACATGTTGTTCTTTGCAACAGTATCATTCTGGAGTACATATGTTTTGTTGATCACTTTTTATTGCATTTTTAGTGGGATATAATAGGTAAAAATCACAATTTTTGGCGGGTTTTTAACTTTTTTTTTACGGCGTTCATCATATGGGTTCAATAGTTATTTAGTTTTATTCTATGGATTGTTACGGACGCGGTGATACTATATATGTGGGGTTTGTGTTATGATTTAGACTTTTTTGAGCGTTATATGTCTCTTTATATGTTTTGGGGTTATGGGCATTTTTAGTGATTTATAAAGTAATTTTTTATTGAAAAAATTTTTTTTTTACATTTTTTTACATGATCCACCATGGGATATGAACAAGCAATCATCTGATTGCTTGTTCTTGATAATACTCTACAATACTAACGTATTGCAGGGTATTAGCAGTGCCAGCCTATGCAGATGCATAGGCTGACACTTTGCCTTTAAGATGACGTCACAGATGCCATCTTAAAGGTAAACCCTCCAGGCTTCTCTGGGGTCCCGATCGGACCCCAGAGGTGCCAAAACAGTGATCGCCCCCCCCCCGAAAACGGTGCAAGGGGGCCGATCGTGGGGTAAAGACCCCCAGAAGGCATGTTAAATGCTGCGGTCGCGTTGACCGCGGCATTAAACAGGTTAAACACCCGCGATCGGAGCCCACTCCGACCGCGGGTGTTAGCCGGGGATGTCAGCGGTAAATTACCGCTGAAATCCCGCGGCTAACGATGCCGGTTCGGCTGCTGTACAGCGCTGAACCGGCATCGTCTCTGCGCAGTAGCTGTACGCCGCTGAGCACTATTCGCGGGACTCAGCGCAGTACAGCTACGGCGCAGAGCGCTAAGGAGTTAATACTTCTTTTGGACCACTATTCCAGTTTTCACTTTTAGATCTTTTTTATTATGCAAAGTATATGCAGTACAAAAATAGTCATAAATACATAGATACATCTACAATTTTTCACAAAATACCAATACAGCCTGGGTTAAAACATATAATACCTTTAAACCCACTACCACCCACCCTCAATAACCAATACAACATAGTTGAAACAAATAGTACCTTTAAATCCACTACCACCCACCCTCGACAGATCATTTCATAATTACGCTTGATAAATCTCAGTAAGTCGACGACCTTTCCCAAACCAAAAAAAAAAAAATGGGGGGCTCTCTCCCTCACCATGCCTATGTCTCACCTACACTATTTCAGCTGGGTACCCCAACACCCTCTTCTCCTCTGTTGAGAGAAACAACTTCAGCCATTTAGACCATAGCTTGAAGAAGACTACTTTAGATTTTGAGCCCCTTCCACTATTTCCACAACCCTCAGTCAAAATTGTCTTATTAGTTATTCGCTTCCAAAGGGCAGGTGAGGGCGGGTCTGATGAGGACCATTTTTTTTTTTTTTTTAACAAGTAAATTTTTATTAAACATTTTGCATACAATAACAAAGGATATTTACGGTCAATCATACAAATATCAGTATAATACAAGGCATATGGTAGGATGTTTATACAAAGGGTAATCATCATATTTTATTTCACATTTGTAGATGATCTATAACTTGCATGATTTCCAGCGGTTCTGACTGTTCATTAGAGAATCATGACTAGACTTGAACTCTACTTTTTGCTTATAATCCCGCTTATATGAAATCTTAGACTTGTAACATTTGTTTCATGACCCGTTTCTTTAGTATCGATTTTAATATGACTGTACCGTGTTAGTTAGATAAAGAAAAGAAGAACAACAGTAAACCAATAACTCTTTGGGCCCTATTTAGTGTCCTCCTCCTTCCTGAGGGAGGGGGAAATGGTATGATAGCTAGGGAAGGGAGAGAAGTTCATTAGCTGAACCTGAATAGCAGTGGTGTAACTTCTCTTGGTTCTAGAAAACAAAAGGAAAACACATAAAGGTGTCGGTGGTACTATAAATCGGACTAATTCCTCTGACTCCTCTTATTCTGAGAGCCCTTTAATTCCGGGATCAAGATTGGGGAAAGATATCAACCATGGGTTCCATATGTTACTAAAATTTGCGAGAGAGTTACTTCTGATTGCTATAAGTTTTTCTAATGCACAATGTTCCGATACTGTCTCTATTAATGCATTTTTGTTTGGTGCATTAATATCCTTCCATTTCCTTGCTATCAAAAGTTTAGCCGCTAGTAAAATGTGACCCACTAGTTTACGATCTTTTTTATTTATTTTATCTATACCTACATGTAGTAAGGCCAGAGCTGGTCTTTGGAATATCTTGTTTGCTGCTATTGAGCTGCAGAGGTCAAAAACGTCTTTCCAGAATGGGCTAATCTTCCCACACTTCCAAAATACATGAAATATTGTGCCCTCTTCCCCGCAATTCCTCCAACACTCGCTCTTGGTGCCTGGAAATATTTTGGCTAGTCTGCTCGGTACCATGTACCATCTTGTAGTCAATTTGTGTTGGACCTCCATTAGATTAGCTGATTTGGATGCTTTGGAAGCCCAATAATTTGCTTGTTTCCATTCTCTCTCATTAATGGTTTCCTAGGTCTCCTTCCCATTTAGCTAATGCCGATATCCTACCCGGTGAATGTGCTTTTCTCAAGGTTTCATAGACTGCCTTTGTATTTTTTAAGGCTTTGATAGGTTTGTCCTCTACATAGTTAGCCATACTCAATGGAACTGGTAACTTAGGGCCCTTTAGTTTAGAGGTGACATTTTTTACTTGTTCATATAAGAGAAAGTCAGACTCGTTTAGTTTGAATTTGTCTCTCAATTGTTGGAATGAGGCAATTATATTTCCCTCCCATATCTCGCTTACTGTTTGTATACCTTTTTGAATCCAATGTTGGATTGGAAGGCTCGGGTTAACGATTTTTATTGCTGCTAAAGGGATGTTGACGAGTTTTGTTCTGGGGGAGATAGCAAGTGCAGCGTCAAAGGTTTGCTTCCACACCACTGATACCCGCACTGTTGGGGTTGCTTTAGGTGGTAGGGGGATGTCCCTTCACGCTGAGTGTGCTATTAGGAGGTTATTAAGGGGTATACCTCCTGTTAGGTGAGCTTCTATTTGTGGCCATGTTGAGTTGTGTTGTTTACAGCACCATACTTTACTTTGTTGGAACACGAAAGACTTATGATACAGGTATAAATTGGGGACTCCCAAACCTCCCTCTTCTTTAGGCGTTTGCAGGGTTTTAGTGTTAACTCTAGGTTTGTGACCATTCCATATATACTGCAACATTTGTTTTTGGAATTTAGAAATCATATACTTGGGTATGGGGATAGCTAGGGTCCTGAAAGCGTATAAGAGTTTCGGCAAGATCATCATCTTATAGATCGTAATTTTCCCTAGCCAGGAGTGTTCTATTGGACTTATAGCTTTTATCTCCTCTTGTAGTTTGTGATACAGCGGAAGAAAATTTACAGAGATTAAATATTTTGGGGGGATACAAATTTTTATGCCCAGGTAAGGAACACTTTCCTTTTCCCATTTAAATGGGAATTCTCTAGAGTTTTCAGATCTCAATTGAGGATTCACATTGCATCCTAATAGGAGTGATTTATTTGCATTTACTTTATAATAAGAGACTCTTCCGAAGTCCTCCAAAATTTGTATGGTCTTACGCAAGGAGGAAATGGGGTTTGATAGGGCTAAAACCACATCGTCCGCAAAGAGGCCGATTTTGTGCTGTCTTGTGCCACATTGAATGCCCTCTACCTCAGATGCCATTCTTATTGCCTCCGCCAGGGGTTCCATTACCATGACAAAGATAAGTGGGGATAAAGGACACCCCTGCCGAGTGCCATTAGTGATCAAAAAGGGGTCTGAAAAGTATCCATTGGCCATGACTCTGGCAGATGGAACCGTGTATAATGCTTTTATGGCTTTTACTATGGGTCCCCCGAACCCGAACTTTTCCAGCACCGCAAAAGCGAACTGCCAATGTATCCTGTCGAATGCCTTCTCCGCATCCAACGTAAGGAGCAGAGAAGGCATCCGAGAGGCCTCCATGGAAGACACCAAATCTAGGACCCTCCTCGTCCCATCAGGAGCTTGTCTGCCCTTAGTGAATCCAACCTGGTCTAAATGGATCAGGTCCGGGAGAACCTTGAGCAGCCTGTTTGCTATTAGCTTCGCATATATTTTTATGTCGCAATTTAATAGCGAAATAGGACGGAAGTTTGCCGGAGTGGAAGGTTCCTTGCCTGGTTTGGGTAGTGTAACTATTGTTGCTTCCAGCATTACTGGAGGGAGGGTACCCTTTGCCATGATTTCGTTGAATGCTCTGACCATGTGATTGCCCAGGACATGAAAAAAGGCCTTATAATATTCATTTCCAAATCCATCTGGACCCGGAGCCTTATCTTTTGGTGAGCAGATTATAGTCTTCTCTAGTTCTTGTAAAGTTATCGGGGTGTTAAGAGCCTCAAGGTGTGAGGTTGAAACTAGGGGAAGCTTAATCTTATCTAGGTAATCTTTTATCTTATCATAGGTGGGTTGAGGCGTTTGCTTATCTTCCTTTAAATTATATAAATTTTTATAGAAGTCTCTAAACATGTTGGAGATTTTATGGGGATGGGTTTCTTTTGTCTTGGGGTCCTCTGTTTTGTATAAGAAAGGAATGGATGATTTGGTTTTGGGAGGTTGCACCCCCCGGGCCATTAACTTGCTAGGCTTATTGATGGCCGAGTAGTAAGTTGCTTTTGTAACGTTTAGGTTTCTATTATATTGGGATAGTAATGCTGCTCTAAGGGATTGTCTCGCTTCCATTAATGCTTTGTAACTAATTGGGCAATTTTTCTTATGTAGCACCTCCTCATGTAATTTGATTGCTGTCAGGCATTCATCAATTTTCTTTTCCCTTGATTTTTTATGCTGTGCACTGATTTGCATCAGGGTGCCTCTTATAGCTATCTTGTGAGCTGCCCACAATTCCTCCTCCGTTATCCCATCTACATTATTTGTGCAAAAGAATTCCTTCATATCCTTCTCAACCTTCTTTTTAAATGAGGGAAGATGGAATAGAAAAGGGAGTTTCTCCACATTAGAGTTGGGAACAGCTTAGGGGCCAAGGACACTTCTAGAAATATGGGGGCGTGATCTGACCATGTGATCACTCCTATTTCTGATTTGGATATCCATGGTAATGTGTTCCTGTCTGTTAGGAATAGATCAATTCTGGAAAAGGACCTATGCCTATGGGAGAAAAAGGTGAATTCTCTCAGGGCTGGATTCAAGCATCTATAGCAGTCATGTAGTCCTAATTTAAACAACCCTGGGCCTAGGGATGATGGGCATGTTCTATTGCTTGACGTGGAGTCTAACTTTATATCTGGAACTAAATTAAAGTCGCTGCATAGAATAAAGTTGCCCTCCTGTACCTTTCTGACCTTTTTCATTAGTCTATTTAAGAAGCGAGTTTGAGCCGAGTTTGGACTATATGCATTAACTAGTGTGAAGCGAAATGATCTGATTGAACACACCAGTATTATATATCTGCCCCCCTCATCTATTATAGAAGAGTGGACTATGATATCTGTCCCTTCTTTGATTGCTATGGTGACTCCTGCTATTTTTTTACATGCTTTAGCAGATAATATGGTATGGAATTTATGGTGGGAAAATTTTGGGCTTTTCGTTTGAGAGAAATGCGTTTCTTGTATACAAACTATGTCTGCTTTCTCTTTTAATGCCTCTTTCCACAGTGAGGCTCTTTTGAATGGGGAATTAAGTCCTTTAGTGTTTAAACTCATAATTCTAACTGACATTTTCCCTTTTTTTATCTGCTATGCCACCTGCTAGACTATAGCTTAATGTTATGTTACTTCCCTTCTTCTTGTTGGAATATTGAATTGTGCCCATAACAGAACTTAAAACAACATATCTAGTGGTGTGTCTGAAAGCACACAACAAGTAGAGCCTAAAGGAGGTGGAGGGGACACTTAGATCCTGCTGCCACCACCTAGTCAGGACTCCACAACCATAACACAAAACATGAAAATAACATACAATAGCAATTAGCATCGGGTATGCAGGAGAGTTATGCATCCTGCGTAATCAGGGGGTTAAGTTCACCTGGGGCCTTTCGGCCTGCTCCTGTAGTTTTCATGGCAAGATCTTGGAGTGATGTTAAGCGACTTCCCAGTCCTTTTCCATCGTCGTTGGTTTCCTTTTCTCTGGAGGTTCAGCTATCTTGAGGCTCCAAGATTCTAGCAGAGGAAGACCGGCTTCAGGGGTCAAGATGGAGTGGAAAATCCCGTCTTTCCTTATCAGGAGCTTCAATGGGAAACCCCACTTATAGGGAATGTTGTTAGTTCTCAATGTATTTGTAATTGCTCCAAACCTCTTCCGAGCCTGCAAGGTTGCTTGTGATAGGTCGACGAATAATTTTATCCCTGAATAAGGCTCTGGAAGATTCTGAAGTTTCCGAGAGGCTGACATTAGCATGTCTTTGACGTGGAAATAGTGGATCCTCGCTATAGTGTCTCTTGGGAGGTTATCTGGCAGTGACTTTGGTTTGGGCAACCTATGAGCTCTATCAAGCAGACATTCATGCTTTGGGATATTCGGAAGCACTTTAGCTATCAATTGAGAGATAAAGTCATTTAAATCTGCTGGAGGGATGGACTCGGGGATGCCTCTAAATTTGACATAATTCCTCCTTCCTCTGTCTTCCATATCTGCTATCTTTAGTCTCATCTTCTCCACCTCCTCTTCCAGCCCATAGTGTGCATCTATAAGCTCATTGTGGGAGCTAGTAACCTCTGCCATTTTATTTTCCAACTGGTCCACTCTCCCTCCTAGATCATCAATAGATGTATTAAGTGCAGCTGAGACCTGTGTCAAATCCTTTTGGATTGACCCCTTCAGTGCCAGTATCAAGTTCTTGATATAGGTTTCAGAGGCCGGTTGATCTGAGCTTGGAAGCTCTCTAATGGGATCTGTCTCTCTGTCAGGCCCTTCTGGTGTACCTGTGAATGAAGGATTCATCCTCGGTCTCTGTTTATCCGGGCTTTGGCTTGGTGAGGGACTTTGTCTCTGCGGATTCGGCCCCATTTTGGACATGCTGTTGCGGCTGTTTTCTCCTTCAGCACCTTCTGACACTATGTCGCTCCGGGGCGAGAACGCTCCCGCCTCTCTTCTCTTCTCCGAGGGAGATCTCCGGTCCCGGGACTCAGGAATTGCCGGTGAGTTTCCTCTGCTCTGTGTGGGTGAGGGAGAGTTAGAGCATGGCTGATCGTCGCCATCTTGTGAGAGGTTTGAGACATGCGGTCTCGATGTAAAGAAGTCTGTGAGGCGTTTCGGGACGGTTTTTGCTGTTCTTTTCCGAGTCATCATGATAAGGGGTCTTCTGCAACAATCCCCGGTGTGTTTGGGAAAGCTTTATGTCGCTCGTTTTCACGTCGCTAGCAGGCCTAGAGACGGAGCTCCTTCTCACACGTCCGTCTCAGGGCACATCCAGGCCACGCCCCTGATGAGGACCATTTTTTTATAATACAGAATCTAGCGAGAAACAGCAACTTTTTTGCTACGGACTTCCCCCTGTCAGGACCTTCAACTCCTTGCCAGATGCCCAACATACAGACTTTAAAGTTCAGAGGCATTTGAATGTCACAACACCAATCAATAACCCTAATAACTTCTTTCCAATAACTTTCATTAGATGGGCAGAACCAGATAGTATGCACATCATCAGCTTTTTCCCTACCACATCTTTTACAACAAACCATTTCTCCAGAAAATTTGGAAATTGTTTTTGGTGTATAATATGTTCTTTGGAGAATGGATAATTGGGTCAGTCGGTGTGAAGGAATTTGGAGTATTTTACAGATATCTCTACAC
Source organism: Engystomops pustulosus (assembly GCF_040894005.1). Lineage (NCBI taxonomy): Eukaryota > Metazoa > Chordata > Amphibia > Anura > Leptodactylidae > Engystomops > Engystomops pustulosus. Next base: position 257,667,111 of record NC_092411.1, read on the forward strand.
GATTTTAACCATGCTTGGTCCTCCAAAATCCCCAATACCTCCACCCATTTTTCCACCACTCTATTAGAGTACCTGTGATGTCTTTGTATTACCAACATGTTATAAAGTTTTTGTTGTTGATTTTTTATTGATTGAGGCCCAGATTATATTTATCACAGGGGGCAAACTATCCCAGTCCATCACTGCCTTATTAGAGGTGGACCACCAATGAGCCAATTGTAAATACGAGAAATTGCAGACCTGGGCGATCCCAAATTCTTCTTGAATTGTAAGAAAAGACTACCATCCTACCAATCCTATTTATTTGGTGGAAGTATATAACCCTCTTTGCAATCCAAGGTGAGGCCAGAACCCCAGGAATCCACAGGTTCTGGTTCCTCCATATACAGTGCCTACAAGTAGTATTCAACCCCCTGCAGATTTAGCAGGTTTGATAAGAAGCAAATAAGTTAGAGCCTTCAAACCTCAAACAAGAGCAGGATTTATTAACAGATGCATAAATCTTACAAACCAAAAAGTTATGTTGCTTAGTTATATTTTAATACATTTTAAAATATATGGGTCAATTGTTATTCAACCCCTAGATTTAATATTTTGTGGAATAACCCTTGTTTGCAATTACAGCTAATAATCGTCTTTTATAAGACCTGATCAGGCCGGCACAGGTCTCTGGAGTAATCTTGGCCCACTCCTCCATGCAGATCTTCTCCAAGTTATCTAGGTTCTTTGGGTGTCTCATGTGGACTTTAATCTTGAGCTCCTTCTGCCAGTTTTCAATTGGGTTAAGGTCAGGAGAATGGCTAGGCCACTGTAACACCTTGATTTTTTTTCCCTCTTGAACCAGGCCTTGGTTTTCATTGGCTGTGTGCTTTGGGTCATAGTCTTGTTGGAAGATGAAATGACGACGCATCTTAAGATCCTTGATGGAGGAGCGGAGGTTCTTGGCCAAAATCTCCAAGTAGGCCGTGCTATCCATCTTCCCATGGATGCAGACCAGATGGCCAGGCCCTTTGGCTGAGAAGCAGCCCCACAGCATGATGCTGCCACCACCATGCTTGACTGTAGGGATGGTATTCTTGGTGTTGTATGCAGTGCCATCCAGTCTCCAAACATCACGTGTGTGGTTGGCATCAAAGATCTCGATCTTGGTCTCATCAGACCAGAGAACCTTGAACCAGTCTGTCTGAGTCCTCCAAGTGATCATGAGCAAACTGTAAACAAGCCTTGACATGATGCTTTGAAAGTAAAGGTAACTTACGCGTCTGGAACTGAGACCATTGCGGTGGAGTACGTTACTTATGGTATTGACTGAAACCAATGTCCCACTGCTATGAGATGTTCCCAGAGCTCCTTCCTTGGGTTAGCAAGGGAGGAAACTTTCAAAGGCTGTCCAGACCGTGGAAGGCTAACAGTAGTTCCATAAGCCTTCCACTTCCGGATGATGCTCCCAACAGTGGAGACAGGTAGGCCCAACTCCTTGGAAAGGGTTTTGCACCCCTTGCCAACCTTGTCTCTAATGGCCTTGGAATGCTCCTTTGTCTTTCCCAGGTTGACCATGTATGAGTGCTGTTCACAAGTTTGGGGAGGGTCTTAAATAGTCAGAAAAGGCTGGAAAAACAGATAATTAATCCAAACATGTGAAGCTCATTGTTCTTTGTGCCTGAACTACTTCTTAATACTTTAGGGGAAACAAACTGAACTATGGTGGTTTGAGGGGTTGAATAATAATTGACCCACACTTTTATGTTTAAAATTTATTAAAATTTAACTGAGCAACATAACTTTTTGGTTTGTAAGATTTATGCATATGTTAATAAATCCTGCTCTTGTTTGAAGTTTGAAGGCTCTAACTTATTTGCTTCTTATCAAACCTGCTAAATCTGCAGGGGGTTGAATACTACTTGTAGGCACTGTAGGGGTAAATGGAAGTAGATCAACCCATGTCCAGAGGGATTTTATCTCTCTCCACACCTAAGACATAAAGGATAGAGTTGGAAGAGATTTTGCCCATCCTATATGCCAGTCTCCAATATTTCTAGTATATTCAACTTCGTTATGCCATCATCAGTCCGTAATGTCCTAGAATCTGGGTCCGCCAAAGGCAGAGAATCCCATGCATAACATATTTTAGTTGTGCAATTAAGAAATAAACTTTCATATCTGGCAGGCCATAACCTCCCTTTTCTATGGGGAGCATCAGGATCTCCAGCTTAATACGGGGTTGTCTTCCCCTAAATACCAACTCCCTAAAAGGACTTTCAATTATCTTAAAAGTCCTCTGAGGGATCCATACAGGGGATGCAGAAAGTATATACAAAATTTTTGGAAGTAGCTGCATTTTAATGAGAGCAATTCTATCCAGCGTATTAATAGGTAATTTTTTCCAGATTCTAATTTTCTTTCTGACGTGTTCTTATAATGGTGTAATATTGAGCTCGGTAAATCTAAGTATATCCACTGAGATTTTTATCCCCAGGCAGGGGCGGACTGGCCATAAGACCCACTGGGAGAAATCCCGGTGGGCCGATTGGTTTAGGGCCGGTCCGGGGCCTGTCCTGTACTAGTGGGGCCGGTGAAAAATAAAAAAAACATATAACTCACCTCTCCGACGCCCCGACGCTGCTTCCCTGCTTGATCTAAGTCCGGCCGCGGTGACAACAACGTACGCGCCGGCGTCGCACAGACCATGACGTCAGCAAGCGGCTGACGTCATGGTCTGTGCAACGCCGGCCCGTACGGAGCTGATACTGCGGCCGGACTGGGATCAAGTAGGGGAGCAGCGTCGGAGAGGGGAGTTATATGTTTTTTTATTTTTATGTTCCGGGTGTGGGGGTGGCGCTGTAATACTGGGGCTATGGTCTGTAATACTGGGGCTATGGTCTGTAATACTGGGGTTGTCTGGGATGTATACTGGGCTGTCTGGGCTGTATACTGGGGCTGTCTGGGCTGTATACTGGGGCTATTGGCTGTCTGCCTGTATACTGGGGCTATGGGCTGTCTGGGCTGTATACTGGGGCTATGGGCTGTCTGGGCTGTATACTGGGGCTATGGGCTGTCTGGGCTGTATACTGGGGCTGTCTGGGCTGTATACTGGGGCTATGGGTTGTCTGGCTGTATACTGGGGCTATGGGCTGTCTGGCTGTATACTGGGGCTATGGGCTGTCTGGCTGTATACTGGGGCTATGGGCTGTATTATAGTAGTTATATTCTTGTACATAGGGGGAAGTAGTATTATAGTAGTTATATTCTTGTACATATATGGCAGTATTACGTTGTGTGCTCTTAAAGGGAACCTACCACCACGACTATACCTATAAAGGTAGATCGGGTGGTAGGTGGATGAATGGGATGTGAGGATAGCCCTTTTTGGGGCTAATCCTCACATCCCGGCTATTTTTTAGAAAACTTTAATCCTGGGATATGTAAATTTTTTTAAGCGGCTACTGGGGCATGGAGTAGCCGGACCTGAGGCTACGCGTCGTGGCTACTCCACGCCCCAGTAGCCTCTTTACTCCGCCTACCATGTAATCTTCGGCTGTGCGGCCGCAGCTCCGGGGCCGGAGCTACTGCGCATACGCAGAAGGCCGCAGATGCCGAGGGACTCGGACACGGGCGCACAGCTACGAGGACCTGCGCACCGAAGATGACATGGTTGGCGGAGTAAAGAGGCTACTGGGGCGTGGAGTAGCCGCGACATGTAGCCTCATGTCTGGCTACTCCACGCCCCAGTACCCGCATAAAAAATTTTACATATCACAGGATTAAAGTTTTCTAAAAGATAGCCGGGACTTGAGGATTAGCTCAAAAAAGGGCTATCCTCGCGTTCCATACATCCACCTACCACCCGATCTACCTTTATAAGTAGAATCGCGGTGGTAGGTTCCCTTTAAAATAGAAGTGTTATTCTTTTACAAGGAGGCAGTATGAGTCTCTTTCTCTGCGGTGCACATGTTGATTTAGACCATCTATTATCAGTTTGTATGGAGATTAGTAACTCCACCCACATCACAAGGCCACACCTACTTGTTTTGACCCCGTCCACATAATGGGGCCACTTTTACAGTTTTTTCCAGGGCCACTTCAAATTCCCAGTCCGCCCCTGTCCCCAGGTAATCTATAGAGCCGTCCAGTCCCAAAATTTCTATATTCCTGTACCACTATTCCAGACTTGGATGTCTGTGACATCATGAAGAATATAAGCCACCGCCAATGCCAGAAAGGATACATTTTTTGATGCCGTGACTTGTTAATTCCGATATTTTGTCTGTACCTTCACCTCTTGGCTTTGGGATTGATGATGGTCTTCAGTTCATATTCTTTAAGCTGTCATAGCACTTTTCTGATGTAGCTCAGCGATTTTGTTGGCCGAGAGACCATGACACCAGAATACATCAAGGAAATGGCTGTTCCACTGCCAGGAGAGAAACTGTGACTGCAATTCCTTGATGATAATCTACATAACTAATAATACAGTAGTTGCAAGTAAAGTTATATATGAGCCAAGATGATTGTCTATAAAGTAATGGTAAACTTGTGCTCAATGCTATTGTCCACTTATATGATAAGATCAGAGAATGCAGCACCTAGCTCATAAGGGGAAAAAAAAACACTTTTCCATGTGATTTTCACAATTTCAGTACTGAATTATCAATTCATTTATCTACAGTCTTGGAGTTGCTAATTCACACAGTACAGTATAGCTCTCCATGGCTTCCACCTTGTACTGTCAGCAATTTTGCTGGGTCAAAACTGCTGACAATTCCATTGTAATTAATTTATAACACATCACTTTATTATGCAGCAAGGTGTTCTGAATAACATTAAGATGCAAACCAAGACTAATTGTATGCAGATACACAATGCATGAGGCATAAAAATTCTTACTCCTACCCAGTTTTAGAAGGAAACAATGAATATAATCATGTTAAAGAAATGAATATGACTCATTAAGTCTGTTAATATTGAAGCTGAATTTGAGGCAAGCATTAAAACATTTTTAATACTCATAAAGTTATGTCTCGGGAATCACAGCAATTGTTATAGGAAGGATCTTATATTGGTGCAATTATAAACCATTACATTGGGAACTATTCAGATATTCCTGAGCATTTATTGAAATATTCAGCTGCAAGGTCCTGGGAAATATATTCTATCAAGTTAAATATATTTTCTCAAAAATTTTGACTTTTAGGTCACCACTGAGCAACCATGCATAACTGATGTCATTAGAATGCAAAAAAAAAAAAAATCAATACCTTCATCTGACAGACTTAGGAGTGTACTGCAAAATAGAAAAAGTCAGAATGTGTGGGGAATTGGGAATAACTTATATAATGAACTATTACAGAACTGCAGGATTTTCTCAGTTCATCTTCTAGCACTTGACATTCCCACTTCAAATAGATTATATACCGAGTTTCTCTGGTAATAGAACCCGTCTGTGATCACCTGTTAACCAGTCCTCAAGGATTCTTTAATGAGTAAGATTTTGACGATATTGCTTTCTAAAGGGAAAAGTGTTATCATTGTTATGTATCTGTTTGCAAGTTGGCGCAGCCTTCTGGTTTTATCACATACTTTGCTCTAAGTTTGTAGCATGTTTGTAGGAAGCAATGTTAATGGAAAGTCGAGTAACGTTCAAAGCACTTTTTGGAGACTTTGAAGGGTTTGTTGTGCTGGTGTGTACCAGTAGTTCTGGTGTGGGTAACCAGAACTACTGGTGCTGTAAACCTTCATGGGGAGGGCTTATCCCATGCTCATCCCATGCTCTGAACGTAGTAACAGAATAAAATTTCCAAATTTCCAAATCGCTGCTTCTTCACCATTTGCCAGCCATAAATATTTTAAGAAAAGTCATTAAAAAGTCCATCAGGGTGTCCACCCAATGCGTAGCGATTGAGCCTCAAACACTATTTCTTGCTCGAATCTTGAAGTTTTAGAGGCCCGTCGTACAGTGAGAATCCTCTCCCGGCTATTTAGCCCGCTCACACCAATATTTCATAATCTGGACTTTCAACCAACCTTCTCCAGAACCATGTTCCTGGTCCGCTAAAGTTATAAAGACCTGCGCATGCATGATATTCTTGTAGAAGCCCCAATCCCATCTTTCGCTGAGCTGTTAGACTTACTCTAACCTTTCATCATTGGAAATTACTCAGCTGGGAGCTTTTCTTAATCTACCAGGGACTGCTGCTGCCTTTATTTCCTCACTAATGCCCTTTCAGACCCTTTTCCATGCAGCATCCCCCCCAGAAAACTGCATCTCACAGATATATGGCCTCGTAATAAAAGAATCAGATAGTTGACCCATGACTTGAAGATCTCTCTATCTCCTGGGACATTTCTATTCATGCACAAACTCTCAATAGCTTGCTCTGCTCAAGAGAGAAACTATAAAATTCTCTCTAGATGGTATAGGGTCCCAACCCTGCTGAATTTGATTTCTCTCTCAATCCAGGACACGTGTTGGAGATGCAGAGTGTACAGAGGTGGTATGCTGCATATTTAGTGGACGAGACATAAAATATCTCCTTTCTGGAACCAGGTGTTTAAGGGTAACATCCAATGTTATAGGTACAGTGGCCCCCAAAACTCCAGAGGTGGCCCTTCACAGAAACAAAAATGTAGCCTCCTGAGATTCTCCCTTATAGCTGCCCACACAGTCATCCCCTGTAGATGGTGCTCTGTCATACCTCCTACCGTTTCAGAATGGGCGTAAGAGCTGAATCATATTTATCAAATGGAGGAAATAATAATAAATTAGTGAATAAATATTCACTAATTGCTAGGACAAATGGAACAATGATTTGTCAGAAACAAATCAGAAAAATTTGGATTTGTTGTGGTGCCAGCAAGCAGTGGCTTTGAATAGAATATATTTGCTGTATTCTGATGTGCCACATATTTATAGATTGGACAAACGCATTGAGGCTGTAATTTTATAAGTTATTACTACAGAAAACAAAAGCTAGTAAGGTCTACCGTTGCAATAGTGCCTATAGTCTCTAGGGCCCCTTAGAGTGTTCTACTATACTCTGTACATCCTTTACATCCTCCCTTGAGTCCTATTGTATGCACTAGAAAGACTGTCTGGTGTAGCTAATAACTTCTAGAGACTTAGGTGCACATTAATTTCCTTCTCCTAACAAGGACTCCCTGTTGCAGAACCGACAATTACATTAATGTGTGTATTGCATATTGTTTTCTTTTTTTAGAAAACATCATTTAAAGTCATATTTTATTTAGTATTTTTGAATCCCTTTCACCAGTGCACACATTAGGAAAAATTACAAAGGGAACAATTGCTTAGTGCAAATTGTGATGCGTTCATGATGTGGTTATGATGTGGTCAAAGATTGACAATTAAGACAGTTTTCCAATAGTTTCCTTCAAACTGAGTATTTCTAGCTAATGTTAACTTAAACCATTAAACAATAAATTTGTTATGAATTATTGGAATACTGTGTTAATTGTTAATTTAATCTCATTACAACCACACGGTGTAATAGTAGCCAATTTATGATGCTCTGAATTTCCATTTCTCCCATTGGAAAAGTTACTAAACAAAAAAAGAGGAGAAGACTTTGAAGGTTTGTTGATGAATTGGGATGTAGTGGATTACACTTATGGGCACATTTACAAAAAAAAAATGTTATGATTTTATTTTGTATCATTGTCTTGCCCCCCTTTGTCTGGAATGTACATAATAATATACATGTCTGAATATATATATATACATGTCTGAAATGGTTATTTTTTTAAATTATGCCATCAATAAAAATTTGAATGAAATTTGAACAAAAGCCACTCTTGCCGTGAGTGGAGTTTTGGGTCCTGCTCATTGGGCAGAGCCAATGTGATGAAATGGCCCATGAGCATTAGTTGTGGGCAAATATAAAAACAAAAGTCGCTCAACTTCTTTTTGATAATCAAAGTCTCGACTTGATCTTACCACATCCGAATCCCACACAGGTGTAGTACGCTCAATAGGGTAAGGAAACTGTCCAACATCCTCGTATTCTAGGCATTGTTCACACCATTACTTCTCCACATGTGCCTCCAGAATATTAGTCTTCACAGCGCATTTATCTAGTATATGTTCATTAGAGGCTAGAATGCGACAGATGGACACTGCCTATGACGGCTTATCCCGGGGTATGCCATCATAGGCAAAACCTGGCATGATTTTCCAACAAAAGGGAACCCACTGGGTTGTGTAACAGCATTAGTGATCAGTCTAGACATATCTGGTTCCCGTCAATAAAAAGCAAAACCCCTTGCTGATATTACAGTTAGGGAACCTTCTAGTGACGCAATAAGAAACATCCATGAGTCTAGTTGAACACTGCTATGCCAAAGGCAAGAATATCTTTCTTAGATTCAAGAGACAAGTCAGTGTTCCTTGCAGGTAGGTGTGTTCCCAGTAAGGATACTATCACTAGATGTTTTCTGTATATCCTGTATACATATCATTTTAGTAATAACATGAATAAAAGTAACTCCCTTAATCTATTGATGTTGCAGTAAAAGTGATTTTGGCTAGATCTGAGCTACAATGAAGGAAATAATTATTTGATCTCTGTAATTTTGCATGAACAGTCTATTATTTTTTTAATAGACATTTTTAATGTCCTTGCGGAGAGAGGGAAGTTGTCACTGACCCCATGGTGGGTCCATTCTCCCACTGATGCATTGAAGTAGCCCTGTGCCCTTAGCAGAGAAACACCCCCAAAACATAATAGGTCACATTTACTTACCCGGTCCATTCGCGTTCCAGCGGCGGCTTCTCGGACGAGCGTTCGGGTCTTCCGGCGATTCATGTGCCTGATGTCCACCAGGTGCCGCTGCTGCGCCGAGGTCCACCGAGTTGCGTCGGAGTTCACTGATCTCTTCCTGGTGCATGTAAGTATGGCGCATGCGACCAATTTTTTTTTTAATGCGGAGGGTTTTTCCGAATCCGTCGGGTTTTCATTCGGCCATGCCCCCCAATTTCCGTCGCGTGCATGCCAGCGCCGATGCACCACAATCCGGCAAAATCCCGGGGCAATTCATGGAAAATCGTCGCAAATCGGAAATATTCGGGTAACACGTCGGGAAAAATGACCCCAAGTGTTTTCAGCTCCATGCTTGATGGTGGGGAAGGTGTTGTATGGGTCATAGACAGCGTTTCTCTTCCTCCATACATGGCGAGTTGAGTCAATGCCAAAGAGATTGATTTCTTTTGCATCTGACCACAGCACCTTCTCCAATTCATTCACAAAATCATCCAGGTGTTCATTGGCAAACATCAGATGAGCCTGCACATGTGCCTTCTTTAGCAGTGCCTTTGGCAGTGTCCGTATGGACACAGCAGGGTTTTTACACTATGTGGTGTAACCTTACCAATGTTTTTTTTGGTGAATGTGGTCCCAGCTGCTTTAAGATCATTAACAAGTTACCCCGTGTTGTATTAGGCTAATATCTCACCTCCCTCATGATCAACGATAACCCATAAGCTGAGACTTTGCATGGTGCCCCATACAGAAGGCAAAGATGATGGAATGGATTTTAGAAAACCACATTGTGTTATCAACATTTCTTGTGTTCTTCTACATTGTATGTTTTGTTATGATTACTTTTATGCACTTTGTAATTGCCACATTACACATAAGTTTGTGGCCAATATATATTGCAACATTTTGTACATGTTGTACACTTAGACTGATTTTATTACAGAATAAAACCTAAGTTTTCATTTGCTGCTAGGCTAGTACAAACAAATAGTCTCTCTCTACTTTAATTTTACTGAATTGGTTGTGTTTACTTCCCAAATATATGAAATGTACTACTTAAAACAAGGAAGCATAAATGTGAGTGATGCATGTGAAATAATAGGTTGCTACTGGCAACCAGAAGACTGCATTAACTAAATGAATTTATGCTCTTATTTATTCTGAAACGTTACAAACAAAACAAGCAATGCACCAGTCACAACTAAAGGGCTACATTACTTCTCTTTTTTTACATCCATTAAGCTGCATGGAGTGTTTACACCCTATTTCACCGAGTCGATTTTAATGTAAAATTCCAAGAAAAGTTCTATAAATTGTATTTTCCGGATGGTTGTTTATTAAGTGCACATACAGTTATTGTGGCTGCACTTTAAAACTCAGATACAATATTAAAAAAGAAAATAGTAATCAAAATAATCCTAAAGAAAATAAATGTAAGAATGAAATTTGTCCAGCTGAGCAACACAGGGAAGAAATGGAAATTTCAAACTCTGTAGGGAAAGGTTGAATATAGAAAGGAAAGGATTTTATTTATCAATAAATTATTTTGTTTTACTATTAAGAAAAATTGTGATAACAAAAGGAACACGTAAAACAAATACATATAATACTATAAACAAACAATAGAATACAGTACAAAAGAATGTGTGGAAATAATATCAAAACCATAAGTGAGGAAAGCAAGAAGAGGAACAATGTGCAAGATGAAATCAAGACAAGGATATGAAATGACTAGGTTTTTAGAGATATTTATTAAGCCATACACTCTGCAATCCTGGCATCAAAGTTTTGCTAAAGGTTTTCTTTTGAAGTGTATGGGCTAAAGTGGGTAAATTATGTATTTTGCTGCACAGTAGATAAAGACAATAGAAATTGAACAAGCACTACCTCTTTTCACCACTCAGGTACTATATATCCCGGTATATAGCTGATCATGTACTCTGTAGACATCAGATCTCCTGTGGAGCTTCAACAACACTTTCAAACCTCAAGTCCAACACCGTACAGAGAGAGGGAGCGCTACCCGCTATACAGGCTTCAATAACTTTTATTAGGCAGTATAAATGCAGAGGCTTACGGAAGCCGTGGCTGTTTTGTGTGTATTGCGCTTTCACAGAGGGAGGTTTGAGAAAGAACTAAACATGAAAAACAGTTTGCTACCTTAAGGGCCCACAAGTTAAAAAATAGAGATTTTTGAAGGTGGGGAGTAGAGATGAGCGAGCACTAAAATGCTTGGGTACTCGTTATTCGAGACGAACTTTTCCCGATTTCAAGGGGACCAAGGCTCTGCATAGGGAAGCTTGGCCAAACACCTGGGAACCTCAGAAAAGGATGGAAACACCAGGGAAATGGACAGGAAACAGCAAGGGCAGCATGCATGGATGCCTCTGAGGCTGCTTAATCGCACCATTATGCCAAAATTATGGGCAACAGCATGGCCATGACAGAGTGACAGAATGAAGCTAGATAGCATCTAAAACATGCAATAATTGACCCTGACACTATAGGGGACGGCATGCAGAGGCAGCGGCAGCAGTGGCAGGCTAGAGAGTGTCATGGCGACATACCCTAAATGGACTCAGGTTTCACCAAAGGAGGTGAAATGATTTCCTATGTGAACAAAAGGTTGACGGTATATTTAGTCGATAACACAGCATGGTGGTGACATAGTGACCAAGTTCCATAACGTATCTGGTGAAACACCCTAAAAATGAGCCTGACACAGCGCTTTTGATAAGGGGACAACATGTGGAGGCAGCCATGGAGACAACTTCCATGATTAATAGCGACAGTATGGGGCATTCATATTGCGCTGCTATGATTGCAACTTCAGGTCTCCAGCATAGCGGCAACAGATGGGCCGAGTTCCACTATGTATCTGGTGAAACACCTGAAAATTCTGCCTGACACAGCTCGTTTGATAAGGGGATGATGTGCTGCATATCCTCTCGTGCTCCAGCATCTCTGGTATAGAGAGTTGAAATGAGACATTGGTGGACGCTGTGGAGGATCGTGGGGGGAAAATGGACAGAAAACAGCAGGGGCAGCATGCATGGATGCCTCTGAGGCTGCCTAATCTTGGGATGGAGCTGGCGGTCCACTGCCAGGCGAGATTTCGCCTGTCCAAGCCCCTGTCTCTCGGCTCCTCCCCACCCAAAATGGGCCTGGGGGCCAGAAGCGTTTACTTTGAAAAAATTATAATTTTCAAAGCAGGCCGGGTCGTTTGAATATTTCACCTAGGAATAATGGAATAGCATAGTGGTTCTATTTTTAATTGTTTTTACGGAAATGGTTCCATGATTAAGAGCGACAGTATGGGGCATCCATATTGCGCTGCTATGATTGCAACTTCAGGTCTCCAGCATGGCGGCGACAGATGGGCCGCGTTCCACTATGTATCTGGTGAAACACCTGAAAATTCTGCCTGACACAGCTCGTTTGATAAGGGGACGATGTATGGAGGCAGTGAACTAGTAGTAGATTAAAGGTGCTGCAGTTAAAACTATGTTAGTTGGATCTTGAGATGGAGCTGGCGCTCCGCTGCCAGGCGAGCTTTCGCCAATCCAAGCCCCTGTCTCTAGGCTACTCCCCAAACAGCACTTCTAAGAACCTTTTGTATAAGATCAAGTGTAGTAGCGTTCTTATAAGTTTAGGATATGGCGGGTGAGGGGAATGTAAACAGATGCGCAAGAAGCGCTGAAATAATATTGGTAAATGATAAAAGTTTGCCAGTATATTTTGTGGATTACACAGCAGGGTGGCGACAAAGTTAACAAGTTTGATGTGGAAGCCATGAAAACAACCCAAAATTCTGCCCGACACAGCTCGTTTGATAAGGGGACGATGTATGGAGGCAGTGAACTAGTAGTAGATTAAAGGTGCTGCAGTTAAAACTATGTTAGTCGGATCTTGAGATGGAACTGGCGCTCCGCTGCCAGGCGAGCTTTCGCCAATCCAAGCCCCTGTCTCTAGGCTACTCCCCAAACAGCACTTCTAAGAACCTTTTGTATAAGATCAAGTGTAGTAGCGTTCTTATAAGTTTGGGATATGGTGGGTGAGGGGAATGTAAACAGATGCGCAAGAAGCGCTGAAATAATATCGGTAAATGATAAAAGTTTGCCAGTATATTTTGTGGATTACACAGCAGGGTGGCGACAAAGTTAACAAGTTAGATGTGGAATGGCCTGTAATAGCTCTTGGGCGGTGTGCCTTTTATCGCCTAGGCTCAGCAGTTTGAGCACCGCCTGCTGTCGCTTAGCGACGGCACTGCTGCTGTGCCTAGAGCTACCGACTGATGGCGCCATGCCCACAGATGGTAATTCGGAGGAGGAGGAGGTGGAGGATATAAGTTTGGGATATGGCGGGTGAGGGGAATGTAAACAGATGCGCAAGAAGCGCTGAAATAATATCCGCAAATGCTAAAAGTTTGGCAGTATATTTTGTGGATTACACAGCAGTGTAATCAACAGATGCGCAAGAAGCGCTGAAATAATATCGGTTAATCATTAAAGTTTGCCAGTATATTTTGTGGATAACACAGCAGGGTGGCGACAAAGTTAACAACTTTGATGTGGAATCCATGAAAACAACCCAAATTTCTGCCTGACACACCTCGTTTGATAAGGGGACGATGTATGGAGGCAGCTATATGGACGACTTTTGGAGGTAGCAATGGAGACAACGTGTGGAGGCTGCTATGGAGACAATTTAATTTGGATAGTGCCTGTATGTGGCAGTCCAAAAAAGTTTTCAAACCAGAGGAGCAGGTAGGTGGCCCTCCAGAAAAATTGAATAGATTGAGTGCCTGTATGTGGCAGTCCCAAAAATTGTTTAAAACAGAGGACCGGGTAGGTGGCCCTCCAGAAAAATTAAATGCATAAAGTACTATAGCTAGAGCCAGTGGGCCCTGTCAAAAAATAGCCAGTTTCCTCTGCTTTAGTGTACAAAGAGGAGGAGAAGGAGGAAAATGAGGAGGAGGAGTGCATAAATTATTCAGGTTGAGCTTCCTTCACCTGGAGGAGATTGGAAATTATGAGAAATCCAGGCTTTATTCATCTTAATAAGCGTCAGCCTGTCAGCGCTGTCAGTCGACAGGTGTGTACGCTTATCGGTGATGATGCCACCAGCTGCACTGAAAACCCGCTCGGACAACACGCTAGCGGCAGGGCAGGCAAGAACCTCCAAGGCGTACAGCGCCAGTTCGTGCCACATGTCCAGCTTTGAAACCCAGTAGTTGTAGGGAGCTGTGTGATCATTTAGGACGATGGTATGGTCAGCGACCTACTCCCTCACCATCTTTCTGTAAAGATCAGCCCTACTGTGCCGAGACTGGGGACAGGTGACAGTGTCTTGCTGGGGTGACATAAAGCTGGCAAAAGCCTTGTAAAGCGTACCCTTGCCAGTGCTGGACAAGCTGCCTGCTCGCCTACTCTCCCTCGCTACTTGTCCCGCAGAAGTACGCACTCTGCCGCTAGCGCTGTCAGAAGGAAAATACTGTTTCAGCTTGTGCACCAGGGCCTGCTGGTATTCATGCATTCTCACACTCCTTTCCTCTCCAGGGATGAGAGTGGAAAGATTTTGCTTGTACCGTGGGTCCAGGAGAGTGAATACCCAGTAATCGGTGCTGGAATAAATTCTTTGAACGCGAGGGTCACGGGATAGGCAGCCTAGCATGAAATCTGCCATATGCGCCAGAGTCCCAACGCGCAAGAATTCACTCCCCTCACTGGCCTGACTGCCCATTTCCTCCTCCTCCAACTCCTCCAACTCCTCTTCTTCTGCCCATACACGCTGAACAGTGAAGGACTGAACAATGGTCCCCTCTTGTGTCTCGCCAACATTCTCCTCCTCTTCCTCCTCATCCTCCTCCACCTCCTCCGATATGCGCTGAGAAACAGACCTGAGGGTGCTTTGGCTATCAACAAGGGAATCTTCTTCCCCCGTCTCTTGTGACGAGCGCAAAGCTTCCGACTTCATGCTGATCAGAGAGTTTTTCAACAGGCCAAGCAGCGGGATGGTGAGGCTGATGATGGCGGCATCGCCACTGACCATCTGTGTTGACTCCTCAAAGTTACTCAGCACCTGACAGATATCAGACATCCACGTCCACTCCTCATTGTAGACTTGAGGAAGCTGACTGACCTGACTACCAGTTCTGGTGGAAGTTGACATCTGGCAGTCTACAATCGCTCTGCGCTGCTGGTAAACTCTGGATAACATGGTTAATGTTGAATTCCACCTCATGGGCACGTCGCACAACAGTCGGTGAGCGGGCAGTTGGAGGCGGCACTGCGCTGCCCTGAGAGTGGCAGCATCTGTGCTGGACTTCCTGAAATGCGCACAGATGCGGCGCACCTTCGTGAGCAAATCAGACAGATTGGGGTATGTCTTGAGGAAACGCTGAACTATCAGATTTAACACATGGGACAGGCATGGCACATGTGTCAGTCTGCCGAGTTGCAGAGCCGCCACCAGGTTACGGCCGTTGTCAAACACAACCATGCCTGGCTTCAGGTTCAGCGGTGCCAGCCACAGATCAGTCTGCGCCGTGATGCCCTGTAATAGTTCTTGGGCGGTGTGCCTTTTATCGCCTAGGCTCAGCAGTTTGAGCACCGCCTGCTGTCGCTTAGCGACGGCACTGCTGCTGTGCCTAGAGCTAGCGACTGATGGCGCCATGCCCACGGATGGTAGTTCGGAGGAGGAGGTGGAGGAGGGGTGGGAGGAGGAGGAAGCATAGTAGGCCTGAAAGACCTGGACCGAGGTAGGCCCTCGGCGTCGGCAGTATATGACCAGCCGCAGGGTCAGACTCGGTCCCAGCCTCCACCAAGTTAACCCAATGTGCCGTCAGCGATATATAGTGGCCCTGCCCGGCAGCACTCGTCCACGTGTCCGTGGTCAGGTGGACCTTGTCAGAAACGGCGTTGGTCAGGGCACGGATGATGTTGTCTGACACGTGCTGGTGCAGGGCTGGGACGGCACATCGGGAAAAGTAGTGGCGGCTGGGGACCGAATACCGAGGGGCGGCCGCCGCCATGAGGTTGCGAAAGGCCTCGGTCTCTACTAGCCTATAGGGCAGCATCTCCAGGCTACGCAATCTGGAGATGTGGACATTAAGGGCTTGGGCGTGCGGGTGGGTTGCACTATATTTCCTTTTCCGCTCCAGCGTCTGGGGTATGGAGAGCTGAACGCTGGTGGATGCTGTGGAGGATCGTGGAGGCGACGATGGGGTTTTTGTGCCAGGGTCCTGGGCAGCAGGCTGACTATCAGCTGACACAGGGGAAGGAGCAGTGGTGTGCACGGCCGGAGGTGAACGGGCTTGGTGCCACTGAGTGGGGTGTTTAGCATTCATATGCCTGCGCATACTGGTGGTAGTTAAGCTAGTAGTGGTGGAACCCCTGCTGATCCTGGTTTGGCAAAGGTTGCACACCACAGTCCGTCGGTCATCCGGTGTTTCCTTAAAGAACCTCCAGACTTCTGAAAATCTAGCCCTCGCCGCGGGAGCCCTCGCCACGGGAGCTTCACTACGTGACACATTTGGCGCTGATGCACAAGCTCTGGCCCTGCCTCTCCGTCTGGCCCCACCACTGCCTCTTCCAACCTGTTCTGGTCGAGGACTCTCCTCCGTCTCAGAAGCACTGTGTTCACCCGGCCTATCAACCCAGCTTGGGTCTGTCACCTCATCATCCTCCGATCCCTCAGTCTGCTCCCCCCTCGGACTTCCTGCCCTGACAACAACTTCACCACTGTCTGACAACCGTGTCTCCTCATCGTCCGACACCTCTTTACACACTTCTTCCACTACGTCAAGAAGGTCATCATCACCCACAGACTGCGACTGGTGGAAAACCTGGGCATCGGAAAATTGCTCAGCAGCAACCGGACAAGTGGTTTGTGACTGTGGGAAGGGTCCAGAAAACAGTTCCTCAGAGTATGCCGGTTCAAATGCCAAATTTTCCTGGGAGGGGGCAGACTGGGGGGGGGGAGGCTGAGGTGCAGAAGCTAGAGGAGTGCCGATTTCGGTGACATGGGTGGACTGCGTGGAAGACTGACTGGTGGACAAATTTCTCGAAGCATTGTCGGCAATCCACGACATCACCTGTTCGCACTGTTCTGGCCTCAACAGTGCTCTACCACGAGTCCCAGTAACTTCAGACATGAACCTAGGGAGTGTAGCTCTGCGGCGTTCCCCTGCTCCCTCATAAGCAGGTGGTGTCTCACCCCGCCCAGGACCACGGCCTCTGACCCCTGCAGTAGTTAGACGCCCCCGTCCCCGCCCTTGTCCTCTACCCCTAGCCCTCGGGTTAAACATTTTGAAAATGAAAGTTATAACTTTAATTTTTTTTTTACTTTTTTTTTTTTTTTTTTTGTGTGTTTTTTAGTTTTTAAAACCAAACGATGCTATCCTATTGCTATGGCTATTTTCTAGCCAAGTATGAAAGCACACTGCTATGCCAGATGAGATGACGCTGAGTTATGAAAAAATAAACGTAAAATAGAAAGTAAATGGCAGACTGTGCCTAATTGAAATCCAACCCCTAATAAATTGTCCCACTTCGGTCTTTGCGATGGATATGTGCGTCACTAAGCGCTAAACACAACGGTCGCAAGTCTCACTGCAAATTCCTCACAATATGGTAGTAGATGCACTACAGCAAGGCCAGCCACCAGCAGCTCAACCAGAAATAAAATATATAACGCTATTGTAGGCCTAAGTAAGCCGTTTGGATTCTCCTATGGCTATTTTCTAGCCAAGTATGAAAGCACACTGCTATGCCAAATGAGATGACGCTGAGTTATGAAAAAATAAACGTAAAATAAAAAGAAACTGGCAGACTGTGCCTAATTGAAATCAAACCCCTAATAAATTGTCCCACTTTGGTGTTTAAAGGTGGATATGTGTGTCACTAAGAGCTAAACACAACGGTAGCAAGTCCCCCTGCAAATTCCTCACAATATGGTACTAGCTGCAAATAAAAAAAAAAAAGTATAACGTTATTGAAGATTGGCTGTTGGGTTCTTGTAGAATCACTCCTGCCTTACACTATTCTAATAGAACAGCCTAACGCTATCACTGCAGCAGCAGCTCTCTCCCTAGCGGCATCCAGACACAGAATGATCCGAGCAGCGCGGGCAGGGGCTAGTCTATTCCAGGGTCACCTGATCTGGCCAGCCAACCACTGCTATCGACGTGTAAGGGTACCACGTCATGCTGGGTGGAGTGCAGAGTCTCCTGGCTTGTGATTGGCTCTGTTTCTGGCCGCCAAAAAGCAAAACGGCGGGAGATGCCATTTTCTCGAGCGGGCGAAGTATTCGTCCGAGCAACGAGCAGTTTCGAGTACGCTCATCTCTAGTGGGGAGCAAAAAATGTATGAAAAAAGACTGCAATGCAAAGGGGTTAAAGTAGCTTTTGTTCTTGATAATTCTTATGCTGTAGGGGTTGGACCAGGGTGGGATTGGAGTCATTTTGCACCAAAACTTGAACCTAAACAGAAAGTCGCAAATTCTTGAATTCAATCCTATTGTGAAAATAAGTCTGTACAAATAATGAATTTGGTGCTAGCAGGGTCTATGTGAATGTGACTTTGCACTGTCCTTTGGAACGTTGCAAAACAGCATTTGTACCACAACTGCGCCAAAACAAGTCCAAACATAGACAAAAAGCTAATGATAAATGACCTCCTTAAATGTACTCAATATTTTGTAAACTGAAGAAGTAAAGTAAATGTTTCCCTTGCCCTGACAGTTTCCTGCAATATGTCAATTAAAAGGAAAGAGTAATAAAAAATGATTGTTTGAAATTATATATTTATATTGAACATTTTTTAACCGCTTCACAACCTCCCAACATAATGGGGGTCATTTACTAAGGGCCCGATTGGCGCTTTCCCAACGTGTTACCCGAATATTTCCGATTTGCGCCGATTTCCCCTGAATTGCCCCGGGATTTTGGCTCACGCGATAGGATTGTGGCGCATCGGCGCTGGCATGCACGCGATGGAAATCAGGGGGCATGGCCGAACAAAAACCCGACGGATTCAGAAAAACCCCCGCATTTTTTTTTTTAAAAATCTGTCGCGGAGCTTTCTCTTACCTTCACTCAGCCCGGCTCGGTGAACTCCAGTGCGTTCCGATGCTTTTCAGCGCAGTGGCGCCACCTGGTGGACGGCGGAGGAACTACCTTAATAAATCCCGGCGTGACCCGAATCCAGCGCAGAGAACGCGCCGCTGGATCGCGAATGGACCGGGTAAGTAAATCTGCCACAAAGTATGCAGAGGGCTCACAGACTGTATTATGCAGATGCTTGTAGCTGTTAAGATCAGTGCTAGCAGTGATTGTGGTAATCAATCTGTGTATTTGAACCAGATAAAAGCACCATTAGTGCTGCACATAGGCACCGCCATCTTGGATGGCCAATCAGTGTCCGCTGTGATGTCATTGGAGGGTGGCGATCAGTTTCCATGACAACTAAAAGCCTTTTAAAGGCTCCCATAGATGTCATTTTGGGTCCATTATTATAGTATGTTGGAGACAGACTGCAATACAGGAGCAGTATATTCGCTATATACTGCAATTTAGTTGTATTGCATTTTATTGTTTAACCCCTTAACGCTGAAGCCACTTTTCACCTTCCTGACACGGCCCATTTTTTAAAATCTGACATGTGTCTATTTAAGTGGTTATAACTTTGGAACGCTTTAACATATCCAGTTGATTTTGAGATTGTTTTTTCGTGACACATTGTACTTCATGTTGGTCGAGAAATTTTATCAATATGTTTAGTATTTATTTATGAAATAAATGGAAATTTGCCAAAAATTTTGAAAAAAACAATGTTTTCAAAATTCAAAATTTTCTACTTTTTGGAAAGTTAGTCATATCACTAAAATAACTTGATAACTAACATTTTCCATATGTCTGCTTTAACTTGGCATCATTTTTCAAACATCTTTTCCTTTTTTTAGGATGCTAGGAGGCTTATAACTTTAGGTGCAATTTTTCAGATTTTCACGAAAATCATCAAAACCTACTTTTGGAGGGTCAGTTTAGTTAGAAGTGACTTTATAAGGCCTACATGATAGAAAACCCCCACAAATGACACCATTTTAGAAACTACACCCCTCAAAATATTCATAACAACCTTTGGGAATTTTGTTAACCCTTTGAGCGTTTCATGAGGGTGAAAGATAAATGAAAGTGAAATTACAGAAATGTAATTTTATCTTACAATAGATTCATTGAACACTAAAATTTGCACCTTCACAATGGGTTAAAAAGGAAAATGCATTTTACCATGTTTAGGGCAATTCCTCCTGAGCATGCCAATGCCCATTTTGTCACTGTACCCTGCTGTACGGGCACAGGGGGGCACTTGGAATGGGAAGAGCGTTGTTTCGTTTTTGCAGGGCAAATATGGCTGAAAAAGTTTTCATGTGTCAGGATGAATTTGGAGAGCCCTAATGGTACCAAAACAGAGGAAAGCCCCAACAAGAGACACCATTCTGGAAAGTACACCCCTTGGAGAGTTTAGCAACGTGTAATTTGTGTATTTGCCCAAACAGGTGTTTGATTCAATTAGGCCCCAAAAGGGAAAAAAGGTGAAAATATTCTCAAAAAAGTCACTTTTACCCCAAATTTTTGTAAGCCACAAGGGATAAAAGATGAAACAACTCCCATAAATGTGTAAAACTATTTCTCCTAAGCACAGAACTGCACCACTTTTGCATATAAAGTGTTGTATGGGTACACAGTAGGGCTCAGAAGGGAAGGAGGGGCTTTGGCCTTTTAGAAGCCAGATTTGACAATCATCCATTACATGTGTCAGGATGCATTTCGAGAGCCCTAGTGGTACCAAAACAGAGGGGAACCCCAACAAATGTCACCATTTTGGAAAGTGCACCCTTTGGAGAATTTAGCAAGGTGTAATATGTGTATTTTCCCGCACAGGTGTTTGCTTCAATTAGGTCCCTAAAAGGAAAAAGATGAACATTTTCCCAAAAAAGTCACTTTTACGGCTAATTTTTGTATCCCATAAGGCATTAAAGATAAAATAACCCCAAAAAATGTGTATTAGCATTTCTCCCGAGTATAAAATTGCCCCACACATGCAAATAAAATGTTGTATGGGTACGCAGTGAAGCTCAGAAGGGAAAGAGGGGCGTTGGCCTTTTAGAAGCCAAATTTGACAGACATCCTTTACATGTGTCAGGATGCATTTAGAGAGCCGTAGTGGTACCAAAACAGAGGGGAACCCCAACAAGTGTCACCATTTTGGAAAGCACACCCCTTAGAGAATTTAGTAAGGTGTAATATGAGTATTTGTCCATATAGGTGTTTGATTTAATTAGGGCTTAAATAGGACAAAGGTGAACATTTTCTTATAAAGGTCATTGTACCCCTAATTTTTTATAGCCACAAGGGATAAAAAAAATGTAATAACCCCTTAAAATGTGTAAACCTATTTCTCTCGAGTGTAGAAGTACCTCACATGTGTATATAAAATGTTGTATGGGCGCACAGTAAAAGGAAAGGGGAATGTTTGCCTTTTAGAAGCCAAATTTGACAGAAATGTTTGACATGCATTTGGAGAACCCTAGTGGTATAAAACAGATAAGAATCCGAAAAGTGACCCTAATTTTTGAACACACACCCCTTAGAGAATTTTGCAATGTGTAATATATGTATTTGCCCCTACAGGTGAATGATCCAATTAGGCCCTAAACATTAAAAAGGTGAAAATTTTCCTATAAATGTCACTTTACTCCTAATTTTTGTAAGCCACAAGGGATAATATATTAAATAACCCCGAAAAAGGTGTAACACTATTTCTCCTGAGTGTAGAAGTACCCCACATGTGCATATAAAATGCTTTATGGGCGCACAGTAGAGGAAAAGAGGGATGTTTGTCTTTTAGAGGCCAAATTTGCAAGAAATCCTTCACATGTGTCAGGATACATTTGGAGAGCCGTAGTGGTACCAAAACAGAGGAAAACCCGAAAAGTGACCCTAATTGTTGAATGTACACCCCTTGGGGAATTTAGCAAGGTGTAATATGTGGTGTAGTGTAATACACGTCGTGAAATGAGCATTTGAACATATAGGTGGTTTCCAAATATGATGTGCAATGGAGTCCAAGATGGAAATTGCAATTATTTCTGGAACGTTCAGTGCCCGTTATGTGGCGCCCCTTATGAAATAATGGAGGGGTATAGGGAGCAACGGGACATAACAGTTGTTAAATTATTCATTTTACTGAATTCACAACAGGTTGGGCGTGAATTGTGAATGTGTTGCGTATAAGGAGGTAGAATAGACCAGGGGACCATCTAAACTTTTGTCACACTTGGAGTTGTCGCAGGTCTCTTAGTAGTATATAGTGTCCATCCTTAGTATATAGTGTCCATCCTTAGTATATAGTGTCCATCCTTAGTATATAGTGTCCATCCTAACTCCTCTTTTGGAACAAACTCTTTTCTGAGTCCTTCCTTTAGAAGCAGCAGAATTTACCGTGAAAATGCTGCCCTGACAAAATACAGGAACATCTAAACCAGAGGTACAGGGGCCCCGTCCTTCTTGTCCCAATATTAGTTTCCTAATATCTTCCTCTTGAAAACAGAGAAATGATACGGCAGGACGTGCACATTGGAACAGCACATAAGAGTTGTACAGCGTAATCTGTACAATGTGCACGGCCAGCGCTTTTGTACCATATCTTCGTTTTTTGTAGGGAAATTATCGCCAAGTGTTGCTCTTATTCAGCCTAGCAATGCCCATTGTGACGAATACTGCTGCTTTTAGCTGGACCAAATCGACCAGCCAATAGCGGCAAACATGGACAGAGGGGGGCAACAAAACCCCTCTGAACCACAAGGTAAAATCGGTGGCTGTCAGGAACAGCCGCCACCCTGCCCCGATCACCGTGTCTACAGACATGGTGACCGGTATTACTGACGTCAAAAGTAAATTCGCTGCTATTGGCTCGTCTGAATTGATGAGCCAATAGCAGCGATAATAAACTGGGGGTGTGTGGGGGGGACGTAACCCTTCTGGTCCATGGGGCAGGATGGATGGCTGTCAGGAACAGCCGCAGTCTTACCCCGATCACTGTGTCTGACCGGTGTTGGCAAGTCACTACCCGCCGCACCGTTCTATTACAACGCGCGTTGGGAATAGGCTATACAATCTTTATTTTTTAAGCAATTTAGACAAATAAGGGCTTATTTTTTGCGAGACGCGATGCACTGTAAAAAAAAACTTTATTTTAGAGGGTGTTTAGCTTATCAAAGCAATTTTATTAACTTTTTTCGTGTGGAGGAAAATAAAATCATCAATTCTTGTTTTGGATTTTTAGCATTTTTTGGGGGGGTTGTTCACTGTAGCATAACAATAATATATTATCTTTATTCTACGGATCACTACGATTACGGTGATACCTCATTTATATAGTTTTATTTTTATTTGTCCAATTTTATTGAAGGAAAACTAGAATAGAAAAAATTGCATTTGTTTTAGTATTGCCATCTTTATAGTGGCATAACTATAGTATTTTTTGGTTGACGGAGCTTGTTGTGAGCTTATTTTTTGCGTGACAAGTTGTTCTTTTCAGTGGTATCATTTTGGCGCTTGTAACTTTTTCGGATCACTTTTTAGAACATTTTTTGTAAAGCAATTTGATAAAAAGTTTAAATTTTTGGCAAGTTTTTGGGGTTTTTTTTTTACCACGTTCACCTAGAGGGTCCAATTATGATAAGGATTTATTGTACATATTGTTACGGACGCGGCGATACCAAATAAGTGGGGTTTTTTTGTGATTTAGTGTATTTTATACTTTATTACTTGTGTAAAGGGAAATGTGGTGTTTGGGGGGACTTTCACTTTCTTTTATTATTTATTTTTATTTTAAAAAACCTTTATTTATTGTTTTAACTTTTTTTTACAGATAATGACATCTAAGCTTGAACAAGTGATCTTCTGATCACTTGTTCAAGCTATTTTACAGGTTACACAGTGCAATACAGATGTATTGCACTGTGTAATGTAAGACACTGAGCATGCTGCGCATGCCCAGTGTCTTACAGCCGGGTCCTGCCAGAAGGCAGGACCCGGCTTCCGGATGAAGATCTCGCAGCCCCGGGCACCGGCAGTCCCGGGGCTGCGATCGGAGCAGCGGACCCCCCCCGGTAAGCGCCGCGGGGGGGTCCGATTACCCTGTCATTACATTTAAATGCCTCTGACACGCCGCGGTCAGCGCGACCGCGGCGTGTTAGGGGTTAACACCCGCGATCGGAGAAATCTCCGATCGCGGGTGTTAGAGGCAGGTGTCGGCTATAATATATAGCCGACACCCGCAGCTTCTGGCGCCGGCTCCGTTCAGGAGCCGGCGCCAGAAGCTTGACGTAATAATACTGCATTTTGCGGGAACGCACCTCCCGCCATGCAGTACTATTACGTCAAATGTCGGGAAGGGGTTAAGTGATCAGGCCCCCTAGAGTTTAAGTACCCTAGGGAGCCTGAAATAATAGTAAAAACAAGTAGGGTATTGCCGAGTCCCAAAATTTCCGATCTATCAAAATATTAAAATGATATTCCTAGCATTATACCTCTTAGTGGAATATTGTGCCTAAATTTCCAAATCACCACTTTTTTGCCATTTTTTAACACGTAAAATTTAAATAAAAACTGGTTAAAAGGTCGTCCAGTTGTCAAAGTAGATAAATGACAGTATTAGCTAGCCATTATTTTTTAAAGCTTTGTCTAAAAAGATTCAGATTTGATTCAGTGGCTGAAAATGCCAAAATTCATGCTGAATATATAATATATGAAATAATTAATACATTTGCTTAATGATACATTCTATGAGAGTAAATTTTATTTTTGCAACCATTAGTTGTAACTTGAATCAGCAGCTTAAAGCCTCTAAGCAATAGTTGTCAGCGCTTCTGCTTGTCTAAGGTGCAAATTTAATGAATGGTATTTTAAGAGAGTATATTACTTTATCGTTCAAAACATGTGTCAGCCTACTGTTTGAAACATAGAATATTCAAAGTTTTATTGGAATTGGTAACATTAAAAAGCCTGAAAGGGGTTATCTGGGTATAAAAATTTACTTAGGGCCAGGCTGGGACAGGCTATTTAAAAATAATAAACGTGTACTTAACTCCTCCGGCGCCGACAATGTCCCGCGCCGCAGTCCATCTCATCTGTGCACCGGTTTGTTTACAAGGGCGCCCAGGGAGCTTCCTGGCAGCCAGAAGCTCCCATCCAACACCATCTCCCAGCGCTTATAACACTGAGAGATAGGGATGGATAGGAAGAACCAGCCAACCTCGCCGTCCGGAAGCTTCCTGTGCGCAGCTTCTGTGACCCTGTAAACAAACAGAGGCACGGATCAAACGGACCGCGACGCGGGACATCAGCGGCGCCGGAGGAGGTAAGTACACGTTTATTATTTTTAAATTGCCTGCCCCAGCCCGGTCCTAAGTAAATTTTTATACCCGGATAACCTCTTAAATAGAAATTTGATGTACATCTATTCAGAATAACAGGACAATTAATTTAAAGGGAACCTGTTACTAGGAGACCCATTTTTAGCACTCCCCCAGTCCCCACAGAGCATAGTAGATATACTTCCAAAGTGTTTTTGTATTAAAAATAGGTTTTACAGAAAAAAAGATATGTTATATTGTACCTTTCATTAGCATGTGCTGTGTGACTAGGCAGTTTCCAAATGGGAGAGTCTGGAAAGGAGCAGTCCCCCCCCCCCACCACCCTTGAGAAACAGCTTCTCCATGTGACCTTTTCAAATATATGAAAACACCCATCACTTGGCTTAGCGACGCCCCCTGCTCCTCTACAGCCAATCCCGAGTGTGGGGAGTTATTCATATATTTGAAATGGTCACATGTTTCCCAAGGGTGGGGGGGAACTGCTCCTTTCCAGTCCCTCCTTTTTGGCAACTGCCTAGTCACACAGCAGATGCTAATGAAAGGTACAATATAACATATCTTTTTTTCTGTAAAACCAATTTTTTATACAAAAACACTTTGGCAGTGCATGTACTATGCTCTGTGGGGACTGGGGGAGTGCTAAAAATGGGTCTCCTGGTAACAGGTTCCCTTTAATGCTGTTCATAAATTGATACCTTAGTAAATAAATAACATATAAATAACATAAATAAAAATAACATAACCAGGTTCAATAGTTTAGAGATCTCAATTCATCCATTACAACATCACCTACAAAACAAAAAAAACAATAATTAATAAATCCCGACACCAGAACAAAACTGCAAAATGTATCACTTCTTGGGAAACAAACTGAAAGCGATGTTATTCAACAGATTTTTTAAAACACTATTATAGCAAATGAAAAGCAACGAAATCTTTGACACTGCTGAATAATAGTTTTGGTGGAAGGTTAAAAAGAAAAAAGTGTGAGACAAAAGGTTAATTATACACACTTTTAAAACCCTGGATCTTTTTGTAGAACTGCGTTGCCATAGTAACATATTTTCTCGCTTTGCCCCTTGCACTGTTTGTTAGATAAAACAACTAAACTGAAATAACATTGAAATTGTACAATGTCTGAGTTTATTTGAGAATATTCTTCTAAAGCAATAGTTAAATAGAATTTAGGTAGGATAAATATTTAATGGTAAAGAAATCGGAGATGCAATGCAGGAAGAAAGATGTATAACATAGGAATGTATACAGGAGTCTTTGTTAATTTTAAAGTATAGAACAGGACAAAAAGGAACACAAAGTAAGAAATTGGCCAAAATTTCATAGAATTGTCAATTAAGTATAAGCCAACCCTAGTATAATCCGAGACACCTAATTTTGCTACAAAAAAACTGAAAAAAACATTGAGTATAATCCTAGGGAAATGCACAGGTCACAGTATAAAGCCAGCAAGCCCCCAGTAGTATATAGCCTGCAAGCCCACTGTAGTATACAGCCTGCCAGCCCCTGTAGTATACAGCCTGCCAGCCCCTGTAGTATACAGGCTGCCAGCCCCTGTAGTTTATAGCCAGCCAGCCCCCTGTAGTATATAAGTATATATATAGTATATAAGCAGCCATCCCCCTTTAGATTATAGCCTGCCAGCCCCTCTAGTGTATAGCCTGCCGCCTGCCCACCACACATTGGGTTCAAGTTTTTTGTTGCTATAAATAATTATTTTCACAGGCCAAGGAATAATGTTTTATTTGATCCTAGGGTCCAATGGTTCCTGGGGTGTCTGCTACAACTCCACTTAATAATGAAAGACGATGTGAATACATGCACAACCTACATAGAATTATCTATGCATCTCTTGACAGCTTAAAAAGATAGGACATTTTTGTTAAATGCCTGTGAAAATACATAGATAGACATCCACCATCAGGATGAAGGATTGTAAACCAAGCACGCAGACATGCTGGTATGTCCTATCTGGCAGGATCAGCTCTTCTTTTAGATGCTTATGCCCTTGTTTTTTTTTTTTTTTAAGAAAAAAAAAGCCATAAGAATTAAGCAAATGAGCCTGAGGGGCTCCAGGGTCCATTAAAATCTATGGAGCCTCGAGTCTCTCAGTCTCATTTGCGTAATTTTAAATGCCTGAAAAAAACAGGGAATAAGAAGTACAAAAAGAGCAGATCTTGCCAGATGGGGCACACACCTGTATGTCAGTGTGCTTGGTTTACAATTCTTGATCCTGGTCGTAGATGTCCTTTAAATGCAGATATATAGATGTTACTATTAGAGATGAGCGAACACTAAAATGCTCGGGTACTCGTTATTCGAGACGAACTTTTCCCGATGCTCGAGTGCTCGTCTCGAATAACGAACCCCATTGAAGTCAATGGGAGACTCGAGCATTTTTCAAGGGGACCAAGGCTCTGCACAGGGAAGCTTGGCCAAACACCTGGGAACCTCAGAAAAGGATGGAAACACCACGGAAATGGACAGGAAACAGCAGGGGCAGCATGCATGGATGCCTCTGAGGCTGCATAATCGCACCATTATGCCAAAATTATGGGCAACAGCATGGCCATGACAGAGTGACAGAATGAAGCTAGATAGCATCTAAAACATCCAATAATTGACCCTGACACTATAGGGGACGGCATGCAGAGGCAGCGGCAGCAGGCTAGAGAGTGTCATGGCGACATACCCTAAATGGACTCAGGCTTCAAACCAATGGGTGGCAGAGAGGAACCAAAGGAGGTGAGCAAGAAGCGCTCAAATAATATCGGTACATGATAAAAGTGTGCCAGTATATTTTGTGGATTACACAGCAGGGTGGCGACAAAGTTAACATGGAAGCCATGAAAACAACCCAAAATTCTGCCTGACACAGCTCGTTTGATAAGGGGACGATGTATGGAGGCAGTGAACTAGTAGTAGATTAAAGGTGCTGCAGTTAAAACTATGTTAGTTGGATCTTGGCATGGAGCTGGCGCTCCGCTGCCAGGCGAGCTTTCGCCATTCCAAGCCCCTGTCTATAGGCTACTCCCCAAACAGCACTTCTAAGAACCTTTTGTATAAGATCAAGTGTAGTAGCGTTCTTATAAGTTTAGGATATGCCGGGTGAGGGGAATGTAAACAGATGCGCAAGAAGCGCTGAAATAATATCCCTAAATGGTAAAAGTTTGCAAGTATATTTTGGGGATTACACAGCAGGGTGGCGACAAAGTTAACAACTTTGATGTGGAATGCCCTGTAATAGCTCTTGGGCGGTGTGCCTTTTATCGCCTAGGCTCAGCAGTTTCAGCACCGCCTGCTGTCGCTTTGCGACGGCACTGCTGCTGTGCCTAGAGCTACCGACTGATGGCGCCATGCCCACGGATGGTAATTCGGAGGAGGAGGAGGTGGAGGAGGGGTGGGAGGAGGTATAGTAGGCCTTTGAGACCTGGACCGAGGTAGGCCCCGCAATTCTCTGCGTCGGCAGTATATGACCAGCCCCAGGGTCAGACTCGGTCCCAGCCTGCACCAAGTTAAGTGTAGTAGCGTTCTCATAAGTTTGGGATATGGCGGGTGAGGGGAATGTAAACAGATGCGCAAGAAGCGCATGATGCGCATGGAGCTGGCGTTCCGCTGCCAGGCGAGCTTTCGCCAATCCAAGCCCCTGTCTCTAGGCTACTCCCCAAACAGCACTTCTAAGAACCTTTTGTATAAGATCAAGTGTAGTAGCGTTCTTATAAGTTTAGGATATGCCGGGTGAGGGGAATGTAAACAGATGCGCAAGAAGCGCTGAAATAATATCCCTAAATGGTAAAAGTTTGCCAGTATATTTTGTGGATAACACAGCAGGGTGGCGACAAAGTTAACAACTTTGATGTGGAATCCATGAAAACAACCCAAATTTCTGCCTGACACACCTCGTTTGATAAAGGGACGATGTATGGAGGCAGCTATATGGACGACTTTTGGAGGTAGCAATGGAGACAACGTGTGGAGGCTGCTATGGAGACAATTTAATTTGGATAGTGCCTGTATGTGGCAGTCCCAAACATTTTTCAAACCAGAGGAGCAGGTAGGTGGCCCTCCAGTAAAATGTGATAGATTGAGTGCCTGTATGTGGCAGTCCCAAAAATGTTTCAAACCAGAGGAGCAGGTAGGTGGCCCTCCAGTAAAATGGAATAGATTGAGTGCCTGTATGTGGCAGTCCCAAAAATTGTTCAAACCAGAGGAGCAGGTAGGTGGCCCTGCAGTAAAATGGAATAGATTGAGTGCCTGTATGTGGCAGTCCCAAAAATTGTTCAAACCAGAGGAGCAGGTAGGTGGCCCTGCAGTAAAATGGAATAGATTGAGTGCCTGTATGTGGCAGTCCCAAAAATGTTTCAAACCAGAGGAGCAGGTAGGTGGCCCTCCAGTAAAATGGGATAGATTGAGTGCCTGTATGTGGCAGTCCCAAAAATGTTTCAAACCAGAGGAGCAGGTAGGTGGCCCTCCAGTAAAATGGAATAGATTGAGTGCCTGTATGTGGCAGTCCCAAAAATTGTTCAAACCAGAGGAGCAGGTAGGTGGCCCTGCAGTAAAATGGAATAGATTGAGTGCCTGTATGTGGCAGTCCCAAAAATTGTTCAAACCAGAGGAGCAGGTAGGTGGCCCTGCAGTAAAATGGAATAGATTGAGTGCCTGTATGTGGCAGTCCCAAAAATGTTTCAAACCAGAGGAGCAGGTAGGTGGCCCTGCAGTAAAATGGAATAGATTGAGTGCCTGTATGTGGCAGTCCCAAAAATTGTTCAAACCAGAGGAGCAGGTAGGTGGCCCTGCAGTAAAATGGAATAGATTGAGTGCCTGTATGTGGCAGTCCCAAAAATGTTTCAAACCAGAGGAGCAGGTAGGTGGCCCTCCAGTAAAATGGAATAGATTGAGTGCCTGTATGTGGCAGTCCCAAAAATTGTTCAAACCAGAGGAGCAGGTAGGTGGCCCTGCAGTAAAATGGAATAGATTGAGTGCCTGTATGTGGCAGTCCCAAAAATTGTTCAAACCAGAGGAGCAGGTAGGTGGCCCTGCAGTAAAATGGAATAGATTGAGTGCCTGTATGTGGCAGTCCCAAAAATGTTTCAAACCAGAGGAGCAGGTAGGTGGCCCTGCAGTAAAATGGAATAGATTGAGTGCCTGTATGTGGCAGTCCCAAAAATTGTTCAAACCAGAGGAGCAGGTAGGTGGCCCTGCAGTAAAATGGAATAGATTGAGTGCCTGTATGTGGCAGTCCCAAAAATGTTTCAAACCAGAGGAGCAGGTAGGTGGCCCTCCAGTAAAATGGAATAGATTGAGTGCCTGTATGTGGCAGTCCCAAAAATTGTTCAAACCAGAGGAGCAGGTAGGTGGCCCTGCAGTAAAATGGAATAGATTGAGTGCCTGTATGTGGCAGTCCCAAAAATTTTTTAAAACAGAGGACCGGGTAGGTGGCCCTCCAGAAAAATGGAATAGATTGAGTGCCTGTATGTGGCACTCACAAAAATTGTTTCAAACAGAGGACCGGGTAGGTGGCCCTCCAGAAAAATTAAATGCATGAAGTACTATAGCAAGAGCCAGTGGGCCCTGTCAAAAAATAGCCAGTTTCCTCTGCTTTACTGTACAAAGAGGAGGAGAAGGAGGAAAATGAGGAGGAGGAGGAGGAGTGGATCAATTATTCAGGTTGAGCTTCCTTCACCTGGTGGAGATTGGAAATTCTGAGAAATCCAGCCTTTATTCATTTTAATAAGCGTCAGCCTGTCAGCGCTGTCAGTCGAAAGGCGTGTACGCTTATCGGTGATGATGCCACCAGCTGCACTGAAAACCCGCTCGGACAAGACGCTAGCGGCAGGGCAGGCAAGAACCTCCAAGGCGTACAGCGCCAGTTCGTGCCACATGTCCAGCTTTGAAACCCAGTAGTTGTAGGGAGCTGTGTGATCATTTAGGACGATGGTATGGTCAGCTACGTACTCCCTCACCATCTTTCTGTAAAGATCAGCCCTACTCTGCCGAGACTGGGGACAGGTGACAGTGTCTTGCTGGGGTGACATAAAGCTGGCAAAAGCCTTGTAAAGCGTACCCTTGCCAGTGCTGGACAAGCTGCCTGCTCGCCTACTCTCCCTCGCTACTTGTCCCGCAGAACTACGCACTCTGCCGCTAGCGCTGTCAGAAGGGAAATACTGTTTCAGCTTGTGCACCAGGGCCTGCTGGTATTCATGCATTCTCACACTCCTTTCCTCTCCAGGGATGAGAGTGGGAAGATTTTGCTTGTACCGTGGGTCCAGGAGAGTGAACACCCAGTAATCGGTGCTGGAATAAATTCTTTGAACGCGAGGGTCACGGGATAGGCAGCCTAGCATGAAATCTGCCATATGCGCCAGAGTACCAACGCGTAAGAATTCACTCCCCTCACTGGCCTGACTGTCCATTTCCTCCTCCTCCAACTCCTCCAACTCCTCTTCTTCTGCCCATACACGCTGAACAGTGAAGGACTCAACAATGGTCCCCTCTTGTGTCTCGCCAACATTCTCCTCCTCTTCCTCCTCATCCTCCTCCACCTCCACCTCCTCCGATATGCGCTGAGAAACAGACCTCAGGGTGCTTTGGCTATCAACAAGGGAATATTCTTCCCCCGTCTCTTGTGACGAGCGCAAAGCTTCCGACTTCATGCTGACCAGAGAGTTTTTCAACAGGCCAAGCAGCGGGATGGTGAGGCTGATGATGGCGGCATCGCCACTGACCATCTGTGTTGACTCCTCAAAGTTACTCAGCACCTGACAGATATCAGACATCCACGTCCACTCCTCATTGTAGACTTGAGGAAGCTGACTGACCTGACTACCAGTTCTGGTGGAAGTTGACATCTGGCAGTCTACAATCACTCTGCGCTGCTGGTAAACTCTGGATAACATGGTCAGTGTTGAATTCCACCTCGTGGGCACGTCGCACAACAGTCGGTGAGCGGGCAGTTGGAGGCGGCGCTGCGCTGCCCTGAGAGTGGCAGCATCTGGGCTGGACTTCCTGAAATGCGCACAGATGCGGCGCACCTTCGTGAGCAAATCAGACAGATTGGGGTATGTCTTGAGGAAACGCTGCACTATCAGATTTAACACATGGGCCAGGCATGGCACATGTGTCAGTCTGCCGAGTTGCAGAGCCGCCACCAGGTTACGGCCGTTGTCACACACAACCATTCCCGGCTTGAGGTTCAGCGGTGCCAGCCACAGATCAGTCTGCGCCGTGATGCCCTGTAATAGCTCTTGGGCGGTGTGCCTTTTGTCGCCTAGGCTCAGCAGTTTGAGCACCGCCTGCTGTCGCTTAGCGACGGCACTGCTGCTGTGCCTAGAGCTACCGACTGATGGCGCCGTGCCCACGGATGGTAGTTCGGAGGAGGAGGTGGAGGAGGGGTGGGAGGAGGAGGAGGCATAGTAGGCCTGAAACACCTGGACCGAGGTAGGCCCCGCAATCCTCGGCGTCGGCAGTATATGAGCAGCCCCAGGGTCAGACTCGGTCCCAGCCTCCACCAAGTTAACCCAATGTGCCGTCAGCGATATATAGTGGCCCTGCCCGGCAGCACTCGTCCACGTGTCCGTGGTCAGGTGGACCTTGTCAGAAACGGCGTTGGTCAGGGCACGGATGATGTTGTCTGACACGTGCTGGTGCAGGGCTGGGACGGCACATCGGGAAAAGTAGTGGCGGCTGGGGACCGAATACCGAGGGGCGGCCGCCGCCATGAGGTTGCGAAAGGCCTCGGTCTCTACTAGCCTATAGGGCAGCATCTCCAGGCTAAGCAATCTGGAGATGTGCACATTAAGGGCTTGGGCGTGCGGGTGGGTTGCACTATATTTGCGTTTCCGCTCCAGCGTCTGGGGTATGGAGAGCTGAACGCTGGTGGATGCTGTGGAGGATCGTGGAGGCGACGATGGGGTTTTTGTGCCAGGGTCCTGGGCAGGGGGCTGACTAGCAGCTGACACAGGGGAAGGAGCAGTGGTGTGCACGGCCGGAGGTGAACGGGCTTGTTGCCACTGAGTGGGGTGCTTAGCATTCATATGCCTGCTCATACTGGTGGTAGTTAAGCTAGTAGTGGTGGAACCCCTGCTGAGCCTGGTTTGGCAAATGTTGCACACCACAGTCCGTCGGTCATCCGGTGTTTCCTTAAAGAACCTCCACACTTCTGAAGATCTAGCCCTCGCCGCAAGAGCCCTCACCACGGGAGCTTCACTAGTTGACAGTGGCGCTGATGCACCAGCTCTGGCCCTGCCTCTCCGTCTGGCCCCACCACTGCCTCTTCCAACCTGTTCAGGTCGAGGACTCTCCTCCGTCTCAGAAGCACTGTGTTCACCCGGCCTCTCAACCCAGCTTGGGTCTGTCACCTCATCATCCTCCGATCCCTCAGTCTGCTCCCCCCTCGGACTTCCTGCCCTGACAACAACTTCCCCACTGTCTGACAACCGTGTCTCCTCATCGTCGGACACCTCTTTACACACTTCCACTACGTCAAGAAGGTCATCATCACCCACAGACTGTGACTGGTGGAAAACCTGGGCATCGGAAAATTGCTCAGCAGCAACCGGACAAGTGGTTTGTGACTGTGGGAAGGGTCCAGAAAACAGTTCCTCAGAGTATGCCGGTTCAAATGCCAAATTTTCCTGGGAGGGGGCAGACTGGGGGGGAGGAGGCTGAGGTGCAGGAGCTGGAGGAGTGGGGATTTCGGTGACATGGGTGGACTGCGTGGAAGACTGACTGGTGGTGGACAAATTGCTCGAAGCATTGTCAGCAATCCACGACATCACCTGTTCGCACTGTTCTGGCCTCAACAGTGCTCTACCACGAGTTCCAGTAACTTCAGAAATGAACCTAGGGAGTGTAGCTCTGCGGCGTTCCCCTGCTCCCTCATCAGCAGGTGGTGTCTCACCCCGCCCAGGACCACGGCCTCTGACCCCTGCAGTAGTTGGACGCCCACGTCCCCGCCCTCGTCCTCTACCCCTAGCCCTCGGGTTAAACATTTTTAAAATGAGAGTTATAACTTTTTTTTTTTTTTTACTTCTTTTTGTTTTTTTTGGTGTTTTTTTGTGTGTTTTTTTTTTTTTGTGTTTTTTGTTTTTTTTTGAGTTTTTAAAACCAAACAATCCTATCCTATTGCTATGGCTATTTTCTAGCCAAGTATCAAAGGAAGCACACTACTATGCCAGATGAGATGACACTGAGTTATTGCCTAATAGAAATCCAACCCCTACTGAATTTTGCCACTTCGGCCTTTGCTGTGGATATGTGCGCCACTAAGCGCAGAACACAGCGGTCGCAAGTCTCACTACAAATTGCTCAGAATTGGCAAGTACATGCACTGCAGAAACTACAGCCACCAGCAGATCAACCAGAAATCAAATATATAGAACGCTACTGTAGGCTTCAAGAAGCTGTTTGTATTCTCCTATGGCTATTTTCTAGCCAAGTATCAAAGGAAGCACACTACTATGCCAGATAAGATGACACTGAGTTATTGCCTAATAGAAATCCAACCCCTACTGAATTTTGCCACTTCGGCCTTTGCTATGGATATGTGCGCCACTAAGCGCAGAACACAGCGGTCGCAAGTCTCACTACAAATTGCTCAGAATTGGCAAGTACATGCACTGCAGAAACTACAGCCACCAGCAGATCAACCAGAAATCAAATATATAGAACGCTACTGTAGGCTTCAAGAAGCTGTTTGTATTCTCCTATGGCTATTTTCTAGCCAAGTATCAAAGGAAGCACACTACTATGCCAGATGAGATGACACTGAGTTATTGCCTAATAGAAATCCAACCCCTACTGAATTTTGCCACTTCGGCCTTTGCTATGGATATGTGCGCCACTAAGCGCAGAACACAGCGGTCGCAAGTCTCACTACAAA
The DNA here is from genome assembly GCF_040894005.1 of Engystomops pustulosus. Lineage (NCBI taxonomy): Eukaryota > Metazoa > Chordata > Amphibia > Anura > Leptodactylidae > Engystomops > Engystomops pustulosus. The sequence goes on from NC_092411.1 coordinate 257,702,220, forward strand.
TTGCTCAGAATTGGCAAGTACATGCACTGCAGAAACTACAGCCACCAGCAGATCAACCAGAAATCAAATATATAGAACGCTACTGTAGGCTTCAAGAAGCTGTTTGTATTCTCCTATGGCTATTTTCTAGCCAAGTATCAAAGGAAGCACACTACTATGCCAGATGAGATGACACTGAGTTATTGCCTAATAGAAATCCAACCCCTACTGAATTTTGCCACTTCGGCCTTTGCTATGGATATGTGCGCCACTAAGCGCAGAACACAGCGGTCGCAAGTCTCACTACAAATTGCTCAGAATTGGCAAGTACATGCACTGCAGAAACTACAGCCACCAGCAGATCAACCAGAAATCAAATATATAGAACGCTACTGTAGGCTTCAAGAAGCTGTTTGTATTCTCCTATGGCTATTTTCTAGCCAAGTATCAAAGGAAGCACACTACTATGCCAGATGAGATGACACTGAGTTATTGCCTAATAGAAATCCAACCCCTACTGAATTTTGCCACTTCGGCCTTTGCTATGGATATGTGCGCCACTAAGCGCAGAACACAGCGGTCGCAAGTCTCACTACAAATTGCTCAGAATTGGCAAGTACATGCACTGCAGAAACTACAGCCACCAGCAGATCAACCAGAAATCAAATATATAGAACGCTACTGTAGGCTTCAAGAAGCTGTTTGTATTCTCCTATGGCTATTTTCTAGCCAAGTATCAAAGGAAGCACACTACTATGCCAGATGAGATGACACTGAGTTATTGCCTAATAGAAATCCAACCCCTACTGAATTTTGCCACTTCGGCCTTTGCTATGGATATGTGCGCCACTAAGCGCAGAACACAGCGGTCGCAAGTCTCACTACAAATTGCTCAGAATTGGCAAGTACATGCACTGCAGAAACTACAGCCACCAGCAGATCAACCAGAAATCAAATATATAGAACGCTACTGTAGGCTTCAAGAAGCTGTTTGTATTCTCCTATGGCTATTTTCTAGCCAAGTATCAAAGGAAGCACACTACTATGCCAGATGAGATGACACTGAGTTATTGCCTAATAGAAATCCAACCCCTACTGAATTTTGCCACTTCGGCCTTTGCTATGGATATGTGCGCCACTAAGCGCAGAACACAGCGGTCGCAAGTCTCACTACAAATTGCTCAGAATTGGCAAGTACATGCACTGCAGAAACTACAGCCACCAGCAGATCAACCAGAAATCAAATATATAGAACGCTACTGTAGGCTTCAAGAAGCTGTTTGTATTCTCCTATGGCTATTTTCTAGCCAAGTATCAAAGGAAGCACACTACTATGCCAGATGAGATGACACTGAGTTATTGCCTAATAGAAATCCAACCCCTACTGAATTTTCCCACTTCGGTCTTTGCTATGGATATGTGTGCCACTAAGAGCTAAACACAACGGTAGCAAGTCCCCCTGCTAATTCCTCACAAAATGGTAAAAGATGCAAATTAAAATAAAAAAAGTAGAACGTTATTGTAGCCCTAAGAAGGGCTGTTGGGTTCTTTGAGAATCACTCCTGCCTAACAGTAAGCTAATAGAACACCCTAACGCTTTCCCTGACCAGCAGCAGCTCTCTCCCTAGCGGCATCCAGAGACAGAATGATCCGAGCAGCGCGGCCAGCGGCTAGTCTATCCCAGGGTCACCTGATCTGGCCAGCCAACCACTGCTATCGACGTGTAAGGGTACCACGTCATGCTGGGTGGAGTGCAGAGTCTCCTGGCTTGTGATTGGCTCTGTTTCTGGCCGCCAAAAAGCAAAACGGCGGGAGCTGCCATTTTCTCGAGCGGGCGAAGTATTCGTCCGAGTAACGAGCAGTTTCGAGTACCCTAATGCTCGACCGAGCATCAAGCTCGGACGAGCATGTTCGCTCATCTCTAGTTACTATTTACACAAATAATTATTTTAGTTTGTGTACTGTAAAGTTATACAATTTTCCAATATACTTTGTGTATGAATTCCTCAGGATTTTCTAGATCTTATTCTTAATGAAGATACTATGTTGACATCCAAATCTTTCCATTTTCACACAGGTGCATGGCTCAGTATACACTCTCTGATTACTCGCTGTGATACTAACTTCCTATAGAATGATGGCAAGCAGAGATCCAGAAAACCATGAGAAATTGATAAATAAAATATTTTGGAAATTTGTACAACTTTTCTTCATACAAACAATAAAATTGATTTGCTGAAACAGGACAGCCCCTTTAATGTGTCCATGAAATTTCTATCAGCTACATTTCATTATTTTTGGAGTAGCTACTCCATTTTTGCAGGTCACCAATTCTAATGTTTAGATCCCATTTCCTAAAAAATGGAATTGAATAAGATGGAAAAAAAAAACTTCTTCTAGACAATCCTTTCCCTTACCATTGTAAAGATTTGCAGTTTTCCACTGGTAACTACTTCCTGTTCCTTCTAAATAACAGGAAATGATTGCTTAACATATCTCTGGATGTTTTAATAGAAAAAGAGGAAAAAAATCATTACAGCAAAAGGAATGGTGAGTTTTATCCCTGGGCATGAAGCAACAGGTCCACATGTCATAAAAGAAAAAGTAGGCAGCACTCAAACTTTGAAAGAGTGAAAATGTGAACCTTTATTCACCTATGTAGCGATGTTTCGGTTGAGCAATTCAACCTTTTGCAAGCTATAGTGTTACTATATAGGTTAATAAAACTTCTCAATTGCAGTTTTCCAAAGTTGGAGTACAGGCGGTCCCCTACTTAAGGACACCCGACTTACAGACAACCCATAGTTACAGACAGACCCCTCTGACCTCTGGTGAAGCTTTCTGAATGCTTTACTATATTCCCAGATTGCAATGATCAGCTGTAAGGTGTCTGTTATGAAGCTTTATTGATAATCCTTGGTCCCATTACAGCAAAAAATGTTTAAACTCCAAATGTCACTGGGGCCAAAAATTTTTTTGTCTGGATCTACAATTACAAAATATACAGTTTCGACTTACATACAAATTCAACTTAAGAACAAACCTCCAGACCCTATCTTGTACGTAACCCGGGGACTGCCTGTACTGCCTTTGTTTTGTTTTAGCTCTTCCAAAATACCTGATAAATCAAAATATGAAAATAATTATAAAATAACAGTGAATAACTATTATGAAATAGCACTTATGAAAATATTGGCCCAATTTGTGAAAAATGACACCTAACATAAAATTATTAAATAGTTATGAGTGTCAGAAATTATATAAATTTGGTTTCTCAAAGATCAAATAGCATAAATAGGATAGGTAAATAGGATTTGTCATTTGGATCGCACATTGACATTGGATGGGATTTAATATCACATTGTTTGGTTCCCTCTACCACTTTTTGAATTTTTTTTCTCTCTTTAGTTTGGGAGGTCAAATTGCAATTTTTCCAAACTAATCAGCCAATTTCTTACTAATGAAACCTCTAAAATACTAATTAAAGCTGTGATTCACTCTTGACTAGACTACTGTAACTCCCTACAAATCGGACTTCTACTCACTGAACTCTCCCCTCTCCAATCTATTCTAATTGCAGCAGCCAGGCTTGTCTTTCACACCAAACACGACATGGATGCCTCTGTCACTGCACTGGTTGCCAGTCTCCTTCCAAACAAAATTTAAAATAATCATCCACAAAGCTCTGTAAAATGCTGAACCTCCCCAACTCTCTTCTACCTTAATTTACCTGAGCTGCACCAATTCTTTTGAATGTCCTTCCCTGGACAATCAGACTAATACCCAACCTCCAAAGCTTCAAACGTGCTCTTATAACCCATTTCTATAGGCAAGCCTATCACACTTGCTAACTGCATGAAATTTCAACTCTCTTTACTAATCCATCCTATGTCATCTTCCTGTCTGTTATCCTGCAAACATCAGGTACCAAGCTCCAGGCTTTTCTGCAGTCCCACTTACATTGGACTTTGTATATAAGATGGTGGTAGATGGCTGGTTCAAGCAGCAGCATTTTTATTTATTAAATTATTTTATTCTGTTAGCTTGTAAAGAATGGCTCTTATCCAAGCTCTTATATCCCTTGTGTCACCCCCTCATCCTCATAAACTGTAAGTTCTTGTGTCACCCCCTCATCCTCATAGACTATAAGCTCTTGTGTCACTCCCTCATCCTCATAGACTGTAAGCTCGTGTGTCACCCCCTCATCCTCATAGACTATAAGTTCTTGCGAGCACGGCACTCACTCCTATTGGTCCATATGACTGCTTGTACTCTGTACTGTACTGTTTTTCGAAAAGTGGCATGTGGGGAGCAAAAAGCGGCAAATGGTTGAAAATGACTTGGCTTGCACCAGGAATTTTATCCTTTTAATTCCTTGTGCGCCAAAAAACTGCTGCAAAAGGCGTGATAAATTGTCCTTATCCTCATTACACCACATGCAAGTCAGCTGTTAGTTTTATACAGAAAGGGAAATCGTACTAAGATACTTTGCTCTGTACTTCCACTCTTTGGGGTTTATGTACCATATGCTGGAGTGCCAGCATATACTGTTCCCTTCACCACTCCTGGGTTCCCGAACAAGAGGCTCTGGCCTCCTGATGTATCTTTCAGATGGCAAGGCCCTGCCTTACATAGAATTGTGCTTTGACTTAAAGATATCACGCAGGCATGGGGGCACGGGGACATGGGGGCACTCCATCTCCACGCCATGCAGGCGTGGAGGTGGCAAAAAGTGATAAAATAATAACTCTGATAAATATCCCCCTTGAGTGTTCCCTGAGTTATCACCTGAATCCAGATGTGGAAGTTGTGACTTTTTAAAAAAGTCACAAATTTTGGGGCAAATCTACGGCTGCCCCTGACCAGTCATAGAAATCAGCTGGAGAACTGGTTGTAACTTTTGGAGACTCAATGCGAGTTTTTTTTTAAGTTGCAAATTCACTAAAGAACAAACACCACATGTATCAATAAGGAAAAAAGAGACATTTGACCAGCAGAAAAGCCAAGAAAAGTCTAAAAAAACAGACGGACAAAGCCAGACTTATGATACATGTGCCTCAAAGTTTGTTATCTTTATCAACGGAAGTACTTTCATCTAGTGATAGTAAAAAGAATGTACAGTTACCCAAAAATTATATTATACACAAAATCTACACCAAATAAAATTAAAGCAGGTAACCAGCTAGATTGAAATTTGATGAAAATGTTATATCTTATGAACACATTTGACGGGTTCTTAAGTAGATCTTTGAAGAATCAGAACAGATGTTTTCAATCAAAATGATGTTCTTCAAATCAGGGATATTTACATGAATTGGAATATTTTATGATTCCCATAACCTGACATTAGTCTACTACATGTAGCGATAATCTGCCCTCATGATTACAGTCAGGCAAAACCATATGTCTTTTCCTATACTTTATTATGCTTTGTGAAATGTTGGTTATTTTAAAAGCAGCGCACAGATAGACATAAATGTAGCCATAAAGTTAGAATACATTTCCTTTTTGTAAAAGGAAAGATTTTATGGGATAATATTTTTCCTGTTAAGGTAAATCTTCTGTATAAACATACAATTAAGCAGAAGCTTTCTTCAGTTATCTTTCATTTAGTTATCTTTAATTAATGTGGTTGTTGGTGATTTTTTTTTTTTTATTATTGATCCCAGATAACCCCTTTAATCACTAAAAAGAATTGCAGTGGACTTCAGTGTTTCTTCATACTGGAACCAGACAGAAATGCTGTTTGACAGCTACTTTATATTATTATTGTGACGTTTCCAGATGGGGTGTGCAAGGTCTTGACCTGAACGTTCAGGTTGAGGCACTGGAAGTGAGGTAAAGCTGTCCACACAAACTCAGATATGGCACAACACTAGCTCAAAACCAGTTAAGTAGACTGCCACCTCCAACTTTTATTTTATATAAGCCGGTCCGTTACGGGATTATATAGGGTCAGAGTCAACCTAATAGTGTATTTAAAACACGGATGTGGTGATTTGTAAATCGAGATAAAAGAGGTTACATTTTTAAATTTAATTACCTTAAGATGACAGTAGACAATCAGTTAACACAATGGATAAATATATACAGTTTAATAGAGTACAAATACAAGTGTAGAACTGCAAGAATTCCAGTACTTTGTGCTGGACTAATTTGGGAAAGAGTTCAATACACACTTGTTTTCCTTTTTTTTCCTGCTCTTGATGATGATAAAAAGTTTCCCTAGAAAAAACACAATGGACGCAAGGGGTGCCCTTGTTATATTAGGTGCAGACACACCCCTTCCTCTTGGAACCCTCCTATCTTGGATTAGATACAGGTCCTTGGATCAGTTCTAGCTTCTTAATCGGAAGTCAGGGTTGTGAACTTATTGGATCTGGATGAATCCATAAATTACATTAAGACCAGAAATGACCTACTAACTATGCTTCCATTGAGAGTTATTTAAATCTCTGTGTCCAAAGATGCTTGAGACAAAGGTATGCACTTTCCTTGCTGTATTGATGACAAATATGTATTTGGCCTTGGGTTTGGGATCATAACTCCATAACTGTCCAGAACTGACATATTGGTCATACAAAAATATGTGTTTTATGATCCTTTGTCTAAAAATTGTAGGGAACTCCAAGAAAATCCTGGAGTTCCTAGGACTAAGGTGTTAGTTTATGGCTTCTTCTGTCTCTGCCACACGTGTCAGTGCAGTGTGGACAGAGTGCAACACGGAGACCAGCAGGACAAAGCAAGGTCACTGATCACTGATGTCAAGTAATCACTGATGTCAAGTAAATAAAAACCTGCATTAATGCATAATAAGTGCATTTAAGTATACCCCACAAAGCACCTGTAACCAGCCTGCTGCCTCCTCAACTCCAGTTCAGACAGGCCTGAATTTAATAGGGTCTGTTCCTCCATACAGACCCTGGATATATCAAGATTTTAATACCAGTGTGACATATCTGTCCTTGGAATTACTAGTTAGACCATGATTGACATAAAGCATGGTTAAAGGGGTTTTCCCAAGAAACAAATTGGGTCCTTTCCACAGCATCTCAGTGATAGGACCTCCACGGATAAAGAGAATGGGGGTCCAAAGGGGAGACTCCCACCGATCACAGCAAGATATGCCCTATCCTGTGGATAGAACCTAGCTTGTTTCATGGGAAAACCAGTCTTCAATGGACCTGATACTGGAGCTGGAGCACTATCTGGACATTTAGAATATCATCATTAAAGAAACAAACCAAATATTCACTGCCCAATGCTTGTTGAGCCCCTTTACCTATAGTAACAATACAAAATTGCCAAATAATCTTTTATTTAATCATTTATGGAAAAGATCTTCCAAATCTCAGCAAACTATCTCAGGTAATCTCCAACCTTTATGATCTGCCAACTTTTATGATACTGTAAATATAAAATCATTTTCACATTTTGCAGATTTGAAATGGAAAAAAAATTAGCATTTTTTAATAGACAGGAAACCAACTATATATCTTGATATGCTTTACAGAATTCATATTGAACATTTAGTATTACCTGTGACCTTAGATCAATGCTGTCAGAGCACAAGCGTAGCTCAAGGCACAGAGACACATATTTATATGGGGTTGCCTCATTCTTCAAGTATTTTAGATTAAACCTATGATTAAAAAAATAGCTGGTTTTGTATTCGCTTTGACCTCTCAATCACATTTCCAAGAAAATACTTAGATTTCTTCCTATGTACTGTAATTCTCGGCAAAAGTCAACTTACCAAGTTTAAGTTAAAATAAATTCCTGTTATACCTGATTGATTCCAGAAAATATATAATCTTCAGATAATGTAAGGGTGTGTTCACGTGGCAGCAATGCATGCGTTTTACATCAGCTGCGAAGAGATTTGCCAGATTACATTGCTGTCAACATTGCATTAACAAAGGCATGTGTAAGTGCAATGTTATGCAGGTGGTAACAAATGTGTTAGTTAACGTTACGTTTTAACACGTGCATTTTATCGCAATGTTGATAGACATGTAATCTCTTTTTCTCAGCTGTTTTAATACGAATGAAAATGCATTCATTAGTTCCACGTGTGAACGTACCCTAAGAACTTTTAGCTGATTCTAAATATTCTGTTTACCATAATTTCTCAATATTTACGCATAAACGTGAAATTACAGGCAATCCCCTACTTAAGGACACCCGACTTACAGACAACCCATAGTTAAAGATGGACCCCTCTGCCCACTGTGACCTCCACTGTGACATCTGGTGAAGCTCTCTGGAAGCTTTACTATAGTCCCAGGCTGCAATGATCAGCTGTAAGGTGTCTGTAATGAAGCTTTATTGATAATCCTTGGTCCCATTACAGCAAAAAATTTTGAAACTCCAATAGTCACTGGGGCGAAAAAAAAAATATATGTCTGAAACTACAATTATAAAATATACAATTTCGACTTACATACAAATTCAACTTAAGAACAAACCTATGGAACCTATCTTGTCATAACCCCGGGACTGCCTGTACCTTATTTCTGATCGATCTTATAGATTAAGATGCCATCACCTCCTCCTGTTCATCACAATTCTTATTTTTTTTCTATTTTTCTCAATACTTTTGTCTTACTCATATTGTCGATTTTTGATCTAGCCTTTATGTACATAATTGCCAGGTTATTAAGTTTCATTTTATGTGTACTGATGTACTGTGTTTTGGTATATTGTTGTTTAAAAACTTATTTATTAAAAAGTGTACCTGCTGCCAGCTCTAAACCCCTTCACCTTGTCAAAAAATGTAACAAAACAAAAATAAACCGAACCATTGTACTTTTTTTGTTCTTTCTCTTTTATATCAATATATCACTATGGCAACTTTCCATTTGGATAAGTGCACACATAAAGGCAAGAAAGGCAGCAATGATTCTAAAAGCAAGACTGACACGCCAAACTGCACTGCTCAACAATCCTAGATTTTATTCCGTATTTTACAATGGTCTTGCTTGTTGGATTTGTTGGCTTAGTTTGTTGGATTAGTCAGAAAATGTAAGATATAAAAAGTAGAGGACTCTTGTGTATAGACTGCATATGGGCCCCTTTTATCTTGTATTGTATAGTAGATCACAATCCTTCTGTTTCTTTAACAAAATGTTAGTACTTTTAAGTCATTCATTTTATTAGCTAAATCACTAATATACAATTAATTAGACAGAAAAAAAAGCCTTCGTGTGAGTGATTGATAGTTAAAAAAAAACTTGAAAACAAGATGAAGGGACAGTAAGGAATTTATGTAGCTAGCCCCCTATTGCCTAATAATAATAATAATCTTTATTTATATAGAACCATCAGATTCTGTAGCACTTTACAGATTCTGTGGTACATACAATATACAAATAAAATAAGACATCACAGGGTAATAAGAGTCATATGAAACAATAGGAATAAGTGCCCTGCTCACAAGAACTTACAGTCTATGAGGATGGGGGGATGACAGAAGACGGATAGGAGCTTGTACAATGGTCCAGTCACTCAAGGAATGTCATAGACCACATTTTGAGCTGAATTTTTCAACCAGTGCTTTTCAGAATCCACTTATTAACCACCATATACAGGAGACATTTGGGCTCATTTACTAAGGCTCCAAACGTCGCACCAGGTTTTTGGCGCATGCGATCGGATTGTGGCGCATCACCGACGGATTCGAACAAACTGAGGAATTTAAAAAAGGATTTGTGTCGCAAGATCAAGCACTCACACGCACCAGGAAGAAGCAGGTGAACTCCGGCAGACCTCGGGGCAAAAGCGACGGATGCAGGAACTCGGGCGCATAAGGTTAGTGAATCGCGCCGGACCCAAATCCTCGTCAGACAATGCACCACGGGATCGCGACAGGACCAAGTAAGTAAATGTGCACCATTGTCTGCTGCTGCTGTGGCAGATGTAAGCTAAACCGTTATTGGTTGCTGTTCTGGCACAGGTCATTAATATGAGCTGTGAGCTGTGATTGATTACTATAGGCAATAAGATGCTTATGTTGGAGGTTAGATGGATAGGAATACATAAATAGAGGGAGATTGTCTGAGTTAAAACTGTTACATGGAAACCAATGAGAGATCATCTGTAATTTTATAAACAGATGTGCAAAAAGGAAACTTGAGCTCTGATTGGTTACCATGGGCAATTAGAGCAGTTCTGCTCTCAGACACTTTTGATAAATCCCCCCATAAACAAAGTGATAGAGACATGAAGGCATGGATTTCCGGGATTGGAGCTGTTTTGCAAATCAGTGGGGTGCATAATTATTACAATTGGTGCTCATAATTAAAGATTGTGGGACTTGTTTACTATTGGTCCGTGCGCATGTTTGTTGGACTTTCCAACTGGGCTTTGCGCAGCTGTGACAGCTATTAAACAGGGGGTCTGTACTGGGATTGTATCACACATGATCAGATTTTGGCACAGCTGCGCTGGCTTTCATGCAACAAAATATTGGGGGGAGTGCAATCAGACGAACCAAATTATTCGGACTGAGCACAGGATTTAGCTTTCGAATTGTGTTGCAAGACAATGCACTTACATGCACCAGGAAGAAGATGGTGAACTCCGGCAGGCAGGATATCCGCCACACAATCGTAGTTATCGCGGCACAGTGCATTATCCTCGGACAGCGCACTTTAGGTGAACTCATCGGACATGGTAAGTAAATGTGCCCCAATGTCCATGTTATTTGGATAGATATGATTTTCCATTGTTTGAGTTTCTCTCCAAAAAAAATAGGACCCAAACTCCCTTGGATACTAATGAGTCTCCCTTTATGCAAGATGTGTTGCCTTAACAGGTGTGAAAATTGGCATTTACAGACTAAGAATGTAAATTGGATCATGATCTAGGACAGCAAATTAGGAGACAAAGATGGACCACAACAGTAGGGGATTAAACTATTTCTGTACTATTACCACAATAACGATAATAAATATTCAGAAGTAGGTTTTTATGCAAGCTGTTGTTTCAAAACCACTGAGAGTGGTGGTAACAGACAGTCACTGAAATGAGACTGCCGGCAACAGACAGTCACTGAAAGAGACTGCCATCAGTAGACAGTCACTGAAAGACACTCCCTTAAAAAATAAGACCCAAACTTCCTTGAATACTAATGAGTTTCACAGACTGAGAATGTAAATTGGATCATGATCTAGGATTGCAAGTTAGGAGACAAAGGTGGACCACAACAATAGGAGATTATACTATTTCTGTACTATTACCACAATAACCATGATAAATATTCAGAAGTAGGTTTTTATGCAAGCTGTTATATCAAAACCACTCAAAGTGGGGGCTTGTATATTGGCGTTGTGAGAGATATCATATTTCTCTCCAGATGCCATCTTGTTCAGCCAGACGCCATCTTGTTCATTGTCAGCCATGTTATGATTCAGACACCATTTTGTGCAATCTATTTAGAGATAGTATTTGTCCCTGACTCTGTAGTATTTGTCCTGCCTGAAGGTCATATTTTGACTTCTGAGGACCCTTTACAATAACATTCAGTGATAACATTCCATTTTACTTTAGATGTAGGGCTTTTTGCAAGAAACGAAACCTGGAGTTCATTGGGGAAAATAGCTTGAGGGGAGGTTCTAGTATATTTAAGCTAACCTATAGCATTTCAGTGTTTTATCAATTTTTCACACCCCTTGCAAAGCATTTCTGTTTTCTATATACATGGCTAATGTCAGAACTCACAAATTGTTCTGATGGGATCAGTTTTCAGGCTTCTTGTTGGAAAATCACACCCAGTGCTGCTTGTGATTGACAGCTCCATTTCTGATCCTGGGAAAGAATGGTGTGTCTTTGTACTCGTTTTGCTTGTGGCTGCGGTTTGAATGTTGGATGACTGAGCCAGTCAGTTCTGTAGGTGTGTCCATTACTGCCTTATATTGCTTGTTATTTCAGTCTATCTATGTATCTAGTGCTCTTGCCATTGCGTTTCTTGCTATTCTGTGTATTGACTTCTGCTTTGCCTACTATCCATTCTGTTTGCTATACGATTACGATTCTGTACCTTTGCCACCATCTTGGTTTTGACCCGGTTTGTTTAACTCCGCTTGTCTTTCTGTATCTGTTGTTTGTCTCTCAGTATCGTTTTTCTCCTAGCGTGACCCCCACCTTCCTGTCTAGCTTGTGTCGGTTTCTGTTACCAGTGTGAGCATTGACCTATATCTATATTACGGTTACCTGTCCGCTTCACCATCCAGCAGCTGCCAGTCAAAGTGAGTTTTCCCTGTCATCTTGTAGGGTCACTCAGGGACCGTCAGATAGGTTCCTGATAGTGGGTTCACCCTTACCAGAGAGATTTATCTGCTTTAGGCAGGGCCTTAGCCCGCAGGGACTTCGCAGGGTGAGTTCGCCACTACTTACTTAGTCTGACAGCTAGCGCCAAGCCTGGTTCTGGTTGCACGTTTGCTGGACAGGTACTGACAAATACACGCCTGAAATAAAGTGGGATTTGAGTACAGCTTATGACCAGGTGCAGTGTCTTTCTGTGCTTAATCCCATTATTGGAGATCACCTTACAAGTGTAGAAGGGTTGTTGGAGCCCTGGATAAAAATCTCTAATAAATTGTTTGCATTGTGTTCAACCTCTATTGGAGTTTCCATTGCACTTTAACAACTTGTGAGCTATCCAGTCACCTGTGTGTAAGAATTAAGGTGCCCCGCTAAATCAGTTTCATGGTAGTAGACAGCTTCATCTGTAACATATCAGTTGGACCACCCAACTGCAGTCACATCTCTCTTACAATTCTTTGAGAGCTGTTATTCTCACTGTATATGATATGAAAAAATGGGTCTATGCAGGGTGGATTAAGACTGCCATGGTCCCCAGGCTATATGAATATTATTGACCCTACAAGTCTGGGATTACATATAGTACTAGAATCAGCTTCTTGGGGGATGGAGGATGTCTCCCTTATGCCTGCTTTCAACTTGCTGTTTCAGGACCTTCGAAGGTCCTGAAATGGCTCTTGTGTCTATGTGTATTGACAGCAGGAACAGATGTATGAGGATTTCATGGGTGAATTTCCTTCTCAGTATAACATTTGTTGGGTGGTTGAGGTGCCCATGGTCCTCCTAGAACTTGCAATCACTTGGAATCTTTGGGAATATGGTTGGTTACTAAAGACAAATGCCTATTCCTGCTTTTATTAAAATAAGGTAGTTAATATGTAAGTGAAATTAACCAGTAATTACTCACTATCTGTGTTAATACCAGTGACAACAAGTTAGTGAAATTCACAGAATACGGGCTAAATCGCTGATCCTTAAGGTCGGCTTAGATGGGACCCCCATGGATCATGAGCCTTGTACCACCCAATTAACAGAGTTTCCAGTCACACATGTGCAGACTGCTCTATTCATTTCTGTGACGCTGATGGATATAACTGATGTAAGACGTTAATTAAAAGGAGAGAGATTTCAGGGGGACATTTAGAAATTGTATTTGGATTCTACAAGATATTTTTGTAACGTCTAAACTACAGTATAAGGGAATCATATGCATTTTGGTGTGACAATGTAGCACTGCTTCTGAACACAGTCATATGAAAGCTTGTCTGTTATCTTTGCATGATGTGACACTTTCCGTGTACTTTATGAATACACTGTACATACAGATTGATGTTGCATGTACAAAGTTACACACCATTTATTAAATATTAAGAATTACGATTTTTTTTTTTGTTTAAATATGTAATTACTCTACCTGTGCCTCTGCTGAGTTGCTGTATAGGGAGTGTGTTGACTTTTCAATTGAATTAGTTTAATTAAATTACACTACCTAATCTAAATCAGCAAAGCATAAATTATTTAATAAATCAAAATTCACATCTCTACTTTGCAGCTAATAAGTTCCAGTCGGTTTCCCATAAAGTAATTGAAGTTACAGAATTGAAAATTCATAAATAGTGTTCACTGAAAAATCCAGACACTTGTGAAGGCATGAGGTGTTTTCACCTAGTCAAACACTTGGCATGTTTATTGTACTTCATGACACTCAGACGGGGATTTTGTTGAATGCTTGTTTATCTAAAAGGAGAATGCTGTAAAATTAGCATTTTATATTTTTAACTGAAAATGTGAAAAATTGGTATTTTTTTTATTCAAACTTTGTGCTAATATAGAACATGTTCTACTGGATACTCATTCATTGGATACTTGTGCTTTCCTTGCGTCTCTGTAATACAGAACCATAAGAACTCTGCCATGTCAGACCTGTAGCAGTGACAGAGGACCTTGGCATTGTGGGAATGGGGGGGGGGGTGTGCATAGATAAGAGAGGACCTCAGAAGACAACCAAAGGGAGAAAGATCTGGCTAGTTGTTCCTTCTCTGCCTGGGGCAGTGTAATTGCCAGTGCTTCAATTTTACCAAAGTTAATTGTGGAGTTTGATCATTGGGAGTATTCACTGTATTCACTGAGGCAGCTCATGAGATTGGGCAGGGAAATCTCCAGGTTGAAAAATGAAAAATAAGAGGTCATCTGCGTAGATCAAAACCTTTAACTCCCTCCCCCATTTCGTGGCCACACTGGTGATAGCTAGATCTGGAGAAGAGGGTCAAGGGTAAGGGCAAAAATCAGAGGAGACAAGGAACACCCCTGTGGGGTTCCATTACGGACCGGGAAGTTGCTAGAAATATTGCCATTGACAATACCATGTACCTAGTACCATGGCCTAGGCTAGGGAATAAAGAGACAAGATCTAGCTCATCATGTTGGATTTCAAACCTATACCACACAGTGTTACAGTTAGGAAGATCCAATTCACCCTATCAAAACCCTATTTGGTATCTGCAGATAAAAGCACTATGGGTTGAGAGTTGACTAATAATGGATCAATAATATGGATCAATAATATGACCCTAATGGTATTGTCTCTGGCCTTGGGACCGAGAAGGAATCCCGCCTGGGCAGGATGTATCATTTTTGTGACTAGAGGCAGGTAAAGCGAATTTTGGCAAGATTTTTTTGTATCTACATTAAGGAGTGAAATGGGCCAGTGACTTGGAAATTGCACAGTAAATATGGCACGTTTCAGGATGTCTGAGAAGTTAGCTCCAATGCAGTTGGCCAGAAAAGTAGAGCCGTAAATAACAGGTCATCCCACAATCGCTTATAGTAAATTAGGGAAAACCCATCTGGACGCAAAGACTTAACAGTCGGGGAGGCCTTGATTGCTGCCAACAATTCTTCTGCCATTATCGGGGTCTCCATTAGGTCAAGGTATTCCCATATTTGTTTTTGTTTTGACCTTCTATAGTATTGTCTTTGCATCAGCTGGGCACAAAGGTCTGGGTCTAGGGAGCACTTGTGTTGCATATTTAAGTCTCTAAGGTGTCCAAGCAAAGAAGTAATTTTACCTGCTTTCTCCTGGAAGCATGACTAATGAGAGTCCCCTGGCATCTTGTGAGCCTCCCACGCCATATAGTGGTCAAAAGTTTCCTCAGCACACTGGACAAAGTTTGTGGCAAGATGCCATTTGACATTCGCGAGGCCCAGTGCAACATCAAGTAGCAAGGGGTTAAGGCTCCATAGCCACTACGGATGGGTGTAGACAGTGATAAGGTGATAGTAGTGAGGGCATGATCAAAGAATCAGATTGTTTCAATCTGCAAGTCCCAGAGTGACAGAAGGTGGTGGTGCTTGATTAAAAACATCAAACATCAAAGTGGGAATATATGTCAAGGGAAAAGTAGCAAAATTTTTATGGACGGAATAGTTTTGTACCCAAACCAAATCTTTTGAATAATTCTGCAAACTTTGGAGGATTTGCATAGCTCAGTTATCGCCAAAATTCATGTACCCCCCCAAGAGTCATATTGAAGTCTTTAACCCCTTAAGGATGCAGGGGTTTTTTTTGGCTTATTTTTGGCTCTCCACCTTCAAAAATCCATACATTTTTCATTTTTTCCATGTACAGAGCTGTGTGTGATGTTATTTATTTTTCCTTGCTGTGTAGTGGGAAGCTGGAAAAAAATTCTGAATGTGGTGAAATTGGCAAAATAACGCATTTGTGTCACTTTCCTGTGGGCTCAGTTTTTACAACTTTCAATGTGCGCTCCAAAAACAACTCTGCTTTATTCTTTGGTTTGGTACGATCCAGGTGATACCAAATTTATAGAGATTTAATTGTGTTTTAATACAGTTTCAAAAATTAAACCAATTTGTATGAAAATATTTTTTCGCTATCTTCTGACACTAATAATGTTTTTCCTACTTTGATGTATGGATATGTGTGAGGTGTCATTTTTTTGCGAAAATGATCTGACATTTTCACTGCTACCATTTTGAGGAGTGTAAATATGTAAAATGGTAAAATGTAGGGCATTTGGGTGCTATTTTTCGGTATGGAGTTCACCGCCGGCAATAACCATTTTTATATTTTGATAGATCGGGCATTTTGAGATGCACCAATACCTAATATTTAGGAAAAGGAAGAAAATATCCACTCCACACCAGGTAGTAGGTTTATTAAATCCATTAGTATATTAAAAAACTACAAAAAGACATCACTAAAAAATGCATGAGATAATGTGTCAAATTGATGTCCAATGAGTGCCATGTAGATGTTCATACGATGTATGGAACCTGACTTCAAAACAAGGACACAACAGAATATTGTACCAGTGAGTCATCAATTGTACATGCAGGTTAGATACATAGGAGGCAGTAGGCAAATATCTAATAAATGTACATCAAATCGTGTACCTAATGGATACCTAATATGTTCGTGATTTTTTCTGTTTATTATGTTTTATATGTGTTCTAGGGAAAGGGGGCTGATTTTAATTTTTTTCTTTTTTATTATTTCTTTAACTTTTTAAAACTTTTTTTTTACTATTTTTTTAGATCCTCTAGGTTACATTAACCCTAATCGTTCCTGCCATTATACTACTGTATTGCAATATATGGGAATATATGGCATTTTTACACAATATTTATTACTATGAGCCACTGGCTTATTGTAACGAAACTGCAGAAACCAGACAGCCTTGGGTCTGCCGAAGACCCGAGGCTGTCATGGCAATTGATCGACCCTCCCTGATGAAGAGCGGGGGAGTGACGATCTCAACAAAGATGGTGGCATCCAGTCACTTTTAAATGCAACAGCATCGGAAGAGTTAATACCAGTGATTGGTGCTAGCACCGATAGTGGGTATTAGCGGTGGGTGTTTGCTGCAGTATGCAACAAATACCTCCTCTATATACAGTAAAAAGGGTTCAGCTTGTGAGCCCTCTTCATATAGCCTCCACACTTCTGCAGAGCATGGAGAGGTTAAATTTAATCAGAAACATAAACTGTTACATGATGACTACTATTTTCTCCAGAAATAAAGTAATATATAATAACATATCTTCCAAATTTTAAGTGATTGATGCACCTATTACTATTGATTATATTTGCTTTACATGTGTTACATTATTACAGTTTCTTATTAGAGATGAGCGAACATGCTCGTCCGAGCTTGATGCTCGGTCGAGCATTAGGGTACTCGAAACTGCTCGTTGCTTGGACGAATACTTCGCCCGCTCGAGAAAATGGCAGCTCCCGCCGTTTTGCTTTTTGGCGGCCAGAAACAGAGCCAATCACAAGCCAGGAGACTCTGCACTCCACCCAGCATGACGTGGTACCCTTACACGTCGATAGCAGTGGTTGGCTGGCCAGATCAGGTGACCCTGGGATAGACTAGCCGCTGCCCGCGCTGCTCGGATCATTCTGTGTCTGGATGCCGCTAGGGAGAGAGCTGCTGCTGGTCAGGGAAAGCGTTAGGGTGTTCTATTAGCTTACTGTTAGGCAGGAGTGATTCTCAAAGAACCCAACAGCCCTTCTTAGGGCTACAATAACGTTCTACTTTTTTTATTTTAATTTGCATCTAGTACCATTTTGTGAGGAATTAGCAGGGGGACTTGCTACCGTTGTGTTTAGCTCTTAGTGGCACACATATCCATAGCAAAGACCGAAGTGGGAAAATTTAGTAGGGGTTGGATTTCAATTAGGCACTAACTCAGTGTCATCTCATCTGACAGTAGTGTGCTTTGATACTTGGCTAGAAAATAGCCATAGGAGAATACAAAGAGCTTACTTACGCATACAGTAGCGTTCTATATATTTGATTTCTGGTTGATCTGCTGGTGGCTGTACTTTCTGCAGTGCATGTACTAGCCAATTCTGAGCAATTTGTAGTGAGACTTGCGACCGCTGTGTTCTGCGCTTAGTGACGCACATATCCATAGCAAAGACCGAAGTGGGAAAATTTAGTAGGGGTTGGATTTCAATTAGGCACTAACTCAGTGTCATCTCATCTGACAGTAGTGTGCTTTGATACTTGGCTAGAAAATAGCCATAGGAGAATACAAAGAGCTTACTTACGCATACAGTAGCGTTCTATATATTTGATTTCTGGTTGATCTGCTGGTGGCTGTACTTTCTGCAGTGCATGTACTAGCCAATTCTGAGCAATTTGTAGTGAGACTTGCGACCGCTGTGTTCTGCGCTTAGTGACGCACATATCCATAGCAAAGACCGAAGTGGGAAAATTTAGTAGGGGTTGGATTTCAATTAGGCACTAACTCAGTGTCATCTCATCTGACAGTAGTGTGCTTTGATACTTGGCTAGAAAATAGCCATAGGAGAATACAAAGAGCTTACTTACGCATACAGTAGCGTTCTATATATTTGATTTCTGGTTGATCTGCTGGTGGCTGTACTTTCTGCAGTGCATGTACTAGCCAATTCTGAGCAATTTGTAGTGAGACTTGCGACCGCTGTGTTCTGCGCTTAGTGACGCACATATCCATAGCAAAGACCGAAGTGGGAAAATTTAGTAGGGGTTGGATTTCAATTAGGCACTAACTCAGTGTCATCTCATCTGACAGTAGTGTGCTTTGATACTTGGCTAGAAAATAGCCATAGGAGAATACAAAGAGCTTACTTACGCATACAGTAGCGTTCTATATATTTGATTTCTGGTTGATCTGCTGGTGGCTGTACTTTCTGCAGTGCATGTACTAGCCAATTCTGAGCAATTTGTAGTGAGACTTGCGACCGCTGTGTTCTGCGCTTAGTGACGCACATATCCATAGCAAAGACCGAAGTGGGAAAATTTAGTAGGGGTTGGATTTCAATTAGGCACTAACTCAGTGTCATCTCATCTGACAGTAGTGTGCTTTGATACTTGGCTAGAAAATAGCCATAGGAGAATACAAAGAGCTTACTTACGCATACAGTAGCGTTCTATATATTTGATTTCTGGTTGATCTGCTGGTGGCTGTACTTTCTGCAGTGCATGTACTAGCCAATTCTGAGCAATTTGTAGTGAGACTTGCGACCGCTGTGTTCTGCGCTTAGTGACGCACATATCCATAGCAAAGACCGAAGTGGGAAAATTTAGTAGGGGTTGGATTTCAATTAGGCACTAACTCAGTGTCATCTCATCTGACAGTAGTGTGCTTTGATACTTGGCTAGAAAATAGCCATAGGAGAATACAAAGAGCTTACTTACGCATACAGTAGCGTTCTATATATTTGATTTCTGGTTGATCTGCTGGTGGCTGTACTTTCTGCAGTGCATGTACTAGCCAATTCTGAGCAATTTGTAGTGAGACTTGCGACCGCTGTGTTCTGCGCTTAGTGACGCACATATCCATAGCAAAGACCGAAGTGGGAAAATTTAGTAGGGGTTGGATTTCAATTAGGCACTAACTCAGTGTCATCTCATCTGACAGTAGTGTGCTTTGATACTTGGCTAGAAAATAGCCATAGGAGAATACAAAGAGCTTACTTACGCATACAGTAGCGTTCTATATATTTGATTTCTGGTTGATCTGCTGGTGGCTGTACTTTCTGCAGTGCATGTACTAGCCAATTCTGAGCAATTTGTAGTGAGACTTGCGACCGCTGTGTTCTGCGCTTAGTGACGCACATATCCATAGCAAAGACCGAAGTGGGAAAATTTAGTAGGGGTTGGATTTCAATTAGGCACTAACTCAGTGTCATCTCATCTGGCATAGTAGTGTGCTTTGATACTTGGCTAGAAAATAGCCATAGCAATAGGATAGCATTGTTTGGTTTTAAAAACTCAAAAAAAAACAAAAAACACAAAAAAAAAAAAAACACACAAAAAAAAACAAAAAAAAGTAAAAAAAAAAATAAAGTTATAACTCTCATTTTAAAAATGTTTAACCCGAGGGCTAGGGGTAGAGGACGAGGGCGGGGACGTGGGCGTCCAACTACTGCAGGGGTCAGAGGCCGTGGTCCTGGGCGGGGTGAGACACCACCTGCTGATGAGGGAGCAGGGGAACGCCGCAGAGCTACACTCCCTAGGTTCATGTCTGAAGTTACTGGGACTCGTGGTAGAGCACTGTTGAGGCCAGAACAGTGCGAACAGGTGATGTCGTGGATTGCTGACAATGCTTCGAGCAATTTGTCCACCACCAGTCAGTCTTCCACGCAGTCCACCCATGTCACCGAAATCGCCACTCCTCCAGCTCCTGCACCTCAGCCTCCTCCCCCCCAGTCTGCCCCCTCCCAGGAAAATTTGGCATTTGAACCGGCATACTCTGAGGAACTGTTTTCTGGACCCTTCCCACAGTCACAAACCACTTGTCCGGTTGCTGCTGAGCAATTTTCCGATGCCCAGGTTTTCCAACAGTCACAGTCTGTGGGTGATGATGACCTTCTTGACGTAGTGGAAGTGTGTAAAGAGGTGTCCGACGATGAGGAGACACGGTTGTCAGACAGTGGGGAAGTTGTTGTCAGGGCAGGAAGTCCGAGGGGGGAGCAGACTGAGGGATCGGAGGATGATGAGGTGACAGACCCAAGCTGGGTTGAGAGGCCGGGTGAACACAGTGCTTCTGAGACGGAGGAGAGTCCTCGACCAGAACAGGTTGGAAGAGGCAGTGGTGGGGCCAGACGGAGAGGCAGGGCCAGAGCTGGTGCATCAGCGCCAAATGTGTCAACTAGTGAAGCTCCCGTGGCGAGGGCTCCTGCGGCGAGGGCTAGATCTTCAGAAGTCTGGAGGTTCTTTAAGGAAACACCGGATGACCGACGGACTGTGGTGTGCAACATTTGCCAAACCAGGCTCAGCAGGGGTTCCACCACTACTAGCTTAACTACCACCAGTATGCGCAGGCATATGAATGCTAAACACCCCACTCAGTGGCAACAAGCCCGTTCACCTCCGGCCGTGCACACCACTGCTCCTTCCCCTGTGTCAGCTGCTAGTCAGCCCCCTGCCCAGGACCCTGCCACAAAAACCCCATCGTCGCCTCCACGATCCTCCACAGCATCCACCAGCGTTCAGCTCTCCATACCCCAGACGCTGGAGCGGAAACGCAAATATAGTGCAACCCACCCGCACGCCCAAGCCCTTAATGTGCACATCTCCAGATTGCTTAGCCTGGAGATGCTGCCCTATAGGCTAGTAGAGACCGAGGCCTTTCGCAACCTCATGGCGGCGGCCGCCCCTCGGTATTCGGTCCCCAGCCGCCACTACTTTTCCCGATGTGCCGTCCCAGCCCTGCACCAGCACGTGTCAGACAACATCATCCGTGCCCTGACCAACGCCGTTTCTGACAAGGTCCACCTGACCACGGACACGTGGACGAGTGCTGCCGGGCAGGGCCACTATATATCGCTGACGGCACATTGGGTTAACTTGGTGGAGGCTGGGACCGAGCCTGACACTGGGGCTGCTCATATACTGCCGACGCCGAGGATTGCGGGGCCTACCTCGGTCCAGGTGTTTCAGGCCTACTATGCCTCCTCCTCCTCCCACCCCTCCTCCACCTCCTCCTCCGAACTACCATCCGTGGGCACGGCGCCATCAGTCGGTAGCTCTAGGCACAGCAGCAGTGCCGTCGCTAAGCGACAGCAGGCGGTGCTCAAACTGCTGAGCCTAGGCGACAAAAGGCACACCGCCCAAGAGCTATTACAGGGCATCACGGCGCAGACTGATCTGTGGCTGGCACCGCTGAACCTCAAGCCGGGAATGGTTGTGTGTGACAACGGCCGTAACCTGGTGGCGGCTCTGCAACTCGGCAGACTGACACATGTGCCATGCCTGGCCCATGTGTTAAATCTGATAGTTCAGCGTTTCCTCAAGACATACCCCAATCTGTCTGATTTGCTCACGAAGGTGCGCCGCATCTGTGCGCATTTCAGGAAGTCCAGCCCAGATGCTGCCACTCTCAGGGCAGCGCAGCGCCGCCTCCAACTGCCCGCTCACCGACTGTTGTGCGACGTGCCCACGAGGTGGAATTCAACACTGACCATGTTATCCAGAGTTTACCAGCAGCGCAGAGCGATTGTAGACTGCCAGATGTCAACTTCCACCAGAACTGGTAGTCAGGTCAGTCAGCTTCCTCAAGTCTACAATGAGGAGTGGACGTGGATGTCTGATATCTGTCAGGTGCTGAGTAACTTTGAGGAGTCAACACAGATGGTCAGTGGCGATGCCGCCATCATCAGCCTCACCATCCCGCTGCTTGGCCTGTTGAAAAACTCTCTGGTCAGCATGAAGTCGGAAGCTTTGCGCTCGTCACAAGAGACAGGGGAAGAATATTCCCTTGTTGATAGCCAAAGCACCCTCAGGTCTGTTTCTCAGCGCATATCGGAGGAGGTGGAGGTGGAGGAGGATGAGGAGGAAGAGGAGGAGAATGTTGGTGAGACACAAGAGGGGACCATTGTTGAGTCCTTTACTGTTCAGCGTGTATGGGCAGAAGAAGAGGAGTTGGAGGAGTTGGAGGAGGAGGAAATGGACAGTCAGGCCAGTGAGGGGAGTGAATTCTTACGCGTTGGTACTCTGGCGCATATGGCAGATTTCATGCTAGGCTGCCTATCCCGTGACCCTCGCGTTCAAAGAATTTATTCCAGCACCGATTACTGGGTGTTCACTCTCCTGGACCCACGGTACAAGCAAAATCTTTCCACTCTCATCCCTGCAGAGGAAAGGAGTGTGAGAATGCATGAATACCAGCAGGCCCTGGTGCACAAGCTGAAACAGTATTTCCCTTCTGACAGCGCTAGCGGCAGAGTGCGTAGTTCTGCGGGACAAGTAGCGAGGGAGAGTAGGCGAGCAGGCAGCTTGTCCAGCACTGGCAAGGGTACGCTTTACAAGGCTTTTGCCAGCTTTATGTCACCCCAGCAAGACACTGTCACCTGTCCCCAGTCTTGGCAGAGTAGGGCTGATCTTTACAGAAAGATGGTGAGGGAGTACGTAGCTGACCATACCATCGTCCTAAATGATCACACAGCTCCCTACAACTACTGGGTTTCAAAGCTGGACATGTGGCACGAACTGGCGCTGTACGCCTTGGAGGTTCTTGCCTGCCCTGCCGCTAGCGTCTTGTCCGAGCGGGTTTTCAGTGCAGCTGGTGGCATCATCACCGATAAGCGTACACGCCTGTCGACTGACAGCGCTGACAGGCTGACGCTTATTAAAATGAATAAAGGCTGGATTTCTCAGAATTTCCAATCTCCACCAGGTGAAGGAAGCTCAACCTGAATAATTGATCCACTCCTCCTCCTCCTCATTTTCCTCCTTCTCCTCCTCTTTGTACAGTAAAGCAGAGGAAAATGGCTATTTTTTGACAGGGCCCACTGGCTCTTGCTATAGTACTTCATGCATTTAATTTTTCTGGAGGGCCACCTACCCGGTCCTCTGTTTGAAACAATTTTTGTGAGTGCCACATACAGGCACTCAATCTATTCCATTTTACTGCAGGGCCACCTACCTGCTCCTCTGGTTTGAAACATTTTTGGGACTGCCACATACAGGCACTCAATCTATTCCATTTTACTGGAGGGCCACCTACCTGCTCCTCTGGTTTGAAAAATTTTTGGGACTGCCACATACAGGCACTCAATCTATTCCATTTTACTGCAGGGCCACCTACCTGCTCCTCTGGTTTGAAACATTTTTGGGACTGCCACATACAGGCACTCAATCTATTCCATTTTACTGGAGGGCCACCTACCTGCTCCTCTGGTTTGAAAAATTTTTGGGACTGCCACATACAGGCACTCAATCTATTCCATTTTACTGCAGGGCCACCTACCTGCTCCTCTGGTTTGAAACATTTTTGGGACTGCCACATACAGGCACTCAATCTATTCCATTTTACTGCAGGGTGTCACGGGTGCTCCCGCGATCCCTGTCTCGGATCGCGGGCGCATCCGTGCACCCCCGTTTGCCCCCGCTGCAGGCCCGTCGCTGGACTCACCTCTCCCGGCTCCAGCTCTTCCCCGGACTGCTGTGCGCGCGCGTCCCCGCCTCCTAGGGCGCGCGCGCGGCTCCTGCCGAAAATTTAAAGGGCCAGCGCACCGCTAATTGGTGCACTGGCTGAACCTCACCTTTAAGAATCCTGCCTCTTCCTGTGTCCCCTGCCGGATCTTTGTGCCTCATAGCCTTAGAGAAAGCTTCCAAGCGAGTATTCCTGCGTTCCTGTGTATTCCTGCGTTCCTGTGTATCCCTGCGTTCCTGTGTATTCCTGTGTTCCCGCTCCTGAGTCCTGTGTTACCTGAGTTCCTCCGTGTTGCTGTGTTCCGTGTGCCTGTGTTCCCGTTCCCACCTGCCTGGACCTCCCGTTGCTGACCCCGGACTTGGACCTGACGTTGCATCTCTGCCGCCTGCCCTGACCCTGTGCCTGGACCCGACTACGAGTTGTCATCCGCTAAGGTACCTCGACCTCGGCTGCCACCGTGGGCTAGTCACACCTGGGAACGACCTAGTGGTATCCTGCCGCAGCAAGTCCAACCCGCTTTGCGGCGGGCTCTGGTGAATACCAGGTGCCGCTGGGCTCCGGTTCCGGGTGTTGGCTAGTTACATCTCCCACGGTGGTCCAGAGGATCCACTGATCCTAACAGTAAGATCCGGCCATGGATCCCGCCGAGGTTCCGCTTCCCACTCGACCAAACTTTGCCGCCATAGTGGTCCAGCAATCCCGGGAGATTGCCGCTCAACGCGAACAGCTGGATCAAGTTACCACTATGCTGCAACAACTACTAGCCACCCAGCAACAGCAACAGGTTCCCGTGTCTGCTCCCGTGGCTCCTGCAACCCCGGTCTGCCTTCCTGTTGCTGAACCACGACTACGGCTGTCTATGCCCAGCAAATTTGACGGAGACCCCAAACAGTGCAGGGGTTTTATTACTCAGTGCTCCCTACAAATAGAACTTATGCCTTCGCAATTTGTCACGGAGCGTTCCAAGGTGGCATTTTTCGTCAGTCTTCTCTCTGGGAAGGCCCTGGCCTGGGCCACTCCTCTTTGGGACAGAGGCGACCCCGTCACGACTACTCTTGCGGCTTTTCTGGCGGAGTTCCGGGCCGTTTTTGAGGAACCAGCACGGGCTTCTTCTGCCGAGACTGCGTTGTTGAATCTGCGCCAAGGCAACTCATCTGTGGGAGAGTATGCTGTTCAGTTCCGCACCCTGGCCTCTGAACTTGCCTGGAACGATGCAGCTCTCATCGCCACCTTTAAAAAAGGACTCTCGCCGCAGGTCAAAGATGCGCTGGCGGCTCGGGATCTACCGTCAACTCTGGGTGGTCTCATCTCACTGGCCACTCGGATAGATGTCCGGTTTAAGGAACGCGCCGAGGAACTTCGCTCTGAGCATCCTCAAGCTCAGGTAAGACGTTTTCCTCGCCTCGCACCTGCCTTCCAAAGACCGCTCCAGCCTCCGCCTGTGTCGTCTGCTGAGGAACCCATGCAGGTGGACAGAATCCGGCTCTCTCTGCAAGAGCGTTCCAGAAGACGACAGGAGAACCTTTGTCTGTATTGTGCCAGTCCAGGGCACTTCATCGGGACTTGTCCTGTTCGTCCCCCACGTCCGGGAAACGCCAGCACCTAGGGCTCTTGGGAGAGGCGTCCCTAGGTGTATGCAAAGCTTCTCCACGTCTGATTATTCCTGTGCTCCTCAGCGTAGACACCGGCACCCAGATTCAAGTTTCTGCTTTCCTGGATTCAGGCTCTACAGCGAACTTTATGGACGCAGCCCTGGTCTCCCGGCATCACTTCCCAGTGGTTCGTCTTGAGAAACCATTGTCCATTGCCTCAGTCAGTGGCCAGATCCTTTCCGTGCCCATCCGGTTTCGCACGGAACCCCTGCTTCTGCAAGTTGGAGCCTTGCATAAAGAAAGACTTTCTTTTTTTGTACTGCCCCAAAGCACTTCCACCCTCCTGTTGGGTCTCCCCTGGTTGCAGCAACATGCCCCTGTGCTGGACTGGTCCTCTGGGGAGATTCTCCGTTGGGGCCCGGCTTGTTCTTCTCATTGTATGGATGTCCCTCGTCCGCTCTCTGTCTGGACTTCCACCTTGCCTCCCAAGCCCCTGGAGGGGCTTCCCGCTCCATACTTGGATTTCGCAGATGTGTTCTCCAAGAAACAGGCAGAGACTCTTCCTCCACATCGTCCCTATGATTGCCCCATCGACTTGCTGCCCGGCTCTTCTCCTCCACGGGGTCGGGTGTACCCGCTCTCGGTACCCGAAACAGCCGCCATGTCTGAATATATTAAGGAAAATCTGCAAAGAGGTTTCATACGTAAATCCTCCTCTCCAGCTGGCGCAGGTTTCTTTTTTGTCACCAAGAAAGATGGCTCTCTTCGCCCCTGTATAGACTATCGCGGTCTTAACAAAGTCACCGTTAAGAATCGCTACCCCTTGCCGCTGATCACGGAGTTGTTTGATCGTCTACGGGGCGCGAGAGTCTTTACCAAGTTGGATCTTCGTGGTGCCTACAATCTCATTCGCATCAGGAAGGGTGACGAGTGGAAGACTGCCTTTAACACCCGTGATGGGCATTTTGAATATTTAGTTATGCCCTTTGGACTTTGCAATGCACCAGCCGTTTTCCAGGAATTCGTTAATGATATCTTCAGGGACTTATTGTACAGCTGTGTTGTGGTTTACCTGGATGACATCCTCGTGTTTTCTGCTGATCTCGAGTCCCATCAGTCCCATGTACGGCAAGTGCTCGGTCGCCTCAGGACTAACCATCTCTATGCCAAACTGGAAAAATGCCACTTTCATCAAAGGAGCCTTCCATTTCTTGGCTACATTATTTCCGACAGAGGCCTGCAGATGGATCCTGCTAAACTATCTGCAGTTCTTCAGTGGCCACGCCCAGTGGGACTGCGTGCTATCCAAAGATTCCTGGGCTTTGCCAATTATTATAGGCAATTCATTCCACATTTTTCTTCCCTGGTAGCTCCACTGGTGGCGCTAACAAAGAAAGGTGTCAATTCTCGTCTCTGGCCCCCTGCGGCTGAGGAGGCCTTCACGAGATTAAAGACGGCGTTTTCCTCTGCATCTGTTCTTACCAGACCTGATACCGAGAAGCCATTCTTTCTGGAAGTCGATGCCTCTTCCGTAGGAGCTGGAGCGGTTCTTACCCAGAAGGGGCCTAGGGGCCGAACTCTCTCCTGTGGCTTCTTCTCCAAAACATTTTCCTCCGCAGAGAGAAATTATTCTATAGGGGATCGTGAGCTTCTGGCTATCAAGCTTGCCTTGGAGGAATGGCGTCATCTACTGGAGGGAGCTCGATTTCCAGTCAGTATTTTCACGGACCACAAGAACCTTCAGTACCTGCAGACTGCTCAACGGTTGAACCCACGTCAAGCCCGGTGGTCCTTATTCTTTTCCCGTTTTGACTTCCAGATCCATTTTCGCCCAGCCGAGAAAAACATCAAGGCTGACGCCCTGTCACGTGCTTCCGATGTTATGGGGGAGGACTATGCTCCGAGACACATCATTCCTCCAGAGCGGCTTGTGCTGGCAGCGCCGGTGGACCTTCGGCAGTTACCTCCCGGCAAGACTTATGTACGACCTGGACTTCGAAAGAGGATCCTGACCTGGGGACATTCTTCTCGAGTGGCTGGGCACCCTGGGGTGCAGCGCTCTGTGGCCCTGATTTCCCGTTTCTATTGGTGGCCTGATTTGGTCAAGGATGTTCGGGATTTTGTGCGGTCTTGTGCCTCTTGTGCTCGCAATAAGCCCTCACGACAAAAACCAGCTGGTCTTCTGTTGCCGTTACCCGTGCCTACCTGCCCGTGGTCTCACGTGGCTATGGACTTCATTACTGATCTGCCGCCATCATCTGGCAATACCGTTATCTGGGTGGTAACAGACCGCTTCTCTAAGATGTCCCATTTTGTCCCTCTACCAGGTTTGCCTTCTGCCCCACGTCTTGCCAGTCTCTTCTTCCAGCACATCTTCCGGCTTCATGGTCTTCCCCGGCACATCGTTTCTGATCGAGGTGTTCAGTTCGTGTCCAAGTTCTGGAGATCTCTGTGCAATCAGCTGCAAGTGAAATTGGACTTTTCCTCTGCCTATCATCCTCAGTCCAACGGCCAAGTAGAGAGGGTGAATCAGACTTTGGGATGCTATCTCCGCCACTTTGTGTCCGCTCGTCAGGATGACTGGGCTTCTCTCTTACCATGGGCGGAGTTTTCCTACAATTCCCTGGACTCCACTTCTGCTGGTTCTGCTCCCTTCTTTATTAATTACGGACTGCACCCACGGCCTCCTCTTCCGTTACCTGTGTCTGCAGATGTTCCTGCTGTGGAGGACTTGGTACAGGATCTAAAAGCCATCTGGGAACAAGTCCGTACCTCATTGCTCCAAACCTCTGCCAAGACCAAGCATCAAGCGGACAAGAAACGTCGGCCTTTTCCTGTCTTAGCTCCTGGTGACAGGGTCTGGTTATCCTCCAGGTACGTCCGACTGAAGATCCCTGGCTACAAATTGGGACCCCGGTTCTTGGGTCCATTTGAAATCCTCAGTCGCATCAACCCGGTAGCCTACAAATTGCGTCTACCTCCTAGCATGCGCATACCCAACTCCTTCCACGTTTCCCTCCTCAAGCCAGTCATCTTAAACCGCTTCACCCAACAAGTTCCTCTCCCTCCGGCCCCACAAGCAGACTCTACTGATGTCTTCGAGGTGAAGGAGATCCTGGATACTAAGACAGTGAGAGGTAGGCGGTTGTTTCTGGTAGACTGGAAGGGATTTGGTCCTGAGGAGAGATCTTGGGAGCCAGAGGATAACATCTTGGACAAGAGCCTGCTCCAACGTTTTCTCAGGCCCAAGAAGAGAGGGAGGCCGAAGGGGGGGGGTACTGTCACGGGTGCTCCCGCGATCCCTGTCTCGGATCGCGGGCGCATCCGTGCACCCCCGTTTGCCCCCGCTGCAGGCCCGTCGCTGGACTCACCTCTCCCGGCTCCAGCTCTTCCCCGGACTGCTGTGCGCGCGCGTCCCCGCCTCCTAGGGCGCGCGCGCGGCTCCTGCCGAAAATTTAAAGGGCCAGCGCACCGCTAATTGGTGCACTGGCTGAACCTCACCTTTAAGAATCCTGCCTCTTCCTGTGTCCCCTGCCGGATCTTTGTGCCTCATAGCCTTAGAGAAAGCTTCCAAGCGAGTATTCCTGCGTTCCTGTGTATTCCTGCGTTCCTGTGTATCCCTGCGTTCCTGTGTATTCCTGTGTTCCCGCTCCTGAGTCCTGTGTTACCTGAGTTCCTCCGTGTTGCTGTGTTCCGTGTGCCTGTGTTCCCGTTCCCACCTGCCTGGACCTCCCGTTGCTGACCCCGGACTTGGACCTGACGTTGCATCTCTGCCGCCTGCCCTGACCCTGTGCCTGGACCCGACTACGAGTTGTCATCCGCTAAGGTACCTCGACCTCGGCTGCCACCGTGGGCTAGTCACACCTGGGAACGACCTAGTGGTATCCTGCCGCAGCAAGTCCAACCCGCTTTGCGGCGGGCTCTGGTGAATACCAGGTGCCGCTGGGCTCCGGTTCCGGGTGTTGGCTAGTTACATCTCCCACGGTGGTCCAGAGGATCCACTGATCCTAACACAGGGCCACCTACCTGCTCCTCTGGTTTGAAACATTTTTGGGACTGCCACATACAGGCACTCAATCTATTCCATTTTACTGCAGGGCCACCTACCTGCTCCTCTGGTTTGAAACATTTTTGGGACTGCCACATACAGGCACTCAATCTATTCCATTTTACTGGAGGGCCACCTACCTGCTCCTCTGGTTTGAAAAATTTTTGGGACTGCCACATACAGGCACTCAATCTATTCCATTTTACTGCAGGGCCACCTACCTGCTCCTCTGGTTTGAAACATTTTTGGGACTGCCACATACAGGCACTCAATCTATTCCATTTTACTGGAGGGCCACCTACCTGCTCCTCTGGTTTGAAAAATGTTTGGGACTGCCACATACAGGCACTATCCAAATTAAATTGTCTCCATAGCAGCCTCCACACGTTGTCTCCATTGCTACCTCCAAAAGTCGTCCATATAGCTGCCTCCATACATCGTCCCTTTATCAAACGAGGTGTGTCAGGCAGAAATTTGGGTTGTTTTCATGGATTACACATCAAAGTTGTTAACTTTGTCGCCACCCTGCTGTGTTATCCACAAAATATACTGGCAAACTTTTACCATTTAGGGATATTATTTCAGCGCTTCTTGCGCATCTGTTTACATTCCCCTCACCCGCCATATCCTAAACTTATAAGAACGCTACTACACTTGATCTTATACAAAAGGTTCTTAGAAGTGCTGTTTGGGGAGTAGCCTAGAGACAGGGGCTTGAATTGGCGAAAGCTCGCCTGGCAGCGGAGCGCCAGCTCCATGCGCATCATGCGCTTCTTGCGCATCTGTTTACATTCCCCTCACCCGCCATATCCCAAACTTATAAGAACGCTACTACACTTAACTTGGTGCAGGCTGGGACCGAGTCTGACCCTGGGGCTGGTCATATACTGCCGACGCAGAGAATTGCGGGGCCTACCTCGGTCCAGGTCTCAAAGGCCTACTATACCTCCTCCCACCCCTCCTCCACCTCCTCCTCCTCCGAATTACCATCCGTGGGCATGGCGCCATCAGTCGGTAGCTCTAGGCACAGCAGCAGTGCCGTCGCTAAGCGACAGCAGGCGGTGCTGAAACTGCTGAGCCTAGGCGATAAAAGGCACACCGCCCAAGAGCTATTACAGGGCATTCCACATCAAAGTTGTTAACTTTGTCGCCACCCTGCTGTGTAATCCCCAAAATATACTTGCAAACTTTTACCATTTAGGGATATTATTTCAGCGCTTCTTGCGCATCTGTTTACATTCCCCTCACCCGCCATATCCTAAACTTATAAGAACGCTA
This sequence comes from Engystomops pustulosus, assembly GCF_040894005.1. Lineage (NCBI taxonomy): Eukaryota > Metazoa > Chordata > Amphibia > Anura > Leptodactylidae > Engystomops > Engystomops pustulosus. Next base: position 257,733,393 of record NC_092411.1, read on the forward strand.
CTACACTTGATCTTATACAAAAGGTTCTTAGAAGTGCTGTTTGGGGAGTAGCCTAGAGACAGGGGCTTGGATTGGCAAAAGCTCGCCTGGCTGCAGAGCGCCAGCTCCATCCCAAGATCCAACTAACATAGTTGCAGCACCTTTAATCTACTACTAGTTCACTGCCTCCATAATAATAATAATAATAATCTTTATTTATATAGCGCCATCATATTCCGTAGCGCTTTACAAATCATAGGAAACAAATACAAATGTATTGTAACAGAGCACAACATTTGTATGGAACAACAGGAGTGAGGTCCCTGCTCGCCAGAGCTTACGGTTTATGAAGATGATGGGGTAACACGAGGTAAAAGAATATTTAACGGTCAAGCCATTCTTCTTAGGGAATAGAACAAAATATAATAAATGGAATTGCTGTCGCTTGAACCACTCAGCCGTCATCTTATATACCAGGTCCAGGGTGAATGGGACTGCAGAGAAGTCTGGTGCCTGTTGGTTGCTGGATAACAGATGGGAGGACGACACAGGACGGGTTAGTAGAAGAGTTAAAACTTCATGCAGTTAATGAGTGTTATAGGCTTGCCTAAAGAAATGGGTTTTAAGAGCACGTTTGAAACTTTGGAGGTTAGGTATTAGTCTGATAGTCCAGGGCAGAGCATTCCATAGAATTGGTGCAGCTCTAGAGAAGTCTTGGAGACGCGAGTGGGAGGTCCGCACTAGGGTAGAGGTTAATCTAAGATCACTGGCGGATCTAAGAGCACGGGTTGGGCGATAGACTGAGATAAGAGAGGAGAGGTAGGGGGGTGCAGCATTATACAGAGCTTTATGGATGAGGGTTATTATTATTTTAAACTGTATTCGAAAGGAGACTGGCAGCCAGTGCAGCGACTGGCATGAACTGTAAGCATACATGGTCCCCTTATCAAACGAGCTGTGTCAGGCAGAATTTTGGGTTGTTTTCATGGCTTCCATGTTAACTTTGTCGCCACCCTGCTGTGTAATCCACAAAATATACTGGCAAACTTTTATCATGTACCGATATTATTTGAGCGCTTCTTGCTCACCTCCTTTGGTTCCTCTCTGACACCCATTGGTTTGAAGCCTGAGTCCAATTAGGGTATGTCGCCATGCCACTCTCTAGCCTGCTGCCGCTGCCTCTGCCTCTGCATGCCGTCCCCTATAGTGTCAGGGTCAATTATTGGATGTTTTACATGCTATCTAGCTTCATTCTGTCACTCTGTCATGGCCATGCTGTTGCCCATAATTTCGGCATAATGGTGCGATTAAGCAGCCTCAGAGGCATCCATGCATGCTGCCCCTGCTGTTTCCTGTCCATTTCCGTGGTGTTTCCATCCTTTTCTGAGGTTCCCAGGTGTTTGGCCAAGCTTCCCTGTGCAGAGCCTTGGTCCCCTTGAAAAATGCTCGAGTCTCCCATTGACTTCAATGGGGTTCGTTATTCGAGACGAGCACTCGAGCATCGGGAAAAGTTCGTCTCGAATAACGAGTACCCGAGCATTTTAGTGTTCGCTCATCTCTATTTCTTATACATTACTGGGTAAAATAAATGTAATTTGATTGATGCTAATACAATCTGTTCTGGTTTTCCTTACTTATAAACTATCAAACAGGACTTCCTAGTAAACACATCACTATGGCTCTAAGGGCTGGAGTGTTTAATTAATCCTGTGCTGGAAAAATATGCCAATAGAGACACTTGGTACCGCATACTGATAATTACATATATTACCAAGATCTTAGCACATCATACTTTCATTGACAGATAATAATAATTCTACCACTTCTAGATTAGAATTGCTGTATCTTTGTTGGCACTAATTAGTTCAATACCTGGTAGGTTTTACTTAATTTAGGACAAATCATTGGAGATCAATACAAAAGTTCATAGGATCAAATGCATTTCCGTAAGTAATTGCTAAGATAAATTTATTTTAAATGATATTAGTATGATGAGAATTTTGTAGGATTTTTTTTTTTTATTTACAACACAGAATTTTTGGCTGACTGAAAGTTAATTATAAATTTGGATTAAGTTACAAAAAGCCAAATTATTGGGCTCATTTTGAATGATTAAGTGCAAAGTATAATTTGTTATCATTCAAATGAAAGATAAGCAAACTTCCAATGGGCATTGCTACAGTTTTGAGGAGTATTCATTGAATATCAAAGATTATTCCCATAGAAGAACATTTATTATTGTATGTTTATTTTAGCTACAGTGGAAATGTTTCATTTTCATAGTTTCTTTCTTAAAAGTGTAATAATCTTTTATTTATTTATTTTTCTTCCATCTTTTAATTTTAAATTTTAAAGGTATGTGTTTAGCACTTATTTAGTTTTGTCTATTTTTTCATGGTTTGTACAGAAAATGCATTTCAAATGTATCTGCAACATACAGTAAGTGACCAATGGTAGATTGCTGGGGATCCTACAACAAGTGATCACTTATGGAGAGCTCTTGAGTTCCCTACATCTTTTGACGCAGATCCATGCACTGAAAAGTAGTGGTGAAATTAGAAACACAATAACCCAAGACTGTGGATGACATAAAAAGCTTCATCCATGTCAATCAATAGACCGAGAAACTGAAAAGGGCACTTGAATGCAGTAGTGGATTATAATATAAGTGATTTGCCCAGGGCCAAAGCCTTCTAGAAGGCCCATGGCCACTTAAATGACCCACAAAATATTATACTAAGAAAGACATGTGCCTATGAATTTCTCATACATGTGTTCCTGCTCCCAATACACATGTACAAAAAGACATTTCAGAACTTTTGTAGATCTCTCAAAAGTCCTAAAATCACAGATTGAAAGCAAGCAGAGAGGATGTATTCTCCATTCCCCAAGAAGCTGATTCTAGTACCATACGTAGCATGTAAATTTCCATACTTTTAGGGGCTGTAATATTCATACAGCCCAGGGCACCTAGCAGTCTTAATCCGCCCTTGCTTGGATATTCAGGACACTCAGATACCAACTGGACCTGAGTACTGATGGGTCCACTCATCACTAGTCATAGTAGGTGTTAACTTTGTAATACAGCTTACACCAGCCCCAAATAGAGAGCTCAACTTGTGAGCGCTCTCCGTTTAGTTGCTACCAAACAACAACATACGATAGAGTTATGTGTGCAGGGGTTAAAATCTATGCACAATTGAGACATTATAAACCTGTTTTATTTGCTTTTTTTAGGTTCTCGTGATAATATAACCAGCTCAAAGACTGTCCAACTTTATTCAGGAAACCCTGACAAAACCTAGTATTTTGGTGGTGCTTTCATCCAATTATCCAGCCATCATAACAGGTTTCATGTCAAAGTTAAACTCTCTGACAAATCAAATGCAAAAAGCTAATTTCAGTTATATATAATGCTGGTGCTCTATTTCTGGTATAAAAACGTCACTTCTTGGAAGGAAAAAACAAGGCTTTTGTTGCACCATGTTTCTAAAAGCATCAAAATTTAGTAAATTTGGTGATTGAGGAAACCTTGCTGTTTGTTGGCATCAGTTCAGGCTTTTGGAGTAATTATATAAATGCACTTCTTGGATCACATGGGAAGATAAATAGAAAACAGGGCTTGAGGGTCCAAGTTAATTCCTTCATGAAAATCAAGAAATGATGCCATATGTTCTTATGTTAAGAATTGGTTCCAGGATCGTTTCAGTCAATTTTTCTCAAATCCTCAGATCCTGGTCATTGATCCATCGGGGGTATGAAGTGTATCATCCTAGAGATCAACTTTATACATTTTTAGACATGAGCAGACCCATTAAAATTGGAATTTAAAAAATGTGTTCCAGTCCACACACCAAACACAGACCCGAATCCCTCACCGGTAAGAATCACAATTGGTGCTGGGATTAGGTGTCTCATGGTACGAACCTGAACTTTGAGGGGACTGCTCAGCACCAGAAATTAACTTTTCGGCCACAATAATAGACGATCATTTAATCATTAGACAAACTGTAGATGGATAGATAGATGATAGATAGATAGAAAGAAAAAGACAGACATACAGATAGATAGATAGATAGATAGATAGATAGATAGATAGATAGATAGATAGATATCCAAGAAAAAATGAGAATGCACTCTAAGGTAAAATGTGAAAAAAACGGATGGGAGCTTTATTAGCCCAAGTGCATAAAGCTCCCATCCGTTTTTTTCACATTTTACCTTGGAGTGCATTCTCATTTTTTCTTGGATATATTTGTCTGATGTGTCAAGACCAGGGTATTGGGGTTTGCACCCACAAAATTACTTGGCAATCTTGGTGCTGCTGGACTTTTCAAATGTTGTATAGATAGATAGATAGATAGATAGATAGATAGATAGATAGATAATAGACCTACACACACATAATATACATGGGCTTTGGCAACAGTTTACTTCTATTAACTACATTACAATTTATATCTGTTAAAGGTTAATTAGGGAAAAACAGAAGGTCTCCTACATTTCTGCTCTACTTATTTTTTCCAGACTAGCAGACAATACTTAATGAACTAAATGAAACATGTGTAATTATTAAAATTATTTTGAGTTAAATAATTATATTTTAATGATAAGAAATAAGAAAGCTGAAACACAGTTTTTTAATTATCACGAATTCTATTTCACAAATCTTATCATAGGTTATTTTTGAGCATTTAGCAAAGTGAGCTTCTCATCTAAACAATGTTTATCACATACTGTAATACTAATATAAAATAATTCATTTATACTGAGGAGGTTTTTCTTCACATGTCAAGAAAGCAGAGCAGAACTATTGATAGATGTAGATTGGCAAATTGCCTAATTTCTTGCCCCCACACTTACACACACATTACAAAAAATTGAGGTAAAGTGACCATCCCCTTCAATCCTGAGATTGTGACCTTAGGCCTTAGTCTGCATAATGGGGACAACTGATTTAGACTGTTTGGTAAATGTGGTTTTAATTTCACATGTTGGGACTTAGTTATCAAAATTGTTTTACGGCAAGATAATGAACAATTAGACTAGACAGGCTTATGCTGCACTAGACGTTACGTAATTTGACTCATGTTGGATGAGAAATCTGGAGTATTTTAAGACTGTCTACTCAAACTTTGTACCACATATAAGTAGGCGTAGGTTTTGCCGAAGCTGCACGAACATTCTAGTACATTGGCATTGTTTTTGGTGCAGACTTTTCCTATCAAACCACGCCTTTGCCACACACCACACCCCTTTTGTTGCACTAGTCAGAAAACTGTTTGACTCTTGATCCCTTGGCACCAGTTTTTGGTGCAAGTAACAACATAATTACAACAAGTAAACAGATTGATAAATCTCCCCATTCTATTTATTTTGTGGTTCCTTGGTGTAAAGGAACCTGAAATGGCCACCCTTTGAAAAATGTCTGTCTTCAACGTCCGGAGTAACTCAACATGTTTGGAGTAATATATCTCAAAAACTGAAATATTGACTGAAGGTTTCAGTTGGCCTCTGGTCGACAGAGCCTCAGTGAGCCTCTTTGTAGTGAACTCATATAAATTTGGAAACAAAAACACTCTTTTTTTCCCTAAAATATTCTCCGGTTTTACATACCAAACAACCCCCTCATGGTTAATTTATTTAAAGCCCCCTCACCCCCTATGGATTCATTAGATACAGTCCCCTCACCCCCATGGATTTCTTATGTACAGCCTTATGTGGGCCCCCTAGCAGCTTTGGGCCTGGCACTTGCCCAGGTATGCCCAGTGTTGGCACCCTGGCAATGATTTGAGGTAAGTGTAAGGTAAAAGGTAACATACAGTATCTTTAGTGACACAAAACCAGAACATGAATGTGTCCATGAAGAGTCCCAAGTACTTTTCATCCAAAATCAGCTATCCGTTGTGTAAATAAGGGTCCTCCGACCCTGATATCCATTTACCAGCCTGCAGCAGCGAAAAGGAAGCTAAAATGTTCTCCTGGTGGTTTCTTTATTGTTTAATTTTAGGATTTGCAATTTATCTTGAATAAATCTAATATTTATACTCATAACTTAAACCTTTATTAAATACATTTTAAAAACAGTAAAAGTTGCACATACCACTTTTCTTCAATCTTACAATAAAAGATAATGCTAGAATTAATCTTTGACATAAGAGCAGTAAGAAAATGACGAGAGCTCTAGAGAAAGAATTAATGCGAGTTACAAGGATGTGATTCAAAGAGAATTGTCGAAAAACAAAATATGGAACAATGACATAAAAATGAATTTATTAAATAAATGAAAGATAAAAAACAAAACACAATCTGATCTCCGTAATGGTAATATAACCTTCACATAATATAACTGATCTCAAACTATGAACACCTCACGCTGTGCCGATAAAGAATGCAACAAACATTGACTTAGTTCTTATCATTGGAAATTCAGACATGTCAGATATTATAATGTGAATTCCTAGCACTAGGTTTTATTTACTTTTTATATGAAAAACATATGTGTTCAGGAACTGAGATCAATATAGCTGAATGTTTGAGGGATACTCCCAGCAGAGAGATCACGCTGTGTTCCATCAGATTCTGTAGACCATACCGTTTCTCAAAGCAGGTCATTTGTATCAGTGGATTCTGTGTACATTCTGTATACACAAAAACGTAAAAGATAAAATATAGCATGAGATATATTTGCATCGTAGCATTTATTTTCTTTTTAATTATTTAAGGTCTTATAACTCCATATCCCGTGATTACGGAAATATGGAGTTATAAACGTTATGCAAATTAGCCTGGGATACTCAGTCTATATCAGCTGAGCATAAGGTGCTGCAAGGTAAATTTCAGCTTCTACCACGTATGTATGCCTGACGGAGGAGAGCACGGATCCTCACTTCGCCTGAGCGTGATAAGCATGCAGTCAAGCGTTCCAGCTCGAATCCACCAACTACAGGCATTTTAATAAAAAAATGTTGTCTTTATTGTCTTCATACTAAAATCACGGATATATACATCAAGTAATCCAACGCGTTTCAGACGTCAAGTGTGTCCTTAGTCATGGTTAACACATTATGATAGAGTAAAGTAATTTATAGCAGCTGTGAACATGTCCCACCCCCCAGAGTGGGTGTGTATCTAGGCCTGTCAGCTGGTTACAACATCTCCATCTACAGAAGAAATGGTGCATGATCGCGGAAATCGCTACGAGGTAAGTAAAAGAAAAATTGTTGTATTGTAACCGAACCTCACATGATATGACAACCAACATGAGACATAAGATATATGCATGAAATCAACAGACACATAATAAATTTAAAAACAACATACAGGAGTGATAAAATATGCCTACTACTGTGAGAACCATGAGAAGCATAAACAATTGGACACATGAAATGGAAGAATGCTTACAAAATTCTATTACACCTATAGATAAGTCAATGATAATGGGACATGGCAGCCGAGCGATGTTCACAGCTGCTACAAATTGCTTTACTCTATCGTTATGTGTTATCCATGACTAAGGACACACTTGGCGTCTGAAACGTGTTGGATTACTTGATGTATCTATCCTTGATTTTAACATGAAGACAATAAAGACAAAGTTTTTGTATTAAAACTCCTGTACTTGGTGGACTGAAGCTGGAATACTCGACTGCATGTATATCAGCTGAGTGCCTCGGGGAGTTGAGTATTTTATTGTATGTACCCCCCCACGTAACTTCTTACTAGGACATATCTACCATCACTAATTGATGATAAATGTCCTTTAAAGATTAATCTACCACTAAATAAGTAGCAGATTTTCTTTCAGTCAAAGTGAATAGCGTTAAAATATATGAAAGAAAACCCCACTGCAGCAGAATCGTACAAATCCTCTATAATAGGATAGTGGAGTCAAAGCATCATGTGTGATCAGTTAGTGAAGATGAAACTGATAATTTATGTCCATGTGGATTCTCCGTTGGATTTATAAACGAAAGGGGTTCAGGGTCAAGTGGTTTGAGCCCAAGTATTTTACTAATCAATTTTATGTTATTATTTTAAAGTGCGCTGTGAACTTTCATTGTTTTATCAACAATATTCACCTGGTAGTATAACTAAATGCTTTAAAAATAATTTTATGGCAAAGTCATTGGTAAAGGTATGGCAATATATATATATGAGATTATGGGTACACAGATGGTAGATCCTTGGAATGAACAGATAATGCCCTTTTTAGTTATTTTTAACTATGTAATTCATAAAAAGAATTGATTGAATGGGTTTAGCTGTTCTTCTTTTTGTAAGCCTAATGGCTAGTTAAAGTATTTGCTTTTATGGGAAGTTTTCATCAGCCAAATCACTTTTCTAAGCAAATAATATTTTCCTTTTTAGACATCATGCCAGTCAGAAAGCCAAGGCTGGGGACTGAATTCCTAAGAGCATTCAGCAAGGTAACTTAAATACGTGAGACTTTTATACACTGGCTGTTCATCCTGATGCACAATAGTAAATATGCTGTTATTTCTATAAGATTTTGTAGATTTCTCTATTATTAGGGGAACCTACTGAGACTACATTTATTCTTCCATGTTTTTAAAGGCCAACTATTGTTATTAGGTTTTTTAGAAGTGATTTGAGTCGTGGAGGGCTGAACAAATAAATAACCTTCTACTGAATTGACATTTACTACACAAAAAAAGAATAAGTTTTGTATGTAATCTACTAAAATCTCAGGGCGCATACTGAAGCATAAAAACAGAAAGAGTTTTTGTGGTTGTTTGTTCTTTTAGTATTTCTTCATTTTATGAGATTTTTACAAACCAGTAAAAATCCTATTTTTATTTATATATAATTAAAAAATATAATATAATCTATATTTCATTACCTATAATTATATTTCATTATTAGAGATGAGCGAACATGCTCGTCCGAGCTTGATGCTCGGTCGAGCATTAGGGTACTCGAAACTGCTCGTTGCTCGGACGAATACTTCGCCCGCTCGAGAAAATGGCAGCTCCCGCCGTTTTGCTTTTTGGCGGCCAGAAACAGAGCCAATCACAAGCCAGGAGACTCTGCACTCCACCCAGCATGACGTGGTACCCTTACACGTCGATAGCAGTGGTTGGCTGGCCAGATCAGGTGACCCTGGGATAGACTAGCCGCTGCCCGCGCTGCTCGGATCATTCTGTGTCTGGATGCCGCTAGGGAGAGAGCTGCTGCTGGTCAGGGAAAGCGTTAGGGTGTTCTATTAGCTTACTGTTAGGCAGGAGTGATTCTCAAAGAACCCAACAGCCCTTCTTAGGGCTACAATAACGTTCTACTTTTTTTATTTTAATTTGCATCTAGTACCATTTTGTGAGGAATTAGCAGGGGGACTTGCTACCGTTGTGTTTAGCTCTTAGTGGCACACATATCCATAGCAAAGACCGAAGTGGGAAAATTTAGTAGGGGTTGGATTTCAATTAGGCACTAACTCAGTGTCATCTCATCTGGCATAGTAGTGTGCTTTGATACTTGGCTAGAAAATAGCCATAGGAGAATACAAAGAGCTTACTTACGCCTACAGTAGCGTTCTATATATTTGATTTCTGGTTGATCTGCTGGTGGCTGTACTTTCTGCAGTGCATGTACTAGCCAATTCTGAGCAATTTGTAGTGAGACTTGCGACCGCTGTGTTCTGCGCTTAGTGACGCACATATCCATAGCAAAGACCGAAGTGGGAAAATTTAGTAGGGGTTGGATTTCAATTAGGCACTAACTCAGTGTCATCTCATCTGGCATAGTAGTGTGCTTTGATACTTGGCTAGAAAATAGCCATAGGAGAATACAAAGAGCTTACTTACGCCTACAGTAGCGTTCTATATATTTGATTTCTGGTTGATCTGCTGGTGGCTGTACTTTCTGCAGTGCATGTACTAGCCAATTCTGAGCAATTTGTAGTGAGACTTGCGACCGCTGTGTTCTGCGCTTAGTGACGCACATATCCATAGCAAAGACCGAAGTGGGAAAATTTAGTAGGGGTTGGATTTCAATTAGGCACTAACTCAGTGTCATCTCATCTGGCATAGTAGTGTGCTTTGATACTTGGCTAGAAAATAGCCATAGGAGAATACAAAGAGCTTACTTACGCCTACAGTAGCGTTCTATATATTTGATTTCTGGTTGATCTGCTGGTGGCTGTACTTTCTGCAGTGCATGTACTAGCCAATTCTGAGCAATTTGTAGTGAGACTTGCGACCGCTGTGTTCTGCGCTTAGTGACGCACATATCCATAGCAAAGACCGAAGTGGGAAAATTTAGTAGGGGTTGGATTTCAATTAGGCACTAACTCAGTGTCATCTCATCTGGCATAGTAGTGTGCTTTGATACTTGGCTAGAAAATAGCCATAGCAATAGGATAGCATTGTTTGGTTTTAAAAACTCAAAACTCAAAAAAACCAAAAAACACAAAAAAAAACAAAAAAAAGTTAAAAAAAAAATAAAGTTATAACTCTCATTTTAAAAATGTTTAACCCGAGGGCTAGGGGTAGAGGACGAGGGCGGGGACGTGGGCGTCCAACTACTGCAGGGGTCAGAGGCCGTGGTCCTGGGCGGGGTGAGACACCACCTGCTGATGAGGGAGCAGGGGAACGCCGCAGAGCTACACTCCCTAGGTTCATGTCTGAAGTTACTGGGACTCGTGGTAGAGCACTGTTGAGGCCAGAACAGTGCGAACAGGTGATGTCGTGGATTGCTGACAATGCTTCGAGCAATTTGTCCACCACCAGTCAGTCTTCCACGCAGTCCACCCATGTCACCGAAATCGCCACTCCTCCAGCTCCTGCACCTCAGCCTCCTCCCCCCCAGTCTGCCCCCTCCCAGGAAAATTTGGCATTTGAACCGGCATACTCTGAGGAACTGTTTTCTGGACCCTTCCCACAGTCACAAACCACTTGTCCGGTTGCTGCTGAGCAATTTTCCGATGCCCAGGTTTTCCACCAGTCACAGTCTGTGGGTGATGATGACCTTCTTGACGTAGTGGAAGTGTGTAAAGAGGAAGTCCGAGGGGGGAGCAGACTGAGGGATCGGAGGATGATGAGGTGACAGACCCAAGCTGGGTTGAGAGGCCGGGTGAACACAGTGCTTCTGAGACGGAGGAGAGTCCTCGACCAGAACAGGTTGGAAGAGGCAGTGGTGGGGCCAGACGGAGAGGCAGGGCCAGAGCTGGTGCATCAGCGCCAAATGTGTCAACTAGTGAAGCTCCCGTGGCGAGGGCTCTTGCGGCGAGGGCTAGATCTTCAGAAGTCTGGAGGTTCTTTAAGGAAACACCGGATGACCGACGGACTGTGGTGTGCAACATTTGCCAAACCAGGCTCAGCAGGGGTTCCACCACTACTAGCTTAACTACCACCAGTATGCGCAGGCATATGAATGCTAAACACCCCACTCAGTGGCAACAAGCCCGTTCACCTCCGGCCGTGCACACCACTGCTCCTTCCCCTGTGTCAGCTGCTAGTCAGCCCCCTGCCCAGGACCCTGCCACAAAAACCCCATCGTCGCCTCCACGATCCTCCACAGCATCCACCAGCGTTCAGCTCTCCATACCCCAGACGCTGGAGCGGAAACGCAAATATAGTGCAACCCACCCGCACGCCCAAGCCCTTAATGTGCACATCTCCAGATTGCTTAGCCTGGAGATGCTGCCCTATAGGCTAGTAGAGACCGAGGCCTTTCGCAACCTCATGGCGGCGGCCGCCCCTCGGTATTCGGTCCCCAGCCGCCACTACTTTTCCCGATGTGCCGTCCCAGCCCTGCACCAGCACGTGTCAGACAACATCATCCGTGCCCTGACCAACGCCGTTTCTGACAAGGTCCACCTGACCACGGACACGTGGACGAGTGCTGCCGGGCAGGGCCACTATATATCGCTGACGGCACATTGGGTTAACTTGGTGGAGGCTGGGACCGAGTCTGACCCTGGGGCTGCTCATATACTGCCGACGCCGAGGATTGCGGGGCCTACCTCGGTCCAGGTGTTTCAGGCCTACTATGCCTCCTCCTCCTCCCACCCCTCCTCCACCTCCTCCTCCGAACTACCATCCGTGGGCACGGCGCCATCAGTCGGTAGCTCTAGGCACAGCAGCAGTGCCGTCGCTAAGCGACAGCAGGCGGTGCTCAAACTGCTGAGCCTAGGCGACAAAAGGCACACCGCCCAAGAGCTATTACAGGGCATCACGGCGCAGACTGATCTGTGGCTGGCACCGCTGAACCTCAAGCCGGGAATGGTTGTGTGTGACAACGGCCGTAACCTGGTGGCGGCTCTGCAACTCGGCAGACTGACACATGTGCCATGCCTGGCCCATGTGTTAAATCTGATAGTTCAGCGTTTCCTCAAGACATACCCCAATCTGTCTGATTTGCTCACGAAGGTGCGCCGCATCTGTGCGCATTTCAGGAAGTCCAGCGCAGATTCTGCCACTCTCAGGGCAGCGCAGCGCCGCCTCCAACTGCCCGCTCACCGACTGTTGTGCGACGTGCCCACGAGGTGGAATTCAACACTGACCATGTTATCCAGAGTTTACCAGCAGCGCCGAGCGATTGTAGACTGCCAGATGTCAACTTCCACCAGAACTGGTAGTCAGGTCAGTCAGCTTCCTCAAGTCTACAATGAGGAGTGGACGTGGATGTCTGATATCTGTCAGGTGCTGAGTAACTTTGAGGAGTCAACACAGATGGTCAGTGGCGATGCCGCCATCATCAGCCTCACCATCCCGCTGCTTGGCCTGTTGAAAAACTCTCTGGTCAGCATGAAGTCGGAAGCTTTGCGCTCGTCACAAGAGACAGGGGAAGAATATTCCCTTGTTGATAGCCAAAGCACCCTCAGGTCTGTTTCTCAGCGCATATCGGAGGAGGTGGAGGTGGAGGAGGATGAGGAGGAAGAGGAGGAGAATGTTGGCGAGACACAAGAGGGGACCATTGTTGAGTCCTTTACTGTTCAGCGTGTATGGGCAGAAGAAGAGGAGTTGGAGGAGTTGGAGGAGGAGGAAATGGACAGTCAGGCTAGTGAGGGGAGTGAATTCTTACGCGTTGGTACTCTGGCGCATATGGCAGATTTCATGCTAGGCTGCCTATCCCGTGACCCTCGCGTTCAAAGAATTTATTCCAGCACCGATTACTGGGTGTTCACTCTCCTGGACCCACGGTACAAGCAAAATCTTTCCACTCTCATCCCTGCAGAGGAAAGGAGTGTGAGAATGCATGAATACCAGCAGGCCCTGGTGCACAAGCTGAAACAGTATTTCCCTTCTGACAGCGCTAGCGGCAGAGTGCGTAGTTCTGCGGGACAAGTAGCGAGGGAGAGTAGGCGAGCAGGCAGCTTGTCCAGCACTGGCAAGGGTACGCTTTACAAGGCTTTTGCCAGCTTTATGTCACCCCAGCAAGACACTGTCACCTGTCCCCAGTCTCGGCAGAGTAGGGCTGATCTTTACAGAAAGATGGTGAGGGAGTACGTAGCTGACCATACCATCGTCCTAAATGATCACACAGCTCCCTACAACTACTGGGTTTCAAAGCTGGACATGTGGCACGAACTGGCGCTGTATGCCTTGGAGGTTCTTGCCTGCCCTGCCGCTAGCGTCTTGTCCGAGCGGGTTTTCAGTGCAGCTGGTGGCATCATCACCGATAAGCGTACACGCCTGTCGACTGACAGCGCTGACAGGCTGACGCTTATTAAAATGAATAAAGGCTGGATTTCTCAGAATTTCCAATCTCCACCAGGTGAAGGAAGCTCAACCTGAATAATTGATCCACTCCTCCTCCTCCTCATTTTCCTCCTTCTCCTCCTCTTTGTACAGTAAAGCAGAGGAAAATGGCTATTTTTTGACAGGGCCCACTGGCTCTTGCTATAGTACTTCATGCATTTAATTTTTCTGGAGGGCCACCTACCCGGTCCTCTGTTTGAAACAATTTTTGTGAGTGCCACATACAGGCACTCAATCTATTCTATTTTACTGCAGGGCCACCTACCTGCTCCTCTGGTTTGAAACATTTTTGGGACTGCCACATACAGGCACTCAATCTATTCCATTTTACTGGAGGGCCACCTACCTGCTCCTCTGGTTTGAAAAATTTTTGGGACTGCCACATACAGGCACTCAATCTATTCCATTTTACTGGAGGGCCACCTACCTGCTCCTCTGGTTTGAAAAATTTTTGGGACTGCCACATACAGGCACTCAATCTATTCCATTTTACTGCAGGGCCACCTACCTGCTCCTCTGGTTTGAAACATTTTTGGGACTGCCACATACAGGCACTCAATCTATTCCATTTTACTGCAGGGCCACCTACCTGCTCCTCTGGTTTGAAAAATGTTTGGGACTGCCACATACAGGCACTATCCAAATTAAATTGTCTCCATAGCAGCCTCCACACGTTGTCTCCATTGCTACCTCCAAAAGTCGTCCATATAGCTGCCTCCATACATCGTCCCTTTATCAAACGAGGTGTGTCAGGCAGAAATTTGGGTTGTTTTCATGGATTCCACATCAAAGTTGTTAACTTTGTCGCCACCCTGCTGTGTTATCCACAAAATATACTGGCAAACTTTTACCATTTAGGGATATTATTTCAGCGCTTCTTGCGCATCTGTTTACATTCCCCTCACCCGGCATATCCTAAACTTATAAGAACGCTACTACACTTGATCTTATACAAAAGGTTCTTAGAAGTGCTGTTTGGGGAGTAGCCTAGAGACAGGGGCTTGAATTGGCGAAAGCTCGCCTGGCAGCGGAGCGCCAGCTCTATGCGCATCATGCGCTTCTTGCGCATCTGTTTACATTCCCCTCACCCGCCATATCCCAAACTTATAAGAACGCTACTACACTTAACTTGGTGCAGGCTGGGACCGAGTCTGACCCTGGGGCTGGTCATATACTGCCGACGCAGAGAATTGCGGGGCCTACCTCGGTCCAGGTCTCAAAGGCCTACTATACCTCCTCCCACCCCTCCTCCACCTCCTCCTCCTCCGAATTACCATCCGTGGGCATGGCGCCATCAGTCGGTAGCTCTAGGCACAGCAGCAGTGCCGTCGCTAAGCGACAGCAGGCGGTGCTGAAACTGCTGAGCCTAGGCGATAAAAGGCACACCGCCCAAGAGCTATTACAGGGCATTCCACATCAAAGTTGTTAACTTTGTCGCCACCCTGCTGTGTAATCCACAAAATATACTTGCAAACTTTTACCATTTAGGGATATTATTTCAGCGCTTCTTGCGCATCTGTTTACATTCCCCTCACCCGCCATATCCTAAACTTATAAGAACGCTACTACACTTGATCTTATACAAAAGGTTCTTAGAAGTGCTGTTTGGGGAGTAGCCTAGAGACAGGGGCTTGGATTGGCAAAAGCTCGCCTGGCTGCAGAGCGCCAGCTCCATCCCAAGATCCAACTAACATAGTTGCAGCACCTTTAATCTACTACTAGTTCACTGCCTCCATAATAATAATAATAATAATCTTTATTTATATAGCGTCATCATATTCTGTAGCGCTTTACAAATCATAGGAAACAAATACAAATGTAATGTAACAGAGCACAACATTTGTATGGAACAACAGGAGTGAGGTCCCTGCTCGCCAGAGCTTACGGTTTATGAAGATGATGGGGTAACACGAGGTAAAAGAATATTTAATGGTCAAGCCATTCTTCTTAGGGAATAGAAAAAAATATAATAAATGGAATTGCTGTCGCTTGAACCACTCAGCCGTCATCTTATATACCAGGTCCAGGGTGAATGGGACTGCAGAGAAGTCTGGTGCCTGTTGGTTGCTGGATAACAGATGGGAGGACGACACAGGACGGGTTAGTAGAAGAGTTAAAACTTCATGCAGTTAATGAGTGTTATAGGCTTGCCTAAAGAAATGGGTTTTAAGAGCACGTTTGAAACTTTGGAGGTTAGGTATTAGTCTGATAGTCCGGGGCAGAGCATTCCATAGAATTGGTGCAGCTCTAGAGAAGTCTTGGAGACGCGAGTGGGAGGTCCGCACTAGGGTAGAGGTTAATCTAAGATCACTGGCGGATCTAAGAGCACGGGTTGGGCGATAGACTGAGATAAGAGAGGAGAGGTAGGGGGGTGCAGCATTATACAGAGCTTTATGGATGAGGGTTATTATTATTTTAAACTGTATTCGAAAGGAGACTGGCAGCCAGTGCAGCGACTGGCATGAACTGTAAGCATACATGGTCCCCTTATCAAACGAGCTGTGTCAGGCAGAATTTTGGGTTGTTTTCATGGCTTCCATGTTAACTTTGTCGCCACCCTGCTGTGTAATCCACAAAATATACTGGCAAACTTTTATCATGTACCGATATTATTTGAGCGCTTCTTGCTCACCTCCTTTGGTTCCTCTCTGACACCCATTGGTTTGAAGCCTGAGTCCAATTAGGGTATGTCGCCATGCCACTCTCTAGCCTGCTGCCGCTGCCTCTGCCTCTGCATGCTGTCCCCTATAGTGTCAGGGTCAATTATTGGATGTTTTACATGCTATCTAGCTTCATTCTGTCACTCTGTCATGGCCATGCTGTTGCCCATAATTTTGGCATAATGGTGCGATTAAGCAGCCTCAGAGGCATCCATGCATGCTGCCCCTGCTGTTTCCTGTCCATTTCCGTGGTGTTTCCATCCTTTTCTGAGGTTCCCAGGTGTTTGGCCAAGCTTCCCTGTGCAGAGCCTTGGTCCCCTTGAAAAATGCTCGAGTCTCCCATTGACTTCAATGGGGTTCGTTATTCGAGACGAGCACTCGAGCATCGGGAAAAGTTCGTCTCGAATAACGAGTACCCGAGCATTTTAGTGTTCGCTCATCTCTATTCATTATCTATAATTTTAATGTCAAAAGGAAATATCATTATTGATTATAATACATGTTATCTGTATCATGTTTTGGCATTGTACAACCCCCTGCTGAAGCACTTTGGGGCACATTAATCATAGGCTAGCGCTTAGTGTACTGGTAAATGGTGCCCCAGCCTCCCGGCACACATCCGGTTCCAGTCTCCTGATAAATCCCTGTGGGCGGCACTTCTATGTTTTTTTTGTCTATGTTTGGCGTTGCTTTGGCCCAGTTGCGGTACAAATGCTGTTTTGTAACTTTCCGTTGCCCCAAATGAACATAGTGATAGGGATATCATAGGGTTAATGAAGCTTAAATCAAAAATATAATTTTAAGCTTCATTAACACTATGATATCCCTATCCACCCCCCTTTTGAGGATAGATATGACTTTTCCTATCTCAGGTACTTCAGTAACCTAAAGTTAACTTTTATTACTTTCTTCACTGAATTCCCCGTAGTAAGGGAAGATCATATCTTCTCCTCAACTGGCATCTGATTATCATAATTATCATCATTGCAATTTGGTTTTAGCTCTACATGGGGGGGGGGATGTATTGTCTGCCACAATTCTGTTGGTTTTGCACCAAAAAAACTGTGTGAAAAGCCTTACACCACATTTATCAAGGCTTTTGAGACCTGTTTTTAGCCATTTTCCGACTTGTCCGACTGAGGGGGCATGGCCTCCGGAAAAGAGGCGTGCCAAAAATTGTGTCACAGAGTTTAGTCCACTTTAAAGTAGGTCTAAACTGGAAATCGACAGTCTTATCCTGCACCAGATTCATTAACACAGTGATAAATCTGGCGCAGAAAATGACTAGGGTTTTCCTCCACTAAAGTGACGTAACCTGGGACACATTGGGGCAGATTTATCAATCAGTCTGAAAGTCAGAATATTTCCAGTTGCCCATGGCAACCAATCACAGCTCAGCTTTCATTTTACCAGTGCTCATGAATATTTTAAAGGGGAGCTGTGATGTGTGATGTGTGATGTGCCATGGGCAACTAGAAATATTCTGACTTTCAGACTGCTTGATAAATCTGCCCCATTGATACATACCCCCCATAGTCTTAGTGATAGAGGTGTCAATCAACCTTAGTAACACTCCTCTGACGTGTTGGTTTGAGACAACAACCACATGTGATGAGCATTGCAGCAACTACTGCCAGTGAAATGAAAAGACTTGACACTAGCTGGCTCCCAGCCATGTTTCCAACCAATTCGGGAAGGTATTATCGATACCCAAATTTTCTGCCAATTCTTCCGATAGTGACAAAAGTCCTTCCAAAACTTCACTGATGTGGTGCTTGTGAGGAGAATAGATCTATCAACAGGATAGTGCAAAGTCACTTTGACATAGACCCTGCTTGCGCCAAATTCATGATTTGTATAGACTAGTTTTCACAGTAACTGAATTAATAAATTTCAACTTTCTGTTAAGATTTGGTGCAACTAATGTAGTTCTGGTGCAAATTGACTCTAGTCAAACCCTGGTCTTTTGATGGGGACTTTTTTTTGTGACTGTTGCAAAGAACCTCCATAATGTAAGACACTGCCAGCAGAATTATCAAGGACATTATCAAATGAGTTTGATAGCAGTGGATCTCCAAAGACAGGCATAGAACTAATGGTTAATGATAAATTAATGATAAATTACTCCCATTGTTCCTTTGAAGTATAGTGAAATATAGTTATTTTGAATGGCAAAATAAAGATCCATCAGATGGTAGTGCATGGAATTGTGTGAAGTGTGTGGGGCACATCTATTATGAATTTGGCTTTGTGTGCCAGCTTTTTATGTTTTTTGGCTTTTCTGTGGGTCATAAGCATCTTTGTGTTTTTTTTTTCCTTATTTAGACACGTGACATTTAGTCTTTTTAAACCAAAAATCACAAAAAGTCACCATCATCAACAAGCTATGCCTGTTGTAGGAGACACTTTTTGCAACTATTTTGCAACTTTAAAAACGTTGCACCTTTCACATCTGGGTTTAGGTGATAAGTCACAGAACATTGCAGAAAACTAGACAATGGAAAACTTTGAAGGGAAACAGTACATGTGTGCCATGAAAAGTTGTGAAAAAGCCATGAAAACAGTTTGATACATATGCCCATATGTGGTGCTGCCAACATCCCCAATGGATGGTCTAGACCTTTGCCTATTTGGTACACCAAGAGTGATTTTTAATTAGCAAAGATTTATGAAATGCATAGAGACCCAACAAGGTAATAAGATGCTTCTCAATAATAAATGGCATTGTTTTTAGGATTTTTAAAATTATAAACAACCAACTAATATGAAATGTGGTGGGATCTGTCACCCAATACCCCTTTTCATCAGCAGTTAGTAGAATTGGCAACATTGTGACAATCTCTGAGGCTTCTTAAAAATGTACCAAGCGCAAGAACATACTAGGGCCTTTGGTCAGTATTGTAACTAAGTCATATTCACTGGAATGCAGAGACAACTACTATCAGTCACACCTCCACAATTATGAGGGTAGGTGTCAAAACAGTTCTATGGTACAGCATTAGGGTTCCCTCACACAAAGCATAATGGCTGCAGCCGTAAGGCAAGCATTGGAAACTAGCATAAATCATCTGGTTCCTCGTGAGCTTCACACCGTGATTTTGCCGGGTTATGGCTGTGAAGATCAACCTTTGCATCATGATCCGCAGAAATGAAAATGACT